>NW_027460390.1:0-1362115 GCF_050947875.1 Dermacentor variabilis | reverse complement strand
TGCCTCTGCGTCAAGTGGCAAACAAGGGACGGTGTATTCGGTATACAGCAGCGTAAACAACCGCCTCGCTCATTTATACCAACGCCGTGTGAGCGATGGCATCCGCGCGTTTTCGTGAGAGAACAACATGGCCTACGGATGAGCACTTATGCGAGCACTGTTTTCTCTAATAATGCTCCTATGGCACGTTAAAACTGTAAGTATGATGGAGTTAAAGAAAAGCGAGAAGGAGTTAACAACCCGTAATATATGTATCTGTATCACACTTGCGGTTGTTTAAGTGGTTCCGCCGCTCATATTGACTCGTCTCATGGTGGAACAACATGGCACATATGCGCAGATATGCATGTTTTGCTACATTTTGACACTGTTTCATATCAGTGATGGACCTTTTCCGCAATATTTGACGATGACAACGACATGCGGCTGTAGATATCGATGTAAACAAGTGCACCGCTTTAATAAATCCCACGTAGAAGGTTGCGCTCGAAGACTTTTTGAATATGCGAAACACCTAAATAATCTGTAAAAAGAATACAAAAAGTGATGTCCAAGTGCAGAAATCAGTGACAAATCCCAAGGCAGCCGTGACGCTAAACGGAACTCGGCGTGCCTTTATCCGCCGCACTGTTTGCAGATCAGCGCACTCAGGCCTGCTCAACCAGTAGCCAGTGAGTGCTGCATGGCTCCAGGAATGACATGCTGTCCCGAAGAAGCCATTAATAATGATTTGCCATCCACGAAACGCACAACCAATGCGCACTCCACGTGGGCGCAGGTGCACAAATGAACCGGCGAAAGCCCCGGGACCCTTCCAAAACGTTTTCAGCGCCGTGCGGCAGAGGGCAGCACAGGAAAATGAAAGAGGCGGATTATAGGTCATTATCTTTACTTTCTGTTTTTCCCAATGTTCTATAAAAATCAATTTAATTCGTCTCTCCCATTTTATTGAGCGACACAACGGTCTAACGCCCTTGCAACATAGTTTCACAAAAAATAGGTCGACTGAAACGGCGCTGCTTGTGCAGAAAGAAATTATTATTCGAAAATTTGAGGAAGAACGATTAGTATTAGCGCTCTGTATTGACTTTAAGAAAGCCTTCGAGAGCTTAAATCGTCAAATACTTCTTGCCAAGCATGAAAGCCATGGGATTCGAGGGCGTGCTCTTGAACTCATGAGTTATTTGTCGCGTCGACGTCAGTGCGTTAACCTTAATGGGGACTTACCACAAACGCTGTGCTAGAAGTGCCGCAAGGAAGTGTACTGGGACCTTCCTTGTTTAATTTATATATTAACAACATTATAATGTTTATGCTAACTCGTTTAATGTTATATCCGCTGTTGACACCAATATGTTTTTCAGTGGTAAAAATCCTGACGAATTGATCAGAAAAGCTGGCGAACTGCTTGTCATACTCGAGCGTTGGTCGCAACTAAATGCATTAGAAATTAATGCGGCCAAAACAAAAGCGATCATTTCTCGCCCCAAGAGTAAAAATGTAATATGCTATGGATCTTTGACTTATAGACCCAATAACATGGAAATTGTGTCAGCATTCAAAACCCTTGGTGTTTGATCTATAGAAAAGTTGCTGTGGAATGTGCATGTCAGTCACGTGTGTTCAGCTTACAGACAGGGATACATAGCGCAAAAAATGACACAGGGACAAGCAGGACACAGGACGAGCGCTAGCTTTCAACAATTGATTTATTGCAGCTGGTGAATATATATATATTCACCAGCTGCAATAAATCAATTGCAGCTGGTGACCAACACGCCCAAACTTCTTCCCTGCTAATGTGTTCAGCTGCCTCACGTTTTATTGGTCTCTTATACAGTAACACTCACGTCCTTCCTACTAATATCAAACAGCTGCTCTTCAAATCTTTGTTCGTGTCACAAGTGAATTACTGTCAACTCGTATGGAGCACTGCCACGCACAAAGCCTTACAAAAGGTCTACGTCCTTCAAAAGAAAGCTTTACGCATCATTCACAACTTAGCCAGAGATCATCCTTCCGCAAAGCTCTTCCAAACTGCTGATATTCCAGCGGTTTTTACTATTTATAACCTACGCCTAGTTCTTCGGTACAAATACGAAGTAAAGAACAATAGCTCGATGCTTAAAGAAATAGCAGAGTTAACCGAATATGCTTCTGTGTGTCTTTCGCAGCTCAGGAAAAAATTTAAAGAACGCCACGCACAAATTACGGAGCCCAAATGTCGAAAATGACGTTACCCTCCGTATTAAATGTTTTAACACGAAATGGTTGTGATATCTCATGTTGCAGGTCTGAGCTTCATCCTTTCTTCGGGTAGAATTCATATCTGGAATCTCAAATGTGAAAATTGTCTTTGATGTGTGTTTTTCTTCGCTTCTCGCTTTTTTTTTATAATTGCATACATGCTTAATGTTTGTTTCTTTGCTTATGTTTATGTACCTAGGTTGTGTATACCACCACTGCTTGCTGCTGAACTGCAATAGGCTGAAAAGGCTAGTCATGCTCACTAGAGCTTTTTCTTCCCATACCCTCCGCTCTCTGAAGTGCTAAATAAAAATTACTGATTGATTGGTTGATTCATTGATTGATTGATTTAAAATCTTGTCTAGTAGCCAATATGAATTTCGACAAACAGATCAACTGAAGAAGTGTTGTGCTGTATTAAAGACACCATACATACAAAGATAGACAGTAAGAGGTAACACTTCCTTTATTTCTAGACCAAAACAAAGCATTTGACTCAATAAAGTACGATATCGTACGGCACAAACTGTCTGGAAACGGGTTGCGGGGAGTTGTACTAGATCTCATTAAAAACTACTCGAGTGACCGCTCTCAAACGGTGTAAATAAAGGACACCACATCATCAAAGCTAAAGTTAACACAAGTAGTTCCACAGGGGTCAGTACTAGGACCTTTTTTTTATTTCTTGGTTACATTAATGGCATTGTAACTATACCCAGTTCTCCTGAACCTATTATGTATTGGAATGCATCATGTAACCGCACAAAAACAAGGGACAAAGAAGGAACACACAGGACAGTGTGTGTTCTGTGTGCTCCTTCTTCGTCCCTTGTTTTTGTGCGGTTACATGATGCATTCCAATAACGACCACCAACTAGCCCGCTTATCCCTGTTAAATATCCTATTATGTATGCCGAGGATACTAACATCTTTTTTTAAGTCCACAGACCTAACAGATATGGTAAGAAGGGCCAACACCTACCTTGCGTCCCTCGCGGCATGGTTCCGGGAAAATAGGCTGCAGCCTAACACAGCAAAAACAAAGTGCATAATATTTCGTGCGCTTAACAAACCACTAAGTAAGGATATAGTTCTAACTTTTCAAGGGCAACAGATAACCAGGGTTGGAGCAAAAGTTTCTTGGTGTTTGGTTCCGAGAGCACCTTTCGTGGAATGTACACGTCAATAATTTAGCCACCGAACTCTCCCGATCTGTTGGATGCTTGAATAAAATTCCACACTTAATACCTATCTGGCTGGAACAAAACATACACACTTCACTGTTCTACTCGAGTTTATCGTAGGGAATATTTGTATGGGGCACCACAACAAAAACTAACTAGAACAGACTAATTATTCCACAAAAGAAGATATTCCGCATTTATGAAAACTATGAGGGACCATGTTATGAACTAAGCATATTACCATTATTTGTTAAATACAGAATGCTTAAAGCTGACGACGTTTATGATTTAAACTATTACAGTACATACATAACAATGCACTATATATACACGAAAACATTAATAAAGTTCCTCACGTTATGAGACTAAAAAGAAAACCAACACTAAACACAAGGGCCCATTATGGTAAAACAACAACCAGCTACCAAATACTAACAATCCTAAATATGCCAGAAGATAACATTAATTTCAGTATGACTAGAAATGCCTTCAAAAACCATGTCAAGGAATTTTTGCTAACACAGTGTTTAAAAAAGTGATTTTTGCAACGTAAATATATCATAAATCGCTTTTTGCTTTTTCTTTGTTACGTGGATACACACACATTGATGGTCATATGCGGCATTTGAGCGTACTATTGTAAATTTACATGTACAATCTGTACTTTACTCTTTGTGGACAGGGCGAGGAAAGGAGAAGATGGAAAAGGGGAACATTTATTATTTCACCGTCTACATTGGTAAACCAACTGTAACCCAATAATTTGTCAAATTCTGTTGTTCTAAGTTTTTGTGTAAACTCACGTACAATGTGTGAAAATATGTAATATGCTCACTGCCAATGAACTGCCACTAAATGATGCATAAGACACGAGTATATTGCGGGTACAAGGGCCACTGCCAGACGCTGCGCGGCTTTTGCTCCTGCACCTTTGTTGAAGTTGTATTCAAAATGACATAAACATTCATTCATTCATTCATTCATTCATTCATTCATTCATTCATTCATTCATTCATTCATTCATTCATTCATTCAACTTTTCCTTATTGATAAACCTCCAGCGTTAGGGCCAATCCCCTGTTGTCGGCATGCGTCATTATGTGGGACCATCATGATCATCAGCATCGCATGCGCCATGCGCGGATTCAATCTCCGCAGCTGCGCTCCAAGACATGCCTTCCCAGCAGCCCGTCGAAAATAATAAAGCAATAAATGCGAAACTGCCCGCACCTCATGGCTATGAGTTATTAAAATCAGCAGCAACAACAACGACCAGTAAGCCCACGTGGGTCCATATACTGCGTTCATAGGGCACACGATTCCAGGGCAATAGAATGCTCACCTAACCGAATATCGTGTCTCCGGAGAAAGTAGGTATATTTAGAAAAACTAGCAGGTAAATAAAAACAAGGTTAGAAAACTGCATACGCATTTTAGTAATCCAATATTGCGCCAATTTTATATCAAATTGCGCGTATATGGAATCAACGAACGCTTCGTATAGTGATATCAGCATAAACGGATTTACTGGCCTCTTCACACACTACTCCTTCTCCTTCAAAAGAAGAAGGTCAATATTTTCCCAAAGAATGAAGGAATGAAGGACAGAACACGACATAGGCGGAGAGTTTTCATTTAAGCATGAGGGAGGGAGGCGGGGGCTGAGGCCTGACCAGCTTTCCGAGCCTCATATATATATATATATATATATATATTTCTTGCACTTGAAGAAACTTCGTGTGACCTCGAAGAATTGAGCGAAGTGACGGCCTTATGAGAGGATATAGAAGACCTCATAGTACGAGACAGTTCAATTTCACAGCTTGAGTCCTCTTAATGTTCCTTCGTGTAATTGTCGCATACTCGGCTGTCACTAATACTGCTTCGCCTTTCCGGCGAAACTGCAGCCTCTGTCTCTCTCTCTCTCTCTTGTGTGAGTCCGAGTACAAGCGCTGCTGCACATGACTACTGTTGATTCTGATTTCGAGTGAATCCGGCTTGGCCTCAATTCGGTTACTGAGTGAATTACAGAATGTTCCCCAATTATCATGCATCAAATTTTAAAACAAGAGCAGTTGCGTTACTCGGAGAAAACCTAGTGCATATTTCCAGTGCAGTGGAGTAGCCGCCAGCAATTATTTCGTCACTGAGATTTAATTTAGTAATTGGAATAATTATCTAACTCGAGAAGTACTCTCCTCATTTTCAAAGTGTCAATGGGGCATGTGTGGGCACCTCAAGATGACACCTAACAGCGTTATTTTCAGCGACGGTCTAATTGCGTACAATTTTTTCCGACTGGCAAAGAAACCTCCCGAAGTAAGAAAAATACTACGTGACTGCGCTCCCGCCATCACAAATCAGTGCCCTCAAATAAGTTGATTGAAAGCAACTGTACTCCCTGCCCCAAACCCGAAGAGACAGCGCATCACCTTGACTATGGTACGGAAGGAGCGCCAACAGCAGGTTTCGCGGCTTTCCAGCTATTCCTTCTACGTCACACGTATTATCCGTCTCTCAAGGTCGACTGATCACACTGATAACAAAAGCCCCTTGATAACGCGATCGAAGCGCCGCTCAGGCCACGCACCAAATGCCAAAAGCAATCATAGGTATCAAGCAAGCATATAGACATGGAATAATTCAAAATCCCGGCTTTGCTTGCACCGCATCGAAAGAGTACGCGCGAAACTATATTTCGCGCCAGAAACTTGCTTCAGACCAAAGCCAAATTAAAGTGACCATTTTACTTTTCGTGAAAGTGTATACGTGCTGCAAAAACAGATTCGTGTCAAAAAATAAAAGTGACATAAACAGACCGGGAAGCGACAAACGTGTAGAGAGAAGGCAAAACCGATGCGTTCAAGTAAATATACCACTTCTTAATAATAATATTTGGGGTTTTACGTGCCAAAACCACTTTCTGATTATAAGACACGCTGTAGTGGAGAACTCCGGAAATTTGGCCACCTGGGGTTCTTTAACGAGCACCTAAATCTAAGCACACGGGTGTTTTCGCATTTCGCCCCCATCGAAATGCAGCCGCCGTGGCCGGGATTCGATCCCGCAACCTCGTGCTCAGCAGCCCAACACCATAGCCACTGAGCAACCACGGCGGGTTACCACTTCTTAATAAGCCGAATAAGCAATCAGGATGTCTACACAAAAAGTACAAAAAAGCCCATCAGATTTCAGTGCGCACTTATTATCTATGAATTTGTAAGCTCCGTTGAAAACCAGCCTAGAAGACGTGTTCGAAAACGTCTGTGTGCTGTGTCTGAGTACTCTGTATAGTCTGAGTACTGTGTGCGTTTTATCACATCTTCAGTGGCTTTCTTGATGACCGACCCCGGAATTCTACAGCAGACATCCGTTATCCTTGCCTTGAACTAATCTAACGTCCGTCTCGATCATGTAAGTGCGATCTTTCTCATAAACCCAAAGAAAGAAATCGAGCGGAGAGAACTCGGGTGGCCTAGCCGGCCAATTTACCGGCCCGTTCGTTCTAATCTATTGCGCATAAAAAGTCGCATCCAGCCAGTTTCGTGCTCGGCTGCTGCTGGGTGCTTGGCGCCCCATCGATTCCATAAAAGTGGAAGACGTGACAGCGGGACGTCGCTGAGAAACAGGCTGATGATGACGATGACTTCTTTGAAATATATAATAAGCTTTGTCCTGTTTGTATATTCATATATTGTGTATGTATATATTGTGTGGAAACTTAAAACAATGTTGAAGTGAGAAAATACGGATGAGGGAGCCGCCGCTAGACTTCTAATGCCCGGGTCTTCCTATTGTCAGGATTTGCAGAAATAAAGCGAAATTATGAATTAAAAGCCTTGCACGTCCGCGCCAACAATTATGCAGTAAGCGATTAGCCCCAGTGAAATTTCAAGTGAAAAGGTCGAGGAAAGGCGAAAACAACCTGGAATGATGTGGGCGACAAAGCTCTCGCTAAGGCACTATAGGTGTGTGTATGTGTGCGCGTGCGCGGGGGGGAGGGGGGAGGCACCGGCATCGTCCGTAGTGAGCTGAGCCCCCCTCCTCCCGGAAAACTCCAGAGGTAGTCGGCGCCTATGCAACACGATATAGTGAAAGTAAACATTCTCTGGCACACCAGTGACAATTCATAGTTTATTTCCTCATTAAGGAATAAGAACACCCAGATATCGCTCTCGTAAAAATATTTGATAAAACGAAAGCGCTAGGGGTCAAAGAAAAGGTAGAAGAGGAACGCTGAATCAGCGCGGCCATGTTGCGCTTTCCAAGTAATGCTAATTTCATTGACAAGAAAACGCTAGTCTTTGAATTAGTATTTGGAAGGTTTTCCATCATAAAATGCAGTGTCCACGGACGTCTAATAAAAAGGTCAGAAATCAACGATAGGCATTTGCTCTCAAACACTGTCATGGAGCTTTGCTATCCGTCTTTCAGATTACACTCCAATTTTATGTGGCCGAATTCATGGCCATATGCTTGCCCGTATACAAAATTAAAAAAAAATGTGTCGCACAATATTGCTCGCAGATTACCTTTCAGTTCTTACGTCGATGGAAAGCACAAATAATTCACCATTGCACCGATCGCTACACAATCCGGTTTTGAGGATACCTGGACATTGTGGACTAGCACTCAATGAGATTACAGACAGCTTGGCAAAGGCAGCGCTTGGAGGCAGTGAGTTTCTTTATACCCAACCTTACTCTGCTAACGGTGACAAGGTTCCCATGGCGACAAGTCCTAGGTCGGAAAAATGAGCCCCCTTGTTGCTGCACCGGATTACGAACATTTAGCGTTCCCCTGGAATGCGCTGTCTTGTCCCTCTCGGCAATGCGAAGTTTCCATTACACTATTACGATGTCGAATACCTCAACTAAATATTTACATGAGTAGGTGTGGGATCGCAGCATCGAACCTTCATGCATCATGTGGGGATATACAATCACCGTACCATTTCCTCCTCTTTCTCCGAAAATATAATTCCGAAAGGTAGACCTACTTTAAGCAACCCCTGTCGCGTATGCGCCTTCCTCTCTCGGTGATTAACATGTTATCTTTTGGGGCAAGTACCCGTGGTCGAGCCAGAAAGGAAGTGTGTCATATTGTGCATGAGTACGTCATTGCGACTGGGAGACTCTCATGTTAAGCACAATTTCCTCATTATTAACACTTAATCGCGTTGTTTTCGTAATATAGCATCTTCGGCAAAACTGGCATGACTATTCGAGAAACGGGAACAGAAAAAAAATTTATATTCACTACTAATTAAATATGGATCGTACAGATCAATAAGTTAACAGGAAGCAAGAAGTTGACGTTATGTTTCCATTGAGTGCCATGGCCAATCTCCTCCTCGTGGGTACGTGCCAGAATTTTGAAGGAAGAAGAAGAAGAAGATGTTGCACTTTGACGACCTCCCAGTTGAACTCGTCCTCAAGATATTCGCTTACCTCCCGCAACTCTGGCACGCGACAATAGCCCAGGTGTACGAGCGATGGAAGAGGTTAGCCTTCGACCCTTGCCTCTGGACAGCGGAGCGTATCAACCTGCGGGACATGGAAAGAGAGCATCCGGTGGACGAGGGCCTAAACAGAGCCACTCTGATCCGCAAGCTTAATGTCTCCGCAATTATCTACGTAGAAGACATCGCTCCTTGCTCGACGCACTTCAAACTGGTGAAAGAGCTGGTGATACCTTGCCGAGGGCCCTCACATCGCAGCATGCCAATCATTCTGCGAATCTGCGAGTCAGTTACCGCCGTGGCGTTTAGTGGAAATGATACGCTGCTGCCAGAGGACGTACGCCTTCTCCAGAGCTTAAAATGCCTGAAAGTATTCTTGACTTCGCGAGAAGCCCACATCGAGGACGGCATTCTTCGCCAGCTATACGCCAGCTGTCCTTTGCTTGAACGACTGGATATCAACTCGGATCGGGTACGCCATAGAAGCACATGGGGGTGCATCGAATCACTGCAGCATCTGGCATGCCTCTCAGTAACTCGTATATTCACAGGCGGATTGCTGTACGTGTCTAAGGCACGTCCAAACCAGAAGTTACTCCAGATCGGCAGCGTTTGGAACGAGAACGACGTGACGGTGGCACAGGTACTTCAGTCTTTCCTCAAGCTCCGGATCCTTTCAGCGGATGGGGAGTGCGGAACCTGGTGGTTCGACTCCCTGTACGTTCAGGACGCCGAGAGAATTCGACGAACACTTTGATGTTCAACAGCTTCACTTGGAAGAACACCAAACATCTCCTGCAAAAATCCAGAAACAAGCTTCCTCACCTCACCATCAGTGCCAGAACGCTCAGCCAGTAAGTCTTCAACTTGATGCACGACTGCAAGGACCAAGAAAGTGTCGCAGTATACTGCGTTTGCGGACGAGACATGCTGCTTAGGATGCTCATCGCGATGCCGAGGCTTGTTCGCGCCAAGTTGGACGTTGTCTCTCAGGCAGCGGAGACCGCAAGCCAGTTGATCACGGTGGTAGATGTTCTAGACAAGTCCATCAAGGGCCATACTTGGTTCGTGCTTCGTGCACATTGCACGTCGCAGGCCGCAGAGTACGATATGACACGTGTGGTGTGGAACCTTAGGAAGTTCCTCGCTTTTAACACGGATGTTTCGATGAACTACATGCGCTATTTGGAGGAGCAGTGCTCGCGGATGAAAGAGGGGAAGCTTTCATTTCGTGTTTTGGAGGAGAAAAGTGTTGTGCACACTGCAAAATTCCGCTTCCAGTCATTAGATATACATTGAAGTATATCGTAGTCAACGTGTACGAGGACTGAACACTCGCCGACATTCAAGAAAGAAAAATGCTCGTTGTTTCACTGAATACCCTCAAATTAAATATTCACTCACTTGTGACATGGTGGGATTACTGTTAATTCTCAAAGAAAGTAACGCGATCTCGCATTTCAGGTTGCATCGCATGCAACTGACGATGTTTCCGCCCCTAATAAATGTTTTAAGTTATTAGAAATGTTTTTTTCATGAGTCGTTAGTATTGCTTACCGGAAAGAGAAGCAATACTGAGACGCACAACATTCACGTGCATTTCACGCGCCATTAATAAAAGACTCATTAATAAAAGCAAGTAACGCGATCACGTATTTCAGGAAAACTGTGTTTTAATTCGCTAAGCATTCTTTGTCTTCTTCGCGCGTTTTGAGCTTATATGTCTATATATCTGTCTAGCCACTTACGCCGATCCAGTAGCCCAAGTTACGCGACTGCAACAGCATGGCGACGACAGTATGTCAACGGATCCAAGACAGCGACTGCCTGAAGACGGTGCCGTCCAATCTAAGCTACGGCCACAAAGAATGTGCTTGTAGCGCAGCCGTGATGCCGCTTAAGTCACTCCATCGTCGCCATTAAAGCATCATCATGGAACTCTCGTCCTGCAGTGATCGTCATGCCTTTTACGCCGATACAGTGGCCCGAGTAATCTGACAATTTGTGACAACTTGTGCCACTAGGTACGTGCTCGCGGCCTTGGTGCCGTTGTGGTCGTTGCGTTGTCGTCGTTCCAAGTTTGTCATGCCGTCGTCGTCACGCCATCATCCTTAACAGGCGTCATACATTTGTTGTCATAACATCGTCGTGAGGCCGTCGTGGTCATTTCAGCGTCGCCATTAAAGCTTCGCCTTCGACTCTCGTCATGCAGTCGTCGTCACGCCCTGTACGCTGACCCAGTTACGCGAATTGTCTAATACCGCCGGCTACTAGGAATGTGCTCCTGGTAGGGATGTCGTTATGATTCTTGTATTGTCATCATTGCAAGATTGTAATCCGACTCTCGTCATGCCGTCATTATCGCGCCAACTACTGTTGTCTTGCATTCGTTGTCATACTGCCACGGGGCTCTCGTGGTCATGTGATAGTCGTCATTCTAGTTTTGCCATGCTGTCATCGTCCCTCCATCGCCTTCACATAGTCATGGTCATACAGTCTTCGTGAGGTAGTCGGCATCGCGCATTCGAACTTATACCATTGTCCTCATGCCATTATTTGCATCCCAACAAAACTGCGTCGTAAATCATACTGTCGCCGTATAGCACTCCTTGTTATACATTCGTCGTCATGCCGCCGTCGTCACAAAGCCGTTGGCATGCCAATGTCGCCATCGCATGCCTTGGCACCATCCTTGCCTGCCATGTCGCCATGGCACCATCCTCGTCACTTCAAAACGTCATCCCGTTGTCTTTATGGCGTTGTAGTCATACCGGCTGTGTCGGTCCGATTACGTTCCTTGTTTGTCATTCTATGATAATCATGGTGTCGTCATTCAATCCTGATATGTCGCTGTTGTCATGCCATCTTCGTCACTGCGTCGTCTTCAGACAGTCGCTGTTATATGCATCTGTTGACGTACTGTCGTCGCCGTGCCGTCGTGGTCATGTCATTATCGTCAGTGTAGCTTGGTCATCCTTTTGTCATTTTGCCGTCGTCGTTATGCCTTTGTTTTCAAGCAATCGTCCGTATACTATCATTATCATTTCGGAATCGTCATGTCATTTTCGGTTATGCTGTCGTGGGCACACCACCTTTGACGCTCCATCGTCGTTCCTACGTCCTAGCATTGCTCATACGCGACCTTCGCAAGCGAGTGCCAAAAGCAAAGTGGGTCGATACAACCTAGAGTGGGCGCCACATGTAACTGAAGCTATGCAAGTGTCAGAATGACCGCAAACGATTTCAAGTAAACCTGACTTGAGAAATCCGGTTCGTCGCTACATTGCCTGAATGCTAATTCAATTACCGTCGACAGTCTTGGTGATATAGGTTCTACTGTATATTTTTTAATCCAATACTCTACTCAAAATCCTACTTCATCTAAAAGTGTGGCTAAAATATCTATTGCTATGGTCAGTCTTGCAGCATAAGAGCACTTGCCAACATAGACATGCCAGCACTAGTAGCACATATGCACTAGTAGCGTATGTGCAATTTACCCTATTTTGATGTTCGCTCAAGAAATCGCATGCTCCGCAGCCACGATTACTACATCCTATCTTTCACTTGCGAAGCAAGCTCCGAGCTTATTTCCTAGCTTGAAACATATTTCCCTTGTAAAGCGAAAACTAATGAAGCTGCATCGTAAAGCATCCCCACCGTGTTACGAGGTAATGTGAGGGGAAATACCAGAACTAAACACATGCGGGGTGTGCCATTTTGCAAAAGTAGGGGAGCGTCAGATATGCTTCTCATTGTGCTGGTCTGAGCTTCAACCACTGGGCCCTCAAAGGGGGACAATGAAAAAAGCGGTTGCTGATCCTACAAACAAGCTAAATAAAATGCAAAATGACCCTGAAGAACTCGTAGACATCTCACTGGGCTTCAGTCCTATCACTTCCACTTGTTTTCAAACAACCGCAAGAGGCAGCTATAACAGAACAACCTGTTCGACCATGGCACATTCAAGCGCTAATTTGGTTTATGTTTTTCGGTCGCTTTTTCTATACTGATTAACATTTTAGTGGAAATTTATAACTTTCAATAGAAGTTAAACTGTATCAAAGTATTCTACCAAATAGGAAGACAGTGACCTCATGCAAGATTATGCGTCCTCATTTCAAACACATCAGGATTGGTGTGTCTCACGAATAGTGCGTGGCGTCACCGCTACAGCTACCTCTCTGTTGTTGAGCCTCGGTAAACGAGACGAACATTAACAGCAGTCATGTATCCCATCGACGGCAGTAATAAATTCAAGTGCGTGCCCTTTCTTTGCACACAGCCAAGGCTGATATTACTCACTCGACTAACGTCTAGTGCCGGAAAAGTATCAGCAGTGGTTGCTAAAGGTTCCCGCGTGCTCTGAACCGGTTCTGTTTAGGACGTTGCAGCATGGATCACAAGAGAGGGAATCTGAATGTTCGAACCCTCCCAAAAGAGTTGACAACGGCGAGTAAGATACAGTTGACAAAAACGGGAATCAGGAAGCTTGGACACTATGACCGACGGAACGCAAGTGTGATTAACTCTACCGTTAGTACCGAAGCCGTAGAGTTTGAATACGTTTGAAAAAAATTATGGTGGAACCTATATGAAGCTGGTTGTCGACGGTAATGCAATTATCATTCAAGTTATGTTGTGACAATTCATATTGCTGAATATCGTTTATTTCTAATTTGTAGTTGTCATGAAATACTTGAATTACTTCTGCTTTAAGCGACGCGGCCTGCATCCACTATAGGCCAATTTTTCTATGCCACTTGCTTGGCAAAGTTGCTAACGAGAATGATGGCACGACAATTACTCCATGACGACGGCGCTGTGACGGCGATGGAAGGGACAAGGATAAACGTCGGTGGAACAACAAAGGCAGTATGACGTCGAGAACATGAAGACAATCAAATGACAATGGTGAAATGATGACGATACTATAAGTACAACCGGATGAAGGCAACCGGATAAAGAAGCTGGAATGACGGCGATGGCACGAGCACGACCGCATGACGACCTTACGACGACGGTGGGACAACGGATGCACGACAGCGACCGTCTGAAGTCGACTCAATGACGACAATGGCATGGGAACGGCGCCATGATCGCGATTAAAAGAAGGCCGCATAATTACAATAAGATGACTCGCTTGGCATTATCAAGACGACAATGTGATGACAACCGGATGACGACGACTGTGCGACGATGATGGCATGCCGGCGCCAGCATGACGACAGGTGGATGACGAAGTTAAGAGGATGACTATAGAACGACCGTGACGGCACTTCAACGGTATGGCACTAAATGTATGCAGACAGCTGTATGACGGCTACTCAATGATGACGATGGCATGACAATGGTATGAGGACAATATGATGAGGAAGGAAGGACAATATGATGAGGAAGGAAGACTACGGCACGACGATACTGGGATAACATATCTGAAGTGATTACGATGGTAAGACGATAGCGTGACGAGATCACTATGACTGCAATTGCGAGGGTCTAAGGAAAACAGCACAACCACAGCAGCATGACGAAGTTAGAATAACTAGGACTGAACGACCACGACGATGGCGTGACGATTCCATGACGACGCCTGTATGGCAACGATGGCGTTAGGGCGATAGCGTGAAGACGAAGGCATGAAGAAAGTCGGATGGCGAAGCTGGAGAAATGATGACGGAACGGCCACGGCGGCATCTCGATGACGATATCACAACGAAGATATGAAGACAGTGTTACAACAGCGTCGCGCCGACGGAATGACGACAGTCGGATGACAAAGCTGAAAGGGTGAAGAAGCAACCATCCTGGCGGCATCACGACCAAAAGCGCGTTGTGGTCGAAGCTATTAGGCAAGCTTGACCACTTTGTCGGCGAAGACGACGTGACGAGGGAAGCATGACTAGAGTCAGATGACGAAGCTGGAATGACGACGATGAAATGGCCACGACAGCCTCCCGACTACGAGCAAATTCCTGGTGTCCCAAGCTGGTAGACAACTTGGGTGCGCGACGAGTTCGCGTCCTCGCCGGACCTGCAATAAACTTTCTTCACTCACTCACTCACTCACTCACTCACTCAGCTGT
Source organism: Dermacentor variabilis (assembly GCF_050947875.1). Taxonomy (NCBI): domain Eukaryota; kingdom Metazoa; phylum Arthropoda; class Arachnida; order Ixodida; family Ixodidae; genus Dermacentor; species Dermacentor variabilis. Next base: position 1,347,137 of record NW_027460390.1, on the reverse strand, counting down.
GTCGGAGTAAGATAGATAGATAGATAGATAGATAGATAGATAGATAGATAGATAGATAGATAGATAGATAGATAGATAGATAGATAGATAGATAGATAGATAGATAGATAGATAGATAGATAGGCTCAAAATATCCCAAGAAAGCGAAGAATGCGAGTCACATTAAAAGAAAATTCTGCGGTTTTACTCGCAAAATTGATTATATTATTGGAAGGCATGGCGTAGCAGGCAACTCTAGATGATGCATGCCCACCTGGCGTTCCTGCACTGTAGATGAGCGTTTCACCATTCCGCCCCCATTGGAATATGACCAGCATGGCCGGGATCAAACCCGCGACCTCGAGCTCAGCGGTGCAACGTCATAGACACTCAGGTACTACTGCGGTTGACGTTCGAAGCTAGCCGTGCGGGCTCTAAGTCAAGGTTATGCTTCATGTACAGTCGGCACAATTCAGCTTACTCTCTCACGTTCAACCACTTTTGTTTCAATGATCCAGCGAGTGCCCAGTGAAATCAATCACTTGCCGCAGGTGGGGAACGATCCTACAACCTTACCATTTCCCAGTAGCTCAATTGGTAGAGCATCGCGCGCGAAATGCGAAGCTTGCGTGATCGTTCCCCACCTGCGGCAAGTTTCTTTTTGATCCACTTTCGTTTCCATTAACTTATCGTTTCTTTATCTCCTTTATTAAGCGCAAATAATTTCCCCTATGTTGTCCTTGGTGTCAGTGTTTGTTGACTTCTTGTGACATGACTAACAGAAATGGGGCCCTCGATTAACCCCCTTTCTTCTCGCTTATTACGTAACGAGGGTCTCGAATCCGGCAACATTGATGGCTTCAGGTAGCATGTGTGGGTTTATTGACCGGTTTCCTTCACCCAAAAAGATCACGTTCTCGTGACGCCTGCGACAGAAAGGATGTTCCGCACCCGCCGTCAAGGTGTGTGAGTGGTGGCGCTGGCTAACACTCCCAGGGTTCTATAAGGAAACATAAATACCCAAGAAAGTAGATGGGGACACGGCGCCGCGGTAGCTCAGTTGGTAGAGCATCGCACGCGAAATGTGAAGCTTGTGTGATCGTTCCCCACCTGCGGCAAGTTGCTTTTTGATCCACTTTCATTTCAATTAATTTACCCTTTATTTATCTCCTTTATTAAGCGCAAATAATTTTAAATAATTAAGCGCCACCAAGATATTGTTCTTAGTTTGCTTAGTGTCCCAGCTTACTTTTTTTAATACGCACAAAGATTTCCCAGAATTAAACTTTCTCAGCGCTTTTGGCAACTTTGGTTTTGTGTGCCTCCGGTGTTCGACATACTTTTGTGCCACTAAAGCTTCAATCGTCTTTGACCAATTTCTATTGCTCAATTCAAATCACGCGCCACTGAGCGGGGAGTCGGAATATTGCATACACCAACACCGCCCTTTATTGCAGTCAGTGAGTAAAAGTACTGGCGCGCGACAGCTGGCAATACGGTTTCTGTTTAAAAACGCAAAAGCGTGGCCAGAAATCGAGCAAAGACTGATTCAGAGCAGAGAGCGCGAGAAAGAAAGGGAAAGCAGGCGGCGAATCATAAATACGGTCTTTGAGGGTCGTTGCGATGGGTGTCGTTCACTGCTACTTGCAGTTTGTACGAGTTTCACAAGCCAGCTAAACCAGCGCAGCAGTACGCGATAACGAAACTGCTGAAACGCGAGAGAGCGCGGGTGACGCAGAGTCGAGTGCAAACGAAACCATTTGACCGCACGCGTCGTCGTCAAGCGTAACTGTAAAACGTTTTTATTGCAATAACAATTATATCGACACGCTGGGCGAATGTTCGCAGTCGGCGTCGCATTGACGTTCCGCATAAAGTCTAAGTGCCATAACACCCCGGTCGCCCCCCGTGTGCTGTAGGTGCGAGCGAATGCCTGCGTGGATGAGCCGAGAATGGTGTCTTTGATGCTACGGTGCCTCCTCGAGCTCGCAAAGCAGGAAGGCGGAGAGTGGGCAGGAGACGGAATACGCGCCGTATTGAGGTTCAGTTAGCGAGGTTAAAGTCAATTGACTGCAAGTAATTAATTGTGCGTAATGTTTTTACATGCAAATCTGATTCGGGCATATACCCAGTGGCAAGGGTAGGCTGCTTGCAATGATCGCAGCCGGCACATACGTAAAGGCTTAATCTAATAGACAACTTGGGTCACAATGTATGTCCCATTGTTTATTGTGCGACATCACTCATGCATCAAAAGTGGCCAAAGTAGCAAACGAAAACTCTTTAATACGCCTCTCAAATCACGAGTATCTCGCGCTGACCTGCAAAAGCATCCAAATGCGCCAGGCCACCGAGCAATTCGCTCAGGGCAATGGAGAAGTCTCCGAGGTCCAACTCGTTCGCTTCAAAGCTGTACTTCTGGAGTGTCTCCAGCGTCGCGCGCCTTCCGGCGAGTTGTACGAAGAACGCCGCGAAAGCTTGCAGCGTCCCCTACGTGCATGTCGCACAGGGGCTCACGACGAGCTCCTCAATGACTGCGACGCAGGACACGAGGTCGGCCAGCACGTAGCAGGATTCCGCCCTCGGGAACAGCTCCTGGACGTGGATCTGGCGCTGCCGCGTAGCACGCGCATCAGCGCATCAACGCGTGAGCCTCGGGCACGTCGCTCTAGTTCTCGTGGCAGACGAGCGCACGCATGACGTCGCACCCGTCTGGCAGACCGCGCAGAATGCTCACGCCCACGATCTCCAGCGCGTCGAGCGTGGTCACTGTGCAGCAGAGCGCGTCCATGAGGTCCCTCGCCGGGTAGTCCAGCAGGTGGTGGCAGAGCCTGGCGTGCCTCAGGTGTTCGCTAAGCTCGAGGCCGTCCCGTGACAGGAACTGCTTTGGCGACATGCGGGACTCGCACAACTCCACGACATCGATGGAGTGGTGCTCCATCAGCGACCAGTTAACCAGAATGAACGAGCGCCTACGCTGCTTGCCGAAGGCCAAAGGAACCACGCGTCCGCGCAGGCAAGCCAGGGCCAGCTGTCCTTCGCGTAGCTCGATGATGATGACCCACAGGAAGTTGTTCCATAGGGTCAGCTGCGCAAGGTTGAAGCACGCATTGACTGCGCTGGTCGAGCAGCACTTGTCGAGGTCCACCCGGTGATGGCTCAAGATTTTACGCCCGGAGCGAAGGTTGGAGAAGAGCTGGTTGACCGACCGGCACACGCTGGGACAGCTGCCTACCAAGCACTGAGCGGACACTCGTAAGCGGCCGCTCCGTGGTCCCATCTTGCAGACCTGTGGACAAACAGCTGTCGTGCTGTTACTACACGCTGCTGTTCACATAGCACATCGCTAAGGCATGGTTTGTGTCTCTTTGAAGAGCAAGTACGCCAAGTAACACGACGAAATTAGCCTAATATTCACCTCATATTTACAGAAAGTTGGCGTGTATACAGTTTTTTCTTTAAACTAGCTTGCTTATACTGAAACTGACGGCAGCCGGCGTGGTGCTCGTGACATCACGATGTGCAGCTTCTCTACTTAGATGCTGTATTTTACGGCCGTGAGGCGTTAGTTTAGCAACTATCACTGGCGTTATTAATATGAAGAGCGAGAACCACGCGGATGCGAGTGAAATCGTGCAATGTGCCGCAGAAAACCAAAGCGATGTCTACGCAGTCCTTCTCGGGGACAGTTTTAAGTGCCAGAGAATGTCTCGTAACCTGCGCTCCACTGCCGCAGAATTGTGACAACCGACGTGCGAATATCAAAAACTATCATTTCTTCAAGCACAATGTCAACGTCATTTCCCAAAGCAAAACCTTAGCTGCGTTTTTCTATATAAAAGAACATTTTCAACACCGAATGAATTCCGGTAAGTAAAGCTTCAGATTTGGGTATTAGCTGTGAATATGCCTGATCTATTCAGGAAGCGTCAAATCGTCGGTTAGGCCTTTCACTACGTCAATACATAGCGCTGCGTTGTATATACACGTACGCTATTGGCCTCAAGCTCCACCACTGGAAAACTGGCGCCACCGTCGGCGTGACGTGCTAGGAGGGATCACGTGGACATAGCGGCCGCGTCGGCTGCTACGGGCGCGCCGAAGCGAGCTGAAAACGAGTTTTAATTCCCTCGTACGCTGCGGTCGTCCTTTAGTGGCGAAATTTTCCCACTTCGAGTGTCTCCGTTACAACGCTTCAAAGCACTACAATAGGTAGTGGCTGCCTTTGAAGGCGCGCAACATATATGGTAGGCTACTGCTCGGTTCCGCAGGGCCGGACGCACGTAACGGAAGCCGGTGTCAGCCTTATTCACACGTAGCCGCAGGACAAGAAGCTGCGTGAAGCTTGGTTCGCGAAACATAAAACCGGCAAACAACTCGGGTATGCAGGAAGCACAGACGCGAGGAAGATTTCTGCTACGGCGCCCGGTCTGCGATGTTCTGAAAACGAGCACTGAGACGCTCGCCCGAGTCCGCTGCCCGACTAATGTCATGACGGTTTGGTCTATGAACTTGTCGATGCTATAGATGCTCGCAAGTTCAGTGGAGTGGAAAGGCAGCGGTAAGAAGCACGTTTAAAAAAAGCATGGCATATGGTCATGTTTGTGTTATGAATTAATGCACTGGATTACAAAAAAGGAGCAGCGGGAAATTGCACGCTGAGAACTCAGATAAACATAGAGTGCGACGCAACTCGAAAAATAATATTGAAAGGTCAAAGAATTTAGAAAAAAAAAAGATTGAATCGTTGCGACGGGACATCACAGGCGTCGAAGTCTCTACAATGAAATTATTTTTGAACAGCTCTAATAGCGCCCACGCAACAACGCTTGCTTGTATACTGTCAAATGCTCATATTCTGCGGCCTAAAGCTCATGGCAGGGTGCGAAAACGCGCGCGCGAAGAAAGCGAAACAGTGCGCGGACAAGCATGCAGACGCGCAGTCGGTCGCTGCGAATCTGCGCGATCGCTGCATTGAGGCTTCGTTCTATTACGCTCCATTTAGTTATACAAACACTATAAGAACATATTTCACATAGTTTGCTCTCAGCGTTTACCTACCTTTCACTCAAGAAGCCGGTTCGGGAGACTCCATCGCGGCGACAGCGCGCAGTGGCGTTCACTGTACGTATTCGGTAAGTAGATAGCGTCTGTAAACGATTGTGTGCTTTCAGTTTGCCCAAGATTATTGTTTAGACAGTAAGAAACTTCTATCGTTTCGAAAGTACTTATAGAAATGTACGGGAGAGCTCGCGCGTGGTGTTTTCAGTGAGCACTGACAGCAAAACCTATGAGGAGCACGCCGCATGATCCCGCATACTACGCCAGCTAGGCGCTTCCGATAGATGGCGACTCCGTAACTCCTCGCCGCCAATAGGTGTATGTGAAGGGAAAAAGGCAAAAGATCACACGGTACGGCATATTTCTGTTTTTTTCCGTGTCCTGCTCGAACGGGATACGTTCTTGGCGTCAGCCATGTCTATATTCTTAGGTACTAACAGCATAAATTCAAACGCGAACAATTCGAAAGGTACTAGGCCACGTTATTGCATTTCCAGCCTCATTCATGTTTAACTGTAGCCTAATTAATTCACCGTAGTGTGAATTTGGGTCGACAACATGCTTAAACACCGGCTACGGAACGAGTGCAGATAATACTCAGCTGTGTATTGTTACATAGAACGGGTGCTGCGATTATTTTTTCTTGTTCGCACTTGCATTTATTCCAAAATATCTTCCGCGTGTACGACAGTGACAACGCGGCTGTCATTATAGTACGCTATACCTCGAGGGAAAAATCGAATCCACGACCTCGTACTGAGAAGCAGGGGGAGATATAGCAGCTAAGCCACCACGGCGTATGAGAAAGGTTTTCGTTGCCCCCTTGACCGACGAAGCAGCGAGCGAAGTAAGGGTCTTACGCTTCCGTTGGAGCTTTGCCGTGTAGTCAGGTCCTCTGGCATCACCACCGCGTAGTTGGGCCGCTTCTAGGTTTGGACGCAGTGATGGGCGAAATCCGTGGAGCCAAGCTGCTGGATCTTGGGTCGCGTGGTTCGCACGAGCATCTGCGCGATTCTGTGGGCACGCCTTGCCCGTGGCAAGCTGTCTCGGGATTCCTTCGCGAGGAGCGAGGTTGACTGCGCGGCGGAACCAAAAACGATGAAGAATAGAATTTCCGCGAAGTCAAGGCGCGCGCTCAAATACGCGCCATATTAAAATTTGCTTTGCGACAACGGTGAGTGGGCAAGTCGTTATCGGTGCACATTTAGCAACAGCGAAATGAACAGGGACGGAGAAAAACGCAAGATACGAGACACAAGAACGACGAGTCGTTCTTCCGCGCTTGCTTTTTGTTCTATTCCTGATTTTACATGATGTGAATAGCGCTTGTTCTTTTTTTTTTTTCGCAGGACACAACGTGGGGCCGCCGATGAAAGGTAGACTGAGTGGGTAACGAGATTGTCCAGCTTGTTTATGATAGTGATCATACAAAGCTGTGACTTCCAAACAAGCGCGAATTGATAGTTGTAACTTGTGTTTGTATAAATCCATGACTTGGCCCTTTTTGGGCAGCCTCAGTACATGTGCGGCAGCGTGAACGAATACCAAATGATGACGGCGGAAGAGTGTGGTCCGCATTTAAACAGCACAATCTTAGGTATGGTTTTCACTTTTCGGCAACTCCGCAGATGCTGTCTTGCTGGCTTCATTTAAATACCCAATGGCACGAGTGCGGAATATTGATTTTTTATCGCCGAAAGGTGAATGCAGAATATGTTTTGCATGTTCTGTCAATTTTTGTTGGTTCTTTACAGTTAAGAGTGGAAAAAAACAGCGCGAGAATCAAAAAGGGACCATATTGGCTCAAGTGCACGACGAATTTTCCACGATTGCGAATTTCCCCATCAGAAAAGGCGAAATGATAGGCGGTGTCCTATACATCACACATTCCGTCGCCCATTCTACCTGGTGGCTACCACCGTCAGGTGTTTTGGTCTCTGCCCTTGGCGACCGGTGCCTTTTACAATGTAGTAAACTGAACGCGGTTGTCCTACGCATGTTAACTTCTGCGTGTACAGCTGAGTACAGCTGAGTGTACAGCTTGGCTGAAATCAAGAGGAAACTTCGCAGTACCCCAGTTGCAGTGCCTCTAGGATCACGGGCCGCTACGCTGTAGCGACAGCTGAAAGCCGCGATGTCGATGGACAAGCGCAACTGCTGCGTACCCGGATATGTTTTGCAGTGTTCTAATGTTGGACCGCACCTAACAAACACCGAATGCTTTCACGTCGTTTTATTACCTCCTTGCCGATGCCAGTTCGACAATTACGGTATTGCCAGGATTCTATAAGCAATGACAGCGGAGAGAAAGATAGCAGACACATGAGAACTTCATAGCGAAATTTTAAGCAGCGTAAAGCAGCACGCAGGAGTTCCATAAACAATAGGAAGTTACGGCAACTGTGCCGCATGCATTATTGCATGAGGCGTACATGCCTTAAGAGAAAGCTTTAGCTCGGGTGCTCCTATCTAAATACATGTAAAAGGAGAATTCGTTTTTCTCGGCAACCACTGCACCAAATTTGACGAAGTTTGTTGCCTTTAAAAGAAAAACTTAAAATCTAGTGACTCTTGGTTTCGAATTTTTGATTTAAGTCTTTAATCAGAAAAGCTGGCGAACTGCTTGTCATACTCGAGCGTTGGTAGCAACTAAATGTATTAGAAATTAGTGCGGCCAAAACAAAAGCGATCATTTCTCGCCCCCAGAGTAAAAATGTATTATGCTATGAATCTTTGACTTATAGACCCAATAACATGGAAATTGTGTCCGCATTCAAAACCCTTGGAGTTTAGTCTATAGAAAAGTTGCTGTGGAATGTGCATGTCAGTCACGTGTGTTCAGCTGCCTGACGTTTTATTGGTCTCTTATACCGTAACACTCACGTCCTTCCTACTAATATCAAATTGCTGCTCTTCAAATCTTTGCTCGTGTCACAAGTTAATTGCTGTCAACTCGTATGGAGCACTGCCACGCACACAGCTTTACAAAAGGTATACGTTCTTCAAAAGAAAGCTTTACGCATCATTCACAACTTAGCCAGAGATCATCCTTCCGCAAAGCTCTTCCAAACGGCTGATATTCCAACGGTTTTTACTATTTATAACCTACGCCTAGTTCTTCGGTACAAATACGAAGTAAAGAACAATAGCTCGATGCTTAAAGAAATAGCAGAGTTAACCCAATACGCTTCTGTGCGTCTTTTACAGCTCAGGAAAATAATTTAAACAAGAACGCCACGCACGAATTACGGAGCCCAAATGTCGAAAATAACTTTACCCTCAGTATTAAGTATTTTAACATGAAATGGTTTTGATATCTCATGTTGCAGGTCTGAGCTTCATCCTTTCTTCGTGTAGAATTCATATCTGGAACCTTAAACATGAAAATTGTCTTTGATATGCGTTTTTCTTCGCTTTTCACTTTTTTTCGATAATTGCATACAAGCTTAATGTTTGTTTCTTTGCTTATGTTTATGTTTATGTACCTAGGTTGCGTATACCGCCACTGCTTGCTGCTGGACTGTAATAGGCTGAAAAGCCTAGTCATCATCACTAGAGCTTTTTCTTCCTATGCCCTCCGCTCTATGAAGTGGTAAATAAAAATGATTGCTTGATTGGTTGATTCATTGATTGATTGATTTAAAATATTGTCTAGTAGTCAATATGAACTTCAAAAAACAGATCAACTGAAGAAGCGTTGTGCTGTATTAAAGATACCATACATACAAACATAGATCTAAGAGGTAACACTTTGTTTGTTTCTAGACTTAAACAAATCATTTGACCCAATAAAGTACGATATCGTACGGCACAAACTGTCTAGATGCGGGTTGCGGGGAGTTGTTCTAGAGCTCATTAAAAACTACTTGAGTGACCCCTATCAAATGGTGCATATAAAGGACACCACATCATCAAAGATAAAGTTAACACAAGGAGTTCCACAGGGGTCAGTACTAGGACCTTTTTTATTTTTTGGTTACACTAATGACATTGTAACTATACCCAACTCTCCTGAACTTATTATGTATGCCGATGATACTAACATCTTTAAGTCCACAGATCTAAGAGATATGGTAAGAAGGGCCAACACCTACCTTGCGTCCCTCGCGGCATGGCTCCGGAAAAATAGGCTGCAGCTTCATCATCATCATCATCATCATCATCATCATCATCATCATCCTAGTTACGCCCGCTGCAGGGCAAAGGCCTCTCCCATACTTCTCCAACTACCCCGGTCATGTACTAATTGTGGCCATGTTGTCCCTGCAAACGTCTTAATGTCATCCGCCCACCTAACTTTCTGCCGCCCCCTGCTACGCTTCCCTTCCCTTGGAATCCAGTCCGTAACCCTTAATGACCATCGGTTATCTTCCCTCCTCATTACATGTCCGGCCCATATGCCCTTTTCTTTTTCTTGATTTTGAACTAAGATGTCATTTACCCGGGTTTGTTGCCTCACCCAATCTGCTCTTTTCTTATCCCTTAACGTTACACCCATCATTCTTGTTTCCATAGCTCGTTGCGTCGTCCTCAATTTCAGCAGAACCCTTTTCGTAAGCCTCCAGGTTTCTGCCCCATATATGAGTACTGGTAACACACCGCTGTTATACACTTTCCTTTTGGGGGATAGTGGCAACCTGCTGTTCATGATTTGAGAATGCCTGCCAAACGCACCCCAGCCCATTCTTATTCTTCTGGTTATTTCAGTCTCATGATCCGGATCCCTGGTCACTACCTGCCCTAAATAGATGTAGTCCCTTCCCACTTCCAGTGTCTCGCTACCTATCGTAAACTGCTGTTCTCTTCCGAAACTGTTAAACATTACTTTAGTTTTCTGCAGATTCATTTTCAGACCCACCCTTATGCTTTGCCTCTCCAGGACAGTGAGCATGCATTACAGTTGGTCTCCTGAGTTACTAAGCAAGGCAATATCTTCAGCGAATCGCAAGTTGCTAAGGTATTCTCCATCAACTTTCATCCCCAATTCTTCCCACTCCAGGTCTCTGAATACCTCCTGTAAACATGCTGTGAATAGCATTGGAGAGATCGTATCTCCCTGTCTGACGCCTTTCTTTATTGGGATTTTGTTGCTTTCTTTGTGGAGGACTACGGTGGCTGTGGAGACGCTATAGATATCTTCTAGTATTTTTACATGTGGCTCATCTACACCCTGATTCCGTAATGCCTCCATGACTGCTGAGGTTTCGACTGAATCAAACGCTTTCTCGTAATCAATGAAAGCTATATATAAGGGTTGGTTATATTCTGCACATTTCTCTATCACTTGATTGATAGTGTGAATATGGTCTATTGTTGAGTAGCCTTTACGGAATCCTGCCTGGTCCTTTGGTTGACAGAAGTCTAAGGTGTTCCTGATTCCATTTGCGATTACCTTAGTAAATACTTTGTAGGCAACGGAGAGTAAGCTGATCGGTCTATAATTTTTCAAGTATTTGGCGTCCCCTTTCTTATGGATTAGGATTATGTTAGCGTTCTTCCAAGATTCCGGTACGCTCGAGGTTATGAGGCATTGCGTATACAGGGTGGCCAGTTTCTCTAGAACAATCTGACCACCATCCTTCAACAAATCTGCTGTTACCAGATCCTCCCCAGCTGTCTTCCCCCTTTGCATAGCTCCTAAGGCTTTCTTTATTTCTTCCGGCGTTACCTGTGGGATTTCGAATTCCTCTAGGCTATTCTCTCTTTCACTATCGTCGTGGGTGCCACTGGTACTGTATAAATCTCTATAGAACTCCTCAGCCACTTGAACTATCTCATCCATATTAGTAACGATATTGCCGGCTTTGTCTCTTAACGCACACATTCGATTCTTGCCTATTCCTAGTTTCTTCTGCACTGTTTTTCGGCTTCCTCCGTTCCTGAGAGCCTGTTCAATTCTATCCATATTATAGTTCCTGGTGTCCGCAGTCTTATGCTTGTTGATCAGCTTAGAAAGTTCTGCCAGTTCTATTCTAGCTGTAGGGTTAGAGGCGTTCATACAGCTTAACACAGCCAAAACAAAGTGCATAATATTTCGTGCGCTTAACCAACCACTAAGTAGGGAAATAGTTTTAACCTTTGAAGGGCAACAGATATCGAGGGTTAAGGAGCAAAAGTTTCTTGGTGTTTGGTTTCGAGAGCACCTTTCATGGAATGTACACATTAATAATTTAGCCACCGAACTCTCCCGATCTGTTGGATGCTTGCATAAAATTGCACACTTAATACCTATCTGGCTGGAACAAAACATACACACTTCACTGTTCTACTTCAGATTATCGTACGGAATATTAGTATGGGGGGGGGGGCACCACAACAAAAGCTAACTCGAACAGGCTAATTATTCCACAAAAGAAGATATTCCGCATTTATGAAAACTATGAGGGACCATATTATGAACTAAGCACATTACCATTATTTGTTAAATACAGAATGCTTAAAGGTGACGACGTTTATGATGTTAAACTACTGCAGTACATACATAACAATGCACTATATATATATATATACGATAACATTAATGAAGTTCCTCATGATATGAGACTAAAACGAAAACGAACACTAAACACAAGGGCCCATTGTTGTAAAAAAATAACCAGCTACCAAATACTAACAATTCTAAATAAGCTAGAAGATAACATTCATTTCGGTATGACTAGAAGTGCCTTCAAAAACCATGTGAAGGAATTGTTACTAACACAGTGTTTAAGAGAGTGATTATTGCAACACAAATATATCATAAGTCGCTTTATGCTTTTTGCTTTTTTCGTGGATACACAAACATTCATGGCCATATGCGGTATTTGAGCGTATTATTGTAAATTTACATGTACAACCTGTACTTTACTGTGTGTGGACAGGGAGAGGAAAGGGGAAGAGGGGGAAAAGGGGGAAAAGAGGGACATTTATTATTTCACCGTCTATATTGGTAAACCAACTGTAACCCAATAATTTGTCAAATTCTGTTGCTCTAAGTTTTTGTGTAAACTCACGTACAATGTGTGAAAATATGTAATATGCTCACTGCCAATGAACTGCCACTAAATGATGCATAAGACACGAGCATGTTGCGGGTACAAGGGCCCCTGTCAGACGCTGGGCGCCTTTTGCTCCTGTACCTTTGTTGAAGTTGTATTCAAAATGACATAAACATTCATTCATTCATTCATTCAACTTTTCCTTATTGTTAAACCTCCAGCGTTAGGCCCAATCCCATGTTGTCGGTATGCGTCAATATGTGGGACCCTCATGATCATCAGCATCGCATGCGCCATGCGCGGATTCAATCTCCGCAGCTGCGCTCCAAGACATGCCTTCCCAGCAGCCCGTCGGAAATAATAAAGCAATAAATGCGAAACTGCCAGCCTCTCGTGTCTATGAGTTATTAAAATCAGCAGCAACATCAACTACCAGTAAGCCTACGTGGGTCCATATACAGCGTTCATTGGGCACACGATTCCAGGGCATTAGAATGCTCACCTAACCGAACATCGTGTCTCCTGAGAAAGTAGGTATATTTAGAAAAACTAGCAGGTAAGTAGAAACAAGCTTAGAAAAGTGTGTACGCATTTTAGTAATCCAATATTGCGCTAATTTTATATCAAATTGCGCGTATATGGAATCAACGAACGCTTCGTATAGTGATATTAGCATAAACGGATTTACTGGCCTCTTCACACACTACTCCTTCTCCTTCAAAAGAAGAAGGTCAGTATTTTCCCAAAGAATGAAGGAACGAAGAACGCAGCACGACATAAGCGGAGAGTTTTCATTTTCCCGGGTCCCGGGGGTAGGGGGGTGGGGGCCTGACCAGCTTTCTGTTTCTGAGCCTCATGTATATATATATATATCATGCACTAGAAAAAAACTTCGTGTGACCTCGAAGAATTGCGCGCTGAAGTGGTGGCGTTATGTGAGCATATACAAGACCTTACAGTAGAACGCAATTCAATTTCACAGCCCGAGTCCTCTCGGTGGTGTAATCTTCCCCCGTGTAGTTGTCGCATACTTGGCTATCACTAATATTCCTTCGCTTTTCCGGCGAAACTGCAGCCTATCTTTCTCTCTCTCTCTCTCTCTCTCTCTCTCTCTCTCTCTCTCTCTCTCTCTCTCTCTCTCTCTCTCTCATTTTTCAGTGAATCCGAGTATAAGCGCTGCTGCGCATGACTGCTTTTGATTTTGATGTCGAGTGAATCCGGCTTCGCCTCATTTCGGTTACCGAGTGAATTACACAGTGTTCCCCGACTACCATGAACCAAGACCTAAAAAAAGAGCAGTCGCGTTACTCGAAGAAAACCTAGTGCATATTGTTTCCACTACAGTGGAGTAGCCGCCAGTAATTCTTTCGTCACTGAGATGTAATTCAGTAATGGGAATAATTATCTAACTCGAGAAGTACTGTCCTGATATTCAAGGTATCAATGGGGCATGTGTAGGTACCTCAAAATGAGATCTAACTGCGTTTTTTTCAGAGACGGACTAATTGTGTTCAATTTTTTCCGACTGGCAAAGAAACCTCACGAAGTACGAAAAATACTACGTGAGTGCGCTCCCGCCCACCATCACAAAGCAGTGGCCTCAAATAAGTTGACTGAAAGCAACTGTATTGCCTGCCGCAAACCCGAAGAGACAGCGCATCACCTTGATTATGGTACGGAAGGAGCGCCAACAGCAGGTTTCGCGGCTTTCCAGCTATTCCTTCTACGTCACACGTATTATCCGTCTCTCAAGGTCGACTGATCACACTGATAACAAAAGCCCCTTGATAACGCGGCCGAAGTTTCGCTCTGACCACGCATGAAATGCCAAAAGCAATGTAATAGGCATGGAACAATTCAAAACCCGGCTTTGCTTGCACCGCGTCGAAAGAGTAGGCGCGAAGCTATATTTCGCGCCAAAAACTTGCTTCAGACCAAAGCCAAAATAAAGTGACCATTTTATTTTTCGTGAACTTAGTGTATACGTGCTGCAAAAACAGATTCGTGTCAAAAAATAAAATCGAAATAAACAGACCGGGAAGCGACAAACGTGTAGAGACAAGGCAAAACCGATGTGTTCAATATACCACTCCTAAATGAGCCGAATTAGCAATCAGGATGTCTGCACAAAAACGACAAAAAAATCCCGTCAGATTTCAGTGCGCTCTTATTATCTATGAATTCGTAAACTCCGTTGAACACCAGCCTAAAGGACGTGTTCGAATCTGCTTTTGCAGCTACGCAGTACTGTGTGCGTTTTATCACATCTTCAGTGGCTTTCTTGATGACCGACCCCGGAATTCTACGGCTGACATCCGTTATCCTTGCCTTGAACTAATCTGACCTCCGCCTCGATCATGTAAGTGCGATCTTTCACATAAATCCAAAGAAATAAATCGAGTGGAGAGAACTCGGGTGGCCTAGCCGGCCAATTTACAGTCCCGTTCCTTCCAATCTATTGCGCTTAAAAAGTCGCATCCAGCCAGTTTCGTGCTCGGCGGCTACTGTGTGCTTGGCGCCCCATCTTGCTGACCACAGAAGCGGAAGACGTGACAGCGGGACGTCGCTGACAAACTCATCCACCACTCCTTCAAGGATTTCGTTCAAGTAACGCTGTCGAGTCAGTGTGCGATCGAAGTAGATGGGACCGATTATAGCACCGGCGTAAATTCCGAACCACACATTCAGGGACCACTGGTACTGGTGCCGATTTCGCTTTAGCCAGTGTAGATTGGAGTCCTTCCAATAGTGTGCATTAAGTAAACTTACCTGGCCGTTTCTGCAAAAATTGGCTTGATCTGTTCACATGATGTTGTTCAAAAGTCCGGTGGGTAATCGGCTTTTGTGAGAACCCAATTCAAGAAATCTAGACGATGCTGAAGGTCTCTGTCTTCCAAGCATCGTTGCTGGCTAAGGTGCTAAGAGGGAAAGGCCACCATTTAGAATGCTCCAAACTGGTGACTTGGAAATTGGTCCCTAGGTGGCCGCGTCCTACACGCTAGCATTATGGTTTGACGCCATAATTGCTGGAACATCCGTGCGTAGGCTAAGACTCAAAGATGGAGTCCTCCGCCACTGTTTCTTGAAGCTGCCTGTTTGTCTCAGGTTTTCATAGTTTCTGATGATAGTCAATGCGTTTGCTCTACCGCCACACTTCCATGACTGATATATATATTTGCGGCCTTCCTCTTGTTGCCATTTGCAGATGCCATGGCAAGGTTCATGTTTACCTTCTGCTCATTATAGAGAAAGACTTGACGGATGGGACGAAACAAAACGCATCTTTAAACCTTTCCACTGACGTTGTCGATTCGCTTTTGTGGTGATATGTTTTATGACAAAAAAAAAACATCCGTGCGCTTTATTTACGCTACAACAGCTATCACAGCTTGTTTCCAACTAACAGCAAACGCGACATGTTTCTTCGGCCGGGGCGCGGCAGATAAGGTACTAGCTCGACCATGTTGTTTTTCTTAATTTCCTTATTTCATTCTGGATAACTCAGAGGGAGCCTGTTCGAGGGCGCTGCTTTATGATCCGTGTGGGAGCGCAGTCACGTGGTATTCTGCATATTACGCGAGGTTTATCAGCAGAGAAAAAAATGTACACAATTAGGATGTCGCTGAAAATACTGCAATTAGATGCCCCTTGGCTGTACCTTCAAATGCGTTATTGACACTTTGATAGTTAGGATAGTACGTCTCGAATTAGATATTTAGTTAGATTACCTATATAAATCTCAGTAACGAAAAAATAACTGGCAGCTACTCCACTGTACCGGAAACCATATGCACTAGGTTTTCTTCGAGTAACGCATTGCTATTTTATTAATCTTGATATGATATGGTATAGTATGGTATGGTATGGTATGGTATGGTATGGTATGGTATGGTATGGTATGAAGAGCTTTATTGGGTCCTGAAGGTCAACCCTAGGTTGACGCTGGCCGCTCCCACGTTGGCACTGTCAGGCTGAGCCCTTCAGCCACATTGCGGGCCTTCTGGACTGCCCGTAATTGGTCAGAGAGTGATTCGTTGTGTAGCATTTGCCGCCACCATTCTTGTTCCTTGTCACAGTCTGTGAAGACCGCGGGGCACTGCCAAAGCATGCGGTCAAGAGTAATGCTGCCATTGCACTTATTATAGTTTCTTTGAGTGTCCCTCTCCGGATAGATCCTGTTAATAAAATGTGGACTTGGGTATGTTCTTGACTGTAGCAGACGTAATGTGACCACTTGGGCCCTGCAAAGCTTACCGTGTGGCAATGGGTATTCCCTTCTGCTTAAATAATAATGCTTCGTGATTTCGTTATATGTTAATAATCGATCCCTGTGTTCCCCGGGTGAAGTGTACGTTGCTCGGTCTTGAAGAGCACGACTAGAAAGTCCTCGTGCTGCTTCATTTGCCTCCTCATTGAAGTCTCTCCGAGCTCCGTCCACCACCCCCAAATGTGCAGGAGACCAGCGGATTTCAATCCTCTCACTGTTGACCTTCTCTAGTAATTTTGTTGCTATCCGTGTCACATATCCGTTGGTAAAGTTGCGTATGGCTGTTCTAGAGTCGCTGTAAATATGTGTCCACCGATTAGCCCGGATGGCTAAGGCGATTGCTACTTGTTCTGCTACTTTAGGGCCCTGGGTATAGACGGTGATGGCATCCCGTATGTTACCTTGAGTTTCTACAACAACGGAGGTATATACATCCTTAGTTTTAACCCAGGCAGCGTCAACGAACGCCGCCTGCTGCTCATGTTGATCTATGTCTTGAAGGAGTGCCTTCGCCCTTGCCTTCCGTCTCTCGAGGTTATGTGTCGGGTGCATGTTCCCAGGGAACGGGGTGGTCTGTATTGTTTCTCGTAGTCCCGCTTGCGGTTGTGTTAATAATTCTCCTTCGTTGGTGTGGTTGTTAATTTCTACGCCAATTTCTTCAAGTAGCGCCTTCCCAGGTCGTGTCCCCATTAGTCTCTCCTGGTGGGCCACCTGTTGAGCCTCAGCTATCTCTTCTAGTGTGTTATGCAGCCCTAGGCGCAATAGGCTATCATTGGCCGTGCTGATGGGAAGTCCTAGTGCAGCCTTTATAAGTCGTCTGATTAAAACGTTTAATTTGTTCTTATCAGCCTGTGTCCATGTAGCATGCCAGCCACGTACGAGAAGCGGCAAAAGGCGAATGCATGCACCAATCTCATGGCACTGTCTTCTCCTAGCCCCTTATGGTTGTTGGTAATTCTACGCAGAAGCCTAATGACCTCTTCTGACTTGTTGTAGATGTGTTGTATCATCCTGCAATTAGATCCATTCGCTTGCACGAGAAGTCCTAGCACTCTAATAGTCTCCACCTGCCTGATTGGTTCTCCATTCTTGGCGTATATGTCTGTGCGGGGTTCTTCCTCTGGGATGTATCCGTTCGGCTTGCGCCCACGCTTACTGCTCCGTAGTACCAATAGTTCTGATTTTTTTGCAGAGCAGTTCAGTCCCATACTCTCAAGTGTTGTTTCCACCACATAAATGCTGTCCTGTAGTTTGGTCTCTGTTTGTCCCATATTACCTTCGGCACTCCAGATTGTTACGTCATCTGCATATATAGCAAAGTGGATACCCTCAATCTGCGCGAGACCTTGAGCCACTTTTGACATTGCCAAATTAAATAACATGGGAGATAGGACAGACCCTTGTGGTGTCCAACGATTCCCAAGTTCCAGGGTTGTCGATTGGAGTTCGCCTAACATGAGAAAAGCAGAACGGCCACCGAGAAAGGCTTTGACTATATTGGCAATCGCTTACCCAATCCCATCTCCGAGAGGATATCCAATATGTGCCTGTGCTTGATGCGATCAAAGGCCTTTTCTACATCTAGGCCTAGAAGAGCTCTCGTATGTAGCGGGCTGGCAAAAATAAGGTGATGTTTGATTAAGAGCATTGCATATTGAGTCGAAAGTCCAGGACGGAAACCGATCAGGTTATGCGGAAGAACATTTCTGTTTTCTACATACTTAGCCAGTCTATTGAGTATGACATGCTCCATGGGTTTGCCCAGACGTGATGTTAACGATATGGGTCTTAGGTTATCTAGATTGAGTTGCTTGCCTGGTTTGGGAATAAGAATTGTGTTAGCCACCTCATTCTCCATTCCTTCGCATAATCACCGTTTTTCCAGAGTTCGTTGAAATACTCTGCTAAATATTTTATAGAATCATCGTCCAAATTTTTCAACAGCCTATTGGGAATGCCATCTGGACCAGCAGCAGATTTACTGTTGAGGTCGTACAGGGCTGCGCGAACTTCGCTTTCTGTGAAGTCTTGATCCATAGGCTCACAGTCTTCCCCTGTATATTCAGGCGGGTCTGTACTCTCGTTGCTATCCTTAAGTGGTAAATACTTAGCTGCGAGCCGATCTAGAATGGCCTCCTCAGTTCTGCCCTGACTCTCACGATGGACGAGTCGTGCTACTGCTGTTCCCCTCTGAGATTTCGTGTCGTTCTCATGGAGCAAATGTCTAAGTAAGTTCCAATTTCCACCACGTCTGATTCGACTATCTATGGGATTACAAAGCTCATCCCATTGTTGTTTCTGTAAATTTCTGGAGTGTTCTTCAATCTCCCTATTCAACAATGCTATGCGCTTCCTGAGTCTCCTGTTCAGCCGTTGCGTTTTCCATCTTTTTAACATATTGTTTGGCTTCAATCAAGTGCGCCAGCCTACTGTCCATGATTTCGATATCCTCCTCTGTGGTAATATCCTTCGTTGCCGCCTTTACATCTTCCCTGAGCTGAGTGGTCCAAGTTTGGAGTGTTTTCTTTTCTCCTGTCTATGTCTCAGCTCTGCTTTTTCTTGCTTTCCGAAAAACATCCCAGTCAATGTAGTTAAAGTGCTTTATCTCATTACTTGGTGTTTCCAATAGTATTTGTAATATGTAATGATCACTACCCAGGTCAATATTGGAGTTATTCCAGCTAGCGTTCGCTAAATTTGATACAAAAGTAAAATCTGGGGTGGAGTCCCTGCATGTAGATGTACCACGCCTAGTGGGATAAGCTGGGTCTCTGAAGAGGGAGAGATTAAGATATGTAGCTAGCTGCCAGAGTCCATCCCATTTCTTCGTATTCCAGCGATATCCCCAGGTTTGATGTGGGGCGTTGAAATCTCCTCCAATAATGAGCGGAGCGTGCTTAGTAAAAGCCATAGTCTTATTAAGAAGTGCCCTGAAACGCTGTTTCATGTCGCTAGGGGTGCTCTAAACATTAAGACAAAAGAGGCTTCGCGGTTTGCTTCTATTCCTTATCAAAATTATTTCCACAAGTAAGTATTCTAATTTGTTTAGTCCAAGGCGCAAATCATTTTCTATGTGAGGTATTTTCTTGTCTACGAGCGCGGCTAGCCCCCTACCCGGCTCTTTGCCCCTGCATGTCGCTTTGTATCCGGATAGGTTGATCTCATCCGCCAAGGTTTACTGCAGCATAATTATTTTCTGTTTGTCTGGAGAGGTTTTTATTAACTGCATGAGAGGCGCTTCATTGTGATAAAATTCTCGGCAATTCCATTGCCACATGGTAAAGCTCCCCCTGCTCGCCATTGCTTATAGAACCCGCCTTACTGCTACCCGCCAGAGTGAGCTTCGTTGAACCCCCCGACGCGTCAGGGAGCGATCTGACGCTTTCTGCTTCTGAGGGTAGGTATTCGTCGTCCCCGCCTTGCGCTTCTACTTTGGTAAGCCTCTTTTCAGCCGTCAGTCTCCATTTCCATAGCTTTTCAACTTTGAAGGTAGTTTTATCTACGGCATCTCTAATTTGTTTAATCGCCTCCTTGAACTCTTCCAAAGCAGAGCACACTGTCGTTTCTACTGGGCTTATTGCCCGCTTCTTTGGAGCTGGTGTGTTTCCTTCATGCTGACTGTTGTCATTATTCACCGGTTTGGCTATTGCTACTTTTGTGGGGCTAGTCTGTGATTTCTTGCGAAGTTTTACAGCCTGCTTAGTAAGTTCTCCATTTGCCTTTCTCAGATGCTTTACTTCTTTAATTAGCAGTTCTACCCTGGCATCATTATCTCCGACCGGCCGCCCCGCACCGCTCTCCGCAGCCCTCACAGTACCTTTCACTTTGTCGCCCCAGGTTGTTCCAGATGTCGTCTTGGTGCATGACAGTTAATTGCGACACCATGTATCTATTTATGACCTTTGCATGCAACTGACGATGTTTCCGCCCCTAATAAATGTTGCAAATTATTAGAAATGTTTTCTTCATGAGTCGTTAGTATTGCTTACCGGAAAGAGAAGCAATACTGAGACGCACAACATTCACGTGCATTTCCGGTGCCATTGATAAAAGACTCTGCGAGAGGGGTCTCTGAAGTCTATAGGTTTTATTTCATGGGCAAAAAAATCACGCAAAGCAATTTGAAGCGTGGTGAACATGTTCATTCTCTAAGCATAGGCTATTCATACCTTTAGAAATATCTTTTTTTAATTGGTTACCTCTATTTACCTCTATTTATTTATTGGCTAACTCAATATATTGTAGTAATTTGCGACTTCAATGCAAAAATGGGTAAAAGCATGCTGGTGAACAAGCAATTGGCAACCACGGCGTCGATTCTAGGAACGCTAGAGGGGAGATGCTGGCAGAATTCGTAGAAACGAATAAGCTTCGAATAATGAACACCTTTTTCAGGAAGCGTAGCAACAGAAAGTGGATCTGGAAAAACCCTAATGGTGAAACAAGAAATCAATTTGACTTCATACTTTCTGCTGATCCCAGCATAGTGCAGGATGTAGAAGTGGTAGGTGGGGTAAAATGCAGTGATCATAAGTTAGTGAAGGCAATGATTTACTTCAATTTGAAGAGAGAAAGAGCTGAATTGGTCAAGAAGAAACAGGTCAACCTAGAAGCAGTAAGGATAAAATCAGACAAAGTCAGGTAGGTACGTGCAAACATATACGCAGCCTAAGAACAGAGAGATGATGATGACATAGAGCTAATAAATGAAACCGTAACTAGGTTGGCTTCAGAGGGTGCAATTGAAGTGGGAGGCAAGACACCAAGGCAACCAGTAGGCAAGCTCTCCCAAGTAACAAAGTACCTAATGAAGAAACGACAAAAAATGAAAGTGTCCAACTCAAGAGATAGAATTCAGGGAACTGTCAAAACTGATTAACAAGGCGAAAATAAGGGATATTCGAAACTATAACGTGAGAAAGACTGAAGAAGCCGTAAAAAATGTACGCAACCTCAAACCCGTGAGAAAGAAACTTGGCATAGGGCAAACTAAGATGTATGCAATCAAAGATAAGCATGGTAATATCATCAGCAATCTCGAAGATATCGTAAAAGCAGCGGAAGAATTCTATAGTGACCTGTACAGTACCCAGAGGAGTCAAGATACCTCAGTTAGGAACAGTAATGAACAGGATACAGGAACTCCTCCTATAACTAGCGATGAGGTGAAACAAGGAAGAGCAGCAGAATATGGAATAACAGTCGATTTAATCAAAGATCGAGGAGACATAATGCTTGAAAAACTAGCGGCTTTCTATACGAAGTGTCTATCGACTGCAAGGGTCCCAGAAAACTGGAAGAATGGAAGCATTATACTAATCCTCAAAAAGGGAGACGTTAAATAATTGAAAAATTATAGGCCCATTAGCTTACGCCTAGTGTTATATACAATATTTACCAAAATAATATCCAATAGAATAAAGGCAACAATGGACTTTAATCAACTAAAGGGACAGGCTGGCTTCAGGAAGGGATACTCTACAATTGATCACGTCCTTGTCATCAATCAGGTTATCGAGAAATCCGCAGAGTACAATAAGCCTCTCTAATGGCTTTCATAAATTACGAAAGGCATTTGATTCAGCAGAGATATCAGCAGTCATAGAGGCATTACATAATCAAGGAGTACAGAATGCTTACGTAAATACATTGGAAAATATCTACAGAGGATCTACAGCTACCTTAATTCTACACAAGAAAAGCAGGAAGGAAGCAGGAAGCAGGAAGCAGGAAACATAGAGAGTGTAAGAGTGGGGTTGAAGATTAATATGAGGAAGACAAAGATAATAATAAATAGCCGGGCAAAGGAACAACAGTTCAGGATCGCCAGTCGACCTCTAGAGTCTGTGAAGGAGTACGTTTACTTAGGTCAATTAATCACAGGGAACCATGATCACTAGAATGAAATTCACAGAAGAATAGAAATGAGTTGGATCGGATACGGCAGATATTGCCAGATCCTGACTGGTAGCTTAACATTATCATTGAAAAGGAAGGTGTAGAATCAGTTCATTTTACCGGTGCTGACATATGGAGACTGACAAAGAAGCTTGAGAACAAGTGAAGGACCGCGCAAAGAGCGATGGAACGAAGATTGCTAGGCATAACGTTAAGAGACAGAAAGAGAGCGGTTTGGATCAGAGAGCAAACGGGTATAGACGATATTCTAATTAACATCAAGAGAAAAAAATGGAGCTAGGCAGGTCATGTAATGCGCCGGTTAGATAACCGTTACAGAACGTTACATTAAGAAGGGCCACCAAGGGAAGGAAAACGCAATCGAGGATTACAAAAGACTAGGTGGAGCGATGAAATTAGCAAATTCGCGGGCGCTATAGTTGGAATCGGTTGGCGCAGGACAGGGGTAATTAAAGAATGCAGGGAGAGGCCTTCGTCCTGCAGTGGACATAAAACAGGTTGATGATGATGATGATTTATTTCAGATATATAATAAGCTTTGTCCTGTGTGTATATTCATATATATTGTGTATGTATATATTGTGTGGAAACTTAAAACAATGTTGAAGTGACAAAATACGGACGAGGCAGCCGCCGTTAGATCTTCGAATGCGTGAGTCCTCCTATTGTCCGGATTTGCAGAAATAAAGCGAAAGTATGAATTAGAAGCCTTGCACGTCCGCGCCAACAATTATGCAGTGAGCTATTAGCCCCAGTAAAATTTCAAGTAAAAAGGTCGAGGAAAGGCAAAAGAAGCCTGAAATGATGTGGGTGAGAAAGCTCTCGCTATGGCACTTTAGGTGTGCGTGTATGTGTGCGTGTGCGGGGGGGAGGGGGGAGGCACCGGCATCGTCCGTATTGAGCTGAGCCCCCCTCTCCCCGGAAAACTCCAGAGGTAGTCGGCGCCTATGCAACACGATATAGTGATAGTAAACATTCTCAGGCACACCAGTGACAATTCATAGTTTATTTCCTCATACAGAAATAAGAACACCCAGATATCGCTCTCGTAAAAATATTTGATAAAACGATAGCGTTAGGGGTCAAAGAAAAAGTAGAAGAGGAACGCTGAATTAGCGCGGCCATGTTGCGCTTTCCAAGGAATGCTAATTTCATAGACAAGCAAACGCTAGTCGAACTTTGGAATTAGTATTTGGAAGATTTTCCCTTATATAATGCAGTGTCCACGGACGCCTGATAATAAGGTGAGAAATCAGCGATAGGCGTTTGCTCTCAAACACTGTCATGAAGCTTTGCTATCCGTCTTCCCGATTACACACCAATTTTATGTGGCCGAATTCATGGCCATATGCTTGGCCGTATATAAATTAAAAAAAAATGTGTCGCACAATATTGCTCGCAGATTGCCTGTCAGTTCTTACGTCGATGGAAAGCACAAATAATTCATCATTGCACCGATCGCTACACAATCCGGTTTTTGTGGATACCTGGACATTGTGGACTAGCACTCAATGAGATTACAGACAGCTTGGCAAAAGCTGCGCTTGGAGGCAGTGAGTTTCTTTATACCCAACCTTACTCTGCTAACGGTGACAAGGTTCCCATGGCGACAAGTCCTAGGTAGGAAAAATGAGCCCCCTCGTTGCTGCACCGGATTACCAACATTTAGCATTCGCCTGGAATGTGCGGTCTTGTTGTCTCGGCAATACGAAGTTTCCATTACACTATTACGATGTCGAATACCTCAACTAAATATGTACAAGAATAGGTGTGGGATCGCAGCATCGAACCTTTATGCATCATGTGGGGATATAGAATCACCGTACCATTTCCCCCTCTTTCTCCGAAAATATAATTCCGAAAGGTACACCTACTTTAAGCAGCCCCTATCGCGTATGGGCCTTGCTCTCTCGGTGATTAACATGTTATCTTTTGGGGCAAGTACCCCTGGTCGAGCCCGGAGGGAAGTGTGTCAGGTTGTGCATGAGTACGTCATTGCGACTGGGAGACTCTCATGTTAAGCACATTTTCCTCATTATTAACACTGAATCGCGTTGTTTTCGTAATATAGCATCTTCGGCAAAACTGGCATGACTATTCGAGAAACGGGAACAGAAAAATAATTTATATTCACTACTAATTAAATATGGATAGTACAGATGAATAAGTTAACAGGAAGCAAGAAGTTGACGTTATGTTTCCATTGAGTGCCATGGCCAATCTCCTCCTCGTGGGTGCGTGCCAGAATTTTGAAGGAAGAAGAAGAAGAAGATGTTGCACTTTGACAACCTCCCAGTTGAACTCGTCCTCAAGATATTCGCTTACCTCCCGCAATTCTGGCTCGCGACAATAGCCCAGGTGTACGAGCGATGGAAGAGGTTAGCCTTCGACCCTTGCCTCTGGACAGCGGTGCGTATCAACCTGCGGGACATGCAAAGAGAGCATCCGGAGGACGAGGGCCTAAACAGAGCCACCCTGATCCGCAAGCTTAATGTCTGCGCAATTATCTGCGTAGAAGACATCGCTCCTTGCTCGACACACTTCAAACTGGTGAATGAGCTGGTGATACCTTGCCGAGGGCCCTCACATCGCAGCATGGCAATCATTCTGCGAATCTGCAAGTCAGTTACCGCCCTGGCGTTGCGTGGAAAGGATACGCCGCTGCCAGATGACGTACGCCTTCTCCAGAGCTTAAAATGCCTGAGAGTATTCTTGACTTCGCGAGAAGTCTACATCGAGGACGGCATTCTTCGCCAGCTGTACGCCAGCTGTCCTTTGCTTGAACGACTGGATATCAACTCGAATCGGGTACGCCATAGAAGCTCATGGGGGTGCATCAAATCACTGCAGCATCTGGCATGCCTCTCAGTAACTCGTATATGCACAGGCGGATTGCTGTACGTGTCTAAGGCGCGTCCAAACCTGAAGTTACTCCAGATCGGCAGCGTTTGGAACGAGAACGACGTGACAGTGGCAAAGGTACTTCAGTCTTTCCTCAAGCTCCGGATCCTTTCAGTGGATGGGGAGTACGGAACCTGGTGGTTCGACTCCCTCTTCAGTACGCCGAGAGAATTCGACGAACACTTTGATCTTCAACAGCTCCACATGGAAGAACACCAAACATCTCCTGCAAAAATCCAGAAAGAAGCTTCCTCACGTCACCATCAGTTCCAGAACGCTCAGCGAGTATGTCCTCAACTTGGTGCACGACTGCAAGGACCAAAAAAGTGTCGCAGTATACGGCGTTTGCAGGCGAGACATGCTGCTTAGGATGCTCATCGCGCTCCCGAGGCTTGTTCGCGCCCAGTTGGACATTGTCTCTGAGGTAGCGGAGACCGCAAGCCAGTTGATCACGGTGGTAGATGTTCTGGACAAGTCCACCAAGGGCCATACTTGGTTCGTGCTTCGTGCACATTGCACGTCGCAGGCCGCAGAGTACGATATGACACGTGTGGTGTGGAACCTCAGGGAGTGGAACCTCAGTGGAACACGGATGTTTCGATGAACTACATGCGCTATTTGGAGGAGCAGTGCTCACGGATGAAAGTGGGGAAGCTTTCTTTTTCGTGTCTTGGAGGAGAAAAGTGTTGTGCACACTGCAAACTCCGCTTCCAGTCATTAGATATACATTCAAGTATATCGTAGTCAACGTGTACGAGGACTGAACACTGGCCGACATTCAAGAAGAAAGAAAATGCTCGTTGTTTCACTGAATACCCTCAAATTAAATATTCACGCTCTTGTGACATGGTGGGATTGCTGTTCATTCTCAAAGCAAGTAACGCGATCTCACATTTCAGGAAAACTGTATTTTAATGCGGTTAGCATTCTTTGTCTTCTTTACGTGTTTTGAGCTTATATGTCTATATATCTGTCTAGCCTCTTACGCCGATCTAGTAGCCCAAGTTACGCGACTGCGACAGCATGGCGACGACAGTATGTCAACGGATCCATGACAGCGACTGCCTGAAGACGGTGCCGTCCAATCTAAGCTACGGCCACAAAGTATGTGCTCGTAGCGTAGCCGTGATGCCGCTTCAGTCACTCCATCGTCGCCATTAAAGCTTCATCATGTAACTCTCGTCCTGCAGTCATCGTCATGCATTTTACGCCGATACAGTGGCCCGAGTAATCTGACAATTTGTGACAACTTGTGCCACTAGGTACGTGCTCGCGGCCTTGGTGCCTTTGTGGTCGTTGCGTTGTCGTCGTTCCAGGTTTGTCATGCCGTCGTCGTCACGCCATCATCCTTACACAGACGTCATACATTTGTTGTCATAACATCGTCGTGAGGCCGTCGTGGTCATTTCAGCGTCGCCATTAAAGCTTCGCCTTCCGACTCTCGTCATACTGTCGTCGTCACGCCCTGTACACTGACCCCGCTTCGCGAATTGTCTAATACCGCCGGCTACTAGGAATGTGCTCCTGGTAGGCATGTCGTTATGATTCTTGTATTGTCATCATTGCAGGATTGTAATCCGACTCTCGTCATGCCGTCATTATCGCGCCATCTACAGTTGTCTCGCATTCGTTGTCATACTGCCGCGGGGCTCTCGTTGTCATGTGATAGTCGTCATTCTAGTTTTGCCATGCTGTCATCGTCCCGCCATCGCCTTCACATACTCATGGTCATACAGTCTTCGTGACGTAGTCGTCATCGCGCATTCGAACTTATACCATTGTCCTCATGCCATTATTTGCATCCCAACAACACTGCGTCGTCATCATACAGTCGCCGTATAGCATTCGTTGTTATACATTCGTCGTCATGCCGCCGTCGAGACAAAGCCGTTGGCATGCCAATGTCACCATGGCATGCCTTGGCACCATCCTTGCCTGCCATGTCGCCAGCACCATCCTTGTCACTTCAAAACGTCATCCCGTTGTCCTTATGGCGTTGTAGTCATACCTGCTGTGTCGGTCCGATTAGGTTCCTTGTTTGTCATTCTATGATAATCATGGTGTCGTCATTCAATCCTGATATGTCGCTGTTGTCATGCCATCTTCGTCACTGCGTCGTCTTCAGACTGTCGCTATTATATGCATCTGTTGTCATACTGTCGTCGCCGTGCCGTCGTGGTCATGTCATTATCGTCAGTGTAGCTTGGTCATCCTTTTGTCGTCTTGCCGTCGTCGTTATACCTTTGTTATCAAGCAATCGTCCTTATACTATCATTATCATTTCGCAATCGTCATGTCATTGTCGGTTATGCTGTCGTCGGCACACCACCTTTGACGCTCCATCGTCTTCCCTACGTCCTAGCATACTCATACGCGACCTTCGCAAGCGAGTGCCAAAAGCAAAGTGAGTCCATGCAACCTAGACTGGGCGCCACATGTAACTGAAGCTATTCAAGTGTCAGAATGACCGCAAACGATTTCAAATAAAACTGACTTGAGAAATCCGGTTCCTCGCTACATTGCCTGAATGCTAATTCAATTACCGTCGACAGTCATGGTGATAAAAGTTCTACTGTATCTTTTTAAATCCAATACTCTACTCAAAATCCTACTTCATCTAAAAGTGTGGCTAAAATATCTAATGCTATTGTCAGTCTTGCAGCGTAAGAGCACTTCCCAACATAGAAATGCCAGCACTAGTAGCACATATGCACTAGTAGCGTGTGTGCAATCTACCCTATTCTGATGTTCGCTCAAGAAATCGCATGCTCCGCAGCCACAATTACTACATCCTATTTTCCACTTGCGCAGCAAGCTCCGAGCTAATTTCCTAGCTTGAAACATATTTCCCTTGTAAAGCGAAAACTAATGCAGCTGCATCTTAAAGCATCCCCACCGTGTTACGAGGTAATGTGAGGGGAAGTACCAGAACTAAGCACATGCGGGGTGTGCCATTTTGCAAAAGTAGGGGAGCGCCAGATATGCTTCTCGTTGTGCTGGTCTGAGCTTCAACCCCTGGGCCCTCAAAGGGGGACAATGAAAAAAGCGGTTGCTGATCCTACAAACAAGCTAAAGAAAATGCAAAGTGACCCCGAAGAACTCGTAGACATCTCACTGGGCTTGAGTCCTATCACTTCCATTTGTTTTCAAACAACCGCAAGAGGCACCTATAACAGAACAACCTGTTCGACCTCGGCCCATTCAAGCGCTCATATTGCTTTATGTTTTTCGGTCGCTTTTTCTATATTGATTAACATTTCAGTGAAAATTAACTTTCAATAGAAGGTAAACTGTATCAAAATATTCTACCAAATAGGAAGACTGTGACCTCATGCAAGATGATGCGTCCTCATTTGAAACACATCAGGATCGGTGTGTCTCACGAATAGTGAGTGTCGTCACCGTTCACAACAGCTACCTCTCTGTTGTTGAGCCTCGGTGAACGAGACGAACATTAACACCAGTCATGTATACCATCGGCGATAGTAATAAATTCAAGTGCGTTCACTTTCTTTCCAAACAGCCAAGGCCCACATTACTCATTTGACTAACATCTAGTGGCGGAAAAGTATCAGCAGTGGTTGCTAAAGGTTCCCGCGTGCTCTAAATCGGTTCTGTTTAGGATGTTGCAGCATCGCTCACAAGAGAGGGAATCTGAATGTTCGAACCCTCCAAAAAGAGTTGAGAACGGCGAGTAAGATGCAGTTGACAAAAACGGGAATCAGGAAGCTTGGACACTATGACCGACAGAACGCAAGTGTGATTAACTCTACCGTTAGTACCGAAGCCCTCGAGTTTGAATACGTTTGAAAAAAATTATGGTGGAACCTATCTGAAGATGGTTGTCGACGGTTATGCAATTATCATTCAAGTGATGTTGTGACAATTCATACTGCTGAATATCGTTTATTTCTAATTTGGAGTTGTCATGAAATACTTGAATTACTTCTTCTTTGAGCGACGCGTCCTGCATCCATTATAGGCCAATTTTTCTATCACACTTGCTTGGCAAAATTGCTAACGAGAATGATGGCACGACAATTACTCCATGACGACGGCGCTGTGACGGCGATGGAAGGAACAAGGATAAACGTCGGTCGAACAACAAAGGCAGTATGACGTCGAGAACATGAAGACAATGAGATGACAATGGTGAAATGATGACGATACTATAACTACAACCGGATGAAGGCAACCGGATAAACAAGCTGGAATGACGGCGATGGCACGAGCACGACCGCATGACGACTTTACGACGACGGTGGGACAACGGATGCACGACAGCGAACGTCTGAAGGCGACACAATGTCGACAATGGCATGGGAACGGCGGCATGATCGCGATTAAAGGAAGGCCGCATAATTACAATAAAATGACTCGGTTGGCATTATCAAGACGACAATGTGATGCAGTGGCGTAGCTAGGTCGTCTGGCACCCGGGGCTCACAGGTCTTCTGTCACCCCCCTCCCCCCCCAGGTGTAGTCGAGGAAGGCGAGGATATCGACAATTTCCGGGTTTCAGCACCAGTACAGCCGCTTTGGACACCGCGCACGTCCCCCGGGTCCCCCTCTCCTTCGCTTTCTTTCCCAGAGGTCGCGAATGCAGCAGGTATTGGCGGCGAGGAGTTACGGAGTCGCCATCTATAGTAAGCGCCTCGCTGGCGTGGTGAGGGATCACGCGGCGCGCTCCTCATAGGTTTTGCTGTCAGCGCTCACTGAAAACACCACGCGGGAGCTCTCCCGGAAATTTCTGTAAGTACTTTCGAAACGAGAGAAGTTGTTTACTGTCTAAATAATAATCTTGGGCAAACTGAAAGCACAGAATTGTTTACAGACGCTATCTCTTTACCGAATACGTACATTAAACGCCACTGTGCGTGGTCGCCGCGATTTAGTCTCCCGAACCGGCTTCTTGCGTGAAAGGTAGGCAAACGCCGAGACCAAACTATGTGAAATATGGTCTTATAGTGTTCGTATATCTAAATGGAGCATAATAGAATGAAGCCACAATGCAGCGACCGACTGCGTGTCTGCATGCTTGTCCGCGCACCACTTCGCTTTCGCCGCGTGCGCGTTTTCGCACCGTGTCATGAGCTTTAGGCTGTAGAATATGAGCATATGACAGTACACAAGCAACCAATGTTGCGTGGGCGCTATCAGATCTGTTCAAAAATAATTTCATTGTAGAGACTTCGACGCCTACGGGGACTGATGTGCCGGACGTCGCGATGATTCAATATTTTTTTTTCTAAATTCTTCGACGTTTCAATATTATTTCTCGAGTTGCGTCGCACTATGTGTTTATCCGTGTTCTCTGCGTGCGATTTCCCACTGCTTCTTTTTTGGTAATCCAGTGCATTTATTCATTACACAAACATGACCATATGCCATGCGTTCTTTTTTTTGTGCTTCTTACCGCTCCCTATCCACTCCAGTGACCTTGCCAGTATATATAGCATCGACAAGTTCATAGACCAAACCGTCATGACATTAGTCGGGCAGCGGACTCGGGCGAGCGTCTCAGTGCGCGTTTTTCGAACATTGCAGACCGGGGGCCGAAGCAGAAATCTTCCTCGCGTCTGTGCTTGCTGCATACCCGAGTTGTAGCCGATGACTGCCGGTTTTGTTTCGCGAGCCAAGCTTCACGCAGCTTCTTGTCCTGCGGCTACGTATGAATAAGGCTGACACCGGGCTCCGTTGCGTACGTCCGGCACTGCGGCACCGAGCAGTAGCCTACCATGTTACGCACCTTCAAAGGCAGCCACTACCTATTCTCGTGCTTTCAATCGTTGTAAAGGAGACACTCGAAGCGGGAAAATCCCGCAATAAATGAGGACCGCAGCGTACGAGGGAACTGAAACTTTCCTTTTCAGCTCGCTTCGGCGCTCCCGAAGCTGCTGACGCGCCCGCTATGTCCGCGTGATTCCTAATAGCAGGTCACGCCGATGGTGGCACCAGCTTTTCCAGTGGTGGAGCTATACCACAGTGGAGCTCGAGGCTAATACACGCTGTTTTTTTCTGCGCCAAATAACACAGTTTGCTGCACTGATAACTTGTGATAAGCGCATGTGCACATCTTCTGTCAGACTGTAAGGCTTGGCAACCAATACAAATGCAGGATCGTGGCAAATACGGCTCACGTCACAAGTAACAAAAAATTTATAAAGTTTTAATTACCAATTTTAGCCGCAACATTGCATTTGCAAAATTGAAGGCCGACATTCATATCTTGCCCAATAACAACTTCACGAAAATCGTCGTAGGTTCTGTGGCGCGCAGTATTTTGCCTGTGGGCAGCCCTGAACGAAAACGAAGATTAAATTTTGTCTCAGTGACGCTCCCCACCGTATAAGAAAAACGGAAAACGCCACCTGCCTCCTTGCTGCGCGGGCGCCAATGTTATGACAATTACGACTTCTCTTTATTGTGATCAATAAAGCCTTGTTTTTATTTACTGCTATACGGACAAACGTGATTATCCTAGCTGCGGTACCTCCAAAAGTTTGGGAACAGAATAGAGCACGCTTCGCGTCGATTCTTGGCGTCACCACAAAAAAAAAAAAAGGGACCTCGATGAAGCCCGTGCCTGCGAAACCTGTTGGTCTGCACTCGCGATGGAGAGGGTTGAGGGTTCAACCTCACTGGTCCACTATTTCATATTTCTTTCGCTACTGCCATACTAGGCGCCGCCCGCAGAGCCAAAGTACCGTAGGTTGTAGCACCCAAAACGATTTTGTTTGAGAAATTTTTGTTGAGTTAATAATATGACTTTGAATCCTCAATTCTGGAATTGAAGTACTTCCTCTATAAGTACTAATTAGGGGAATGTTAAGGATATGGTTATTACTTACCTGCCATATTTCTCACGCTACCGAGTTCCTAGTAATCACAGACACATAACTTCATGGAATATCAGGAAATACCCTTACAAAATTCACGTTTTATTTTAAATTCTGTGCAGCTGGCACAGACACTGTACTTGACATGAAGTCACACAATAACAACAGTTTTCTGAAACTTTCGAGGGTAAGAAGGAAAGCGTGAAACATAATGGCAGGTTTCGCAGCGGCTTCTCGAAGCGAGCTGGAAAGGGGAAGTAAAAGCGAGCAGAACGTCGCGGCGCCCGCGACTATATACAGCCTGTGGAGTCATATGCCGCCAAACTCTTCGGCCGCACCGAGTCTGAAGACGATCCAGAGAATCACATTCGCGACTTTTGACGGCCACACTTATGCAACGTCGCTCTCAACGAACGCTTCGCCGTAAACGAGAGCGCCGGGCGCGCTCGTTGTACGCCCTCTTACTGCTGTCTTTGTCCGTCTTCGCTGCGCGTTCTGAACGGAAGAGGGACCCAAGAGCCTCAACGCCTTACTTTATGTTTAGCGACTCCTGCTCCCAGCATGAACGCACGGCACACCCCACATGAAACATTCCGCTAAGGCGAATAGTTTGGGAATTAAATTTCTTAGCCCGCACATCCGTGCAATTATTTCATGGGGTGTTGATAGAGCTGCAGCCGACAATTCTGCGGCGCAACGCATCGGGTACATGAGCTCGGGCTACTGGATACCGGAGCATTCTTTGCCATTTGCGCCCAGTCAAGTCGGCGGAAAAAGAGGTCTCTTCAGGCATATGACACCCCCCCCCCTCCCACTGGCCCCTTGCACCCTGGGCCCACGGCCCCCTGCCCCCCCTGTTGCTACGCCAATGATGTGATGACAACCGGATGACTACGACTGTGCGACGATCATGGCATGCCGGCGCCAGCATGACGACAGGTGGATGACGAAGTTAAGAGGATGATTATAGAACGACCGCGACGGCACGACGACGGTATGGCACCAAATGTATGCAGACAGCTGTATGACGGCGACTCAATGATGGCGATGGCATGACAATGGTATGAGGACAATATGATGAGGAAGGCGGTATAACGACTACGGCACGACGATACTGGGATAACATATCTGAAGTGATTACGATGGTAAGACGATAGCGTGACGAGATCAGTATGACTGCAATTGCGAGGGTCTAAGGAAGACAGCACAACCACAGCAGCATGACGAAGTTAGAATAACTAGGACTGAACGACCACGACGACATCACGACGACGGTATAGAAACGAATGAGTGACGACCACTCAATTGAGACCTTGTCCCGACGACAGTGTGGAGACAATGGGATGACGATGACAGCATGATGACGATGGCGTGACGATTCCATGACGACAACTGTATGGCAACGATGGCGTTAGGGCGATAGTGTGAAGACGAAGGCATGACGAAAGTCGGATGGCGAAGCTGGAGAAATGATGACGGAACGGCCACGGCGGCATCTCGATGACGATATCACAACGAAGATATGAAGACAGTTTTACAACAGCGTCGCGCCGATGGCATGACGACAGTCGGATGACAAAGCTGAAAAGGCGAAGAAGCAACCATCCTAGCGGCATCACGACCAAAAGCGCGTTGTGGTCGAAGCTATTAGGCAAGCTTGACCACTTTGTCGGCGAAGACGACGTGACGAGGGAAGCATGACTAGAGTCAGATGACGAAGCTGGAATGACGACGATGAAATGGCCACGACAGCCTCCCGACTACGAGCAAATTCCTGGTGTCCCAAGCTGGTAGACAACTTGGGTGCGCGACGAGTTCGCGTCCTCGCCGGATCTGCAATAAAGTTTCTTCACTCACTCACTCAGCTGTGTCGGAGTAAGATAGATAGATAGATAGATAGATAGATAGATAGATAGATAGATAGATAGATAGATAGATAGATAGATAGATAGATAGATAGATAGATAGATAGACAGATAGATAGATAGATAGATAGATAGATAGATAGATAGATAGATAGATAGATAGATAGATAGATAGATAGATAGATAGATAGATAGATAGATAGATAGATAGATAGATAGATAGATAGATAGATAGATAGGCAGGCTCAAAATGTCCCAAGAAAGCGAAGAATGTGAGTCACATTAAAAGAAAATTGTGCGGTTTTACTCGCAAAATTGATTATATTATTGGAAGGCATGGCGTAGCAGGCAACTCTAGATGACGCATGCCCACCTGGGGTTCCTGCACTGTAGACGAGCGTTTCACCATTCCGCCCCCATTGGAATATGACCACCATGGCCGGGATCAAACCCGTGACCTCGAGCTCAGCGGCGCAACGTCATAGACACTCAGGTACTACTGCGGTTGACGTTCGAAGCTAGCCGTGCGGGCTCTAAGTCAAGGTTATGCTTCATGTACAGTCGGCACAATTCAGCTTTCTCTCTCACGTTCAACCGCTTTTGTTTCAATGGTCCAGCGATTGCCCAGTCAAATCAATCAGTTGCCGCAGGTGGGGAACGATCCCACAACCTTCGCATTTCCCGGTAGCTCAATTGGTAGAGCATCGTACGCGAAATGTCAAGCTTGTGTGATCGTTCCCCACCTGCGGCAAGTTGCTTTTTCATCCACTTTCGTTTCAATTAATTAATCCTTTATTTATCTCCTTCATTAAGCGCAAACAATTTTAAATAATTAAGCGCCACCAAGATGTTGTTCTTAGTTTGCTTAGTCTCCTAACTTCCTTTTTTTGATACGCACAAAGATTTCCCAGAATCAAACTTTCCTAGCCACTATTGGCAACTTTGCTTTTGTGTGCCTCCGGTGTTTGTGTTCTCCTTACTTTTGTGCCACTAAAGCTTCAATCCTCTTTTACCAACCTCTATTGCTCAATTCAAATCACCCGCCACTGAGCGGGGAGTCGGAATATTGCATACACCAACACCGCCCTTTATTGCAGTCAGTGAGTAAAAGTAGTGGCGCGCGACAGCTGGCAATACGGTTTCTGTTTCAAAACGCAAAAGCGTGGCCAGAAATCGAGCAAAGACTGATTCAGAGCAGAGAGGGCGAGAAAGAAACGGAAAGCAGGCGGCGAATCATAAATACGGTCTTTGAGGGTCGTCGCGATGGGTCTCGTTCTCTGCTACTTGCAGTTTGTACGAGTTTCACAAGCCAGCTAAACCAGCGCAGCAGTACGCGATAACGAAACTGCTGAAACGCGAAAGAGCGCGGGTGACGCAGAGTCGAGTGCAAACGAAACCATTTGACCGCACGCGTCGTCCTCAAGCGTAACTGTAAAACGTTCTTTTATTGCAATAACAATTAGATCGACACGCTGGGAGAATTTTCGCAGTCAGCGTCGCCGTGACGTTCCGCATAAAGTCTAAGTGCCATAACACCCCGGTCGCCCCCCGTGTGCTGTAGGTGCGAGCGAATGCTTGGGTGGATGAGCCGAGAATGGTGTCTTGATGCTACGGTGCCTCCTCGCGCTCGCAAAGCAGGAAGGCGGAGAGTGGGCAGTAGAGGGAATACGCGTCGTATTGAGGTTCAGTTAGCGAGGTTAAAGTCAATTGACTGCAAGTAATTAATTGTGCGTAATTCTTTTACATGCAAATCTGATTCGGGCATATAACCAGTGGCAATTGTAGTCTGCTTGCAAAGATCGCAGCAGGCACATAACTTAAAGGCTTAATCTAATAGGCAACTTGGGTCACTATGTATGTGCCATTGTTTATTGTGCGACATCACTCATGCATCAAAAGTGGCCAAAGTAGCAAACGAAAACCCTTTAATACGCCTTTCAAATCACGAGAATCTCGCGCTGACCTGCAAAAGCATCCAAATGCGCCAGGCCACCAAGCAATTCGCTCAGGGCAATGGAGAAGTCTCCGAGGTCCAACTCGTTCGCTTCAAAGCTGTACTTCTCAATTGTCTCGAGTGTCGCGCGCCTTCCGGCGAGTTGTACGAAGAACGCCGCGAAACCTTGCAGCGTCCCCTGCGTGCATGTCTCGCAGGGGCTCACGACGAGGTCCTCAATGACTGCGACGCAGGACACGAGGTCGGCCAGCACGTAGCAGGAGTCGGCCCTCGGGAACAGCTCCTGGACGTGGATCTGGCGCTGCCGCGTAACACGCGCATCAGCGCATCAACGCCTGAGCCTCGGGCACGTCGCTCTAGTTCTCGTGGCAGACGAGCGTGCGCATGACGTCGCACCTGTCTGGCAGCCCGCGCAGAATGCTCACGCCCACGATCTCCAGCGCGTCGAGCGTCGTCACTGTGCAGCGGAGCGCGTCCATCAGGTTCCTCGTCGGGTAGTCCAGCAGGTGGTAGCAGAGCCTGGCGTGCCTCAGGTGTTCGCTAAGCTCGAGGCCGTCCCGTAACAGGAACTGCTTTGACGACATGCGAGACTCGCACAACTCCACGAACTCGATGGAGTGGTGCTCCATCAGCGACCAGTTAACCAGAATGAACGAGCGCCTACGCTGCTTGCCGAAGGCCAATGGCACCACGCGTCCGCGCAGGCAAGCCAGGGCCAGCTGTCCTTCGCGTAGCTCGATGGTGATGACCCACAGGAAGTTGTTGCATAGGGTCAGTTGCGCAAGGTTGAAGCACGCATCGACTGCGCTGGTCGTGCAGGACTTGTCGAGGTCCACCCGGTGATGGCCCAAGACGCTACGCACGGAGCGAAGGTTGGAGAAGAGATGGTTGACCGACCGGCACCCGCTGGGACAGCTGCCGACCAAGCACTGAGCGGACACTCGTAAGCGGCCGCTCCGTGGTCCCATCTTGCAGACCTGTGGACAAACACCTGTCGTGCTGTTACTACACTCTGCTGTTCACATCGCACATCGCTAAGGCATGGTTTGTGTCTCTTTGAAGAGTAAGTACACCAAGTAACATTACGAAATTAGCCTAATATTCACCTCATATTTACAGAAAGTTGGCGTGTATACAGTTTTTTCTTTAAACTAGCTTGCTTATACTGAAACTGACGGCAGCCGGCGGGGTGCTCGTGACATCACGATGTGCAGCTCCTCTACTTAGATGCCGTATTTTACGGCAGTGAGGCGTTAGTTTAGCAACTATCACTGGCGTTACCAAAATGAAGAGCGAGAACCACGCGGATGCGAGTGAAATCGTGCAATGTGCCGCAGAAAACCAAAGCGATGTCTACGTAGTCCTTCTCGGGGACAGTTTCGAGTGCCAGAGAATGTCTCGTAGCCTGCGCTCCACTGCCGCAGAATTGTGACAACCGACGTGCGAGTATCAAAAACTATCATTTCTTCAAGAACAATGTCAACGTCATTTGCCAAAGCAAAACATTAACTGCATTTTTCTATATAAAAGAACATTTTGAACACCGAATGAATACCGGTAAGTAAAGCTTCAGGTTTGGGTATTAGCTGTGAATATGCCTGCTCTATTCAGGAAGCGTCAAATTGTCGGTTAGGCCTTTCACTACGTCAATACATATCGCTGCGTTGTATATACACGTACGCTATAGGTGTATGTGAAGGGAAAAAGGCAAAAGGTCACACGATACGGCATATTTCTGTGTTTTTCCGTGTCCTGCTGCAACGTGATACATTCTTGGCGTCAGCCATGCCTATATTCTTAGGTACTAACAGCATAAATTCAAACGCGAACAATTCGAAAGGAACAAGGCCACGTTATTGCATTTCCTGCTTCACATTCATGTTAACTGTAGCCTAATTAATTCACCGCAGTGTGAATTTGGGTCGAAAACATGCTTATGCACCGTCTACGGGACGAGTACAGGTAATACTCAGCTGTATATTGTAACATAGAACGGGTGCTGCGATTATTTTCTCTTGTTCGCACTTGCATTTATTCCAAAATATCTTCCGCGTGTACGACAGTACCAACGCGGCTATCATTATAGTACGCTATACTTCGAGGGAAACATCGAATCCACGACCTCGTGCTGAGAAGCAGGGGGCGATATAGCGGCTAAGCCACCACGGCGTTTGCGAATGGTTTTCGTTGCCCCCTTGACCGACGAAGCAGCGAGCGAAGTAAGGGTCTTACGCTTCCGTTGGAGCTTTGCCGTGGCGTCAGGTCCTTTGGCATCATCCACCGCGTAGTTGGGGCACTTCTAGGTTTGGACGCAGTGTTGGGCGAAATCCGTGGAGCCAGGCTGCTGGACCTTGGGTCGCGTGGTTCGCACGAGCATCTGCGGGATTATGTGGGCACGCCTTGCTCGTGGCACGCTGTCTCGGGATACCTTCGCGAGGCGCGAGGTTGACTGCGCGACGGAAACAAAAACGATGAAGAATTGAATTTCCGCGAAATCAAGGCGCGCGCTCAAATGCGCGCGATATTAAAATTTGCGTTGCGACAACGGTGAGTGGGCAAGTCGTTATGAGTGCACAATTAACAACAGCGAAATGAACAGGGACGGAGAAAAAGGCAAGATACGAGACACAACAACGACGAGTCTTTCTTCCGTGCTTGTTTTTTGTTCTCTTCCTGATTTTACATGATGTTAATAGCGCTTGTTCTTTTTTTTTTTTTTCGCAGGACACAACGTGGGCCGCCGATGAAAGGAAGACTGAGGAGGTAACGAGATTGTCCAGCTTGCTTACGATAGTGATCATACAAAGGTCTAACTTCCAAACAAGCGCGAATTGATAGTCGTAACTTGTATTTGTATAAATCCATGACTTGGGCCCTTTTAGGGCAGCCTCAGTGCATGTGCGGCAGCGTAAACGACTACCAAATGATGACGGCGGAAGAGTGTGGTCCGCATTTAAACAGCACAATCTTAGGCATGGTTTTCACTTTTCGGTAACTTCGCAGATGCTGTCTTGCTGGCTTCATTTAAATATTGATTTTTTATCGCCGAAAGGTGAATGCAGAATATGTTTTGGATGTTCTGTCAATTTTCGTTGGATTCTTTACAGTTCAGAGTGGAAAAAACAGCGCGAGAATCAAAAAGGGACCATGTTGGCTCAAGTGCACGACGAATTTTCTACGATTGCGAATTGCCCCATCAGAAAAGGCGAAATGATAGGTGGTGTCCTATACATCACACATTCCGTCGCCTATTCTACCTGGTGGCTACCACCGTCAGCTGCCAACGTCAGGTGTTTTGGTCTCTGCCCTTGGCGACCGGTCCCTTTTACAATGTAGTAAACTGAACGCGGGTATCCTACGCATGTTAACTTTTGCGTAGAGTGTACAGCTTGGCTGAAATCAAGAGGAAACTTCGCAGTACGCCAGTTGCAGTGTCTCTAGGATCACGGGCCGCTACGCTGTAGCGATAGCTGAAAGCCGCGATGTCGATGAACAAGGGCAACTGCTGCGTACCCGGATATGTTTTGTAGTGTTCTAATGTTGGACAGCACCTAACAAACACCGAATGCTTTCACGTCGTTTTCTTACCTCCTTGCGGATGCCAGTTCGACAATTATGGTATTGCCAGAATTCTATAAGCAATAACAGCGCAGAGAAAGATAGCAGACACATGAGGACTTCATAGCGAAATTTTAAGCAGCGTAAAGCAGCACGCACGAGTTCCATTAACAATAGGATGTTACGACAACTGTGCCGCATGCATTATTGCATGAGGCGTACATGCGTTAAGAACATTGTATGCGGAGGACTGGGATAACGTGTATTGTTGCGGGGAGAAGAGAGGTTTAATATATATTTACGGGGTATTTACAAAGTATTCACTGGCACACAATGTGGAAGCCAGTCCGCGCGACATCATCGAGCGTCGTCGACTTCTGTCCTAAGCTTCATCTCTGGCTGTGCTTGGTAACATGGACCCCGGCGGTGAATGCGCCGTCCCGGTGCTCGCTCGATCGCCCGAGTTGCATCGCTTGAGGCGGTTGACGTGGACGACATCGGCGGAGGGTCGAGACGCGGTGGAATCGAGAGGCGTGATTTCACATGTGACATCGGGCACTTGGCGCAAGACACGGTCCAGGACCATGTCACGTGACCACGTCGTGGCCGTAATCCGGAGGCGGAAAAAAAAGAATACGACACTTTGCTAATGAAACAAGCACAATGCAATACTAAAAAAAAATTTGGGAGGTCGTAAGAGGTGTCATTGATGGGCCGGTTAAAAAGCAGATCACCCCTGAACAGGTTGATGCCAAATATTCCAAAACCTTTAAGGTATGCTTTACTAGCATTGGTCCAGAGTTAGCTGATTGTATTCCAGCCAGTAAGAACAATTTCAATATCCCGGTCATCCCTAGTACGTTTTGCTTGGAGCAAGTGGACAAGCATACTGTAACCTCGACTATATTATGGCATGCCTTGCTACAAAGGTGCTTGTTACGATGACATTACCGTAAAAGCTTTGAAAGAAGACATTTATGTTCTTGCGCCAGTGCTTACAAAAATAATAACTCCATGAGCCCAGGCACATACCCTGACATTTTAAAGATCGGAGGAGTTTCTCCTCTGCGTAAAGGTGGTGACATCAATGACCCTGGAAGCTATCGACCTATCTCTGTGGTCAGCAATATAAATACTGTATTTGAGAAGGTCATTGCGGCTCAATTAAAACACTACCTAAACGCAAACAAGCTTCTAACAGATTCCCCACATGGATTCCGAGCCAATCGATCAACATCATCAGCAGTACTAGAACTAACTCAGTGTATAAACACAACACTGCGCAAAAATGAATTTGCGGTAGGAACAATTTTAGATTTAAATAAAGCCTTCGACACAGTGATTAACTTCGTACTTCTAAAAAAATACCGGTCTACCGTTTTAACGAAACTACAATGAACACCTTTTGTAGCTACTTAAGCGGAGGTAAGCAATATGCAAGTCGTGGCCCCTTTTCCCCTCAATATAACGCTATTGTTACAGGTGTTCCACAGGGATCAATTTTGGGCCCCATACTGTTCTCGTCACATGTTAATGACCTTCCATCAGCACTAATATCATCAAAAGCGGTTATTTACGATGACAATTCCAGACTAATATTTTCAGGTAAATCCCTTAATCAATTGCAGAGCAGTATAGATTGCGAGTTATAAAACATGTCAACTTGGTTTACGTACGTGGAATAAATTAACACTAAATGGAGATAAAACTAAATACTTGGTATTCAACTCCCGATATTCTAAACGTGACACAACAGGCACGCAAATTTATCTTGAAGCTGGTGCTATAGAAAAGTTAGACGCCGTAAAATACTTAGGAGTGTTATTAGAGTGCCATCTTAAGTGGAGACCACATATATCCAGTATATGCTCGAAATTAGCTCCTGCTTGCTATGTACTAATTAAAGGTAGAGCGGAATTTATTCTTTACATACTTAAGATCATCTACTTTTCTCTCTTTCAGTACCACATCGTATACTGCGGTGAACCTATGTAGATCCGCGTATTCGGTTACAAAAAAGGGCCTTGCGTTTATAACCTACACAAACCCTCATGCTACCGCCATGCTAGTCAGCCATCTCGGCATACTATCATTTCTCCTGGCATCCGAAATGAAAGTTGCGATTTTGATTAACAACATTCTACACGGAAATCACTCGTTGCCAGACTTGTTCATCATACCTAACCGCAATACAAGGAATCCAACAAATATAAATTTTAACTTACCAGTCTCTCATAACACGTGCGGTCAACGTATGTGTTGCTGCATCTACTGCATTCTTTTGTTGGTTGCACGTGTGTGTGTGATCGCTTAACTGTTTAAATTTTATCACTAGGTAGTAGACATGTACTGAATTTTGTAGCTGCTAATATATGTATATTGAGTATGGGCCCACACTAGCCTTTGGCTACGGGTCCCAACATTTTTTTTTTTACAATTCACGTAAGAACGAAAAATAAAAAAAATGAAATGAATGAAGGCGAAATCAACTTTTCGCAAAGGCCAACTCGACGGTGTCCAAAGAAGAACCATTTCACCGTGGTTGAAGTGGGCATATCGTGGTGGCGAGCATTATAGAAGCGTCGTTGCTTTCCTATGAAGCGGGGAGGCGCAGGCAGGCAATCTGACGAGCTTCTGCAGCTCTGAAGATGGCGCCACGGGCGCATTCTGGCGACGCGTCAAGAGCGGCGGGAAGGAGCGTGTCAGATGGCAGCATGGAGTTTCTTCCGTACAAGGGCTAAAACGGAGAAAAACCCACACAGTCATGTCGGGAGGAATTATAGGCAAATGTCATGATGGGCAGAGCGACGTCCTAGTCATGATGGTTGGCAGAAATATAAATAGCAAGCACATCTCTGATAGTTCTATTAAGACGCTCTGCGATGCCGTTGGTCTGAGGGTGGTACGCCGTTGTCAAGTTGTGCTTTGCAGCGCACGAGTGCAAGAGGTCCTGAACAACCTGTTAGTTCAGCAGCGGTGTGCTCCTTGGACGGAACTAAACCGGTTTCTTGCGTTTTTTGCTCGTGAGAATACTGCTCTTTGCTTATTGCCTGCCCCTAAAACACCGCTTCCGAACACAGGTTCTGAGTGTGTTCTTGTGGTGCCTGTGGGCTGTGTATTGGGAACTGTGTCTAAAGAAATCAAGGAAATTGTGAAGCAGCTTGAGGAATACCGAAAGGAACTTCGCCTTGAAATTCGCTCCCTCAAGGAGAGTTTAAAGTACTGTTCGGACACCAGCGACAGCGTGTCTATAGTTGAGAGAGATATTAAGGAGCTGAAGCTGGATATGAAGAAGTTTGTGGGAAAAAAACACACACAGCTTGAGCACGAAAACTAGAGACTGCAAATTAAGATAGACGAACTTCAGCAGTACAAGATATTGAACAACATTGAGGTGAAGGGTCTGCATGACGGCTGTAATGCAACCGCAGCTATCGAGGTTATTGGCTCGAAATGGTTGAAACATCAAATGGTAGAACAAAGAACCTCACTGGCTTTCTTTACGCGCCGTTCCATGCGCAACGCTATTATAGCTAAAGCCACGAAGGCTCGGCTTGGTACTCAGTCTCTCGAGTATGAAGGCCACTCAAGGCCCGTGTTTATAAATGAACACGTTACGCGCAAAAACACGCAGTTGCTCAGCGCCACGATTTCTTGTCAAAAACGATATTGGCTGGAAGTATGACTGGAGCAGCAACGGAAAAGTGATTGCGCACCGAAGAGATTCAACGCCTGTTCTGCGCATTGCATCGATGACAGATATAGATTGCATGACTGCATCAAGCCAGATGGCAGAACCTGTGACTGAGCAGGCAGATACATGAGCGGCTTATTGTGGCCGAAGTATTTTGCCCATTTTCGCTGAACAATATGTGTTCTGGGGTCCGCTGGCTACATGAAGCCTGAGCACATAAAAGGGTACATCTGTTCTCTGTTCTTATCTTGTTGTTCCGTTAGATACTTTCATATCGATTCTCGTTCAATGTGTAACAAATTCGATGACTTTACTGGGCTGGTAAATCGTTTCGGTTTTTCCTTTGACGTGATAATGATATCTGAGACTTGGTACGCAGACAAAAATGTTCTCGCTACCAATGCATCAGACGTACTTTGTTAAGCGTCCAAGTGGACGTCGAGGTGGTGGTGTCTTGGTGCTTGTCCGTTCTGATCTTGAATGCCATTTAATTTCTTAGTTTTCTTTTGTTTCTGCCAGTTGCAAAGTGTTCTTTCTCCTTTCCAACCGCACTGTATTTTCTGTTTTCTATCGTACTCCAAATGGTGTTGCATCGGAGTTCATAAATTGCTTAAATGGTCTTCTTCAGTACGTCATTGAAAATAATTACGCTATTTTCGGTAATGGAGACCTTACCATCGATATGTTGGGCAATAGCACACTGCGATTTGACTTTCATGTCGTAGTGTCTTCTAATACATGTTCAAATGTGAATAATTTGCCAACTCGTCTTATGCAGCAGTCAGCGACAATTCTTGACACATTTGCAACTAACGTTGCACTTACAAAATCAGGCGTTGTTTGCTGTGACCCGAGTG
This sequence comes from Dermacentor variabilis, assembly GCF_050947875.1. NCBI lineage: Eukaryota > Metazoa > Arthropoda > Arachnida > Ixodida > Ixodidae > Dermacentor > Dermacentor variabilis. The sequence goes on along the minus strand of NW_027460390.1, from coordinate 1,303,266 downwards.
ATCACATGGCACTATCTCTGTGTGCGGTGGAACAAACCACTAAGCGTCCATTACTGTGTGATCTATACTACCAGACAATCACCGATAAAGCCCTTGAATAATTTCGTGCGTCAATACAAAATGCGTCGTGGGATGATGTATACTGCATATGGAACATGTATGAATCAATTTAAAGCGTTATATTCACAGCACTTCCCAATGAAGAAAAAAAAACATCAAGACGGAGGAAAATTCTGAAGCCCTGGGTAAGTCCTTCTTTGCTTCAACGCATCGGTGTTTAAGACCAGCTTTATAAAACCTTTTTCAAAACTAAAGACCTTTTAAATCCATCGCGATACAAGGCGGATCGAAATAAATTAAACAAGGACATCAGAGTTGCTAAGATTCAATATTATGTGACATTTTCCAGCGTAACAGTGGTCGCAGTGAGTTCTCTGGCGGCAACTATCCATTCTTTTTGATCCTGGAGGTAAAAGTGAAATACCTGATTATATGATTTTCAACGGAACAGAGACGTGTGGTGGATCACTGGCAAATTCCTTTAACAACTCTTTCCTCGGGCAGTCCCAATCCGGGGGTTGTTTAGAAGCGTTGCAATTTCTTTCAAGCAGTAGCCGCGACGGCGTTTTTCTTTCTCCTGTCGATAACCAGAAAGTTACCACCACGTTTCGGAGCCTTAAAATAGCAGTTCGTTGGATGCAGACGACTTTGAGATATTACCTGTTAAACATGTTATCGACCTGATTGCACCTCTGTTGACCCATGTTTTCAACCTTTCTCTTACGACATCCACTTTCCCTATTCAAATGCAAGTCGCTAGGGTCATCCCGGTCTTCAAGAAGGGTGATAAAAATAGCGTTGCCAATTATAGGCCATTATCTTTAGTTCCTGTTTTTTCCAATGGTCTATAAGATCAATTAAATTCGTCTCTTACATTTTATTCAGCGACACAACGGTCTAACGCCCTTCCAACATGGTTTCACAAAAAATAGGTCGACTGAAACGGCGCTGCTTGCGCAGAAAGAAATTATTACTCCGAAAATTCGAGGAAAAACGATAAGTATTAGCCGTCTATATTGACTTTAAGAAAGCCTTCGACAGCATAAATTGTAAAATACTTCTTGCCAAGCTTGAAAGCCATGGGATTCGAGGATGTGCTCTTGAACTCATGAGTTATTTGTCGCGTCGACGTCAGTGCGTTAACGTTAATGGGCACTTACCACAAACGCTGTGTTAGAAGTGCCGGAGGGAAGTATACTGGGACCTTCCTTGTTTAATTTATATATTAACGACATCGTGAATATTTGTGTTAACTCAATTTATGTTATATCCGCTGTTCACACCAATGTGTTTTTCAGCGGTAAAAATCCTGACGAATTGATCAGAAAAGCTGGCGATCTGCTTGTCATACTCGAGCGTTGGTCGCAACTAAATGCATTAGAAATTAATGCGGCCAAAACAAAAGCGATCATTTCTCGCCCCAAGGGTAAAAATGTATTATGCTATGAATCTTTGACTTATAGCTCCAATAACATGGAAATTGTGTCGGTATTAAAAACCCTTGGTCTTTGGTCTATAGAAAAGTTGCTATGGGATGTGCTTGTCAGTCACGTGTGTCCAGCTGCCTCACGTTTTATTGGTCTCTTATACCGTAATACTCACGTCCTTCCTACTAATATCAAATTGCTGCTCTTCAAATCTTTGCTCGTGTCATAAGTTAATTACTGTCAACTCGTATGGAGCACTGCCACGCACAAAGCCTTACAAAAGGTCTACGTCCTTCAAAAGAAAGCTTTACGCATCATTCACAACTTAGCCAGAGATCACCTTCCGCAAAGCTCTTCCAAACTGCTGATATTCTAGCGGTTTTTACTATTTATAATCTACGCCTAGTTCTTCGGTAGAAATACGAAGTAAAGAACAATAGCTCGATGCTTAAAGAAATAGCAGAGTTAACCCAATACGCTTCTCTGCGTCTTTTACAGCTCAGGAAAAAAATTTAAACAAGAACGCCACTCACCAATTACGGAGGCCAAATGTCGAAAATAACTTTACCATCCGTATTAAATGTTTTAACATGAAATGATTTTGATATCTCATGTTGCAGGTCTGAGCTTCATCCTTTCTTCGTGTAGAATTCATATCTGGAACCTTAAATGTGAAAATTGTCTTTGATATGCGTTTTTCTTCACTTTTCACTTTTTTTCGATAATTGCATACAAGCTTAATGTTTGTTTCTTTGCTTATGTTTACGTTTATGTACCTAGGTTGTGTATACCGCCACTGCTTGCTGCTGGACTGTAATATTCTGAAAAGCCTTGTCATGCTCACTAGAGCTTTTTCTTCCGATGCCCTCCGCTCTATGAAGCGGTAAATAAAAATTATTGATTGATTGGTTGATTCATTGATTGATTGATCTAAAATATTGTCTAGTAGCCAATATCAATTTCAAAAAACAGATCAACTGAAGAAGCGTTGTGCTGTATTAAAGATACCATACATACAAACATAGATCTTAAGAGGTAACACTTCGTGTGTTTCTAGACTTAAAGAAAGCATTTGACTCAATAAAGTACGATATCGTACGGCACAAACTGTCTAGATAAGGGTTGCGGGGAGTTGTACTAGAGCTCATTAAAAACTACATGAGTGACCGCTATCAAATGGTGCAAATAAAAGACACCACATCATCAAAGCTAAAGTTAACACAAGGAGTTCCACAGGGGTCAGTACTAGGACCTTTCTTTTTCTTGGTTACATTAATGACGTTGTAACTATACCCAACTCTCCTGAACTTATTATGTATGCCGATGATACTAACATCTTCTTTAAGTCCACAGATCTAACAGACATGGTAAGATGGGCCAACACCTACCTTGAGTCCCTCGCGGCATGGCTCCGGGAAAATAGGCTGCAGCTTAACACAGCGAAAACAAAGTGCATAATATTTCGTGCGCTTAACCAACCACTAAGTAGGGAAATAGTTTTAACTTTTGAAGGGCAACAGATAACCAGGGTTAAGGAGAAAAAGTTGCTTGGTGTTTGGTTCCGAGAGCACCTTTCATGGAATGTGCACATTAATAATTTAGCCACCGAACTCTCCCGATCTGTTAGATGCTTGCATAAAATTGCACACTTAATACCTATCTTGCTGGAACAAAACATACACACTTCACTGTTCTACTTCAGATTATCGTTCGGAATATTGGTATGGGGGGGGGGCACCAACTCAAAAACTAACTAGAGCAGGCTAATTATTGCACAAAAGAAGATGTTCCGCATTTATGAAAACTATGAGGGACCATGTTATGAACTAAGCACATTATCATTATTTGTTAAATACAGAATGCTTAAGGCTGACGACGTTTATGATTTTAAACTACTACAGTACATACATAACAATGCACTATATATACAGGAAAACATTAATGAAGTTCCTCACCATATGAGACTAAAAAGAAAACGAACACTAAACACAAGGTCCCATTATGGTAAAACAACGGCCAGCTACCAAATTCTAACAATCCTAAATAAGCTAGAAGATAACATTCATTTCGGTATGACTAGAAATGCCTTCAAAAACCATGTGAAGGAATTGTTACTAACAGTGTTGAGGAGAGTGATAATTGCAACATACATATATCATAAATCGCTTTTTGCTTTTTCTTTATCACGTGGATACACACACATTCATGGTCATATGCGGAATTTGAGCGCATTATTGTAAATTTACATTTACAACCTGTACTTTACTGTTTTTGGAGAGGGAGAGGAAAGGGGAAGAGGGGGAAAAGGGGAACATTTATTATTTCACCGTCTACGTTGGTAAACCAACTGTAACCCAATAATTTGTCAAATTCTGTTCTTCTAAGTTTTTGTGTAAACTCACGTACAATGTGTGAAAATATGTAATATGCTCACTGCCAATGAATTGCCACTAAATGATGCATAAGACACGAGTATGTTGCGGGTACAAGGGCCCCTGTCAGACACTGCGCGCCTGTTGCTCCTGCACCTTTCTTGAAGTTGTATTCAAGATGACATAAACATTCATTCATTCATTCATTCATTCATTCATTCATTCATTCATTCATTCATTCAACTTTTCCTTATTGTTAAACCTCCAGCATTAGGGCCAATCCCCTGTTGTCGGTATGCGTCAATATGTGGGACCATCATCATCATCACCATCCCATGCGCCATGCGCGGATCCGCAGCTGCGCTCCAAGACATGCCTTCCCAGCAGCCCGTCGAAAATAATAAAGTAATGAATGCGAAATTGCCCGCCCCTCGTGGCTATGAGTTATTAAAATCAGGAGCAACAACAACGACCAGTAAGCCCACGTGGGTCCATATACTGCGTTCATTGGGCACACGATTCCAGGGCAATAGAATGCTCACCTAACCGAATATCGTGTCTCCTGAGAAACTAGGTATATTTAGAAAAACTAGCAGGTAAATAGAAACAAGCTTAGATAACTGTATACGCATTTTAGTAATCCAATATTGCGCCAATTTTATATCAAATTGCGCGTATGTGGAATCAACGAACGCTTTGTATAGTGATATCTGCATAAACGGATTTACTGGCCTCTTCACAAATACTCCTTCTCCTTCAAAAGAAGAGGTTAATATTTTCCCAAAGAATGAAGGACACAATACGACATAGGCGGAGAGGCTTAATTTACCCCTGAGGGCGGGGGGGAGTAGCGAACCCCACATATAGAATGAAGGAACGAAGAACGCAACACGACATAAGCGGAGAGTTTTCATTTTCCCGGGGGGAGGAGGGCTGAGGCCTGACCAGCGTTCTGAGCCTCATATATATATATATATATATATATATATATATATATATATATATATATATATATATATATACGCACATCATGCACTAGAAAAAAACTTCGTGTGACCTCGAACAATTACGCGCTGAAGTGGTGGCGTTATGTGAGCATATACAAGACCTTACAGTAGAATGCAATTCAATTTCACAGCCCGAGTCCTCTCGGTGGTGTAATCTTCCCCCGTGCAGTTGTCGCATCCTTGGCTATCACTAATATTCCTTCGCCTTTCCGGCGAAACTGCAGCCTCTCTCTCTCGCTCTCTCTCTCTCTCTCTCTCTCTCTCTCTCTCTCTCTCTCTCATTTTTCGGTAAATCCGAGTATAAGCGCTGCTGCGCATCACTGCTGTTGATTTTGATGTCGAGTGAATCCGGCTTGGCCTCATTTCAGGTACCGAGTGAATAACACACTGTTCCCCGACTATCATGAACCAAGACCTAAAAAAAGAGCAGTCGCGTTACTCGAAGAAAACCTAGTGCATATTGTTTCCACTACAGTGGAGTAGCGGCCAGTAATTCTTTCGTCACTGAGATTTAATTCAGTAATTGGAATAATTATCACTGGAGAAGTACTCTCCTGATTTTGAAGGTATCAATGGGGCACGTGTAGGCACCTCAAAATGAGATCTAACTGCGTTGTTTTCAGAGACGGAATCATCATCACCATCATCATCATCATCATCAGCCTAGTTACGCCCACTGCAGGGCAAAGGCCTCTCCGAAACTTCTCCAACTACCCCGGTCATGTACTAATTGTGGCCATGTTGTTCCTGCAAACGTTATAATGTCATCCGCCCACCTAACTTTCTGCCGCCCCCTGCTACGCTTCCCTTCCCTAGGAACCCAGTCCGTAACCCTTAATGACCATCGGTTATCTTCCCTCCTCATTACATGTCCGGCCCATGCCCATTTCTTTTTCTTGATTTCAACTAAGATGTCATTTACCCGCGTTTGTTCCCTCACCCAATCTGCTCTTTTCTTATCCCTTAACGTTACACCCATCATTCTTCTTTCCATAGCTTGTTGCGCCGTCCTCAATTTCAGCAGAACCCTTTTCGTAAGCCTCCAGGTTTCTGCTCCATATGTGAGTACTGGTAACACACAGCTGTTATACACTTTCCTTTTGAGGGATAGTGGCAACCTGCTGTTCATGATTTGAGAATGTCTGCCAAACGCACCCCAGCCCATTCTTATTCTTCTGGTTATTTCATTCTCATGATCCGGATCCGTGGTCACTACCTGCCCTAAGTAGATGTATTCCCTTACCACTTCCAGTGCCTCGATACCTATCGTAAACTGCTGTTCTCTTCCGAGACTGTTAAACATTGCTTTTGTTTTCTGCAGATTAATTTTCAGACCCACCCTTCTGCTTTGCCTCTCCAGGTCAGTGAGCATGCATTGCAATTGGTCTCCTGAGTTACTAAGCAAGGCAATATCATCAGCGAATCGCAAGTTGCTAAGGTATTCTCCATCAACTTTTATCCCCAATTCTTCCCACTCCAGGTCTCTGAATACCTCCTGTAAACATGCTGTGAATAGCATTGGAGAGATCGTATTTCCCTGTCTGACGCCTTTCTTTATTGGGATTTTGTTGCTTTCTTTGTGGAGGACTACGGTGGCTGTGGAGTCGCTATAGATATCTTCCAGTATTTTTACATATGGCTCATCTACACCCTGATTCCGTAATGCCTCCATGACTGCTGAGGTTTCGACTGAATCAAACGCTTTCTCGTAATCAATGAAAGCTATGTATAAGGGTTGGTTATATTCTGCACATTTCTCTATCACTTGATTGATAGTGTGACTATGGTCTATTGTTGGGTAGCCATTACGGAATCCTGCCTGGTCCTTTGGTGCCTGATTCTGTTTGCGAATACCTTAGTAAATACTTTGTAGGCAACGGACAGTAAGCTGATCGGTCTATAATTTTTCAAGTCTTTGGTGTCCCCTTTCTTATGGATTAGGATTATGTTAGCGTTCTTCCAAGATTCCGGTACGTTCGAGGTCATGAGGCATTGTGTATATAGGGCGGCCAATCTTTCTAGGACAGTGTTCCCACCATCCTTCAACAAATCTGCTGTTACCTGATCCTCCCCAGCTGCCTTCCCCCTTTGCATAGCTCCTAAGGCTTTCTTTACTTCTTCTGGCGTTACCTGTGGGATTTCGAATTCCTCTAGGCTATTCTCTCTTTCACTATCGTCGTGGTGCCTCTGGTACTGTATGAATCTCTATAAAACCCTTCAGCCACTTGAACTATCTCATCCATATTAGTAACGATATTGCCGGCTTTGTCTCTTAACGCACACATCTGATTCTTACCTATTCCTAGTTTCTTCTTCACTGCTTTTAAGCTTCCTCCGTTCCTGAGAGCCTCTTATAGTTCCTTATGTCCGCTGTCTTACGCTTGATGATTAACTTACAAAGTTCTGCCAGTTCTATTCTAGCTGTAGGGTTAGAGCCTTTCATACATTGGCGTTTCTTGATCAGATCTTTCGTCTCCTGCGATAGCTTACTGGTTTCCTGTCTAACGGCGTTACCACCGACTTCTATTGCGCACTCCTTAATGATGACCATAAGATTGTCGTTCATTGCTTTAACACTAAGGTCCTCTTCCTGAGTTAAAGCCGAATACCTGTTCTGTAGCTTGATCCGGAATTCCTCTAGTTTCCCTCTTACCGCTAACTCATTGATTGGCTTCTTATGTACCAGTTTCTTCCGTTCCCTCCTCAAGTCAAGGCTAATTCGAGTTCTTACCATCCTATGGTCACTGCAGCGTACCTCCTCTGCTATTCCTCGAGCCTATGCCATATTCCCCCACTGACTTTTCTCCAGCCTGCATCTTGCCTACCCTGGCATTGAAGTCGCCCATCAGTATAGTGTATTTTGTTTTGACTTTACCCATCGCCGATTCCATGTCTTCATAAAAGCTTTCGACTTCCTGGTCATCATGACTGCATGTAAGGGCATAGACTTGTACTACCTTCACTTTGTACCTCTTATTAAGTTGCACAACAAGACCTGCCTCCCTCTCGTTAATGCTATAGAATTCCTGTGTGTTACCAGCTATTTCCTTATTAATCACGAATCCGACTCCTAGTTCTCGTCTCTCCGCTAAGCCCCGGTAGCACAGTACGTGCCCGCTTTTTAGCACTGTATATGCTTCTTTTGTCCTCCTAACCTCACTGAGCCCTATTATATCCCATTTACTACCCTCTAATTCCTCCAATAACACTGCTAGACTCGCCTCACTATGTAACGTTCTAACGTTAAACGCTGCCAGGTTAAGATTCCAATGGCGGCCTGTCCGGACAGACGGACTAATTGTGTTCAATTTTTTCCGACTGGCAAAGAAACCTCACGAAGTATTAAAAATACTACGTGAGTGCGCTCCCGCCCACCATCAGAAAGCTGTGGCCTCAAATAAGTTGAATGAAAGCAACTGTATTGCCTGCCGCAAACCCGAAGAGACAGCGCATCACCTTGATTATGGAACGGAAGGAGCGCCAACAGCTGGTTTCGCGGCTTTCCAGCTAATTCTTCTACATCACACTTATTATCCCTCTCTCAAGGTCCACTGATCACATTGATAAGAAAAGCGCCTTGATGACGCGGCCGAAGCACCGCTCTGACCACGCACGAAATGCCAAAAGCAATGTAATAGGCATGGAACGATTCAAAACCCGGCTTTGCTTGCACCGCATCGAAAGAGTACGCGCGAAGCTATATTTCGCGCCAGAAACTTGCTTCAGACCAAAGCCAAATTAAAGTGACCATTTTATTTTTCGTGAACTTAGTGTATACGTGCTGCAAAAACAGATTCGTGTCAAAAAATAAGGTCGAAATAAACAGACCGGGAAGCGACAAACGTGTAGAGAGAAGGCAAAACCGATGAGTTCAATATACCACTCCTAAATGAGCCGAATTAGCAATCAGGATGTCTGCACAAAAACGACAAAAAAAGCCCGTCAGATTTCAGTGCGCTCTTATTATCTATAAATTCGTAAGCTCCGTTGAACACCAGCCTAAAGGACTTGTTCGAATCTGTTTTTGCAGCTACGCAGTACTGTGTGCGTTTTATCACATCTTCAGTGGATTTCTTGACGACCGACCCCGGCATTCTACGGCTGACATCCGTTATCCTTGCCTTGAACTAATCTGACGTCCGCCTCCATCATGTAAGTGCGATCTTTCACATAAATCCAAAGAAATAAATCGAGCGGAGAGAACTCGGGTGGCCTAGCCGGCCAATTTACAGGCCCGTTCCTTCTAATCTGTTGCGCATAAAAAGTCGCATGCAGTCAGTTTCGTGCTCTGCTGCTGCTGTGTGCTTGGCGCCCCATCTTGCTGACCACAGAAGTGGAAGACGTGACAGCGGGACGTCGCTGACAAACTCATCCACCACTCCTTCAAGGATTTCGTTCAAGTAACGCTGTCGAGTCAGTGTGCGATCGAAGTAGATGGGACCGATTATAGCACCGGCGTAAATTCCGAACCACACATTCAGGGACCACTGGTACTGGGGCCGATTTCGCCTTAGCCAGTGCATATTGGAGTCCTTCCAATAGTGTGCATTAAGCAAACTTACGTGGCCGTTTCTGCAAGAATTCGCTTGATCTGTGCACATGATGTTGTTCAAAAGTCCGGTGGGTAATCGGCTTTTGTGAGAACCCAATTCAAGAAATCGAGACGATGCTGAAGGTCTCTGTCTTCCAAGCATCGTTGCTGGCTAAGGTGCTAAGAGTGAAAGGCCGCCATTTAGAATGCTCCAAACTGGTGACTTGGAAATTGGTCCCGAGGTGGCCATGTCCCACACGCTAGCATTATGGTTTGACGCCATAATTGCTGGAACATCCGTGCGTAGGTTAAGACTCAAAGATGGAGTCCTCCGCCACTGTTTCTTGAAGCTGCCTGTTTGTCTCAGGTTTTCATAGTTTCTGATGATAGTCAATGCGTTTGCGCTACCGCCACACTTCCATGACTGACATATATATATATTTGCGGCCTTCCTCTTGTTGCCATTTGCAGATGCCAGGGGAAGGATCATGTTTACCTACTGCTCACTATAGAAAGACATTACGGATGGGACGAAACAAAACGCACCTTTAAATCTTTGCACTGAGGTTGTCGATTTGCTTTTGTTATGATAGATTTTGTGACAAGAACAACAACATCCTTGCGCTTTATTTACGCTACAACAGCTATCACAGCTTGTTTCCAACTAAAAGCAAACGCGACATGTTTCTTCGGCCGGGGCGCGGCAGATAAGGTACTAGCTCGACCATGATGTTTTTCTTAAGTTCCTTATTTCATTCTGGATAACTCAGAGGGAGCCTGTTCGAGAGCGCGGCTTTATGATCCGTGTGGGAGCGCAGTCACGTGGTATTCTGCATATTGCGCGAGGTTTATCAGCAGGGAAAAAATGTACACAATTAAGATGTCGCTGAAAATACTGCAATTAGATGTCCCTTGGCTGTGCCTTCAAATGCGTTATTGACACTTTGATAGTTAGGATAGTACGTCTCGAATTAGATATTTAGTTAGATTACCTATATAAATATCAGTAACGAAAAGTAACTGGCAGCTACTCCACTGTACCGGAAACCATATGCACTAGGTTTTCTTCGAGTAACGCATTGCTATTTTTTTTAACTCTTGGTATGGTATGGTATGAAGAACTTTATTGGGTCCTGAAGGTCAACCCTAGGTTGACGCGGGCCGTTCCCACGTTGGGACTGTCAGGCCGAGCCCTTCAGCCACATCGCGGGCCTTCTGGACTGCCCGTAATTGGTCAGAGAGTGATTCGTTGTGTAACATTTGCCGCCACCATTCCTGTTCCATGTCACAGTCTATGAAGACCGCGGGGCACTGCCAAAGCATGTGGTCAAGAGTAATGATGCCATTGCACTTATTACAGTTGGTTTGAGTTTCCCTCTCCGGATAGATCCTGTTAATAAAATGTGGACTTTGGTATGTTCTTGTCTGTAGCAAACGTAATGTGACCGCTTGGGCTCTGCAAAGCTTACCGTGTGGCAATGGGTATTCCCTTCTGCTTAAATAATAATGCTTCGTGATTTCGTTATATGTTAATAATTGATCCCTGTGTTCCCCGGGTGAAGTGTAAGTTGCTCGGTCTTGAAGAGCACGGCTAGAAAGTCCTCGTGCTGCTTCATTTGCCACCTCATTGAGGTTTCTCCGAGCTCCGTCCACTACCCCCAAATGTGCAGACTAGCGGATTTCAATCCTCTCACTGTTGACCTTCTCTAGTAATTTTGTTGATATCCGTGTCACGTATCCGTTGGTAAAGTTGCGTATGGCTGTTCTAGAGTCGCTGTAAATGTGTGTCCACCGATTAGCCCGGATGGCTAAGGCGATTGCTACTTGTTCTGCTACTGTTGGGCCCTTGGTATATACGGTGATGGCATCCCGTATGTTACCTTTAGTGTCTACAAAAACGGAGGTATACGCATCCTTATTTTTAACCCAGGCACCGTCAACGAACGCCGCCTGCTGCTTATGTTGATCTATGTCTTGAAGGAGGGCCTTCGCCCTTGCCTTCCGTCTCTCGAGGTTTTGTGTTGGGTGCATGTTCCCAGGGAACGGGGTCGTCTGTATTGTTTCTCGTAGTCCCACTTGCGGTTGTGTTAATAATTCTCCTTCGTTGGTGTGGTTGTTAATTCCTACGCCAATTTCTTCAAGTAGCGCCTTCCCAGGTCGTGTCCCCATTAATTTCTCCTGAGGGGCCACCTGTTGAGCCTCAGCTATCTCTTCTAGCGTGTCATGCAACCCTAGGCACGATAAGCTATCATTGGCCGTACTGATGGGAAGTCCTAGTACAGTCTTTATAAGTCGTCTGATTAAAGCGTTTAGCTTGTTCTTATCAGCCTCTGTCCATTGTAGCATGCCAGCCACGAACGAGAAGTGGCAAAAGGCCAATGCATGTACCAATTTCATGGCACTGTCTTCTCCTAGCCCTTTATGCTTGTTGGTAATTCTACGCAGAAGCCTAATGACTTCTTCTGACTTGTTGTAGATGTGTTGTATCATCCTGGAATTAGATCCATTCGCTTGCAGAAGTCCTAGCACTCTAATAGTCTCCACCTGCCTGATTGGTTCTCCATTCTTGGCGTATATGTCTGTGCGGGGTTCTTCCTCTGGGATGTATCCGTTCGGCTTGCGCCCATTGCTTACTGCTCCGTAGTAGCAATCGTTCTGATTTTTTAGCAGAGCAGTACAGTCCCATACTCTCAAGTGTCGTTTCCACCGCATAAATGCTTTCCTGTAGTTTGGTCTCTGTTTGTCCCATATTATCTTCGGCACTCCAGACTGTTACGTCATCTGCACATATAGCAAAGTGGATACCTTCAATCTGCGCGAGACCTCGAGCCACTTTTGACATTGCCAAATTAAATAACATGGGTGATAGGACAGACCCTTGTGGTGTCCCACGATTCCCAAGTTCCAGGGTTGTCGATTGGAGTTCGCCTAACCTGTGAAAAGCAGAACGGCCACCGAGAAAGGCTTTGACTATATTTTGCAATCGCTTACCCAATCCCACCTCTGAGAGGATATCCAATATGGCCCTGTGCTTGATGCGATCAAAGGCCTTTTCTACATCTAGGCCTAGAAGAGCTCTCGTATGTAGCGGGCTAGCAAGAATAAGGTGATGTTTGATTAAGAGCATTGCATCTTGAGTCGAAAGTCCAGGACGGAAACCGATCAGGTTATGCGGAAGAACATTTCTGTTTTCTACATACTTAGTCAGTCTATTGAGTATCACATGCTCCATGGTTTTGCCCAGACATGATGTTAACGATATGGGTCTTAGGTTATCTAGATTGAGTTGCTTGCTTGGTTTGGGAATAAGAATTGTGTTAGCCACCTCATTCTCCATTCCTTCGCATAATCACCGTTTTTACAGAGTTCGTTGAAATACTCTGTTAAATATTTTATAGAATCATCGTCCAAATTTTTAAACAGCCTATTGGAAATGCCATCTGGACCGGCCGAAGATCTGCTGTTGAGGTCGTACAGGGCTGCGCGAACTTCGCTTTCTGTGAAGTCTTGATCCATAGGCTCACAGTCCTCCCCTGTATATTCAGGCGGGTCTGTACTCTCATTGCTAACCATACGTGGTAAATACTTAGCTGCGAGCCGATCTAGAATGGCCTCCTCCGTTGTGCCCTGACTCTCACGATGGACGAGTCGTGCTACTGCTGTTCTCCTCTGAGATTTCGTCTCGTTCTCATGAAGCAAATGTCTAAGTAAGTTCCAATTTCGACCATCTATGGAATCACAAAGCTGATCCCATTTTTGTTTCTGTAAATTTCTGGAGTGTTCTTCAATCTCCCTATTCAACAATGCTATGCGCTTCCTCAGTCTCCTGTTCAGCCGTTGCGTTTTCCATCTTTTAACATAGATTGTTTGGCTTCAATCAAGTGCGCCAGCCTACTGTCTATGATTTCGATATCCTCCTCTGCGGTAATATCCTTCGTTGCCGCCTTTACATCTTCCCTGAGTTGAGTGGTCCAAGTTTGGAGTGTTTTCATTTGTCCTGTCTCTGTCTCAGCTCTGCTTTTCGTTGCTTTCCGAAAAAGAACCCAGTCAAATTAGTTAAAGTGCTTTATCTCATTACGGGGTGTTTCCAATAGTGTTTGTAATATATAATGATCACTACCCAGGTCAATATTCCAGGTTATTCCAGCCAGCGTTCGCTAAATTTGATACAAAAGTAAGGTCTAGGGTGGAGTCCCTGCATGTAGATATACCACACCTAGTGGGATAAGCTGGGTCTGTGAGGAGGGAGAGATTAAGATCTGTAGCTAGGTGCCAGAGTCCATCCCCTTTCTTCGAATTCCAGTGATGTCCGCAGTTTGATGTGGGGCGTTGAAATCTCCTCCAATAATGAGCGGAGCGTGCTTAGTAAAAGCCATAGTGTTATTAAGAAGTGCCCTGAAACGCTGTTTCATGTCGCTAGGGCTGCTATAAACATTAAGACAAAAGAGGCTTTGCGGTTTGCTTCTATTCCTTTTCAAAATTATTTCCACAAGTAAGTATTCTAATTTGTTTAGTCCAAGGCGCAAATCATGTTCTAAGTAAGGTATTTTCTTGTCTGCGAGCGCGGCCAGCCCCCTACCCGGCTCTTTGCCCCTGCATGTCGCTTTGTATCCGGATAGGTTGATCTCATCCGCCAAGGTTTCCTGCAGCATAATTATTTTCGGTCTGTCTGGAGAGGTTTTTATTAACTGCATGAGAGGTGCTTTTTTGTGATAAAACTCTCGGCAATTCCATTGCCACACGCTAAAGCTCCCCCTGCTAGCCGTTGCTTATAGAACCCGCCTTAATGCTACCCGCTAGAGTGCGCTTCGTAGAACCCCCCGACGCGCCAGGGAGCGATCTGACGCTTTCTGCTTCTGAGGGTAGGTATTCGTCGTCCTCGCCTTGCGCTTCTACTTTGGTAAGCCTCTTTTCAGCCGTCAGTCTCCATTTCCATAACTTATCAACTTTGAAGGTAGTTTTATCTATGGCATCTCTAAGTTGTTTAATCGCCTCCTTGATCTCTTCCAAAGCAGAGCACACTGTCGTTTCTACTGGCCTTATTGCCCGCTTCTTTGGAGCTGGTGTGTTTTCTTCATCCTGACTGTTGTCATTATTCACCGGTTTGGCTATTGCTACTTTTGTGGGGCTAGTCTGCGAGTTCTTGCGAAGTTCTACAACCTGCTTAGTAAGTTCTTCATTTGCCTTTCTCAGATGCTTTACTTCTTTAATTAGCAGTTCTACCCTGGCATCATTATCTCCGGCCGGCCGCCCCGCACCGCTCTCCGCAGCCCTCACAGTACCTTTCACTTTGTCGCCCCAGGTTGTTCCAGATGTCGTCTTGGTGCATGGTAGTTAATTGGGACACCATGTATCTATTTATGACCTTTGCATGCAACTGACGATGTTTCCAACCCTAATAAATGTTGTAAATTATTAGAAATTTTTTTTTCATGAGTCGTTAGTATTGCTTACCAGAAAGAGAAGCAATGCTAAGACGCACAACATTCACGTGCATTTCCGGCGCCATTGATAAAAGACTCTGCCGGAGGGGTCACTGAAGTCTATATGTTTTATTTCATGGGCGAAAAAATCACGCAAAACAATTTGAAGCGTGGTGAACATATAGTAACATGTTCATTCTCTAAGCATAGGCTATTCGTACCTTTAGAAATATCTTTTTTTAATTGGTTACCTCTATTTACCTATATTTATTTAATGGGCTAACTCAATATACTACAGTAATTTGCGACTTCAATGCAAAAATGGGTAAAAGCATGCTGGTGAACAAGCAATTGGCAACTACGGCGTCGATTCTAGGAACGCTAGAGGAGAGATGCTGGTAGAATTCGTAGAAACGAATAAGCTTCGAATAACGAACACCTTTTTCAGGAAGCGTAGCAACAGAACGTGGTCCTGGAAAAACCCTAATGGTGAAACAAGAAATGAATTTGACTTCATACTTTCTGCTGATCCCAGCATAGTGCAGGATGTAGAAGTGGTAGGTGGGGTAAAATGCAGTGATCATAAGTTAGTGAAGGCAATGATTTACTTCAATTTGAAGAGAGAAAGCTGAATTGGTCAAGAAAAAACACGTCAACCTAGAAGCAGTAAGGGTAAAAGCAGACAAAGTCAGGTAGGTGCGTGCAAACATATATGCAGCCTTAGAACAGAGAGATGATGATGACATAGAGGTAATAAATGAAACCGTAACTAGGTTGGCTTCAGAGGGTGCAATTGAAGTGGGAGGCAAGACACCAAGGCAACCAGTAGGCAAGCTCTCCCAAATAATAAAGTACCTAATAAAGAAACGACAAAAAATGAAAGTGTCCAACCCTAGAGATAGAATTCACGGAACGGCCAAAACTGATTGACAAGGCGAAAATAAGGGATATTCGAAACTATAACGTCAGAAAGACTGAAGAAGCCGTAAAAAATGTACGCAACCATAAATCCGTGAGAAAGAAACTTGGTATAGGGCAAACTAAGATGTATGCACTGAAAGATAAGCATGGTAATATCATCAGCAATCTCGAAGATATAGTAAAAGCAGCGGAAGAATTCTATAGTGACCTGTACAGTACCCAGAGGAGGCAAGATACCTCAGTTAGAAACAGTAATGAACAGGATACAGGAACTCCTCCTATAACTAGCGACGAGGTGAAACGAGGAAGACCTGCAGGAGAATATGGAATAACGGTCGATTTAATCAAAGATGGAGGTGACATAATGCTTGAAAAACTGGCGGCTTTCTATACGAAGTGTCTATCGACTGCAAGGGTCCCAGAAAACAGGAAGAATGCAAACATTATACTAATCCTCAAAAAAGGAGACGTTAAATAATTGAAAAATTAGCCCATTAGCTTACACCCAGTATTATATACAATATTTACCAAACAATGGACTTTAGTCAACCAAAGGAACAGGCTGGCTTCAGGAAGGGATACTCTACAATTGATCACGTCCTTGTCATCAATCAGGTTATCCAGAAATCCGCAGACTACAATAAGCCTCCCTATATGGCTTTCATAGATTACGAAAGGCATTTGATTCAGCAGAGATACCAGCAGTCATAGAGGCATAACATAATCAAGGAGTACACAACGCTTACGTAAATACATTGGAATATATCTACAGAGGTTCTACAGCTACTTTAATTCTACACAAGAAAAGCAGGAAGATACCTATAAAGAAGAGGGTCAGACAGGGAGATACAATCTCTACAATGCTGTTCACTGCGCGCTTAGGAGAAGTATTCAAGCTAATAAACTGGGAAGGCTTAGGAGTAACGATCGACGGCAAATATCTCAGCAACCTTCGGTTTGCCGATGACAATGTTCTATTCAGCAACAATCCACACGAATTACAACAAATGATTGAGTACCTTAACAGAGAGAGTGTAAGAGTGGGGTTGAAGATCAATATGCACAAGACAAAGATAATTATAGATAACCGGGCAAAGGAACAAGAGTTCAGAATAGCTTGTCGCCCTCTAGAGTCTGTGAAGGAGTACGTTTTTTTAGGTCAATTAATCACAGGAACCCTGATCATGAGAAGGAAATTCACAGAAGAATAAAAATGGTTTGGATCGCATACGGCACACATTGCCAGCTCCTGACTGGAAGCTTACCATTATCATTAAAAAGGAAGGTGTAGAATCAGTGCATTTTACCAGTGCTGACATATGGGGCAGAGACTTGGAGACTGACAAAGAAGCTTGAGAACAAGTTAAGGACCGCGCAAAAAGTGATGGAACGAAGTTTGCTAGGCGTAACGTTAAGAGACAAAAAGAGAGCGGTTTGGATAAGAGAGCAAACAGGTATAGTCGACATTCTAATTGACATCAAGAGGAAAAAATGGAGGTGGGCAGGTCATGTAATGCGCCGGTTAGATAACCGTTGGAACATTAGGGTTACAGAAGGGGCACCAAGAGAAAGAAAACGCAGTCGAGGACGACAAAATACTAGGTGGAGCGATGAAATTAGCAAATTCGCGGGCGCTATAGTTGCAATCGGTCGGTGCAGGAAAGGGGTAATTAAAGGTCGCAGAGGCCTTCGTCCTGCAGTGGACATAAAACAGGCTGATGATGATGATGATTTCTTTCAAATATATAATAAGCTTTTTGTCCTGTGTGTATATTCATATATATTGTGTATGTATATCTTGTGTGGAAACATAAAACAATGTTGAAGTGAGAAAATACGGATGAGGCAGCCGCCGTTAGATCTTCTAATGCGCGAGTCTTTCTATTGTTCGGATTTGCAGAAATAAAGCGAAAGTATGAATTAAAAGCCTTGCACGTCCGCGCCAACAATTACGAGTGAGCTATTAGCCCCAGTAAAATTTCAAGTAAAAAGGTCGAGGAAAGGCAAAAGAAGCCTGAAATGATGTGGGTGACAAAGCTCTCGCTATGGCACTTTAGGTGTATGTGTATGTGTGTGCATGCGCGGGGGGGGGACGAGGGGGGTGGCTTCCGCATCGCCCGGAGTGAGCTGAGCCCCCTCCCCCGGAAAACTCCGGAGGTAGTGAAAGTAGACATGCTCTGGCACACCAGTGACAATTCATAGTTTATTTCCTCATACAGGAATAAGAACACCCAGATATCGCTCTCCTAAAAATATTGCATAAAACGAAAGCGTAGGGGTCAAAAAAAAGTAGAAGAGGAACGTTGAATTAGCGCGGCCATGTTAGGCTTTCCAAGGAATGCTAATTTCATCGACAAGCAAACGCTAGTCGAACTTTGGAATTAGTATTTGGAAGATTTTCGCTTATATAATGCAGTGTCCACGGACGCCTAATAAAAAGGTGAGAAATCAGCGATAGGCATTTGCTCTCAAACACTGTCATGAAGCTTTGCTATCCGTCTTCCCGATTACACTCCAATTTTATGTGGCCGAATTCATGGCCATATGCTTGGCCGTATACAAAATTCCGAAAAGTGTGCCGCACAATATTGCTCGGAGACTGTTCAGTTCTTAAGTCGATGGAAAGCACAAATAATTCACCTTTGCACCGATCGCTTCACAATCCGGTTTTTGTGGATAACTGGACAGCGTGGACTAGCACTCATTGAGATTACAGACAGCTTGGCAAAGGCAGCGCTTGTAGGCAGTGAGTTTCTTTATACCAGACCTTAATCTGCTAACGGTAACAAGGTTGCCGTGGCGACAACAAGTCCTAGGTAGAAAAAATGAGCCCCCTCGTTGCTGCACCGGATTACGAACATTTAGCGTTCCCCTGGAACGTGCGGTCTTGACCCTCTCGGCAATGCGAAGTTTCCATCACACTATTGCGATGTCGAATATCTTAACTAAATCTGTTTATGAGTAGGTGTGGGTTCGCAGCATCGAACCTTTGTGCATCATGTGGTGATATAGAATAACTGTACCATTTCCTCCTTTTTTTCCGCAAATATAATTCCGAAAGGAAGACCTACTTATAGCAGCCCCTATCGCGTATGGGCCTTGCTCTCTCGGTGATTAACATGTAATCTTTTGGGGCAAGTACCCCTGGTCGAGCCCGAAAGGAAGTGTGTCAGGTTGTGCATGAGTACATCATTGCGACTGGGAGACTCTCATGTTAAGCACATTTTCCCCATTGTTAACACTGAATCGCGTTATTTTCGTAATATAGCATCTTCGGCAAAACTGGCATGACTATTCGAGAAACGGGAACAGCAAAACATTTTATATTCACTACTAATTAAATATGGATAGTACAGATCAATAAGTTAACAGGAAGCGAGAAGTTGACGTTATGTTTCCATTGAGTGCCTTGGCCAATCTCCTCCTCGTGGGTACGTGCCAGAATTTTGAAGCAAGAAGAAGAAGAAGATGTTGCACTTTGACGACCTCCCAGTTGAACTCGTCCTCAAGATATTCGCTTACCTCCCGCAACTCTGGCTCGCGGCAATAACCCAGGTGTACGAGCGATGGAAGAGGTTAGCTTTCGACCCTTGCCTCTGGACAGCGGTGCGTATCAACCTGCGGTACATGGAAAGAGAGCATCCGGTGGACGCGGGCCTAAACAGAGCCACCCTGATCCGCAAGCTTAATGTCTCCGGAATTATCTGCGTAGAAGACATCGCTCCTTGCTCGACGCACTTCAAACTGGTGAAAGAGCTGGTGATACCTTGCCGAGGGCCCTCACATCGCAGCATGCCAATCATTCTGCGAATCTGCGAATCAGTTACCGCCGTGGCGTTGCGTGGAAGTGATACGCTGCTGCCAGATGACGTACGCCTTCTCCAGAGCTTAAAATGCCTGAAAGCATTCTTGACTTCGCGAGAAGTCCACATCGAGGACGGCATTCTTCGCCAGCTATACGCCAGCTGTCCTTTGCTTGAACGACTGGATATCAACTCGGATCGGGTACGCCATAGAAGCACATGGGGGTGCATAGAATCATTGCAGCATCTGGCATGCCTCTCAGTAACTCGTATATTCACAGGCGGATTGCTGTACGTGTCTAAGGCACGTCCAAACCTGAAGCTACTCCAGATCGGCAGCGTTTGGAACGAGAACGACGTGACGGTGGCACCGGTACTTCAGTCTTTCCTCAAGCTCCGGATCCTTTCAGTGGATGGGGAGTGCGGAACCTGGCGGTTCGACTCCCTGTTCAGAACGCCGAGAGAATTCGACGAACACTTTGATGTTCAACAGCTCCACATGGAAGAACACCAAACATCTCCTGCGAAAATCCAGAAAGAAGCTTCCTCACGTCACCATCAGTGCCAGAACGCTCAGCCAGTATGTCCTCAACTTGGTGCACGACTGCAAGGACCAAGAAAGTGTCGCAGTATACGCCGTTTGCGGGCGAGACACGCTGCTTAGGATGCTCATCGTGCTGCCGAGGCTTGTTCGCGCCCAGTTGGACGTGTTCTCTGAGACAGCGGAGACCGCAAGCCAGTTGATCACGGTGGTAGACGTTCTGGACAAATCTACCAAGCGCCATTCTTGGTTCGTGCTTCGTGCACATTGCACGTCGCGGGCCGCAGACTAAGCTATGACACGTGTGGTGTGGAACCTCAGGGAGTTCCTCGCTTTTAACACGGATGTTTCCATGAACTACATGCGCTATTTGGAGGAGCAGTGCTCGCGGATGAAAGAGGGGAAGCTTTCTTTTTCGTATCTTGGAGGAGAAAAGTGTTGTGCACACTGCAAACTCCGCTTCCAGTCATTAGATATACATTCAAGTATCTCGTTGTCAACGTGTACGAGGACTGAACACTCGCCGACATTCAAAAAGAAAAATGCTCGTTCTTTCACTCAATACCCTCAAATTAAATATTCACTCACTTGTGACATGGTGGGAGTGCTGTTCATTCTCAAAGCAAGTAACGCGATCTCGTATTTCAGGAAAACTGTATTTTAATGCGGTTAGCATTCTTTGTCTTCTTCGCGCGTTTTGAGCTTATATGTCTATATATCTGTCTAGCCTCTTACGCCGATCCAGTGGCCCAAGTTACGCGACTGCAACAGCATGGCGACGACAGTATGTCAACGGATCCATGACAGCGACTGCCTGAAGACGGTGCCGTCCAATCTAAGCTACGGCCACAAAGTATGTGCTCGTAGCGTAGCCGTTATGCCGCTTCAGTCACTCCATCGTCGCTATTAAAGCATTATCATGTAACTCTCGTCCTGCAGTCATCGTCATGCCTTTTACGCCGATACAGTGGCCCGAGTAATCTGACAACTTGTGCCACTAGGTACGTGCTCGCGGCCTTGGTGCCGTTGTGGTCGTTGCGTTGTCGTCGTTCCAGGTTTGTCATGCCGTCGTCGTCACGCCATCATCCTTACATAGACGTCATAGATTTGTTGTCATAACATCGTCGTGAGGCCGTCGTGGTCATTTCAGCGTCGCCATTAAAGCTTCGCCTTGCGACTCTCGTCATGCAGTCGTCGTCACGCCCTGTACACTGACCCAGTTACGCGAATCGTCTAATACCACCGGCTACTAGGAATGTGCTCCTGGTAGGGATGTCGTCATGATTCTTGTATTGTCATCATTGCAGGATTGTAATCCGACTCTCGTCATGCCGTCATTATCGCTCCATCTACAGTTGTCTTACATTCGTTGTCATACTGCCGCGGGGCTCTCGTGGTCATGTGATAGTCGTCATTCTAGTTTTGCCATGCTGTCATCGTCCCTCCATCGCCTTCACATACTTATGGTCATACAGTCTTCGTGACGTAGTCGTCATCGCGCATTCGAACCTATACCATTGTCCTCATGCCATTATTTGCATCCCAACAACACTGCGTCGTCATCATACAGTCGCGGTATAGCATTCGTTGTTATACATTCGTTGTCATGCAGCCGTCGTCACAAAGCTGTTGGCATGCCAATGTCGCCATGGCGTCGTCGTGATGCTGTCGTTTTAGCATCCTTGTCACTTCAAAACGTCATCCCGTTGTCGTTATGGCGTTGTAGTCATACCGGCTGTGTCGGTCCGATTACGTTCCTTGTTTGTCATTTTATGATAATCATGCTGCCGTCATTCAATCCTGATATGTCGCTGTTGTCATGCCATCTTCGTCACTGCGTCGTCTTCAGACAGTCGCTGTTATATGCATCTGTTGTCATACTGTCGTCGCCGTGCCGTCGTGGTCATGTCATTATCGTCAGTGTAGCTTGGTCATCCTTTTGTCGTCTTGCCGTCGTCGTTATACCTTTGTTTTCCGGCAATCGTCCTTATACTGTCATTATCATTTCGGAATCGTCATGTCATTGTCGTCATGCTGTCGTCGGCACACCACCTTCGACGCTCCATCGTCGTGCCTACGTCCTAGCATGCTCATACGCGACCTTCGCAAGCGAGTGCCAAAAGCAAAGTGGGTCGATACAACCTAGAGTGGGCACCACATGTAACTGAAGCTATGCAAGTGTCAGAATGACCACAAACGATTTCAAATAAACCTGACTTGAGAAATCCGGTTCGTCGCTGCATTGCCTGAATGCTAATTCAATTACCGTCGAATGTCATGGCGATATAGGTTCTACTGTATCTTTTTTAATCCAATACTCTACACAAAATCCAACTTCATCTAAAAGTGTGGCTAAAATATCTAATGCTACGGTCAGTCTTGCAGCATAGGAGCACTTCCCAACATAGAAATGCCAGCACTAGTACCGCATATGCACTAGTAGCGTATGTGCAATTTACCCTATGTTGGTGTTCGCTCAAGAAATCGCATGCTCCACAGCCACAATTACTACATCCGGCCTTTCATTTGCGAAGCAAGCTCCGAGCATATTTCCTAGCTTGAAACATATTTCCCTTGTAAAGCGAAAACTAATGGAGCTGCATCGTAAAGCATCCCCACCGTGTAACGAGGTAATGTGAGGGGAAATATCAGAACTAAGCAAATGCGGGGTGTGCCATTTTGCAAAAGTAGAGGAGCGCAAGATATGCTTCTCGTTGTGCTGGTCTGAGCTTCAACCCCTGGGCCCTCAAAGGGGGACAATGAAAAAGCGGTTGCTGATCCTACAAACAAGCTAAAGAACATGCAAAATGACCTTGAAGAAGTCGTAGACATCTCACTGGGCTTCAGTCCTACCACTTCCACTTGTTTTCAAACAACCGCAAGAGGCACCTATAACAGAACAACCTGTTCGACCTTGGCCCATTCAAGCGCTCATTTTGATTTATGTTTTTCGGTCGCTTTTTCTATACTGATTAACATTTAAGTTAAAATTTATAACTTTCAATAGAAGTTAAACTGTATCAAAGTATTCTACCAAATAGGAAGACAGTGACCTCATGCAAGATGATGCGTCCTCATTTGAAACACATCAGGATTGGTGTGTCTCACGAATAGTGCGTGGCGTCACCGTTCACAACAGCTACCTCGCTGTTGTTGAGCCTCGGTGAACGACACGAACATTAACAGCAGTCATGTATCCCATCGACGGCAGTAATAAATTCAAGTACGTACCCTTTCTTTGCACACAGCCAAGGCTGACATTACTCACTTGACTAACATCTAGTGCCGGAAAAGTATCAGCAGTGGTTGCTAAAGGTTCCCGCGTGCTCTGAACCGGTTCTGTTTAGGATGTTGCAGCATCGCTCACAAGACAGGGAATCTGAATGTTCGAACCCTCCCAAAAGAGTTGAGAACGGCGAGTAAGATGCAATTGACAAAAACGGGAACCAGGAAACTTGGACACTATGCCCGACAAAAGGCAAATGTGATTAACTCTACCTTTAGTACCGAAGCCCTCGAGTTTGCATACGTTTGAAAAAGTTATGGCGGAACCTATGTGAAGATGGTTGTCGACGGTAATGCAGTTATCATTCAAGTGATGTTGTGGCAATTCATATTGCTGAATACTGTTTATTTCTAATTTGCAGTTGTCGTGAAATACTTGAATTACTTCTGCTTTAAGCGACACGGCCTGCATCCACTATAGGCAAACTTTTCTATGCCACTTGCTTGGCAAAGTTGCCAACGAGAATGGTGGCACGACAATTACTCCATGACGACGGCGCTGTGACGGCGATGGAAGGAACAAGGATATATAAACGTCGATGGAACAACAAAGGCAGTATGACGTCGAGATCATGAAGACAATGAGATGACAATGGTGAAATGATGACGATACTATAACTACAACCGGATAAAGAAGCTGGAATGACGGCGATGGCACGAGCACGACCGCGTGACGACCTTACGACGACGGTGGGACAACGGATGCACGACAGCGACGGTCTGAAGGCGACACAATGACGACAATGGCATGGGAACGGCGGCATGATCGCGATTAAGGGAAGGCTGCATAATTACAATAAAATAACTCGCTTGGCATTATCAAGACGACAATGTGATGACAACCGGATGACGACGACTGTGCGACGATGATGGCATGCCGCCGCCAGCATGACGACAGGTGGATGACGAAGTTAAGAGGATGACTATAGAACGACCGCGACGGCACGACGACGGTATGGCACCAAATGTATGCAGACAGCTGTATGACGGCGACTCAATGATGACGATGGCATGACAAAGGTATAAGGACAATATGATGAGGAAGGCGGTATAACGACTACGGCACGACGATACTGGGATAACATATTTGAAGTGATTACGATGGTAAGACGACGGCGTGACGATATCTGTATGACAGCAATTGCGAGGGTCTAAGGAAGACAGCACAACCACAGTAGCATGACGAAGTTAGAATAACTAGGACTGAACGACCACGACGACATCACGACGACGTTATAAAAACGAAAGAGTGACGACCACTCAATTGACACCTTGGCAAGACGACAGTGTGGAGACAATGGGATGACGATGGCCGCATGACGACGATGGCGTGACGATTCCATGACGACAACTGTATGGCAACGATGGCGTTAGGGCGATAGCGTGAAGACGAAGGCATGACGGAAGTCGGATGGCGAAGCTGGAGAAATGATGACGGAACGGCCACGGCGGCATCTCGATGACGATATCACAACGAAGATATGAAGACAGTGTTACAACAGCGTCGCGCTGATGGCATGACGACAGTCGGATGACAAAGCTGAAAAGGCGAAGAAGCAACCATCCTGGCAGCATCACGACCAAAAACGCGTTGTGGTCGAAGCTATTAGGCAAGCTTGACCACTTTGTCGGCGAAGACGACGTGACGAGGGAAGCATGACTAGAGTCAGATGACGAAGCTGGAATGACGACGATGAAATGGCCACGACAGCCTCCCGACTACGAGCAAATTCCTGGTGTCCCAAGCTGGTAGACAACTTGGGTGCGCGACGAGTTCGCGTCCTCGCCGGACCTGCAATAAAGTTTCTTCACTCATTCACTCACTCAGCTGTGTCGTAGTAAGATAGATAGATAGATAGATAGATAGATAGATAGATAGATAGATAGATAGATAGATAGATAGATAGATAGATAGATAGATAGATAGATAGATAGATAGATACATAGATAGATAGATAGATAGATAGATAGATAGATAGATAGATAGATAGATAGATAGATAGATAGATAGATAGATAGATAGATAGATAGATAGATAGATAGATAGATAGATAGATAGATAGATAGATAGATAGATAGATAGATAGATAGATAGATAGGCAGGCTCAAAATGTCCCAAGACAGTGAAGAATGCGAGTCACATTAAAAGAAAATTCTGCGGTTTTACTCGCAAAATTGATTATATTATTGGAAGGCATGGCGTAGCAGGCTACTCTAGATGATGCATGCCCACCTGGGATTCCTGCACTGTAGACGAGCGTTTCACCATTCCGCCCCCATTTGAATATGACCACCATGGCCAGGATATACCCGCGACCTCGAGCTCAGCGGCGCAACGTCATAGACACTCAAGTACTACTACGGTTGACATTCGAAGCTAGCCGTGCTGGCTCTAAGTCAAGGTTATGCTTCATTTACAGTCGGCACAATTCAGCTTTCCCTCTCACGTTCAACCGATTTTGTTTCAATGGTCCAGCGATTGCCCAGTGAAATCAATCACTTGCCGCAGGTGGGGAACGATCCCACAACCTTCGCATTTCCCGGTAGCTCAATTAGTAGAGCATCGCGCGCGAAATGCGAAGCTTGTGTGATCGTTCCCCACCTGCGGCAAGTTGCTTTTTCATCCACTTTCATTTCCATTAATTTATCGTTTCTTTATCTCCTTTATTAAGCGCAAATAATTTCCCCTATGTTGTCCTTGGTGTCAGTGTTTGTTGACTTCTTGTGATATGACCAACAGAAATGGGGCCTTCGATTAACCCCCTTTCTTCTCGTTTATTACGTAACGAGGGTGTCGAATCCGGCAACATTGATGGCTTCAGGTAGCATGTGTGGGTTTATTGACCGGTTTCCTTCACCCAAAAAGATCACGTTCTCGTGACGCCTGCGACAGAAAGGATGTACCACACCCGCCGTCAAGGTGTGTGAGTGGTGGCGCTGGCTAACACTCCCAGAGTTCTACAAGGAAACATAAATACCCAAGAAAGTGGATGGGGACACGGCGCCGCGGTAGCTCAATTGGTAGAGCATCGCACGCGAAATGTGAAGCTTGCGTGATCGTTCCACACCTGCGGCAAGTTGCTTTTTCATCCACTTTCATTTCAAATATATTATCCTTTATTTATCTCCTTTATTAAGCGCAAATAATTTTAAATAATTAAGCGCCACCAAGATTTTGTTCTTAGTTTGCTTAGTGTCCTAACTTCCTTTTTTTAATACGCACAAAGATTTCCCAGAATCAAACTTTCTCAGCACTATTGGCAACTTTGCTTTTGTGTGCCTCCGGTGTTTGTGTTCGACATACTTTTGTGCCACTAAAGCTTCAATCGTCTTTTACCAACTTCTATTTCTCAATTCAAATCACCCGCCACTGAGCGGGGAGTCTGAATATTGCATACACCAACACCGCCCTTTATTGCAGTCATTGAGTCAAAGTAGTGGCGCGCGACAGCTGGCAATACGGTTTCTGTTTCAAAACGCAAAAGCGTGGCAAGAAATCGAGCAAAGACTGATTCAGAGCAGAGAGGGCGAGAAAGAAAGGGAAAGCAGGCGGCGAATCATAAATACGGTCTTTGAGGGTCGTTGCGATGGGTCTCGTTCTCTGCTATTTGCAGTTTGTACGAGTTTCACAAGCCAGCTAAACCAGCGCAGCAGTACGCGATAACGAAACTGCTGAAACGCGAAAGAGCGCGGGTGACGCAGAGTCGAGTGCAAACGAAACCATTTGACCGCACGCGTCGTCGTCAAGCGTAACTGTAAAGCGTTCTTTTCTTGCAATAACAATTAGATCGACACGCTGGGCGAATGTTCGCAGTCGGCGTCGTCGTGACGTTCCGCATAAAATCTAAGTGCCATAACACCCCTGTCGCCCCCCGTGTGCTGTAGGTGCGAGCGAATGCCTGGGTGGATGAGTCGAGAATGGTGTCTTGATGCTACGGTGCCTCCTCGAGCTCGCAAAGCAGGAAGGCGGAGAGTGGGCAGGAGAGGGAATACGCGCCGTATTGAGGTTCAGTTAGCGAGGTTAAAGTCAATTGACTGCAAGTAATTAATTGTGCGTAATTCTTTTACATGCAAATCTGATTCGGGCATATACCCAGTGGCACGGGTAGTCTGCTTGCAAAGATCGCAGACGGCACATAACTTAAAGGCTTAATCTAATAGGCAACTTGGGTCACTATGTACGTCCCATTGTTTATTGTGCGACATCCCTCATGCATCAAAAGTGGCCAAAGTAGCAAAAGAAAACCTTTTAATACGCCTTCCAAATCGCGAGTATCTCGCGCTGACCTGCAAAAGCATCCAAATGCGCCAGGCCACCGAGCAATTCGCTCAGGGCAATGGAGAAGTCTCCGAGGTCCAACTCGTTCGCTTCAAAGCTGTACTTCTCGAGTGTCTCGAGTGTCGCGCGCCTTCCGGCGAGTTGTACGAAGAACGCCGCGAAACCTTGCAGCGTCCCCTACGTGCATGTCGCACAGGGGCTCACGACGAGCTCCTCAATGACTGCGACGCAGGACACGAGGTCGGCCAGCACGTAGCAGGAGCCGGCCTTCGGGAACAGCTCCTGGACGTGGATCTGGCGCTGCCGCGTAACACGCGCATCAGCGCATCAACGCCTGAGCCTCGGGCACATCGCTCTAGTTCTCGTGGCAGACGAGCGTGCGCATGACGTCGCACCTGTCTGGCAGCCCGCGCAGAATGCTCACGCCCACGATCTCCAGCGCGTCGAGCGCGGTCACTGTGCAGCGGAGCGCGTCCATCAGGTCCCTCGTCGGGTAGTCCAGCGGGTGGTAGCAGAGCCTGGCGTGCCTCAGGTGTTCGCTAAGCTCGAGGCCGTCCCGTGACAGGAACTGCTTTGGCGACATGCGGGACTCGCACAACTCCACGAACTCGATGGAGTGGTGCTCCATCAGCGACCAGTTAACCAGAATGAACGAGCGCCTACGCTGCTTGCCGAAGGCCAAAGGAACCACGCGTCCGCGCAGGCAAGCCAGGGCCAGCCGTCCTTCGCGTAGCTCGATGATTATGACCCACAGGAAGTTGTTCCATAGGGTCAGCTGCGCAAGGTTGAAGCACGCACCGACTGCGCTGGTCGTGCAGGACTTGTCGAGGTCCACCTGGTGATGGCCCAAGACGCTACGCACGGAGCGAAGGTTGGAGAAGAACTGGTTGACCGACCGGCACGCGCTGGGACAGCTGCCGACCAGGCACTGAGCGGACACTCGTAAGCGGCCGCTCCATTGTGCCTTCTCGCAGACCTGTGGACAAACACCTGTCGTGCTGTTACTACACTCTGCTGTTCACATAGCACATCGCTAAGGCATGATTTGTGTCTCTTTGAAGAGTAAGTACACCAAGTAACTGTATGAAATTAACCTAATATTCACCTCATATTTACAGAAAGTAGGCATTTATACAGTTTTTTTCTTTAAACTAGCTCGCTTATACTGAAACTGACGGCAGCCGGCGGGGTGCTCGTGACATCACGATGTGCAGCTTCTCTACTTAGATGCTGCATTTTACGGCAGTGAGGCGTTAGTTTAGCAACTATCACTGGCGTTATTAATATGAAGAGCGAGAACCACGCGGATGCGAGTGAAATCGTGCAATGTGCCGCAGAAAACCAAAGCGATGTCTGCGTAGTCCTTCTCGGGGACAGTTTCGAGTGCCAGAGAATGTCTCGTAGCCTGCGCTCCACTGCCGCATAATTGTGACAACCGACGTGCGAGTATCAAGAACTATCATTTCTTCAAGCGCAATGTCAACGTCATTTCCCAAAGCAAAACCTTAGCTGCATTTTTCTATATAAAAGATCATTTTCAGCATCCGAATGAATACCGGTAAGTAAAGCTTCAGGTTTGGGTATTAGCTCTGAATACGCCTGATCTATTCAGGAAGCGTCAAATTGTCGGTTAGCCCTTTCACTACGTCAATAAATAGCGCTGCGTTGTATATACACGTACGCTATAGGTGTGTGTGAAGTGAAAAAGGCAAAAGATCACACGATGCGGCATATTTCTGTGTTTTTCCGTGTCCTGCTGCAACGTGATACATTCTTGGCGTCAGCCATGCCTATATTCTTAGGTACTAATAGCATAAATTCAAACGCGAACAATTCGAAAGGAATAAGGCCACGTTATTGCATTTCCAGCTTCACATTCATGTTTAACTGTAGCCTAATTAATTTACCGCAGTGTGAATTTGGGTCGACAACATGCTTATGCACGGTCTACGGAATGAGTGCAGATAATACTCAGCTGTGTATTGTTACATAGAACGGGTGCTGCGATTATTTTCTCTTGTTCACACTTTCATTTATTCCAAAATATCTTCCGCGTGTACGACAGTAGCAACGCGGCTATCATTATAGTACACTATACTTCGAGGTAAAAATCGAATCCACGACCTCGTGCTGAGAAGCAGGGGGCGATATAGCAGCTAAGCCACCACGGCGTTTCCGAAAGGTTTTCGTTGCCCCCTTGACCGACGAAGCAGCGAGCGAAGTAAGGGTCTTACGCTTCCGTTGGAGCTTTCCCATGGCGTCAGGTCCTTTGGCATCATCCACCGCGTAGTTGGGCCGCTTCTAGTTTGGACGCAGTGATGGGCGAAATCCGTGGAGCCAAGCTGCTGGATCTTGGGTCGCGTGGTTCGCACGAGCACCTGCGCGATTCTGTGGGCACGCCTTGCCCGTGGCACGCTGTCTCGGGATTCCTTCGCGAGGCGTGAGGTTGACTGCGCGATGGAACCAAAAACGATGAAGAATAGAATTTCTGCGAAGTCAAGGTACGCGCTCAAATACGCGCGATATTAAAATTTGATTTGCGACAACGGTGAGTGGGCAAGTCGTAATCGGTGCACAGTGAGCAACAGCGAAATGAACAGGGACGGAGAAAAACGCAAGATACGAGACACAAGAACGACGAGTCTTTCTTCCGTGCTTGTTTTTTGTTCTATTCCTGATTTTACATGATGTGAATAGCGCTTGTTCTTTTTTTTCGCAGGACACAACGTGGGCCGCCGATGGAAGGAAGACTGAGTGGGCAACGAGATTGTCCAGCTTCTTTACGATAGTGATCATACAAAGGTCTAACTTCCAAACAAGCGCGAATTGATAGTTGTAACTTGTATTTGTATAAATCCATGAATTGGCCCTTTTAGGGTAGCCTCAGTACATGTGCGGCAGCGTAAACGAGTGCCAAATGATGACGGCGGAAGAGTGTGGTCCACATTTAAACAGCACAATCTTACGCATGGTTTTCGCTTTTCAGGAACTCCGCAGATGCTGTCTTGCTGGCTTCATTTAAATACGAAATGGCACGAGTGCGGAATATTGATTTTTTATCGCAGAAAGGTGAATGCAGAATATCTTTTGGATGTTCTGTCAATTTTTGTGTGATTCTTTACAGTTCAGAGTGGAAAAAACAGCGCGAGAATCAAAAAGGGACCATATTGGCTCAAGTGCACGACGAATTTTCCACGATTGCGAATTTCCCCATCAGAAAAGGCGAAATGATAGGTTGTGTCCTATACGTCACACATTTCGTCGCCTATTCTACCTGGTGGCTACCACCGTCAGCTGCCAACGTCAGGTGTTTTGGTCTCTACCCTTGGCGACCGGTGCCTTTTACAATGTAGTAACTGAATGCGGATTTCCTACGCATGTTAACTTCTGCGTACAGTGTGCAGCTTGGCTGAAATCAAGAGGAAACTTCGCAGTACGCCAGTTGCAGTGTCTCTATAGGATCTCGGGCCGCTACGCTGTAGCGACAGCTGAAAGCCGCGATGTCGATGGACAAGGGCAACTGCTGCGTACCCGGAGATGTTTTGCAGTGTTCTAATGTTGGGCCGCACCTAACAAACACCGAATGCTTTCACGTCGTTTTCTTACCTCCTTGCCGATGCCAGTTCGACAATTATGCTATTGCCAGAATCCTATAAGCAATAACAGCGCAGAGAAAGATAGCAGACACATGAGAACTTCATAGCGAAATTTTAAGCAGCGTAAAGCAGCACGCACGAGTTCCATAAACAATAGGATGTTACGGCAACTGTGCCGCATGCATTATTTCATGAGGCGTACATGCCTTAAGAACATTGTATGCGGAGGACTGGGATAACATGTATTGTTGCGGGGAGAACAGAGGTTTAATATATATTTACGGGGTATTTACAAAGTATTCACTGGCACACAATGTGGAAGCCAGTCCGCGCGACATCATCGAGCGTCGTCGACTTCTGTGCTAAGCTTCATCTCTGGCTGTGCTTGGTCACATGGACCCCGGCGGTGAATGCGCCGTCCCGGTGCTCGCTCGATCGCCCGAGTTGCATCGCTTGAGGCGGTTGACGTGGACGACATCGGCGGAGGGTCGAGACGCGGTGGAATGGAGAGGCGTGATTTCATATGTGACATCGGGCACTTGGCGCAAGACACGGTACGGGCCAGGACCATGTCACGTGACCACGTCGTGGCCGTAATCAGGAGGCGGAAAAAAAGAATACAACTCTTTGTTAATGCAACAAGCACAATGCAATACTAAAAAAACAAAAAACAATGTGGGAGGTTGTAAGAGGTGTCATTGATGGGCCGGTTAAAAAGCAGATCACCCCTGAACAGGTTGATGCCAAATATTCCAAAACCTTTAAGGTATGCTTTACTAGCATTGGTCCAGAGTTAGCTGATTGTATTCCAGCCAGTAAGAGCAATTTCAATATCCCGGTCATCCCTAGTACGTTTTGCTTGGAGCAAGTGCACAAGCATACTGTAACCTCGACTATATTATGGCATGCCTTGCTACAAAGCTGCTTGTTACGATGACATTACCGTAAAAGCTTTGAAAGAAGACATTGATGTTCTTGCGCCAGTGCTTACAAAAATAATAACTCCATGAGTTCAGGCACACACCCTGACATTTTAAAGATCGGAAGAGTTTCTCCTCTGCGTAAAGGTGGTGACATCAATGACCCTGGAAGCGATCGACCTATCTCTGTGGTCAGCAATATAAATACTGTATTTGAGAAGGTCATTGCGGCTCCATTAAAACACTACCTAAACGCAAACAAGCTTCTAACAGATTCCCAACATGGATTCCGAGCCAATCGATCAACATCATCAGCAGTGCTAGAACTAACTCAGTGTATAAACACAACACTGCGCAAAAATGAATTTGCGGTAGGAACATTTTTAGATTTAAATAAAGCCTTCGACACAGTGATTAGCTCCGTACTTCGAAAAAAATACAGGTCTACGGTTTGAACGAAACTACTAGGAACCTCTTTTGTAGCTACTTAAGCGGAGGTAAGCAATATGCAAGTCGTGGCCCCTTTTCCTCTCTATATAACGCTATTGTTAGAGGTGTTCCACAGGGATCAATTTTGGGCCCCATACTGCTCTCGTTACATGGTAATGACCTTCCATCAGCACTAATATAATCAAAAGCGGTTATTTACGATGACAATACCACACTAATATGTTCAGGTAAATCCCTTAATCAATTGCAGAGCAGTATAAATTGCGAGTTATCAAACATATCAACTTGGTTTACGTACGTGGAATAAATTAACACAAAACGGAGATAAAACTAAATACTTGGTATTCCACTCCCGATATTCTGAACGTGACACAACAGGCACACAAATTTATCTTGAAGCTGGTGCTATAGAAAAGTTAGACGCCGTAAAATACTTAGGAGTGTTATTAGATTGCAACCTAAAGTGGAGACCACATATATCCAGTATATGCTCGAAATTAGCTCCTGCTTGCTATGTACTAATTAAAGGTAGAGCGGAATTTATTCTTTACATACTTTAGATTATCTACTTTTCTCTCTTCCATTGCCACATCGTATACTGCGGTAAACCTACGTAGATCCGCTTATTCGGTTACAAAAAAGGGCCTTGCGTTTATAACCTACACAAACCCTCATGATAACACCGTGCTAGTCAGCCATCTCGGCATACTATCATTTCTCCTGGCATCCGAAATGAAAGCTCCGATTTTGATTAACAACATTCTACACGGAAATCACTCGTTGTTGCTAGACTTGTTCATCATACCTAACCGTAATACAAGGAATCCAACAAATATAAATTTTAACTTACCAGTCTCTCGTAACAGGTGCGGTCAACGTACGTGTTACTGCATCTACTTCATTCTTTTGTTGTTTGCACGTGTGTGTGTGATCGCTTAACTGTTTAAATTTTATCACTAGGTAGTAGACATGTATTGAATTTTGTAGCTGCTAATATAACTATATTGAGTATGGGCCCACACTAGCCTTTGGCTACGGGTCCCAACATTTTTTTTTTACAATTCACGTAAGAACGAAAAATAAATAAAAATGAAATGAATGAAGGCGAAATCAACTTTTCGCAAAGGACAACTCAACGGTGTCCAAAGAAAAACCATTTCACCGTGGTTGAAGTGGGCATATCGTGGTGGCGGGCCTTATAGAAGCGTAGTTGTTTTTCCTATGAAGCGGGGAGGCGCAGGCAGGCAATCTGACGAGCTTCTACAGCTCTGAAGATGGCATCACGGGCGCATTCTGGCGACGCGTCAAGAGCGGCGGGAAGGAGCGTGTCAGATGGCACCATGGAGTTTCTTCCGTACAAGAGATAAAACGGAGAAAAAACCCACACACTCATGTCGGGAGGAATTATAGGCAAATGTCATGATGGGCAGAGCGACGTCCTACTCATGGTGGTCGGCAGAAACATAAATAGCAAGCACATCTCTGATAGTTCTATTAAGACGCTCTGCGATGCCGTTGGTCTGAGGGTGGTACGCCGTTGTCAAGTTGTGCTTTGCAGCGCACGAGTGCAAGAGGTCCTGAACAACCTGTTAGTTCAGCAGCGGTGTGCTCCTTGGACGGAACTAAACCGGTTTCTTGCGTATTTTGAAGGTGAGAATGCTGCTCTTTGCTTATTGCCTGCCCCTAAAACACCGCTTCCGAACACAGGTTCTGAGTGTGTTGTTGTGGTGCCTGTGGACTGTGTATTGTGAACTGTGTCTAAAGAAATCAAGGAAATTGTGAAGCAGCTTTTGGAATTCCGAAAGGAACTTCGCCTTGAAATTCGCTCCCTCAAGGAGAGTGTAAAGTGCTGTTCCGACACCAGCGACAGCGTGTCTATAGTTGAGAGAGATATTAAGGAGCTGAAGCTGGATATGAAGAAGTTTGTGGGAAAAAAAAACGCACACAGCAAATTAAGATAGACGTACATCAGCAGTACCAGATATTGAACAACATTGAGGTGAAGGGTCTGCATGACGGCTGTAATGCAACCGCAGCTATCGAGGTTATTGGCTCGAAATGGTTGAAACATCAAATGGTAGAACAAAGAACCTCACTGTCTTTCTTTACGCGCCGTTCCATGCGCTACGCTATTATAGCTAAAGCCAGGAAAGCTCGGCTTGCGACTCAGTCTCTCGAGTATGAAGGCCACTCAAGGCCCGTGTTTATAAATGAACACGTTACGCGCAAAAACACGCAGTTGCTCAGCGCCACCATTTCTTGTCAAAAACTCTATAGGCTGGAAGTATGACTGGAGCAGCAACGGAAAAGTGATTGCGCACCGAAGAGATTCAACGCCTGTTCTGCGCATTGCATCGATGACAGATATAGATTGCATGACTGCATCAAGCCAGATCGCAGAACCTGCGACTGAGCAGGCAGATACGTGAGCGCCTTATTGTGGCCGAAGTATTTTGCCCATTTTCGCTGAAAAATATGTGCTCTGGGGTCCGCTGGCTACATGAAGCCTGAGCAAATAAAAGGGCACATCTCTTCTCTATTCTTATCTTGCTGTTCCGTTAGATACTTTCATATCGATTCTCGTTCAATGTGTAACAAATTAGATGACTTTACTAGGCTGGTAAATCGTTTCGGTTTTTCCTTTGACGTGATAATGATATCGGAGACATGGTACGCAGACAAAAATGTTATCGCTACCAATGCATCAGACGTACTTTGTTAACCGTCCAAGTGGACGTCGAGGTGGTGGTATCTTGGTGCGTGTCCATTCTGATCTTGAATGCCATTTAATTTCTTAGTTTTCTTTTGTGTCTGCCAGTTGCAAAGTGTTCTTTCTCCTTTCCAACCGCACTGTGTTTTCTGTTTTCTATCGTCCTCCAAATGGTGTTGCATCGGAGTTGATAAATTGCTTAAATGGTCTTCTTCAGTACGTCATTGAAAATAAATACACTATTTTCGGTAATGGAGACCTTACCATCGATATGTTGGGCAATAGTACACTGCGATTTGACTTTCATGTCGTAGTGTCTTCTAATGCATGTTCAAATGTCAATAATTTGCTAACTCGTCTTATGCAGCAGTCAGCGACAATTCTTGACACATTTGCAACTAACGTTGCACTTATAAAATCAGGCGTTGTTTGCTGTGACCCGAGTGATCACATGGCACTATATCAGTGTGCGCTGGAACAAACCACTAAGCGCCCATTACTGTGTGATCTATACTACCAGACAATCACCGATAATGCCCTTGAATCATTTCGTGCTGCAATACAAAATGCGTCGTCGGATGATGTATACTGCATATGAAACATTTGTGAATCAATTTAAAACGTTATAATCAGAGCACTTCCCAATGAAAAAAAAACATCAAGAGGGAGGAAAATTCTCAAGCCCTGGGTAAGCCCTTCTTTGCTTCAACGCATCGGTGTTTAAGACCAGCTTTATAAAACCTTTTTCAAAACTAAAGACCTTTTAAATCCATCGCGATACAAGGCGGATCGAAATAAATTAAACAAGGACATCAGAGTTGCTAAGATTCAATATTATGTGACATTTTCCAGCGTAACAGTGGTCGCAGTGAGTTCTCTGGCGGCAACTATCCATTCTTTTTGATCCTGGAGGTAAAAGTCAAATACATGATAAAATGATTTTCAACGGAACAGAGACGTGTGGTGGATCACTGGCAAATTCCTTTAACAACTCTTTCCTCGGGCATTCCCAATCCGGGGGTTATTTAGAAGCGTTGCAATTTCTTTCATGGAGTAGCCGCGACGGCGTTTTTCTTTCTCCTGTCGATAACCAGAAAGTTACCACCACATTTCGGAGCCTTAAAAATAGCAGTTCGTTGGAAGCAGACGACTTTAAGATATTACCTGTTAAACATGTTATCGACCTGATTGCACCACTGCTGACCCATGTTTTCAACCTTTCTCTGACGACATCCACTTTCCCTATTCAAATGTAAGTGGCTAGGGTCATCCCTTGACATGAAAACTGTTTACAGCGCAAACACATGCAACCACAGAGTATAAGGGACAGGACACAAGCGCTGACTGTCAACTAACTTTTATTAACGGAAGACGGGTGCCTTATATAAGGGGAAAGGTAGAAGTGAAGGGGGAAGGGAGTGATACAATCGGGGAAAATGACGATGCGCATCGATGAACGAACGTGCCAGCAGTCAACGCATTCAGACGCGAAGAAACAAGAAAACGAAAAAAGTAGACAAACACTAACAAAAGGCGAGGGATACTAAGATACAATGAAATCATAGAAATCAAGAATCATAGAAATGTGTTAAATGGTGTGGTTTCTTTGTTTAAAAGAAAGAACCTTATGCTTGTTCAAGCAGACAAAGAGACAGGGTTTGTTGTTCTACCAAAGGGAATGTTCAATGAAAAAGCGCAAGTGGCAATCAATAAGAATTTTGAGCCCATTAAGAAGAGTGCCGTTAGGGTCAAGACCAAGTTTATTAACTTCTGCAGGGAATTAAATCTTGACAAACTTGCGAGGGATATTGCTAATAGCAGAGGTAGTAGCCTAAACGCATTTTTTACAGCCAAGACCCACAAACCAGATATTCCATTCCGGACTATCGTTAGTGAAGAAGGTTCGTGGCAAATAAACGTTAGTCGGTTTCTGCAAAAGCATCTCAAAACGCTTGCTTTGGATGATCCGTTCTTAACAAAGAAATCTACGGATGTCGCGCTGTTTCTTGAGAGCCCAGACAACATTGGCTTTGGTTTTTCCGTAGATGTACAAGACTTGTTTTATTCTCTGCCTCAAGATCAGCTTTTGTTGGCTGTTAGAGAATGCGTAGAAGCAAACGGCGAAGTGTCATTCCGGAATTCAACAGGCTTGTCAGTAGATAATTTTATATCGTTATTGCAGTTTTACCTCAAATCTACTTTTATTGTTTATGACAACCTGCCTTTTTTGCAGCGCAACGGTATCTGCATTGGGTCCTGCGTGGCTCCAATTCTTTGCGATATTTTTTTAGCAAAGGTAGTTAGATTTTTAGATAGGTCTTTTTTGGGGGGGTTCGTTTTAAAGGTTTTTAGATACGTAGATGACTTTTTAGTGCTTTTAAAATAGCAGACGGCCTTCACCTACCTCTCTACAGTAGGTGAAGTTTTAAACGCATTTGACAAGCATGCACATGGGCTAAATTTGACCCACGAACTACCTGACGCAAACGCCTTACAGTTTTTAGACCTGAGACTAACCTTTGAGGAAGAGCACGTTTGCTGGGACTACTTCCCTCGCGCAAAAAAGGATTTGCTGCCATATGATTCAGCGCATTCCAAAACTGTAAAAAGAGCTATAGCGTCGCACTGTTTGGAATCGTCTCTTCAGAAGTCGTGCCCGCACCTGATGCAGACAAGTTTTGAGAATCAGGCCAGCCGACTTGTGGCGGCGGGGTTCCCCCATTCGGTTATGATTGCGGTGGCTGAGACCCTCTTTCAGAAGCTAAAACTGGGAACACGAGTAAAAGATGACCGTCGGAAGACCGGCAAGCCTTTGGTTGTGCCGTACCTGCACAAGACTTCGCACAGTCTTAAGAAGGTAGCCAACAGGCATGGTGTTTCCGTTGTTTTTTCGGCACCCAACAAGCTGGCACAGTTATGCCCACGCATCTGCAACTCTAAAGAAAGAGGTTGCCAGCTAAAACATGAGAAGCCGTTCATCAAGTGTGCCACAGGAGTGGTCTACGCCATTCCCTTGAAGTGTGGAAAGGCTTATGTCGGCAAAACCGGCCGCTGCATTAATGAACGCTTGGGGGAACATGCCCGAAATTTAAGCAACTTAAAGGACAAGTATGCACATTTGGTCGCGCATGTAATTGGATGCACAGGATGCGAGGCTCGTTTGGGAGAGACGAAGGTTCTCGGCAAATGTGCCGACGCGACGGCGCGCGTCAGTTTGGAAGCGTTCTACATACACAAATATGGCAGCAAGTGCGTAAGCAGCCCTTCTGTATCCCTTTTTGCGGCAGAGCTTCATTTTTTGGAAGCGGCTGCTTACTGATTTCATTGTATCTTAGTATCCCTCGCCTTTTGTTAGTGTTTGTCTACTTTTTTCGTTTTCTTGTTTCTTCGCGTCTGAATGCGTTGACTGCTGGCACGTTCGTTCATCGATGCGCATCGTCATTTTCCCCGATTGTATCACTCCCTTCCCCCTTCACTTCTGCCTTTCCCCTTATATAAGGCACCCGTCTTCCGTTAATAAAAGTTAGTTGACAGTCAGCGCTTGTGTCCTGTCCCTTATACTTTGTGGTTGCATGTGTTTGCGCTGTAAACAGTTTTCATGTCAAGTATGCACCAACTCGCCCAGAAAGAAGTTTGAATGAATAGGGTCATCCCGGTCTTCAAGAAAGGTGATAAAAATAGCGTTGCCAATTATAGGCCATTATCTTTACTTCCTGCTTTTTCCAATGGTCTATAAGATCAATTTAATTCGTCTCTCACATTTTATCGAGCGACACAACGGTCTAACGCCCTTCCAACATGATTTCACAAAAAATAGGTAGACTGAAACGGCGCTGCTTGCGCAGACAGAAATTATTCTCCAAAAATTTGAGGAAAAACGATTAGTGTTAGTCCTCTATATTGACTTTAAGAAAGCCTTCGAAAGCTTAAATTGTCAAATACTTCTTGCCAAGCTTGAAAGCCATGGGATTCGAGGACGTGCTCTTGAACTCATGAGTTATTTGTCGCGTCGACGTCAGTGCGTTAACGTTAATGGGCACTTACCACAAACGCTGTGTTAGAACTGCCGCAGGAAAGTATACTGGGACCTTCCTTGTTTAATTTATATAATAACGACATGGTCAATATTTATGCTAACTCATTTTATGTTATATCCGCTGTTCACACCAATATATTTTTCAGCGGTAAAAATCCTGACGAATTGATCAGAAAAGCTGGCGATCTGCTTGCCATACTCGAGCGTTGGTCGCAACTAAATGCATTAGAAATTAATGCGGCCAAAACAAAAGCGATCATTTCTCGCCCCAAGGATAAAAATATATTATGCTATGAATCTTTGACTTATAGCTCCAATAACATGGAAATTGTGTCGGCATTCAAAACCCTTGGTGTTTAGTCTATAGAAAAGTTGCTGTGGAATGTGCATGTCAGTCACGTGTGTTCAGCTGCCTGACGTTTTATTGGTCTCTTATACCGTAATACTCACGTCCTTCCTACTAATATCAAATTGCTGCTGTTCAAATCTTTGCTCGTGTCACAAGTTAATTACTGTCAACTCGCATGGAGCACTGCCACGCACACAGCCCTACAAAAGGTCTACGTCCTTCAAAAGAAAGCTTTACGCATCATTCACAACTTAGCCAGAGATCACCTTCCGCAAAGCTCTTCCAAACTGCTGATATTCCAACGGTTTTTGCTATTCATAAACTACGCCTAGTTCTTCGGTAGAAATACGACGAACAATAGCTCGATGCTTAAAGAAATAGCAGAGTTAACCCAATACGCTTCTGTGCGTCTTTTACAGTTCAGGAAAAAGATTTAAACAAGAACGCCACGCAGGAATTACGGAGCCCAAATGTCGAAAATAACTTTACCCTCCGTATTAAATGTTTTAAGATGAAATGGTTTTGATATCTCATGTTGCAGGTCTGAGCTTCATCCTTTCTTCGTGTAGAATTCATATCTGGAATCTTAAATATGAAAATTGTCTTTGATATGCTTTTTTCTTCGCTTTTCACTTTTTTTCGATAATTGCTTACAAGCTTAATCTTTATTTCTTTGCTTGTGTTTATGTTTATGTACCTAGGTTGTGTATACCGCCACTGCTTGCTGCTGGACTGTAATATTCTGAAAAGCCTAGTCATCCTCACTAGAGCTTTTTCTTCCGATGCCCTCCGCTCTATGAAGCGGTAAATAAAAATGATTGATTGATTGGTTAATTCATTGATTGATTGATTTAAAATATTGTCTAGTAGCCAATATGAATTTCAAAAAACAGATCAACTGAAGAAGCGTTGTGCTGTATTAAAGATACCATACATACAAACATAGATCGTAAGAGGTAACACTTCGTGTGTTTCT
The DNA here is from genome assembly GCF_050947875.1 of Dermacentor variabilis. Taxonomy (NCBI): domain Eukaryota; kingdom Metazoa; phylum Arthropoda; class Arachnida; order Ixodida; family Ixodidae; genus Dermacentor; species Dermacentor variabilis. Next base: position 1,262,580 of record NW_027460390.1, on the reverse strand, counting down.
AGACTTAAACAAAGCATTTGACTCAATAAAGTACGGTATCGTACGGCACAAACTGTCTGAATACGGGTTGCAGGGAGTTGTACTAGGTCTCATTAAAAACTACTCGAGTGACCGCTATCAAATGGTGCAAATAAAAGAAAATAAAAGACACCACATCATCAAAGATAAAGTTAACACAAGGAGTTCTACAGGGGTCAGTACTAGGACCTTTTTTATTTCTTGGTTACATTAATGACGTTGTAACTATACCCAACTCTCCTGAACTTATTATGTATGCCGATGATACTAACATCTTCTTTAAGTCCACAGATCTAACAGACATGGTAAGAAGGGCTAACACCTACCTTGCGTCCCTCGCGGCATGGCTCCGGGAAAATAGGCTGCAGCTTAACACAGCCAAAACAAAGTGCATAATATTTCGTGCGCTTAACCAACCACTAAGTAGGGAAATAGTTTTAACTTTTGAAGGGCAACAGATAACCAGGGTTAAGGAGAAAAAGTTTCTTGGTGTTTGGTTCCGAGAGCACCTTTCATGGAATGTGCACATCAATAATTTAGCCACCGAACTCTCCCGATCTCTTCGATGCTTGCATAAAATTGCACACATAATACCTATCTTGCTGGAACAAAACATACACACTTCACTGTTCTACTTCAGATTATCGTACGTAATATTGGTATGGGGGGGGGGGGGGGGAGTGCACCACAACAAAAACTAACAAGAGCAGGCTAATTATTCCACGAAAGAAGATGTTCCGCATTTATGAAAACTATGAGGGACCATGTTATGAACTAAGCACATTACCATTATTTGTTAAATACAGAATGTTTAAGGCTGACGACGTTTATGATATTAAACTACTACAGTATATACATAACAATACACTATATATACACGAAAACATTAATGAAGTTCCTCACCATATGAGACTAAAAAGAAAACGAACACTAAACACAAGGGCCCATTATGGTAAACAAGCAGCCAGCTACCAAATTCTAACAATCCTAAATAAGCTAGAAGATAATATTCATTTCGGTATGAATAGAAATGCCTTCAAAAACCATGTGAAGGAATTGTTACTAACAGTGTTGAAGAGAGTGATTATTGCAACATGCATATATCATAAATTACTTTTTGCTTTTTCTTTTTTACGTGCATACATACACATTCATGGTCATATGCGGCATTTGAGCGTACTATTGTAAATTTACATGTGCAACCTGTACTTGACTGTTTGTGGACAGGGAGAGGAAAGCGGAAGAGGGGGAAAAGGGGAACTTTTATTATTTCACCGTCTATATTGGTAAACAAACTGTAACCCAATAATTTGCCAAATTCTGTTGTTCTAAGTTTTTGTTTAAACTCACGTACAATGTGTGAAAATATGTAATATGCTCACTGCCAATGAACTGCCACTAAATGATGCATAAGACACGAGTATGTTGCGGGTACAAGGGTCCCTGTCAGACGCTGCGCGCCTTTTGCTCCTGCACCTTTGTTGAAGTTGTATTTAAAATGACATAAACATTCATTCATTCATTCATTCATTCATTCATTCATTCATTCATTCATTGTTAAACCTCCAGCGTTAGCGCCAATCCCCTGTTGTCCGCATGCGTCAATATGTGGGACCATCATGGTCATCAGCATCGCATGCGCCAAGCGCGGATTCAATCTCCGCAGCTGCGCTCCAAGACATGCCTTCCCAGCAGCCCGTCGAAAATAATAAAGTAATAAATGTGAAACTGCCCGCCCCTCGTGGGTATGAGTTATTAAAATCAGCAGCAACAACAACGACCAGTAAGCCCACGTGGGTCCATATACAGCGTTCATAGGGCATACGATTCCAGGACATTAGAATGTTCACCTAACAGAATATGGTGTCTCCTGAGAAAGTAGGTATATTTATAAAAACTAGCAGGTAAATAGAAACAAGCTTAGAAAACTTTATACGCATTTTAGTAATCCAATATTGCACCAATTTTATATCAAATTGCGCGTATATGGAATCAACGAACGCTTCGTATAGTGATGTCAGTATAAACGGATTTACTGGCCTCTTCACACACTACTCCTTCTCCTTCAAAAGAAGAAGGTCAATATTTTCCCAAAGAATGAAGGAATGAAGGACACAACACGACATAGGCGGAGAGTTTTCATTTACGCATGTGGGAGGGGGGCGGGGGCTGAGGCCTGACCACCTTTCCGCGCCTCACATATATATATATATATATATATATATATATATATATATATATATATATATATATATATATATATATATATATATTTCTTGCACTTGAAGAAACTTCGTGTGACCTCTCGAAGCTTTGAGCGAAGTAAAGGCGTTATATGAGGATATAGAAGACCTCATAGTAGGAGACAGTTCAATTTCACAGCCTGAGTCCTCGCACACCTGGCTATCACTAATACTGCTTCGCCTTTCAGGCGAAACTGCAGCCTCTCTCTCTCTCTCTCTCTCTCTCTCTCTCTCTCTCTCTCTCTCTCTCTCTCTCTCTCTCTCTCTCTCTCTCTCCTGTGTGAGTCCGAGTACAAGCGCTGCTGCGCATGAATGCTGTTGCTTCTGATTTCAAGTGAATCCGGCTTTGCCTCAATTCGGTTAGTGAGTGAATTATACAATGTTCCCCAATTATCATGCACCAAAACTTAAAGAAAAAGAGCAGTTGCGTTACTCGGAGAAAACCTAGTGCATATTTCCAGTGCTGTGGAGTAGCCGCCAGCAATTATTTCGTCACTGAGATTTAATTCAGTAATTGGAATATTTATCTAACTCGAGAAGTACTGTCCTCATTTTCAAAGTGTCAATGGGGCATGTGTAGGCACCTCAAAATGAGATCTAACTGCGTTGTTTTCAGAGACGGACTAATTGTGTTCAATTTTTTCCGACTGGCAAAGAAACCTCACGAAGTAAGAAAAATACTACGTGAGTGCGCTCCCGCCCACATCACAAATCAGTGCCCTCAAATAAGTTGATTGAAAGCAACTGTATTGCCTGCCGCAAACCCGAAGAGACAGCGCATCACCTTGATTATGGTACGGAAGGAGCGCCAACAACAGGTTTCGCGGCTTTCCAGCTATTCCTTCTACGTCACAGGTATTATCCGTCTCTCAAGGTCGACTGATCACACTGATAACAAAAGCCCCTTGATAACGCGGTCGAAGCGCCACTCTTGCCACGCACGAAATGCCAAAAGCAATCACAGGTATCAAGCAAGCATATAGACATGGAATGATTCAAAATCCCGGCTTTGCTTGCACCGCATCGAAAGAGTACGCGCGAAACTATCTTTCGCGCCAGAAACTTGCTTCAGACCAAAGCCAAATTAAAGTGACCATTTTATTTTTCGGGAAAGTGTATACGTGCTGCAAAAACAGATTCGTGTCAAAAAATAAAAGCGAAATAAACAGACCGGGAAGCGACCGACGTGTAGAGAAAAGGCAAAACCGATGCGTTCAAGTAAATATACCACTTCTTAATGAGCCGAATTAGCAATCAGGATGTCTACACAAAAAGGAAAAGAAAAGCCCATCAGATTTCAGTGCGCGCTTATCATCTATGAATTCGTAAGCTCCGTTGAACACCAGCCTAGAAGATGTGTTCGAAAACGTCTGTGTGCTGTGTCTTAGTACTGTGTATAGTGTGAGTACTGTGTGCGTTTTATCACATCTTCAGTGGCTTTCTTGATGACCGACCCCAGAATTCTACGGCAGACATCCGTGATCCTTGCCTTGAACTAATCTGACGTCCGTCTCGATCATGTAAGTGCGATCTTTCTCATAAACCCAAAGAAATAAATCGAGCGGAGAGAACTCGGGTGGCCTAGCCGGCCAGTTTACAGGCCCGTTCCTTCTAACCTGTTGCGCATAAAAAGTCGCATCCAGTCAGTTTCGTGCTCTGCTGCTACTGTGTGCTTGGCGCCCCATCTTGCTGACCACAGAAGTGGAAGACGTGACAGCGGGACGTCGCTGACAAACTCATCCACCACTCCTTCAAGGATTTCGTTCACGTAACGCCGCCCAGTAAGTGTGCGATCAAAGTAGATGGGACCGATTATAGCACCGGCGTAAATTCCGAACCACACATTGAGGGACCACTGGTACTGGCGCCGATTGCGGCTTAGCCAGTGTATACTGGAGTCCTTCCAATAGTGTGCATTAAGCAAACTTATCTGGCCGTTTCTGCATAAATTGGCTAGATCTGCACACATGATGTTCTTCAAAAAGCCCGGTGGGTAATCGGCTTTTGTGGGAACCCAATTCAACAAATCTAGACGATTCTGGAGGTCCCTGTCTTCCAAGCATCGTTGCTGGCTAAGGTGCTAAGAGTGAAAGGCCGCCATTGAGAATGCTCCAAACTGGTGACTTGGAAATTGGTACCTGGGCGGTCGCGTCACGCACGCTCGCATTATCGTTTGAGGCCATAATTGCTGGAACATCCGTGCGTAGGCTAAGACTCAGAGATGGAGGCCTCCGCCACTATTTCTTGAAGCTGCCTGTTTGTCTCAGGTTTTCATAATTTCTGATGATAGTCGATGTGTTTGGTCTACCGCCACACTTCCATGACTGATATATATATTTGCGGCCTTCAGGTTGTTGCTATTTGCAGATGCCATGGCAAGTTTCATGTTTACCTTCTGCTCATTATAGAGAAAGACTTGACGGATGGGACGAAACAAAACGCATCTTTAAACCTTTGCACTGACGTTGTCGATTCGCTTTTGTAGTGATATGTTTTGTGACAAAAAAAAAGCATCCGTGCGCTTTATTTACGCTAAAACAACAGCTATCACAGCTTGTTCCCAACTAGCAGCAAACGCGACGTGCTTCTTCGGCTGGGGCGCGGCAGATAAGGCCGTGATATTTTCCTTAATTTCCTTTATTTCATTCTGGATGACTCAGAGGGAGCCTGTTCGAGGGCGCGGCTTTATGATCCGTGTGGGAGCGCAGTCACGTGGTATTCTCCATATTAAGCGGGGTTTATCAGTCGGGTGGAAAACGCGCTTTCCGATCGCTCAAGGTTGCGCGGACATTGTATAGCTCTAGCGTCTAGGAAAGAGCTTAAACAGGTGCGGGGGCGGCACGCATAGCGTGGGAAGCTAGCCGCCGGAAGAGCTATCTCAAGTACTGCTGCTGGCGAGGGCGAAATACCTTCGTGTAATTATAATAACCCTAATAGGACTTCTTTCAAAGAAAAAAAAAAGAGAAGAAAAAGAAAAGGGAAACGGCTCAGAAGGCTATACTACGAGAGCTATGACTGATACTTTTCTGTATATATGTATTCATCTCATCTATGGGATCGCATGCGCGCGCTGTTGGTTTTAAAGCGCAACCGTGGTAGGGAAACGGAAGGCGATATAAGCATGCGTGTCCATGATGCGCACACGACAAACTGCCTTACAATATTTAGAATTGATATATATATACACACACAAAAGCCAATATAGGCTGCTCGACACTATCTCGCGCGTTTTTATAGCGACGTACATCAGAACCGACTCGTCGTTCCACAACAACCATTTCCTGAGTGATCGCCAGATATATGCCGAATAACTTCCTGTCATTCAATAAGAATGTCTCTCTTTCATGCAGCCTACCAATTCGCGCTGTTTCGGTTTAGACAAAACAATTTATCATTCGAGGCGCACTTGCCAAGTTTGCCTCCAATTAAAACTGCCTGCGATGCCTATAGTGCAGCTCTTATCTCACTCAACATACACAGCTCTACATACGTGCATCCGGTGCAATGCTTTCCGTTTTATCAGCAATTTCAATGTCATGGCCGATCATGTAAGCAAAAGTAGCTGTTTACTATTTACAATATCCAGAATTGATCAAACGTGAAGTTGTCACCGGCATTCTGAGTGGTTGGAAGGCATAATTTCTTGGAAAAATGGCCGCCAGAGGAGCAGCGTGAACTCGAGCGGCTTTATAGACTAGGAAAACTGCCTTAAAATATTTAGACTAGAGGGGAAGCTTCGTTAACAAACTATAACACTGCAATCAGCACTCGTATACGACGACAGAAATTATTGAGACGTGGAAAATTCACTTGAAATAAATCTGGTTTGCGAGACAAATGCTTGTATGTATTGAATCTCTTAAAAGATGAGGGGGGGAAATATGCGCTCACCGAGAGGGCATCGTCAGCACGAGACCACCGCCAGGCACCTTAATGAGATGTAGAGAGCTTCGCGGCCGGAACAAAGTCTCCCCTCCCCGCCGGCCCACGTTTGATCAATTCTGGATATTGTAAATAGTAAACAGCTACTTTTGCTTACATGATCGGCCATGACATTGAAATTGCTGATAAAACGGAAAGCATTGCACCGGATGCACGTATATAGAGCTGTGTATGTTGAGTGACATAAGAGCTGCACTATAGGCATCGCAGGCAGTTTTAATTGGAGGCAAACTTGGCAAGTGCGCCTCGAATGATCAATTGTTTTGTCTAAACCGAAACAGCGCGAATTGGTAGGCTGCATGAAAGAGAGACATTCTTATTGAATGACAGGAAGTTATTCGGTATATATCTGGCGATCACTCAGGAAATGGTTGTTGTGGAACGACGAGTCGGTTCTGATGTACGTCGCTATAAAAACGCGCGAGATAGTGTCGAGCAGCCTATATTGGCTTTTGTGTGTGTATATATATATCAATTCTAAATATTGTAAGGCAGTTTGTCGTGTGCGTATCATGGACACGCATGCTTATATCGCCTTCCGTTTCCCTACCACGGTTGCGCTTTAAAACCAACAGCGCGCGCATGCGACCCCATAGATGAGATGAATACATATATATAGAAAAGTATCAGTCGTAGCTCTCGTAGTATAGCCTTCTGAGCCGTTTCCCTTTTCTTTTTCTTCTCTTTTTTTTTCTTTGAAAGAAGTCCTATTAGGGTTATTATAATTACACGAAGGTATTTCGCCCTCGCCAGCAGCAGTACTTGAGATAGCTCTTCCGGCGGCTAGCTTCCCACGCTATGCGTGCCGCCCCCGCACCTGTTTAAGCTCTTTCCTAGACGCTAGAGCTATACAATGTCCGCGCAACCTTGAGCGATCGGAAAGCGCGTTTTCCACCCTGGGCCGGCGGAGAGGGGAGACTTTGTTCCGGCCGCGAAGCTCTCTACATCTCTGTAAGGTGCCTGGCGGTGGTCTCGTGCCGACGATGCCCTCTCGGTGAGCGCATATTTCCCCCCCTCATCTTTTAAGAGATTCAATACATACAAGCATTTGTCTCGCAAACCAGATTTATTTCAAGGGAATTTTCCACGTCTCAATAATTTCTGTCGTCGTATACGAGTGCTGATTGCCGTGTTATAGTTTGTTAACGAAGCTTCCCCTCAAGTCTAAATATTTTAAGGCAGTTTTCCTAGTCTCTAAAGCCGCTCGAGTTCACGCTGCTCCTCTGGCGGCCATTTTTCCAAGAAATTATGCCTTCCAACCACTCGACTGCCGCGGACAACACCAGTCCCTTTCCACATAAGTATGAGGCTCGGAGCAGGAGCTTTGGCGCTTGAAAGTAACCGTTGGCTTGACGAACCAACCGACTGAGCTACCTTTCCGGGCAACATTGAAGGATCACGAGTTCAAATCACATGTTATGTTCCTTTTTTTTCCCTTTTTTTCTTTCTTTTAATGTATTTTCCTTCCTTTTATCACTGTACGGAAACCCTGCTTAAAAAGATACATATATATATATATATATATATATATATATATATATATATATATATATATATATATATATATATATATCCTCAATTATGTGTGGCCACACATGTGCAGGTCATAAATACCAGGTTCACTAGCCGAGTGCCATCCATGCGGTATAACCGAGCTCAGATTGGTCCACCTTGACTGATCAAATAGGGCACCACTGTAGGTTAAATGAGGCGTACAACTCCTGCGGGACCCGCCGTGGTTGCTCAGTCGTCATGGTGTTAGACTGCTGAGCACGAGGTCGCGTGATCGGACCCCGGCCACGGCGGCCGCATTTCGATGGGGGCGAAATGCGAAAACACCCATGTACTTAGAATTAGGTGCACGTTAAAGAACCGCAGGTGGTCGAAATTTTCGGAGTCCTCCACTACGGCGTGCATAATCAGAAAGTGGTTTTTGTCACGCAAAACACCATAATTCAATTTTTAATTTAGCTCCTACGGGGACGGTAGAGTATCCGTCTCCAGTGCAAGAGGACCGTGATTCACATCCCGGTGCCGCGTAATTCTCCACCCCAAAAAAAACCGTGTGTTGAGAAAATTGCACAAACAGGCCTGGAGTGCGGCCTGATCCCGGTGACCAGAACCGCTAACGCACTCTCTCACCAGAGCAGGATTGGCCACCCTGGTGCAGTACTTCGCCACAACCTCCTATATGAATACAACAATCAAACCCCGGCCCTCAGTCCCCAGCAGCCGCGAAGCAACTGACCACGGCGGCGGTCAGATCTGTAACGCTGCAGAGGGTGCTAAGAATACCTGGCTCCGGACAGGCCGCCATTGGAATCTGAACCTGGCAACGTTTAACGTTAGAACGCTATCTAGTGAGGCGAGTCTAGCAGTGTTATTGGAGGAATTAGAGGGTAGTAAATGGGATATAATACGGCTCAGTGAGGTTAGGAGGACAAAAGAAGCATATACAGTGCTAAAAAGCGGGCATGTACTGTGTTACCGGGGCTTAGCGGAGAGACGAGAACTAGGAGTCGGATTCCTGATTAATAAGGAAATAGCTGGTAACATACAGGCATTCTATAGCATTAACGAGAGGGTGGCAGGTCTTGTTGTGAAACTTAATAAGAGGTACAAATTGAAGGTGGTACAAGTCTATGCCCCTACATGCAGTCATGATGACCAGGAAGTCGAAAGCTTTTATGAAGACGTGGAATCGGCGATGGGTAAAGTCAAAACAAAATACACTATACTGATGGGCGACTTCAATGCCAGGGTAGGCAAGAAGCAGGCTGGAGACAAGTCAGTGGGGGAATATGGCATAGGCTCTAGGAATAGCAGAGGAGAATTATTAGTAGAGTTTGCAGAACAGAATAATATGCGGATAATGAACACCTTTTTCCGCAAGCGGGTTAGTCGAAAGTGGACATGGAGGAGCCCGAATGGTGAGACTAGAAATGAGATAGACTTCATACTCTGCGCGAACCCTGGCATCATACAAGATGTAGACGTGCTCGGCAAGGTACGCTGCAGTGACCATAGGATGGTAAGAACTCGAATTAGCCTCGACTTGAGGAGGGAACGGAAGAAACTGGTACACAAGAAGCCAATCAATGAGTTAGCGGTAAGAGGGAAACTAGAGGAATTCCGGATCAAGCTACAGAACAGGTATTCGGCTTTAACTCAGGAACAGGACCTTAGTGTTGAAGCAATGAACGACTATCTCATGGGAACCATTAAGGAGTGCGCAATAGAAGTCGGTGGTAACTCCGTTAGACAGGAAACCAGTAAGCTATCGCAGGAGACGAACGAGCTGATCAAGAAACGCCAATGTATGAAAGCCTCTAACCCTACAGCTAGAATAGAACTGGCAGAACTTTCTAAGTTAATCAACAAGCGTAAGACAGCGGACATCAGGAACTATAATATGGATAGAATTGAACAGGCTCTCAGGAACGGAGGAAGCCTAAAAAAAGTGAAGAAGAAACTAGGAATAGGCAAGAATCAGATGTGTGCGTTAAGAGACAAAGCCGGCAATATCGTTACTAATACGGATGAGATAGTTCAAGTGGCTGAGGAGTTCTATAGAGATTTATACAGTACCAGTGGCACCCACGAGGATAGTGGAAGAGAGAATAGCCTAGAGGAATTCGAAATCCCACAGGTAACGCCAGAAGAAGTAAAGAAAGCCTTAGGAGCTATGCAAAGGGGGAAGGCAGCTGGGGAGGATCAGGTAACAGCAGATTTGTTGAAGGATGGTGGTCAGATTGTTCTAGAGAAACTGGCCACCCTGTATACGCAATGCCTCATAACCTCGAGCGTACCGGAATCTTGGAAGAACGCTAACATAATCCTAATCCATAAGAAAGGGGACGCCAAAGACATGAAAAATTACAGACCGATCAGCTTACTGTCCGTTGCCTACAAAGTATTTACTAAGGTAATCGCAAATAGAATCAGGAACACCTTAGACTTCTGTCAACCAAAGGACCAGGCAGGATTCCGGATTCCGGACCAGGTAGGCCATACTCACACTATCAATCAAGTGATAGAGAAATGTGCAGAATATAACCAACCCTTATATATAGCTTTCATTGATTACCAGAAAGCGTTTGATTCAGTCGAAACCTCAGCAGTCATGGAGGCATTACGGAATCAGGGTGTAGATGAGCCATATGTAAAGATACTGGAAGATATCTATAACGGCTCCACAGCCACCGTAGTCCTCCACAAAGAAAGCAACAAAATCCCTATAAAGAAAGGCGTCAGACAGGGAGATACGATATCTCCAATGCTATTCACAGCATGTTTACAGGAGGTATTCAGAGGTCTGGAGTGGGAAGAATTGGGGATAAAAGTTGATGGAGAATACCTTAGCAACTTGCGATTCGCTGATGATATTGCCTTGCTTAGTAACTCAGGAGACCAATTGCAATGCATGCTCACTGACCTGGAGAGGCAAAGCAGAAGGCTGGGTCTGAAAATTAATCTGCAGAAAACTAAAGTAATGTTTAACAGGCTCGGAAGAGAACAGCAGTTTACGATAGGTAGCGAAGCACTGGAAGGGGTAAGGGAATACATCTACTTAGGGCAGGTAGTGACCACGGATCCGGATCATGAGACAGAAATAACCAGAAGAATAAGAATGGGCTGGGGTGCGTTTGGCAGGCATTCTCAAATCATGAACAGCAGGTTGCCACTATCCCTCAAAAGGAAAGTGTATAACAGCTGTGTGTTACCAGTACTCACATATGGGGCAGAAACCTGGAGGCTTACGAAAAGGGTTCTGCTGAAATTGAGGACGACGCAACGAGCTATGGAAAGAAGAATGATGGGTGTGACGTTAAGGGATAAGAAAAGTGCAGATTGGGTGAGGCAACAAACGCGGGTAAACGACATCTTAGTTGAAATCAAGAAAAAGAAATGGGCATGGGCCGGACATGTAATGAGGAGGGAAGATAACCGATGGTCACTAAGGGTTACGGACTGGATTCCAAGGGAAGGGATGCGTAGCAGGGGGCGGCAGAAAGTTAGGTGGGCGGATGACATTAAGACGTTTGCAGGGACAACATGGCCACAATTAGTACATGACCGGGGTAGTTGGAGAAGTATGGGAGAGGCCTTTGCCCTGCAGTGGGCGTAACTAGGCTGATGATGATGATGATCAGTCGGGAAAAAATATACACAATTAGGAAGTCGCTGAAAGTACTGCAATTAGGTGTCCCTTTGCTCTACGTTCAAATGCCTTATTGACACTTTGATAGTTAGGATAATACGTCTCGAGTTAGATAATTAGTTAGATTACCTATATAAATCTCAGTAACGAAACAATTACTGGCAGCTACTCCACTGTACCGGAAACTATATGTACTAGGTTTCCTTCGAGTAACGCATCGCTCTTTTTTTATCTTGCTGCATGATAGTTAATTGGGACACCCTGTATCTATTTATGACCTTTGCATGCAACTGACGATGTTTCCACCCCTAATAAATGTTATAAATTATTAGAAACGTTTTTTTTTCATGAGTCGTTAGTATTGCTTACCGGAAAGAGAAGCAATACTGAGACACAACATTCACGTGCATTTCACACACCATTGATAAAAGAGTCTGCGAGAGGGGTCACTGAAGTATATAGGTTTTATTTCATGGGCAAAAAAGCACGCAAAGCAATTTGAAGCGTGGTGAACATACAGTAACATGTTCATTCTCTAGGCATAGGCTATCCGTACCTTTTGAAATATCTTTTTTTTAATTGGCTACCTCTATTTACCTCTATTCATTTAATTGACTAATTCAATATACTGTAGTAATTTGCGACCTCAATGCAAAAGTGGGGAGAAAGCATGCTGGTGAACAAGCAATTGGCAACTACGGCGTCGATTCTGGGAACGCTAGAGGAGAGATGCAGGTAAATTTCACAGAAACGAATAAGCTTCGAATAATGAACACCTTTTTCAGGAAGCGTAGCAACAGAAAGTCCACCTGGAAAAACCCTAATGGTGAAACAAGAAATGAATTTGACTTCATACTTTCTGCTGATCGCAGCATAGTGCAGGATGTAGAAGTAGTAGGTAAAGTAACATGCAGTGATCATAGGTTTGTGGGGGCTAGGATTCACCTCAATTTGAAGAAATTGAGGTGAATTGAGGTGAACCTCAAAGAGCTAAATTGGTCAAGAAGAAACAGGTCAACCTAGAGGCAGTAAGTGTAGAAGAAGAAAAAGTCAGGCTGGTACTTGCAAACATATATGCAGCCTTAGAAGAGAGAGATGATGATGACATAGAGCTAATGATGAAACCGTAACTAGGTTGGCTTCAGAGGCAGCAATTGAAGTGGGAGGCAAGGCGCCATGGCAACCAGTAGACAAGCTCTCCCAAGTAACAAAGGACCTAATAAAGTAACGACAAAAAATGAAAGTGTCCAACTCAAGAGATAGAATTCACAGAACTGTCAAAACTGATCAACAAGGCGAAAATAAGGGATATTCGAAACTATAACGTGAGAAAGACTGAAGAAGCCGTAAAAAATGAATGCAGCGACAAATCGGTGAGAAGCTTGGCATAGGACAAACCAAGATGTATGCACTGAAAGATAAGCAGAGTAATATCATCAGCAATCTCGAAGATATAGTCAAAGCAGTGGAAGAATTCTATACTGATCTGTACAGTACCCAGATGAGTCAAGATACGTCTGTTGGAAACAGTAATGAACAGGATACACGAACTCCTCCTATAGCTAGCGATGAGGTCAGAAGGGCCTTGCAAGACATGAACCGAAGAAGATCAGCAGGAGAATATGGAATAACAGTCGATTTAATCAAAGATGGAGGAGACATAATGCTTGAAAAACTGGCGGCTCTTTATACGAAGTGTCTATCGACTGCAAGGGTTCCAGAAGACTGGAAGAATGCAAACTTTATACTAATCCACTAAAAGGGAGGCATTAAATAATTGAAAAATTATAGTTCCATTAGCTTACGGCTAGTGTTATATACACTATTTACCAAAATAATATCAAATGGAATAAGGGCAACAATGGACTTTAGTCAACCCAAGGAACAGGCTGGCTTCAGGAAAGGATACTCTACAATGGATCACTTCCATGTCATCAATCAGGTTATCGAGAAATCCTCAGAGTCCAATAAGCCTCTCTATGTGGCTTTCATAGATTACGATAAGGCATTTGATTCAGCAGTAGTAACAGCAGTCATAGAGGCATTACATAATCAAGGATTACAGAACGCTTACGTAAATACATTGGAAAATATCTACACAGGTTCTACAGCTACCTTAATTCTACACAAGAAAAGTAGGGAGATACCTATAAAGAAAGGGGTCAGACAGGGAGACACAATCTCTCCAGTGCTATTCACTGCGTGCTTAGAAGAAGTATTCAAGCTATTAAACTGGGAAGGCATAGGAGTTAAGATCAACGGCGAATATCTCAGCAACCTTCGGTTTGCCGATGACAATGTTCTATTCAGCAACAATGCAGATGAATTATAACAAATCATTGAGGACCTTAACAGAGAGAGAGTAAGAGTGGGGTTGAAGATTAATATGCACAAGACAAAGATAAGTATAAATAACCGGGCAAAGGAACGAGAGTTCAGGATCGCTTGTCGACTTCTAGAGTCTGTGAAGGAGTACGTTTACTTAGGTCAATTAATCACAGGAACCCTGATCATGAGAAGGAAATTCACAGAAGAATAAAAAATGGGTTGGATCGCATACGGCAGATATTGCCAGCTCCTGACTGGAAGCTTACCATTATCATTTAAAAGGAAGGTGTAGAATCAGTGCATTTTACCAGTGCTGAAATATGGGGCAGAGACTTGGAGACTGACAAAGAAGCTTGAGAACAAGTTAAGCACCGCGCAAGGAGCGATGGAACGAAGATTGCTAGGCATAACGTTAAGAGACAGAAAGAGAGCGGTTTGGATCAGAGATCAAATGGGTATAGACGATATTCTAATTGACAACAAGTGGAAAAAATGGAGCTAGGCGGGTCATGTGATGCGGGGGTTAGATAACCGTTACAGAACGTTACATTAAGAAGGGGCACCAAGGGAAGGAAAACGCAATCGAGGACGACAAAAAACTAGGTGGAGCGATGAAATTAGCAAATTCGCGGGCTCTATAGTTGGAATCGGTTGACGCAGGACAAAGGTAATTGGAGATCGCAGGGAGAGGCCTTCGTCCTGCAGTGGACATAAAACAGGCTGTTGATGACGATGACTTCTTTCAAATATTTAATAAGCTTTGTCCTGTGTGTATATTCATATATTGTGTATGTATATATCGTGTGGAAACTTAAAACAATGTTGAAGTGAGAAAATACGGATGAGGGAGCCGCCGCTAGATCTTCTAATGCCCGGGTCCTCCTATTGTCAGGATTTGCAGAAATAAAGCGAAATTATGAATTAAAAGCCTTGCACGTCCGCGCCAACAATTATGCAGTAAGCGATTAGCCCCAGTAAAATTTCAAGTGAAAAGGTCGAGGAAAGGCGAAAACAACCTGGAATGATGTGGGTGACAAAGCTCTCGCTATGGCACTATAGGTGTGTGTATGTGTGCGCGTCCGTGGGAGGGAGGGGGGAGGCACCGGCATCGTCCGTAGTGAGCTGAGCCCCCCTCCTCCCGGAAAACTCCAGAGGTAGTCGGCGCCTATGCAACACGATATAGTGAAAGTAAACATTCTCTGGCACACCAGTGACAATTCATAGTTTATTTCCTCATTAAGGAATAAGAACACCCAGATATCGCTCTCGTAAAAATGTTTGATAAAACGAAAGCGCTAGGGGTCATAGAAAAGGTAGAAGAGGAACGCTGAATCAGCGCTGCCATGTTGCGCTTTCCAAGTAATGCTAATTTCATAGACAAGAAAACGCTAGTCTTTGAATTAGTATTTGGAAGGTTTTCCATCATAAAATGCAGTGTCCACGGACGCCTAATAAAAAGGTCAGAAATCAACGATAGGCATTTGCTCTCAAACACTGTCATGGAGCTTTGCTATCCGTCTTCCCGATTACACTCCAATTTTATGTGGCCGAATTCATGGCCATATGCTTGGCCGTATACAAAATTCAAAAAAAGATGTGTCGCTTTGTGACCTACTTTAAGCAACCCCTGTCGCGTATGGGCCTTCCTCTCTCGGTGATTAACATGTTATCTTTTGGGGCAAGTACCCGTGGTCGAGCCCGAAAGGAAGTGTGTCAGGTTGTGCATCAGTACGTCATTGCGACTGGGAGACTCTCATGTTAAGCACATTTTCCTCATTATTAACACTTAATCGCGTTGTTTTCGTAATATAGCATTTTCGGCAAAACTGGCATGACTATTCGAGAAACAGGAAAACAAAAATAATTTATATTCACTACTAATAAAATATAGATCGTACAGATCAATAAGTTAACAGGAAGCAAGAAGTTGACGTTATGTTTCCATTGAGTGCCATGGCCAATCTCCTCCTCGTGTGTACGTGCCAGAATTTTGAAGGAAGAAGAAGAAGAAGATGTTGCACTTTGACGACCTCCCAGTTGAACTCGTCCTCAAGATATTCGCTTACCTCCCGCAACTCTGGCTCGCGACAATAGCCCACGTGTACGAGCGATGGAAGAGGTTAGCCTTCGACCCTTGCCTCTGGACAGCGGTGCGTATCAACCTGCGGGACATGGAAAGAGAGCACCCGGTGGACGAGGGCCTAAACAGAGCCACCCTGATCCGCAAGCTTAATGTCTCCGGAATTATCTGCGTAGAAGACATCGCTCCTTGCTCGACGCACTTCAAACTGGAGAAAGAGCTGGTGATACCTTGCCGAGGGCCCTCACATCGCAGCATGCCAATCATTCTGCGAATCTGCGTGTCAGTTACCTCCATGGCGTTGCGTGGAAGTGATAAGCTGCTGCCAGATGACGTACGCCTTCTCCAGAGCTTAAAATGCCTGAAAGTATTCTTGACTTCGCGAGAAGCCCACATCGAGGGCGGCATTCTTCGCCAGCTATACGCCAGCTGTCCATTGCTTGAAGAACTGCATATCAACTCGGATCGGGTACGCTATAGAAGCACATGGGGGTGCATGGGATCACTGCAGCATCTGGCATGCCTCTCAGTAACTCGTATATTCACAGGCGGATTGCTGCACATGTCTAAGGCACGTCCAAACCTGAAGTTACTCCAGATCGGCAGCGTTTGCAACGAGAACGACGTGACGGTGGCACAGGTACTTCAGTCTTTCCTCAAGCTCCGGATCCTTTCAGTGGATGGAGAGTGCGGAACCTGGCGGTTCGACTCCCTGTTCAGGACGCCGAGAGAATTCGACGAACATTTTGACGTTCAACAGCTCCACATGGAAGAACACCAAACATCTCCTGCAAAAATCTAGAAAGAAGCTTCCTCACGTCACCATCAGTGCCAGAACGCTCAGCCAGTATGTCTTCAACTTCATGCACGACTGCAAGGACCAAAAAAGTGTCGCAGTTTACGGCGTTTGCGGGCGAGACATGCTGCTTAGGATGCTCATCGCGCTGCCGAGGCTTGTTCGCGCCCAGTTGGACATTGTCTCTCAGGCAGCGGAGACCGCAAGCCAGTTGATCACGGTGGTAGATGTTCTAGACAAGTCCACCAGGGGCCATACTTGGTTCGTGCTTCGTGCACATTGCACGTCGGACGCCGCAGAGTACGATATGACACGTGTGGTGGGGAACCTTAGGAAGTACCTTGCTTTTAACACGGATGTTTCGATGAACTACATGCGCTATTTGGAGGAGCAGTGCTCGCGGATGAACGAGGGGAAGCTTTCATTTCGTGTTTTGGAGGAGAAAAGTGTTGTGCACACTGCAAAATTCCGCTTCCAGTCATTAGATATACACTCAAGTATATCGTAGTCAACGTGTACGAGGACTGAACACTCGCCGACATTCAAGAAAGAAAAATGCTCGTTGTTTCACCGAACACCCTCAAATTAAATATTCACTCACTTGTGACATGGTGGGATTGCTGTTAATTCTCAAAGCAAGTAACGCGATCTCGCATTTCAGGAAAACTGTATTTAAATGCGGTTAGCATTCTTTGTCTTCTTCGCGCGTTTTGAGCTTATATGTCTATATATCTGTCTAGCCACTTACGCCGATGCAGTAGCCCAAGTTACGCGAATGCAACAGCATGGCGATCACAGTATGTCAACGGATCCATGACAGCGACTGCCTGAAGACGGTGCTGTCCAATCTAAGCTACGGCCACAAAGTATGTGCTCGTAGCGTAGCCGTGATGCCGCTTCGGTCACTGCATCGTCGCCATTAAAGCTTCATCATGTAACTCTCGTGCTGCAGTCATCGTCATGCCTTTTACGCCGATACAGTGGCCCGAGTAATCTGACAACTTGTACCACTAGGTACGTGCTCGCGGCCTTGGTGCCGTTGTGGTCGTTGCGTTGTCGTCGTTCCAGGTTTGTCATGCCGTCGTCGTCACGCCATCATCCTTACACAGGCGTCATACATTTGTTGTCATAACATCGTCGTGAGGCCGTCGTGGTCATTTCAGCGTCGCCATTAAAGCTTCGCCTTCGACTCTCGTCATGCAGTCGTCGTCACGCCCTGTACACTGACCCAGTTACGCGAATTGTCTAATACCGCCTGCTACTAGGAATGTGCTCATGGTATGGATGTCGTTATGATTCTTGAATTGTCATCATTGCAGGATTGTAATCCGACTCTCGTCATGCCGTCATTATCGCGCCATCTACAGTTGTCTTGCATTCATTGTCATACTGCCGCGGGGCTCTCGTGGTCATGTGATAGTCGTCATTCTAGTTTTGCCATGCTGTCATCGTCCCTCCATCGCCTTCACATAGTCATGGTCATGCAGCCTTCGTGAGGTAGTCGTCATCGCGCATTCGAACTTATACCATTGTCCTCATGCCATTATTTGCATCCCAACAAAACTGCGTCGTAAATCATACAGTCGCCGTATGGCATTCGTTGTTATACATTCGTCTTCATGCCGCCGTCGTCACAAAGCCGTTGGCATGCCAATGTCGCCATCGCATGCCTTGGCACCAT
This sequence comes from Dermacentor variabilis, assembly GCF_050947875.1. Lineage (NCBI taxonomy): Eukaryota > Metazoa > Arthropoda > Arachnida > Ixodida > Ixodidae > Dermacentor > Dermacentor variabilis. Next base: position 1,244,331 of record NW_027460390.1, on the reverse strand, counting down.
CCTTGCCTGCCATGTCGCCATGGCACCATCCTTGTCACTTCAAAACGTCATCCCGTTGTCGTTATGGCGTTGTAGTCATACCGGCTGTGTCGGTCTGATTACGTTCCTTGTTTTTCATTCTATGATAATCATGGTGTCGTCATTCAATCCTGATATGTCGCTGTTGTCATGCCATCTTCGTCACGGCGTCGTCTTCAGACAGTCGCTGTTATGTGCATCTGTTGTCATACTGTCGTCGCCGTGCCGTCGTGGTCATGTCATTATCGTCAGTGTAGCTGCCGATAATGACATGACCTTTTGTCGTCTTGCCGTCGTCGTTATACCTTTTTTTCAAGCAATCGTCCTCCTAATATCAATATCATTTCGGAATCGTCATGTCATTTTCGGTTATGCTGTCGTCGGCACACCACCTTTGACGCTCCATCGTCGTCCCTACGTCCTAGCATTGCTCATACGCGACCTTCGCAAGCGAGTGCCAAAAGCAAAGTGGGTCGATACAACCTAGAGTGGGCGCCACATGTAACTGAAGCTATGCAAGTGTCAGAATGACCGCAAACGATTTCAAGTAAACCTGACTTGAGAAATCCGTTTCGTCGCTACATTGCCTGAATGCTAATTCAATTACCGTCGACAGTCATGGTGATATAGGTTCTACTGTATATTTTTTAATCCAATACTCTACTCAAAATCCTACTTCATCTAAAAGTGTGGCTAAAATATCTAATGCTATGGTCAGTCTTGCAGCATAAGAGCGCTTGCCAACATAGAAATGCCAGGACTAGTAGCACATATGCACTAGTAGCGGATGTGCAATTTACCCTATTTTGATGTTCGCTCAAGAAATCGCATGATCCGCAGCCACAATTACTACATCATATCTTTCACTTGCAATGCAAGCTCCGAGCTTATTTCCTAGCTTGAAACATATTTCCCTTGTAAAGCGAAAACTAATGAAGCTGCACCGTAAAGCATCCCCACCGTGTTACGAGGTAATGTGAGGGGAAATACCAGAACTAAACACATGCGGGGTGTGCCATTTTGCAAAAGTAGGGGAGCGTCAGATATGCTTCTCATTGTGCTGGTCTGAGCTTCAACCACTGGGCCCTCAAAGGGGGACAATGAAAAAAGCGGTTGCTGATCCTACAAACAAGCTAAAGAAAATGCAAAATGGCCCTGAAGAACTCGTAGACATGTCACTGGGCTTCAGTCCTACCACTTCCACTTGTTTTCAAAGAACCGCAAGAGGCAGCTATAACAGAACAACCTGTTCGACCTTGGCACATTCAAGCGCTCATTTTGATTTATGTTTTTCGGTCGCTTTTTCTATACTGATTAACATTTTAGTGAAAATTTATAACTTTCAATAGAAGTTAAACTGTATCAAAGTATTCTACCAAATAGGAAGAAAGTGACCTCATACAAGATTATGCGTCCTCATTTGAAACACATCAGGATTGGTGTGTCTCACGAATAGTGCGTGGCGTCACCGTTCACAACAGCTACCTCTCTGTTGTTGAGCCTCGGTGAACGAGACGAACATTAACACCAGTCATGTATACCATCGACGGCAGTAATAAATTCAAGTGCGTTCCCTTTCTTTGCACACAGCCAAGACTGACATTACTCACTCGACTAGCGTCTAGTGCCGGAAAAGTATCAGCAGTGGTTGCTAAAGGTTCCCGCGTGCTCTGAACCGGTTCTGTTTAGGATGTTGCAGCATCGCTCACAAGAGAGGGAATCTGAATATTCGAACCCTCCCAAAAGAGTTGAGAACGGCGAGTAAGATACAGTTGACAAAAACGGGAATCAGAAAGCTTGGACACTATGACCCACAGAACGCAAGTGTGTTTAACTCTACCGTTAGTACCGAAGCCGTAGAGTTTGAATACGTTTGAAAAAAATTATGGTGGAACCTATATGAAGATGGTTGTCGACGGTAATGCAATTATCATTCAAGTGATGTTGTGACAATTCATATTGCTGAATATCGTTTATTTCTAATTACTTACTTTTCTAATTACTTCTGCTTTAAGCAACGCGGCCTGCATCCACTATAGGCCAATTTTTCTATGCCACTTGCTTGGCAAAGTTGCTAACGAGAATGATGGCACGACGATTACTCCATGACGACGGCGCTGTGACGGCGATGGAAGGAACAAGGATAAACGTCGATGGAACAACAAAGGCAGTATGACGTCGAGAACTTGAAGACAATGAGATGACAATGGTGAAATGATGACGATACTATAAGTACAACCGGATGAAGGCAACCGGATAAAGAAGCTTGAATGACGGCGATGGCACGAGCACGACCGCATGACGACTTTACGACGACGGTGGGACAACGGATGCACGACAGCGGCCGTCTGAAGGCGACACAATGACGACAATGGCATGGGAACGGCGGCATGATCGCGATTAAAGGAAGGCTGCATAATTACAATAAAATGACTCGCTTGGCATTATCAAGACGACAATGTGATGACAACCGGATGACGACGACTGTGCGACGATGATGGCATGCCGGCGCCAGCATGACGACAGGTGCATGACGAAGTTAAGAGGATGACTATAGAACGACCGTGACGGCACTACAACGGTATGGCACTAAATGCATGCAGACAGCTGTATGACGGCGACTCAATGATGACGATGGCATGACAATGGTATGAGGACAATATGATGAGGAAGGCGGTAAAACGACTACGGCACGACGATACTGGGATAACATATCTGAAGTGATTACGACGGTAAGACGATAGCGTGACGAGATCAGTATGACTGCAATTGCGAGGGTCTAAGGAAGACAGCACAACCACAGTAGCATGACGAAGTTTGAATAACTAGGACTGAACGACCTCGACGATGGCGTGACGATTCCATGACGACGCCTGCATGGCAACGATGGCGTTAGGGCAATAGCGTGAAGATGAAGGCATCTCGATGATATGACGATACGATGATGACGATATGACAACGAGGATATGAAGACAGTGTTACAACAGCGTCGCGCCGACGGAATGACGACAGTCGGATGACAAAGCTGAAAGGGTGAAGAAGCAACCATCCTGGCGGCATCACGACCAAAAGCGCGTAGTGGTCGAAGCTATTAGGCAAGCTTGACGACTTTGTCGACGAAGACGACGTGACGAGGGAAGCATGACTAGAGTCAGATGACGAAGCTGGAATGACGACGATGAAATGGCCACGACAGCCTCCCGACTGCGAGAAAATTCCTGGTGTCCCAAGCTGGTAGACAACTTGGGTGCGCGACGAGTTCGCGTCCTCGCCGGACCTGCATTAAAGTTTCTTCACTCACTAACTCACTCAGCTGTTTCGGAGTAAGATAGATAGATAGATAGATAGATAGATAGATAGATAGATAGATAGATAGATAGATAGATAGATAGATAGATAGATAGATAGATAGATAGATAGATAGATAGATAGATAGGCTCAAAATATCCCAAGAAAGCGAAGAATGCGAGTCATATTAAAAGAAAATTCTGCGGTTTTACTCGCAAAATTGATTATCTTATTGGAAGGCATGGCATAGCAGTCAACTCTAGATGATGCATGCCCACCTGGCGTTCCTGCACTGTAGACGAGCGTTTCACCATTCCGCCCCCATTGGAATATGACCAGCATGGCCGGGATCAAACCCGCTACCTCGAGCTCAGCGGCGCAACGTCATAGGCACTCAGGTACTACTGCGGTTGACGTTCGAAGCTAGCCGTGCGGGCTCTAAGTCAAGGTTATGCTTCATGTACAGTCGGCACAATTCAGCTTCCTCTCTCACGTTCAACCACTTTTGTTTCACGGAATACGCGCCGTATTGAGGTTCAGTTAGCGAGGTTAAAGTCAATTGACTGCAAGTAATTAATTGTGCGTAATGTTTTTACATGCAAATCTGATTCAGGCATATACCCAGTGGCAAGGGTAGGCTGCTTGCAATGTTCGCAGCCGGCACATACGTAAAGGCTTAATCTAATAGACAACTTGGGTCACTATGTATGTCCCATTGTTTATTGTGCGACATCACTCATGCATCAAAAGTGGCCAAAGTAGCAAACGAAAACTCTTTAATACGCCTCTCAAATCGCGAGTATCTCGCGCTGACCTGCAAAAGCATCCAAATGCGCCAGGCCACCGAGCAATTCGCTCAGGGCAATGGAGAAGTCTGCGAGGTCCAACTCGTTCGCTTCGAAGCTGTACTTCTCGAGTGTCTCCAGCGTCGCGCGCCTTCCGGCGAGTTGTACGAAGAACGCCGCGAAACCTTGCAGCGTCCCCTACGTGCATGTCGCACAGGGGCTCACGACGAGCTCCTCAATGACTGCGATGCAGCACACGAGGTCGGCCAGCACGTAGCAGGAGTCGGCCCTCGGGAACAGCTCCTGGACGTGGATCTGGTGCTGCCGCGTAGCACGCGCATCAGCGCATCAACGCGTGAGCCTCGGGCACGTCGCTCTAGTTCTCGTGGCAGACGAGCGCGCGCATGACCTCGCACCTGTCTGGCAGCCCGCGCAGAATGCTCACGCCCACGATCTCCAGCGCGTCGAGCGTGGTCACTTTGCAGCGGAGCGCGTCCATCAGGTCCCTCGTCGGGTAGTCCAACAGGTGGTAGCAGAGCCTGGCGTGCCTCAGGTGTTCGCTAAGCTCGAGGCCGTCCCGTAACAGGAACTGCTTTGGCGACATGCGTGGCTCGCACAACTCCCCGAACTCGATGGAGTGGTGCTCCATCAGCGACCAGTTAACCAGAATGAACGAGCGCCTACGCTTCTTGCCGAAGGCCAATGGAACCACGCGTCCGCGCAGGCAAGCCAGGGCCAGCTGTCCTTCGCGTAGCTCGATGATGATGACCCACAGGAAGTTGTTCCATAGGGTCAGCTGCGCAAGGTTGAAGCACGCATCGACTGCGCTGGTCGTGCAGGACTTGTCGAGGTCCACCCGGTGATGACCCAAGACGCTACGCATGGAGCGAAGGTTGGAGAAGAGCTGGTTGACCGACCGGCACCAGCTGGGACAGCTGCCGACCAAGCACTGAGCGGACACTCGTAAGCGGCCGCTCCGTGGTCCCATCTTGCAGACCTGTGGACAAACAGCTGTCGTGCTGTTACTACACTCTGCTGTTCACATAGCACATCGCTAAGGCATGGTTTGTGTCTCTTTGAAGAGTAAGTACACCAAGTAACATTATGAAATTAGCCTAATATTCACCTCATGTTTACAGAAAGTAGGCGTGTATAGAGTTTTTTCTTTAAACTAGCTTGCTTATACTGAAACTGACGGCAGCCGGCGGGGTGCTCGTGACATCACGATGTGCAGCTTCTCTACTTAGATGCTGCATTTTACGGCAGTGAGGCGTTAGTTTAGCAACTATCACTGGCGTTACCAATATGAAGAGTGAGAACCACGCGGATGCGAGTGAAATCGTGCAATGTGCCTCAGAAAACCAAAGCGATGTCTACGTAGTCCTTCTCGGGGACAGTTTCGAGTGCCAGAGAATGTCTCGTAGCCTGCGCTCCGCTGCCGCAGAAGTGTGACAACCGACGTGCGAATATCAAAAACTATCATTTCTTCAAGCACAATGTCAACGTCATTTCCCAAAGCAAAACCTTAGCTGCATTTTTCTATATAAAAGAACATTTTCAACACCGAATGAATACCAGTAAGTAAACCTTCAGGTTTGGGTATTAGCTGTGAATATGCCTGATCTATTCAGGAAGCGTCAAATCGTCGGTTAGGCCTTTCACTACGTCAATACATAGCGCTGCGTTGTATATACACGTACGCTATAGGTGTATGTGAAGTGAAAAAGGCAAAAGGTCACACGATACGCATACTTCTGTGGTTTTCCGTGTCCTGCTGGAATGTGATACGTTCTTGGCGACAGCCATGTCTATATTCCTAGGTATTAACAGCATAAATTCAAACGCGAACAATTCGAGAGGTACTAGGCCACGTTATTGCATTTCCAGCCTCATTCATGTTTAACTGTAGCCTAAATAATTCACAGCAGTGTGAATTTGGGTCGACAACATGCTTAAACACCAGCTACGGAACGAGTGCAGATAATACTCAGCTGTATATTGTTACATAGAACGGGTGCTGCGATTATTTTTTCTTGTTCGCACTTGCATTTATTCCAAAATATCTTCCGCGTGTACGACAGTAGCAACGCGGCTGTCATTATAGTACGCTATACCTCGAGGGAAAAATCGAATCCACGACCTCGTGCTGAGAAGCAGAGGGCGATATAGCAGCTAAGCCACCACGGTGTATGATAAAGGTTTTCGTTGCCCCCTTGACCGACGAAGCAGCGAGCGAAGTAAGGGTCTTACGCTTCCGTTGGAGCTTTGCCGTGGCGTCAGGTCCTCTGGCATCATCCACCGCGTAGTGGGGCCGCTTCTAGGTTTGAACGCAGTGATGGGCGAAATCCGTGGAGCCAAGCTGCTGGATCTTGGGTCGCGTGGTTCGCACGAGCACCTGCGCGATTCTGGGGGCACGCCTTGCCCGTGGCACGCTGTCTCGGGATTCCTTCGCGAGGCGCGAGGTTTACTGCGTGGCGGAACCAAAAACCATGAAGAATAGAATTTCCGCCAAGTCAAGGCGCGCGCTCAAATACGCGCGATATTAAAATTTGCTTTGCGACAACGGTGAGTGGGCAAGTTGTTATCGGTGCACAATTAGCAACAGCGAAATGAACAGGGACGGAGAAAAACGCAAGATACGAGACACAAGAACGACGAGTCTTTTTTCCGTGCTTGCTTTTTGTTCTATTCCTGATTTTACATGATGTGAATAGCGCTTGTTCTTTTTTTTTTTCGCAGGACACAACGTGGGCCGCCGATGGAAGGAAGACTGAGTGGGTAACGAGATTGTCCAGCTTGTTTACGATAGTGATCATACAAAGGTCTAACTTCCAAACAAGGGCGAATTGATAGTCGTAACTTGTATTTGTATAAATCCATGAATTGGCCCTTTTAGGGTAGCCTCAGTACATGTGCGGCAGCGTAAACGAGTACCAAATGATGACGGCGGAAGAGTGTGGTCCGCATTTAAACAGCACAATCTTAGGCATGGTCTTCACTTTTCGGGAACTCCGCAGATGCTGTCTTGCTGGCTTCATTTAAATACCCAATGGCAGGAGTGCAGAATATTGATTTTTTATCGCCGAAAGGTGAATGCAGAATATGTTTTGGATGTTCTGTCAATTTTCGTTGGATTCTTTACAGTTCAGAGTGGAAAAAACAGCGCGAGAATCAAAAAGGGACTATATTGGCTAAAGTGTACGACGAATTTTCCACGATTGCGAATTTCCCCATCAGAAAAGGCGAAATAATAGGTGGTATCCTATACGTGACACATTCCGTCGCCTATTCTACCTGGTGGCTACCACCGTCAGCTGCCAACGTCAGGTGTTTTGGTCTCTGCCCTTGGCGACCGATGCCTTTTACAATGTAGTAAACTGAACGCGAGTTTCCTACGCATGTTAACTTCTGCGTAGAGTGTACAGCTTGGCTGAAATCAAGAGGAAACTTCGCAGTACGCCAGTTGCAGTGTCACTAGGATCACAGGCCGCCGCGCTGTAGCGACAGCTGAAAGCCGCGATGTCGATGGACAAGGCAACTGCTGCGTACCCAGATATGTTTTGCAGTGTTCTAATGTTGGACGGCACCTAACAAACACCGAATGCTTTCACATCGTTTTCTTACCTCCTTGCGGATGCCAGTTCAACAATTATGGTATTGCCAGAACTCTATCTGCAATAACAGCGCAGAGAAAGATAGCAGACACATGACAACTTCATAGCGAAATTTTAAGCAGCGTAAAGCAGCACGCACGAGTTCCATAAACAATAGAATGTTACGACAACTGTGCCGCATGCATTATTGCATGAGGCGTACATACCGTAAGAACATTGTATGCGGAGGACTGGGATAACGTGTATTGTTGCGGGGAGAAGAGAGGTTTAATATATATTTACGGGGTATTTACAAAGTATTCGATGGCACACGATATGGAAGCCAGTCCGCGCGACATCATCGAGCGTCGTCGACTTCTGTGCTAAGCTTCATCTCTCGCTGTGCTTGGTCACATGGACCCCGGCGGTGAATGCGCCGTCCCGGTGCTCGCTCGATCGCCCGAGTGGCATCGCTTGAGGCGGGTGACGTGGACGACATCGGCGGAGGGTCGAGACGTGGTGGAATCGAGAGGCGTGATTTCACATGTGACATCGGGCACTTGGCGCAAGACACGGTACGGGCCAGGTCCATGTCACATGACCACGTCGTGGCCGTAATCCGGAGGCGGAAAAAAAGAATACAACACTTTGTTAATGTAACAAGCACAATGCAATACTAAAAAAAATGTGGCAGGTTGTAAGAGGTGTAATTGATGAGCCGGTTAAAAAGCAAATCACCCCTGAACAGGTTGATGCCAAATATGCCAAAACCTTTAAAGTATACTTTACTAGCATTGGTCCAGAGTTAGCTGATTGTATTCCAGCCAGTAAGAACAATTTCAATATCCCGGTCATCCCTAGTACGTTTTGCTTGGAGCAAGTGGACAAGCGTACTGTAACCTAGACTATATTATGGCATGCCTTGCTACAAAGCTGCTTGTTACGATGACATTACCGTAAAAGCTTTGAAAGAAGACATTGATGTTCTTGCGCCAGTGCTTACAAAAATAATAACTCCATGAGCCCAGGCACATACCCTGACATTTTAAAGATCGGAGGAGTTTCTCCTCTGCGTAAAGGTGGTGACATCAATGACCCTGGAAGCTATAGACTTATCTCTGTGGTCAGCAATATAAATACTGTATTTGAGAAGGTCATTGCTGCTCAATTAAAACACAACCTAAACGCAAACAAGCTTCTAACAGATTCCGAATATGGATTCCGAGCCAATCGATTTAAATAAAGATTTAAATAAAGCCTTCGACACAGTGATTAGCTCCGTACTTCTAAAAAAAATACAGGTCTACGGTTTTAACGAAACTACTATGAACCTCTTTTGTAGCTACTTAATCGGAGGTAAGCAATATGCAGGTCGTGGACCCTTTTCCTCTCAATATAACACTATTGTTACAGGTGTTCCACAGGGATCAATTTTGGGCCCCATACTGTTCTCGTTACATGTTAATGACCTTCCATCAGCGCTAATATCATAAAAAGCGGTTATTTACGATGACAATACCACACTAATATTTTCAGGTAAATACCTTAATCAATTGCAGAGCAGTATAAATTGCAAGTTATCAAACGTATCAACTTGGTTTACGTGCGTGGAATAAATTAACACTAAACGGAGATAAAACTAAATACTTGGTATTCCACTCCCGATATTCTGAACGTGACACAACAGGCACTCAAATTTATCTTGAAGCTGGTGCTATAGAAAAGTTAGACGCCGTAAAATACTTAGGAGTGTTATTAGATTGGAACCTAAAGTGGAGACCACATATATCCAGTATATGCTCGAAATTAGCTCCTGCTTGCTATGTACTAATTAAAGGTATAGCGGAATTTATTCTTTACATACTTAAGATTATCTACTTTTCTCTCTTTTATTGCCACATCGTATACTGCGGTGAACCTACGTACATCCGCTAATTCGGTTACAAAAAAGGCCCTTGCGTTTATAACCTACACAAACCCTCATGACAACACCATGCTAGTCAGCCATCTCGGCATACTATCATTTCTCCTGGCATCCGAAATGAAAGTTGCGATTTTGATTAACAACATCCTACGCGGAAATCACTCGTTGTTGCCAGACTTGTTCATCATACCTAACCGTAATACAAGGAATCCAACAATTATAAATTTTAACTTACCAGTCTCTCGTAACACGTGCGGTCAACGTACGTGTTACTGCATCTACTGCATTCTTTTGTTGCTTGCACGTCTGTGTGTGATCGCTTAACTGTTTAAATTTTATCACTAGGAAGTAGAAATGTACTGAATTTTGTAGCTGCTAATATATGTATATAGAATATGGGCCCACACTAGCCTTTGGCTACGGGTCCAACAGTTTTTTTTACAATTCACGTAAGAACGAAAAATAAATAAAAATGAAATGAATGAAGGCGGAAATCAACTTTTCGCAAAGCCCAACTCGCCGGTGTCCAAAAAAAACCATTTCACCGTGGTTGAAGTGGGCATATCGTGGTGGCGGGCATTATAGAAGCGTCGTTGCTTTTCCTATGAAGCGGAGAGGAGCAGGCAGGCAATCTGACGAGCTTCTACAGCTCTGAAGATGGCGCCACGGGCGCATTCTGGCGACGCGTCAAGAGCGGCAGGAAGGAGCGTATCAGATGGCAGCATGGAGTCTCTTCCGTACAAGAGATAAAACGGAGAAAAAACCCGCACAGTCATGTCGGTAGGAATTACAGGCAAATGTCATGATGGGCAGAGCGACGTCCTAGTCATGATGGTCGGCAGAAACATAAATAGCAAGCAGATCCCTGATAGTTCTATTTAAACGCTCTGCGATACCGTTGGTCTGAGGGTGGTACGCCGTTGTCAAGTTGTGCTTTGTAGCGCACGAGTGCAAGAGGTCCTGAACAACCTGTTAGTTCAGCAGCGGTGTGCTCCTTGGACGGAACTAAACCGGTTTCTTGCGTATTTTGAAGGTGAGAATACTGCTCTTTGCTTATTGCCTGCCCCTAAAACACCGCTTCCGAACACAGCTTCTGAGTGTCTTGTTGTGGTGCCTGTGGGCTGTGTATTGTGAACTGTGTCTCAGAAATCAAGGAAATCGTGAAGCAGTTTGAGAAATTCCGAAAGGAACTTCGCCTTGAAATTCGCTCCCTCAAGGAGAGTGTAAATATACTCTTCGGACACTAGCGACAGCGTGTCTATAGTTGAGAGAGATATTGAGGAGCTGAAGCTGGATATGAAGAAGCTTGTGGGGAAAAAAAAACACACACACAGCTTGAGCACGAAAACTAGAGACTGCAAGTTAAGATAGACGAACTTCAGCAGTACCAGATATTGAACAACATTGAGGTGAAGGATCTGCATGACGGCTGTAATGCAACCGCAGCTATCGAGGTTATTGGCTCCAAATTCGACGAAACCGTTGGTGACCTGGATATTCATGTTTGCCACATGGTTGAAACATCAAATGGTAGAACAAGGAACCTTACTGGCTTTCTTTACGCGCCGTTCCAAACGCAACGCTATTATAGCTAAAGCCAGGAAGGCTCGGCTTACGACTCAGTCTCTCGAGTATGAAGGGCACTCAAAGCCTGTGTTTCTAAATGAACACGTTACGCGCAAAAACAAGCAGTTGCTGAGCGCCACGATTTCTTGTGAAAAACGTTATTGCCTGGAAGTATGTCTGGAGCAGCAACGGAAAAGTGCTTGCGCGCCGAGGGGATTCAACGCCTGTTCTGCGCATTGCATCGATGACAGATATAGATTGCATGACTGCATCAAGCAAGATGGCAGAACCTGCGACTGAGCAGGCAGATACGTGAGCGGCTTATTGTGGCCGAAGTATTTTGCCCATTTTCGCTGAAAAATATGTGCTCTGGGGTCCGCTGGCTACATGAAGCCTGAGCAAATAAAAGGAGACATCTGGGGTGTGATCGGAGATGGTTGTTCAGCGCGTTCGTTCGGTTACCGACGCGCGCGATTGGCCTACTCCGCGCCGCCGTCGCCAGCCCCGGGGCGCGGCCACGTTTTTGGTGACGTCAAAATGACGACACGATCCTGTCAATCATCCTCCCACCGAGCATTTCGTCTGCTAGGCGCCGAACCCGACGGGAGCTGGGAAGCTTGGAGCGATCATACGGCTTCGCATGGCGCGTCTGGTGGATTGGATTGGATCCAACAGGCGGCCTTTTCGGCTGCGGAATGGCACGTTTGAATCCAATCCATAGTTTAATTCGAGAAAATGGCGCTTCCGTGGGAACTTAGGTTGTTGCGCTGGCGTTTCTACAGGAAGGAGGAAAGCGGGTGGTGGTGCGAAACGCGTTTGAAGAAATGGCAGAAAGTGAATTCCGGCGTCGTTTTTGTTTCTCGGAACAAATAATTCGTTGGTTGTACAGGGAAATCGACAACATCATCGGTGCCAGTGAGCCACTGGAATGTTGTCGCTGCCACTTGAAAAGTGCGCCACTCTTCCCGTCGTTCTTTATTTCTTATTTCTTCTCGCTGTGCGCGACACCACCTAGGGACGACGCAAAGAACCTAATAGTTATAGATTGGAGTAGTCACACGTACTACTATTTGAAAACGTGTTTGGGCTTGAGAAGAAAAAATACATTTTTTAGATAAAGATTTAATTATTTGGAAGACGAGAAACATTTGGTTTTGTAGTATACTCTTTGCAAGCAGAAGACAAACGACGGAAGTAAACTTCCGGGGAGGTCACCGCTTCCTGATTGGCTGCTCTCTCCGCCCCGCTGTCACAAATTTTGCATACTGCAACTTTCTGACGTTGCAGCAACTGAACAGAACGCGTATCGAACAAAATATCTCCGATCGCGCCCCTGTTCTCTGTTCTTATCTTGTTGTTCCGTTAGATACTTTCATACCAATTCTCGTTCAATGTATGACAAATTCGATGACTTTACTGGGCTGGTAAATTGTTTCGGTTTTTCCTTTGACGTGATAATGATATCAGAGACATGGTTCGCAGACAAAAATGTTCTCGATACCAATGTATCAGACGTACTTTGTTAACCGTCCAAGAGGACGTCAAGGTGGTGGTGTCTTGGTGCTTGTCCGTTCTGACCTTGAATGCCATTTCATTTCTTAGTTTTCTTTTGTGTCTGCCAGTTGCAAAATGTTCTTTCTTATTTCCAGCCGCACTGTATTTCCTGTTTTCTATCGTGCTCCAAGTGGTGTTGCATCGAAGTTCATAAATTGCTTAAATGGTCCTCTTCAGTACGTCACTGAAAATAATTACACTATTTTCGGTAATACAGACTTTACCATCGATATGTTGGGCAATAGTACACTGCGATTTGACTTTCATGTCGTAGTGTCTTGTAATGCATGTTCAAATGTGAATAATTTGCTAACTCGTCTTATGCAGCAGTCAGCGACAATTCTTGACACATTTGCAACTAACGTTGCACTTACAAAATCAGGCGTTGTTTGCTGTGACCCGAATGATCACATGGCACTATATCTGTGTGCGCTGGAACAAACCACTAAGCATCCATTACTGTGTCATCTATACTACCAGACAATCACCGATAAAGCCTTTGAATCATTTCGTGCTGCAATACAAAATTCGTTGTGGGATGATGTATACTGCATATGAAACATTTATGAACCAATTTAAAAGGTTATATTCTGAGCACTTCCCAATGAAAAAAAAAAACATCAAGACGGAGGAAAATTCAGAAGCCCTGGGTTAGCCCTTCTTTGCTTCAACGCATCGGCGTTTAAGACCAGCTTTATAAAACCTTTTTCAAAACTAGAGACTTTTTAAATCCATCGCGATACAAGGCGGATCGAAATAAATTAAACAAGGACATCAGAGTTACTAAGATTCAATATTATGTGTCATTTTCCAGCGTAACAGTAGTCGCAGTGAGTTCTCTGGCGGCAACTATCCATTCTTTTTGATCCTGGAGGTAAAAGTGAAATACCTGATAAAATGATTTTCAACGGAGCGGAGACGTGTGGTGGATCACTGGCAAATTCCTTTAACAACTCTTTCCTCGGGCATTCCCAGTCCGGGGGTTATTTAGAAGCGTTTCAATTCCTTTCATGGAGTAGCCGCGACGGCGTTTTTCTTTCTCCTGTCGATAACCAGAAAGTTACCACCACATTTCGGAGCCTTAAAAATAGCAGTTCGTTGGATGCAGACGACTTGAAGATATTACCTGTTAAACATGTTATCGACCTGATTGCACCTCCGCTGACCCATGTTTTCACCCTTTCTCTTACGATATCCACTTTCCCTATTCATATGTAAGTCGCTAGGGTCATCCCGCGGTCTTCAAGAAGGGTGATAAAGATAGCGTTGCCAATCCGCCTCTTTCATGGCGCGACGGCGCATGCGCCCTGCCCTAGCGGATTAGTCGCGAAACGTTTTGGAAGGGTCGCGCGCGTGGCCGCGCGCCGGGAAGTCCCCCGAAAAAAGAAAGAAGGCGATTGGACGCGCGCTGCTACAAACACTCGTGCCGTGTACCGCGTTCAAACTCAACTGATAGCTCGACATCGGTGCGGTGCCGAAAACGTGTGCAGCGTAAGACCGCAACTCCACTTTAAAAGAGAAACCGGCCAGCGCATCGTTCGAGTTGTCGGGACTGCACCGTAAGCCAGGTAGTTGCCGCCTTCCATGAATGACTCGCTAGTTTAACGAAAAAGCCGTGCGTTGCACTTGGGCGACACTTAAGTACTTCACGCTGCTGACGAAGTCTTCTTGCAGCATCGGTCCTCACTTGCTGGTGGTGGCAGCGCGTTCCATACTGTACGTACTTGTAAGGCCAGCAACACTGGGTCGATACGAGACCAAGAAGACGCTCACTCCAATGATTGACCGACTATTGTGCGTCACTGAAACCTTTTTATCATATCAGGTCGACAACGACGCGACCGACGAGCGTGGTTTGTACTGCGACAGGCGTTCTTGTCGAAGGCACCGGCAAAATCAGCGTGCCGACCATCGTTCTACCGAACCCCTGCGCGATCGGCCGTCGAACCGACAACACAATAGAAACAGCGTCTTCACTTGTATATATAATTAATCGTGCTCAAAATGGAGTCAAGCACGCCTGCCAAGTTGAAATGCACAAGTTTAACCCTCTCAAGCCGTGCCCACGAACGTTGAGCCAATGTCCATCCTGTTCAGCGAAGGTTAACCTGGTGCCGTCGAGTTCGTGCACTCGCTACCGGCGGACCTGAACTGAAATGTGAGCAGTTAGGTCGAACGAAACTGCTTTTATAGTTCAATTCTGGCCTTAGCGATTTGAAATCAGCTACACTAATCAGCGACACAGCGCTTTGCCAACATCTGTGCGTTAGCGTACCTGTAGACTGTTGGCCGCATTCGCTACGTATATGGGTGGGCCTGCACGTGTTGCTTTGCCGACACATTTCTCAATTTCAGAGATGCACTGTTTGCCTCTGCGTCAAGTGGCAAACAAGGGACGGTGTATTCGGTATACAGCAGCATAAACAACCGCCTCGCTCATTTATACCAACGCCGTGTGAGCGATGGCATCCGCGCGTTTTCGTGAGAGAACAACATGGCCTACGGATGAGCACTTATGCGAGCACTGTTTTCTCTAATAATGCTCCTATGGCACGTTAAAACTGTAAGTATGATGGAGTTAAAGAAAAGCGAGAAGGAGTTAACAGCCCGTAATATATGTATCTGTATATCAGTTGCCGTTGTTTAAGTGGTTCCGGCGCTTATATTGACTCGTCTCATGGTGTAACAACATGGCACATATGCGCAGACATGCATGTTTTGCTACATTTTGACACTGCTTCATATCAGCGATGGACCTTTTCCGCAATATTTGACGATGACAACGACATGCGGCTGTAGATATCGATGTAAACAAGTGCACCGCTTTAATAAATCCCAAGTAGAAGGTTGCGCTCGAAGACTTTTTGAGTATGCGAAATATCTAAATAATCTTTAAAAAGAATACAAAAAGTGATGTCCAAGTGCAGAAATCAGTGACAAATCCCAAGGCAGCCGTGTCGCCAAACGGAACTAGGTGTGCCTTTATCCGTCGCACTGTTTGCAGAACAGCGCACTCAGGCTTGCTCAACCAGTAGTCAGTGAGTGCTGCATGGCTCCAGGAATGACATGCTGTCCCGAAGAAGCCATTAATAATGATTCGCCATCCACGAAACGCACAACCAATGCGCACTCAACGTGGGCGCAGCTGCACAAATGAACCGGCGAAAGCCCCGGGACCCTTCCAAAACGTTTTCAGCAGCGTGCGGAGAGGGCAGCACAGGAAAATGCGAGAGGCGGATTATAGGTCATTATCTTTACTTCCTGTTTTTTCCAGTGATCTATAAAAATCAATTTAATGCGTCTCTCCCATTTTATTGAGCGACACAACGGTCTAACGCCCTTCCAACATACTTTCACAAAAAAATAGGTCGACTGAAACGGCGCTGCTTGTGCAGTAAGAAATTATTATCCGAAAATTTGAGGAAGAGCGATTAGTATTAGCGCTCCATATTGACTTTAAGAAAACCTTCGACAGCTTAAATCGTCAAATACTTCTTTCCAAGCTTGAAAGCCATGGTATTCGAGGGCGTGCTCTTGAACTCGAGAGTTATTTGTCGCGTCGACGTCAGTGCGTTAACCTTAATGGGGACTTACCACAAACGCTGTGCTAGAAGTGCCGCAGGGAAGTGTGCTGGGACCATCCTTGTTTCATTTATATATTAACAACATCATCAATACTTATGCTAACTCGTTTAATGTTATATCCGCTGTTGACACCAATATGTTTTTCAGTGGTAAAAATCCTGACGAATTGATCAGAAAAGCTGGCGAACTGCTTGTCATACTCGAGCGTCGGTCGCAACTAAATGCATTAGAAATTAATGCGGCCAAAACAAAAGCGATCATTTCTCTCCCCAAGAGTAAATATGTATTATGCTATGAATCTTTGACTTGTAGACCCAATAACATGGAAATTGTGTGAGCATTCAAAACCCTTGGTGTTTGATCTATAGAAAAGTTGCTGTGGAATGTGCATGTCAGTCACGTGTGTTCAGCTTACAGACTGGGATACATAGCGCAAAAAATGACACAGGGACAAGCAGAACACAGGACGAGCGCTAACTTTCAACAATTGATTTATTGCAGCTGGTGAATATATACATAGCGCAAAAAATGACACAGGGACAAGCAGAACACAGGACGAGCGCTAACTTTCAACAATTGATTTATTGCAGCTGGTGAATATATATATATTCACCAGCTGCAATAAATCAATTGTTGAAAGTTAGCGCTCGTCCTGTGTTCTGCTTGTCCCTGTGTCATTTTTTGCGCTATGTATCCCAGTCTGTATGTATCCCTCCAACACGCCCAAACTTCTTCCCTGCTAATGTGTTCAGCTGCCTCACGTTTTATTGGTCTCTGATACCGTAACACTCACGTCCTTCCTACTAATATAAAACTGCTGCTCTTCAAATCTTTGTTCGTGTCACAAGTGAATTACTTTCAACTCGTATGGAGCACTGCCACGCACACAGCCTTACAAAATGTCTACGTCCTTCAAAAGAAAGCTTTACGCATCATTCACAACTTAGCGAGAGATCATCCTTCCGCAAAGCTCTTCCAAACAGCTGATATTCCAGCGCTTTTTACTATTTCTAACCTACGCCTAGTTCTTCGGTACAAATACGAAGTAAAGAACAATAGCTCGATGCTTAAAGAAACAGCAGAGTTAACCGAATCTGCTTCTGTGTGTCTTTCACAGCTCAGGAAAAAAATTTAAAGAACGCCACGCACGAATTACGGAGCCCAAATGTCGAAAATGACTTTACCCTCCGTATTAAATGTTTTAACACGAAATGGTTTTGATATCTCATGTTGCAGGTCTGAGCTTCATCCTTTCTTCGTGTAGAATTCATATCTGGAATCTCAAATGTGAAAATTGTCTTTGATATGTGTTTTTCTTCGCTTCTCGCTTTTTTTTATAATTGCATACAAGCTTAATGTTTGTTTCTTTGCTTATGTTTGTGTACCTAGGTTGTGTATACCACCACTGCTTGCTGCTGAACTGTAATAGGCTGAAAAGGCTAGCCATGCTCACTGGAGCTTTTTCTTCCGATGCCCTCCGCTCTCTGAAGTGCTAAATAAAAATTATTGACTGATTGGTTGATTCATTGATTTATTGATTTAAAATCTTGCCTAGTAGCCAATATGAATTTCGACAAACAGATCAACTGAAGAAGTGTTGTGCTGTATTAAAGACACCATACATACAAAGATAGACAGTAAGAGGCAACACTTCGTTTATTTCTAGACTTAAACAAAGCATTTGACTCAATAAAGTACCATATCGTACGGCACAAACTGTCTGGATACGGGTTGCGGGGAGTTGTACTAGATCTCATTAAATACTCCTCGAGTGACCGCTCTCAAACGGTGCAAATAAAGGACACCACATCATCAAAGCTAAAGTTAACACAAGGAGTTGCACAGGGGTCAGTACTAAGACCTTCTTTTATTTCTTGGTTACATTAATGGGATTGTAACTATACCCAGCTCTCCTGAACTTATTATGTATGCCGATGATACTAACATCTTTTTTAAGTCCACAGATCTAACAGATATGGTAAGAAGGGCCAACGCCTACCTTGCGTCCCTCCCAGCATCATCATCATCATCATCATCATCATCATCATCAGCCTAGTTACGCCCACTGCAGGGCAAAGGCCTCTCCCATACTTCTCCAACTACCCCGGTCATGTACTAATTGTGGCTATGTTGTCCCTGCAAACGTCTTAATGTCATCCGCCCACCTAACTTTCTGCCGCCCCCTGCTACGCATCCCTTCCCTTGGAATCCAGTCCGTAACCCTTAGTGACCATCGGTTATCTTCCCTCCTCATTACATGTCCGGCCCATGCCCATTTCTTTTTCTTGATTTCAACTAAGATGTCGTTTACCCGCGTTTGTTGCCTCACCCAATCTGCTCTTTTCTTATCCCTTAACGTCACACCCATCATTCTTCTTTCCATAGCTCGTTGCTTCGTCCTCAATTTCAGCAGAACCCTTTTCGTAAGTCTCCAGGTTTCTGCACCATATGTGAGTACTGGTAACACACAGCTGTTATACACTTTCCTTTTGAGGGATAGTGGCAACCTGCTGTTCATGATTTGAGAATGTCTGCCAAACGCACCCCAGCCCATTCTTATTCTTCTGGTTATTTCAGTCTCATGATCCGGATCCGTGGTAACTACCTGCCCTAAGTAGATGTAGTCCCTTACCCCTTCCAGTGCTTCGCTACCTATCGTAAACTGCTGTTCTCTTCCGAGCCTGTTAAACATTACTTTAGTTTTCTGCAGATTAATTTTCAGACCCACCCTTCTGCTTTGCCTCTCCAGGTCAGTGAGCATGCATTGCAATTGGTCTCCTGAGTTACTAAGCAAGGCAATATCATCAGCGAATCGCAAGTTGCTAAGGTATTCTCCATCAACTTTTATCCCCAATTCTTCCCACTCCAGGCCTCTGAATACCTCCTGTAAACATGCTGTGAATAGCATTGGAGATATCGTATCTCCCTGTCTGACGCCTTTCTCTGACGCATGGCTCCGGGAAAATAGGCTGCAGCCTAACACAGCGAAAACAAAGTGCATAATATTTCGTGCGCTTAACAAACCACTAAGTAGGGAAATAGTTTTAACTTTTGAAGGGCAACTGATAACCAGGGTTAAGGAGAAAAAGTTTCTTGGTGTTTGGTTCCGAGAGCACCTTTCATGGAATGTACACATCAATAATTTAGCCACCGAACTCTCCCGATCTGTTGCATGCTTGCATAAAATTGCACACTTAATACCTATCTGGCTGGAACAAAACATACACACTTCACTGTTCTACTCGAGGTTATCGTACGGAATATTGGTATGGGGCACCACAACAAGAACTAACTAGAACAAGTTAATTATTCCACAAAAGAAGATATTCCGCATTTATGAAAACTATGAGGGACCATATAATGAACTAAGCACATTACCATTATTTGTTAAATACAGAATGCTTAAGGCTGACGACGTTTATGATTTTAAACTACTACAGGACATACATAACAATGCACTATATATACACTAAAACATTAATGAAGTTCCTCACCATATGAGACTAAAAAGAAAACGAACACTAAACACAAGGGCCCATTATGGTAAAAAAACAGCTAGCTACCAAATACTAACAATCCTAAATAAGCTAGAAGATAACATTCATTTCGGTATGACTAGAAATGCCTTCAAAAACCATGTGAAGGAATTGTTACTAACAGTGTTTAAGAGAGTGATTATTCCAACATAAATATATCATAAATCCCTTTTTGCTTTTTCTTTGTTACGTGGATACATACACATTGATGGTCATATGCGGCATTTGAGCGTACTATTGTAAATTTACATGTACAATCAGTACTTTACTCATTGTGGACAGGGAGAGGACAGGAGAAGAGGGGAAAAGGGGAACATTTATTATTTCACCGTCTACGTTGGTAAACCAACTGTAACCCAATAATTTCTCATATTCTGTTGTTCTAAGTTTTTGTGTAAACTCACGTACAATGTGTGAAAATATGTAATATGCTCACTGCCAATGAACTGCCACTAAATGATGGATAAGACACGAGTATGTTGCGGGTACAAGGGCCCCTGTCAGACGCTGCGCGCCTTTTGCTCCTGCATCTTTGTTGAAGTTGTATTCAAAATAACATAAACATTCATTCATTCATTCATTCATTCATTCATTCATTCATTCATTCATTCAACTTTTCCTTGTTGTTAAACCTCCAGCGTTAGGGCCAATCCACTGTTGTCGGTATGCGTCATTATGTGGGACCATC
Source organism: Dermacentor variabilis (assembly GCF_050947875.1). Lineage (NCBI taxonomy): Eukaryota > Metazoa > Arthropoda > Arachnida > Ixodida > Ixodidae > Dermacentor > Dermacentor variabilis. The sequence goes on along the minus strand of NW_027460390.1, from coordinate 1,223,794 downwards.
ATGATCATCAGCATCGCATGCGCCATGCGCGGATTCAATCTCTGCAGCTGCGCTCCAAGACATGCCTTCCCAGCAGCCCGCCGAAAATAATAAAGCAATAAATGCGAAACTGCCAGCCCCTCGTGGCTATGAGTTACTAAAATCAGCAGAACAACAACAACGACCAGTAAGCCCACGTGGGTCCATATACTGCGTTCATTGGGCACACGATACCAGGGCAATAGAATGCTCACCTAACCGAATATCGTGTCTCCTGAGAAAGAAGGTATATTTATAAAAACTAGCAGGTAAATAGAAACAAGCTTAGAAAACTGTATACGCATTTTAGTAATACAATATTGCGCAAATTTTAGATCAAATTGCGCGTATATGGAATCAACGAATGCTTCGTATAGTGATATCAGCATAAACGGATTTACTGGCCTCTTCACACACTACTCCTTCTCCTTCAAAATAAGAAGGTCAATATTTTCCCAAAGAATGAAGGAATGAAAGACACAACACGACATAGGCGGAGAGTTTTCATTTACGCATGTGGGAGGGGGGCCGGGGCTGAGGCCCGACCAGCTTTCCGAGCCTCATGTATATATATATATATATATATATATATATATATATATATATATATATATATATATATATATATATATATATATATATATATATATATATTTCTTGCATTTGAAGAAACTTCGTGTGACCTCGAAGAATTGAGCGAAGTGACGGCGTTATATGAGAATATACAAGACCTCATAGTACGTGACAGTTCAATTTCACAGCCTGAGTCCTCTTGATGTTCCTTCGTGTAATTGCCGCATACTCGGCTGTCACTAATACTGCGTCGCCTTTCCGGCGAAACTGCAGCCTCTGTCTCTCTCTCTCTCTCTCTCTCTCTCTCTCTCTTGTGTGAGTCCGAGTACAAGCGTTGCTGCACATGACTACTGTTGATTCTGATTTCGAGTGAATCCGGCTTGGCCTCAATTCGGTTACTGAGTGAATTATAGAATGTTCCCCAATTATCATGCATAAAATTAAAAAGAAAGAGCAGTTGCGTTACTCGGAGAAAACCTAGTGCATATTTCCAGTGCAGTGGAGTAGCCGCCAGCAATTATTTCGTCGCTGAGTTTTAATTCAGTAATTGTAATAATTATCTAACTCGAGAAGTACTCTCCTCATTTTCAAAGTGTCAATGGGGCATGTGTAGGCACCTCAAAATGAGATCTAACAGCGTTGTTTTCAGCGACGGACTAATTGCGTACAATTTTTTCCGACCTGCAAAGAAACCTCACGAAGTAAGAAAAATACTACGTGAATGCGCTCCCGCCCACATCACAAAGCAGTGCCCTCAAATAAGTTGATTGAAAGCAACTGTATTGCCTGCCGCAAACCCGAAGAGACAGCGCATCACCTTGATTATGGTACGGAAGGAGCGCCAACAGCAGGTTTCGCGGCTTTCCAGCTATTCCTTCTACGTCACACGTATTATCCGTCTCTCAAGGTCGACTGATCACACTGATAACAAAAGCCCCTTGATAACGCGGTCGAAGCGCCACGGCGCCACTCTGGCCACGCACGAAATGCCAAAAGCAATCATAGATATCAAGGAAGCATATAGACATGGAATGATTAAAAATCCCGGCTTTGCTTGCACCGCATCGAAAGAGTACGCGCGAAACTATATTTCGCGCCAGAACCTTGCTGCAGACCATAGCCAAATTAAAGTGACCATTTTATTTTTCGTGAAAGTGTATACGTGCTGCAAAAACAGATTCGTGTCAAAAAATAAAAGCGAAATAAACAGACCGGGAAGCGACAAACGTGTAGAGAGAAGGCAAAACCGATGCGTTCAAGTAAATATACCACTTCTTAATGAGCCGAATTAGCAATCAGGATGTCTACACAAAAAGGACAAAAAAAAGCCCATCAGATTTCAGTCCGCGCTTATTATCTATGAATTCGTAAGCTCCGTTGAACACAAGCCTAGAAGACGTGTTCGAAAACGTCTGTGTGCTGTGTCTGAGTACTGTGTGTAGTGTGAGTACTGTGTGCGTTTTATCACTTCTTCAGTGGCTTTCTTGATGACCGACCCCGGAATTCTACGGCAGACATCCGTTATCCTTGCCTTGAACTAGTCTGACGTCCGTCTCGATCATGTAAGTGCGATCTTTCACATAAACCTAAAGGAAGAAATCGAGCGAAGAGAACTTCGGGTGACCTAGCCGGCCAGTTTACAGGCCCGTGCTTCCCAATCTATTGCGCATAAAAAGTCGCATCCAGCCAGTTTCGTGCTCGGCTGCTGCTGTGTGCTGGCGCCCCATCGATTCCATAAAAGTGGAACACGTGACAGCGGGACGTCGCTGAGAAACTCATCCACCACTCCTTCAAGGATTTCGTTCACGTAACGCCGCCCAGTAAGTGTGCGATCAAAGTAGATGGGACCGATTACAGCACCGGCGTAAATTCCGAACCACACATTGAGGGACCACTGGTACTGGTGCCGATTGCGCCTTAGCCAGTCTATATTTGAGTCCTTCCAATAGTGTGCATTAAGCAAACTTATCTGGCCGTTTCTGCATAAATTGGCTAGATCCGCACACATGATGTTGTTCAAAAAGCCCGGTGGGTAATCGGCTTTTGTGAGAACCCAATTCAACAAATCTAGACGATTCTGGAGGACCCTGTCTTCCGAGCATCGTTGCTGGCTAAGGTGCTAAGAGTGTAAGGCCGCCATTTAGAATGCTCCAAACTGGTGACTTGGAAATTGGTACCTGGGCGGCCGCGTCCCGCACGCTCCCATTATGGTTCGAGGCCATAATTACTGGAACATCCGTGCGTAGGCTAAGACTCAGAGATGGAGTCCTCCGCCACTATTTCTTGAAGCTGCCTGTTTGTCTCAGGTTTTCATACTTTCTGATGATAGTCGATGTGTTTCGTCTCCCGCCACACTTCCATGACTGATATATATATTTGCGGCCTTCCTTTTGTTGACATTTGCAGATGCCATGGCTAGGATCATGTTTACCTTCTTCTCATTATAGAGAAAGACTTGACGGCTGGGACGAAACAAAACTCATCTTTAAACCTTTCCATTGACGTTGTCGATTCTCTTTTGTGGTGATATGTTTTGTGACAAAAAAAAAACATCCGTGTCCTTTATTTACGCTAAAACAACAGCTATCACAGCTTGTTCCCAACTAACAGCAAACGCGACATCTTTCTTCGGCCGGGGCGCGGCAGATAAGGCCGTGATATTTTCCTTAATTTCCTTTATTTCATTCTGGATGACTCAGAGGGAGCCTGTTCGAGGGCGCGGCTTTATGATCCGTGTGGGAGCGCAGTCACGTGGTATTCTCCATATTAAGCGGGGTTTATCAGTCGGGAAAAAAATATACACAATTAGGAATTCGCTGAAAGTACTGCAATTATATGTCCCTTTGCTGTGCGTTCAAATGCTTTATTGACACTTTGATAGTTAGGACAGTACGTCTCGAGTTAGATAGTTAGTTAGATTACCTATATAAATCTCAGTAACGAAAAAATTACTGGCAGCTACTCCACTGTACCTTAAACCATATGCACTAGGTGTCCTTCGAGTAACGCATCGCTCTTTTTTTTATCTTGCTGCATGATAGTTAATTGGGACGCCCTGTATCTATTTATGATTTTTGCATGGAACTGACGATGTTTCCGCCACTAATAAATGTTGAAATTATTAGAAACTTCTTTTTTCATCAGTCGTTAGTATTGCTTACCGCAAAGAGAAGCAGTACTGAGACACAACATTCACGTGCATTTCACACACCATTCATAAAAGAGTCTGCCGAAGGGGTCACTGAAGTATATAGGTTTTATTTCATGGGCAAAAAAGCACGCAAAGCAATTTGAAGCGTGGTGAACATACAGTAACATGTTCATTCTCTAGGCATAGGCTATCCATACCTTTAGAAATATCTTTTTTTTCATTGGCTACCTGTATTTACCTCTATTTATTTAATTGGCTAACTCAATATGCTGTAGTAATTTGCGACCTCAATGCAAAAGTGGGGAGAAAGCATGCTGGTGAACAAGCAATTGGCAACTACGGCGTCGATTCTGGGAACGCCAGAGGAGAGATGCAGGTAAAATTCACAGAAACGAATAAGCTTCGAATAACGAACACCTTTTTCAGGAAGCGTAGCAACAGAAAGTCCACCTGGAAAAACCCTAATGGTGAAACAAGAAATGATATTGACTTCATACTTTCTGCTGATCGCTGCATAGTGCAGGATGTAGAAGTGGTAGGTAGAGTAAAGTGCAGTGATCATAGGTTAGTGAGGGCTAGGATTCAACTCAATTTGAAGAAACTGAGGTGAATTGAGGTGAACCTCAAAGAGCTAAATTGGTCAAGAAGAAACAGGTCAACCTAGAGGCAGCAAGTGTAAAAGCAGACAAAGTCAGGCTGGTACTTGCAAACATATATGCAGCCTTAGAAGAGAGAGATGATGATGACATAGAGCTAATGATTGAAGCGCAACTAGGTTGGCTTCACAGGCAGCAATTGAAGTGGGAGGCAAGGCGCCATGGCAACCAGTAGACAAGCTCTCCCAAGTAACAAAGGACCTAATAAAGAAACGAAAAAAAATGGAAGTGTCCAACTCGAGAGATAGAATTCACAGAACTGTCAAAACTGATCAACAAGGCGAAAATAAGGGATATTCGAAAATATAACGTGAGAAAGACTGAAGAAGCCGTAAAAAATGAATGCAGCCTCAAATCGGTGAGAAACTTGGCATAGGACAAACCAAGATGTATGCACTGAAAGATAAGCAGAGTAATATCATCAGCAATCTCGAAGATATAGTAAAAGCAGTGGAAGAATTCTATACTGACCTGTACAGTACCCAGATGAGTCAAGATACGTCTGTTGGAAACAGTAATGAACAGGATACAGGAACTCCTCCTATAGCTAGCGATGAGGTCAGAAGGGCCTTGCAAGACATGAACCGAAGAAGATCAGCAGGAGAATATGGAATAACAGTCGATTTAATCAAAGATGGAGGAGACATAATGCTTGAAAAACGGGCGGCTCTTTATACGAAGTGTCTATTGACTGCAAGGGTTCCAGAAGACTGGAAGAATGCAAACTTTATACTAATCCACAAAAAATGAGACGTTAAATAATTGAAAAATTATAGTCCCATTAGCTTACGGCCAGTGTTATATTCAATATCTACTAAAATAATATCCAATGGAATAAGGGCAACAATGGACTTCAGTCAACCCATGGAACAGGCTGGCTTCAGGAAGGGATACTTTACAATGGATCACTTCCATGTCATCAATCAGGTTATCGAGAAATCCGCAGAGTCCAATAAGCCTCTCTATATGGCTTTCATAGATTACGAAAAGGCATTTGATTCTGCAGAAATAACAGCAGTCATAGAGGCATTACATAATCAAGGAGTACAGAACGCTTACGTAAATACATTGGAAAATATCTACACAGGTTCTACAGCTACCTTAATTCTACACAAGAAAAGTAGGGAGATACCTATAAAGAAAGGGTCAGACAGGGAGACACAATCTCTCCAGTGCTATTCACTGCGTGCTTAGAAGAAGTATTCAAGCTATTAAACTGGGAAGGCATAGGAGTAAAGATCGACGGCGAATATCTCAGCAACCTTCGGTTTGCCGATGACAATGTTCTATTCAGCAACAATGCAGATGAATTACAACAAATCATTGAGGACCTTAACAGAGAGAGTGTAAGAGTGGGGTTGAAGATTAATATGCACAAGACAAAGATAATTATAGATAACCGGGCAAAGGAACAAGAGTTCAGGATCGCTTGTCGGCCTCTAGAGTCTGTGAAGGAGTACGTTTACTTAGGTCAATTAATCACAGGAACCCTGATCATGATAAGGAAATTCACAGAAGAATAAAAATGGGTTGGATCGCATACGGCAGATATTGCCAGCTCCTGACTGGAAGCTTACCATTATCATTGAAAAGGAAGGTGTACAATCAGTGCATTTTACCAGTGCTGACATATGGGGCAGAGACTTGGAGACTGACAAAGAAGCTTGAGAACAAGTTAAGGACCGCGCAAAGAGCGATGGAACGAAGATTGCTAGGCATAATGTTAAGAGACAGAAAGAGAGCGGTTTGGATAAGAGAGCAAACAGGTATAGACGATATTCTAATTGACATCAAGAGGAAAAAATGGAGCTGGGCAGGTCATGTAATGCGCCGGTTAGATAACCGTTAGAACATTAGGGTTACAGAAGGGGCACCAAGGGAAAGAAAACGCAGTCGAGGATGACAAAAAACTAGGTGGAGCGATAAAATTAGCAAATTCGCGGGCTCTATAGTTGGAATCGGTTGACGCAGGACAAGGGTAATTGGAGATCGCAGGGAGAGGCCTTCGTCCTGCAGTGGACATAAAACAGGCTGATGATGACGATGACTTCTTTCAAATATTTAATAAGCTTTGTCCTGTGTGTATATTCATATATATTGTGTATGTATATATTGTGTGGAAACTTAAAACAATGTTGAAGTGAGAAAATACGGATGAGGGAGCCGCCGGTAGATTTTTCATGTCAAGATCTTCTAATGCCCGGGTCCTCCTATTTTCAAGATTTGCAGAAATAAAGCGAAATTATGAATAAAAGCCTTGCACGTCCGCGCCAACAATTATGCTATTAAGCGATTAGCCCCAATAAAATTTCAAGCAAAAAGGTCGAGGAAAGGCAAAAACAACCTGAAATGATGTGGGTGACAAAGCTCTCGCTATGGCGCTATATGTGTATGTATGTGTGCGCGTGCGCGGGGGGGAGGGGGGAGGCACCGGCATCGTCCGTAGTGAGCTGTGCCCCTCTCCCCCCGGAAAACTCCAGAGGTAGTCGGCGCCTATGCAACACGATATAGTGAAAGTAGACATTCTCTGGCACACCAGTGACAATTCATAGTTTATTTCCTCATTAAGGAATAAGAACACCCACATATCGCTCTCGTAAAAATATTTGATAAAACGAAAGCGCTAGGGGTCATAGAAAAGGTAGAAGAGGAACGCTGAATCAGCGCTGCCATGTTGCGCTTTCCAAGTAATGCTAATTTCATAGACAAGAAAACGCTAGTCTTTGAATTAGTATCTGGAAGGTTTTCCATCATAAAATGCAGGGTCCACGGACGCCTAATAAAAAGGTCAGAAATCAACGATAGGCATTTGCTCTCAAACACTGTCATGGAGCTTTGCTATCCGTCTTCCCTATTACACTCCAATTTTATGTGGCCGAATTCATGGCCATATGCTTGGCCGTATACAAAATTTAAAAAAAAATGTGTCGCACAATATTGCTCGCAGATTGCCTGTCAGTTTTTACGTCGATAGAAAGCACAAATAATTCATCATTGCACCGATCGCTACACAATCCGGTTTTTGTGGATACCTGGACATTGTGGACTAGCACTCAATGAGATTACAGACAGCTTGGCAAAAGCTGCGCTTGGAGGCAGTGAGTTTCTTTATACCCAACCTTACTCTGCTAACGGTGACAAGGTTCCCATGGCGACAAGTCCTAGGTAGGAAAAATGAGCCCCGTCGTTGCTGCACCGGATTACGAACATTTAGCGTTCGCCTGGAATGTGCGGTCTTGTCCGTCTCGGCAATGTGAAGTTTCCATAACACTATTACGATGTCGAATACCTCAACTAAATATGTACACGAGTAGGTGTGGGATCGCAGCATCGAACCTTTATGCATCATGCGGGGATATAGAATCACCGTACCATTTCCTCCTCTTTCTCCGAAAATATAATTCCGAAAGGTAGACCTACTTTAAGCCGCCCCTATCGCGTATGAGCCTTCCTCTCCCGGTGATTAACATGTTATCTTTTGGGGCAAGTACCCCTGGTCGGGCCCGAAAGGAAGTGTGTCATATTGTGCATGAGTACGTCATTGCGACTGGGAGACTCTCATGTTAAGCACATTTTCCTCATTATTAACACTTAATCGCGTTGTTTTCGTAACATACCATCTTCGGCAAAACTGGCATGACTATTCCAGAAACGGGAACAGAAAAATAATTTATATTCACTACTATATAAATATGGATCGTACAGATCAATAAGTTAACAGGAAGCAAGAAGTTGACGCTATGTTTCCATTGAGTGCCATGGCCAATCTCCTCCTCGTGGGTACGTACCAGAATTTTGAAGGAAGAAGAAGAAGAAGAAGATGTTGCACTTTGACGACCTCCCAGTTGAACTCGTCCTCAAGATATTCGCTTACCTCCCGCAACTCTGGCTCGCGACAACAGCCCAGGTGTACGAGCGATGGAAGAGGTTAGCCTTCGACCCTTGCCTCTGGACAGCGGTGCGTATCAACCTGCGGGACATGGAAAGAGAGGATCCGGTGGACGAGGGCCTAAACAGAGCCACCCTGATCCGCAAGCTTAATGTCTCCGCAATTATCTACGTAGAAGACATCGCTCCTTGCTCGACGCACGTCAAACTGGTGAAAGAGCTGGTGATACCTTGCCGAGGGCCCTCACATCGCAGCATGCCAATCATTCTGCGAATCTGCGAGTCAGTTACCGCCGTGGCGTTACGTGGAAATGATACGCTGCTGCCAGATGACGTACGCCTTCTCCAGAGCTTAAAATGCCTGAAAGTATTCTTGACTTCGCGAGAAGTCTACATCAAGGACGGCATTCTTCGCCAGCTATACGCCAGCTGTCTTTTGCTTGAACGACTGGATATCAACTCGGATCGGGTACGCCATAGAAGCACATGGGGGTGCATCGAATCACTACAGCATCTGGCATGCCTCTCAGTAACTCGTATATTCACAGGCGGATTGCTGCACGTGTCTAAGGCACGTCCAAACCTGAAGTTACTCCAGATCGGCAGCGTTTGGAACGAGAACGACGTGACGGTGGCACAGGTACTTCAGTCTTTCCTCAAGCTCCGGATCCTTTCAGTGGATGGGGAGTGCGGAACCTGGCGGTTCGACTCCCTGTTCAGAACGCCGAGAGAATTCGACGAACACTTTGATGTTAAACAGCTCCACATGGAAGAACACCAAACATCTCCTGCAAAAATCCAGAAAGAAGCTTCCTCACGTCACCATCAGTGCCAGAACGCTCAGCCAGTATGCCTTCAACTTGGTGCACGACTGCAAGGACCCAAAAGTGTCGCAGTATACGGCGTTTGCGGGCGAGCCATGCTGCTTAGGATGCTCATCGCGCTGCCGAGGCTTGTTCTCGCCCAGTTGGACGTTGTCTCTGAGGCAGCGGAGACCGCATACCAGTTGATCACGGTGGCAGATGTTCTGGACAAGTCCACCAAGGGCCATACTTGGTTCGTGCTTCGTGCACATTGCACGTCGCAGGCCGCAGAGTACGATATGACACGTGTGGTGTGGAACCTCAGGGAGTTCGTCGCTTTTAACACGGATGTTTCGATGAACTACATGCGCTATTTGGAGGAGCAGTGCTCGCGGATGAAAGAGGGGAAGCTTTCTTTTTCGTGTCTTGGAGGAGAAAAGTGTTGTGCACACTGCAAACTCCGCTTCCAGTCATTAGATATACATTCAAGTATATCGTAGTCAACGTGTACGAGGACTGAACACTCGCCGACATTCAAAAAGAAAGAAAATGCTCGTTGTTTCACTGAATACCCTCAAATTAAATATTCACGCTCTTGTGACATGGTGGGATTGCTGTTCATTCTCAAAGCAAGTAACGCGATCTCACATTTCAGGAAAACTGTATTTTAATGCGGTTAGCATTCTTTGTCTTCTTTACGCGTTTTGAGCTTATATGTCTACATATCTGTCTAGCCTCTTACGCCGATCCAGTAGCCCAAGTTACGCGACTGCGACAGCATGGCGACGACAGTATGTCAACGGATCCATGACAGCGACTGCCTGAAGACGGTGCCGTCCAATCTAAGCTACGGCCACAAAGCATGTGCTCGTAGCGTAGCCGTGATGCCGCTTCGGTCACTGCATCGTCGCCATTAAAGCTTCATCATGTAACTCTCGTCCTGCAGTCATCGTCATGCATTTTACGCCGATACAGTGGCCCGAGTAATCTGACAACTTGTGACAACTTGTGCCACTAGGTACGTGCTTGCGGCCTTGGTGCCGTTGTGGTCGTTGCGTTGTCGTCGTTCCAGGTTTGTCATGCCGTCGTCGTCACGCCATCATCCTTACACAGACGTCATACATTTGTTGTCATAACATCGTCGTGAGGCCGTCGTGGTCATTTCAGCGTCGCCATTAAAGCTTCGCCTTCCGACTCTCGTCATGCAGTTGTCGTCACGCCCTGTACACTGACCCAGTTACGCGAATTGTCTAATACCGCCGGCTACTAGGAATGTGCTCCTGGTAGGGATGTCGTTATGATTCTTGTATTGTCATCATTGCAGGATTGTAATCCGACTCTCGTCATGCCGTCATTATCGCGCCATCTACAGTTGTCTCGCATTCGTTGTCATACTGCCGCGGGGCTCTCGTGGTCATGTGATAGTCGTCATTCTAGTTTTGCCATGCTGTCATCGTCCCACCATCGCCTTCACATACTCATGGTCATACAGTCGTCGTGACGTAGTCGTCATCGCGCATTCGAACTTATACCATTGTCTTTATACAGGACAATGGTATACAGGTCATCATACAGTCGCCGTATAGCATTCGTTGTTATACATTAGTCGTTATGCCGCCGTCGTGACAAAGCCGTTAGCATGCCAATGTCACCATGGCATGCCTTGGCACCATCCTTGCCTGCCATGTCGCCATGGCACCGTCCTTGTCACTTCAAAACGTCATCCCGTTGTCGTTATGGCGTTGTAGTCATACCGGCTGTGTCGGTCTGATTACGTTCCTTGTTTTTCATTCTATGATAATCATGGTGTCGTCATTCAATCCTGATATGTCGCTGTTGTCATGCCATCTTCGTCACTGCGTCGTCTTCAGACAGTCGCTGTTATATGCATCTGTTGTCATACTGTCGTCGCCGTGCCGTCGTGGTCATGTCATTATCGTCAGTGTAGTTTGGCCATCCTTTTGTCGTCTTGCCGTCGTCGTTATACCTTTTTTTCAAGCAATTGTCCTTATACTATCATTATTATTTCGGAATCGTCATGTCATTGTCGGTTATGCTGTCGTCGGCACACCACTTTTGACGCTCTATCGTCGTCCCTACGTCCTAGCATGCTCATACGCGACCTTCGCAAGCGAGTGCCAAAAGCAAAGTGGGTCGATACAACCTAGAGTGGGCACCACATGTAACTGAAGCTATTCAAGTGTTAGAATGACCGCAAACGATTTCAAATAAAACTGACTTGAGAAATCCGGTTCGTCGCTACATTGCCTGAATGCTAATTCAATTACCGTCGTCAGTCATGGTGATATAAGTTCTACTGTATCTTTTTTAATCCAATACTCTACTCAAAATCCTACTTCATCTAAAAGTGTGGCTAAAATATCTAATGCTATGGTCAGTCTTGCAGCGTAAGAGCACTTCCCAACATAGAAATGCCAGCACTAGTAGCACATATGCACTAGTAGCGTACGTGCAATCTACCCTATTCTGATGTTCGCTCAAGAAATCGCTTGCTCCGCAGCCACAATTACTACGTCCTATCTTCCACTTGCGCAGCAAGCTCCGAGCTAATTTCCTAGCTTGAAACATATTTCACTTGTAAAGCGAAAACTAATGCAGCTGCATCGTACAGCATCCCCACCGTGTTACGAGGTAATGGGAGGGGAAATACCAGAACTAAGCACATGCGGCGTGTGGCATTTTGCAAAAGTAGGGGAGCACCAGATATGCTTCTCGTTGTGCTGGTCTGAGCTTCAACCCCTGGGCCCTCAAAGGGGGACATGAAGAAAGCGGTTGCTGGTCCTACAAACAAGCTAAAGAAAATGCAAAATGACTCTGAAGAACTCGTAGACATCTCACTGGGCTTCAGTCCTATCACTTCCACTTGTTTTCAAACAACCGCAAGAGGCACCTATAACAGAACAACCTGTTCGACCTTGGCCCATTCAAGCGCTCATTTTGCTTTATGTTTTTCGGTCGCTTCTTCTATATTGTTTAACATTTAAGTGAAAATTTATAACTTTCAATAGAAGGTAAACTGTATCAAAATATTCTACCAAATAGGAAGACTGTGACCTCATGCAAGATGATGCGTATTCATTTGAAACACATCAGGATTGGTGTGTCTCACGAATAGTGAGTGTCGTCACCGTTCACAACAGCTACCTCTCTGTTGTTGAGCCTCGGTGAACGAGACGAACATTAACAGCAGTCATGTATCCCAACGACGGCAGTAATAAATTCAAGTGCGTGCCATTTCTTTGCACACAGCCAAGGCTGATATTACTCACTCGACTAACGTCTAGTGCCGGAAAAGTATCAGCAGTGGTTGCTAAAGGTTCCCGCGTGCTCTGAACCGGTTCTGTTTAGGATGTTGCAGCATCGCTCACAAGAGAGGGAATCTGAATGTTCGAACCCTCCCAAAAGAGTTGAGAACGGCGAGTAAAATGCAGTTGACAAAAACGGGAATCAGGAAGCTTGGACACTATGACCGACAGAACGCAAGTGTGATTAACTCTACCGTTAGTACCGAAGCCCTCGAGTTTGAATACGTTTCAAAAAAATTATGGTGGAACCTATCTGAAGATGGTTGTCGACGGTAATGCAATTATCATTCAAGTGATGTTGTGACAATTCATACTGCTGAATATCGTTTATTTCTAATTTGGAGTTGTCATGAAATACTTGAATTACTTCTTCTTTGAGCGACGCGGCCTGCATCCATTATAGGCCAATTTTTCTATGACACTTGCTTGGCAAAATTGCTAACAAGAATGATGGCACGACAATTACTCCATGACGACGGCGCTGTGACGGCGATGGAAGGAACAAGGATAAACGTCGATAGAATAACAAAGGCAGTATGACGTCGAGAACATGAAGACAATGAGATGACAATGGTGAAATGATGACGATACTATAACTACAACCGGATGAAGGCAACCGGATAAAGAAGCTGGAATGACGGCGATGGCACGAGCACGACCGCATGACGACTCTACGACGACGGTGGGACAACGGATGCACGACAGCGAACGTCTGAAGGCGACACAATGACGACAATGGCATGGGAACAGCGGCATGATCGCGATTAAAGGAAGGCCATATAATTACAATAAAATGACTCGGTTGGCATTATCAAGACGACAATGTGATGCAGTGGCGTAGCTAGGTCGTCTGGCACCCGGGGCTCACAGGTCTTCTTTCACCCCCCTCCACCCCCAGGTGTAGTCGAGGAAGGCGAGGATATCGACAATTTCCGGGTTTCAGCACCAGTACAGCCGCTTTGGACACCGCGCACGTCCCCCGGGTCCCCCTCTCCTTCGCTTTCTTTCCCAGAGGTCGCGAATGCAGCAGGTATTGGCGGCGAGGAGTTACGGAGTCGCCATCTATAGTAAGCGCCTCGCTGGCGTAGTATGAGGGATCACGTGGCGCGCTCCTCATAGGTTTTGCTGTCAGCGCTCACTGAAAACACCACGCGGGAGCTCTCCCGGAAATTTCTGTAAGTACTTTCGAAACGAGAGAAGTTGTTTACTGTCTAAATAATAATCTTGGGCAAACTGAAAGCACAGAATTGTTTACAGACGCTATCTCTTTACCGAATACGTACATTAAACGCCACTGTGCGTGGTCGCCGCGATTTAGTCTGCCGAACCGGCTTCTTGCGTGAAAGGTAGGCAAACGCCGAGACCAAACTATGTGAAATATGGTCTGATAGTGTTCGTATATCTAAATGGAGCGTAATAGAATGAAGCCACAATGCAGTGACCGACTGCGTGTCTGCATGCTTGTCCGCGCACCACTTCGCTTTCGCCGCGTGCTCGTTTTCGCACCGTGTCATGAGCTTTAGGCTGTAGAATATGAGCATATGACAGTACACAAGCAACCAATGTTTCGTGGGCGCTATCAGAGCTGTTCAAAAATAATTTCATTGTAGAGACTTCGACGCCTACGGGGACTGATGTGCCGGACGTCGCGACGATTCAATATTTTTTTTTCTAAACTCTTCGACGTTTCAATATTATTTCTCGAGTTGCATCGCACTATATGTTTATCCGTGTTCTCAGCGTGCGATTTCCCGCTGCTTCTTTTTTTGGTAATCTAGTGCATTAATTCATAACACAAACATGACCATATGCCATGCGTTCTTTTTTTTGTGCTTCTTACCGCTCCCTATGCACTCCAGTGATCTTGCCAGTATATATAGCATCGACAAGTTCATAGACCAAACCGTCATGACATTAGTCGGGCAGCGGACTCGGGCGAGCGTCTCAGTGCGCGTTTTTCGAACATTGCAGACCGGGGGCCGAAGCAGAAATCTTCCTCGCGTCTGTGCTTGCTGCATACCCGAGTTGTAGCCGATGACTGCCGGTTTCGTTTCGCGAGCCAAGCTTCATGCAGCTTCTTGTCCTGCGGCTACGTATGAATAAGGCTGACACCGGGCTCCGTTGCGTACGTCCGGCACTGCGGCACCGAGCAGTAGCCTACCATGTTGCGCACCTTCAAAGGCAGCCACTACCTATTCTAGTGCTTTCAATCGTTGTAAAGGAGACACTCGAAGCGGGAAAATCCCGCCAATAAATGAGGACCGCAGCGTACGAGGGAACTTAAACTTTCCTTTTCAGCTCGCTTCGGCGCTCCCGAAGCTGCTGACGCGCCCGCTATGTCCACGTGATCCCTAATAGCACGTCACGCCGATGGTGGCACCAGCTTTTCCAGTGGTGGAGCTATACCACAGTGGAGCTCAAGGCTAATACACGCTGTTTTTTTTCTGCGCCAAATAACACAGTTTGCTGCACTGATAACTTGTGATAAGCGCATGTGCACATCTTCTGTCAGACTGTAAGGCTTGGCAACCAATACAAATGCGGGATCGTGGCAAATACGGCTCACGTCACAAGTAACAAAAAATTTATAAAGTTGCCGCAACATTGCATTTGCAAAATTGAAGGCCGACATTCATATCTTGCCAAATAACAACTTCACGAAAATCGTCGTAGGTCTATGGCCCGCATTATTTTGCCTGTGGGCAGCCCTGAACGAAAAGGAAGATTAAATTGTGTCTCACTGGCGCTGATCTCCCCACCGTATTAGAAAAACGGAAAACGCCACCTGCCTCCTTGCTGCGCGGGCGCCAATGTTATGACAATTACGACTTCTCTTTATTGTGATCAATAAAGCCTTGTTTTTATTTACTGCTATACGGACAAACGTGATTATCCTAGCTGCGGTACCTCCAAAAGTTTGGGAACAGAATGGCGCACGCTTCGCGTCGATTCTTGGCGTCACCACAAAAAAAAAAGGACCTCGATGAAGCCCGTGCCTGCGAAACCTGTTGGTCTGCACTCGCGATAGAGAGGGTTGAGGGTTCAACCTCACTGGTCCACTATTTCATATTTCTTTCGCTACTGCCATACTAGGCGCCGCCCACAGTGCCAAAGTACCGTAGGTTGTAGCACCCAAAACGATTTTGTTTGAGAAATTTTTGTTCAGTTAATAATATGACTTTGAATCCTCAATTCTGGAATTGAAGTACTTCCTCTATAAGTACTAATTAGGGGAATATTAAGGATATTGTTATTACTTACCTGCCATATTTCTCACGCTACCGAGTTCCTAGTAATCACAGACACATAACTTCATGGAATATCAGGAAATAGCCTTACAAAATTCACGTTTTATTTTAAATTCTGTGCAGCTGGCACAGACACTGTACTTGACATGAAGTCACACAAAAACAACAGTTTTCTGAAACTTTCGAGGGTAAGAAGGAAAGCGTGAAACATAACGGCAGGTTTCGCAGCGGCTTCTCGGAGCGAGCGGGAGAGGGGAAGTAAAAGCGAGCTGAACATCGCGGCGCCCGCGACTATATACAGCCTGTGGAGTCATACGCCGCCAAACTCTTCGGCCGCACCGAGTCTGAAGACGATCCAGAGAATCCCATTCGCGACTTTTGACGGCCGCACTTATGCAACGTCGCTCTCAACGAACGCTTCGGCGTAAACGAAAGCGCCGGGCGCGCTCGTTGAACGCCCTCTTACTGCTGTCTTTGTCCGTCTTCGCTGCGCGTTCTGAACGGAAGAGGGACCCAAGAGCCACGACAGCCTCCCGACTACGAGCAAATTCCTGGTGTCCCAAGCTGGTAGACAACGCCGGACCAGCAATAAAGTTTCTTCACTCACTCACTCAGCTGTGTCGGAGTAAGATAGATAGATAGATAGATAGATAGATTAGATAGATAGATAGATAGATAGATAGATAGATAGATAGATAGATAGATAGATAGATAGATAGATAGATAGATAGATAGATAGATAGATAGATAGATAGATAGATAGATAGATAGATAGATAGATAGATAGATAGATAGATAGATAGATAGATAGATAGATAGATAGATAGATAGGCAGGCTCAAAATGTCCCAAGAAAGCGAAGAATGCGAGTCACATTAAAAGAAAATTGTGCGGTTTTACTCGCAAAATTGATTATATTATTGGAAGGCATGGCGTAGCAGGCAACTCTAGATGATGCATGACCACCTGGGATTCCTGCACTGTAGACGAGCGTTTCACCATTCCGCCCCCATTGGAATATGACCACCATGGCCGGGATCAAACCCGCGACCTCGAGCTCAGCGGCGCAACGTCATCACACTCAGGTACTACTGCGGTTGACGTTCGAAGCTAGCCGTGCGGGCTCTAAGTCAAGGTTATGCTTCATGTAGAGTCGGCACAATTCAGCTTTCTCTCTCACGTTCAACCGCTTTTGTTTCAATGGTCCTGCGATTGCCCAGTGAAATCAATCACTTGCCACAGGCGGGGAACGTTCCCACAACCTTCGCATTTCCCGGTAGCTCAATTGGTAGAGCATCGCAGGCGAAATGTGAAGCTTGTGTGATCGTTCCCCACCTGCGGCAAGTTGCTTTTTCATCCACTTTCATTTCAATTAATTTATCGTTTCTTTATCTCCTTCATTAAGCGCAAATGATTACCCCTGTGTTGTCCTTGGTGTCAGTGTTTGTTGACTTCTTGTGATATGACTAACAGAAATGCGGCCCTCGACTAACCTCCATTCTTCTCGTTTATTACGTAACGAGGATCTCGAATCCGGCAATATTGATGGCTTCAGGTAGCATGTGTGGGTTTATTGACCGGTTGCCTTTACCCAAAAAGAGCACGTTCTCGTGACGCCTGCGGCAGAAATGATGTTCCACACCCGCCGTCAAGGTCTGTGAGTGGTGGCGCTGGCTAACACTTCCAGGGTTCTACAAGGAAACATAAATACCCAAGAAAGTGGATGGGGACACGGCGCCGCGGTAGCTCAATTGGTAGAGCATCGCACGCGAAATGTGAAGCTCGTGTGATCGTTCCCCACCTGCGGCAAGTTGCTTTTTCATCCACTTTCATTTCAATTAATTTATCCTTTATTTATCTCCTTTATTAAGCGCAAATAATTTTAAATAATTAAGCGCCACCAAGATTTTGTTCTTAGTTTACTTAGTGTCCTAACTTCCTTTTTTTAATACGCACAATGATTTCCCAGAATTAAACTTTCTCAGCACTATTGGCAACTTTGCTTTTGTGTGCCTCCGGTGTTTGTGTTCGACATACTTTTGTGCCACTAAAGCTTCAATCGTCTTTTACCAACCTCTATTGCTCAATTCAAATCACCCGCCACTGAGCGGGGAGTCGGAATATTGCATACACCAACACCGCCCTTTATTGCAGTCAGTGAGTAAAAGTAGTGGCGCGCGACAGCTGGCAATACGGTTTCCGTTTCAAAACGCAAAAGCGTGGCCAGAAATCGAGCAAAGACTGATTCAGAGCAGAGAGGGCGAGAAAGAAAGGGAAAGCAGGCGGCGAATCATAAATACGGTCTTTGAGGGTCGTTGCGATGGGTCTCGTTCTCTGCTACTTGCAGTTTGTACGAGTTTCACAAGCCAGCTAAACCAGCGCAGCAGTACGCGATAACGAAACTGCTGAAACGCGAAAGAGCGCGGGTGACGCAGAGTCGAGTGCAAACGAAACCATTTGACCGCACGCGTCGTCGTCAAGCGTAACTGTAAAACGTTCTTTTATTGCAATAACAATTAGATCGACACGCTGGGCGAATTTTCGCAGTCGGCGTCGCCGTGACGTTCCACATAAAGTCTAAGCGCCATAACACCCCGGTCGCCCCCCGTGTGCTGTAGGTGCGAGCGAATGCTTGGGTGGATGAGCCGAGTATGGTGTCTTGATGCTACGGTGCCTCCTCGCGCTCGCAAAGCAGGAAGGCGGAGAGTGGGCAGGAGACGGAATACGCGCCGTATTGAGGTTCAGTTAGCGAGGTTAAAGTCAATTGACTGCAAGTAATTAATTGTGCGTAATTCTTTTACATGCAAATCTGATTCGGGCATATACCCAGTGGCAAGGGTAGGCTGCTTGCAATGATCGCAGCCGGCACATACGTAAAGGCTTAATCTAATAGACAACTTGGGTCACTATGTATGTTCCATTGTTTATTGTGCGACATCACTCATCCATCAAAAGTGGCCAAAGTAGCAATAGAAAACCCTTTAATACGCCATTCAAATCACGAGAATCTCGCGCTGACCTGCAAAAGCATCCAAATGCGCCAGGCCACCGAACAATTCGCTCAGGGCAATGGAGAAGTCTCCGAGGTCCAACTCGTTCGCTTCAAAGCTGTACTTCTCGAGCGTCTCGAGTGTCGCACACCTTCCGGCGAGTTGTACGAAGAACGCCGCGAAACCTTGCAGCGTCCCCTACGTGCATGTCGCACAGGGGCTCACGACGAGCTCCTCAATGACTGCGACGCAGGACACGAGGTCGGCCAGCACGTAGCAGGAGTCGGCCCTCGGGAACGGCTCCTGGACGTGGATCTGGCGCTGCCGCGTAGCACGCGCATCAGCGCATCGACGCCTGAGCCTCGGGCACGTCGCTCTAGTTCTCGTGGCAGACGAGCGTGCGCATGACGTCGCACCTGTCTGGCAGCCCGCGCAGAATGCTCACGCCCACGATCTCCAGCGCGTCGAGCGTGGTCACTGTGCAGCGGAGCGCGTCCATCAGGTCCCTCGTCGGGTAGTCCAGCAGGTGGTAGCAGAGCCTGGCGTGCCTCAGGTGTTCGCTAAGCTCGAGGCCGTCCCGTAACATAAACTGCTTTGGCGACATGCGTGGCTCGCACAACTCCACGAACTCGATGGAGTGGTGCTCCATCAGCGACCAGTTAACCAGAATGAACGAGCGCCTACGCTGCTTGCCGAAGGCCAATGGAACCACGCGTCCGCGCAGGCAAGCCAGGGCCAGCTGTCCTTCGCGTAGCTCGATGATGATGACCCACAGGAAGTTGTTCCATAGGGTCAGCTGCGCAAGGTTGAAGCACGCATCGACTGCGCTGGTCGTGCAGGACTTGTCGAGGTCCACCCGGTGATGGCCCAAGATGCTACGCACGGAGCGAAGGTTGGAGAAGAGCTGGTTGACCGACCGGCACACGCTGGGAC
The DNA here is from genome assembly GCF_050947875.1 of Dermacentor variabilis. Taxonomy (NCBI): domain Eukaryota; kingdom Metazoa; phylum Arthropoda; class Arachnida; order Ixodida; family Ixodidae; genus Dermacentor; species Dermacentor variabilis. The sequence continues at coordinate 1,204,209 of NW_027460390.1, read as the reverse complement.
AGCTGCCGACCTAGCACTGAGCGGACACTCGTAAGCGACCGCTCCGTAGTCCCATCTTGCAGACCTGTGGACAAACAGCTGTCGTGCTGTTACTACACTCTGCTGTTCACATAGCACATCGCTAAGGCATGGTTTGTGTCTCTTTGAAGAGCAAGTACGCCAAGTAATATTACGAAATTTGCCTAATATTCATCTGATATTTACAGAAAGTTGGCGTGTATACAGTTTTTTCTTTTTGAACTAGCTTGCTTATACTGAAACTGACGGCAGCCGGCGGGGTGCTCGTGACATCACGATGTGCAGCTTCTCTACTTAGATGCTGTATTTTACGGCAGTGAGGCGTTAGTTTAGCAACTATCACTGGCGTTACCAATATGAAGAGCGAGAACCACGCGGATGCGAGTGAAATCGTGCAATGTGCCGCAGAAAACCAAAGCGATGTCTACGTAGTCCTTCTCGGGGACAGTTTCGAGTGCCAGAGAATGTCTCGTAGCCTGCGCTCCACTGCCGCAGAATTGTGACAACCGACGTGCGAATAGCAAAAACTATCATTTCTTCAAGCACAATGTCAACGTCATTTCCCAAAGCAAAATCTTAGCTGCATTTTTCTATATAGAAAAACATTTTCAACGCCGAATGAATACCGGTAACTAAAGCTTCAGGTTTGGGTATTAGCTGTAAATATGCCTGATCTATTCAGAAAGCGTCAAATTGTCGGTTAGGCCTTTCACTACCTCAATACATAGCGCTGCGTTGTATATACACGTACGCTATAGGTGTATGTGAAGTGAAAAAGGCAAAAGATCACACGATACGGTATATTTCTGTGTTTTTCCGTGTCCTGCTGGACCCTGATACGTTCTTGGCGTCAGCCATGTATATATCCTTAGGTACTAACAGCATAAATTCAAACACCAACAATTCGAAATGTACTAGGCCACATTATTACATTTCCTGCTTAACATTCACGTTTAACTGTAGCCTAATTAATTCACCGCAGTGTGAATTTGGGTCGACAACATGCTTATACACCGGCTACGGAACGAGTGCAGATAATATTCAGCTGTATATTGTTGCATAGAACGGGTCTTGCGATTATTTTCTCTTGTTCGCACTTGCATTTATTCCAAAATATCTTCCGAGTGTACGACAGTAGCAACGCGGCTATCATTATGGTACGCTATACCTGGAGGGAAGAATCCAATGCACGACCTCGTGCTGAGAAGCAGGGGGCGATATAGCAGCTAAGCTACCAAGGCGTGTGAGAAAGGTTTCCATTGCCTCCTAGACCGACGAAGCAGCGAGCGAAGTAAGGGTCTTACGCTTCCGTTGGAGCTTTGCCGTGGCGTCAGGTCCTTTGGCATCATCCACCGCGTAGTTGGGCCGCTTCTAGGTTAGGACGCAGCGATGGGCGAAATCCGTGGAGCCAAGCTGCTGGATCTTGGGTCGCGTGGTTCGCACGAACACCTGCGCGATTCTGTGGGCACGCCTTCCTCGTGGCACGCTGTCTTGGGATTACTTCCCGAGGCGCGAGGTGCCGATGGAAGAAAGACTGAGTGGGTAACGAGATTGTCCAGCTTGTTTACGATAGTGATCATACAAAGGTCTAACTTCCTAACAAGCGCGAATTGATAGTCGTAACTTGTATTTATATAAATCCATGACTTAGCCCTTGTAGGGCAGCCTCCGTACATGTGCGGCAGCGTAAACGAGTACCAAATGATGACGGCGGAAGAGTGTGGTCCACATTTAAACAGCACAATCTTACGCATTATTTTCACTTTTCGGCAACTCCGCAGATGCTGTCTTGCTGGCTTCATTTAAATACCCAATGGCACGAGTGCGGAATATTGATTTTTTATCGCCTAAAGATGGATGCAGAATATGTTTTGGATGTTCTGTCAATTTTCGTTGGATTCTTTACAGTTCAGAGTGGAAAAAACAGCGCGAGAATCAAAAAGGGACCATATTGGCTTAGTGCACGACGAATTTTCCACGATTGCGAATTTCCCCACCAGAAAAGGCGAAATGATAGGTGGTGTCCTATACGTCACACATTCCGTCGCCTATTCTACCTGGTGGCTACCACCGTCAGCTGCCAACGTCAGGCGTTTTGGTCTCTGCCCTTGGCGACCGGTGCCTTTTACAATGTAGTAACTGAACGCGGGTTTACTACGCATGTTAACTTCTGCGTAGAGTGTACAGCTTGCCTGAAATCAAGTGGAAACTTCGCGGTACTCCAGTTGCAGTGTCTCTAGGATACCGGGCCGCTACGCTGTAGTGACAGCTGAAAGCCGCGATGTCGATGGACAAGGGCAACTGCTGCGTACCCGGATATGTTTTGCAGTGTTCTAATGTTGGGCCGCACCTAACAAACACCGAATGCTTTCACGTCGTTTTCTTACCTCCTTGCCGATGCCAGTTCGACAATTATGGTATTGCCAGGATCCTATAAACAATAACAGAGCAGAGAAAAATAGCAGACACATGAGAACTTCATAGCGAATTTTTTAGCAGCGTAAAGCAGCACGCACGAGTTCCATAAGCAATAGGAGGTTACGGAAACTGTGCCACAAGCATTATTGAATGAGGCGCACATGCCTTAAGAACATTGTATGCGGAGGACTGGGATAACGTGTATTGTTGCGGGGAGAAGAGAGGTTTAATATATATTTACGAGGTATTTACAAAGTGTTCACTGGCACACAATGTGGAATCCACTCCGCGCGACATCATCGAGCGTCGTCGACTTCTGCCCTAAGCTTCATCTCTGGCTGTGCTTGGTCACATGGACCCAGGCGGTGAATGCGCGGTCCCAGTGCTCGCTCGATCGCCCGAGTGGCATCGCTCGAGGCGGGTGACGTGCAAGACATCGGCGGACGGTCGAGACGTGGTGGAATCGAGAGGCGTGATTTCTCATGTGACATCGGGCAATTGGCGCACGACACGGTACGGGCCAGGTCCATGTCACGTGACCACGTCGTGGCTGTAATCCGGAGGCGGAAAAAAAGCATACAACACTTTGTTAATGCAACAAGCACAATGCAATACTAAAAAAAACGTGGGAGGTTGTAAGAGGTGTCATTGATGAGCCGGTTAAAAAGCAAATCACCCCTGAACAGGTTGATGCCAAATATGCCAAAACCTTCAAGGTATACTTTACTAGCATTGGTCCAGAGTTAGCTGATTGTATTCTAGCCTGTAAGAACAATTTCAATATCCCGGTCATCCCTAGTACGTTTTGCTTGGAGCAAGTGGACAAGCATACTGTAACCTCGACTATATTATGGCATGCCTTGCTACAAAGCTGCTTGTTACGATGACATTACCGTAAAAGCTTTGAAAGAAGACATTTATGTTCTTGCGCCAGTGCTTACAAAAATAATAACTCCATGAGCCCAGGCACATACCCTGACATTTTAAAGATCGCAGGAGTTTCTCCTCTGCGTAAAGGTGGTGACATCAATGACCCTGGAAGCTATCGACCTATCTCTGTGGTCAGCAATATAAATACTGTATTTGAGAAGGTCATTGCGGCTCAATTAAAACCCTACCTAAACGCAAACAAGCTTCTAACAGATTCCCAACATGGATTCCGAGCCAGTCGATCAACATCATCAGCAGTGCTAGAACTAACTCATAAACTCAACACTGCGCAAAAATGAATTTGCCGTAGGATCATTTTTAGATTTAAATAAAGCCTTCGACACAGTGATTAACTTCGTACTTCTAAAAAAAATACAGGTCTAAGGTTTTAACGAAACTTCTATGAACCCCTTTTGTAGCTACTTAAGCGGTGGTACGCAATATGCAAGTCGTGGCCCCTTTTCCCCTCAATATAACGCTATTGTTACAGGTGTTCCACAGGGATAAATTTTGGGCCCCATAATGTTCTCGTTACATGTTAATGACCTTCCATCAGCACTAATATCATCAAAAGCGGTTATTTACGATGACAATACCACACTAATATTTTCAGGTAAATCCCTTAATCAATTGCAGAGCACTATAATTTGCGAGTTATCAAACATGTCAACTTGGTTTACGTACGTGGAATAAATTAACACTAAACGGAGATAAAACTAAATACTTGGTATTCCACTCCCGATATTCTAAACGTGACACAACAGGCACGCAAGTTTATCTTGAAGCTGGTGCTATAGAAAAGTTAGACGCCGTAAAATACTTAGGAGTGTTATTAGAGTGCAACCTTTAGTGGAGACCACATATATCCAGTATATGCTCGCAATTAGCTCCTGCTTGCTATGTGCTAATTAAAGGTAGAGCGGAATTTATTCTTTACATACTTAAGATTATCTACTTTTCTCTCTTCCAGTGCCACAGCGTATACTGCGGTGAACCTACGTAGATCCGGTTATTCGGTTACGAAAAGAGCGTTGCGTTTATAACCTACACAAACCCTCATGATAACACCATGCTAGTCAGCCATCTCGGCATACTATCATTTCTCCTGGCATCCGAAATGAAAGTTGCGATTTTGATCAACAACATTGTACACAGAAATCACTCGTTGTTGCCAGACTTGTTCATCATACCTAACCGTAATACAAGGAATCCAACAAATATAAATTTTAACTTACCAGTCGCTCGTAACACGTGCGGTCAACGTACGTGTTACTGCATCTACTGCATTCTTTTGTTGGTTGCACGTATGTGTGATCGCTTAACTGTTCAAATTTTATCACTAGGAAGTAGACATGTACTGAATTTTGTAGCTGCTAATATATGTATATTGAGTAAGGGCCCACACTAGCCTTTGGCTACGGGTCCCAACATTTTTTTTTACAATTCACGTAAGAACGAAAAATAAATAAAACTGAAATGAATGAAGGCGAAATCAACTTTTCGCAAAGGCCAACTCGACGGTGTCCAAAGAAGAACCATTTCACCATGGTTGAAGGGGGCATATCGTGGTGGCCGGCATTATAGAAGCGTCGTTGCTTTTCCTATGAAGCGGGGAGGCGCAGGCAGGCAATCTGACGAGCTTCTACAGCTCGGAAGATGGCGCCACGGGCGCATTCTGGCGACGCGTCAAGAGCGGCGGGAAGGAGCGTGTCAGATGACAGCATGGAGTTTCTTCCGTACAAGAGATAAAACGGAGAAAAAACCCACACACTCATGTCGGGAGGAATTATAGGCAAATGTCATGATGGACAGAGCGACGTCCTAGTCATGATGGTCGGCAGAAACATAAAGGGCAAGCACATCTCTGATAGTTCTATTAAGACGCTCTGCGATGCCGTTGGTGTGAGGGTGGTACGCCGTTGTCAAGTTGGGCTTTGTAGCGCACGAGTGCAAGAGGTCCTCAACATCCTGTTAGTTCAGCAGCGCTGTGCTCCTTAGACGGAACTAAACCGGTTTCTTGCGTATTTTGCAGGTGAGAATACTGCTCTTTGCTTATTGCCTGCCCCTAAAACACCGCTTCCGAACACAGCTTCTGAGTGTCGTGTTGTGGTGCCTGTGGGCTGTGTACTGTGAACTGGGTCTAAGAAATCAAGGAAATCGTGAAGCAGTTTGAGGAATTCCGAAAGGAACTTTGCCTTGAAATTCGCTCCCTCAAGGAGACTGTAAAGTATTGTTCGGACACCCGCTACAGCGTGTCTATAGTTGAGACAGATATTGAGGAGCTGAAGCTGGATATGAAGAAGTTTGTGGGAAAAAAACACACACAGCTTGAGCACGAAAACTAGAGACTGCAAGTTAAGATAGACGAACTTCAGCAGTACCAGATATTGAACAACATTGATGTGGAAGATCTGCATGACGGCAGTAATGCAACCGCAGCTATCGAGGTTATGGGCTCGAAATTCAGCGAAACCGTTAATGACCTGGATATTGATGTTTGCCACATGGTTGAAACATCAAATAATAGAACAAAGAACCTTACTGGCTTTCTTTACGCGCCGTTCCAAACGCAACGCTATTATAGCTAAAGCCAGGAAGGCTCAGCTTACGACTCACCCCCGTATTCACAAACGCACCTCGACTTGACCCTCCACTCCAAATGCTCCTTGAGGGCGGTTTTTCATTTCACAAATCGCCCTCCACTTGAAAGGCGCCTTGAGTGAAGGAAAGCTCGAGCGCTTTACTCCAGAATCTCAAGGTAGCCTCGTAGCTACCTTGAATCGCTCCTCGAGTGAAGTTAGTGCGTAAACGTGGCTGCCTTGCGATCTGTCGCTCGCCTCGTCAGCTTTTTCCGATGGACGCCAGTTGCCTCCGTAGCTTTTCTTGGGTTAACCGTGCTGCGCATTCTCAAGGACTACGTTTTAGGAACTGGTGCAGTCGTCTGGAGCGCATCGGCAACGAAATCATTCCACTGCGGCGCCGAGATCGGTCGTCCTGTCAAGAAGACTGCGAGCTTGTGCAGTGACTGTCGTCTTACTACGTGCAAGAGCCAATTGATGACCTGCACACGGGTATTCTTCCTGCCAGTGCTCCGAAACTACTATCGGCGTCAGTGCATTCACGTGTTTCTCGCGACTCATCGTAGAAAGCCGCATCAGTTCAAGCACGGCGCGATACATAACTGCGGCGGACTTCGGACTTGTAAAAAGAAAACAGCTACGAAGATTCCTGTCATTAGTGCGTGTATTGCCTGTGTGCGTGTGTTGCTTGCGCGAGCGCCGGCAGTCGCCCCGTCGGCGCTGTTTTTACTCGGGCAGATCATCAGTGCCTACGCTAATCCAAGGACGGCGAAGCACACCGCAGCAAAGCGAGCATCTCTGTAAACGAGCAGGTGCGCTCCCTTTAATTTTTCAAGTTTTCTTTAATTTGATGCGGCTTGTTGCGCTAAGGAAAATAAGAAATGTACTGTAATTTCGCGCTGGCCGTGTGCAGTTGGTGCAATTTAGTCATAAGCAATAATTACGTAATCCTTGCTTCAAACCATTCAGCTTAATTAGCTTGTCATCCCTTTGAAGATCCGAGCTCAACAAGGAAGTCACCAACTATGAAATGGCATTCAGAATTATACCTGCACGTACACACAGGTTAATGTAATGTTTTGTTGGAATAAAAGAGACAATAACAATACAACAGAGTAGAGTTTTTGTACATCACATTATTTTTTATTCCGATAAATAAAGGTGTAGCAGTGTAGTGACAGCTCCTAATACAGACAGTGCTAGCAAGTGGTAGCAGATATATATCGAACACCTTTATTGCGAACATCCCAGCTCTCTATAGGGTACATTATGTAAGTGTTAGATCGCTGTTGTCGGTCTTGCTGAGCAAGCGGTAGACCAGCTGAAAAATGTTTCTTTGCAAATAAAAATAAATAAAAACAGTATAAGCTAATAATGTAAAAAAAATCGCGCTCTAGAACACAACATTCTTAAACGAATGTATTATTACGAAATGTAAACTAAAGACAACGAATGCAATACGTAAGCTAGTTTTCATGGACCTTTTTTAAAGTCATTGTATGTTTATTACCAACCTTTTCTCTTATGCAGAAACCCGGTTGCCAACACACGCACGAAGAGCAACTGCACTTCCAACTGTGCTGTGTATGCTGCGCTTGCATTGGTGTGCAAGTGGAGGAGAGGTCCAGTTAATGTCCTGCTGCACCATAATAGCCGTCGAAATATTCTGCTTAAGACATCTATCACTTTTCTGACATCCTACCAACTCAAACGTCACCACTAAAAGCGGTTTGACTGCATGGATTTGCCTTCATAGGCACGTTGTAGCTGAAGTCATTGTATTTTTCATCCAGATGTCCTTTCTTCAGTCATATTTATTAAGACAGTATGTACCCCTTAATAATTTCTGGTCAATTCAAGTGCCAATTCTTTTTCTAGAACAATAAATTAACATTATTCTCGCCTTTTTGTACTTTGATAGTATGCAATAAAGCGTGAACGCTTATCCTACAAACAGAAGCAGTAATGAAGGAGAATTAAGAAAGGGGGTTAACCGAGGGGCGCGATTTTTAATAATCATATCATGAGAAGCCAACAAGCAAAGTCACCAAAGACAACATAGGGAAAATTACTTGTACTTACTAATTGAATTAAAGAAATTATAAATTAATAGCAATGAAAGTGGATGAAAAAAACAACTTGCTGCAGGTGGGGAATGATCTAGTTCTAGTAGTAGTAGTTCGTTCTAGTAGTAAAATATAATTGCACAAAAAGTGGATGGGAAAACGGCGCCGCGGTAACTCAATTGGTTAGAGCATCGCACGCCTATGGCAAGTTGTTTTCTCATCCACTTTCATTGCCATTTTTTTGTCATTTCTTTAATTCCATTAGTAAGTACAAGTAATTTCTCCTATGTTGTCTTTGGAGTCATCGCTTGCTTGTTTCCAAGGATATAAACAGAAGGAGTAGTACTGCTGACAAAGATATTCTAGGATAGAACACCATCTCTGTTCAAGACAGTAGCCTGTTGGGTGTAGCTACCCGACGGCGTGCAGTGGTAAATTCTTGTAGAATATATGCTGTTTCTACCCTGCTTCTAGCTTCAGCTTAAGATAAATTATGACGGCCCGAACAATGAGTTTCTTCTATTGGATGCGGATGACAGTTGGCTTCAATGGGGCTTGCAGGCTTCAGTGGGGCTTGCAGAACTTCAGCTATTGACCGAGGTAGAACACCCAGGGTAGCAGCGTGTCTTGTAGGATCCCAAAATAGGCCAAATGGTGATGCAGACTGTCACAATGACAATGCTGAAAAATACAGTATAGAGCGCATTACTACCGTTATTTCAGAAAAGGTGAGATCAACCATCAAAACTATGGCATATCTTTAATCTACACTTGCTCATGCTAAAGTAGCTTCAGCATGCCACTAAATACTGAAGTGCTGGCTACAAATGCTACGAAAGTGTTGCATCACAAATTGTGGGCAGCAAAAAGCTCCTTTCGCAGCTGCAACGCACCACGGGCAACTGATGACTTCGCGCATCATATTCATGCTATTTAAAACAAAAAATTATATGACAGCTGAAGGGCAATAAAAAATTAATTTGATTTCATTATGACATGGCTGTTTCATTTTTGTGGTTCTAAATAACACGGTGTCCATTTCGCCATATTGTGAATGTGGGGACACGTAACATGAATATTTTTACAAAGTTTATGAAAATAAGCACAGACTAATTACCAGGTAGGTTAGTCAAGTACTTCAGCGCCTAGCTTTCAGGGAAGCGAGCTGCTGCAATTTCAACAGGCAGGCACCATATCTATCAATGCTTTCAGGTCTGCCAGAAGCCTTACTGTGCAGCACAGGCGTTTACTTTTTCATCAGCTGGTCCTCCCAAAGCCCACATACTGCACCAGAATGCCAAAACTTTTATGTAGACAGGGCGCTCGCGCGCTAAGTAAATTCAATATACCTAAGTGAAAGCACAGTTTATGGAACGCGCACCATCTGCTACCACATAGCACACTGAAAAAGTTAAGACGAAAAAACAAATGGCGGTGATGAAGTATTGACAAGTGAATTTTCGGAAGATTAAAACATTGCATAGCGCATATGTGAAGTGAGGAAGCACAGGAAAAGCACGCACCAGTGCTGGTTCGTTGACCATATGTGCTACAAGTTGAGCAAGCCTACTGACCACCACGTCTTCTAAAACAAAGTACAGGACTCAAAAGACGCTCTTTTCTCCCAACCTGCCGGAGCTACGCACTCAACCATATACGCATTCTGCCACATGTATACTATAACTGCTTCTCCTCTACCGAGAGATTTCATACGCGATACTGGAATGATCGTTGGATGCAGGCGCAGATCCGTACCTTCTACATTTTCGTTTAAAAAAGCGAAACCAACAACAGATTGTCGTGCCGAATCTGCCACAAGTTCCCATTAGCAAAAAAATATATATATGTTTTGCACAAGCTTATGCTGACTCGAATATGTTTCAGGTACTAATTAATGCCCGCAGCCTAAGCAACTGGAGTCAATCATGCTTGTGCACATCGGAAATGGCTTATCGACAGCACCGCGGCAACCTCAAGAAAACCTCATTAACATACTGTGCTTCCATGAAAAAATGGCTCACTCACCCATATTTTCTGTCCTGGTGTTGCGTTCAGCAAACTCGCAGCACCACTCGGTCTTGAAGGTAAACAAAGCTGCCCATCGGCCGTTCCATCTGTGACCTCAGAAGTGATTCAGGCTCGGTCACCATACGCAGGAGGACAGAATCACCCATCATAACCGCGTTTAACAACCGCAGCGGTAGTCACCAATGAAACACTAGGAAACAAAGAGCAGCGGACAAATGCCGGCGCAAATTATCTTGGTTCTCAGCCATGAGCCATGCTCTCAGCTGTTGGGATGCGATTGTTGCCAGACCTCAAACACAGCTCCCGCTTGCTCTATCAGTCGAGCGCTCACAGTGGCAGCGTCGCCGAGATAAAGTTGTGCATTGCGCCGTGTAAATTGTTTGATTAGGAAGACGAAAGAACTGAAACACATATTTGTCTTAAATAATGGGACTTTTAATAAGCACATTGAAGAATAGCCTCGATATCAGACGCTTTTCTCGGTCGATACACTTCACTTAAGTCGAGGGCGCATTTTCAAGGCGTTCCTTGGCGGAGGAAAGGTGAAGTAGCGTTCATGAAACGCAACGGCGCCTTGAGTGAAGGAAGCCCCGTCGCCTCGACTTGGCTGAGTCGAGGAGAAGCTTCAAGTGAAGGCGTGTTTAAGAATACGGGGGTCAGTCTCTCGAGTATGAAGGACACTCAAAGACCGCGTTTATAAATAAACACGTTACGCGCAAAAACAAGCAGTTGCTGAGCGCCACGATTTCTTGTCAAAAACGTTATTGGCTGGAAGTATGTCTGGAGCAGCAACGGAAAAGTGCTTGCGCGCCGAGGGGATTCAACGCCTGTTCTGCGCATTGCATCGATGACAGATATAGATTGCATGACTGCATAAAACCAGATGGCAGAACCTGCGACTGAGCAGGCAGATACGGGAGCGGCTTATTGTGGCCGAAGTATTTTGCCCATTTTCGCTGAAAAATATGTGCTGTGGGGTCCGCTGGCTACATGAAGCCTGAGCAAATAAAAGGACAAATCTGTTCTCTGTTCTTATGTTGTTGTTCCGTTAGATACTTTCATATCAATTCTCGTTCAATGTGTAACAAATTCGATGACTTTACTGGGCTGGTAAATTGTTTCGGTTTTTCCTTGCATGTGATAATGATATCTGAGACATGGTACGCAGACAAAAATGTTCTCGCTACCAATGTATCAGACCTACTTTAATATTTGGGGTTTTACGTGCCAAAACCACTTTCTGATTATGAGGCACGCCGTAGTGGAGGACTCCGGAAATTTTGACCACCTGGGGTTCTTTAACGTGCACCTAAATCTAAGCACACCGGTGTTTTCGCATTTCGCCCCCCATCGAAATGCGGCCGCTGTGGCCGGGATTCGATCCCGCGACCTCGTGCTATCAGACGTACTTTGTTAACCGTCCAAGTGGACGTCAAAGTGGTAGTGTCTTGGTGCTTGTCCCTTCTGATCTTGAATGCCATTTCATTTCTTAGTTTTCTTATGTGTCTGCCAGTTGCAAAGCGTTCTTTCTCATTTTCAAACGCACTGTATTTTCTGTTTTCTAACCCGCCGTGGTTGCTCAGTGGCTATGGTGTTGGGCTGCTGAGCATGAGGTCGCGGGATCGAATCCCGGCCACGGCGGCCGCATTTCGATGGGGGCCAAATGCGATAACACCCGTGTGCTTAGATTTAGGTGCACGTTAAAGAACCCCAGGTGGTCAAAATTTCCGGAGTCCTCCACTACGGCGTGCCTCATAATCAGAAAGTGGTTTTGGCACGTAAAACCCCAAATATTATTATTTCTGTTTTCTATGTACGTCACTGAAGATAATTACACTATTTTCGGTAATGAAGACTTTACCATCGATATGTTGGGCAAGAGTACTCTGCGATTTGACGTTCATGTCGTAGTGTCTTGTAATGCATGTTCAAATGTGAATAATTTGCTAACTCGTCTTATGCAGCAGTCAGCGACAATTCTTGACACATTTGCAACTAACGTTGCACTTACAAAATCAGGCGTTGTTTGCTGTGACCAGAGTGATCACATGGCACTCTATCTGTGTGCGCTGGAACAAACCACTAAGCGACCATTACTGTGTGATCTATACTACCAGACAATCACCCATAAAGCCCGTGAATCGTTTCGTGCTGCAATACAAAATACGTCGTGGGATGATGTATACTGCATATGAAACATTTATGAACCAATTTAAAACGTTATATTTTGAGCACTTCCCAATGAAAAAGAAAAAAAAACATCAAGACGGAGGAAAATTCTGAAGCCCTGGGTTAGCCCTTCTTTGCTTCAACGCATCAGTGTTTAACACCAGCTTTATAAAACCTTTTTCAAAACTAGAGACTTTTTAAGTCCATCGCGATACAAGGCGGATCGAAATAAATTAAACAAGGACATCATAGTTGCTAAGATTCAATATTATGTGACATTTTCCAGCGTAACAGTGGTCGCAGTGAATTCTCTGGCGGCAACTATCCGTTCTTTTTGATCCTGGAGGTAAAAGTGAAATACCTGATAAAATGATTTTCAACGGAGCGGAGACGTGTGGTGGATCACTGGCAAATTCCTTTAACAACTCTTTCCTCGGGCATTCCCAGTCCGGGGGTTATTTAGAAGCGTTTCAATTTCTTTCATGGAGTAGCCGCGACGGCGTTTTTCTTTCTCCTGTCGATAACCAGAAAGTTACCACCACATTTCGGAGCCTTAAAAATAGCAGTTCGTTGGATACAGACGACTTGAAGATATTACCTGTTAAACATGTTATCGACCTGATTGCACCTCCGCTGACCCATGTTTTCAACCTTTCTCTTACGACATTCACTTTCCCTATTCAAATGTAAGTCGCTAGGGTCATCCCGGTCTTCAACAAGGGTGATAAAGATAGCGTTGCCAATAATAGGTCATTATCTTTACTTCCTGTTTTTTCGCATGGTCTATAAAAATCAATTTAATTCGTCTCTCCCATTTTATTGAACGATTAATAGGTCGACAAAAACGGCGCTGCTTGCGCAGAAAGAAATTATTATCCGAAAATTTGAGGAAAAACGATTAGTATTTGCCCTCTGTATTGACTTTAAGGAAGCCTTCGACAGCTTAAATCGTCAAATACTTCTTGCCAAGCATGAAAGCCATGGGATTCGAGGGCGTGCTCTTGAACTCATGAGTTATTCGTCGCGTCGACGTCAGTGCGTTAACCTTAATGGGGACTTACCACAAACGCTGTGCTAGAAGTGCCGCAAGGAAGTGTACTGGGACCTTCCTTGTTTAATTTATATATTACCAACATCATCAATATTTATGCTAACTCGTTTAATGATATATCCGCTGTTGACACCAATATGTTTTTCAGGGGTAAAAATCCTGACGAATTGATCAGAAAAGCTGGCGAACTGCTTGTCATACTCGAGCGTTGGTCGCAGCTAAATGCATTAGAAAGTAATGCGGCCAAAAGAAAAGCGATCATTTCTCGCCCCAAGAGTAAAAATGTATTATGCTATGAATCTTTGACTTATAGACCCAATAACATGGAAATTGTGTCAGCATTCAAAACCCTTGGTGTTTGGTCTATGGAAAAGTTGCTATGGGATGTGCATGTCAGTCACGTGTGTTCAGCTGCGTCATGTTTTATTGGTCTCTGATACCGTAACACTCACGTCCTTCCTACTAATATCGAACTGCTGCTCTTCAAATCTTTGCTCGTGTCATAAGTTAATTACTGTCAACTCGTATGGAGCACTGCCACGCACACAGCCTTAGAAAAGGTCTACGTCCTTCAAAAGAAAGCTTTACGCATCATTCACAACTTAGCCAGAGATCATCCTTCCGCAAAGCTCTTCGAAACGGCTGATATTCAAAGGGTTTTTACTATTTATAACCTACGCCTAGTTCTTCGGTACAAATACGAAGTAAAGAACAATAGCTCGACGCTTAAAGAAATAGCAGAGTTAACCGAATACGCTTCTGTGTGTCTTTCACAGCTCAGGAAAAAAATTTAAACAAGAACGCCACGCACGAATTACGGAGCCCAAATCCCGAAAATGACTTTACCCTCCGTATTAAATGATTTAACACGAAATCGTTTTGATATCTCATGTTGCAGGTCTGAGCTTCATCCTTTCTTCGTGTAGAATTCATATCTGGAATCTCAAATGTGAAAATTGTCTTTGATATGCGTTTTTCTTCGCATTTCGCTTTTCTTATAATTGCATACAAGCTTACTGTTTGTTTCTTTGCTTATGTTTATGTACCTAGGTTGTGTATACCACCACTGCTTGCTGCTGAGCTGTAATAGGCTGAAAAGCCTAGTCATGCTCACTAGAGCTTTAACTTCCCATGCCCTCCGCTCTCTGAAGTGGTAAATAAAAATTATTGATTGATTGGTTGATTCATTGATTGATTGATTTAAAATCTTGTCTAGTAGCCAATATGAATTTCAAAAAACAGATCAACTGAAGAAGCGTTGTGCTGTATTAAAGATACCATACATACAAACATAGACAGTAAGAGGTAACACATCATTTATTTCTAGACTTAAACAAAGCATTTGACTCAATAAAGTGCGACATCGTACGGCACAAACTGTCCGGATACGGGTTGCAGGTAGTTGCACTAGATCTCTTTAAAAACTACTCGAGTGACCGCTATCAAATGGTGCAAATAAAAGACACCACATCATCAAAGATAAAGTTAACACAAAGAGTTCCACAGGGGTCAGTACTAGGACCTTTTTTTTTATTTCTTGGTTACATTAATGGCATTGTAACTATACCCAGTTCTCCTGAACCTATTATGTATGCCGATGATACTAACATCTTTTTTAAGTCCACAGACCTAACAGATATGGTAAGAAGGGCCAACACCTACCTTGCGTCCCTCGCGGCATGGTTCCGGGAAAATAGGCTGCAGCCTAACACAGCGAAAACAAAGTGCATAATATTTCGTGCGCTTAACAAACCACTAAGTAAGGAAATAGTTCTAACTTTTCAAGGGCAACAGATAACCAGGGTTGGAGCAAAAGTTTCTTGGTGTTTGGTTCCGAGAGCACCTTTCGTGGAATGTACACGTCAATAATTTAGCCACCGAACTCTCCCGATCTGTTGGATGCTTGAATAAAATTCCACACTTAATACCTATCTGGCTGGAACAAAACATACACACTTCACTGTTCTACTCGAGGTTATCGTACGGAGTATTGGTATGGGGCACCACAACAAAAACTAACTAGAACAGACTAATTATTCCACAAAAGAAGATATTCCGCATTTATGAAAACTATGAGGGACCATGTTATGAACTGAGCATATTACCATTATTTGTTAAATACAGAATGCTTAAAGCTGACGACGTTTATGATTTAAACTACTACAGCAGATACATAACAATGCACTATATATACAGGAAAACATTACTAAAGTTCCTCACGTTATGAGACTAAAAAGAAAACGAACACTAAACACAAGGGCCCATTATGGTAAGAAAACAACCAGCGACCAAATACTAACAATCCTAAATATGCTAGAAGATAACATTGATTTCAGTATGACTAGAAATTCCTTCAAAAACCATGTGAAGGAATTGTTACTAACACAGTGTTTAAGAGAGTGATTTTTGCAACGTAAATATATCATAAATCGCTTTTTGCTCTTTCTTTGTTACGTGGATACATACACATTGATGGTCATATGCGGCATTTGAGCGTACTATTGTAAATTACATTTACAACCTGTACTTTACTGTTTGTGGACAGGGAGAGGAAAGGGGAAGAGGGGGAAAAGGGGAACATTTATTATTTCACCGTCTATATTGGTAAACCAACCGTAACCCAATAATTTGTCAAATTCTGTTGTTCTAAGTTTTTGTGTAAATTCACGTACAATGTGGGAAAATATGTAATATGCTCAGTGCCAATGAACTGCCACTAAATGATGAATAATACACGAGTATGTTGCGGGTACAAGGGCCACTGTCAGATGATGCGCGCCTTTTGCTCCTGCACCTTTCTTGAAGTTGTATTCAAGATGACATAAGCATTCATTCATTCATTCATTCATTCATTCATTCATTCATTCATTCATTCATTCAACTTTTTCTTATTGTTAAACCTCCAGCATTAGGGCCAATCCCCTGTTGTCGGTATGCGTCAATATGTGGGACCATCATGATCATCAGCATCGCATGCGCCATGCGCAGATTCAATCTCCGCAGCTGCGCTCCAAGACATGCCTTCCCAGCAGCCCGTCGAAAATAATAAAGCAATAAATGCGAAACTGCCAGCCTCTCGTGGCTATGAGTTTTTAAAATCAGCAGCAACAACAACTACCAGTAAGCCTACATGGGTCCATATAGTGCGTTCATAGGGCACACGATTCCAGGACATTAGAATGTTCACCTAACCGAATAATGTGTCTCCTGAGAAAGTAGGTATATTTATAAAAACTAGCAGGTAAATAGAAACAAGCTTAGAAAACTGTATACGCATTTTTGTAATCCAATATTGCGCCAATTTTATATCAAATTGTGCGTATATGCAATCAACGAACGCTTCGTATAGTGATATCAGCATAAGCGGATTTACTGGCCTCTTCACGCACTACTCCTTCTCCTTCAAAAGAAGAGGTCAATATTTTCCCAAAGAATGAAGGACACAACACGACATAGGCGGAGACGTTTAATTTACTCGTGAGGGGGGGGGGGGTGTAGCGAACCCCACATATAGAATGAAGGAACGAAGAACGCAACTCGACATAAGCGGAGAGTTTTCATTTTCCCTGACGAGCTTTCTGAGTCTTATATAAATATATATATATATATATCATGCACTGGAAAAAACTTTGTGTGACCTCGAAGAATCGCGCGCTGAAGTGGTGGCGTTATGCGACCATATACAAGACCTTATAGTAGGATGCAATTCAATTTCGCAGCCCGAGTCCTCTCGGTGGTGTAATCTTCCCCCGTGTAGTTGTCGCATACTTGGCTATCACTAATATTCCTTCGCCTTTCCGGCGAAACTGCAGTCTCTCTCTCTCTCTCTCTCTCTCTCTCTCTCTCTCATTTTTCGATGAATCCGAGTATAAGCGCTGCTCCGCATGACTGCTGTTGATTTTGATGTCGAGTGAATCCGGCTTGGCCTCATTTCGGTTACCGAGTGAATTACACAGTGTTCCCCGACTATCATGAACCAAGACCTAAAGAAAGAGCAGTCGCGTTACTCGAAGAAAACCTAGTGCATATTGTTTCCACTACAGTGGAGTAGCCGCCAGTAATTCTTTCGTCACTGAGATGTAATTCAGTAATTGGAATAATTATCACTCGAGAAGTACTGTCCTGATTTTCAAGGTGTCAATGGGGCATGTGTAGGCACCTCAAAATGAGATCTAACTGCGTTGTTTTCAGAGACGGACTCATCATCATCAGCATAATCATCATCATCATCATCATCATCATCATCAGCCTTGTTACGCCCACTGCAGGGCAAAGGCCTCTCCCATACTTTTCCAACTACCCCGGTCATGTACTAATTGTGGCCATGTAGTCCCTGCAAACGTCTTAATGTCATCCACCCACCTAACTTTCTGCCGCCGCATGCTACGCTTCCCTTCCCTTGGAATCCAGTCCGTAACCCTTAATGACCATCGGTTATCTTCCCTCCTCATTACATGTCCGGCCCATGCCCATTTCTTTTTCTTGATTTCAACTAAGATGTCATTTACCCGCGTTTGTTCCCTCACCCAATCTGCTCTTTTCTTATCCCTTAATGTTACACCCACCATTCTTCTTTCCATAGCTCGTTGCGTCGTCCTCGATTTCAGCAGAACCCTTTTCGTAAGCCTCCAGGTTTCTGCCCCATATGTGAGTACTGGTAACACACAGCTGTTATACACTTTCCTTTTGAGGGATAGTGGCAACCTGCTGTTCATGATTTGAGAATGTCTGCCAAACGCACCCCAGCCCATTCTTATTCTTCTGGTTATTTCAGTCTCATGATCCGGATCCGTGGTCACTACCTGCCCTAAGTAGATGTATTCCCTTACCACTTCCAGTGCCTCGCTACCTATAGTAAACTGCTGTTCTCTTCCGAGACTGTTAAACATTACTTTAGTTTTCTGCAGATTAATTTTCAGACCCACCCTTCTGCTTTGCCTCTCCAGGTCAGTGAGCATGCATTGCAATTGGTCTCCTGAGTTACTAAGCTAGGCAATATCATCAGCGAATCGCAAGTTGCTAAGGTATTCTCCATCAACTTTTATCCCGAATTCTTCCCACTCCAGGTCTCTGAATACCTCCTGTAAACATGCTGTGAATAGCATTGGAGAGATCGTATCTCCCTGTCTAACGCCTTTCTTTATTGGGATTTTGTTGCTTTCTTTGTGGAGGAGTACGGTGGCTGTGGAGCCGCTATAGATATCTTCCAGTATTTTTACATATGGCTCATCTACACGCTGATTCCGTAATGCCTCCATGACTGCTGAGGTTTCGACTGAATCAAACGCTTTCTCATAATCAATGAAAGCTATATATAAGGGTTGGTTATATTCTGCACATTTCTCTATCACTTGATTGATAGTGTGAATATGGTCTATTGTTTAATAGCCTTTACGGAATCCTGCCTGGTCCTTTGGTTGACAGAAGTCTAAGGTGTTCCTGATTCTATTTGCGATTACCTTAGTAAATACTTTGTAGGCAACGGACAGTAAGCTGATCGGTCTATAATTTTTCAAGTCTTTGGTGTCCCCTTTCTTATGGATTAGGATTATGTTAGCGTTCTTCCAAGATTCCGGTACGTTCGAGGACATGAGGCATAGTGTATATAAGGCGGCCAATCTTTCTAGGACAGTGTTCCCACCATCCTTCAACAAATCTGCTGTTACCTGATCCTCCCCAGCTGCCTTCCCCCTTTGCATAGCTCCTAAGGCTTTCTTTACTTCTTCTGGCGTTACCTGTGGGATTTCGAATTCCTCTAGGCTATTCTCTCTTCCACTATCGTCGTGGGTGCCACTGGTACTGTATAAATCTCTATAGAACTCCTCAGCCACTTGAACTATCTCGTCCATATTAGTTACGATATTGCCGGTTTTGTCTCTTAACGCACACATCTGATTCTTGCCTATTCCTAGTTTCTTCTTCACTGCTTTTAGGCTTCTTCCGTTCCTGAGACCCTGTTCAATTCTATCCATATTATAGTTCCTTATTTCCGCTGTCTTACGCTTGTTGATTAACTTAGAAAGTTCTGCCAGTTCTATTCTAGCTGTAGGGTTAGAGGCTTTCATACATTGGCGTTTCTTGATCAGATCTTTCGTCTCCTGCGATAGGTTACTGGTTTCCTGTCTAACGGCGTTACCACCGACTTCTATTGCGCACTCCTTAATGATGGCCATAAGATTGTCGTTCATTGCTTCAACCCTAAGGTCCTCTTCCTGAGTTAAAGCCGAATACCTGTTCTGTAGCTTGATCCGGAATTCCTCTTGTTTCCCTCTTACCGCTAACTCATTGGTTGGCTTCTTATATACCAGTTTCTTCCGTTCCCTCCTCAAGTCAAGGCTAATTCGAGTTCTTACCATCCTATGGTCACTGCAGCGTACCTCCTCTGCTATTCCTAGAGCCTATGCCATATTCCCCCACTGACTTGTCTCCAGCCTGCTTCTTGCCTACCCTGGCATTGAAGTCGCCCATCAGTATAGTGTATTTTGTTTTGACTTTACCCATCGCCGATTCCACGTCTTCATAAAAGCTTTCGACTTCCGGGTCATCATGACTGCATGTAGGGGCATAGACTTGTACTACCTTCAATTTGTACCTCTTATTAAGTTTCACAACAAGACCTGCCACCCTCTCGTTAATGCTATAGAATTCCTGTATGTTACCAGCTATTTCCTTATTAATCAGGAATCCGACTCCTAGTTCTCGTCTCTCCGCTAAGCCCCGGTAGCACAGTACGTGCCCGCTTTTTAGCACTGTATGTGCTTCTTTTGTCCTCCTAACCTCACTGAGCCCTATTATATCCCATTTATTACCCTCTAATTCCTCCAATAACACTGCTAGACTCGCCTCACTAGATAATGTTCTAACGTTAAACGTTGCCAGGTTCAGATTCCAATGGCGGCCTGTCCGGACAGACGGACTAATTGTGTTCAATTTTTTCCGACTGGCAAAGAAACTTCACGAAGTATTAAAAATACTACGCGAGTGCGCTCCCGCCCACCATCACAAAGCAGTGCCCTCAAATAAGTTGATTGAAAGCAACTCTATTGCCTGCCGCAAACCCGAAGAGACAGCGCATTACCTTGATTATGGTACGGAAGGAGCGCCAACAGCTGGTTTCGCGGCTTCTACATCACAATTATTATCCGTCTCTCAAGGTCCACTGATCACATTGATAAGAAAAGCCGCTTGATGACGCGGCCGAAGCACCGCTCTGACCACGCACGAAATGCCAAAAGCAATGTAATAGGCATGGAACGAATCAAAACCCGGCTTTGCTTGCAACGCATCGAAAGAGTACGCGCGAAGCTATATTTCGCGCCAAAAACTTGCTTCAGACCAAAGCCAAATGATAGTGACCATTTTATTTTTCGTGAACTTAATGTATACGTGCTGCAAAAACAGATTCGTGTAAAAAATAAAAATCGAAATAAACAGACTGGGAAGCGACAAACGTGTAGGGAGAAGTCAGAACCGATATGTTCGATATACCGCATCTAAATAAGCCGAATTAGCAATCAGGATGTCTGCACAAAAACGACAAAAAAAATCCCGTCAGATTTCAGTGCGCTCTTATTATCTATGAATTCGTAAGCTCCGTTGAACACCAGCCTAAAGGACTTGTTCGAATCTGCTTTTGCAGCTACGCAGTACTGTGTGCGTTTTATCACATCTTCAGTGGATTTCTTGATGACCGACCCCGGAATTCTACGGCTGACATCCGTTATCCTTGCCTTGAACTAATCTGACCTCCGCCTCGATCATGTAAGTGCGATCTTTCACATAAATCCAAAGAAATAAATCGAGCGGAGAGAACTCGGCTGGCCTAGCCGGCCAATTTACAGGCTTGTTCCTTCCAATCTATTGCGCATAAAAAGTCGCATCCAGCTGTTTCGTGCTCGGCTGCTACTGTGTGCTTGGCGCCCCATCTTGCTGACCACAGAAGTGGAAGACGTCGCTGACAAACTCATCCACCACTCCTTCAAGGATTTCGTTCAAGTAACGCTGTCGAGTCAGTGTGCGATCGAAGTAGATGGGACCGATTATAGCACCGGCGTAAATTCCGAACCACACATTCAGGGACCACTGGTACTGGCGCCGATTTCGCTTTAGCCAGTGTAGATTGGAGACCTTCCAATAGTGTGCATTAAGTAAACTTACGTGGCCGTTTCTGCAAAAATTGACTTGATCTGTGCACATGATGTTGTTCAAAAGTCCGGTGGGTAATCGGCTTTTGTGAGAACCCAATTCAAGAAATCTAGACGATGCTGAAGGTCTCTGTCTTCCAAGCATCGTTGCTGGCTAAGGTGCTAAGAGTGAAAGGCCGCCATTTAGAATGCTCCAAACTGGTGACTTGGAAATTGGTCCCTAGGTGGCGGCGTCCCACACGCTAGCATTATGGTTTGACGCCATAATTGCTGGAACATCCGTGCGTAGGTTAAGACTCAAAGATGGAGTCCTCCGCCACTGTTTCTTGAAGCTGCCTGTTTGTCTCAGGTTTTCATAGTTTCTGATGATAGTCAATGCGTTTGCTCTACCGCCACACTTCCATGACTGATATATATATATATATTTGCGGCCTTCCTCTTGTTGCCATTTGCAGATGCCAGGGCAAGGATCATGTTTACCTTCTGCTCATTATAGAAAGACATTTCGGATGGGACGAAACAAAACGCACCTTTAAATCTTTGCACTGACGTTGTCGATTTGCTTTTGTTATGATAGATTTTGTGACAAAAACAACAACATCCTTGAGCTTTATTTACGCTACAACAGCTATCACAGCTTGTTTCCAACTAACAGCAAACGCGACATGTTTCTTCGGCCGGCGCGCGGCAGATAAGGTACTAGCTCGACCATGATGTTTTTCTTAATTTCCTTATTTCATTCTGGATAACTCAGAGGGAGCCTGTTCGAGGGCGCGGCTTTGTGATCCGTGTGGGAGCGCAGTCACGTGGTATTCTGCATATTACGCGAGGTTTATCAGCAGGGAAAAAAATGTACACAATTAGGATGTCGCTGAAAATACTGCAATTAGATGTGCCTTGGCTGTGCCTTCAAATGCGTTATTGACACTTTGATAGTTAGGATAGTACGTCTCGAATTAGATATTTAGTTAGATTACCTATATAAATCTCAGTAACGAAAAAATAACTGGCAGCTACTCCACTGTACCGGAAACTATATGCACTAGGTTTTCTTCGAGTACCGCATTGCTATTATTTCTAAATCTTGGTATGGTATGGTATGGTATGGTATGGTATGGTATGGTATGGTATGGTATGGTATGGTATGGTATGGTATGAAGATCTTTATTGGGTCCTGAAGGTCAACCCTAGGTTGACGCGGGCCGCTCCCACGTTAGGACTGTCAGGCCGAGCACTTCAGCCACATCGCAGGATTTCTGGACTGCCCGTAATTGGTCAGAGAGTGATTCGTTGTGTAGCATTTGCCGCCACCATTCCTGTTCCATGTCACAGTCTGTGAAGACCGCGGGGCACTGCCACAGCACGTGGTCAAGAGTAATGATGCCATTGCACTTATTACAGTTGGTTTGAGTTTCCCTCTCCGGATAGATCCTGTTAATAAAATGTGGACTTGGGTATGTTCTTGTCTGTAGCAAACGTAATGTGACCGCTTGGGCTCTGCAAAGCTTACCATGTGGCAATGGGTATTCCCTTCTGCTTAAATAATAATGCTTCGTGATTTCGTTATATGTTAATAATTGATCCCTGTGTTCCCCGGGTGAAGTGTAAGTTGCTCGGTCTTAAAGAGCACGGCCAGAAAGTCCTCGTGCTCCTTCATTTGCCACCTCATTGAGGTTTCTCCGAGCTAAGTCCACCACCCCCAAATGTGCAGGAAACCAGCGGATTTCAATCCTCTCACTGTTGACCTTCTCTAGTAGTTTTGTTGCTATCCGTGTCACATCTCCGTTGGTAAAGTTGCGTATGGCTGTTCTAGAGTCGCTGTAAATATTTGTCCACCGATTAGCCCGGATGGCTAAGGCGATTGCTACTTGTTCTGCTACTGTTGGGTCCTTGGTATAGACGGTGATGGCATCCCGTATGTTACCTTGAGTGTCTACAACAACGGATGTATACGCATCCTTATTTTTAACCCAGGCAGCGTCAACGAACACCGCCTGCTGCTTATGTTGATCTATGTCTTGAAGGAGTGCCTTCGCCCTTGCCTTCCGTCTCTCGACGTTATCTCTCGGGTGCATGTTCCTTGGGAACGGGGTCGTCTTTATTGTTTCTCGTAGTCCCGCTTCCGGTTGTGTTAATAATTCTCCTTCGTTGGTGTGGTTGTTAATTCCTACGCCAATTTCTTCAAGTAGCGCCTTCCCAGGTCGTGTCCTCATTAGTTTCTCCTGGTGGGCCACCTGTTGAGCCTCAGCTATCTCTTCTAGCGTCGTATGCAACCCTAGGCACGATAAGCTATCATTGGCCGTACTGATGGGAAGTCCTAGTGCAGTCTTTATAAGTCGTCTGATTAAAGCGTTTAGCTTGTTCTTCTCAGCCTGTGTCCATTGTAGCATGCCAGCCACGAACGAGAAGTGGCAAAAGGCGAATACATGTACCAATCTCATGGCACTGTCTTCTCCTAGCCCCTTATGCTTGTTGGTAATTCTACGCACAAGCCTAATGACTTCTTCTGACTTGTTGTAGAGGTGTTGTATCATCATGCAATTAGATCCATTCGCTTGCAGAAGTCCTAGCACTCTAATAGTCTCCACCTGCCTGATTGGTTCTCCATTCTTGGCGTATATATCTGTGCGGGGTTCTTCCTCTGGGATGTATCCGTTCGGCTTGCGACCACGCCTACTGCTCCGTAGTGCCAATAGTTCTGATTTTTTAGCAGAGCAGTTCAGTCCCATACTCTCAAGTGTCGTTTCCACCGCATAAATGCATTCCTGTTGTTTGGTCTCTGTTTGTCCCATATTATCTTCGGCACTCCTGACTGTTACGTCATCTGCACATACAGCAAAGTGGATACCTTCAATCTGCGCGAGACCTCGAGCCACT
Source organism: Dermacentor variabilis (assembly GCF_050947875.1). Taxonomy (NCBI): domain Eukaryota; kingdom Metazoa; phylum Arthropoda; class Arachnida; order Ixodida; family Ixodidae; genus Dermacentor; species Dermacentor variabilis. The sequence continues at coordinate 1,179,929 of NW_027460390.1, read as the reverse complement.
TTTGACATTGCCAAATTAAATAACATGGGTGATAGGACAGACCCTTGTGGTGTCCCACGATTCCCAAGTTCCAGGGTTGTCGATTGGAGTTCGCCTAACCTGAGAAAAGCAGAACGGCCACCGAGAAAGGCTTTGACTATATTGTGCAATCGCTTACCCAATCCCATCTCTGAGAGGATATCCAATATGGCCCTGTGCTTGATGCGACCAAAGGCCTTTTCTACATCTAGGCCTAGAAGAGCTCTCGTATGTAGCGGGCTAGCAAGAATAAGGTGATGTTTGATTAAGAGCATTGCATCTTGAGTCGAAAGTCCAGGACGGAAACCGATCAGGTTATGCGGAAGAACATTTCTGTTTTCTACATACTTAGTCAGTCTATTGAGTATGACATGCTGCATGGTTTTTCCCAGACATGATGTTAACGATATGGGTCTTAGGCTATCTAGATTGAGTTGCTTGCTTGGTTTGGGAATAAGAATTGTGTTAGCCACCTCATTCTCCATTCCTTCGCATAATCACCCTTTTTGCAGAGTTCGTTGAAATACTCTGTTAAATATTTTATAGAAACATCGTCCAAATTTTTAAACAGCCTATTGGAAATGCCATCTGGACCGGCAGAAGATCTACTGTTGAGGTCGTACAGGGCTGCGCGAACTTCGCTTTTGTGAAGTCTTGATCCATAGGCTCACAGTCCTCCCCTGTATATTCAGGCGGGTCTGTACTCTCATTGCTATCCTTAAGTGGTAAATACTTAGCTGCGAGCCGATCTAGAATGGCCTCCTCCGTTGTGCCCTGACTCTCATGATGGATGAGTCGTGCTACTGCTGTTCTCCTATTAGACTTCGTGTCGTTCTCATGCAGCAAATGTCTAAGTAAGTTCCAATTTCGACCATCTATGGAATCACAAACCTCATCCCATTTTTGTTTCTGTAAATTTCTGGAGTGTTCTTCAATCTCCCTATTCAACAATGTTCAGCCGTTGCGTTTTCCATCTTTTTAACATAGATTGTTTGGCTTCAATCAAGTGCGCCAGCCTACTGTCTATGATTTCGATATCCTCCTCTGTGGTGATATCCTTCGTTGCCGCCTTTACATCTTCCCTGAGTTGAGTGGTCCAAGTTTGGAGTGTTTTCATTAGTCCTGTCTCTGTCTCAGCTCTGCTTTTCCTTGCTTTCCGAAAAAGATCCCAGTTAAATTAGTTAAAGTGCTTTATCTCATTACTGGGTGTTTCCAATAGTGTTTGTAATATATAATGATCACTACCCAGGTCAATATTCCAGGTTATTCCAGCCAGCGTTCGCTAAATTTGATACAAAAGTAAGGTCTGGGGTGGAGTCTCTGCATGTAGATATACCACACCTAGTGGGATAAGCTGGGTCTGAGAGGAGGGAGAGATTAAGATCTGTAGCTAGGTGCCAGAGTCCATCCCCTTTCTTCGTATTCCAGTGATATCCGCAGGTTTGATGAGGGGCGTTGAAATATCCTCCAATAATGAGCGGAGCGTGCTTAATAAAAGCCATAGTCTTATTAACAAGTGCCCTGAAACGCTGTTTCATGTCGCTAGGGCTGCTATAAACATTAAGACAAAAGAGGCTTTGCGGTTTGCTTCTATTCCTTTTCAAAATTATTTCCAGAAGTAAGTATTCTAATTTGTTTAGTCCAAGGCGCAAATCATGTTCTATGTAAGGTATTTTCTTGTCTGCGAGCGCGGCCAGCCCCCTACCCATGCGGATAGGTTGATCTCATCCACCAAGGTTTCCTGCAGCATAATTATTTTCGGTCTGTCTGGAGAGGTTTTTATTAACTGCATCAGAGGTGCTTTTTTGTGATAAAATTCTCGGCGATTCCATTGACACACGCTAAACCTCCCCCTGCTAGCCATAGCTTATAGAACCCGCCTTACTGCTACCCGCTAGAGTGCGCTTCGTAAAACCCCCCGACGCGCCAGGGAGCGATCTGACGCTTTCTGCTTCTGAGGGTAGGTATTCGTCGTCCTCGCCTTGCGTTTCTACTTTGGTAAGCCTCTTTTCAGCCGTCAGTCTCCATTTCCATAACTTATCAACTTTGAAGGTAGTTGTATCTATGGCATCTCTAAGTTGTTTAATCGTCTCCTTGATCTCTTCCAAAGCAGAGCACACTATCGTTTCTACTGGGCTTATTGCCCGCTCCTTTGGAGCTGGTGTGTTTTCTTCATCCTGAGTGTTGTCATTATTCACCGGTTTGGCTATTGCTACTTTTGTGGGGCTAGTCTGCGAGTTCTTGCGAAGTTCTACAACCTGCTTAGTAAGTTCTTCATTTGCCTTTCTCAGATACGTTACTTCTTTAATTAGCTGTTCTACCCTGGCATCATTATCTCCAACCGGCCGCTCCGCACCGCTCTCCGCAGCCCTCACAGTACCTTTCACTTTGTCGGCCCAGGTTGTTCCAGATGTCGTCTTGGTGCATGATAGTTAATTGGGACACCATGTATCTGTTTATGACCTTTGCATGCAAATGACGATGCTTCCACCCCTAATAAATGTTGTAAATTATTAGAAATTTTTTTTCATGAGTCGTTAGTATTGCTTACCGGAAAGAGAAGCAATGCTAAGACGCACAACATTCACGTGCATTTCCGGCGCCATTGATAAAAGACTCTGCCGGAGGGGTCACTGAAGTCTATAGGTTTTATTTCATGGGCAAAAAAATCACGCAAAGCAATTTGAAGCGTGGTGAACATATAGTAACATGTTCATTCTCTAAGCATAGGCTATTCATACCTTTAGAAATATCTTTTTTTTTAATTTTTTACCTGTATTTACCTATATTTATTTAATTGGCTAATTGTATGTACTGTAGTAATTTCCGACTTCAATGCAAAAATGGATAAAAGCATGCTGGTGAACAAGCAATTGGCAACTACGGCGTCGATTCTAGGAACGCTAGAGGAGAGATGCTGGTAGAATTCGTAGAAACGAATAAGCTTCGAATAATGAACACCTTTTTCAGGAACCGTAGCAACAGAAAGTGGACCTGGAAAAACTCTAATGGTGAAACAAGAAATGAATTTGACTTCATACTTTCTGCTGATCCCAGCATAGTGCAGGATGTAGAAGCGGTAGGTGGGGTAAAATGCAGTGATCATAAGTTAGGGAAGGCAACGATTTGCTTCAATTTGAAGAGAGAAAGAGCTGAATTGGTCAAGAAGAAACAGGTCAACCTAGAAGCAGTAAGGGTAAAATCAGACAAAGTCAGGTAGGTACGTGCAAACATATAAGCAGCCTTAGAACAGAGAGATGATGGTGACATAGAGCTAATAAATGAAACCGTAACTAGGTTGCCTTCAGAGGGTACAATTGTAGTGGGAGGCAAGACACCAAGGCGACCAGTAGGCAAGCTCTCCCAAGTAATAGAGTACCTTATAAAGAAACGACAAAAAATGAAAGTGTCCAACTCAAGAGATAGAATTCACGGAACTGTCAAAACTGATTAAGAAGGCGAAAATAAGGGATATTCGAAACTATAACGTCAGAAAGACTGAAGAACCCGCAAAAAATGTACGCAACCTCAAATCCGTGAGAAAGAAACTTGGCATAGGGCAAACTAAGATGTATGCAATGAAAGATGAGCATGGTAATATCATCAGCAATCTCGAAGATATAGTAAAAGCAGCGGAAGAATTCTATAGTGACCTGTACAGTCCCCAGAGGATTCAAGATACCTCAGTTCAAAACAGTAATGAACAGGATACAGGAACTCCTCCTATAACTAGCGATGAGGTGAAACGAGGAAGACCAGCAGGAGAATATGGAATAACAGTCGATTTAATCAAAGATCGAGGAGACATAATGCTTGAAAAACTGGCGGCTTTTTATGCGAAGTGTCTATCGACTGCAAGGGTCCCAGAAAACTGGAAGAATCCGAACGTTATACTAATCCTCAAAAAGGGAGACGTTAAATAATTGAAAAACTTAGGCCCATTAGCTTACTTATATTATATACAATATTTACCAAAATAATATCCAAAAGAATAAAGGCAACAATGGACTTTAGTCAACTAACGGAAAAGGCTGGCTTCAGGAAGGGATACTCTACAATTGATCACGTCCTTGTCATCAATCAGGTTATCGAGAAATCCGCAGAGTGCAATAAGCCTCTCTATATGGCTTTCATAGATTACGAAAGGCATTTGATTCAGCAGAGATACCAGCAGTCATAGAGGCATTACATAATCAAGGAGTACAGAACGCTTACGTAAATACATTGGAAAATATCTACAGAGGTTCTACAGCTACCTTAATTCTACACAAGAAAAGCAGGAAGATACCTATAAAGAAAAGGGTCAGACAGGGAGACACAATCTCTACAATGCTGTTCACTGCGTGCTTAGGAGAAGTATTCAAGCTAATAAACTGGGAAGGCTTAGGAGTAAAGATCGACGGCAAATGTCTCAGCAACCTGCGGTTTGCTGATGACAATGTTCTATTCAGCAACAATGCAGACAAATTACAAATAATGATTGAGGACCTTAACAGAGGGAGTGTAAGAGTGGGGTTGAAGATTATTATGCAGAAGACAAAGATAATAATAAATAGCCGGCCAAAGGAACAAGAGTTCAGGATCGCCAGTCGACCTCTAGAGCCCGGCCGCGCCCAAGGGCTGAACTGAGTGATTGCAATATGCAACGCATAAAAATAGAAGCAACTTAATAACAAACATAGCAAACACAAAACAGAATAGACCCACATATGAGACGCGCAGCAATGAACAATGGCTGATACCCTCAATGGTGGCTGCCCGGCCGCGCCCAAAGGCTGAACTGAGTGATTGCAATATGCAACGCATAAAAATAGAAGCAACCTAATAACAAACATAGCAAACACAAAAGAGAATAGACCCACATATGAGACGCGCAGCAATGAACAATGGCTCATACCCTCAATGGTGGCTGCCCGGCCGCGCCCAAGGGCTGAACTGAGTGATTGCAATAGGCAACGCATAAACATGGAGCTAGGCAGGTCATGTAATGCGCCGGTTAGATAACCGTTACAGAACGTTACATTAAGAAGGGGCACCAAGGGAAGGAAAACGCAATCGAGGACGACAAAAGACTAGGTGGAGCGATGAAATTAGCAAATTCGCGGGCGCTATAGTTGCAATCGGTTGGCGCAGGACAGGGGTAATTAAAGATCGCAGGGAGAGGCCTTGGTCCTGCAGTGGACATAAAACAGGCTGATGATGATGTTGATTTCTTTCAAATATATAATAGGCTTTGTCCTGTGTGTATATTCATATATATTGTGTATGTATATATTGTGTGGATACTTAAAACAATGTTGAAGTGAGAAAATACGGATAAGGCAGCCGCCGTTAGATCTTCGAATGCGCGAGTCCTCCTATTGTCCGGATTTGCAGAAATAAAGCGAAAGTATGAATTAGAAACCTTGCACGTCCGCGCCAACAATTATGCAGTGAGCTATTAGCCCCAGTAAAATTTCAAGTAAAAAGGTCGAGGAAAGGCAAAAGAAGCCTGAAATGATGTGGGTGACAAAGCTCTCGCTATGGCACTTTAGGTGTGTGTGTATGTGTGTGCGAGCGCGGGGGGGGGAGGAGGGGGGTGGCTTCCGCATCGCCCGGAGTGAGCTGAGCCCCCTCCCCCGGAAAACTCCGGAAGTAGTGAAAGTAGACATTCTCTGGCACACCAGTGACAATTCATAATTTATTTCCTCATACAGGAATAAAAACACCAAGCTATCGCTCTCGTAAAAATATTTGATAAAACGAAAGCGCTAGGGGTCAAAGAAAAAGTAGAAGAGGAACGCTGAATTAGCGCGGCCGTGTTGCGATTTCCAAGGAATGCTAATTTCGTAGACAAGCAACCGCTTGTCGAGCTTTGGAATTAGTAGTTGGAAGATTTTCCCTTATATAATGCAGTGTCCACGGACGCCTTATAAAAAGGTGAGAAATCAGCGATAGGCATTTGCTCTCTAACACTGTCATGAAGCTTTGCTATCCGTCTTCCCGATTACACTCCAATTTTATGTGGCCGAATCCATGGCCATATGCTTGGTCGTATACAAAATTCCGAAAAGTGTCGCACAATTTTGCTCGGTGACTGCCTGTCAGTTCTTAAGTCGATGGAAGGCACAAACAATTTACCATTGCACCGATCGCTACACAATCCCGTTTTTGTGGATAACTGGACAGCGTGGACTAGCACTCATTGAGATTACAGACAGCGTGACAAAGGCAGCGCTTGTAGGCAATGAGTTTCTTTATACCAAATCTTACTCTGCTAACGGTAACAAGGTTCACGAGGCGACAACAAGTCCTAGGTAGAAAAAAGTGAGCCCCCTCGTTGATGCACCTGATTACGAACATTTAGCGTTCCCCTGGAATATGCGGTCTTGTCCTTCTCGGCAATGCGAAGTTTCCATTACACTATTACGATGTCGAAAACCTCAAGTAAATCTGTTCTTGAGTAGGTGTGGCTTCGCAGCGTCGAACCTTTGTGCATCATGTGGGGATGTAGAATCACTGTACCATTTCCTCCTCTTTTTCCGCTAATATAATTCCGAAAGGAAGACATACTTAAAGCAGCCCCTCTCGCGTATGGGTCTTGCTCTCTCGCTGATTAACATGTTATCATTTGGGGCAAGTACCCCTGGTCGAGCCCGAATGGAAGTGTGTCAGGTTGTGCATGAGTTCGTCATTGCGACTGCGAGACTCTCACGTTAAGCACATTTTCCTCATTATTAACACTGAATCGCGTTCTTTTCGTAATATAGCATCTTCGGTAAAACTGGCATGACTATTCGAGAAACGGGAACAGAAAAATAATTTATATTCACTACTAATTAAACATAGATAGTACAGATCAATAAGTTAACACGAAGCAAGAAGTTGACGTTATGTTTCCATTGAGTGCCATGGCCAATCTCCTCCTCTTGGGTACGTGCCAGAATTTTGAAGGAAGAAGAAGAAGAAGAAGATGTTGCACTCTGACGACCTCCCAGTTGAACTCGTCCTCAAGATATTCGCTTACCTCCCGCAACTCTGGCTCGCGACAATAGCCCAGGTGTACGAGCGATGGAAGAGGTTAGCCTTCGACCCTTGCCTCTGGACAGCGGTGCGTATCAACCTGCGGGACATGGAAAGAGAGAATCCGGTGGACGAGGGCCTAAACAGAGCCACCCTGATCCGCAAGCTCAATGTCTCCAGAATTATCTGCGTAGAAGACATCGCTCCTTGCTCGACGCACTTCAAACTGGTGAAAGAGCCGGTGATACCTTGCCGAGGGCCCTCACATCGCAGCATGCCAATCATTCTGCGAATCTGCGAGTCAGTTAATGCCGTGGCGTTGCGTGGAAATGATACGCCGCTGCCACATGACGCACGCCTTCTCCAGAGCTTAAAATGCCTGAGAGTATTCTTGACTTCGCGACAAGTCTACATCGAGGACGGCATTCTTCGCCAGCGATACGCCAGCTGTCCTTTGCTTGTACGACTGGATATCAACTCGGATCGGGTACGCCATAGAAGCACATGGGGGTGCATCGAATCACTGCAGCATCTGGCATGCCTCTCAGTAACTCGTATATTCACAGGGGGATTGCTGTACGTGCCTAAGGCACGTCCAAACCTGAAGTTACTCCAGATCGGCAGCGTTTGGAACGAGAACGACGTGACGATGGCACAGGTACTTCAGTCTTTCCTCAAGCTCCGGATCCTTTCAGTGGATGGAGAGTGCGGTACCTGGCGGTTCGACTCCCTGTTCAGAACGCCGAGAGAATTCGACGAACACTTTGATGTTCAACAGCTCCACATGGAAGAACACCAAACATCTCCTGCAAAAATCCAGAAAGAAGCTTCCTCACGTCACCATCAGTGCCAGAACGCTCAGCCAGTATGTCCTCAACTTGGTGCACGACTGCAAGGACCAAAAAAGTGTCGTAGTATACGGCGTTTGCGGGCGAGACATGCTGCTTAGGATGCTCATAGCGCTGCCGAGGCTTGTTCGCGCCCAGTTGGACGTTGTCTCTGAGGCAGCGGAGACCGCAAGCCAGTTGATCACGGTGGTAGATGTTCTGGACAATTAAGTCCACCAAGGGCCATACTTGGTTCGTGCTTCGTGCAAATTGCACGTCGCAGGCCGCAGAGTACGATATGACACGTGTGGTGTGGAACCTCAGGGAGTTCCTCGCTTTTAACACGGATGTTTCGATGAACTACATGCGCCATTTGGAGGAGCAGTGCTCGCGGATGAAAGAGGGGAAGCTCTCTTTTTCGTGTCTCGGAGGAGAAAAGTGTTGTGCACACTGCAAACTCCGCTTCCAGTCATTAGATATACATTCAAGTATCTCGTAGTCAACGTGTACGAGGACTGAACACTCGCCGACATTCAAAAAGAAAAAATGCTCGTTGTTTCACTGAATACCCTCAAATTAAATATTCACTCACTTGTGACATGGTGGGATTGCTGTTCATTCTCAAAGCAAGTAACGCGATCTCGCATTTCAGGTTGCATCGCATGCAACTGACGATGTTTCCGCCCCTAATAAATGTTGTAAATTATTAGAAATGTTTTTTTCATGAGTCGTTAGTATTGCTTACCGGAAAAAGAAGCAATACTGAGACGCACAACATTCACGTGCATTTCACGCGCCATTAATAAAAGACTCTGCCGGAGGGGTCACTGAAGTCTATAGGTGTTATTTCATGGGCAAAAAAATCACGCAAAGCAATTTGAAGCGTGGGAACATATAGCAACATGTTCATTCTCTAAGCATAGGCTATTCATACCTTTAGAAATATCTTTTTTTTAATTGGTTACCTGAATTTACCTTTATTTATTTAATTGGCTAACTCAATATACTGTAGTAATTTGCGACTTCAATGTAAAAATGGATAAAAGCATGCTGGTGAACAAGCAATTGGCTACTACGGCGTCGATTCTAGGAACGCTAGAGGAGATACGCTGGTAGAATTCGTAGAAACGAATAAGCTTCGAATAATGAACACCTTTTTCAGGAAGCGTAGCAACAGAAAGTGGACCTGGAAAAACTCTAATGGTGAAACAAGAAATGAATTTGAGTTCATACTTTCTGCTGATCCCCGCATAGTGCAGGATGTAGAAGTGGTAGGTTTGGTAAAATGCAGTGATCATAAGTTAGTGAAGGCAACGATTTACTTCAATTTCAAGAGAGAAAGAGCTGAATTGGTCAAGAAGAAACAGGTCAACCTAGAAGCAGTAAGGGTAAAATCAGACAAAGTCAGGTAGGTACGTGCAAACATATATGCAGCCTTAGAACAGAGAGATGATGGTGACATAGAGCTAATAAATGAAACCGTAACTAGGTTGCCTTCAGAGGGTGCAATTGTAGAGGGAGGCAAGACACCAAGGCGACCAGTAGGCAAGCTCTCCCAAGTAATACAGTACCTTATAAAGAAACGACAAAAAATGAAAGTGTCCAACTCAAGAGATAGAATTCACGGAACTGTCAAAACTGATTGACAAGGCGAAAATAAGGGATATTCGAAACTATAACGTCAGAAAGACTGAAGAAGCCGTAAAAAATGTACGCAACCTCAAATCCGTGAGAAAGAAACTTGGCATAGGGCAAACTAAGATGTATGCAATGAAAGATGAGCATGGTAATATCATCAGCAATCTCGCAGATATAGTAAAAGCAGCGGAAGAATTCTATAGTGACCTGTACAGTCCCCAGAGGAGTCAAGATACCTCAGTTAGAAACAGTAATGAACAGGATACAGGAACTCCTCCTATAACTAGCGATGAGGTGAAACGAGGAAGACCAGCAGGAGAATATGGAATAACAGTCGATTTAATCAAAGATTGAGGAGACATAATGCTTGAAAAACTGGCGGCTTTTTATACGAAGTGTCTATCGACTGCAAGGGTCCCAGAAAACTGGAAGAATGCGAACATTATACTGATCCTCAAAAAGGGAGACGGTAAATAATTGAAAAATTATAGGCCCATTAGCTTACGATCAGTATTATATACAATATTTACCAAAATAATATTCAATAGAATAAAGGCAACAGTGGACTTTACTCAACTAAAGGAAAAGGCTGGCTTCAGGAAGGGATACTCTACAATTCATCACGTCCTTGTCATCAATCAGGTTATCGAGAAATCCGCAGAGTACAATAAGCCTCTGTATATGGCTTTCATAGATTACGAAAGGCATTTGATTCAGCAGAGATACCAGCAGTCATAGCGGCATTACATAATCAAGGAGTACAGAACGCTTACGTAAATACATTGGAAAATATCTACAGAGGTTCTACAGCTACCTTAATTCTACACAAGATAAGCAGGAAGATACCTATAAAGAAAAGGGTCAGACAGGGAGACACAATCTCTACAATGCTGTTCACTGCGTGCTTAGGAGAAGTATTCAAGCTAATAAACTGGGAAGGCTTACGAGTAAAGATCGACGGCAAATATCTCAGCAACCTGCGGTTTGCTGTTGACAATGTTCTATTCAGCAACAATGCAGACGAATTACAACAAATGATTGAGGACCTTAACAGAGAGAGTGTAAGAGTGGGGTTGAAGATTAATATGCAGAAGACAAAGATAATATTAAATAGCCGGGCAAAGGAACAAGAGTTCAGGATCGCCAGTCGACCTCTAGAGTCTGTGAAGGAGTACGTTTACTTAGGTCAATTAATCACAGGGAACCATCATCACTAGAATGAAATTCACAGAAATAGAAATGAGTTGGATCGCATACGGCAGATATTGCCAGCTCCTGACTGGAAGCTTACCATTATCATTGAAAAGGAAGGTGTACAATCAGTGCATTTTACCGGTGCTGACATATGGGACAGAGACTTGGAGACTGACAAAGAAGCTTGAGAACAAGTTAAGGACCGCGCAAAGAGCGATGGAACGAAGATTGCTAGGCATAACGTTAAGAGACAGAAAGAGAGCGGTTTGGACCAGAGAGCAAACGGGTATAGACGATATTCTAATTGACATCAAGAGGCAAAAAAATGGCCAGGCTTAGCTTGGTTAAGCCAAGAAGGCGTTACATATTGCGCGAGTTGGGGCCCAGCTTTTCCTCCGGCTGTCGTGACGTCACGTCACGTGGTTGCGCTAAAGGTCAATGGTGGCTGCCCGGCCGCGCCCAAGGGCTGAACTGAGTGATTGCAATATGCAACGCATAAGCATGGAGCTAGGCAGGTCATGTAATGCGCCGGTTAGATAACCGTTACAGAACGTTACATTAAGAAGGGGCACCAAGGGAAAAAAAACGCAATCGAGGACGACAAAAGACTAGGTGGAGCGATGAAATTAGCAAATTCGCGGGCGCTATAGTTGCAATCGGTTGGCGCAGGACAGGGGTAATTAAAGATCGCAGGGAGAGGCCTTCGTCCTGCAGTGGACATAAAACAGGCTGATGATGATGTTGATTTCTTTCAAATATATAATAAGCTTTCTCCTGTGTGTATATTCATATATATTGTGTATGTATATATTGGGTGGAAACTTAAAACAATGTTGAAGTGAGAAAATACGGATGAGGCAGCCGACGTTAGATCTTCGAATGCGCGAGTCCTCCTATTGTCCGGATTTGCAGAAATAAAGCGAAAGTATGAATTAGAAGCCTTGCACGTCCGCGCCAACAATTATGCAGTGAGCTATTAGCCCCAGTAAAATTTCAAGTAAAAAGGTCGAGGAAAGGCAAAAGAAGCCTGAAATGATGTGGGTGACAAAGCTCTCGCTATGGCACTTTAGGTGTGTGTGTGTATGTGTGTGCGAGCGCGGGGGGGGAGGAGGGGGGTGGCTTCCGCATCGCCCGGAGTGAGCTGAGCCCCCTCCCCCGGAAAACTCCGGAAGTAGTGAAAGTAGACATTCTCTGGCACACCAGTGACAATTCATAGTTTATTTCCTCATACAGGAATAAGAACACCAAGCTATCGCTCTCGTAAAAATATTTGATAAAACGAAAGCGCTAGGGGTCAAAGAAAAAGTAGAAGAGGAACGCTGAATTAGCGCGGCCATGTTGCGCTTTCCAAGGAATGCTAATTTCATAGACAAGCAAACGCTAGTCAAACTTTGGAATTAGTATTTGGAAGATTTTCCCTTAGATAATGCAGTGTCCACGGACGCCTAATAAAAAGGTGAGAAATCAGCGATAGGCATTTGCTCTCCAACACTGTCATGAAGCTTTGCTATCCGTCTTCCCGATTACACTCCAATTTTATGTGGCCGAATTCATGGCCATATGCTTGGTCGTATACAAAATTCCGAAAAGTGTGTCGCACAATATTGCTCGGAGACTGCTTGTCAGTTCTTAAGTCGATGGAAGGCACAAATAATTCACCATTGCACCGATCGCTACACAATCCCGTTTTGTGGATAACTGGACAGCGTGGACTAGCACTCATTGAGATTACAGACAGCTTGGCAAAGACAGCGCTTGTAGGCAGTGAGTTTCTTTATACCAAATCTTACTCTGCTAACGGTAACAAGGTTCCCGTGGCGACAACAAGTCCTAGGTAGAAAAAAATGAGCCCCCTCGTTGCTGCACCGGATTACGAACATTTAGCGTTTCCCTGGAATGTGCGCTCTTGTCCCTCTCGGCAATGCGAAGTTTCCATTACACTATTACGATGTCGAATACCTCAACAAAATCTGTTCATGAGTAGGTGTGGCTTCGCAGCATCGAACCTTTGTGCATCATGTGGGGATATATAATCACTGTTCCATTTCCTCCTCTTTTTCCGCAAATATAATTCCGAAAGGAAGACCTACTTAAAGCAGCCCCAATCGCGTATGGGCCTTGCTCTCTCGCTGATTAACATGTTATCTTTTGGGGCAAGTACCCCTGGTCGAGCCCGAATGGAAGTGTGTCAGGTTGTGCATGAGTACGTCATTGCGACTGGGAGACTCTCATGTTAAGCACATTTTCCTCATTATTAACACTGAATCGCGTTGTTTTCGTAATATAGCATCTTCGGCAAAACTGGCATGACTATTCGAGAAACGGGAACGGAAAAATAATTTATATTCACTACTAATTAAACATAGATAGTACAGATCAATAAGTTAACACGAAGCAAGAAGTTGACGTTATGTTTCCATTGAGTGCCATGGCCAATCTCCTCCTCCTGGGTACGTGGCAGAATTTTGAAGGAAGAAGAAGAAGAAGAAGATGTTGCACTTTGACGACCTCCCAGTTGAACTCGTCCTCAAGATATTCGCTTACCTCCCGCAACTCTCGCTCGCGACAATAGCCCAGGTGTACGAGCGATGGAAGAGGTTAGCCTTCGACCCTTGCCTCTGGACAGCGGTGCGTATCAACCTGCGGGACATGGAAAGAGAGCATCCGGTGGACGAGGGCCTAAACAGAGCCACCCTGATCCGCAAGCTTAATGTCTCCGGAATTATCTGCGTAGAAGACATAGCTCCTTGCTCGACGCACTTCAAACTGGTGAAAGAGCCGGTGATACCTTGCCGAGGGCCCTCACATCGCAGCATGCCAATCATTCTGCGAATCTGCGAGTCAGTTAATGCCGTGGCGTTGCGTGGAAATGATACGCCGCTGCCACATGACGCACGCCTTCTCCAGAGCTTAAAATGCCTGAGAGTATTCTTGACTTCGCGACAAGTCTACATCGAGGACGGCATTCTTCGCCAGCGATACGCCAGCTGTCCTTTGCTTGTACGACTGGATATCAACTCGGATCGGGTACGCCATAGAAGCACATGGGGGTGCATCGAATCACTGCAGCATCTGGCATGCCTCTCAGTAACTCGTATATTCACAGGGGGATTGCTGTACGTGCCTAAGGCACGTCCAAACCTGAAGTTACTCCAGATCGGCAGCGTTTGGAACGAGAACGACGTGACGATGGCACAGGTACTTCAGTCTTTCCTCAAGCTCCGGATCCTTTCAGTGGATGGAGAGTGCGGTACCTGGCGGTTCGACTCCCTGTTCAGAACGCCGAGAGAATTCGACGAACACTTTGATGTTCAACAGCTCCACATGGAAGAACACCAAACATCTCCTGCAAAAATCCAGAAAGAAGCTTCCTCACGTCACCATCAGTGCCAGAACGCTCAGCCAGTATGTCCTCAACTTGGTGCACGACTGCAAGGACCAAAAAAGTGTCGTAGTATACGGCGTTTGCGGGCGAGACATGCTGCTTAGGATGCTCATAGCGCTGCCGAGGCTTGTTCGCGCCCAGTTGGACGTTGTCTCTGAGGCAGCGGAGACCGCAAGCCAGTTGATCACGGTGGTAGATGTTCTGGACAATTAAGTCCACCAAGGGCCATACTTGGTTCGTGCTTCGTGCACATTGCACGTCGCAGGCCGCAGAGTACGATATGACACGTGTGGTGTGGAACCTCAGGGAGTTCCTCGCTTTTAACACGGATGTTTCGATGAACTACATGCGCCATTTGGAGGAGCAGTGCTCGCGGATGAAAGAGGGGAAGCTCTCTTTTTCGTGTCTCGGAGGAGAAAAGTGTTGTGCACACTGCAAACTCCGCTTCCAGTCATTAGATATACATTCAAGTATCTCGTAGTCAACGTGTACGAGGACTGAACACTCGCCGACATTCAAAAAGAAAAAATGCTCGTTGTTTCACTGAATACCCTCAAATTAAATATTCACTCACTTGTGACATGGTGGGATTGCTGTTCATTCTCAAAGCAAGTAACGCGATCTCGCATTTCAGGTTGCATCGCATGCAACTGACGATGTTTCCGCCCCTAATAAATGCTGTAAATTATTAGAAATGTTTTTTTCATGAGTCGTTAGTATTGCTTACCGGAAAAAGAAGCAATACTGAGACGCACAACATTCACGTGCATTTCACGCGCCATTAATAAAAGACTCTGCCGGAGGGGTCACTGAAGTCTATAGGTGTTATTTCATGGGCAAAAAAATCACGCAAAGCAATTTGAAGCGTGGGAACATATAGCAACATGTTCATTCTCTAAGCATAGGCTATTCATACCTTTAGAAATATCTTTTTTTTAATTGGTTACCTGTATTTACCTATATTTATTTAATTGGCTAACTCAATATACTGTAGTAATTTGCGACTTCAATGTAAAAATGGATAAAAGCATGCTGGTGAACAAGCAATTGGCTACTACGGCGTCGATTCTAGGAACGATAGAGGAGATACGCTGGTAGAATTCGTAGAAACGAATAAGCTTCGAATAATGAACACCTTTTTCAGGAAGCGTAGCAACAGAAAGTGGACCTGGAAAAACTCTAATGGTGAAACAAGAAATGAATTTGAGTTCATACTTTCTGCTGATCCCCGCATAGTGCAGGATGTAGAAGTGGTAGGTGGGGTAAAATGCAGTGATCATAAGTTAGTGAAGGCAACGATTTACTTCAATTTCAAGAGAGAAAGAGCTGAATTGGTCAAGAAGAAACAGGTCAACCTAGAAGCAGTAAGGGTAAAATCAGACAAAGTCAGGTAGGTACGTGCAAACATATATGCAGCCTTAGAACAGAGAGATGATGGTGACATAGAGCTAATAAATGAAACCGTAACTAGGTTGCCTTCAGAGGGTGCAATTGTAGAGGGAGGCAAGACACCAAGGCGACCAGTAGGCAAGCTCTCCCAAGTAATACAGTACCTTATAAAGAAACGACAAAAAATGAAAGTGTCCAACTCAAGAGATAGAATTCACGGAACTGTCAAAACTGATTGACAAGGCGAAAATAAGGGATATTCGAAACTATAACGTCAGAAAGACTGAAGAAGCCGTAAAAAATGTACGCAACCTCAAATCCGTGAGAAAGAAACTTGGCATAGGGCAAACTAAGATGTATGCAATGAAAGATGAGCATGGTAATATCATCAGCAATCTCGCAGATATAGTAAAAGCAGCGGAAGAATTCTATAGTGACCTGTACAGTCCCCAGAGGAGTCAAGATACCTCAGTTAGAAACAGTAATGAACAGGATACAGGAACTCCTCCTATAACTAGCGATGAGGTGAAACGAGGAAGACCAGCAGGAGAATATGGAATAACAGTCGATTTAATCAAAGATTGAGGAGACATAATGCTTGAAAAACTGGCGGCTTTTTATACGAAGTGTCTATCGACTGCAAGGGTCCCAGAAAACTGGAAGAATGCGAACATTATACTGATCCTCAAAAAGGGAGACGGTAAATAATTGAAAAATTATAGGCCCATTAGCTTACGATCAGTATTATATACAATATTTACCAAAATAATATTCAATAGAATAAAGGCAACAGTGGACTTTACTCAACTAAAGGAAAAGGCTGGCTTCAGGAAGGGATACTCTACAATTCATCACGTCCTTGTCATCAATCAGGTTATCGAGAAATCCGCAGAGTACAGTAAGCCTCTGTATATGGCTTTCATAGATTACGAAAGGCATTTGATTCAGCAGAGATACCAGCAGTCATAGCGGCATTACATAATCAAGGAGTACAGAACGCTTACGTAAATACATTGGAAAATATCTACAGAGGTTCTACAGCTACCTTAATTCTACACAAGATAAGCAGGAAGATACCTATAAAGAAAAGGGTCAGACAGGGAGACACAATCTCTACAATGCTGTTCACTGCGTGCTTAGGAGAAGTATTCAAGCTAATAAACTGGGAAGGCTTACGTGTAAAGATCGACGGCAAATATCTCAGCAACCTGCGGTTTGCTGTTGACAATGTTCTATTCAGCAACAATGCAGACGAATTACAACAAATGATTGAGGACCTTAACAGAGAGAGTGTAAGAGTGGGGTTGAAGATTAATATGCAGAAGACAAAGATAATATTAAATAGCCGGGCAAAGGAACAAGAGTTCAGGATCGCCAGTCGACCTCTAGAGTCTGTGAAGGAGTACGTTTACTTAGGTCAATTAATCACAGGGAACCATCATCACTAGAATGAAATTCACAGAAATAGAAATGAGTTGGATCGCATACGGCAGATATTGCCAGCTCCTGACTGGAAGCTTACCATTATCATTGAAAAGGAAGGTGTACAATCAGTGCATTTTACCGGTGCTGACATATGGGACAGAGACTTGGAGACTGACAAAGAAGCTTGAGAACAAGTTAAGGACCGCGCAAAGAGCGATGGAACGAAGATTGCTAGGCATAACGTTAAGAGACAGAAAGAGAGCGGTTTGGACCAGAGAGCAAACGGGTATAGACGATATTCTAATTGACATCAAGAGGCAAAAAAATGGCCAGGCTTAGCTTGGTTAAGCCAAGAAGGCGTTACATATTGCGCGAGTTGGGGCCCAGCTTTTCCTCCGGCTGTCGTGACGTCACCGCACGTGGTTGCGCTAAAGGTCAATGGTGGCTGCCCGGCCGCGCCCAAGGGCTGAACTGAGTGATTGCAATATGCAACGCATAAGCATGGAGCTAGGCAGGTCATGTAATGCGCCGGTTAGATAACCGTTACAGAACGTTACATTAAGAAGGGGCACCAAGGGAAAAAAAACGCAATCGAGGACGACAAAAGACTAGGTGGAGCGATGAAATTAGCAAATTCGCGGGCGCTATAGTTGCAATCGGTTGGCGCAGGACAGGGGTAATTAAAGATCGCAGGGAGAGGCCTTCGTCCTGCAGTGGACATAAAACAGGCTGATGATGATGTTGATTTCTTTCAAATATATAATAAGCTTTCTCCTGTGTGTATATTCATATATATTGTGTATGTATATATTGGGTGGAAACTTAAAACAATGTTGAAGTGAGAAAATACGGATGAGGCAGCCGACGTTAGATCTTCGAATGCGCGAGTCCTCCTATTGTCCGGATTTGCAGAAATAAAGCGAAAGTATGAATTAGAAGCCTTGCACGTCCGCGCCAACAATTATGCAGTGAGCTATTAGCCCCAGTAAAATTTCAAGTAAAAAGGTCGAGGAAAGGCAAAAGAAGCCTGAAATGATGTGGGTGACAAAGCTCTCGCTATGGCACTTTAGGTGTGTGTGTGTATGTGTGTGCGAGCGCGGGGGGGGAGGAGGGGGGTGGCTTCCGCATCGCCCGGAGTGAGCTGAGCCCCCTCCCCCGGAAAACTCCGGAAGTAGTGAAAGTAGACATTCTCTGGCACACCAGTGACAATTCATAGTTTATTTCCTCATACAGGAATAAGAACACCAAGCTATCGCTCTCGTAAAAATATTTGATAAAACGAAAGCGCTAGGGGTCAAAGAAAAAGTAGAAGAGGAACGCTGAATTAGCGCGGCCATGTTGCGCTTTCCAAGGAATGCTAATTTCATAGACAAGCAAACGCTAGTCAAACTTTGGAATTAGTATTTGGAAGATTTTCCCTTAGATAATGCAGTGTCCACGGACGCCTAATAAAAAGGTGAGAAATCAGCGATAGGCATTTGCTCTCCAACACTGTCATGAAGCTTTGCTATCCGTCTTCCCGATTACACTCCAATTTTATGTGGCCGAATTCATGGCCATATGCTTGGTCGTATACAAAATTCCGAAAAGTGTGTCGCACAATATTGCTCGGAGACTGCTTGTCAGTTCTTAAGTCGATGGAAGGCACAAATAATTCACCATTGCACCGATCGCTACACAATCCCGTTTTGTGGATAACTGGACAGCGTGGACTAGCACTCATTGAGATTACAGACAGCTTGGCAAAGACAGCGCTTGTAGGCAGTGAGTTTCTTTATACCAAATCTTACTCTGCTAACGGTAACAAGGTTCCCGTGGCGACAACAAGGCCTAGGTAGAAAAAAATGAGCCCCCTCGTTGCTGCACCGGATTACGAACATTTAGCGTTTCCCTGGAATGTGCGGTCTTGTCCCTCTCGGCAATGCGAAGTTTCCATTACACTATTACGATGTCGAATACCTCAACAAAATCTGTTCATGAGTAGGTGTGGCTTCGCAGCATCGAACCTTTGTGCATCATGTGGGGATATATAATCACTGTTCCATTTCCTCCTCTTTTTCCGCAAATATAATTCCGAAAGGAAGACCTACTTAAAGCAGCCCCAATCGCGTATGGGCCTTGCTCTCTCGCTGATTAACATGTTATCTTTTGGGGCAAGTACCCCTGGTCGAGCCCGAATGGAAGTGTGTCAGGTTGTGCATGAGTACGTCATTGCGACTGGGAGACTCTCATGTTAAGCACATTTTCCTCATTATTAACACTGAATCGCGTTGTTTTCGTAATATAGCATCTTCGGCAAAACTGGCATGACTATTCGAGAAACGGGAACGGAAAAATAATTTATATTCACTACTAATTAAACATAGATAGTACAGATCAATAAGTTAACACGAAGCAAGAAGTTGACGTTATGTTTCCATTGAGTGCCATGGCCAATCTCCTCCTCCTGGGTACGTGGCAGAATTTTGAAGGAAGAAGAAGAAGAAGAAGATGTTGCACTTTGACGACCTCCCAGTTGAACTCGTCCTCAAGATATTCGCTTACCTCCCGCAACTCTCGCTCGCGACAATAGCCCAGGTGTACGAGCGATGGAAGAGGTTAGCCTTCGACCCTTGCCTCTGGACAGCGGTGCGTATCAACCTGCGGGACATGGAAAGAGAGCATCCGGTGGACGAGGGCCTAAACAGAGCCACCCTGATCCGCAAGCTTAATGTCTCCGGAATTATCTGCGTAGAAGACATCGCTCCTTGCTCGACGCACTTCAAACTGGTGAAAGAGCCGGTGATACCTTGCCGAGGGCCCTCACATCGCAGCATGCCAATCATTCTGCGAATCTGCGAGTCAGTTAATGCCGTGGCGTTGCGTGGAAATGATACGCCGCTGCCACATGACGCACGCCTTCTCCAGAGCTTAAAATGCCTGAGAGTATTCTTGACTTCGCGACAAGTCTACATCGAGGACGGCATTCTTCGCCAGCGATACGCCAGCTGTCCTTTGCTTGTACGACTGGATATCAACTCGGATCGGGTACGCCATAGAAGCACATGGGGGTGCATCGAATCACTGCAGCATCTGGCATGCCTCTCAGTAACTCGTATATTCACAGGGGGATTGCTGTACGTGCCTAAGGCACGTCCAAACCTGAAGTTACTCCAGATCGGCAGCGTTTGGAACGAGAACGACGTGACGATGCACAGGTACTTCAGTCTTTCCTCAAGCTCCGGATCCTTTCAGTGGATGGAGAGTGCGGTACCTGGCGGTTCGACTCCCTGTTCAGAACGCCGAGAGAATTCGACGAACACTTTGATGTTCAACAGCTCCACATGGAAGAACACCAAACATCTCCTGCAAAAATCCAGAAAGAAGCTTCCTCACGTCACCATCAGTGCCAGAACGCTCAGCCAGTATGTCCTCAACTTGGTGCACGACTGCAAGGACCAAAAAAGTGTCGTAGTATACGGCGTTTGCGGGCGAGACATGCTGCTTAGGATGCTCATAGCGCTGCCGAGGCTTGTTCGCGCCCAGTTGGACGTTGTCTCTGAGGCAGCGGAGACCGCAAGCCAGTTGATCACGGTGGTAGATGTTCTGGACAATTAAGTCCACCAAGGGCCATACTTGGTTCGTGCTTCGTGCACATTGCACGTCGCAGGCCGCAGAGTACGATATGACACGTGTGGTGTGGAACCTCAGGGAGTTCCTCGCTTTTAACACGGATGTTTCGATGAACTACATGCGCCATTTGGAGGAGCAGTGCTCGCGGATGAAAGAGGGGAAGCTCTCTTTTTCGTGTCTCGGAGGAGAAAAGTGTTGTGCACACTGCAAACTCCGCTTCCAGTCATTAGATATACATTCAAGTATCTCGTAGTCAACGTGTACGAGGACTGAACACTCGCCGACATTCAAAAAGAAAAAATGCTCGTTGTTTCACTGAATACCCTCAAATTAAATATTCACTCACTTGTGACATGGTGGGATTGCTGTTCATTCTCAAAGCAAGTAACGCGATCTCGCATTTCAGGTTGCATCGCATGCAACTGACGATGTTTCCGCCCCTAATAAATGTTGTAAATTATTAGAAATGTTTTTTTCATGAGTCGTTAGTATTGCTTACCGGAAAAAGAAGCAATACTGAGACGCACAACATTCACGTGCATTTCACGCGCCATTAATAAAAGACTCTGCCGGAGGGGTCACTGAAGTCTATAGGTGTTATTTCATGGGCAAAAAAATCACGCAAAGCAATTTGAAGCGTGGGAACATATAGCAACATGTTCATTCTCTAAGCATAGGCTATTCATACCTTTAGAAATATCTTTTTTTTAATTGGTTACCTGTATTTACCTATATTTATTTAATTGGCTAACTCAATATACTGTAGTAATTTGCGACTTCAATGTAAAAATGGATAAAAGCATGCTGGTGAACAAGCAATTGGCTACTACGGCGTCGATTCTAGGAACGATAGAGGAGATACGCTGGTAGAATTCGTAGAAACGAATAAGCTTCGAATAATGAACACCTTTTTCAGGAAGCGTAACAACAGAAAGTGGACCTGGAAAAACTCTAATGGTGAAACAAGAAATGAATTTGAGTTCATACTTTCTGCTGATCCCCGCATAGTGCAGGATGTAGAAGTGGTAGGTGGGGTAAAATGCAGTGATCATAAGTTAGTGAAGGCAACGATTTACTTCAATTTCAAGAGAGAAAGAGCTGAATTGGTCAAGAAGAAACAGGTCAACCTAGAAGCAGTAAGGGTAAAATCAGACAAAGTCAGGTAGGTACGTGCAAACATATATGCAGCCTTAGAACAGAGAGATGATGGTGACATAGAGCTAATAAATGAAACCGTAACTAGGTTGCCTTCAGAGGGTGCAATTGTAGAGGGAGGCAAGACACCAAGGCGACCAGTAGGCAAGCTCTCCCAAGTAATACAGTACCTTATAAAGAAACGACAAAAAATGAAAGTGTCCAACTCAAGAGATAGAATTCACGGAACTGTCAAAACTGATTGACAAGGCGAAAATAAGGGATATTCGAAACTATAACGTCAGAAAGACTGAAGAAGCCGTAAAAAATGTACGCAACCTAATATCCGTGAGAAAGAAACTTGGCATAGGGCAAACTAAGATGTATGCAATGAAAGATGAGCATGGTAATATCATCAGCAATCTCGCAGATATAGTAAAAGCAGCGGAAGAATTCTATAGAGACCTGTACAGTCCCCAGAGGAGTCAAGATACCTCAGTTAGAAACAGTAATGAACAGGATACAGGAACTCCTCCTATAACTAGCGATGAGGTGAAACGAGGAAGACCAGCAGGAGAATATGGAATAACAGTCGATTTAATCAAAGATTGAGGAGACATATTGCTTGAAAAACTGGCGGCTTTTTATACGAAGTGTCTATCGACTGCAAGGGTCCCAGATAACTGGAAGAATGCGAACATTATACTGATCCTCAAAAAGGGAGACGGTAAATAATTGAAAAATTATAGGCCCATTAGCTTACGATCAGTATTATATACAATATTTACCAAAATAATATTCAATAGAATAAAGGCAACAGTGGACTTTACTCAACTAAAGGAAAAGGCTGGCTTCAGGAAGGGATACTCTACAATTCATCACGTCCTTGTCCTCAATCAGGTTATCGACAAATCCGCAGAGTACAATAAGCCTCTCTATATGACTTTCATAGATTACGAAAGGCATTTGATTCAGCAGAGATACCAGCAGTCATAGAGGCATAACATAATCAAGGAGTACACAACGCTTACATAAATACATTGGAAAATATCTACAGAGGTTCTACAGCTACCTTAATTCTACACAAGAAAAGCAGGAAGATACCTATAAAGAAAAGGGTCAGACAGGGAGACACAATCTCGACAATGCTGTTCACTGCGTGCTTAGGAGAAGTATTCAATCTAATAAACTGGGAAGGCTTAGGAGTAACGATCGACGGCAAATATCTCAGCAACCTGCGGTTTGCTGTTGACAATGTTCTATTCAGCAACAATGCAGACGAATTACAACAAATGATTGAGGACCTTAACAGAGAGAGTGTAAGAGTGGGGTTGAAGATTAATATGCAGAAGACAAAGATAATAATAAATAGCCGGGCAAAGGAACAAGAGTTCATGATCGCCAGTCGACCTCTAGAGTCTGTGAAGGAGTACGTTTACTTAGGTCAATTAATCACAGGGAACCATCATCACTAGAATGAAATTCACAGAAGAATAGAAATGAGTTGCATAGCATACGGCAGATATTGCCAGCTCCTTACTGGAAGCTTACCATTATCATTGAAAAGGAAGGTGTACAATCTGTGCATTTTACCGGTGCCGACATATGGGACAGAGACTTGGAGACTGACAAAGAAGCTTGAGAACAAGTTAAGGACCGCGCAAAGAGCGATGGAACGAAGATTGCTAGGCATAACGTTAAGAGACAGAAAGAGAGCGGTTTGGACCAGAGAGCAAACGGGTATAGACGATATTCTAATTGACATCAAGAGGGGAAAAAATAGCCAGGCTTAGCTTGGTTAAGCCAAGAAAGCGTTGCATATTGCGCGAGTTGGGGCCCAGCTTTTCCTCCGGCTGTCGTGACGTCACGTCACGTGGTTGCGCTAAAGGTCAATGGTGGCTGCCCGGCCGCGCCCAAGGGCTGAACTGAGTGATTGCAATATGCAACGCATAAAGATAGAAGCAACTTAATAACAAACATAGCAAACACAAAAGAGAATAGACCCACAGATGAGACGCGCAGCAATGAACAATGGCTCATACCCTCAATGGTGGCTGCCCGGCCGCGCCCAAGGGCTGAACTGAGTGATTCCAATATGCAACGCATAAACATGGAGCTAGGCAGGTCATGTAATGCGCCGGTTAGATAACCGTTACAGAACGTTACATTAAGAAGGGGCACCAAGGGAAGGAAAACGCAATCGAGGACGACAAAAGACTAGGTGGAGCGATGAAATTAGCAAATTGCGGACGCTATAGTTGCAATCGGTTGGCGCAGGACCGGGGTAATTAAAGATCGCAGGGAGAGGCCTTCGTCCTGCAGTGGACATAAAACAGGCTGATGATGATGTTGATTTCTTTCAAATATATAATAAGCTTTGTCCTGTGTGTATATGCATATATATTGTGTATGTATATATTGCGTGGAAACTTAAAACAATGTTGAAGTGAGAAAATACGGATGAGGCAGCCGCCGTTAGATCTTCGAATGCGCGAGTCCTCCTATCGTCCGGATTTGCAGAAATAAAGCGAAAGTATGAATTAGAAGCCTTGCACGTCCGCGCCAACAATTATGCAGTGAGGTATTAGCCCCAGTAAAATTTCAAGTAAAAAGGTCGAGGAAAGGCAAAAGAAGCCTGAAATGATGTGGGTGACAAAGCTCTCGCTATGGCACTTTAGGTGTGTGTGTGTATGTGTGTGCGTGCGCGGGGGGGAGGAGGGGGGTGGCTTCCGCATCGCCCGGAGTGAGCTGAGCCCCCTCCCCCGGAAAACTCCGGAAGTAGTGAAAGTAGACATTCTCTGGCACACCAGTGACAATTCATAGTTTATTTCCTCATACAGGAATAAGAACACCAAGCTATCGCTCTCGTAAAAATATTTGATAAAACGAAAGCGCTAGGGGTCAAAGAAAAAGTAGAAGAGGAACGCTGAATTAGCGCGGCCATGTTGCGCTTTCCAAGGAATGCTAATTTCATAGACAAGCAAACGCTAGTCGAACTTTGGAATTAGTATTTGGAAGATTTTCCCTTAGATAATGCAGTGTCCACGGACGCCTAATAAAAAGGTGAGAAATCAGCGATAGGCATTTGCTCTCCAACACTGTCATGAAGCTTTGCTATCCGTCTTCCCGATTACACTCCAATTTTATGTGGCCGAATTCATGGCCATATGCTTGGTCGTATACAAAATTCCGAAAAGTGTGTCGCACAATATTGCTCGGAGACTGCTTGTCAGTTCTTAAGTCGATGGAAGGCACAAATAATTCAGCATTGCACCGATCGCTACACAATCCCGTTTTGTGGATAACTGGACAGCGTGGACTAGCACTCATTGAGATTACAGACAGCTTGGCAAAGACAGCGCTTGTAGGCAGTGAGTTTCTTTATACCAAATCTTACTCTGCTAACGGTAACAAGGTTCCCGTGGCGACAACAAGTCCTAGGTAGAAAAAAATGAGCCCCCACGTTGCTGCACCGGATTACGAACATTTAGCGTTCCCCTGGAATGTGCGGTCTTGCCCCTCTCGGCAATGCGAAGTTTCCATTACACTATTACGATGTCGAATACCTCAACAAAATCTGTTCATCAGTAGGTGTGGCTTCGCAGCATCGAACCTTTGTGCATCATGTGGGGATATAGGATCACTGTACCATTTCCTCACTTTTTGCGCAAATATAATTCCGAAAGGAAGACCTACTTAAAGCAGCCCCTATCGCGTATGGGCCTTGCTCTCTCGCTGATTAACATGTTATCTTTTGGGGCAAGTACCCCTGGTGGAGCCCGAATGGAAGTGTGTCAGGTTGTGCATGAGTACGTCATTGCGACTGGGAGACTCTCATGTTAAGCACATTTTCCTCATTATTAACACTGAATCGCGTTGTTTTCGTAATATAGCATCTTCGGCAAAACTGGCATGACTATTCGAGAAACGGGAACGGAAAAATAATTTATATTCACTACTAATTAAACATAGATAGTACAGATCAATAAGTTAACACGAAGCAAGAAGTTGACGTTATGTTTCCATTGAGTGCCATGGCCAATCTCCTCCTCCTGGGTACGTGCCAGAATTTTGAAGGAAGAAGAAGAAGAAGAAGATGTTGCACTTTGACGACCTCCCAGTTGAACTCGTCCTCAAGATATTCGCTTACCTCCCGCAACTCTGGCTCGCGACAAAAGCCCAGGTGTACGAGCGATGGAAGAGGTTAGCCTTCGACCCTTGCCTCTGGACAGCGGTGCGTATCAACCTGCGGGACATGGAAAGAGAGCATCCGGTGGACGAGGGCCTAAACAGAGCCGCCCTGATCCGCAAGCATCATGTCTCCGGAACTATCTGCGTAGAAGACATCGCTCCTTGCTCGACGCACTTCAAACTGGTGAAAGAGCTGGTGATACCTTGCCGAGGGCCCTCACATCGCAGCATGCCAATCATTCTGCGAATCTGCGAGTCAGTTACCGCCGTGGCGTTGCGTGGAAATGATACGCCGCTGCCACATGACGTACGCCTTCTCCAGAGCTTAAAATGCCTGAGAGTATTCTTGACTTCGCGTGAAGTCTACATCGAGGACGGCATTCTTCGCCAGCGATACGCCAGCTGTCCTTTGCTTGAACGACTGGATATCAACTCGGATCGGGTACGCCATAGAAGCACATGGGGGTGCATCGAATCACTGCAGCATCTGGCATGCCTCTCAGTAACTCGTATATTCACAGGGGGATTGCTGTACGTGCCTAAGGCACGTCCAAACCTGAAGTTACTCCAGATTGGCAGCGTTTGGAACGAAAATGACGTGACGGTGGCACAGGTACTTCAGTCTTTCCTCAAGCTCCGGATCCTTTCAGTGGATGGAGAGTGCGGTACCTGGCGGTTCGACACCCTGTTCAGAACGCCGAGAGAATTCGACGAACACTTTGATGTTCAACAGCTCCACATGGAAGAACACCAAACATCTCCTGCAAAAATCCAGAAAGAAGCTTCCTCACGTCATCATCAGCGCCAGAACGCTCAGCCAGTATGTCCTCAACTTGGTGCCGACTGCAAGGGCAAAAAAAGTGTCGCAGTATACGGCGTTTGCGGGCGAGACATGCTGCTTAGGATGCTCATCGCGCTGCCGAGGCTTGTTCGCGCCCAGTTGGACGTTGTCTCTGAGGCAGCGGAGACCGCAAGCCACTTGATCACGGTGGTAGATGTTCTGGACCATTAAGTCCACCAAGGGCCATACTTGGTTCGTGCTTCGTGCACATTGCACGTCGCAGGCCGCAGAGTTCGATATGACACGTGTCGTGTGGAACCTGAGGGAGTTCCTCGCTTTTAACACGGATGTTTCGATGAACTACATGCGCCATTTGGAGGAGCAGTGCTCGCGGATGAAAAAGGGGAAGCTCCCTTTTTCGTGTCTTGGAGGAGAAAAGTGTTGTGCACACTGCAAACTCCGCTTCCAGTCATTAGATATACATTCAAGTATCCCGTAGTCAACTTGTACGAGGACTGAACACTCGCCGACATTCAAAAAGAAAGAAAATGCTCGTTGTTTCACTGAATACCCTCAAATTAAATATTCACTCACTTGTGACATGGTGGGATTGCTCTTCATTCTCAAAGCAAGTAACGCGATCTCGCATTTCAGGAAAACTGTATTTTAATGCGGTTAGCATTCTTTGTCTTCTTCGCGCGTTTTGAGCTTATATGTCTATATATCTGTCTAGCCTCTTAGGCCGATCCACTAGCCGAAGTTACGCGACTGCGACAGCATGTCGACGACAGTATGTCAACGGATCCATGACAGCGACTGCCTGAAGATGGTGCCGTCCAATCTAAGTATGTGCTCGTAGCGTAGCCGTGATGCCACTTCGGTCACTCCATCGTCGCCATTAAAGCTTCATCATGTAACTCTCGTCCTGCACTCATCGTCATGCCTTTTACGCCGATACAGTGGCCCGAGTAATCTTACAACTTGTGCCACTAGGTACGTGCTCGCGGCCATGGTGCCGTTGTGGTCGTTGCGTTGTCGTCTTTCCAGGTTTGTCATGCCGTCGTCGTCACGCCATCATCCTTACACAGACGTCATACATTTGTTGTCATAACATCGTCGTGAGGCCGTCGTGGTCATTTCAGCATCGCCATTAAAGCTTCGCCTTCCGACTCTCGTCATGCAGTCGTCGTCACGCCCTGTACACTGACCCAGTTACGCGAATTGTCTAATACCGCCGGCTATTAGGAATGTGCTCCTGGTAGGGATGTCGTTATGATTCTTGTATTGTTATCACTACAGGATTGTAATCCGACTCTGGTCATGCCGTCATTATCGCGCCATCTAAAGTTGTCTTGCATTCGTTGTCATACTGCCGCGGGGCTCTCGTGGTCATGTGATAGTCGTCATTCTAGTTTTGCCATGCTGTCATCGTCCCTCCATCGCCTTCGTATAGTCATGGTCATACAGTCTTCGTGACGTAGTCGTCATCGCGCATTCGAACTTATACCATTGTCCTCATGCCATTATTTGCATCCCAACAACACTGCGTCGTCATCATACAGTCTCCGTATAGCATTCGTTGTTATACATTTGTCGTCATGCCGCCGTCGTCACAAAGCCATTGGCATGCCAATGTCGCCATGGCATGCCTTGGCACCATCCTTGCCTGCCATGTCGCCATTGCACCATCCTTGTCACTTCAAAACGTCATCCCGTTGTCGTTATGGCGTTGTAGTCATACCGGCTGTGTCGGTCCGATTACGTTCCTCGTTTGTCATTCCATGATAATCATGGTGTCGTCATTCAATCCTGATATGTCGCTGTTGTCATGCCATCTTCGTCACTGCGTCGTCTTCAGACAGTCGCTGTTGTCATGCCATCCTCGTCACTGCGTCGTCTTCAGGCAGTCGCTGTTATATGCATCTGTTGTCATACTGTCGTCGCCGTACCGTCGTGTAGCTTGGTCATCCTTTTGTCGTCTTGCCGTCGTCGTTATACCTTTGTTTTCAAGCAATCGTCCTGATACTATCATTATCATTTCGGAATCGTCATGTCATTGTCAGTTATGCTGTCGTCGGCACACCACCTTTGACGCTCCATCGTCGTCCCTACGTCCTAGCATGCTCATACGCGACCTTCGCAAGCGAGTGCCAAAAGCAAAGTGGGCCGATACAACCTAGAGTTGGCACCACATGTAACTGAAGCTATGCAAGTGTCAGAATGGCCGCAAACGATTTCAAAGAAACCTAACTTGAGAAATCCGGTTCGTCGCTACATTGCCTGAATGCTAATTCAATTACCGTCGACAGTCATGGTGATATAGGTTCTACTGTATCGTTTTTAATCCAATACTCTACTCAATATCCTACTTCATCTAAAAGTGTGGCTAAAATATCTGATGCTATGGTCAGTCTTGCAGCATAAGAGCACTTCCCAACATAGAAATGCCAGCACTAGTAGCACATATGCACTAGTAGCGTATGTGCAATTTACCCTATTTTGATGTTCGCTCAAGAAATCGCATGCTCCGCAGCCACAATTACTACATCCTATCTTTCACTTGCGAAGCAAGCTCCGAGCTATTTCCTAGCTTGAAACATATTGAAACTTATTTCCTAGCTTGAAACTAAGCACATGCGGGGTGTGCCATCTTGCAAAAGTAGGGGAGCGCCAGATATGCTTCTCGTTGTGCTGGTCTGAGCTTCAACCCCTGGGCCCTCAAAGAGGGACATGAGAAAAGCGGTTGCTGATCCTACAAACAAGCTAAATAAAATGCAAAATGACCCTGAAGAACTCGTAGACATCTCACTGGGCTTCAGTCCTATCACTTCCACTTGTTTTCAAACAACCGCAAGAGGCACCTATAACAGAACAACCTGTTCGACCTTGGCCCATTCAAGCGCTCATTTTGATTTATGTTTTTCGGTCGCTTTTTCTATACTGATTAACATTTTAGTGAAAATTTGTAACTTTCAATAGAAGCTAAACTGTATCAAAGTATTCTACCAAATAGGAAGACAATGACCTCATGCAAGATGATGCGTCCTCATTTGAAACACATCAGGATTGATGTGTCTCACGAATAGTGCGTGGCGTCACCATTCACAACAGCTACCTCTCTGTTGTTGAGCCTCGGTGAACGAGACGAACATTAACAGCAGTCATGTATCCCAACGACGGCAGTAATAAATTCAAGTGCGTGCCATTTCTTTGCACACAGCCAAGGCTCACATTACTCACTCGACTAACGTCTAGTGCCGGAAAAGTATCAGCAGTGGTTGCTAAAGGTTCCCGCGTGCTCTGAACCGGTTCTGTTTAGGATGTTGCAGCATCGCTCACAAGAGAGGGAATCTGAATATTCGAACCCTCCCAAAAGAGTTGAGAACGGCGAGTAAGATGCAGTTGACAAAAACGGGAATCAGGAAGCTTGGACACTATGACCGACAGAACGCATGTGTGATTAACTCTACCGTTAGTACCGAAGCCCTCGAGTTTGAATACGTTTGAAAAAAATTATGGTGGAACCTATCTGAAGATGGTTGTCGACGGTAATGCAATTATAATGCAATGTTGTGACAATTCATACTGCTGAATATCGTTTATTTCTAATTTGTAGTTGTCATGAAATACTTGAATTACTTCTTCTTTGAGCGACGCGGCCTGCATCCATTATAGGCCAATTTTTCTATGCCACTTGCTTGGCAAAATTGCTAACGAGAATGATGGCACGACAATTACTCTATGACGACGGCGCTGTGACGGCGATGGAAGGAACAAGGATAAACGTCGGTGGAACAACAAAGGCAGTATGACCTCGAGAACATGAAGACAATGAGATGACAATGGTGAAATGATGACGATACGATAACTACAACCGGATAAAGAAGCTGGAATGACGGCGATGGCACGAGCACGACCGCATGACGACCTTACGACGACGGTGGGACAACGGATGCGCGACAGCGACCGTCTGAAGGCGACAGAATGACGACAATGGCATGGGAACGGCGGCATGATCGCGATTAAAGAAGGCCGCATAATTACAATAAAATGACTCGCTTGGCATTATCAAGACGACAATGTGATGACAACCGGATGACGACGACTGTGCGACGATGATGGCATACCGGCGCCAGCATGGCGACAGGTGGATGACGAAGTTGAGAGGATGACTATTGAACGACCGCGACGGCACGACGACGGTATGTCACCAATTGTATGCAGACACCTGTATGACGGCGACTCAATGATGACGATGGCATGACAATGGTATGACGACAATATGATGAGGAAGGCGGTATAACGACTACGGCACGACGATACTGGGATAACATATCTGAAGTGATTACGATGCTAAGACGATAGCGTGACGAGATAAGTATGACTGCAATTGCGAGGGTCTAAGGAAGGCAGCACAACCACAGTAGCATGACGAAGTTAGAATAACTAGGACTGAACGACCACGACGACATCACGACGACGGTATAGAAACGAATGAGTGACGACCACTCAATTGAGACCTTGGCACGACGACAGTGGGGAGACACTGGGATGACGATGACCGCATGACGACGATGGCGTGACGATTCCATGACGACAACTGTATGACAACGATGGCGTTAGGGCCATAGCGTGAAGACGGAGGCATGACGAAAGTCGGATGGCGAAGCTGGAGAAATGATGACGTAACGGCCACGGCGGCATCTCGACGACGATATGACAACGAAGATATGAAGACAGTGTTACAACAGCGTCGCGCCGATGGCATGACGAAAGTCGGATGACAAAGCTGAAAAGGCGAAGAAGCAACCATCCTGGCGGCATCACGACCAAAAGCGCGTTGTGGTCGAAGCTATTAGGCAAGCTTGATCACTTTGTCGGTGAAGACGACGTGACGAGGGATGCATGACTAGACTCAGATGACGAAGCTAGAATGACGACGATGAAATGGCCACGACAGCCTCCCGACTACGAGCAAATTCCTGGTGTCCCAAGCTGGTAGACAACTTGGGTGCGCGACGAGTTCGCGTCCTCGCCGGACCTACAATAAAGTTTCTTCACTCACTCACTCACTCACTCAGCTGTGTCGGAGTAAGATAGATAGATAGATAGATAGATAGATAGATAGATAGATAGATAGATAGATAGATAGATAGATAGATAGATAGATAGATAGATAGATAGATAGATAGATAGATAGATAGATAGATAGATAGATAGATAGATAGATAGATAGATAGATAGATAGATAGATAGATAGATAGATAGATAGATAGATAGATAGATAGATAGATAGATAGATAGATAGATAGATAGATAGATAGATAGATAGATAGATAGATAGATAGATAGATAGATAGATAGATAGATAGATAGATAGATAGATAGATAGGCAATCTCAAAATCTCCCAAGAAAGCGAAGAATGCGAGTCACATTAAAAGAAAATTCTGCGGTTTTACTCGCAAAATTGATTATATTATTGGAAGGTATGGCGTAGCAGGCAACTCTAGATGATGCATGCCCACCTGGGGTTTCTGCACTGTAGACGAGTGTTTCACCATTCCGCCCCCATTGGAATATGACTACCATGGCCGGGATCAAACCCGCTACCTCGAGCTCAGCGGCGCAACGTCATAGACAATCAGGTACTACCGCGGTTGACGTTCGAAGCTAGCCGTGCGGGTTCTAAGTCAAGGTTATGCTTCATGTACAGTCGGCACAATTCAGCTTTCTCTCTCACGTTCAACCGCTTTTGTTTCAATGGTCCAGCGATTGCCCAGTGAAATCAATCTCTTGCCGCAGGTGGGGAACGATCCCACAACCTTCGCATTTCCCGGTAGCTCAATTGGTAGAGCATCGCGCGAAATGCGAAGGTTGTGTGATCGTTCCCCACCTGCGGCAAGTTGCTTTTTCATCCACTTTCATTTCAATTAATTTATCGTTTCTTTATCTCCTTTATTAAGCGCAAATAATTTCCCCTATGTTGTCCTTGGTGTCAGTGTTTGTTGACTTCTTGTGATATGACTAATAGAAATGGGGCCCTCGATTAACCCCCTTTCTTCTCGTTTATTACGTAACGAGGGTCTCGAATCCGGCAATATTGATGGCTTCAGGTAGCATGCGTGGGTTTATTGACCAGTTGCCTTCACCCAAAAAGATCACGTTCTCGTGACGTCTGCGGCATAAAGGATGTTCCACACCCGCCGTCAAGGTCTGTGAGTGGTGGCGCTGGCTAACACTCCCAGGGTTCTACAAGGAAACATAAATACCCAAGAAAGTGGATGGGGACACGGCGCCGCGGTAGCTCAATTGGTAGAGCATCGCACGCGAAATGCGAAGCTTGTGTGATCGTTCCCCACCTGCGGCAAGTTGCTTTTTCATCCACTTTCATTTCAATTAATTTATCCTTTATTTATCTCCTTTATTAAGCGCAAATAATTTCCCCTATGTTGTCCTTGGTGTCAGTGTTTGTTGGCTTCTTGTGATATGACTTCTTGTGTTGCCGGGCACAGCCGCGTGGGCGGGTGTCCACACGAGGGATTTCAAGCCGCTTAGGGGGCGTCGTGTGAGGACATGGTACGCCTGTTTGGAAATTCAACCGCGGACGAAATTGCCCATGGCCTGCTTGCTGTCGCTGATGACGGTATTCGCTTCCGCGTGCATGGCCATGGCAATCGCGGTTTCCTCCGCTTCCACCACTCAGCCAGTCGTGATTGTTGTGTGTTCTATTAATCCTCCGTTGTGATCCGCTACCACCGCGGTCATGATGTCGTCGCGAGGGTGGCTGGCTGCGTCTTTGTAGACCACTCCATCTTGCGAGCCGTAGCGTCGCCAAATGGCTTCACTACGGGCCTGCCGACGGCCCTGATGGAACTCGGGGTCCATGTTGCGGGGTAGAGGTGGGGCATAAATATTCCCCCTGACCTTAAGCGGAATCGTCATGTACTTTGTAACCTCGGGGATAGCCTCGAGACTGAGCTTCCGGAGGACTGTGCGGCCCACCGGGGTTAGCGAGAGACGACGGACTTGGGCTGTGTGGTGAGCCTCTAAGAGCTCCTCGATCGTGTTGTGCATGCCTAAGGCCTCTAGCCTTGCGGTGGCCGCGTGGTCCGGAAGACGCGAGGAATATTTATAATACGGCGTCGGGGCTGCGATGTTCAGTGAGTAGCTCTAATTCCTTAATCAGATGTCGTTGAATATGTTTTTTCCCAACGCTCATTCTCCAGCCGAAAAATGCCAAGTTATTGAGAGTTCTAGTGGCATTATAGTACATGTGGAAAAACGAAAAATTACATCGCGTAAGACAAAGCTAATGATTGGAAGAACTGTGTGTCTTCCAGTATTTAAATTTGCGTTCGCGAATCCGTGAAATGGAGCAAAGATGAAAAGGTGAAAAGTATTAGCTGTTTCACTATAAAGACTCAAATAGGTGGCGGTGCGACATTTTCTGGCACAATGTTTTTTTACTACGCGGTGCGCAAGCAGCGGCAGCTGTCTTTTTTATTGTATTTATTTTTTTATTTCATAGCTCACAATGCCGCACATGGGCGTTGTTGAGAGGAGTAGAAAAGCTTGCAATATAAGTGGTTGCTTGCAGCTTTAAATGTAGACGCTACTGGATTAGAAGCGATGGAGGCTGGCAGCTTGTTTCAGTTGGACGTAACCCTTTTGTATGCGAAGCTATCAGCGAACAGGTGTATTCGACAGCGCAAAGCTTGGAGTTTGACTTTGTGATCGATGCAAGGTGGTGCGTACTAAAGTGGAGCGAACAATATTTTTTTTTCAATTTGTGATCAGTATAATATATGTTGTCAATAAGGGCTGGTCAAACTATCGTCCGCCTTACTGCAGAGGTTCGAAAGGTTAAGTTCGAGCTTGGTACGTTCCCGTTATACACTCGCTACACACGAGGCAATGGCAAAGAACGAAACAAACAGCCTGATTTTGACGTGCCTGAAGTAAGTCGGTACGCAAGACATTGTGGACATGTCGAATGAATGCATTGCAGAAACTGTTTTGAAGAAACGAAGGACACCGTGCACGTTGTTATTCCAAAGCATGCGTGTTAAACATGTAACATATTCTGCGATATCAAAGCCGAGGCAGAGTTTCCGAGACAGCCCTAAGTGTGCACAGCCATGCGTCAGCGCGAGTGATTTCGGGATGCCCTTGTCATTTTTTGCATTTATGGATATTCGGTTTCATAACAACCAGTCGTACTTTACGTTGCAGCGTACCAGCACGCGCGCTACGCAAAAGGAATTACTATAGGCAAGTATCAACGCTCGGTGAACCCGAGTTTACAGCGTCGTAGGGTCGTATGTGTCAGTCGTTCACGGCTACTGAATTTTCTCTCGCAGCTCAAGTACTAGACCAATTTGTTCAACAAAAAAGAAGCACCCCTTGTACACGCGATTTGCCTAGCTCGCAAGTAAATATCTGCAAAACCTTGCGATGCAGCAACCATTTCGTGTTTTCCGTGTTCTAAAAGTTGAAGAGAAAAGTTGGGGGTGGCAGCTTCGGCCGTGCATCATATAGCACCCGAGCTATACATGTGCGCGGTGATCACTTCTAAATTTTACGGAATCTTTAAAAATCACCTGTGGCAGATGGCACAATCCTCGCCCTTGAGGTGCATTATTCACAAGAAATCGATTCACATGCACATTCACATTCACAATTGGGGAATTGTAGACGGTGGGTTTGCAAGGCATATCCAGTTCAAATGAATCTTTCGGATGACAGCTGTTTCGAGACATTATTTCCCAAAATGTCGGGTGAAATGCGTCGACGTTCCAGTTACTTTTGTGCTTCAAAGCCTAAAAGAGCGATTTGCTAAAAAAAAAAAAAGCAAGTGCAACAACAACGCATTTTTGCGGCGAGTTCGATGGCACACGCCTCGAAACTGGTGTCATTCTGGAAATTCATTTCAAGTGGATATGCCTTGGAAGTTCACCGGCTACGATTTGTAAATTGCAATACGTGCCGTAAAGTAATTAACTAAGAAGTTAATTAGCTATTTTTTAATTAGTAGAATGCGTGTTTCGGTTTCTCGTGACAGTAATGTCCGCCTATCTGAATAATCCAGCTCAAGGACTAGAATTATGTTATCTGAAACAGGCTATCCATAAAAATTCCGGAAAACTTAACGTTATCATCCGCATATGTCTTTTATGCATGCACATCCTTTTATCCATGAACTGGCCGCGTCGTGTTTTTTTTTTTTTTCAGCACGGTATAACAACGTACAAGTCCACCTGCGCTGCGTCACTGATGGAATTTTAATGCGGCGTGTATTTTTGTGCGATGCATCTTCGGGGCCATTCACGAGATTCGGAAGACCTGGGCAAAGGACGATGACATCGTGCCCGAAGCGACGTTCCTTTGTGGGGCCTCCGCAAACGGTATAGCAGCAGCTTCGAACGCCAAACGTCTCACGTGCTGCTGTTCCAAGGGCAGCGCATCGGGGTCGCTGCAGTGTCAAGCGCAGTCTGGCGACGGAGTGCTTCGCCACTCATCGCCCGCCACGGCGACGTATCGCCTGGGCCGTCTCGGTATCAGGCTGTACGCGGTGAGCGCGAGCAGCACAAGCACAGCTCCCACGGCCACCATGAGCCAGGGGATCTGGTAACTCCACCACGGCTGCACGATCGACGGCCCACCACTACTCACAGTGATCGAGGGTCGCCGGATTGCCTGCGAATTTTCGTTGGGGAGGGAACGTGGTGGGGCAGAGCTGGAACCATGGTAACTCCTTTTATATATCGTACATGCGTAAACACGTTAATCGGCCTAGAACAAGCGCAGGCACAGCGTACTCCCTTCATTACAAAGGTCGCGGGAAGTGAGCAAATCACCGGCGCCTGACTCAAGAAGAAAAGCCTCGAATCGGCACCGATTTGCTTTGCGTAATGAATGAATTTATGTTGTTTAGTGGCGCAAGGGCCATGTATGGCCAAAATGCGACATGCCAGTGTTAGTGAGTTCGCAGTGGAGTGATGAATTCTGAGAAGCAGATGTGACGTGGCTGTAATGGGGCCCAAAAAAAGTCGCCGTAAAGTACGTAAAATCTACGTGTAATAAGATTATGGCAATGACTAATGACGTTTACTATGAACACCGAAATGCATTGCGAAGGAATGATACGATATACCAAATATGTCGGATGTAAAAATTGGCTAGACGCACTACTGCCTCACCAGAGCCCTTGAAACACGAGGACCTGGAGGCATGTGTTTATACTAAACACTATCGCAGCAGCATCCTCTGACGAGAGGATGCGCTACGAATTTATTGGCCTTTTCACAGGAAGGACAACCTCATTCAAGAAACCTAGGATTGCTTTAGTACTAAAAAGCAGTTCTTCACCAAGAAACATAATGGAATGGAGAGGGACATGATAGCGGTATGCTAGATGAAAATGTTCCTCTCTCTCTGTTTCGGCTTCCCTACACTCCAGAAGCACGTGGAGGACGGTCAGCCTCTCACCACATCTACCACATGTTGGTGGTTCGTCACCAGTAAGCAAAAACCTGTGGATGCCATATGTGTGTCCTATTCTGAGACGACAGCATAGGGCACCAATTCATGTTTTCGTTGCGAAGGGCCAGAAACCTAACTGTGGCTTAATTAGGTGAAGTTTATTATTGTTTCAGCTTCCCACAAGCGTTGCCAATGGTCGCTGTTACCTGCGACTACTGGCTTCAGATCTTCAGAAAGGCTTTAGATCTGTGGCAGGGACAGCAGCGGTAGTATTAATAGCTTGCAATGTAATAGATGTGGCCAATCGGTCTGCTAGCACATTACCCAGTTTCGCCAAAGTTACACAGTTTCACTGAAGCCATAGGACAATGTTCAAGCATTGGAACACCCATTTCCTCAATAAGGTTCCTGACAGGCAAAGACAGCGGCTTTCTGGCTGCAGGTGGGTTATGGAAAAGTGTGGCAGTGGTCATATCGCGTATAGTTGAATAAGACGGGTGTTCAGTGTTCGGGTGTACTCTTAGAAAGTATGTAAACCTTCTATATGTCCACTGCAGATGAAGTGATCACTGATTCGACTCTACGTAGAGGCACTAGATAGGATTTGTCTTGAAAGCACCCTTCGCGAGACGGATACCCAGATGATGAACGGGGTCTTAAGATTTTTAATGCACTTGGCATTGCGGAATGATAAATTATACTTCCGTAATCAAGGCGTGAGTAGACAAGACAGGTATACAAGTTCAGGAGACATCTTCGATTACTACCCCATGTTGTGCGTGACAAAAGTTTTAGGAGGTTAATTATTTTCATGCATTTAGCCTTCAAGTATTTGATATTCTGGATAAATGTAAGTTTTGAGTCCAGTATAATGCCGAGAAACTTGCGCTATTTGCTTACAGGTAATCTGCTACCGAATAACTCAATACCAGGGTCTGATACTATTCCTCTCTTTATTTGTGAAAAGGACGCATGCACTTTTTCTCTGTGCTGAACCTAAAACCGTTTTCATCAGCCCATTTAGCCACTTTAAGCAATGCTGGACATGTCGTTCGCAGGTAGAATAGTTGCACGATTTAAAACCAATCTGCACATCATCTACATATAAAGAGTAGAACATTGTTCGCGGGATAGCCGTGCGCAGAGAATTCATTTTCACAATAAACAGTGTACAGCTAAGCACACCAACTGAATTGCGGGACATTACTTTCCTGGGTGAAAGACCTCGACAAGGCGTGACCGACCCTTACAGGAAAGGTGTGATCAGACAGGTAACTTTCAGCTGTACTTCACATATTGCCGCGGACACCCCTGGCGGAAAGGTCTTGGATAATACCGAAGCGCCATGAGGTGTCATACGCTTTCTCCAAGTCAAGGAATACGGAGAGAAAAAAAACTGTATGAATGCATCCCTGATATTTGCCTCAATGCGGTCACAATGCGGCTCGTAGCTTTGTGCGCGCTGTGTTCTCACCGCTGAATTTGCGTTGAAGCGATATACAGCACGAAGGTCAGTTCGCTCGCTGCTGCTGCCGCGATTGCTCACGCCAGCGTTTTGACAGCGAGCGTCCGCGGTCATCGAGTGTGATGTGTTCATGTCTGCCTGTGCGCGCTGACACCGTGCTTGTTAGTGTAGTTAGTAAGCGAATGCTTACAAGGGGTCGTTCTACTCCGGCAGCTGCTGCGCATGAAGCGGCCGCGCGAGCCCTGTCTTGAATGCGATCTGCCATGCGGACAGTGTAAGCATTTAGGCGCACCGAGGGCCGACAGCTTTGTGCGCGCTATAGCACCCGCACGCTTGCGCATCACCCGCGTTCACGAAGTGAAACGTCCCTGCAACTTTTTATTGCCATTTTAGCTGAATATGTGCAAGAAAAAATTGGCAACAGTATGTAAGATTAGTAACCCCTTTTTGTCGAATGAAGCAGATTTTAAATGATATAGGTATTCGTTAACTGAGGTTATCGGGCAATTAGAGAGATAAGAACCCTGCGGCTTTTTTTCCTGCGCTTGACAGGTCGTCTCATTTAGCGGTGGCAGTTCTTTTTTTTTTTCTGCATTCGATACATTATGATGGAATACTAAACTGCATACCAGTCGTAACTAAACCCGCTGTATCAATTGATCTATATCCCGCTGACGATCTTACCGCAACTTCCTCGGCTGGATCCATCACTTTTGTTGGTGTACTGACGCTTGTTTTTCTATTGCTTACACTTCATAATATGAGGCTAACCCACTACAGAGGATTAGCCAAGAAGCCGATGGTTAGAAGGGGAAAGACGTAAAAAATCAAAACAGAATGTAACACAACGTAAAGACGAGATTGAGCATATAATGTAATAATAATAATAATAATAATAATAATAATAATAATAATATAAAACAATCCTAAATAATGATATTAAGGATGTTTTTATGCAAAAAATTGTACCCTCAGTAAATTCTGTGCCACATGGGCACTGCTGCGCTTTCATGTGGAACTGGCAGCCATTGCCATGAACGCTAACACAAACACTTCAAAAATATTGATACTGATACAACTGAAATAACGCAACTTGGAATATCAACAGTTTGAGGTATTAGAGTCAGTTTCACACCTTATACCGCAACGGGAAGTGCTTCATAAATTACCACAAGATTCCTTAAGCAAGCTTTTTTATAAGTGAACTTGTCACACTTATTAAAACAAATATTTAAACTTCTCCCGGTGGTTGTACAAGAACACAATTTTACAACCTCAATTATAGGTTTTTGATAACATGAACACTTAAAACATATATATGCAAGTTTCCTTGACAAGCAGTTCCTAGAACTTCTCGAACAATTGATGTCTTCTTTAACTTCTTTCAGGGAATTAATATTATTGCTTTCATTTGATATGTGAACAATGGCGGAACATAATGTTCTAATCATTTATTTCCGTACCTTGTGTATATCATTGGTATTTTGTACCACTCGTTCTTTTATGTGTGTGTGTGTCTTTCTTTATGGAAAAATAGTTCAGCAGGTGATCCACTGCAAAATAGCCAAGGTTGCAAACAATTCTCTTTTATTTTTTTCTGTCCTTAATCTGTGATCGATATTATTTGCCCACTCAAAAACTACTGTTTTTCTGCGTCCATGAACAAAAGCTAAAGAACGCTATGACATATCTGATTATCGATTATCCTACTGATTGCGATACCATTTTTCTTAATTTAGCACAAGTTGCACTCTTTATGTTGTACAGCTACGCGGCTACATTTATTACCTTCTTACAAATACAATCAACATGGTCACTTCATCACAGAGTATCATCGAATTCTATTCCTAAATACCTGCTGCATGAGAATACGAGGTCTGTCTTTAAAGTAACGCGACAGGTATCACTCATAATTTGTTTATATGGAAAAATTTTGCAATGTCCTCCCTTGAAGGAAATTCTCCTGCAGTCTGAAGCATTTTCCCGTCCTTCTCTACTACGTTTCTATGTAGCGCTCAAAGGAGTCTGCTGGTATATTCTTCGGCTCCGTCGTTACGGCTTTCTTGATCGCCTCCGCGTCTTCAGAACGGGCTCCGGGTATAATCGCCTTTCGCTTGATGAAAAATAAAAAGGTCGAATGGGGCAAGATCAGAGAGGCTGTTCCGGGTTGACGATGTTCCTTTCGGACAGGAAATGCCGTATGGTGAAAGGGTTGCGATTTGCTGCGTTGTTCTGATGCAGCAGCCGCGATTTGTCCTACCACCAACTCTTCCCGCGCACTAAACGACGCAAATGATGCAGAAATCATTGTAGACTTGCTGTATGATTATCTGTCCTTGTGTCAGGAACCCACTGTGGAGATGTCTTTCATATAATAATAGTAATAATAATAATGATGATAATAATAATAATAATAATAATAATAATAATAATAATAATAATAATAATAATAATAATAATAATAATAATAATAATAATGTTTATTGCCACACAATATACAAAAACAACACAAGCAGGCCGGTCTAAGCCTTAGTTGGCTTGTAGGACCGTGCCAATGAAAATGATAGACAAGGCAAAAATATATACATAAATTGATGAGACATGAAGAAAAAAAATAAAAAAATAAAACGAATGGCAAAAAATTGAGAAGAACAAGATAACATTTGGTTATCTACACATAACAAAAGTTGAAGAGGTGAATATTGCGATGCAAAAAAATATGTACAAGAGGTTAATCTTACTGTAGCTGCTTTAAGAAGCGTTTGAGCGTGCTTTTTGATGTCGCGTTAAAAGTTTCTTCTGGCAATTTGTTAAATATGTTAGGCACATAAGCACAGCGTCTGGCCGCGCCAAACCTTGTGGCTGAACGCGCAACTACATAACGGACATGTTTTCTAAGCTCCCTTGTGGCGGAACTTTTTTGTTTGAAAGCGGAATTCCAGAAATGTTTAACGACAACTTTTTAATAATAATAATAATAATAATAATAATAATAATAATAATAATAATAATAATAATAATAATAATAATAATAAATAACAGTTTATTATTCAACGACAGTGCAAGATAAAATGTGCAGGCCTACCAAAGCCACACTGGGTTTTTATGGCAGAGCCTGGCAGACAGCATATACAACCTCTTTTTTTTTTAAGAAAGAGAACAACAGAAAATAAATGTATAAACGTACTTCGAGGTGCAAAACCGAGGGTACCAAAAACAGTATTTCACTATTGGTACATCAAAACACAAAACAAAAAAGACAAATAAATGTGACACATATTTCTGACACGTAATCAACGGTAATAACAGTATATCCTGAGCATAGATGCACAGCAATGTGCAAATACTCAAGAATACATACATTTATAACGCAACAGCCAGATTAGTGCAACAGAGAAAACAATAAAAAAATACTCGCAGTATCGCCAGAAAGGCGAAACATCTATTGCGATAGCAAGTTAGTAGATAGCTGTAAGATAGCTATGTAGCCAAAGTAGTTTTATCGGCCATATAAACTTGTAAACATTTGCTTACTAACTACATTAACAAGTCGCGCACGCACAGGTAAATATGAGCACATCTCGCTCAACGACTGCCGAAACTCGCTGTCAAAATGCTGGAGTACGTGAGGAATCGTGTCAGCAGCAGCGAGCGAACTGACTTTGAATTGAAAATATATCTTTATTTCCAACAGATTGGGGGAGACAGGGAAGAAAAGCTGCAAGTGCAGCTTGAAAAAACACCCTGCCCCCTATGACCACAAGACATGGGCAGCGCGGAGCTGCCGCGTGTTTTTAACAATACAAAAATACACAGTTTGCAAGAAAGCATGAGAAGCACTA
The DNA here is from genome assembly GCF_050947875.1 of Dermacentor variabilis. NCBI lineage: Eukaryota > Metazoa > Arthropoda > Arachnida > Ixodida > Ixodidae > Dermacentor > Dermacentor variabilis. The sequence goes on along the minus strand of NW_027460390.1, from coordinate 1,137,543 downwards.
GGTGAAAAGTGAGTAGTTGCGCGTAGTGAAGTTACAAAACGTTTCACAAATGACACGATAAAAAGAAACATATATATATACACATATATATGCAACATAAATGTGAACAAAAAGCTGTAAACTCCTCTAATCTGCACTTCTGGAATAGCTGACCGTATAAACATGAATATTAGTCCCGCCGATTAAGTCGAGAAAATTCTGATGGGGTAAGGGCACATATATCAATTCCAGATTTGTTGTAAGCATTTAAAAGCCTTGGTAAGTTGTTTTTTTAGCATTTGTGAGCTGTAATTAGTTCTAAAACGGTGCACAGTCCAGGGTTCTGTGTTTCTTGCGAAACGTGAGGGGACTGGTTCTTCTAAACATGATAATATAACAAGGGATAGATCGCTTTTCCTGTTCATGTGATAAAACTTCTACAAAAGTCGACGCCTATAGATTTCGCGCACTGCGATAATTTTAAACTTGTCACATAAATGCTCGGTGTGTGAATCGTACGGAACATTCGCGAGGACGTGTACTATCCTTTTCTGTAATAAAAATAATTTGTTTAAATTCGTATCAGTTGTAGCGCCCCATACGAGGTGACAATAATTGAGATGAGAGGCGAATAAGGCGTTATATAATAGTACTTTAACTGATGTAGGAAGAACGTAACGCTTTCGGCTTATTATACCTGTTATCTGACTCAGTTTTTGCGTTACAAAGTTTACATGGTCATTCCATAACAGCGATGAAGAAAAATGCACGCCTAGGATTTTGATGCTTTCTACAAATTCAATCGGAGCATTATTATAGGCTATGCCATGTAGCAAAGGGGAGGTGTTTCCTTTTAGACGAAAAATTATAGCTTTAGTTTTCGTTGGGTTGACATATAAACAGTTTTACTCAGACCATGTACTAAGTTTCAGGAGCACTTCATTTGATATTGTGATAAGCTCGGTGTAAGAACGTGATGTTAGAAATATACTGCTGTCGTCTGCGTACATTAGAAATTTTACATTGAAATGAATATTTACAATATCGTTAACGTATAGATTAAAAAGTAAAGGACCCAGAATGCTGCCTTGAGGTACTCCAGAAAGTATAAACCTCTCTTGGGACCTGAAGTTATTTATCTGTACATATTGGCGTCTATTTTGAAGATACGACTTAAGAAATTCAAGAGCAAGTCCTCTAACTCCATAACGATTGAGCTTATGAAAAAGGAATATTGTGGCTCATATAATCGAACGCTTTACTGAAATCTACAAATAAACCGAGAGTTATGAGCTTGTTTGCGAAATTGGTAAGGATACATTCTTTATGATGCAGTAGGGCTAACTCTGTGGACTTGTCTTTTTGAAACCCATGCTGAGATTCACTAATTAAGTTGTGCTTATTACAGAATGAGTTTAAACGTACAAATAATATTTTCTCTAAAGCTCTGGAAAAGATAGGCACAACAGATATGGGCCGGTAATTATTTATGTCTAGCTTGCTGCCTTTCGTGTATCTCTCGTTTCAGCACGAAGGAAACGTCGAAAGCACAGCGCATACGAAGCTACCGGCACTAGGCGCACTCTGCAAACATCGCAGATCGCTTTGAAGACTAGGCCCGCGCGACAGCGCGCTTTGGCTACGTCGTTGATCGCTTTCATGATGCCGCGCCCGCACGGCCGCGCCGTAAGCAGCTGGATGGATGGATGAGCGTCCCCTTTGGAACGGGGCGGTGGGTTGCGCCACCAAGCTCTTGCTACTATACTGCCTAATATCCTACCTAGGTTAAACAATGAAAAAAGAAAAAAAAACACTCTGAGCTACCACGCCCAAATTTTCTGATCCCCTATTGCGAACTGTGCTTTTGTACGTCTCCGGACCAGTCTTTTGTCGTCTCCCTACTTTTCTTCCAGCAATCCTCCAGTCGCCTCTTACTAATGTCTATTGCGGACATGTTTGCTTCACCATTGCTCCCTCTGAACCCAAGGGCTTCAAGGAGGCCAGTGGTGCCTAAATCGACCGCTGCGTAGACGTCTTCACATTGTAATAAAACATGCTCCGTAGTTTCTCTAGCTTTACCGCAGCAAGCACATGCTTCTTCTTCCTTCTTATATCTCGCTTTATAGGTGCGTGTTCTAAGGCATCCCGATCTCGCTTCGAAAAGTAATGAGCTTCCCTTTGAGTTATCATAAATGGTTTCTTTCCTGATTTCATGTTTTCCTCTTAAGTAGTTACTCATGGCAGGTTTCTTTTCCAATGCCGCCACCCATGAGATTAATTCAGCATCTCTGACTTTCCGTTTGACCTTCTTTGTTGCTGTGTTGCCAACCCTACATGCCGCATACTTGCTGGTAAGCTTCCTAGTTCTTTTCCTCCAATGTGAATCAATGTTTTTCCTGTACAGATACCTCAACACTCTTACCAGCCCGTATGCTTTCTTCCATATTCCTCAGCCGTTCTTCATACTCAATTTTATTGCGAGCTTCCCTCACTTCAAAACTAGTCCAGCCCATATCACACTGCACAGGTTCATTTGTAGTCTTCCCGTGAGCGCCCAATGCGAGGCGACCCACTGACCTTTGATTCCTGTCGAGTCCTGATTGTACCCCTGATTTAAAGCAAACAACCGCATTACCAAAAGTAAGTCCTGGAACCATTACACCTTTCCACATACCTCGGAGGACCTCGTACCTATTGTATCCCCGTGGCGCTCTGTGCTTCATTATGGCTGCATTTCTCATCCCCTTCAGTGTTATTGTTTTTTCCTGTGTATCCATATATATATATTGCCTTCGTTTATCCGTATACCAAGATATTTATATTAATTTACCCGAGGTGTTTCCTGGCCCTGTATTGCCAATGTCTGTTCACTGTTTTCATTGAGTATCATAACACCTGACTTTCTAACGCTAAATTTCATACCTAAATTCTCGCCTTCCTGTCCACAGATAGCCAGACGTTGCAAATCACTTTGCTATAATTGTATAGCTAGCAGCACAATGTCTTCCGCATAAAATAAACCTGGAAGTTGCTGCTCTACTACTGTACCCGCCAATTTGTATGAGAGATTAAACCCGATATTACTTCCTTCTGGCGCCCTCTCCATCCTAACCATGTACATCATAAACAGCCGCAGGGATAAAGGGCACCCCTGCCTCAGTCCCTTGTTGATATCAACTTTCTCCTCGCTCCTCATCCCTTCCCTTTCAACATAAACGGTATTTTCTAAGTAAATCTCTCTCAAAAGCTGTAGACAATCGTCGCCTAAGCCTCCCCTTCCAGAATATCCCACAAAATGTTGCAGTCTACGTTGTCAAAATGTTTGTAATGTCTAAAAAGGTCACATATAATGGTCTGCTGTCTGCTCTTGATATTTCAATACATTGAGTAAAAACAAATAAGTTATCATCCAGACGCCTACCTATTCTGAAGCCATTCTGAAGTTTTCCAAAATGACATTATTCTCTGCCCATGCTTGCAGCTTTAATTTGATTGCCTGCTGATCTGATGAGCTCAAGGCAAGGATAACGGACGTCTGCCGTAGAATTCCTGCGTCGGTCATCAAGAATAGCCACACAAGATATCATAAAGCGGACTCAGTAATCCGTAGCTGCAGAAGGAGACCTATTCGAACACCTATTCGAGGCACCTACTAGTGTTCAACGGCGCTTACGAATTCACAGATAATAAGGCCACACTGAAATCTGATGGTTTTAAGTGCCCAAGCATTTCTATCCTTACCAAAGCGAAAAACCGCCCCTCCGTCCGTCCCGTAAGACGATTGCTGTCAACACAGCGTCCGCAGCAGCGAGCGAATTCACCTGCGTGTTGCCTCTCGCTTCGGCACCAAAGAAGCGGCGAGAACACAAGCGCTCACGGAGCTCCGCACAGGCCGCACTCTGCCGCTTTCGCAAATCGCCTCCCAGAAACGGGCCGCGCCAGACGTAGCCGCCGCCGGAGCACCATTGATCACGGTTCATGATGGTTCAGTGCACCCAATAAAAGTTGCATATGTTTCCATCATTTGCTGGTCATTTCACCCCAAGTCCACATCCTCTGCGGTCTATCTGTAACACCAGTGAACATTGCTTCTACTCGCCTCTTATACGTCGTCTCTGCAGGTCTAACTTAAGAGGAAGCTGTAACTCGGGCCCAACTCCGACGCGGCCTATTCAAATACATGTAAAACGCAGAAACGCTTTTCTGAAGTAACCCTTGGGCCGATATTAATGAAATTGGTTGCACTCTACAGATAGAAGTAAATTTTAGAGACCGTTGGAAGCGGAATTTCGATTTAGGGCCTAAATCTTCTTTAAATGATTTCCAAAAATTCGTAAGCTCGAAAAAAACAGAAGCACAAAGTTTACAAATTAATAGCTCTGCACGAAGAACAGATATCGTGGTCCTGTAAACGGCATCCATTAGATCATTCAAAGCGAACAAATTTGATTCGTCAACTTACATCTTACGCGAATTTGTTACGTTGTGTACAAGGGTTTTGCACAAACTGTATTTCCATATTATTAAATTTCTTAGGATTTATGTGAGAAGAAATGGGGTTAACTGAGGGCCGATTTTTATTAGTCATAAGAAGCCAAGAAACACTGACACCAAGGACAATATAGGTGAAATTACTTGCGCTTAATGAATGGAATAAAGAAACGATAAATTAATGGAAATGGAAGTGGATGAAAAAAAATCTCGCTGCAGCTGGGGAACGATCCCGCAACCTTCGCATTTCGCGTGCGATGCCCTACCAACTGAGCTACGGCGGCGCTGTTTCCCCATCCACTTTCTTGGGTATTTATGTTTCCTAGTAGAACCCTGGCAGCCTTAGCCAGCGTCACCACTCAACAAACCTTGGCGGGGGATGTGGAGCATCCTTTTTGCCGCCGGCGTCATGAGAACGTGATCTTTTTGGGTGAAGGCAACCGGTTAAGTTGTTTTTTCATCCACTTTCATTTCCATTAACTTATCGTTTCTTTATTCCATATATTAAGCACAAGTAATTTCCCCACTGTTGTCCTTGGTGTCAGTGTTATATGACTAATAAAAATCGAGCCCCTCGGTTAACCCCCTTTCTTCTTGTTCATTATATAACGAGGGTCTCGAATCCGGCAACATTGATGCCTTCAGGTAGCATGTGTGGGTTTATTTACCGGTTGCCTTCACCCAAAAAGATCACGTTGTCGTGACGCCTGCAGCAGAAAGTACGTTCCACATCCGCCGCCAAGGTTTGTGAGTGGCGGCGCTGGCTAACACTCCCAGGGTTCCACTAGGAAACACATACACCCAAGAAAGTGGATGGGGAAACGGCGCCGCGGTAGCTCAATTGGTAGAGCATCGCACGCGAAATGCGAAGGTTGTGGGATCGTTCCCCACCTGCGGCAAGTTGCTTTTTCATCCATTTTCATTTCCATTAATATATCGTTTCTTTATCTCCTTTATTAAGCGCAAATAATTTCCCATGTGTTGTCCTTGATGTCAGTGTTTGTTGGCTTCTTGTGATAGGATCTACGTGTAACATATCGATTTTGTCCCCTTTAGATGTACTGTTATATGCAATTCACGGAATTGTGCTATCATTTTTCATTGCCGAGTTAGAGTTGTAAATTTCATAGTTTCGTTTTCTTAAAATTTTTGATGTTTGCCAATTTTTAATAAAAAATTGACGACCTAAATAAAAAATCCGAAACCAACAGTCACTTGAGTTCAAGTTTTTTTTTTTCTTTTAAATGCAACAAACCTCGTCAAATTTCGTGCAGTGGTTGCGGAGAAAAACAAATTCTCCTTTTACATGTATTTATATAGGAGCACCATAGGATGGTAAGAACTCGAATTAGCCTAGACTTGAGGAGGGAACGGAAGAAACTTGTACATAAGAAGCCAATCAATGAGTTAGCGGTAAGAGGGAAACTAGAGGAATTCCGGATGAAGCTACAGAACAGGTATTCGGCTTTAACTCAGGAAGAGGACTTCAGTGTTGAAGCAATTAACGACAATCTTATGGGCATCATTAAGGAGTGTGCAATAGAAGTTGGTGGTAGCTCCGTTAGACAGGATACCAGTAAGCTATCGCAGGAGACGAAAGATCTGATCAAGAAACGCCAATGTATGAACGCCTCTAACCCTACAGCTAGAATAGAACTGGCAGAACTTTCTAAGTTAATCAACAAGCGTAAGACAGCTGACATAAGGAACTATAATATGAATAGAATTGAACATGCTCTCAGGAACGGAGGAAGCCTAAAAGCAGTGAAGAAGAAACTAAAAATAGGCAAGAATCAGATGTATGCGTTAAGAGACAAAGCCGGCAACATCATTACTAATATGGATGAGATAGTTCAAGTGGCTGAGGAGTTCTATAGAGATTTATACAGTACCAGTAGCACCCACGACGATGATGGAAGAGAGAATAGTCTAGAAGAATTTCAAATCCGACAAGTAACGCCGGAAGAAGTAAAGAACTCCTTGGGATCTATGCAAAGGGGGAAGGCAGCTGGAGAGGATCAGGTAACAGCAGATTTGTTGAAGGATGGTGGGAACATTGTTCTAGAAAGACTGGCCGCCCTATATACACAATGCCCCATGACCTCGAGCGTACCGGAATCTTGGAAGAACGCTAACATAATCCTAATCCATAAGAAAGGGGACGCCAAGGACTTGAAAAATTAGAGACCGATCAGCTTACTGTCCGTTGCCTACAAATTATTTACTAGGGTAATTCCAAATAGAATCAGGAACACCTTAGACTTCTCTCAACCAAAGGACCAGGCAGGATTCCGTAAAGGCTACTCAACAATAGACCATATTCACACTATCAATCAGGTGATAGAGAAATGTGCGGAATATAACCAACCCTTATATAGCGCTTTCATTGATTACGAAAAAGCGTTTGATTCAGTCGAAACCTCAGCAGTCATGAAGGCATTACGGAATCAACGTGTAGACGAGCCATATGTAAAAATACTGAAAGATATCTATAGCGGCTCCACAGCCACCGTAGTCCTCCATAAAGAAAGCAACAAAATCCCAACAAAGAAAGGCGTCAGGCAGGGAGATACGATCTCTCCAATTCTATTCACAGCGTGTTTACAGGAGGTATTCAGAAACCTGGAGTTGGAAGAATTGGGGATAAAAGTTGATGGAGAATACCTTAGTAACTTGCGATTCGCTGATGATATTGCCTTGCTTAGTAACTCAGGAGACCAATTGCAATGCATGCTCACTCACCTGGAGAGGAAAAGCAGAAGAGCGGGTCTAAAAATTAATCTGCAGGAAACTAAAGTAATGTTTAACAGTCTCGAAAGAGAACAGCAGTTTACGATAGGTAGCGAAGCACTGGAAGTGGTAAGGGAATACATCTACTTAGGGCAGGTAGTGACCACGGATCCGGATCATGAGACTGAAATAATCAGAAGAATAAGAAGGGGCTGGGGTGCGTTTGGCAGGCATTCTCAAATCATGAACAGCAGGTTGCCACTATCCCTCAAGAGAAAAGTGTATGACAGCTGTGTCTTACCAGTACTCCCGTATGGGGCAGAAACCTGGAGGCTTAGGAAAAGGGTTCTGCTTAAATTGAGGACGACGCAACGAGCTATGGAAAGAAGAATGATAGGTGTAACGTTAAGGGATAAGAAAAGAGCAGATTGGGTGAGGGAACAAACGCAGGTAAATGACATCTTAGTTGAAAGCAAGAAAAAGAAATGGGGGGGGGGGGGGGGACATGGGCAGGACATGTAATGAGGAGGGAAGATAACCGATGGTCATTAAGGGTTACGGACTGGATTCCAAAGGAAGGGAAGCGTAGCAGGGGGCGGCAGAAAGTTAGGTGGGCGGATGGCATTAAAAAGTTGCAGGGACAACATGGCCACAATTACTACATGACCGGGGCAGTTGGAGAAGTATGGGAGAGGCCTCTGCCCCGCAGTGGGCGTAACCAGGCTGATGATGACCCTAGTTAAAGCTTTCTCTTAACATTTCGGTGTTGCAACAGCGCTTCTTCATTTCACGGTTGTTTCGCGGTCGTTCTTGCAATTGTGCGAAACACACTAGCATAGTATCATGAAACACCACGCCAGTACTACGAGATGCTTATGCATCATGCAGATAAATCGTAGAGAAGCTTCTCCGTGGATTTTGTGTGCATGCGTGCGCGCGCGCGTGTGTGCGTGCGTGCGTGTGTGCGTGTGCGTGTGCGTGTGTGTGTGTGTGTGTGTGTGTGTGTGTGTGTGTGTGTGTGTGTGTGTGTGTGTGTGTGTGTGTGTGTGTGTGTGTGTGTGTGTGTGTGTGTGTGTGTGTTTGCAGATGTCCCATCCCGAATGCCAGTTCGGCTCATCTACCCTGTTCTTCCTCCCTAGTGAAATGGCGAAACCCATTCTGGGGATCGGCGATGAATCGGGCGGTGAAGAAACTGTTAGCATTTTCTAAAAAATAAATTGGGTTGACATGAAAGAAAGTTCTTACAATTGGGATTTAAAGTGTCTACTGTTACGGAAGGTTGGTCGCAAGGGGGCCAACTCAGCGGAGTTGTTCCACATGAGCTCCCGATGTATCATTCTCGAGAAGCGGCATTCAGAGAGACCATCCGCAGCGCTGTGAGTTCATTTTTCACAGATTTACACACTTTGATAACAGCCAGGCGGCGTCCGCCCAGCTAAGCCTACGGAAGATTGCCAAGCTTTGCTCCCCGAGGCCACGCGCCTCGCGCCTCGGCCACGCGCCTCCTGCCCGTGCCCGAGCTTTGAGACGGAACTTCTCGCCTCGTCAACCACTTGCCCGCCGCGTACCGGCCCTTTGAAGGCGAGGTACGCTTAATTTCTTACTCAATATGGAGTATCAAGTGTAGGGGGAAGATATCTCCCCGGAAGAGGTTACTCAAGATCAAGGTTGGCAGTATGCGAGGGCCAGAAGAGTTGGCGCCAAAACGCGCACGGCTGACACTAATGTGCCATCGCAGCAGCCGGCAGCGCGCCGCGGCAAATCAGCTGGTGCTGCTCTCGAATCCAAGGTGCTACGAGTGGGAAGGATGCAGTGACTACCTCGAGATGATATCAAGATTGTGATCAGGCTGCGAGGTGGACTCAATATCTCCAAGATTGGCGCTCTTATGGTGGCTGACGCAATACTCGCCGCCGCTGGCATCAGCCAGGAAGATCTATGCCAAGATACTCTATGCCCGAATTTACAGCAAAATATTATGGTCGCCGGTAATCCCAAGCGCGAGAATGCGGACCACTACGTGCGGATGAGCCAGATACTCCTCTCGGGCAAGGCATATGAGCTCAGTACCTACGAGACGGCCCCGCACTCCACGTGCAAGGGGGTGATCCGCAACATCACCCTTAAAGACGGCCCTGACGTCACCGATGCCAAGATTGTTAACACCAATAATCCACTCGCCTTAGCAGCGAATAGAACAGCCCAAACCGGCACGGTCATCGTCGCGGTCGACGGGCATCGTGTACCGAACTTTGTCACGTATGGACTGTTACTCATGCAGTGCTCACTCTACCGCAAGCAAATCGACGTGTGCTATACGACGTGTGCTCGGCCATCGCGCCGACGTGTGCCCCACTCCCGGTGACGCGATTTGCCGTGGCTGTGGTGCCCCTAGTCCCGATGAGCAACATCAGTGTACCTCCAAGTGTAAACTCTGTGGTGGCCACCATCTCACGGCTAGTAAGGAATGTACTCAAAGGTTCAAATCCCATACATCGTGCGTCGTTGTCGCAGTGAGCGCGCCAAGACGGCCGGTGCCCCTTCACCGTCCACTCAGCGGCGCTCGGACACTGCGAACGAGTTCCAGGCCTCGTCCACCCCGGGTGCTCAGCGCAGAGGACGCTCCCATTCCAGGGGCCGCTCGACAGGCCGTTCCGTATCCAGGGGCCACTCTGCCTCCAGGGCACGTTCAGGCTCCCGTCGTGGGTCCAGAGGACGGGCCTGCTCCCTGGGACGCTCCGGTCCTCAGCCTCGCTCCAGCTCCAGGCCAGGGCACGACATATCGCGGGGGACCAGGTCCTGCTCCCGCACGCCCACCGCCCTTAGAAGCAAGAAGCCCCAAGAGGTGATGACCTGCCTCGCGATTCGCACCACGCAAACGAGCTCGAGGAGTTGCGATGAGTTAACGAGCAGTTGAGAAGAGAAAACGCGCAGGTTAAGCAAGAAATGAGCAGGCTAGCTGCGGAGATGGCGGAGATTAGGAAGCTCGCGCTTTCATCCTCCTCGCCGCAACCCACCTTGGCCCCGGTCGCTATGGATACGTCCGATACATGCCACGCGTCTCGCGCGCCCAAGCGTCGAGCGGTAGAGAACGGACAGGAAGACGAGACTATAAAATTACTCTAAGAACTCAAGAATGCCTTCGCCAGCATGCAGGCTAGCTTAATAAAAGTCCAGGAAGCTACAGCGCACCCAAAATGGGCTTAGGTGCACTCAGTGAACGCATAAGCAAATTGGAGGATATCGATGACAGGAGAGAACTCAGCCCGGCTCCTTCGCAGGTCGACGTCGTGTACTAGCACCACCGACGGAGGGCGCGATTCTCAGGGCTGCTCAACCCTCCTCTCAGCCTAGACATGGATAGTGCGGACGAGAACTTTAGTACCTGGCAATGGAACTGGGGAGGGTTTCTCAACAAGAAGCCGCTTCTGCAGCAATATTTAAGAACTCTCGCAGCTAAGCCCCAAATCATAACTATTCAGGAAGTTGCAAGCAGTACCCCTATCAAAATCGCTGGTTATCTGGTAGTATCATCACATTCAGGAGGTAGGGGAGTTGCTACCCTCGTCAGCAAAAGGTACAATTGTCTCTCTCGCGACCTCGGCGCAGTTGGTGATGGCATCGAGTACGTCATGACCGAAATTCTCATGAACCCACCCCGAAAGGGGCTCAGAAGAAACAGCCTCTTTATCTTCAATGTATACTCCAGCCCCAGCTATCGCAGGGCGAGGGCAAACTCTCTCCTAAAGAGGGCCGTCAGCCTGGCCGGTGGGCACCCCCTTGTCGTCGTCGGGGATTTCAACGCCCCACATAGTGTGTGGGGTACACCCATGACACGCCCAAGGGAAGCGAGCAGTGGCAGACTACGATGGAAGTAGACTTGACCCTTATAACCGATAAGGATTTCCCCACTAGGAGAGGCAACTCCACATGCCGGGACACTACCCCAGACCTCTCTTTCGTCAAGAACGTAGGGGAGGTCAAGTGGGTCAACACGGCTCTAGACCTCGGAAGTGACCACTACGTCATCGAAGTCTCCCTCGCGATTGCCCGCTCTAAGACGAGGAAATTCAAGTTGATCGACTGGGACGTTTTCCGCAAGATCAGAGCCGAGCGCGCCCCGACGGCCGAGACAGATTTTGAAGGTTGGTGCAAAGGGATCAGGGATGACGCCGCGGCGGCAACCAAGGAGGTCGTGACTGACCTCGACGTTGACAAGATGAATAGCAGGTTGGCGCACCTGCTGGAAGCCGAGCAAGCCCTCCTCACGAGATGGAAGGGGCAGAAGCATAGCAGGAGGCTGCGCAAAGTTTCCGAGGCTAACAGGGAGATCGAACAGCACTGCAAGAACCTATGTAAGCAACAATGGGGTGAGCTCTGCGAATCCGTCAAGGGTCAGTTCAGATCAGGCAAGCACTGGGGTCTGCTCAAACAACTCGATGAGGGCAGCACCAGATCCAGCCAGAGACGATCCTTTGCGCGAGCCATCCACCTCGCTACGGACTCTACCCCGGACGAGTTGATTGTCGACAGGCTCCTAGACAAGTACCTGCCAGTCGCGGATAGCTCTGCCCCTGCCCAGTTCCCCGACTACGAGAGGTAGGGGGTGCCGGAGTTGGACCAGGACTTTACTGCGGCCGAGATTCGAGGTGTCCTCTTCTCACTCAACGTCAAATCTGCCCCTGGCCCGGATGGCGTCACTAACAGGATGCTAAGGAATCTCGATGATGATTCGATCGACTTCCTCATTGAAAGGATTAATGAAGTCTGGCGCAGTGGACAGGTCCCCCCACAGTCGAAGGCAGCCTGCACGGTACTCATCCCCAAACCCGGTAAAGCACCAGGAATCGAAAATCTAAGACCAATTTCTCTGACGTCCTATATCGGTAAGATTGTAGAGCATGCCCTGCTCAACCGGCTCAAGGTGCACATCGAGGCCAATGACATGTACACCCACAATATGATTGGTTTCAGAGCCGGCCTCTCGACACAGGACGCCATGAAGCTGATAAAGCGTCAGATCATCGACAGGAGCACGGGAGATACCAGAGCCATCCTTGGATTAGACCTGCAGAAGGCATTCCACAATATCTCACACGAATTCATTCCCCAGTATTTTGCCGGCCTCGTGCTCGGGAAGAAGGCCTACGACTTCATTCGATCCTTCCTTAGCCAGAGAACTGCCAAGCTCAAGATCGAAGGATACCTCTCGCAAGAGATCACCCTCGGTTCACGCGGCACGCCTCAGGGCTCAGTCATCTAGCCAACATTATTTAACATCTCAATGATCGGGCTTTCCAAGGAGCTCGCGAAGATTCAAGGAATCAATCATACCATCTACGCAGATGACATCACCATTTGGTGCGTCGGCGGGAGCGACGGCCAAGTTGAGGCCGCCATGCAGAGTGCCATTGATGCGACCGAGCGCTTCCTCCGCCCCATTGGGCTCAGTTGTTCTCCATCGAAATCTGAGATACTTATCTACAAGAAAAGACCCAAAGGCGGCGGCCATCGTGATTGGAAACCGGCGTCCGAAAGTGAAATACGGCTTTTCACTGGTGACGGGTCTCCGGTGCCCAGTGGATTCGCTCCGAATATTGGGGATGTATATCGAGTCTAACGGTGCCAATGGAACCGCACTCAGAAAGATCACCGTCAAGACGGAGAGTGCTCTCGGACTCATTCGGAGGATCGCAAACAGGCACCGGGGAATCAAGGAAGACAATCTAATCCGCATTATACACGCTTTTTTTCTCTGCCACCTTTCATATTCGGCGGCCATGCATAATTGGCATGTTGCAGAGAGGAACAAGCTCAATTCCCTCATCAGAAAGGTCTTTAAGCTTGCCCTCGGCTTACCTGTAAGCACCCACACCGAAAACCTGCTGAAGCTCGGAGTCCACAACACGCTCGAAGAAATTATCGAGACACAAGAGCGCTCACAGCTGCTCAGGCTGTCCGGCAACCAGACGGGCCGCAAGATACTCGACGAGATGGACCTCAATCCTGTCGACCAGTGCCCCGACACCGTGCAGATTCCCAGCGACATCAGGTCTCAACTGCACATCGCGCCCCTTCCCCGCAATATGCACCCCGCAAACAACGTCGGCAGACGTCGAGCCGACAGCTCTACTCGAGCGTGTCCGCAATAACCACATTGAGGCAAGCTTCGTGGATGCCGCGGCATATGTCCAACAAGAGGCATTCGCCGTCTCCATCGTAGACTCCAATTCAAGGCTGATTTGCTGCGCTACGGTACGCACTTCGAGGCCCGTGGTAGCCGAACAGGTTGCAATCGCGCTGGCTGTGCTCGATGGTCGCAGAGAGGCAATGTATAGCGATTCCAAGGCAGTCATTAAGGCCTACCAAACCGGGATGGTCTCCCCCCAGGCTCTCCGCATTCTCGAATGCGCCAAAAGCATCTCTTCGCATTCTCCCACTTGGTTTCCCGCTCACTTGGGGTCGAGTGAGGGTGCTCCCTCTAACCCTAACGAGCGCACGCACGAGGCCACGTGAGGACTCACTGACCGCGCCGCCTCAGCAGTCCCCCTGCCCCGCGGGGAACCCTTGCTCACGTTTAATGAAATCACCACACACTACTATCTGTCAAGACGGGTATTCCCCCTCCCGCACCCCGCCTTATGCAGGGCGCGGGCGGTGACCCTTCGACTTTTACAAGCCCGTGCGTATCCTAACCTTGCGGTTCTTCATGCCATATACCCTGAAAGACATCCCAGTGCGGACTGCCCTGCCTGTGGACTAAGGGCAACATTGGATCATGTGTTGTGGGAGTGTGAAGCCATCGGGTCCTCCTTTAGCCAGGATAGGTGGGCTGCGCTCTTGGGCAGCCCCGAACTCAACGACCAAACCCTGGCCGTCCAGAGTGCCCGCGATCGGGCCGTCAAGCTCGGCTTGGCGGTCCCTACGTGGGACTAGCCGGGTGGCGCAGGGTCTCCCCTGCGTCTTCTCTGGACCGAAATGAAGTTATTTCACTCACTCACTCTACTGTTAAAAGTATGAGTAATCAATTATCTAAATATTTTTGTGAATTTTGTGAACATTATAAGTATTTATAAGAATTCTAACATGCAATTCGTTTTGTCTCACGCAGAAAGATGTAGAGGGCTTCACAAACATTCCTGTGGCTGTAACCCAGTATGGTAGCCATAAAGGAAAGAGTTACAGGGAGAGTCAAATTCAAGCCAAGCTTTTGGAAGGGTTCTAAAAATATTTTCCGTTGAATACTAAAACCACGGCATGTTAAAAAGAAGTATAAAGGGCACAAGGGCGATATAGCCAGACATGACCTGTGGAGGTAAAAGTTCAGTGGGGGGACTCGGCACCGTAGTCTTGCAATCGTTACTTCAACTTTTCTAGAGGAGCACCATTTGTTGTTACAAGGAAAACCGAGATGCGGGAAATCAGATGTTGCCAATGATGATTTCGCGAACTTATTTGTAGTATATTTTCTTAATCTTGCCGCAGTGATAAAAGCTGCAGACGAAGGTAAAATGGGGATTATAGGACCGATCGTGGGGTGCTACTGCGAGTGTATCTGCTTATTCGTTTAGGGCTAGGCCTTTGTGACCTGGTACCAACACTAAACTAATGAGACGTGTCTTGAGAGAAGAGAATGGAAAGTTTTTAATGAATCTGACAATTTGGGTGTGGTTAGTGAATACCAGACAGAAAGACAATCAGTTAAGATTATGGCTGATGACAGAAATGGTGGTAATATGCGTAAAGCAAAGACAATTGTCAGTAATTCCGCCTGAAAGATAGGCATGAAGTACGGTAGCCGAATCGAAAAAGACCAATTTAGATGTGGTGATACAATGCCCACACCTGTCTTCTTCACAGACGGAAGCATCAGTTGTATAACCGTCTTTGAATCCAGGTGTTCAAAGTGGTCTTCCAAAATACTATTCAGATATTCATAGGTTTGCAAAAATATCATCAAATTCAATTTTAGTATCTGGAACAGAGGAATTTAGTAACACCATCTCGCATAGGTGAACGTTTAATGGGTCCAATAGTTTTTGAGCGAAAACAACTTGAGGGCAACGTCAGCGATACCATTGATAGTTAAAAAATGAGGCCGGTTCATGCGTTTCTTGCGAGCCCCAATCTGAGCTCCAATCTGATTCCTGTTCTGCATGAAACACAGGCGAGGTCTCGTTAAGTCGAAGTTTAGAGGGCCCTGGCTTAAATGTTTCTGCAACATTCGCATTTGAAGGCACTGGAAGTTTAGAGGCCATGGTTGAGCGAGCAACCACCTGAAGGTGTTGAGTCATTTGGGTGGTAACCATTTGTGTTAATGACTCCGATATGCTCACAAATAGATTTTCCATTCCTTTCTGCGTTGCCCTCTCTATTGCCGAAGCTATGACATCAGGAAGCGATGAGTCAACTGTATGAGATAGTCCATTTGCTGCACCGGCATACCCGCGAGATCGCTCCGCAATAATAGAACGGGCTTCCCGTCTTGAGCATCTCTGTTGTTCAATTATTTCTAAAATTTTAATTGCTGTGCTCTCGCAGAGCAGTTAGTATGGTCAGCTGAGTGAGAACTACTGCAGAGACAACACCGTTCTTCCTGTGCTGAAAAATCTTTTAATTCTCCACATTACTCCACATTTACGACACCGAGGAACTGATCGGCATCCCTTAATATGCCCGTAGCGCCAACACCTAATACACTGAAGGGGGCGAGGAGATAGCGATTCAACCCGGTAAATGAGTGGCCACGCCTTCATCTCTGTCGGATGAGTTGTTCCAGCGAATGTCACAGTGACTGCTTCTGTGGGTATCTTGTTCTCAAATAAGCGAGGGCAACGAAATACGGACACGGCTCCGGCGACAAAAAAACATGTCGAAAATTTGTGAAGGGGAAAGGCTCGAGTCGACCCCACGAACCAGTCCTTTCACACAGGCTAAGTGAGCAGGAATGAAGAAGCTCACCGGATGTGAAACAAACACTGCACATTTGAGAAGGTCAGTGATACAGGCCTGGTCTGGCGAACAGCAGAGAATGCCACCGCGACCAAACTACACCGTACTTCGGTGATCAGTTGGCAGTGGGGTGTCGCCTTCTGAAGTTCTTCCTGAATGAATATGTGGTTTTTCATTCGAATTGACTCCCAATTCGACGGTACCAGGGCCACAGGAACACAAGAGACGTTCAATCGTATAATCATGAGGCGCAAGAGAAGCCGACCAGGCAGTGCTTTCCTGGCCGGGAGAAGAAACAGAAATCAGACTGGTTTGCCTAAGTCAATCACCGCCCAATATCCAACCGCTCCCCGAGAGGGTACACCAAGATACTAGGAAGGGGCCTGTCCAGAGAAACGGTTCGCAGAGTTGCACGGCAAGGATCCGTCGAAGAACCAGGTAGGCCGAGAACGTCGACCCCGGCACCTGCCGGCGTGCCTCTCTCCCCGGGAGTCTCTCATTTACAAGGGCACATTTACTTTCTTGAACGCATCGGTTTTGCCTTTACATGTGAGTCGCTTCCCGATCTGTTTATTTCGCTTTTATGTTTTGCCATGAACCTGTTTTTGCAACACGCATACACTCTCATGAAAAATAAAACCACCCCTTTTGGTAGGAAGCAAGTTTCTGGCGCGAAATGTTGCTGCGCGCGCACTCTTTCGATGCGGTGCAAGCAGAGCCGGGAGTTTGAAACATTCTATACCTATTACATTGCTTTTCGCGTTTCTTGCGTGATCAGAGCGGCGTCCGGTCTCTGAAACTCCGGCGCTTCGGTGGCAGTAAAGTCCCTTTAGGTGGAAGAGTTAATTGGCGACATCCATCAGGAGGGCGGGAAAGCAACTCTGCTTCCCTTGCACGGTCTCCTAGATCTGCGCGCGCCGATCCAGGAGGCCATGCCCTTTCGCCCCTCCTCTCCTCTTGCCCTCCCTCGCAACCCCCTCACTTTCAACTGTCTCCGCGCGGGCCCGCCGGCTCGGTCCCATGTTAGCCCGCTGCATGAAGTTTCATGTTTCCTTACCTGCTGTTATCGAGAAGCGCGCGCTGCTCTGCGTTGACCGGCGTGGGCACTTTCGTCAGTTTCGCGGTCCTCGATAGCTGTGCGTTTGTGCTCCAGGATGTTTCACCCGTTTCACGACTAGCACCGCCCGTCCATCGTGCAGTGGTGCACGAATACCTCAAAAACAAGCCCTGCAAGGTTCTGCCGCGTGCCTAAAGACAACAGGTGAGCGCGCAGACCCAAGGTCATAAGAAGACGCATGTACACAAACACGGCCCTGTGCATGTGTGTGCTCCATGTGTCTTCGGACGTCGTTGCGCCTTGATTGTGCTACACTTCCCTCTTACCGGTTCAGATAGCTGACAAATAGATATTCCTCCTCATTGTCACATGGTCTATGACTTGTGTTTCTATGCCGTCTCATTCTGCAACTTCAGTAACTCGCCCAGCTTTCCATTCCGTCCTCAGCGCTTTTTCGGTGTGTCACCGTTTTACAAACGTACTAACAGCTGAAAAATTACTGTTCGTGCTTATGTATGACCTCAGTAATTGCCGATGGGAAAACCACGCGAACAACCTTCATGTGTACGCATGATACGTTTTTTTTTTCTGGAAAGCATTAGCATTGCAAGTGTCCTATATGCAGATTTCTGCAGTTTCTGTTTATTACACAAAGGAGTGCCCAGTAGGTATGACAGTGCCATAAGTGACGTAATATTAATGCGAAGTATTGCGTTCCGGGTGAAAGAAAGGTCGTGTTGTTGGGTTATTTTACCTGGTCTTTGATTGAGGAATAGGCCTTTCTGCGAATGTTTTCTATGTGCTGCTGTAAAAGCCAACTACCTTCTGTTCTCTCTTGCCACCGTTACTCAAGTTGTGGCCAAATACAAAATAATCTGATATTGTGCATTTCCGTTTTTAGTACAATGTTATTTTTGTTCTGCCATGTCGTTTCCTTTTTTTTCAGTAGTAATAAACATGTCACGCATTTCATAAACTTTTGTGGAGGTTTATAAGCAAGTTCTTGTTTTTTTTTCTTGGTATGGCTGTCAGTAAAACAATCTTAGCGTTTTATTCTATTTTTAGGTATTTTACGTGTCATTGTTTTTGCCATTACCAGTGAATTTTCCCTTTCTTTAGTTCTCATGACTGTCATACATGTCCTCCAGTTTTGTGCAGTATTTCAGTGAATATATCAGAACCTCTCAGTGTGCATATTAGAAGCACTTCTACACTTTGGTCTTTAGGGCATTATATAAAAATATTTTATATGTGTGTACATGAAACGGCCTTCGCGTTTTATTGAGTTTTATTTTTTGTTATTTCACTGTATGTGAACTTTTGTGTTGTTTAGTAATCATGCACATGTCATGCATTTTTCACCTTTGTTTATTTTTTTAGCGTGTATCATACCAAGTTATGCGAAAATATTTGTTTTCGGAAACGGAAGTCAATAAAACGAGGCCAAAGATCTGTTGTGTTGGAAGTGTGATTTATATATGTTCTGACATATTCTGGCATACTCAAAGTATGCATAAGACTGCGTGCGTGCTAACGCATAAAGAACCCACGGCGCACCACGCGCTAGTGTACAGACGATGCCTGGGGTGGCGCGTGCGCGCGATAAAAAAAAACCCACCACGGACAGGCAAAAAGAAAGCAAAAGGGAAGGACATGGGATAGGGTGGAGAGGGAGCAGAGCGGGTAGTCATAATAAAAGCAAAAAGAAAAAAAAAGAGCGCTAGGGTGAGGCGGCGCCGCGCGGTTGCTGTTCCTGTTGCCATGGCAACGTAAACAATCGTGTGCGCCGCCATTTTGCCAAAGTATCGCCCTCCTGCTAGGGCCCTAACTGAAGGGGACCCTGGCGCTAGCGTCGACAGAGCGTCTGCTTAAAAACACCCAATGGTAGTCATGCGGACATTCACCCCTGGGGCGGCGCTTCGGCCGCGTTATCAAGGGCCTTTTGTTATCAATGTGATCAGTCGGCCTCGAGAGACAAATAAGTGTGACGGGGAAATTAGAGGAAGGAACCGCTGCAAAGCCAGGAAACCTGTTGTTGGTGCTCCTTCCGTTCCATTATGAACGCGATGCGCTGTCTCTTCGGGATTGCGACAGGCAAAGCAGTTGATTTCAATTAGCTTATTTGATGGCGCTGCTCTATGATGCGAGTGGGAGCGCAGTCACGTGGTATTTTTCATTTTTCGTGGGGTTTCTTCACCGCTCAGAAAAAAATTGTACGCAATTATTAAGTGGCTGAAATCGCCGCAGTAAGATGTCATTTGGGGTTGCCTACAAATGCCTTATTGAAACTTTGATAATTACGACAGTAATTCTCGAGTTATATAATTAATTATAAGTACATAATTAAATTTCACTAACGAAAAATTTACTGGCGGCTGCTCCCCTGCACTGGAAACAGTATTCACTACGTTTTCGAGTACGCAATTGCTTTTTTTTATGCCTTGGTGCATGATAGTTGGGACTCAGCAAGCGAATATATATATATATATATATATATATATATATATATATATATATATATATATATATATATATATTAAACGTTTATTATTCGAAACAGTGTACCCAGCGAGGCCCGGTATCACCCTAAGCTGGGAAGGCTCGTTAACAGTGACGCAACTCGTCACTGTTACGCATGAGTTTGCCAAAGGTCTTGATAATAATATTCAGATATATACACAATTTTTTTAGATTTCTCTAAGGCCTTTGATAAAGTTCCTCGTGACAAACTAATCTATAAACTAAACAACATTGGTCTTCCGAAGGTGTTGGTCGCTTGGGTGGCTGAATATTTGAGAAATCGGGTGCAGTTTGTCACAATCGAGGATCTAAATTCGCGCCTTCTACCAGTCACGTCGGGTGTGCCCCAAGGCAGTGTGCTAGGGCCCTTGCTATTTTTGTGCTATATAAATGATATAGTAGATATAATTGATCCAACTGTTCAAATTCGATTGTTTGCAGATGACTGTATATTATTCCGTGAAGTTTGCAGCATAGATGATCAACAAGAACTAAACAAAAATCTAGATTACATATACCGATGGTGCAACCAGTTGGGCATGGTCGTAAATGTACAAAAAACAGTTTCCACTTCTATAACTAAGAAAAAAATCCCCTTTTCAGTA
Organism: Dermacentor variabilis; assembly: GCF_050947875.1. Classification (NCBI taxonomy): domain Eukaryota; kingdom Metazoa; phylum Arthropoda; class Arachnida; order Ixodida; family Ixodidae; genus Dermacentor; species Dermacentor variabilis. Next base: position 1,117,209 of record NW_027460390.1, on the reverse strand, counting down.
TGCTTACTCCCTAGGTTCATCTACGGTTAATCATGTCGATAGCTACAAATATTTAGGTGTAACGTTCACTGCTAACCTCTCCTGGAATTCACACGTTGATAACATTTGTTCTTCTGCTTTCAGAGTTGTGTTTCCTAAGACACAAGCTTCGTAATTCACCACTAAATGTAAAACTTCTATGCTATCAATCATACATCAGACCAAAGCTAGAATATACAAGCATAGTACGGGACTCCTACACAAAACATGACATTGATAAACTCGAAAGAATTCAAAGAAAGGCTGTTCGATTTATCTTTTCTAAATTTCGTCGTGTGGACTCTCCGTCAGAACTAATGACAGCCAATAACATACGCCCCCTTCAGTACAGAAGAAGGCAATTTCGCTGGGGCTTCCTGAATTCTCTCCTTAATTAGCAATTTGCTATTGACCCTTCATTGTATTTATCCCCATCAACAAGACATACACGACATCAACAACCAAGATCTTTAACGTCATATTTCGCAAAAACAAATGCTTATAAATTTTCCTTTTTCCCGCACACAGTGTCTCAATGGACTTCTATACCAGAGCGCGATCGTCTTGCCATCGTGTAGCATTGTATACATTTAGCCATTTTGTTCATTTTTGCTATTTATTTGTATCTGGATGCAAAACACAATGTATGTGCACCCATATACTCAATGTGATTTGTTAACAAAAAATGCCCGTCCTGCTTGGACCACGTTATGTGGTCTGCAGTATGTATAAATAAATAAATTCCAGGAACCCTCTGGCTTCGACTGCCCTCTTGGCCCTGGCGACGAGTTGTCATTGGTCTTCTAGGTCCCCGAGGGCGAGCTTGGCCTCCCACGTTTCGAATAGGTGGTCTTCGTTTGCTTGTGCTCGTTTCGCATCCGTTTCCGGTTGCATTTCGCTGCCTTCCTGCCACGGGCCTTCTAGGAGCTAGTGTGCCAGGGTGTCAGGTACATTGCAGAGTGGGCAGAGGTAGTCGTGGAGCGTCGGGTAGAGGCGGTGCACTATCGTTCCGTGAGTGTACGTCTTACTTTGTAGGCGTCTAAGGATCATGCTTTCTTCTCTGCCGAGTTTAGGGTGCGGTGGAGGGCACACTCGACGCTCGAGCCTGTAGTGTTGTAATGAGAGTTTTAGGTTAGGGGATGCAAGCGGCTTGCGTACGCAAGAACTAGGGGCGACGCGGTACTGCACATGCGCAGACCCAGACGTAGGGTTCTGCGCACGCGCAGTACCGTGTCTCCTACTTCTTGCGTACGCAAGCCGCTTGCGTCCCCTAATATAAAACTCTCTAATATGCCGAATAGTTGGTGGGTATGGCCTCCGCTTCAGTCACGGGTCGGGGAGCGCGTGGGGAGCTCGACTGACGTGCGCGCTGGCAGCGGCGTGGGCCGCTTCGTTGCCCTCTAGTCCCTCGTGTCCGGGTGCCCGCGTTACGCAGGTGTACGGGAGCAGAAGGCTTCGTCTTATTAGCATCTTGAGTGCGTCGGCCGAGATGCGGCCCCCCAAGAAGTTTCTACAGGCGGCCTGAGAGTCGGTGAATATAACCGCTGCGTCTGTTCATGTGGTGGGGGCGATAGCGATTGCCGCTTCAGCCGTTTCCGGGCTGCGTGCCTTGATGGTTGCCGATGCTAACTCGCAGCCTCGGGAGTCTACGACGCTGAGAGCATACACGTTTCGATGCGGATACTTGGCCGCGTCGGTGTAGCGGGCATTCGGGTCGTGCTTGAAACTTCCTTTGATGGCGCTGGCTCTAGCCTGTCTTCTATTCTTGATGTATAGGGGATACATGTTGCGCGGAACACGTGCGATGCAAATGCACTCTCGAACGTCCGGTGGGATTCGCTCTTTCTTGTCCGTCTCCGAGACGTACGTCTCGCTGTAGTTCAGGTGTCGGAGTACTGATCTCCGCGGTGGGCGTCAGCTTGAGACGTTCCAGTTGACTGTTCTTGTGCGCTTCGGCCAGCTCTTGCCATGTGTTGTGGATGCCTATATTAAGGAGACGTGTAGGAGGCCTTGGGGGGGGGGGGGGGGGGGCAGGGTGACTTTGATTGCTTTAATTATTTATCATGATGTTGACCTTTTCTATTTCAGCGCTCTTCAAAGCAAGATACGGCGTGCCGTATGTGATGTGGCTGGTGAGCAGCGCTTGTATTATTCTTAGCGTGTCTTGCTCCTTGAGCCCGCTTCTTTGGCTTGAGATCCTCTTGACGAAGTGTGTGAGTTGCGAAGGACTGCGTTGTAGTCTCGGTAGGCTGGCAGCTCCCGGTCTGTCCTTGTGGATGTGGAGTCCAAGTATTCGTATAGTGTCGACTTTCAGGATTGTTGTCCCGTTGAAAGTGACGCTGGGGTCGAGCTCCTCGTAGCGGTGGCCGGCCTCTCGTTCTTGATTTCAGGACGAGGTGCTCAGACTTCTCGGGGCCGCAGCGGAGGCCGCAGTTTCCTGTACCCAGAACCTGGAAGACAACGGTCACCTACCGGACACCATGTTCGGCTTCAGGCAGCACCCCTCAACGCAGGACGTACTCTTACAACTCAAAGACCTCCTAGATCATCTAAACAATCGAAGCAAATACTCCATAGTGGCAGTAGACGTCAAGGGAGCCTTTGAAAACGTTAGCCACGACGCGATCCTCAACAACCTCAAAGGCACCGGCTGCGGCACTAGGACCTACGCGTACGTCAGAAACTTTCTGATGGACTGCACGGCAACCGTCGGGGATCTCTAACATCCGCAGCGAAAATTTCCTTTATATATATATATATATATATATATATATATATATATATATATATATATATATATATATATACAGTGGTGGTCCAGCCAGTTTAGGATTTGGAGCAATTTTTTGGAGCAGGAAAAATGTCATTCTGGAGCAGTTATGGAGCAGAAAAAATTTGTCTTTTTTGGAGCATTTGTAGTAGTACAGCAGTAATCTGTAGCCATTTGGCAAAGCTTGTTATTACTGTGCAATCAGTAAATGAAGAGTGACGCAAGACACAAAGCCAACGGCAGCATAAAATTACGAATGCGCCAGAACGATTTGCGCCGTTAGGCGTGCACAAGACAAAAAGTGATGGCAAATGTCTTATGTGCATTCCAAATGACCGATGCGCTTTGATTGACTTTACCGCACCAGACAAAATGTGTATTAGTATGCCTAAAGCAATGCTAGAAGCTTGACAAGACTATGTGTCTACGAGCAGTGCCGAAATGAGTACCGTTGTACGCTATGTCGCAAAGATGGTACACTCGCTTTCGTTGCGAGGCAGATTGTCGCCTTCCCGTGTGTCGTGTGGCATCCGCGAATAGGTACCAGTCGATTCGGCGTAAAACCGTAATTTTCCTCACCTATACCCGACTGACCATTCGTAGCCCTACCGATTAGGCCTAACTAGGCAGAGGCAGTGTGCCATGGCGAAAATTGGCTGTTAGCCGATTTGACTGGCAAGCTGTCCACAAGTCATCATGGAAAGCTTGCCGCTAATATGTTCGTATGAGTGGCTAACCGGCGATCGGTTCCGAGCTCATGTATACGTGTTTTTGACAACTGTCGAAGCCGGCAGCTACTGCAATCGCGCATAGACGCTTGCAGATTGGCAGAAGGTTCCGAACTGCATGTGCAAACACATGAATACGCATGCATGAACGCGTACGTATATGATACGATCTCCGTGCCTTCCAGTGGCTAATTGGCCCTATACCTTCGCACATAACTGCTGCTTTCGTCGCCGTTCCGTTTGTCGGCGTCGGGTATAAGAATTGTTTCGATTAGAGTTGATGACCCGGACGACCCTTGTACCAATACAGGCGTGCCTAATAATCAGATTGTGGTTCAGCCACGTAACTGTTTCTGTTGCGGACGTTCCTGTCCCGAAACCATCTGAGTGCCCTGGTTAGGCTACGTGCAATGCATCGGCCTCAGCCGAATATTTCATTTAATATGCAAAAACAGAGTAGCAAATAATCGAGTCGCGAAATGAATTATTTGAATGTTAAATTTATTCGTATAGTTGATTCGTAACGTCCGATTTTCGCACTCTCTAGAGGCCGCGAAAACGTCCGCAAAAACGAATCTATGCCTTTTACTGCCCCCAAGGGCTCAAATCGCCACATAAACGTTGGAAATAGCTCTGAAGGCCTGCAAGTACGCTTACTAGGCTTATCGGTGCTTGCACTGTGACAGGGAAGCAAGTGCACGGATGTGTAATTAAGGAATACAGTACATACTGTGTCCCGTGATAATTGCCCCTTCCACTTTTGCAATGCTTCACCGCAACATTGCTTCGCGTACGCTTCACCGCATAACACTGCTGTATTAAGGAGAAGCTGACTTTCAGAAGCCGGCATTATTTAAACGCGTCGTGCTTTCCGAGCTTCGAAGCCATGGGGGAGGATTACAAAGACGGAGTCGGCGCGATTGCTAACAGCGACGCTTTAATGAAAATTGCTTTAATGAATTGCTTTAATGAAAAACAAGGCACCGAACAGCAAGAAGCTTGGTTGCGGACGTCGAAGTAGCTGTAGGCCTAGCTGCGGCGGCCAGTGGATCTGCGTGCGAGAGCGCCTGTTCTAAACGGCGAGATAATAAAAATGGCGGCGGAGGTGGCTTCGATTAATGCCGTTTCGGATCTACGATCATGGAAAAAGGTCCGGAAAATGGGACGGCGAAGAGTTTTTGCATCAGAAATTTCAGACATTCTTATACATTGACTATGCGGTACCATGGCAGTGGCGCGAAGGCGTCCGATCATTGGGCATGTCCGAAAAGTCGGGCGTCCGAAAAATCGTTCGTTGACTGTAGTTGCAAACCCCACTGAAAACATTGCATTGCCGCAAAAATGAGAAAATACCGCGCTTTTGCGCAGTTGGCGCAAATGGCACTTGAGCGGGCGCAGCCAGGAGCAGGCAAGTCGAATTGTAGCAGAATGGCGCAAATGGCGCAGTTGGACCACCACTGTATATATATATATATATATATATATATATATATATATATATATATATATATATATATATATATATATATATATACACCTTCAAAACCGGCATCGCTGTAGTTTTCGGCCGCCCTGGCGTGCGCAATCTTCGCGCTGAACAACGCCTACGAAGCCAATCCCAGCGAAGTGGTGAAACGTTCACCAGCTACATAGAGGAGATCGCCGACCTCTGCCGGCGTGTCAACCCGACGATGGCGGAGGCAGACAAGGTACGTCACATCATGAAGGGCATTTCAGACGATGCCTTTCATATGCTGCTGTCCAAAAACCCAGGCACTGTCTCTCAGGTCATTGAGCTTTGCCAGAGTTTCGACGAGCTCTGCAGACAGCGTCTCCTCACGCGGCGCCCCCCTGCGTCCGACGAAACCCTCGCGAACATGACCGCGGCTCCTGAGATGGACTCCCTGCTTGGCCAGATAAAAGAGTTCGTCCGTGCTGAGGTCGTTGTTGTTGTTGTTGTCCTGAGTGGCCGTGGCACATACCCACAGTGGGGGATTGGCCAAGAATCGGGCGGTTTAATTAGGTGCCTAAATAATAATGATAACAAGGGAGTTAACAATTTGGGCGTGTGAGTTTAAAAGTAAACGTTTTGTGTTTGGAGAAAAAGGAAATAATCAGATGAAAACCGGGTATAAGATAATAATAATATTAACAATAATAGTTAATAAAAGATAAGAAATAAAAGAAAGCTATGGTTGGGAGGGAGAACGATCAATCTAACATGGAAATCGCTTGGTTTCAATTAGGTAATTTTGGATCGCCAAGCAAACATTTCTGTTGCTGAACCCAACAATGGAGGCTCCAAAAGATAGGATCACAGGCACTGATAAAGTTAGACCAATAGAGCGAAGCGGGATTTCGAGTAGTCGTTTTCTTATAATAGAAAAACGTCTGCAAGACAACAAGAAATGGTCGATTGTCTCCGCTTCGCCACAGAATGAGCATAAAGGGGAGGGGACCAGACCAGACCTGTGGAGGTAGAAGTTCAATGCAGGTATACGGCAGCGCAGCTTTGTGATGGACACTTCAATTTTCCGTGTTCGGCAAAAATCTCTGTTCCAAGGGTGCAGGAGATGTCCGTAATCCACAGAGTTAGTAATTGCGGAGCCTGATACTGACTGTATAATGATACTCCTGCGAAATCTAGCTGCAGTAACATAAGCAGTCAAAGGGCAGCAAGGAAGAATCGGGCCACTTATTGATGCCTTGGCTAGAGAGTCTGCAATTTCATTAATGATTAGTCCTTTATGGCCAGGCACCCAAATCAAACGCACGCTTCTCAAGTAACCAGGTACCAATGATTGAAATGTCCTCATTACGCGAGAATCACTAGAAGCAGTAAGGGATGAGCACAATGATAAAGAATCAGTGACTATCACGGCTGACGTAATTGATGGTCCTAATTTGCGTAATGCCAGCACCACGGCCATGAATTCGGCTAAAAAAATCGGTATGAAATCTGGCAGCCGAAGAGAGAATGTCCAATCGAGAATCGGGGAAAATATTCCTACACCTGACTTTTCTTCACATTGTGAAGCATCTGTAGCAATTACAACGTTTGTTTGAAGGTTTGTCAGGTGATCTTGTAATATACCGTCTAGAACACGGTGTGGAAGTAATTTTGCATTATTAGGAAAGATGTCATCAAATTGAATATCCGTGGCAACAGCTCTGTCGGTAATAGGAAGAACATCGCATATGCGCACGCCCAAACAGTCAAGTAATTTTTGCACGAATATAATTTGCGGATTATGTAGTCGCGGCCAGATGACACCGAAAAACAACGCAGGTTGTGAAATAAAGATTATCTGGGGATGACGCAGTGGTGATTCGTAAATCCTTAAGAACGTCTGCACCGTCAAAAGCCGGAACCTGCACGAAAGTGGCGGGACACGGGATTCTAGATAAAGAATAGAATTTGCAACAAATTTAGGAAGACCTAAACACAGACGTAACGCTTCTCTTTCTAAGAGGATTAGAGGACGGGACATGTAGGCTGGAGCTCCAGAGAAGAGCACGCAACCAAATTCTAATACAGGGCGAACGTACATACGATATATCATTAGGAGTGTATCTCTTCTCAATCCTATTCGACGACTGCTCAGCCTACGCAATATGCCAATTGCACGGGTACCTTTCCCAGTCAAATGATCTATATGTGAGCGCCAGTTAAGAGAGGCGTTATAAATAATTCCGAGGTATTTAACAGATTCCACCTGTGGTATGTCTTGAAGGTGGTAAGACAATGAAATGTGCACTATGTCACGTATCGGAAATACGAGAACAGCACATTTGCTGGCATTGAGTGTGAAGTGACTAGCATCTAACCACCTCTCCAGATCATAAAGGTAAGTTTGCAGTCGTTGGTATAGCGTGTGGATGTCGTTTGCAGATGCAAAAAACGCAATATCGTCTGCATAAACATAAGTGGTTATTTCTTGATGACAAGGTAGTGTGCTCATGAGAATATTAAAAAGTACCGGGGAAAGAACTGAGCCTTGCGGTACGCCTCTCGTTTGTTTGTGCCTAGAAGAAGAAACGCCCCTTTCGTAGCAATAGAATTCTCTTTCACCTAAGAATGACCGAATCCACGCTACTATATACCCAGGAACACCACAGGAAGTTAACCGATTGATCAATATAGTGTGCTCCACAGTGTCGTATGCTTTAGCGATATCGAGCGTCACTAAGGCAGCGTATTGCTTATGACGTCGAGCGAGTTGTATTCGGCTTTCTAAGTCGACGTGGGCATGCCAGATGGAGCAGCCAGCCCTGAAACCAATCTGACAGGGACTAAGAATGGAATTATCATTAATAAATTTCATGATGCGACGGTGAAGAAGCCTCTCAATGAATTTTACTACGTTTGATGTAAGCGCAATGGGCCTAATGTTCTCCAATACATACCTTCCTTCTTGTTTCTTAAGCATCAATATTACTTTGGCAAGCTTCCAGTGCAACGGAATCCATGCATATTTAATTGAATAATTCACCAGGTCTAAAAGAACGTTAGGCGATTCCTGTAACAATATTTTTAACATTGCATTTGTGACGCCATCAGGGCCAGGGGCTGAATTCGGTAAACATAGTGCAGTCTCATTTAGTTCAGCTAAGGAAATTGGAGTAAAGCCATCCCAATGACCTAATGTAGAATGAATAGCCGGAAGCCTGGCCGTAAATCGATTTTCTAAGCCTTCGGCAATCTCTTCTAAGGAGGCGCTCAGTTCCTGCGGGCTCAAAACAATTGAATCTAATGTTAAGGGTGTTGGTAGCACCTTCCTAGCACGAAGGAATGAAAATAAAGCACGCTTATTTTTTGAATTAGATAGATAATCGTAATTTCTAATATCGTATTCCTCTTTGGCTCGATTAACAGTACGCTTAAGTACACCAGCATGAAACTGATAGTTTTTCCAATTGGTCGGGCACTGATTATGCAGAAGCATTTTCCAAGCGGCCTTTCTTTTTCTATAGGCCCGCGTACACTCATTATTCCACCAACGACAAGCGGTGCCTTTAGCCGAAGGGATGACAAATTCAGCTTGCTTCCGGGAATCCTCTAGAATTGAGCAAATGGTTGAAGCGATTTCCTTATCATTGGCATTGGCAAGTTTCGAAACGGCAGAACGCAAGAAAGTCTTAAATTTCGTATGGTCCATAAATGTGCATGCCTTGTATTCTACAGATATTATTTGACAATTGATTTCAAATGACACAGGGAGATGATCACTGTTGGTTGCTGATTCAACCGCTACCCACGACAAAACCTTGATGCCAGCGCTACAAAATGTCAAATCTAACACTGAACGGAAGGGTCCTCTAACAAACGTTACTTGCCCTGTGTTCTGACATGAAAGGTGACTATCAATAGTCCACTCCCAAAGTCGCTTACCACACAAATCTGTTTTTTGCCCCCACGACACGTGATGCAAATTAAAATCCCCTACAAACAAAATTTCTTTTCTACATGCAGCCACAGCCCTATCAAGTTGACGCGTACTTTGCACACCGCTGGGGAAATAAGCATTTATAATTGAAAATGGATGGTATCCTGGGAGACATAAATCTATGGCCAAAATTTCACAGTCGCAGTCCATGATTTGAAAAGAAATTTTTGCCTTGTGACAAATTTTACTGGAAACAAGTATCAATAATCCTCCACCTCGCGAGTCTCTATCTAATCGGAAGGACCGAAAACCTTTTAAATGAAAATTTTTCTCTGGTGAAAGCCACGTTTCTTGAAGAAGTAAGATATCTGGATTGAATTGAATAGATAGGCAAGATAAATCTGTTGAAGCTGAAAATATAGAACGACAGTTCCACTGCAGCACTTTCAACTGTCCAATGGTGTTGAACGCACAGCAGCGGCAACTGCCGCCTTTAGAATACTTTCTGTAAGCACAGGAGTTGGTTGACTCTTTTTTGATTTTGGTTTCATAGTTTTTGAAATTGGGGACCCCATACGTTTGGGAGCTCGAGTGTCAAGTTCCATGTCTGTGACAATAGCAGTGTCTGAATAAGAGGGCTCATCCTCGCGTGTTTGGACTAGCGAAGTAGTGTCTGTGGAATATTCTGCAACTGTGGAAGGCGTCTCTACCTCGTTGCTAGGCGTTCGAGGTCTGGCGTTAGATACTGGGCACTGCATTGGTGTCCAAGTGGGCTGCATTATTTGCATCATGTGACTGGAAATGATTTGCGCTAAGCAATCAGAGAGACTGGACATCAATTTATCCATAGCTTTAGCCATTGCTTTTTCCACAGCAGAGTCAATTGCTTCTGAGAGGTTAAGATCCATGCTTGGAGTGTTGCGCGCTGCAACACTAGAGTATCCGAAGGCCCTGTCTTTGATAACTGAAATTGCATCTCTTCGGGAGCAACGACGGCGGTCGATTATTTCAAGAATTTGTATTTCTTGAGCGCGAGCTGAGCAGTTCGAATAGTCTGCTGGGTGTTCTCCCGCACAGAGGCAGCACTTTTGAGATTGAGTAGAGCATTCACTTGAAGAATGACCATCCCCACAGGTGCGGCAACGCAAGCTAGACTTACATCCTCCTGCGCTGTGCCCGAATCTCCAACAATTCTTACACTGGATTGGACGTGACGCAAGCGGCTCTACACGGAACACAAGAGGCCACACCTTTATTTCAGATGGACATGATGTGCCCACAAACGTTGCAATAACAGATTCTGTCGGAACCCTCTCGTTATTGGCCAGTCGATTGCAACGGTAGATGGCAATGACGCCTGCTGCGGATAGCTTGTCCAGGGTTTCAGTAGGACTTAATCGGGAGTCTACGCCCGGTACAAGACCCTTGGTGCACGCAAGGTGAGGCGGAATAAAAGCACTCACCGGGGTGGAAGCGAATGAAGTGCATTTCAAGAGGTCTTCTACACAGGTCTGGTCGGGTGAACGACACACTATACCTCCCCGTCCGAACGCTCGCACATCAGTGATGGTCTGGAAGTGGTTAGTCGTGGCCTTAAGTGCCTTCTGGACAGCCTGTGGATTCGTGATCCTGATGGAACCGCCATTGGTAGGCACAAGCGCCACGGGAATGGTACTGACGCCACTGCGAAAAAATAAATCTATGGGCAATTCATTAGGTGGTAGGGATGCTGACCAGGCGGATCGCGCCTGGCCAGGAGAACTGGTCGACATCAGCTCAAGACGGCTGACGCAAGGAATGCCAATCAACCAGGAACTAAAATACGGTTAATGAGACACCTTAAACCACCCGATACTCAGCCAAAACACCACTGCAGGTCAACGAAACGGTCGCTCTGTCGAGGCAAGCAGGAACCAGGGACAGGCAGGCAGGCCGCCTTCTTCGCGGTCTGGCACGCTTTCGCGAGCTCGGGGGCTCACTGACAACCTCGAGCTCGCTCAAGCTCAACCAGAGCAGCTCAGGCAACCTCGAGCTCGCGCCTCCCGGACGACTGGCGATGTGGCTGCAACGCCGGGCATTCCTCTTCACTACAATATATATATATCAGGCACCTACGCAGGATTTTTTTTCGGGGGGGGGGGGGAGGCAACCCAAGGTAACTCTTCCTATGCAAATGAGGGGGGGGGGGGGAGGTAGCTTTACTAGTACAAATGTGAACAATGCCCACCATTCCCCATAAAGACGCGTAAATCCGCAAAAAAAATATTGAAATAAGGTGCACCTCACAGGTACGCCTATGAGATACAGCGCTCCAAGGAAGCACGTCAAATGGACTCGCGCATGATAGAAACGCAGGAAGAAGGCTGCCAAGAACAAGTAAACAAGCGAAAGAGAAAAAAATGAAGATTTCTAGTAGTGTTCTTAGCCCTGCAAGAATTATAGAGAAATATATATGTTTGCGGGACAATCACAGTTCTTTTGGATCCCTTGTTTACTGCTCTACCAATTAAGTGCCAAAACCGAACCGCGTTGCTATTTGGGAAGTTGCGAAACGATGCGTGGTCACCAGTCCCGTATAACCGCGTAGAGCGCAGGACGCTGTGGTTCTAGACGTACTGCGCCCACCGCGGAAGGTTATGAAAACACTCACATTAGCACAGCAGAGAAGTGGCTACGTCAGGTGGCTCCACTGATAACTGTACAAGAATGAGTCAAAACACACGGAATTATCCTCCACTTCCGGCGGCCTTTTCTCTATTTCCTTTTTAAGTAAAGAGATGTTCATCCATAAACATTTTCACAAAAAGCAGTTAAATTGGTGAATTTTCACTTTTCCTTCCTGTTTAGCAGTTGCCTTGGCTCTATCCTTTAGTAGATCGCTTAATTTCTCAACTCTTTGCGACACTTCTTTCCAGTTGCCAATTTTGCACGAAAAGTGCTGTATAATTAGGGAAAAGCCAGACGAGGTAACGGGTGACAATCATATTGTTTATGGAAATTTACCGGTTATTGCAGGGTCCGATGATGGACGGTGTTTGGCATTATTTCATTTTCCACCTTATCTAACCCATATCGCGGGTATATGCTTCCGAGGATCTGCCAGCGTCGCGGCGAGCCGTCACTCTAGGAAATATTGAAGTAAAAGAAAAAGTTTGACGCAACTGGCGTTTTCTCTGGCCGCAACTCGTTCCTCGAGCGTACAGACCAGCTGACTACGAACCGAATCACTTTCCTGGTCCCTGGATCTGTCTAAACAAAAAGGGTTGAACTAACAAAGCAACAACGATGCGCGTGATCGTTGGTGACAACTGAACTCATCTCGAGTTAATCGCGCGGGCACCGAATCGATGAGAAAGCTGGCCTTCACGCCCCAGGAGATGCCGATAACTACCGCCATCCAAAAGGAGTGAAAAAAATTTACAACCATTTCACTCTGTAAAGATGGAATGGCAGCGAGAGCTGACGACAGTCAAAGCTCTCAAACGAAAAGCAAAATAAACGAGAAGCAAACTGAAAGCAAGCACACACGTATGAGGAGTGCTTAACGCCTGCTTCACCTCCACCGCGGTTCGGCCCGGCCTTGCACTACCGCAGGGCCGACCCGCAGCGGCGGTGAAGCAGGCATTAAGCACTTCCCATACGTGGGCCGATCCCGAAGATAGTTCAATACTATCTAAGCATCAATCTAAGCAGGCGTTGAGCGCTTCGCATACGTGGGTCCATCCCGAAGATTTCGCAGGGCGCGTTACAGGTTCCCGAGCCCACAGGGGTATGTGCCATTGAGCTTGGACCCTTTTTGCACTATCACCAGGATCGGCCCACATGATGATTTTTTCTGTTGACGTATGACGAAAAAACTACGTAAGGTTAGTCATATAAAGCTCTCGCTGTAAAAGGCATCAAAATGTTGACTGCCGGATAGATTGATTTGCCAGCTCTTTAGGAATGTGTGTGAGGAGTGGCGGTGTGGGCAGGGAGAGAGGGGGGGGGGGGGGTATGCCGCTTAATTGCGGCCCTGGGTACGTGCCTGATATATATATCCATGGGGTTCGGAAAGCTAGTCGGCCGCTCCCCCCCTTCCCCGGAAAAATTTAACTTTCCGCCTATGGCTTACACCGCCTGAAAGCTGGCTAGGGTGGAAGTTTAGCGATTTCCCAGCCATGATATTATTAGGACATAGTATAGTGTCCCTTGTTTCCGTTTGTTATTGTTACTGAACTTGTAACATGATATCGAAACTCGAGCCACTCCACGCAGGTGCACCGAGCAAAAAGCGGAGAGCTTAGTTTGCGACATCTGCATTCATTTACGGCCTGATTGGACGCCGCGAGCTGACTTTTTAGCTGGGCATATTCACAAAAGCTTATGCTAGAATTGTTTTTCAGATAAAATAAAGAAAATTGTCTTCCTACGGCGTCGTACGGCTGTGTGTATGTGTACTTCTTTTCCGATCAGCACTGTTTGCCTACTTAAGACACTAAAGGTTACTATGAACTCAAGTTAAAGTGATAAAGCAATGCTCTAGAGCGTCTAAGGCGTCAATATAATCGCGGACAGAGCTTTAGTAACCGAGAAATTGAGGTGAATTCACGACACGATTTGAGACCCCCCAGCGACATTCCGGTACTAGCCCGATGACGAAGGCACTCCTCATCATAATTTGTCACTAGTACTCAACTACTCGTATTAAAAAGATCATTTCATTAGGTTATAAGACGGAAGAAAATGCTACTTGTCTACTTATGTTCGATTCTAAGAAAAAAAAAAGATTTTGACGTTACCCTTCAGTAGTATGGGTGGTCGAAAGGTTTCCTTTTCGCTCGACTCTGCGCCGTGCGCGCTTTGGAGTTTCAGTTGTTTCGTTATCGCGTCGTGCTGCGCTGGTTCTGCTGGCTCGCGAAACTTGCATTTGGAACTAGCAGCGAGAATGCCACGTCCATGAGATGTCTTGGGATGCGCGAATTAACGGTCCGCGGAACTTGGCTAAGGGCAGTTGCAGCGGCGAATCCAACGTTACTTATCACTGTGTGCCAACGAGTGAAACTCTCCGTTCGAAGTGGTTAAGTGCCGTACCTCTGCCACAGCGCGTTGGCAAAGAGCCGAAAAATCGCATAGTGTGCTCGCTGCACTTTCGTCCACAGGATTACGAGTTCAATGCCGACTTACTGAAGTCGTGTGGAGTGCCTTTCAAAGCAATGCTTTCCCATAGCGCTGTTCCGTCGGTCTTGCCTGCATTCTCCAAAGCGCAAGTACAACTGCAGGTCGAAGACCTGGGGCGGTGAGTGCGGCATTTGGTTTTCACGAAGGAAATGCTACAAATGTGCGAATATGTACAGCCATGACATACAGCTAGTTGCCGTCCTAGTAGTACGCAACGACGCCGGCAGCGCGAGCCCTCAGCAGCAGGTCACGTTCATCAGTGCTTAAATCGCTGAAGTCGAGTCCAGCATCGCGAGCCAATGTGTCGCTGTCAGGGTCGTCCATTGCAACGAGCGTCAAAGTTGGCGTCATAAAATAAAGAACCAGCTTATCGTCGCACGCTTTCCCTTTCGCTAGCCACCATAGTTCCGCTTTCGCGCTGCTGTCGACTCTGTCTTGGCTCTGTTTCTGGCCGCGCGTTTGCATTTTGCGCAGAAAAGCCGTAGCGCCGTCTGCGGGCGTCATTTTACTCACCGACGGCGCAACGTCACTATGAGACCGTGACGTCACCACTCCTCGATCGGAGGGCGGGCGATTTGAACTGCGCTATGGGTACGCGGACGCTTCATAACGCATTTTCTCTTAAAATAAGTCTCTTCTTCGCATAAAGCAAGCGTTCCGAGGCTTCTGGGATAGTATTTCAGCAGTCCACGTTGACTTAATATTAACCTTTAGTGTCCCTTTAAGCCATTTTGAGCCAATCTATATCTAGCCTCTTACGCCAACCCAGTGGTCCAAGTTGTCTATCAGCTTGGGCTACTATATAGGTACGTGCTCGTGGCAGTGATGCCGTCGTGGTCACAACATCATCATTTCAGCTTCATTATCTGACTTTCGTCATGCCATTGTCATCACGCCTTCTACGCCGACCCAGTGACCCAAGTTGTTGAATAGCTTCGGACACTAGGTATGTGTTTATGGTTGCGATACCGTCATGGTCATTGCATCATCATATCCGCTTTGTCATCCGTCTCTCGTCATGTCATCATCATCATCATGCATTCATACTCACACCAGCATCGTGATGCTGTCGTGGTCGTTCCCTCGTCGTCATCCAATTTTGTCAACCGACTGTCCTCATGACGTCGTCGTCATACAAGATTTGTGATACAGTCATCGTCAAGCCATTGTCGTCATCCCATTGTTCTCATAGCATTGTCATGCCCTCGTCGCCGTACAGTCGATGTTATGCACTCATGTCATACCTTCGTCGTGATGTCGTCGCGGTCGTTCCGCCTTTGTCATCTGACTCTCGTCATGCCGTCTTCGTCACCCTATCGTTTTATTATCATCATTAATTTAGTAGTATCATCCCATTGTCGTCATGCTGTCACTGTCGTACGACCTTCTTCGTTCTATCGACGTCAATCCTCCGCAATTTCAGTCATAATTATGCTGTCGTTATTCAATTGTGATTATGCCGCTGTTGTGATGTCGTCGTCGCCATTGCGTCACTGTCAGACCATTGCTATTATGGATCCGTCATTGTACCTTCATGGTGAAACAGTGCTAGAAAAATACAGAGAGAAGAGCGCAAAGACGAGCACTGCAGTCCTTGTGTTCTCTCGGTCATGCTTTTCTAACGCTGTTTCACCATGAAACTATCGTACCAAGTAGCTCGCGCCCAGACCTTATGTATATCGTCGTGGTCGTGTCATGATCGTCATTCAAGCTTCGACGTCCAACTCTCATCATGCCATCATCCTCATCTCATGCTGTCATTTTACTGTCGTCATCACTTCAGTAATGCCATCCCATTGTCGCCATGCTGCCTTCATCGATCCGTCAAAATCATTCCTTCATTATATCATAATTATGCTGTCCTCAATCAATCGTGATTATGACACCGTTTTCATGCCATCGTCCTCATATCGTCGTAGTAAGGTAGTCGCTATCGTGCATCCATTTTGTCATACCATCATGGTTGTGCCATCGTTGTCATTCCTGCTTTGTCATTCGGCATC
This sequence comes from Dermacentor variabilis, assembly GCF_050947875.1. Classification (NCBI taxonomy): domain Eukaryota; kingdom Metazoa; phylum Arthropoda; class Arachnida; order Ixodida; family Ixodidae; genus Dermacentor; species Dermacentor variabilis. The sequence continues at coordinate 1,101,143 of NW_027460390.1, read as the reverse complement.
GCCATTTCCCCATCATCATGCAATCGTCTTTATACAATTGTCTTCATCCCATTGTCCTCATGTCGCCGTTATACCACAGTCATCATTTAAGAATCATCTTATGGTTGCCATGCCATCGCCGTCACACCGCTTTTGCCGACTCCATCAACGTCATTCCATTGTTGTCACTGCGTCGGTGTCATACGGTCGTGGTCACTTGGGCGACCTTGGCAAGCGAGTGCCCTAGCGAAGTGGGACTATACCAAAGTATGTCGTGTATAGCCGAAGCAATGCAAGTCTCAGAATGACCAGTACAGATGGTAGTTAAACGTGGCTTCAGAAATACGGTGGGGTGCTTCATTTCTGGAATGCTATTCACATTGCCCTCGATGGTCATCATGAAACGAGACAATAAAAAAATCTTGAGACGATAAAAAAAGCATGCGCACAAAAAAGCACACCAATTCAGTTCCCACAACAAAATACTAAGTGCCAGAGGCTATTCCAGTCACAAAGCAAAATTATCAAAAGGTTTAAAAGATGTCATGTCATCCACAAGCCCACTCCGATGAAAAACACTTCGATGTGTGTTGTAGCTATGAGATGCAGAATGCAGTTGGAGCCCAAGCAGTTTTGCATTTAGTCCCAATCGGAATGTGGCCACTGCACAAGGCAATTGAACACCCTACGTCGTGCTCAGCAGCAAAATGGTATATATCCCGCGAGCCAGCACTTTTATTTTTGTTACCCCAGTAAACAAGACACAACAAGATGGGACACATTTTAGCAATAGTGTAGCAACACCAGTTAGACGTCAGCTCGCGACATGGACAGCAGCTTTTCTTTAGGTGGGCCCCAGGCAATTAGGAAGGAATACTAGTTATTGACTGTAGTGACACACCAGCAAAGTGCAAAATTATACCACAGTGAGTTAAGAAAAAAAATGCACAAAGAATAAGCATAAAGACGGTAAAATTTCTCACATAAACATGCAGGGTGGCTGCAAGCAGGAAAAATGGCTGGAAAGTCAAACGCAGCTGAATGACGATGCTATTAGCGTCTACATCTTGACCGAAATGCAGTTACGAGATTTGGAAGCAGCCGCCTGTTATTGACAATTTCGTGTTATATGAAGGGTGAAACAGAATGAATGGGTCAAGGAAAGATGGAGGCACAGGCATGCTATTTAGGCGAGGTATGAAGTGGCAAAAAGTAAGATAGACATGCAAGGAGCATTTATGAATCAGCAGCACCTGGGAATGGTAAAAGACATGGCTTGGAGTAGCTTACTTATGGACAAGTAGTGATAGCAGAGATAAAAATAAAAGAATTGATTGTTTGCAATAATTATGAGCAATAATTATGAGTTCAAGAAATTGGGCCAGGTGGTATTAGTAGGAGAAATGAATGTGCACATGGAGAATTTAGACGGATATACTGATTACAACAGTAATCTAGTGCTCAATATGTGCAATGAACATAACCTTACAATAATTAACAGGGAGAATAAGTGTCATGGGCAGGTAACGTGGCAATGTGGAAAGAGGCAATCATGCATCGACTACACCTCAGTCTCAGAAACGGTCTACAAAAGGCTAGACCAAAAGATGATAGCAATAGGGTCAGAATTCCTGAAAATTAATGAAAAGCAAATAGCAGAGATCGCAAAAGAGCACTGAGAAGAAAATGGAGGAGTTTCATACCACAAACTGGGAATATAAGCATTTGGTAGACTCTTTGCAGCAGGAGAAAAGGCAGGCATGAAAAAAAAAAAAGAAAGAAACATACTGGATTAGAAAGAGGAAATAAATCAAGCTATAGAATAGCGCAAGCAGGCATCTAGGGATCATCGAGAAGTGCCATAAAGCTGAGATTACACAAAGAAAAGGTACTCATGGCTTAGATGGAAGAAATACCGAGAAAAAAGGGCGGCGCATGAGCTTGTGCAAGCAAAAATTAAATGCACAAGTGAACGCTGGGTGCAAAACATTTGCAAAAGACACAAGCGCACAGCAAAAAGATTCTGGGACTGCATAAAAGCACTCGGAGCTCAAAATGAAAATTTGCATATGGCATAAGGGATGAAGACAGAGACATCTTTGAAAGAGACGATGCGCTGCGGTATATCACAGACATTATTAAGGATAACTTCGGCATGAAAGAAAGCCTAGTTCAGACTCAAACAGGTCCAGCAACAATAGAGAAGCCTCAGAAATAAAATTTTAGCATAGAAAACATTTACTGGAAAGAAGCAAAAGAAAATGTCTTTGGTAACATGGCCGCAAGACCCGATGAAATCCCATTACCTGTTATAGAAAATCTCAGTCCAAAGGTCAAGGCACTGCTGACTAATGCCCAAGTGATTAACAAAGAAAATTCCAGTTGGATGGTGTGAAAAGAAGATGAACCTCATCTACAAAGGCAGAGGTGATAAGGATAGAATGAGCTCGTACAGGCCAGTTACAGTAACGTCGGTGATAGTATGTAGAATAGCAATGCAAGCCATAAAATTAGAACTGTCCAAATTGGTGGAGAAATATTATGTACTGGAAGAACTACAGAATGGGTTCAGACCTGGCAGTTGCTTAAAGGGACACTAAAGGCAGATACTAAGTCAAGCTGAAGTGATAGATTAGTGCTCGAGAATCTCTAAGGCGTCAATATTATCGTGAACAGAGCCTTAATAATTGAGAAATTGAGGTAAATGCAGGGCATAGTTAGAGATTCCCCCAGCATATTCAAGCACTTGCGCAATGATGAAAGCACTCCTCAGTTAAATTCTTTCCCTAGTACTCAACTACTCATTGCAAGAACATCCTTGTATTGTATTATAAGGTGAAATAAAATGCTACTTGCTCAGTTCTATTTCATCTTTAGAAAAAAGAACTCATTGAAATTACCGTAGACAACGACGCGGGCAGTCAAAAGGTTTTGTTTTCGCTCAACTCTACACCGTCCACGCATTCACGTTTCAGTACTTTCCTGATCGCGTAGTGCTGTGCTGGTTTTGCTGGCTCGTGAAACTCGCACAAACTACAAGCAGCAGGGAATTCAACTTCCATGTGATGTCGCAGGATGCCCGAAGTCTACGCCACTTGACCAAAAAGCAACTGCAGCGGCGAATCTACGACTCTGTCTTGACTCGGTACCGCCGTATGTCGGGCGCCGTTTTACTTGCTGGCGTACGTAACGTCACCACACCCCGGTTGAGTGGCGGGAGATTTGAAATTTGAAAAACGTATTCAGAACCTTCAGATGCAATTCTCTTGTTAACTAAGTCCTTCCTTGGCACGGCACATACGTTGCAAGGTTTCTGGAATGGTACTTAGTCAGTTCACGTCGACTTAGTATTTACCTTTAGTGTCCCTTTAAAGGATATGTATATACTAACTCAATGCATAGAGATTTCCGTAGCTCAAGATATACCTTTATGGATAGCATTTCTAAATATTAAAGGAGCCTACTACAATGTAGACAGAGAATTGTAACCAAACAGTATGCTAAACTGTAGAAAAAAATGTTTATTCATAAAGGTGCACCGGGGGGCCAACTATTGGGGATACATGAGAAAATTATCACAGTGTCCTACAGCACTTTTCCTTGTGCTAACATAAAAGCTAGTAAAAATACATTTAAAAAGTAGACATTGGCAAGATAAATGCAATCATTAGACATAGTAAAAACAAGCATATAGCCTGTCAATTTCATAATGCTCACCTAACATGTTCTGAAACGATATCCAAATTACACTCCGCTATGTTTAAATAAGTGGATGCAATTGGGCGAAGATGAAGCAAGCACCTCACTGAGTGAGGTCGCTCGCATCTGGAGAGTCGCTGGTGGTGGCACGGCTGGGGGACAGCAGTTGTCGAAGCTGTCCCTGAACTTCAATGCTGAGCCGGCTGCTGTATACTCCGGACAGCAGCTGGGGACAGAAAAGCATGGTTGTGCGCAGGAATACCTCAGGTTTTAGCAGAAATTCAAAAGTTTCTAAATAAATTGCTAAACATGGTAGGCTCATATGTAAGTTCTTTTGGTTGAAGCAAATGGTATATCATGTGCGAAAGAGTTACAGAGGCACTTACATAGATTGAATGCGAAAGCATTCTCACTCTTCTGCGCGATAATTTTCATTTGGTCATGGGTTCGAAATGGGCAAAGTCAATTTTTGGAAGGTGGGCCACCCAAATTTAGGGGGCGGGCCGGTCAGTTTTGAATGTGGGTCAACTCAATTATCGAATTGGGCAAAGTCCAAAGTCAATTTTTTGGGTGCGGGCCACAACATCTGCCTGATGCCATGGCTGTTCACCGCGGGATTTTGCAGTGCGAGCCACTAGGTTTGAACCCACAAGAAAACTACAGAAGCGTGTTGGTAAGGTTACTCGCCACAAACATAGTTAAAACATAAAACATATTTTGCACATACAAATTTGTTTAAGTTTTTGTTCTTTCCTACAACTGTCAGCGACTGGAATGCATTACCAGCAAATTCAGTGTTAACGCCTCCCTGTCCACATTTATAGTGTTTTTTGTTGCTACACCATAGTAACACTACGTAGTAGTTTTGTGCCTGCTTTTACTGCTTTATTTTGTACTTGTGCTTTCTTCAATTACGATCTGTTCTTTATATGTATTGTACCCCAAATGTTTATCATGAAAGAACTCCCTACCCTGCTTAGGCTGTATGTACTATCCGGCATTGTGAGCCTATGGGCCCGTAAATTGTATTCTGCCTCATTGTCATTCTTGTTATTTATATTTTCCAGTGAATTCGCTACTAGCCTAATGACTATTGGTTCACTCATGTTAATATGCAAAAGCTTGTACAATTAATAAAGAGAATGTATGAAATAAAGCTTAATTAAAAATTATTTGTGAGGTAGAGGCTGTTAAGAGTATCTGAAGTTTTTAAAAACAGTAGAAGCTCGTTGGATTACTTAGTACAGTGCACGATGCTTTGAAATGTAGCCACTGTAATACATATTATTGCGGGAAAAAGATAAGCACTATGACGAAAACTAGACTGAACATATTTAGTAAAAATAAATAATAGTCACGCCCTTATTCGTGCTGCACTGAACTCATTTATTTCATAATAATTTCTAGGCATTGGGAGCCATTGAAGAAGCTCAAGAGCACCTCTCTTGAAGTGAAGGAGCAGTGAGTGGTGGCTAGCTTTTAAATTGTGGGACTTCACGTGTGAAAACCACAATTTGATTATGAGGCACCAGATTATGGTTATCATGTGGGTGGTGGCATACTTTCAATTAATTTCGACCACCTAGGGTTCTTTAATGTGCACCTTATCAAAGTACACAAGTGTTTTTGCATTTTGCCCATACCATTGAAAGGTGGCCACCATAGCCAGGATCGAACCTATGAACTCAACGTTTTGGATTGGTACATGTGCTCTGAGCCTCATCACTGTGCCCTGTGTTGTGATGATACTGAAGATATGGGTGAGGGTGCTGTTTTTCCTCCTCAGTAATTCTCGCTTTGCCTAATAAAAATAGAACAGAGTGGTGTTACCTTAGCAGCAACAGCCCTTGCCAAGCTGCTGTCATCCTGGCACAGCCTTTCAGTGATCAGTGGCAGGTGGCTTGCGAGCATCTCGCTAACTATTTCACCCTCCAGCAGCTGTTGCAAGATGAGAGTTTACACAACATAACACAAAGGTAGGGTTTGTACTTGCATACATCTAAGGAAAAAGAAATACATAAATGACAAGTTTGCAAAGCATGCACGAAAGTTTCATCCTGTACTTCAATATAATTTCAAGCTCTGCTTCAATAAAAGTTGTTATATTTGAGCAAAACATTGTTTTAGCCCTCGCTGCACTTTTTTCTTTTGTTTCAGCACAACTCAAAAATACTTTCTCCATGTGTATTCCAGTAGGCTAGCTTGATGGTAAGTGATCATAGATCCCAATTTCAATGCTCAGAGGAAAGTGCTGAATACTGTTTTCGTGCTTTGCATATAGGAGGTGGCACAGGCCCGCACATACTGCTTCATGAAAGTCAGTAAGCCTATGATCATCATTTCTGGACACAACATTTCTTGCCTTTATATTTCAGTCTTCCCACATACCACTCAACTTGTCCATGGTGGTAGTATACTCTGCACTAAAAGACAACTCCAGTTCCTAGTTTTTTTTTCCTTCAGTTTTATCACACACCATTATCATATTTATTTTCTCTTTGTATAGCTAAAGTGACTGCTAATCATTACTGTTTGCCTGTTTGGGACGCAACTTCCAAATTAATTTTGATGAAACACACACTAGTGCTACACACCAGATAAAGCAGCCTGGTACAGTCTTCGTTCGAGAAGCTGAGCAGCAGCACACGGTTTAGCCATGGGTGGGCAGAGATACAGTTCAGGCAGCCTTCTGCAAATGTAACAATGTTTATAGTCAGCAGTGGCATCACCACAGTGAGCCACGTAGGGCTGTGGGATGTGTGTTGCAACCCTCTGGTGCATGCAGACAACAGTCCTCTACAAAAAGCAGATGCCCAAAACAAGTAATTATCTAGTCACGCATATCACATACACAAAATAGGCTACAGTTTAATTCTACCTATACTTGACATTTTAATGACATTTTCAAAATTATTAATGCCTGCCTGCTAAAAAACTGTTGAATGTACATGAAACAAGAGAGTGTTATGGCTGCCACCAGCTGTTAAGTAAGAGCTGGTATCAATTGTTACGGGGATGGGGTTTTGGCGGCATTCATTAACAGAGTCTACTTGGAGCTCGAACCAGATTGAGCATCGGAGAGGGTCCACCAGGGAAGACGAGATGATGTAAAAACAAATAACAGAAGTTTATTACATTGTTCCGGGTGAGCAGTGCACTCCAAGACAAAAACTACAGAAACGTTCAGCGTGCGTGCTCCTGCACGTAAGAGCAGAGATCTGTCCGTGGTGTCTCGCTGGCCTTTTTATGCCCTACACCATCCGGGTAACCTCATTCTCGCTTGCTCCCTGGTAGAGGGCCTTGTCAGCACACTGGTCAGCCCACACAGAGGAATACGGAGAAAACCCACTCACTGGTGTAGAGGTGGGGAGTGTAGGTAACATCGGGTCAAAACACTGGTCAACCTACACACAGGAATTCGCAGAGAAACCACTCCCTGCCATAGAGGGGGTGAATATAGTACAAAGGAGAGTAGGATTTGCACTGGTGCATAATCCCGTCGCACACACCTGATGGACAGGTCTTTTCATGTTGACAAGCATGACGATTAGGCATGTCGAGTCTCAGGTGCTTGGCATCCGTTCCATTCATCGCCGCACACAATGAACCATAACAAGAGCTAATTCATTTTGTTGATTACGAAAATGAGAACAAGAAAAAGCAAAGTGCGCAATCATCACCATACAAAAATTATTCAGTGTGAAGCACATAACAATATACAGTACTCACTATATCACTTTAAACTAGAAAAAATTATGCAGATCCAATGCAACTGTTGGAATCTGTGTGAAGCGAAGCTTTAATAAAGCATGTAATTGAATGATACGCTAGTAACAGCGATGCTATGTGAAGTCCGCTATGCAAAGGTAGTAGGTGCATGCTCGAAGAAGGCGAGTGGGGAGGTGTGCATGTGCTAGAAAGGGCGGGGGAGCAGATTAGTGCACATCTTCTCTTCTACTCCAGCTGTGCGGACTGTATCTTGAAACCAATTTGTGGTGGGTGCCGAGTCTAGACACGCCAAGTGCTAACGATTTCATGTGTGCTGTGTTCTCACTGCTTAGTTGGCGTTAAAGCAAGTGGCAGCACGAAGGGCAATTCCTCCCTGCTGCTGCCGGTCTTCCCCACACCAGTGTTCTTACAGTGAGCGTCTGCCGTCATAGAGTTAGATGTGTTCATGTTTGCCTATGCGCGCGATACCGTGCTTGTTAATTCAGTTAGTAAGCGTTCTTTTTAAGTATATAACGTTGATAAAACTACTATCCTTACTTCGTATAGCTGTCTAATAATTTGCTATCGCAATCAATGTTTCGCCTTTCGGGCGAGACTGGAACGTTTTGAGAGTCTGTTGTAAAAACAGTCCCTAATTATAGTTGCAAGGGCCCGCAAAATTTAATTCCTATATATTAAAGTTCTTTGAAAAGTACACTAATTTGTGGTTTCACATTCTAAAGCTACAAAGGAGTAATGACAGATGACACAGTGGAGGGTTTACTCAAAGTTCAGTACACAATTATTTTTGCATACTGTCTCTATCAGAATACAGCCACCATGCCCAGGAATTACACGCTGTGGTGGCTTAGTGGCTATGTGCATTGTGCTAGTAAGCACGAGGTCACAGGATCAAACACTGGCCATGGTGACCACATTTCGATGGAAGAGAAATAGAAGAATGCTGGTTTACCGTGCATTGGATGCACGTTAAAGAATGCTAGTTGGTCAAAAATAATCCAGAACCCCTGCGCCCCTGTGGCGTGCCTCATTATCAGATCATGGTTTTAGCACAAGAAACCCAAAAATTTAATTTTTTCATGCCCCGGATCAAATCTACAATCTCACTCGTGCTCAGTAACATAAAACCTAGCCACTGAGTCACTACTGTAAGCTTGTAAGACGCTTGCACAAAAACTGTGGTGTAACACTGCCCCATGACAATGCGACAGCTGTAAGTCTGTAATACACGCAATGAAATCAAGCCTTTTTGTGACGTTAATATTCAGACATTAAAGCTGCAGACTGACCAGCTAAACAAGGCACTGCGGCACTGTACAGCTCACCGTCATCGGCCAACAGCTGTGCATGAGGTAGCAGCACCTCCAGGCAGTCTAGGGCAGCAGTTCGCAACTGGGTGTCTCGCTGAAATGTTTCAAAACTTCATGCACATACCAAAAAAACACTAATCTTTACTGATTATAGCAAATTTGACACTAAAGAGGTTTACAGGCTCATTATATGCACCATTAACAAAACTTCCTGCACTGAAGTGTAAAGTCAGTCTTTCTAAACTATAAGGTGGGAACTCAACAATCTGGTGAGTAGTTGACGAAGACGACTCTGTTTAAAATGTAACTGTTTATTTGCAAGATCTCTTTTTAAGGCTGCATTTTATCGAGACATGCAAACTGCTTTTATAAGCTCAAATTTCACCACTGGTCTAATGAATTGTGTTTGTTTTGCCAATAATTTTTTAACTTCCTGACTCCTTTCATTGGTCAGGAGGTGCCATTGCATAGCAGTTCAGCAGCCACTCACAATGTACCAATAAAGTCAGAAAAGAATATTTTGTAAGTACATGTATAATATTATGAGTCTCATGCTTTAGCCAATGAACATGGATAAAAGCACATGACTCAGACAATTTCCAATATTATATATATCAGAATAAAATTACAACTACTTCGTAAGACCATACAGCAGCTCCATTAACTTTACGAACCTTAGTTCATGCCTTTAGCTCATAGGAAAGCCTGATTTGTGGCAGTGTCATTACAGCAAATTTAAAAATCTTCATTTGCATGTTTCAGAGTTGGTTTTACACCTGTGGCTGTTGAAACATGGTTAAGAAATGTCAGGAAAGATCTCAAAGTAATGCAGGTAAAGTTATAAAAAAATATTTTCAATTATTACAACACTTACAGCATGTTTACAAGAGAGAGAGACCCAAGGATTTAGTTAGGACTTTCATGGAATCTCGTTCTCTGCATAGAAATGTCAGCCATATTAGGCTATTAGGCTATAGTAAATATAAAAACATAAGTGCCTAAAAAACTAAAAAGACACAATTTTAAATAAGAAAGGCAGTCTGCTTAGTTGTTGCTTTGTCTTTTTATCACTACAAAAGAGGGCAAACAAACAGCCTCTTGCTATACTGTAAAACAAAAGTCAAAGTGTTAAAAAAATTGTAACTGTAATTAAATAAATTGTAACTTAACCAGACCAGAACCTTAAGCACTTTTTTGACAAAACAACCGTGCTGATTAGGGCCACGGAAGTTATGTACCTTGGCGATGTGTGTGGCCAGGATGTAGGCAATACTGCTGCAGTCACAGTAGCGCAATGACATCTGCACCACTGAGGTGCCATGCAACAACACTGGTAACAACGTCAAAGCAGGCAGCACACGACCAGGATCAACATGGCCAAGTTCACGCAGGAAGTTTCGCATGGCAATGCGCACCGTGTCTTTGCTCTGCACAGGCAAACAAGAACCATGACAATCTTTCAAAATAAGTGTATTCATTCACAGGGTGAAATGACCACGAGTTGTAGTGAAGCATCATAACAATTATTACATACTGCACAGTGAAAAAGTCTCCAGCTGAATATTTAACAAACGTCAGTGACAGATCTCAATTACTCAAAATCAAAGAAACTCAGATGGTAGACACATGAACATTGTGCACATACACAGTGTAAAGGTCCACTGTCTCTTTTATGACCATGTCACAGATTGGACCCTTCACCAGGCACACTACTTAACACCATGCGCAAAGCGTAATTAAGTTAGCCCTTCCAGTCCTAATGGCTCCATTTAAAATCACATCATTTTGTTAATTGGGTACAGAAATGTATTGATTATCTTTTCCAACACTTAGAATTAGCTTTTTCCAGTCGTGCACTCGTAATTTGCTTGAGAGTGTTGCTATCATAGCAGCTGAAAAAACTATATTTATATTAGGAGTAGATCTTCTGACCATCCTACTCCTAATATACTAATAATAAGGGCAAAATTTAGCCACTGCCCGCACCAGAGCGAGGCACTCATGTTCGGGGACAGAAAAATTGCGCTCTGAAGGGGACAAGAGGCCACTGGCGTAGGCAATGATGCGGTCGACTCCATTTTGCTGTTGGGCGAGGATAGCACCTATGCCATGGCCACTGGCGTCAGTGAGAACTTGAGTTGGTGAAGATGAATCAAAGTGACCTACTATTGGAAGCATCGTCAACAAGTGGATGAGAGTGTAGAAGGCGTCGGCTTGTTTACAGCCCCAAAAGAACACAGTGTCCTTCTTAAGGTCTGCCAGTGGCCGGACGATATCTGCAAAACTTTTAACAAACTGACAAAAATAGGAGCATAAGCCCCTGAAGCTGCGCACATATTTTGCTGAGCAGGGTACAGGAAAGTTCCTGACTGCATGAATCATACCAGGATCAGGACATATATCGGCAGTAATGACAAGGTGGCCAAGAACTTTGACTTCGCGGGGTCCAAGATGGCACTTAGAAGAGTCAAGTTGAAGGCCAGCCCTCGTAAAGACTTAAAGAATAGTGGCCAAGCGACTAAGGTGGCTGTCAAACGTAGGGGAAAATGCGATGACATCGTCCAGGTAACCTAAGCAGGTGGACCACATAAAGCCCAGAAGAAGAGAGTTCATCATTCTTTCGAAAGTTTCTGGGGCATTACATAGTCCGAAAGGCATAACCTTAATATTGTAAAGGCCATCCGGTATAACAAAATCAGTCTTCTCACGGTCGAGTTTATCAACCGAAATCTGCCAATAACCGGAACAGAGGTCAATTGAAGAGAAGTATCTCAATCTGCGAAGGCAGTAGAGAGCATCATCAATCCGCGAGAGAGGGCAGACATCCTTTTTCGTGATCTGGCTCAATTGACAGTAGTCGACACAAAATCGCCAGCTGCCATCATTCTTTTTGATCAAGACAACCAGTGATGCCCTAGGACTCAAAGAGGGCCAATTACACTTTTGTTTAGCATCTTTTCTACTTCAGCTTGGATAACGTGGCATTCTGCGTGTGACACGTGATAAGGTTGTCGGCGGATAGTACTAGCATCACCAGTGTCAATATTAAGGGCCACAACGGAAGTCCGTCCCAGCGATAAGACGTCACGATAAGACACCAGGACGCGACAGTGATCTGCAGCCTGTTCGGGAAGCATATTATGAGCGATCATCTTCGAAAATATACTGGGATTGGACGTTGCGGAACTAATCGGACAGCAGGTGTATGCAGACGAGCATGGCACATCTAATACAGAGATAGTGGTATTGTCGATGGGAGAAATGTTGCCGAGCGACATGCCTTTCGTGATAACTTGTGTACTTAAAGCAAAATTCAAAACAGGAAGAAATACGCGGTTATCGGCGATAGTCACAATGGTATAAGGAACGGCAACTGTGTGTAGCAGGAGAACATTGACATTAGGAGTCAGCACATAGTCATCGTCAGGAACAGATGGGAAGCACGTCAAATGCATGAAGTCTACAGTTGTATGAAGTCTACAGAACATAAACGAGGCTCAGCTGATTTTGAAAGGCAGTAGTGGATATGCAGCGCGAGCAGTAGAAGGCCAGCAGCGCGTTCAATCAGTGCACAATGGTCCAATAAAAAGTCGAGGCCGAAGATCAAGTCATGGGAACACCGTTCCAGAACAGTAAATAAAATGGAAGTGCTGAAACTAGCGACAGTTATTCGGGCAGTGCACACGCCAAGGATAATGGGCGTTGCTCCATCAGCGACCCGGATAACACGAGATGCGGCAGCTATAAGGACCTTCTTCAGGCAGCAATGAAGATTATTGCTCATCACCAAGATATGGGTTCCAGTAAAAACAAGCGCTGAGACATATACACCGTCAACTTCTACATCGGCTATATTGCGTCTGGTCGGCAGGGTGAGAGCCTTTGGCGGAGACATCGACATTGCAGCGTGACCTCGGATAACTGCATCTTTTTGTTTTCTCAAGCGATGTGCCCAGGTCGGAATAACGGCAACAGGCGATGGACTGGGGTGACCTGGACAACGAACAACGCCTTTGCGACTAATGGGACTGGTGACTGCTCGTTGACAGTGAACAACGGCGCCATGTGGTCATACCGTCGGCAGCGTGCAGGTACAGCTCGGCTTGCGGCTGGATATGGCGAAAACTGCTGTCTGGACGAGGGCTGTTTGAGAATGGCATCGAGGACCAGCGGTTGTGACAGTATCAGGCGACGCGACCAACGCAGTGACAACTAAAGCAAATAGGTTGGTCATACGGTGTTCACCACTCTGCCATGTTTCAAGAACCTCGAGGTATCCATTGATATTGAGTATGCATGTGCAAAAGACGTTCGGTTGGCCGGGAACTGACCACGGTGCAAACTTACTGAAAGCTGACATTGGCAAGTTCTTGGCGCACAATAGCCTGAACAAGGAGAACCATATAGAGCGCATGTATCGTTGACAGGTGGGTACAGAGCAGCGGGACACATCAGTTCATGGTGCACAATCTTCGATAGCTGCTCTGAAGGCTGCAGCTGCCGTGAAGGAGAGTCTTGTCAGTCTTCACAAGACTATGTTGCAGCCGTATTGGGAAGCCGTGCAAATTACTGGCTTTCCAACTGCTTGAAATGCTTGCACTCCGTGATAATGTCATTACCAAAGTACAGTTCTTACAAATTAGTAAATTGAAGGCGTCATCAGCGATACCCTTTAAAACATGGCTGGCTTTGCCGGACTTCGGCATTTCATTGTTGGCCTTGCGGCAGAGTGCCAGCACGTCTTGTATATAGATGACGCAGCTTTCGATGGACGTCTGAACTCATGATATGCCAGCTCCTTATAGGCAACGACCTTGCGACGCAGTGGTTTTCCGAAGAGAGATCGCAGCTTCTGCTTGCAAGTCTCCCAGCAACAGAGTTCCTCTTCGTGGTTTTGAAACCACCCTCGCGCAGTTCCCGCCAAGTAAAAAATTATGTTCGTCAGCATTACTGAGGGATCCCATTTGTTGTGGCTGCTCATCTGCTCATACATCTCCATCTAGTCGTCGACGTCGGCGCCATCAGTGCCGCAGAAGGTTTCTGAACCCCACAGATGCTTGAGTACGACAGTCGATGCAGTCAACGCAGGCCTTGCCGAACTAGGCACCACCTCTTGCGACAACGGTGCGCAAACTGAAGCGGCAGCCAATGCGATGCTCCATTCTGAATCGTTACCCGGCACGCACCAAATATTACGAAGAGAAAGCCCAATGCACAAATGTATGTACAACTATTTACATGGGGAAAAGTTCATGGTAATCACACAGGCTGGTACAAAGGTCACAGCTCCAGCGGACAGTGTACCGCTTTCTCTTTGTGTCTTTCTTGAGCGCGTGGTCCTGTCCAAATGCACCATAACAATATGGCTGGCAAAACACTTACGACATGGGTGCTCATAAGTATCAATGGGTGCTGCAACTGTGCCACACCATATTTGTGATCCAGCTCAATGGGAAGCCTGCTGCCTCATCACCTACCAGTGACAGAAACTGGTGCTCTTATCCCCACAATCAAGAGTTAATGATACACTGTTAATAAATTTGCCAACGTTACATACTTTTATACTAAGGTGCTGCAGGCTCCATTGAAAAAAAGTCGAAGTGGTAGGATGACTGCATTTTCAGCGAGTCCTCATAATTACAGAGCAATTAAATTTCAGTTTAGTGTCCAGTCAGTCATGTGACACTTTCTTGGTAAAAACATTCCAAGCACTGACTCAAACCAAGTGCATAACTTATTTATTGTCTGGAATTACAACTAAAAATTACTCCTTCACTGCTGCTGACGAAACACAGCATGCCGAACTTCCCGTCAAACTTGGTAGTGCCTTGCGCAAAGTGGTCATGTGTATATTCGTATAGCTATACTCTACAAACAAAGATTGATGCACTGAAAGATAAGCAGGGTAATATCATCAGCAATCTCAAAGGTATAGTAAAAGCAGCGGAAGAATTGTATACTGACCTGTACAGTACCGAGAAGAGCCACGATACCTCTATTTAAAGCAGTAATGAACAGGTTGCAGAGACTCCTTCTATAACTAGCGATGAGGTCAGAAGGGCCTTGCAAGACATGAAACGGGGAAAATTGGCAGGAGATGGAATAACAGTAGATTTAATCAAAGACGGAGGAGACATAATGCTTGGAAAACTGGCAGCTCTCTATATGAAGTGTCTATCGACTGCAAGGGTCCCATAAAACTGGAAGAATGCAAACATTATACAATCCACAAAAAGGGAGACATTAAACAATTGAAAAACTACAGGCCCATTAGTTTACTCCCAGTATTATATAAAATATTCACCAAAATAATCTCGAATCGAATAAGGGCAGTACTGGACTTTAGTCAACCAAGGGAGCAGGCTGGCTTCAGGAAGGGATACTCTACAATGGATCACATCCATGCCATTAATCAGGTAATCAAGAAATCTGCATAGTACAATAAACCTCTCTACATGGCTTTCATAGATTACGAAAAGGCATTTGATTCAGTAGAGATACCAGCAGTCATAGAAGCATTATGTAATCAAGTAGTACAGACCACTTACATAAATACCTTGGAAAATATCTACAGAGATTCCACAGCCACCTGAATTCTACACAAGTAGGAAGATACCTATAAAGAAAGAGGTCAGACAAGGAGATGCAGTCTCTCCAATGCTATTCACTGCGTGCTCAGAAGAAGTATTCAAGCTATTAAACTGGGAAGGCTTAGGAGTAAGGATCAACGGCGAATATCTCGGCAACCTTCAATTTGCCGATGACACTGTTCTACTCAGCAACACTGCAGACAAGCTGCAAAATATGATAGAGGACCTTAACAAAGAGAGCGTAAGAGTAGGGTTGAAGATTAATATGCAGAGGACAATGATAATGATGAATAGCCGGGCAAGAGAACACGAATTTAGGATCGCCAGTCAGCCTCTAGAGTCTGTGAAGGAGTGCGTTTACCTAGGTCAATTAATCACAGGAAACCCTGATAATGAGAAGGAAATCCATAGAAGAATAAAAATGGGTTAGATCGCATACGGCAGACATTGCCAGCCCCTGACTGGAAGCTTACCATTATCATTGAAAAGGAAGGTGTACAATCAGTGCATTTTACCAGGGTTGACATATGGAGCAGAGACTTGGAGACTGACAAAGAAGCTTGAGAACAAGTTAAGGACCACGCAAACAGCGATGAACGAAGAATGCTAGGCATAGTGTTAAGAGACAGAAAGAGAGCAGTTTGGATCAGAGAGCAAACGGGTATAGCCGATATTCTATATAACATTAAGAGAAAGAAATGGAGCTGGGCAGGCCATGTAATGCGCAGGTTAGACAACCGTTGGACCATTCGGGTTACAGAATGAATACCAAGAGAAAGGAAATGCAGTCAAGGACGGCAGAAGACTAGGTGGGGCGATGGAATTAGGAAATTCGCGGGTGCTTGTTGTAATCGGTTCGTGCAAGACAGGGCTAATTGGAGATCGCAGGGAAAGGCCTTCATCCTGCAGTGGACATAAAATAGGCTGATGATGATGATGATTATACTCCATAGTCTGAAATGAAATGGAGCCACAATACTGTAAGTATTCAATTTACCCAACGCTCAATGTATGTGGTCTTCTTCTTGCCACTACTTGAAAGAACTGGCAAGAGGAAATGGCATACACAAAAGTGCATGCCATTGACTGAAGTAGTTAGGTTAACAGGCGACACTTTAATATGCCGCCAACTTGACTAGTGCAAAAAGACATGACTATTGCTTTTTTCACTGTTTCTTGCAGCGTACTAGTTTTCAGATTTAAAAACAAGTCATGATTAGTGCAAGGCTAGTGCAAACTACGTTCACGTATTATTTAGGCAATTTTTTTCAATCTAGTGCTAGTCACATTCTAGTGACCGTTTCCTAGTGGAATGCCAGTATAGTTGCATGTTCACAACAGGAAAATCTGGCATCCACCTGAAAGTGGAAAATCACTTCCTGTCACCATCTGCTACTTGCTGGGAGATTCCGACTCCTTTTAATAAATTTGCTGCCTGTTTGAGGATTGCCGCAGAATTTGTTTTGTGCACCACTGGCGTATCTTAAATTTCTTACGTGTTGCCACAGAAATATTAAGTGTGGTCACAAAATTCTGTTAAGAAAAAATCTTTCCTGGTGATCCAATTTGACCATGCAGGCACTGTCACTATGATAGGGAGACAGTTAGATTGCAAACTAGCCCTTCACACGCCTTGGCGATCCTTCAGCCTGCTTATACAGAAAGCACTGACAAAACAAAAGAATCTCAATTTAACTGGTACAGCTGCAGGCATCCTCAATAGTCAAGAGATTTCTCACGATTGGATATAGAAAGCAAA
This sequence comes from Dermacentor variabilis, assembly GCF_050947875.1. Classification (NCBI taxonomy): domain Eukaryota; kingdom Metazoa; phylum Arthropoda; class Arachnida; order Ixodida; family Ixodidae; genus Dermacentor; species Dermacentor variabilis. The sequence goes on along the minus strand of NW_027460390.1, from coordinate 1,084,077 downwards.
GATCCTTGCGTAAAGGTAGCAAAGCTGCTCATGCAAAGCCCAATGCAGCAGCTAAACGGCAAAGTAAGCAGAAGGTCCTGTTAAAGGACTAAATATACAGCAACACAATAAATAGACACTTGTGCTCCATCAGTGCATGGTAGTCTTCCAACATTCATTCTGACAGCACTTCTTGACACTTCTGAGGAAAAATGCTATCATAAGCAAATAGAGGCACTCACCACAAGTTTGGCAGGTTCCTGAATACAGGCCAGAGCAGCAAGAAGCGACCAAGCATGTGGAGTGCCTGCGGCCAGCTGCGACTCCAGCCATCCCAACCATTGGCCACTGAATAGCAGCAGAGAGGCGGCTGCGGGAATGTTCAATTTATTTTTACTTCTAGCTACCAAACAGACAACAAAGTAGTGGCCTGAAATAATGTGTGCTTAGAACAAGACTCAAATGTACTAAACTCGGCTTCAGGTCACCACTACGAAAGTAAACGATGGCAGAACTGGGTGGTACCAGCCCATCATCTGTATGGATGAGCTTTACCAAGAAAGCTCCGAGTGACTTATTCAAACCATTGATGGCCTTTAGTTCTCGGCCTTGATACCTTAAAACAATGTTACAGTTGGAATGGCAACAGTATACCTCCAGAGCGCCTACATAATTATAAGCGTGTAGCGATGATGAGCGGTAGCGCGAGCGGTGTAGCAGAAAAGAAGACGATGCATGAACCCCGCGCAGCTGCACAGGACGGCTAGAAAACACCGTTTTCTATGAAGTGCCTGGGTACTTTTCTCAATATTTCTCCTTTTTATTTTTATGATACAACAACAACATGATACGATACAACAGGCGATACAACACTTTTATGATACGATACAACAGACGCTTAAGAGACATGGTGCAAAAATAGACGAAGACAGGCATCTGGGTTTGGCACGAGCTCGTTTCCATATTGGTCTCTGGCTGCGCTGCTCTTGTAAATGCATTGTGATTAGTTCCTTCATTTGTGTCTCTCCACACATAACAATATATAGGCTTCGATATGGTCACAAATGGCGCTTCATCCTGGGATCCTCTTTTCTTTCCTAGTCCATGGCTGCAGAACAGAGGCAAAGCCCCTCCGTGGCATTTTCACCCTTCAAGCAGATGTTAATTATGTACAGCAATGGAGTGAACAGTGGCTAATGACACTTAAACATATTAAATGTAAAGCTGTCATTTGCTTTACGTCACAGTCATCTTTCTTTTTTTTTATACAATTGTGGATGTTAACGTGGAACTAGTAAACTTGTTCAAATAACTCCCTGTTACCTTCTCTAGTGACTTGTCTAGGCATCTACACATTAATAGCATCATGTTATCAGCTAACCAAATGCTTGCGTTTCTCGAACATCATTTACAGCATGCCCCAATACATGTAAAACTGCACATGCATACATTATCCATAAGAAAAAGCTAGAGTATGCATCTGCCATTAGGGATCCATACCAGACACACCTAGTAAATACACTCGAGTCAGCTAAGAATCATGCCACAAGATTATTCTACTCTTCATATTCGTATAATATTGGTGTCACATCACTAAGAGCACACTCTGACCTCCTCCTTCTTTCCCATCACCACCCCATTTCTATTCTGGCACTGCGCCATAAGTTCTACTACTCATCACTTAATCACGTGCCTTACATTTCAGCCCCGTCATGTATATCTAGCTTAATATCCCAAGCCATGCCTCCCCTTTGAAAGAAAACCCACCCCCAGCTGTTTTTGGCATGATTTGCTATTTTTTCTAAAACACTGAAAAGACAACCCCCTTCTCGTAATCCCACTCATACCCTGGCGGGGTGACGCTTTTGGCACCACCACCAATGGTGCCCACAGGCATATAAACAAACCTTCATATCCTTTGACTACATTTTTTTCCCTGGCTTTTCTTGACTGTACATTAAAAGTTAGCCCACTCTCTCTGTTCAACTGGTTTGCTCTAGATTTTAGGTAGGCTATCTCTCGGGATATACAGTAATCGCTTTGGTAATCCCTTTCAAGTTCCCTGTCCACGTGTCTATGCAGCGACATTTTCAGCACCACTTTTTTACACAGCATCCCGTGACCGGAATGGCCTTCCTGGGAACATTGCCACTAACAGTTCCCAAAGATCATTTTTTGACTCTTTATGTAATCAGCTGCATTCTTAAACTTCTGCTTTATTGCTGCATATACATGTATAACCTGTTTGCTACTTATATTCAATTTACTAATTCGCTATACCTGTATCACCTTGTGTATACTTTATTAATGTATCTGTATAACTTATGTACCCACCCCTTATGTAATAACCCTTTTATTAGGGGTCTTTAAGGTAATAAAATGAAATGAAATACTGAATTCTCAAAGTGAACATGAATCGAAGAGCAGGTAGCACTCGACCCATACATAAAAAAATCTCTCTACCTAAGCCCAATATTCAATCTTCATCACTGAAACATTCACAACAAAAAAGAACAATCTTTTCACACAACAAATAAACTTCTTGATATGTCGCCAGAAGACAACAACAATGAAGTGCGCGGTCGAAGGCACTGGTGCTTTTGGCACAAGCGTGCCTCACGGAACGAACACCTAGCCAGTGCTGGCTTCTATGCCTTAATTACTGTCTGCTACTACGTTCCTGTTTCCTTGAGTTAATAAATCGTCGGCAGCCAACCATGGCTGCAGAGACGTAACAATTGGCAATCATGAAGACTCTGGACTCATTGGCACTTGATCAACGTCAGGGATTAACATGGCGATGTCTGACTTTGGCCGGTTAACTGAATTCAGTGGTAGCTCTGGCTCCTGGGGATCCTGGTATGGGAGGCTTCAAAGCTTTTTCGAAGCTAATGACATTACGGACGCTTCCAAGAAACGTGCTTATCTGCTAATGTTGTGCGGAGAACAGACTTGCGACGTTGTGTGTGCTCTCGTGCAACCCAAGCAGCCCAGCCAAGTGAATTAGGAGGACAGCCAAGATGCTCACAGCTCATTTTGATCCACAACCTTCTGAAATCTTCAGCTGGGCACGCTTCCAATGACGTGACCAACTGCATAGAGGACAGTCAGTGATTACACAACAGCGCTCAAGAAACTAGCAGCTGATTGTAATTTTGGAACCAGCACAAACACGGCTGCAAATCCGACAATGCTGACTATTGACGTAATGTTGTGCGACCATTTCATCTGTGGTCTCCGGAATGAGCAGGTCCAGCAACGGTTGTTTGCAGAAAAGGGCTTGACGTTCAAGAAAGCATCTGACTTTGCACTCCAAGCTGAAAATGCCGTCTAATATCAGAAAACGCGAAGGCAGAATTTAAAACATTCACGGAAGCCAGTACAAGCATCTGCAAGACAAAAAAGCAAGGTAGCTCCAGCACATATATCCAAAAGAAGAATCAACGCTGTTGGCATTGTGATGCGCAACATACTCCAGACACTTGCAAGTTTCAGGCAGCTTACTCCAACTACTGCAAGAAACGCAGACACGTTGAAAAAGCTTGCATAAAGAAGCAGAAAGACGCGAGAACTAAGAGGAATAACAATATCAAAAATCCATGACAAGGAATTTCGACAACAGCCTCAGCACCAGACGTGGCACTTTACGAACTCAACTCCTTAGGGGACTCGACCAGCACAGAGAAGATCATGATTCAGCTACACATACATGGCAAGTCCTTGGATTTTGAGGTCGGCTCAGGTGCGCCTTCACTCTCATCAGTGAGGCCCCATTCAAAGCCATGTGGACACATGACCCACCATGGCTTCAGATGAACAACAGTCTCCTATGCACATGGTCAGGTCGGCCCCTTCGAGTTCTCGGTTGTGCAGTAATGGAAGTAATGTACAGAGACAAGACATTTACATTACCACCTGTAGTTATTAAGGGAGCAAGGTGAAATCTCCTCGGATGAAATTGGTTTCCTCATCTGGGTATACAGGTAACAGACATCAATGACGTATCAGATGACGAACTTGTTTCCAAGTTTGTGGACAAGTACCAGTCTGTGTTCAACAATGACATCTCAGGAAATATTGGCCCTGCGGTACAAATCGAACTTGTGGAAGGAACAACGCCAAAGTTTCTGAAAGCATGGCTGGTCCCCTTTGGGATGCAGTCGGCTGTAGAGGCTGAACTGGTTTGACTGCAAGATCAAGGCATAATCGAGCCTGCGAAACATTCGGATTGGGCCATACCTCTCGTACTCATTCGAAAGAAGAACGGCTCGTTACACATATGCAGCGACTACTGTTGTACAGTGAATCAGGTATCGAAGAAGGCAGATTACCCACTTCCCACAACAGATGAGGTCCTCCGCCACTTGAGAGGCGGCAAGGTCTTCAGCAACCTGGATTTAGCACAGGCCTACCACCAATTTCACGACACCACAGACAGCAGAGATATTGACCCTCAACCTGCTGAAGGAGCTCTAAAAGATAAAACGGTTGCCTTTTGGAATCTCTGCAGCAACAGCCATTTTTCAACGCTTCATGGAAACTATGCTGTTTGACATCACAGGCATTTGTGCATACTTAGATGACATGATCATCAGTGGAAACGACACTGCTGAACACACTGTTAAATTGGAAGAAGTCTTCAAGAGGCTGCACAAGTGCAATCTGCGCCTTGGAAAAAATAAGTGCTGTTTTACAGTGAGACAAGTTTCTTTTCTGGGACACCCGAATTGAAGGAACAGTAGTTCACACCAGCGAAGAGAAAGTTCGAGCTCTCATTAAGCTCCAGTACCAGATTGCAAGCAAGCGCTGCAGTCATTTCTCGGAATGCTGGCTTTCTACAACAGATTCATGAAGAACAGGGTAACAACTGCCAGTTGTCTCTTCCAGCTCCGTCAGCAGGATGCCACGTAAAGATGGGGAACTCAGCATCAAGAAGCGTTTGACGAACTTATCAGATTGCTTCTCAGTTGGATCGAACTGGCACACTGCAATGAACTGAAGGAGCTTCTTGTCCCATGTGATGCTTCACCCTACAGCATAGGAGCTGTTCTGCCTCAGTGTGATGACCAGAATAGAGAAGCACTGATCGCATTTGCATCTAGGACTTCTGGGCCGGCAGAACGAAACTATGCACAGTTGGACAGAGAAAGCCTTGCTGTAGTGTTCGGCGCTCATAAGTTCCACAAATATATTGCGCGATGAAAGGTAACGTTCATCACTTACCATAAACCACTGCTTGGCATACTGGGCCCGAATAAACTAACGGCTTAAGTCCTCTCACCATGAATGACCAGATGGTGCATAAGGTTATCTGTGTATGACTACAACGTTGTCTACAGGCACGGCAAGAGCCATCAAAATCTAGACACATTGAGCTGATTGCCATTACCAGAATGCACCGCCGAGCCATGGCCACCAGGTGACATGATAATGTTTGAAGCGTTGTCGAGACCTCCGTTCACAGCCACAGAGATAGCATGATAGCAAGACAATATCATGCAAAGGCTATACAAGTCAGTGCAGGATGGTACAGTGGAGAAACTCACCGGAGATGTCTTCATTCCTTACCGACAAAGAGCGACTGCACTGGCAGTTGATCGTGACTGCCTCACGTTTGGGTCACGGGTGATTATACCTAGCTCAGCGCGGCCTCATGTTCTGGAACTTCTACATGCTATTCACCGAGGGATGGTAGCCATGAAAAAGTGCGCAAGAAGCTGCGTATGGTGGCCCAGAATTGACAAGGTTATCAAAGAAACAGTGCGACAGTGTCATGAATGCCAGTCAACGTGGAAGAGTCCACCCAAAGTTTCTATTCCCACCTGGGACCGTCCACAGACACCGTGGAACACAGTGCACATTGATTTCACGGGGCCCCTGTACGGGCACACCTACTTAGTTGTGGGCACGTACACAAGGTGGGTGGAAGTCCGTCACGTGACACAGCATCCACAGTTGTCATTGATGTACTTCGAAGTCTCTTTGCTACTTTAGGCATTCCCCAAAAAGTCATCTCTGACAACAGAAGAGCTTTTATTTCTAGCAAGATAAAGTAGTTCTATGCATCAAATGGCATAGGCCACCACATCATCAGCGTATCACCCTGCAACAAATGGCCATGCAGATCGCTATGTGGCAGAACTGAAGAGAGTGCTCGTGATGTATACAAAGTGGTCCATACAGTGTCGACATGCGAGGTTCCTATATCAGCAACACACGACGGTTCACACAGTTACAGGAATGACACCTGGGAGAGCTGTGTTTGGACTAGAACTTTTGTGTCCCCTCAACCTACTCAAGCCGGAGAGGGAAACACAGATCCATGAGTACCAGGAGACATTGAAGCAATCACGTGGCTTCTCAGTAAGGAAAAAAGTGCTTATCCATCAGTTTTTTAAAAAGTCACTTACTGAAGGTGAAATACTTCCCTGCGTTGGACCATGATCCTGGCTTATAAAGAGCGTCCTTGGAAAGGTTCGGCTTCACCTCAACCACAAAAAAAAAAAACAAGTCAGACCAGGCAAGCAACCCAAGCACCGACAGATTGGAGCATAGGAGACAAATTATCGGATACAATGCCACAAGAAACAAGTTCTGCTGTTCCTCTGGTACCGGACTCACTCAATACACAAGACAACACTTCCTCTGAACCATCGACCTTGACGTCACAAGCAGGAAGCACCCAGCAACTGCGGCCACCAGAGGTTAGGCGGCCTCCAGACTGATATGGAGACTTCGTCTAAGGGAGGAAGAACTGATATGTTGCCAGAAGACGACGATGATGAAGTGCACGTGTGAAGGCACGGGCGTTTTTGGCACGAAAACGAATGCCTCACCAGTGCTGGCTTCTACACCTGAACTACTTTCTGCTACTATGTTCCTGTTTCCTTGAGTTAATAAATCGTCAGCAGCCAACCACAGCTGTAGAGGCATAACACTTCTTAATAGTAGTTTATATACCTTTCATTCCAATGTTAAATCAGCACTATGTTTGAAAACATTGCAGCACAGCCACTTTTTGGAGTAGCTATTACGGGTACAAATAGCATGTTTGATGAGGTTCAAGACATTGATGTGGCTCCTGTATTGCTATTTCTCACATTATGCACAAATGTGCACTATTCGCGCTTCCATTTCGCTTCAAAAGTGTCCAGGGGTCATATTTAGTAACGACTCATTTCATTTTTCCTTTTTCTGTTTTTATAATTTGTCACATTGAATGGCTCCTCCCTCTGACAACAGTGAGCTAATGACAAAGGGAAAAATTTTTAAAAAAATGGAAGCTCTGAAGCCATATATTGTAACCATTCATTCCATCAGCTGAGCAAAAATGAAGAGCAGAGAAGTAGCACAATTGAGGAAAATGTCTGCACTGACTGGCTGTGCAAGTGTACAGTTTAGAGTATTTGTCAGGCAAAACACCAAAACTCTCAGCCAGTGTCACATTCCAATTGCAATAAAACATAACATGAGCAAGAATAACTGTAAATTGAGAGGCTCAATTTCTCGCTGAAAGCACAGGAAGCAAAGGAATGCAGAGAAAATAGCTATTTCTTTTAATGAACTATATAGGCAATTATGAATGATCCTTAGTACATGAGGGGACAGTCGTTCCTATAGCTAAATGGGGGTAGATCACCAGTATCATGCGGTGGTTGTAGTTTCGGCTTCCACTGGCAACAAGGTTGCCTTTGCTTCATATTTTGTCTCATCTCTTTAATACGAAGTTTCTTACAAGTTTAAGCCTTAATTACAAGATAATAAAAAAAAAACAGTCATCATTCTTCTATCATACCTTGCCAGAAAGGCAAAGAATGATAGCAAAAGGTAACTAATAGACAACCACAAGAAGTAAGATTCGTAGTTTTATCCGCCATATAAATTGCAGTGAACATTGGCTTACTAATTAAATTAACAAGCACAGTATCACGTGCACACTGATAAACATGAACAGATCTCACTCAATGTCACAGCGCCGGCCTCGAGCAGTGTGCGCATCGGGCAACTTCTTGCTTTGTCGCATGCCTGACACTTGAGATCATGCAACGTCTAACACTAGGCACATGTGAAGGCAGTTCACATGGAGCAACCAGCTGTTTCACCTTGCCCATGCTTTGCACCCATGACAGATTACCTTTAAGATATGTGCTCAGCTGCGCAGACAACAACGCACAACCACACACACCACGGCGGGGGTAGAGGAGGAGACGAGCCCCCCCCCCCCCCCCCGCTCCCCCAACTTAGGGCACATTTGATCATGTGACCTCCAACGTACGGTATGAAAGAGCACAGCTTGTAAAAAAGCCACCATCCTTCTCGGCTCACCCACACACACGTTCTCTCGCACCCGCAGCAAATCGTATGAGAGGTGTGATCTTGTTGCACTTGGACTTTATACTGAACTTCACAGTGACACCAGTGGCGAATCCTGGAGTGCCTATAAATTGCTAACCCAATAAATTATTTTCTCTTATGCTTTCCTTGGCTTCATTGTCTATTGGCTTCACAGGCCTTGTGAGTAAAAAAAACACACTTCAAAGATTGCAGTGCCGTGCAGAACAAGGACAGGGATGAGCTGGCACTTAAGAAAGAAGACAGGAAAGCTACCCACCACTATCTCTATCCACGTCGACAGCTTTGAGCACGAACAAGAAGTAGGCAAGTGCAGTGCTCGCATGTGACACGTTGGACTCCAAAGTCAAGTGCATAACTAAACAAAAAGAAAGAAAAAAAGATAAATAAACATACAAAACCTGTGTTACGCTGAAAATGTTCCAGAAGCAAGCACTCAACAGAACTCGAATCATGCATTCAAAAGTCATTCATCCTTTTGATTTTTAAGTCCGTAATTAAGCGTTGAAGGGTATGAAAAGAAACATATTCGAATTTGTTGTCTGCTTAATCACATTACAAAATCAGACCGTTACCTTTTCTTTTCTTACTGCAGCAATGTAATTTAGGACATTATGTGCATGTTCCTGTGCATGAAATAGCACCTCTTATGCAAAATTTATCTTTAACAAAAATTACTTGACAAATGTCAGGAATTTTCGTATAGTACTCATCTGAAACTTCTTGTACATAAACATTCACATTTTCTATCATGTGCATTAAAGCATCTACAGGGCTCATGCAGAAGATCAGACTCAAAATTCACAATTCAAGAACTTCAAGGCTGTAGGGGTTGTGAGAATAGGGATTTTTGAGACCAAATCAAATACGACTCCAATAGTGACAGAAGCGGATCGAATTGAATTGAGTAATTTTCTAATAGTTTTCAAATAATGAACAGGCCGTTATTACAATGTTCACATCCTAGTATTCCTAAAGTTAGCAAGTTTCTGTCATTACATTACATTACATTACATTACATTATGAAGAGTTGTTTATTAAAAGAACAAGTGGAGCATTACTTAGGAGCAAACAAGTAGTTTCTTTGCATGCAGAGGACTCTTCAGAGAGCGCGAATGATCACTGTATAGCCTGTAAAGTATGGCTACCTAAGTGACACTGCCTTGCTCCATTACACAATTTCTCAAATTTTTTTGTCTATACTATGCACGTGGGGGTGAAAGTTTACTGTACTTTTGCTCCAATTTTATGTTTAACTGGGCGCAGTTGACGTTTCGAAATATTTCAAAAGAATTTGAAAAACATTTGCATCTACAAATAGTGACTATTCAATTCGTTATTCCAAAGTTTCAAATATTCATACAATACTACAAGGATGCCGCAGACCAAAACCTAAGGAGGGGGAAACAAACTTTATTTGTACACATACACTGCAAAAAAGTTTAACCTCCTTTTAAGCTGCACTTTCTTGCAGCTACGCAGCTCCTGAGTTGGGCACATACTTCGAGCTCTTCAGGTCGCTTTTCTAAGTTGACAATCCTATTGTAATTATGTCAATCGCCTTCTGGCATGATTGTTAATAATGCCCGATTTCAGCCAAAGCTACTTGTCGTGTTAAAGCCAAATGGCTGAAACTTACTTTCCACCAGGCATTTCTAAAGCCACCGGGGCTCGAAAATGAAGTCATGATGGCTGCAGTGTGAACCAACTAGCAATACAACAAAATAGAGGCATGTCTTAATCGCTTGATCTGGCTTTGTCTAGCTCCACAATGGCAATGGAGATTTAAACAAACCTGCCGCTAGTGGCTGTGGACATGCCACATTGCAATCGTTTAGCGATACTCTCAAAAGAAAATACAGCGTGTTTCTACAAAGACATTAAGTAATATTTAAAAATGGCCATTTGGAAATAAAAGGACGGTTTCCTTGGAGACATGCCATCAGTGGTGGCGAATACAGGGTGATGAGTGATACAGGGTAATTGTCACTAATTAACAAAAATCCATCATAAACCTTTTAAACTTTTAGTTTCAGCAGGGCCCATCGTAATTGGGACATTGAAGCGAGCTCTTCATACAAGCCATATCAATTTTGTATCTGGAGAAACGTAATTATTCTCGGAACTGTGGCACCATGAATTTCGGCTATCAGAGTGTGCGAAACCGAAACTGGGGGGCTGCAGCGAGTGCAAAGCCATGCCCCTCAAAGCGACGTTCTGCAGCTGCGAGCTCCTCGCTGTCACAGTATGCTGGCTGCTTACTACTGGGTGATGCAAGCAGACTTTCACCTTGAGGGTTGTGGCTTTACGCTTGCTGAAGCCTCACAGTTTCGGTTTTGCACGCTCTGATAGCTGAAATTCGTCATGCCACAGTTTTGCAGGTAGGCGCATTTTTCCAGATCCAGAAGTTGATATGGCTTGTACAGAGAACACGCTTTAATTTCATGATTGCAATAAGCCTGCTGAAACTAAAAGTTTAAAAGTTAATCAGTTACATTTTGTTAATTCACAACTAATTACCCTGCTACACCCGTCAATCTGTGGTTGCCACCACTGACAGTATGTCTCTAAAGGAACCGTCCTTTTATTTCAAAACATCCTCATCATCAGCCTATTTTATGTCCACTGCAGCACAAAGGCCTCACAATCTCCAATTACCCCTTTCCTGCACTAACCGATTCCAGCTAGCGCCTGTGAATTTCTTAATTTTATCACCCCACCTAGTCTTCTAGAAGCACATGTTGCTAGGCTAGACAGCTCATATTACTGAGCAGACCATAAATATGATTGCTTGGCGCCAACAAGGAAGGACGGAAGGGAACAAGGGTAGCGCCAACTTTCGACTGTTTATTCTCTATTGAATAACATGCAATATATATACGCAGGCAAATGTGCGCCATACAAAAACAGCTTCAATTGCGCAACACCCTAATCGAAGCGCAGAGAACGGTGAGGCCGGAGGTCTTACCATATATGCACCGTGTAACCCTCAACTTAAAGAAGGTTGCAGACAGACATGGGGTGCCAGTCGCATTCTCTGCGCCACGCAAGCTCGCCCAGATGAGTCCTCCCATTCTTTCTGATGGGAGCAAGAAACATGGCTGTTTTAAAGTACACGTCAAGCCGTACACAAAATGTGCTACGGGAGTCGTGTATGAGTCTTTGCCGTCTTGCGGTAAGACATATGTCAACTAGACTGGGCGATGCGTAAATGAGCGTGTGCGGGAACATGAGCTGTCACTGAAAGGTAAAGACGGAGCAGATTAGCCTAAGCACTGAAATTCCCATTCGTGTGAGCCACGATTGGACAAGATACGGATTCTTGGAAGAAGTAGGGACACCATGGCACATGAATTGTTAGAGGCGTTTCATATTAAAGAGCGAGGTTCCTCTTGTATTAGTGACACATCAGTTTTACTTTTGCATGCAGAAAGGTTTTTTGATAGCCGGCTGTGATTAGGGTGTTGCGCGATTGAAGCTGTTTTTGTATGGCATAGTTTTGCCTGCGTGTATATATTGCCGAAAGTGCACATGGAGGAGCCCGAACGGCGAGACTAGAAATGAGATAGACTTCATACTCTGCGCTAGCCCTGGCATCATACAAGATGTGGACGTGCTCAGCAAGGTGCGCTGCAGTGACCACAGGATGATAACAACTCGAATTAGCCTAGACCTGAGGAGGGAACGGAAGAAACTGATACATAAGAAGCCGATCAATGAGTTAGCGGTAAGAGGGAAAATAGAGGAATTCCAGATCAAGCTACAGAACAGGTATTCGGCTTTAACTCAGGAAGAGGACCTTAGTGTTGAAGCAATGAACGACAATCTTGTGGGCATCATTAAGGAGTGTGCAATGGAAGTCGGTGGTAACTCCGTTAGGCATACCAGTAAGCTATCGCAGGAGACGAAAGATCTGATCAAGAAACGCCAATGTATGGAAGCCTCTATCCCTACAGCTAGAATAGAACTGGCAGAACTTTCGAAGTTAATCAACAAGCGTAAGACAGCTGACATAAGGAAGTATAATATGGATAGAATTGAACATGCTCTCAGGAATGGAGGAAGCCTAAAAGCATTGAAGAAGAAACTAGGAATTGGCAAGAATCAGATGTATGCGTTAAGAGACAAAGCCGGCAATATCATTACTAACATGGATGAGATAGTTCAAGTGGCTGAGGAGTTCTATAGAGATTTATACAGTACCAGTGGCACCCACGACGATAATGGAAGAGAGAAATCCCACAGGTAACGCCGGAAGAAGTAAAGAAAGCCTTGGGAGATATGCAAAGGGGGAAGGCAGCTGGACAGGATCAGGTAACAGCAGATTTGTTGAAGCATGGTGGACAGATTGTTTTAGAGAAACTGGCCACCCTCTGTACGCAATGCCTCATGACCTCGAGCGTACCGGAATCTTGGAAGAACGCTAACATAATCCTAATCCATAAGAAAGGGGACGCCAAAGACTTGAAAAATTATAGACCGATCAGCTTACTATCAGTTGCCTACAAGCTATTTACTAAGGTAATAGCAAATAGAATCAGGAACACCTTAGACTTCTGTCAGGCAAAGGACCAGGCAGGATTCCGTAAAGGCTACTCAACAATAGACCATATTCACACTATCAATCAGGTGATAGAGAAATGTGCGGAATATAACCAACCCTTATATATAGCTTTCATTGATTACGAGAAAGCGTTTGATTCTGTAGAAACCTCAGCAGTCATGGAGGCATTACGGAAGCAAGGTGTAGACGAACCATATGTAAAAATACTGAAAGATATCTATAGCGGCACCACAGCCACTGTAGTCCTCCATAAAGAAAGCAACAAAATCCCAATAATGAAAGGCATCAGGCAGGGAGATACGATCTCTCCAATGCTATTCACAACGTCTTTACAGGAGGTATTCAGAGACCTGGATTGGGAAGAATTGGGGATAAAAGTTAGTGGAGAATACCTTAGTAACTTGCGATTCACTGATGATATTGCCTTGCTTAGTAACACAGGGGACCAATTGCAATGCATGCTCACTGACCTGGAGAGGCAAAGCAGAATAGTGGGTCTAAAAATTAATCTGCAGAAAACTAAAGTAATGTTTAACAGTCTTGGAAGAGAACAGGAATTTGCAATAGGTAGCGAGGCACTGGAAGTGGTAAGGGAATACATCTACTTAGGGCAGGTAGTGACCACGGATCCGGATCATGAGACGGAAATAACCAGAAGAATAAGAATGGGCTGGGGTGCATTTGGCAGGCATTCTCAGATCATGAACAGCAGGTTGCCATTATCCCTCAAGAGAAAAGCGTATAATAGCTGTGTCTTACCAGTACTCACCTACGGAGCAGAAACCTGGAGGCTTACGAAAAGGATTCTACTCAAATTGAGGACGACGCAACGAGCTATGGAAAGAAGAATGATAGGTGTAATGATAAGGGATAAGAAAAGAGCAGATTGGGTGAGGGAACAAACGCGCGTTAATGACATCTTAGTTGAAATAAAGAAAAAGAAATTGGCATGGGCAGGACATGTAATGAGGAGGGAAGATAACCGATGGTCATTAAGGGTTTCGGACTGGATTCCAAGGGAAGGGAAGCGTAGCAGGGGGCGGCAGAAAGTTAGGTGGGCGGATGAGATTAAGAAGTTTGCAGGGACGACATGGCCACAATTAGTACATGACCGGGGTTGTTGGAGAAGTATGGGAGAGGCCTTTGCCCTGCAGTGGGCGTAACTAGGCTGATGATGATGATGATGATGATGATGATGATGATGATGATGATGATGATGATGATGATGATGATGATGATGATGATGATGATGATGATGATGATGATGATGATGATGATGATGATGATATATTGCATGTTGCACAATAGAAAATAAAGTTGAAAGTTGGCACTCCCCTTGTTCCCTTCCGCCCTTCCTTGTTTGTGCCAAGCGATCATATTTATGGTCTACTCAGCTCTTAGTCTTCTGCCATCCTCGACTGCGCTTCCCTTCTCTTGGCACCCATTCTGTAACCCTAATGGTCCATTGGTTATCTAAACTACGCATTACATGACCTGCCCAGCTCCATTTATTTCTTTTAATGTGAATTAGAATATCAGCTATCCCTGTTTGCTCTCTGATTCACACCGCTCTTTTCCTGTCTCTTAATGTTACACCTAACATTCTTTGTTCTATCGCTCTTTGCACAGTCCTTAACTTGTTTTCGAGCTTCTTTATCGGTCTCCAAATTTCTGCCCCATATATCAGCACCGGTAGAACGCATTGATTGTACACCTTTCTTTTTAATGATAATGGTAAGCTTCCATCCAGTCAGGATCTGACAATGTCTGCCGAATGTGCTCCCACCCATTTTTATTCTTCTGTAAATGCTTCTGTAAAGAGTATCTTTAAATACTACTTAATGTCTTTGTAGAAACACCCTGTATATCTAGGATTGTTTCCCAATAGACAGTGTCCATGGCATGCCCCATGCGGAGTTTGCTACTTTCAATGTTCGAAAGTTGCCCCCAACCCCACTTTTCAAGGAATTCAAGGCATACATTTATTTTCAAGGAGTTTTAAGCGCCCTTGAATCTTTTCCCAATTTAACGGGTTCTCAACGATTTCAAGGTGTACAAACCCCACATCTATTTGCCCCTTCATACTGTAAACAAATCTGCTTTAATTTTTATGCTGACTATCACTAAGCATTTTTCTTCAAATTCACTATTTCAAAAGCCAATATGTGTCTCCACAAACCCTGGCAGATCTCTACGGCAGTCCTAAAACAAAGTGATGAGAAAAATACTACACAATAATAGTATACCTCATTCTACACATCACTGCTTTTTTCACTGTGAAAGGGAAGAATTCTTCACTGTACTGACTGAATGGTGGTGTCGGTACTCATGCCTGAGGTTCTATTAAATGAAAGACTTTCAGTTTGCTCTATTGTCTTAGAGATTTCTTATTTCTGTGTACAGTGTGCAATCTCAACTTTCTTTCTGGCAAGAATTAGAGATAATTCTCTTCATTTATAATGTAGGTGGTTTGGTAAAAGACATACCACGCATTTATCAAATATAATGTGCTTGCATAATGAATGCACAAACATAACTAATACCTTTGAGACAAATATTGCATGACGGCTATTATACGTCAGTAAATCTTTTCGTATGAGGTTTTACAAGTAAATACCTTGACCAAGACAGGCACGTAAACTGCTCTGAAATGCACGATGGTGCATGTACAAATAGCAATGGCATTATTCAATTCGACCACTACCAACCATGCTTGCCACCATCATCGCCCTTTAAGCGATGCTTTGCTTTCCACGCATGAGTTCACCCAATTAAGAGTTTATTCCTTCCCGTTCATTCTTCCTCTGTTTAGTGTTCCTACCTGTGCACTATCGCTACCCTTTTACAACATATATGCCTGTTGCTATATCCTTATTTATCTACATGTGAGCACTTATGCATGTTTATAGTTCCACTGACAGATATATGAATGCATATGTAAACATGTCATTGAGGAATGTAGCCATAATTTACCAAAATGTGGGAACTCCTGTCTGCCTTCACTTCTTCACACAAGCTTGGCTACCTTTACTGGGGAAGGCTATTTTTACAGCTAATAGCTCATCATGCCCCATTTCACACCAAAGCTGTCCAGTCATGCCCCACATGCTAAACTAGATCTCCACATGAGCAAATGAGCATCATAAGCCATCATGATGACGATGCTCATTTGCAAATAGCTGTTGATAAGGCACATTGCACCACATCTCACCAACAATTAATGGAGCTTGGATATAAACGATCATACCAACCAATTCAGGCACCTCAATGTACCTGGCCAGTTACCCTCTCTTTCCTCCTTTTCTCCCTTTTGACATTCACTGGCCAGTTTTCTGACTGCATTCTAAAATCCCTGAAGTCTGCAAATGAGCTATACATACATTGCTGAAGCCTGCAAACAATACTGCAGCATGCTTCTGCATTAAAATACACATATGCATGCACATAGAGATCAGTTGTTCCATGCTCTTCATGGCACGCTAACAGGATCCATGTCAGGAGTGCCTGATATCAACCTCCACATTAAAATTGAGTAAATATTTCACAAGTGCTTTGCACCAGGCAAAGAACAATTTTAACTTTTTTACGTACCCTTCTGGAAAAGTAGCTTCAGCTCTTCAACCACAATGAGCCCTTCTAAGCAAGCATCCCTGCACAGCACCACAAGTTCAAGCAGTTGCCAGAGACATCTATCTGCAGTGGGACCAAGGAAGACACACTTTGTCATTCGGATGACACCCTTAGAACACAGGAATACACAGTTTGTCCCAACAATTGCATGCACATCTTTTTTAAGCATGAAATGCTTTTAGCTCCTGTTGTCGGCGACCTTCAAGTGACCTTGAGCCAAAAGCCAGAGCCATTATCCGGGCACTCAAACAAAAACATCTGGGCAACCAGTAAAAACTTAGGAAAATACAGTTTCTGGCCCCAACATTTTGTACAGGATCGCATTACATATGCTAGTTACTGCCCAAACAAGTTACAAAAATAGTGCTTCTGAGTCCTTCCTAATGTTTGTTCCCAATATAACTCAAGCTGTAACTTCTAGTACATTGAAGTTTTATTTGTCACTTCAAATAGCGATGTTCAAAAGGCACATACAAGGCACCATACACTTCATTATCATCTTTTGGCACTAGAGGGTTGCCTGTGCTCTTTTGAATGCCAACAGTCCATGAGATCCACGGTGCGGATTTTGCGTAGCCTCGAGAGATGGCGCCATGCTATGTGGCACCTCCTTCAGGCACTTTTCTTTTTCTAGCTGGGCAGTGCATTCTGTCTCCCTGGCATCTTTCGCTGCCTGTCGCACCACCTTCAGCTGGTTTTCTTCTTCTAGATGGGCAGCATCCAT
Source organism: Dermacentor variabilis (assembly GCF_050947875.1). NCBI lineage: Eukaryota > Metazoa > Arthropoda > Arachnida > Ixodida > Ixodidae > Dermacentor > Dermacentor variabilis. The sequence goes on along the minus strand of NW_027460390.1, from coordinate 1,066,828 downwards.
ATGGACCAGTGCACAGTATGGTGTGGTGCGGTGCAGTGTGGCGTGGAGTGTGCCGCTGCGAACATGCACTACACCCATTTTAAGATTGTGGCTAGTATCACCTCCAACCAGCCTGCTTTGCCAGTTGCCATTTCATGCTTACATCCATTCTTGATTACGGGAGAGCCAGCAATTTTTTTTAATAGTGCAGGGATTTATGCCGACACAATCAACATTGTGAAAGTATTCTTTTACAGAACCAAATATTTCAATTACCTCAAACCAATTGCCCTCTTTTTAGTGATCAAAGTTTTAGAAAGTTGTCCTGCACGCTGAGAAACACTCAGAATTTTTCCTGACAACCTTAGTTCTTAAGTACGCTGCACAGCTAGTATGTCTTCAGCAGAGGTTGTGCTTGTAAAACCACAAACACAGCTTCACACTTCGTGATCGTGTCCCAACTGTGGTGAGATCGCCCCAACCAGCCCTACTAGTCTCCTTTTAGGGTATGCATACCTTGCACTGCATTGTGCACCTGTACTGACTGGGGGCATGCGAATATTTGGAACTTTTGAATAACAATGAATCAAATAATGTCCTATTGGATTCACTCTTCGAATAGTCACTATTTGATTATATTAATATTTTCAAATAATTTTTAAAGATTTCAGTATGTCAAATGTGTGCAATCAAACATAAAATTGGTACAAAAGTGTAATAAATTTTACCTCTACACGCACAGTATAAGCATAAATCATGACAGGTTAGTATGTAGAGGAGCAGACTATGTTGCTTAGGGAGACAAACTTTACCAGCTATAAAGCCATTATTTGCACTCTCCGACGAGTTATGCGTTATGCATAGGCAAACAAACTGAATATTTGTTTTTAATGCTCCATTTGTGCTTTGAATAAACAATGCTTCATAATATGCGATCAAATGTTAAAAACTTGCTAATGTTACGAATAATACTAGATGCTTAAATTTTTTTATATTATTTGTGAAAATAACTTTTCATTATTTGAAAAGTTTTCCAAAATTGACTTGATTCAACTCTAGCATTTTTAAATTTGTATTCCATTCGGTCTCAAAGATTACTATCCGTACACCCCTAGCACTGACCCCTTCCCGCAATCTAGGGCTTGAAGCAGCCAAAGCAATGGTGTTCCACTTGCCAATAGGCAGCGCTAAATGCAGGGATCACACACTTTAATGGGAGGGGTGTGATCTTGATGAAACAAAATGTATCTCAATGTCTATCGTACAAGGTGTGACCACAGCAACTGTGCATGGAGTCTTCAAAAGCAGCAGGGCCATCAAACCCATGGAGAGCTTTATCTCTCTTCTTTGTCTACTCTCCTCACACCTCTCTTTCATAGTTTTTTTTTTTAACATGCACCTCTGCTTCACATAATGCTCTATTTTCATCTTTTGCAGTGGGATAGCTCAGGTGCCCATTGTAAGGCGGTTACAGTGCCCACAGCCCCACCCATTCTCTCCTCCCTCTAGTATCATGCCTATTTTCTTGGTTTCGTTGGTGTGAATAAACAACCAATCAATCAGTCTATCTATACAGACATATGCAGAGAGTGCGCCAACAAATGTGCCACTGGTGGCAGCCTTGCTAAGTGCGCTCTGGAAAGAGGTAGCCATCCACCATAAATTTCTGCATCGCTGCTCGTGTGTCTCTGTCTGATTCATGTTTTTGAAGTTAAATAATCAACAACTATCACATGTATGTGGTAGCCAAAGCTTCAAGGCATGTCAAAAAACAATTCTTGTGTAGTGTTCTCAAACACCTACAAAAACTCGCTGGTGATGTGTTTCTACTCCTTATCCGCAACGCCTCATGTACGAGGGTGATCACAGGAATGGATAGCCACCATTCCTGCCATAGGAAACTTCTTGTTCACACACTTTCTTTTTGACATATTAGTGTTTGTTGCTCTTGACTATGCTTACACAGGTAAGCGACAAAGTTGATCACAACGTGCCCATGTTTTGGTTCGGTTTGTCTGCCTTGCAGCATACAGGTTAACGACTTTTCGCTTAGGTTCAAAATTCCACTTACCACTTCTACCGTTTGCTGCTGCTTTGCCATGTTGCGTGTTAAAGCTCCTGAGGCTTGCAAGCACTGATTTTGTTGGTTTTATGCGGCCTGTTAAATTGTGGCACCAGCTGTCACACAGCTCATGTTTTTGAACTTATTTTATGCGTGGCTTCGTGCATGTTGCACTGTTGCTAGTTGTTTCATGCAGAACTATTGTTGATATTTTTTTTAAGTATGAGGTTTTTTTGCGTCACCTCATTTGCAGTGTGGTTAAATCACGCCATGTTTTATCAGAATGATTACAGGCCAGTGCTTTTTTTACCTACTTCATTCTTTACGCACGAGGACATCTTCAACATTGCAGTTACATAGAAAAGTGGTTTAGAAAAGAAATAGCCCAGGATGTGGATTGCTGTTTGCTGCTGCATATGGTACTGCTGTTAAATTTTCACTTAAAAGTTTGCATCTTTTTTGTGAAGTTAATAATACTTGCTGCTATCTGAGCAGACTTACCATGCAGAGTGCTTTGATTGTTTCAGAGATGAGTACTTTTTTTGTGTGCATTTTGTAACAATTTTTAATTTTTTTTGTTAATATCTTTCGTGCCGTAGGAGCACAATGTTTACGCTGGAAAGGACTAAACCTGGCCTTGCTGTCCGTGCCCATCTACCTTGGCTCGTGCTGCTTTACCTTTAAATATTTTGTGTGGCTCCTCCCTTTATAAACATTTGGAGCAAAAAAGAACATATAGTTAGGAGGGCTTTTGCTTTGTAGTACGTTTCCAAGCAGGTCACTAAGAGAATTTCAAATTGAGAAAACACTAGTGGGAAGGGCAGTTCTTTGACATACACAGCAGAATTACATTGGCGGTGCAGTGCTAACTACGTAGCGCTTGCATTGACTCGTGCTTTTGGGGACTTCGGTGATGGCGGTTCACATTTCCTTAAACAATTTCGCAATTGCTCTTTGTGAAGAGATTTTCATGGCAGTTATTCAGCAATGTCCCGTGTATTCAGCAGTAGCAAGATCACTACGATGCATGTCGGCATCGCACCGTGCAGAGTTGTTTAGATATAATGTCTGCACCAATGATGTGTGCCTATTATTAAGGTACAGAAACAGTAATGCAGCAAGGGTAGAATAAAAAAATAAATAACGACAATCGAGACATAGCCAACAAAACGAAACGGCTCCTTAACACGAGCTCCACTTTGTAATTTGGCTTTATTGTGTTTGTGTGCAGGATGCACCCGGCACGTGTGCAGACTGGGTTGTCCCAAATTCCGGTAACATCGTGTACATGTCTCCTCTCATGGAGGCCTGTGCCTTTCCTGCAGCTTTCACCGCAGAACCAGTGGTCTGGCACTCGAACAAAAGAGAAATCGCAGCCGCAAAATTCAACCATCCTTGCTGCAAAGGGTTGTCATCTGCTACTGCTCCCGCGCATGCTTTCGAAAGCACCCGCTAGGTGGTCATGAGTGGTGCCTCTATGGCCGGAGCACTGCACATATAAAGCAATCACCACACCTACAGAGAAATGTACTCTGCTCGTCCACCAGCTCTGAAAGATCAGGAAATCTAAAGCAACCAGTGCTCAAAGTTTTAAGTATTTTGATGTTTACAAATTTGGAAAGAAAGCCAACCAAAGGCTTTAAATTTGTGAAGGTACCTTCATACATTTGAGAACTAGTACATAGCAGCAGAGACAGCAAACATGACTTGCCTGTTGCTGCTGTTCGCTGGTGCCAGATGTCAGTGAACTTCTCCACAGATAAGCATAGAAGTTCAGTGCGCAGGCGGTGTCCAACAGCCTCAGTGGCAGGACTCTGGGGGGAAGGTGCAAGAGCTTTCACTGTAGTTAGGCAACATAAGCGACAGTGCTAAAATGAAAAGCCACTTCACGCAGTTTACTATGACTGGCTTAGAAAGATGGGTGGCAGCTGCAATATTTGATAGGGTGCCATGTTGTGCTTATGAGAGATGCCATAAAACAAAGCCCTGCATTAGTCCTAATGAATTAGTGTTCTCAACAGACATCTCAGGACTTTAGCTTACTTCTATACAGCCCCCATCAAATGCAGCCATACTAGCCAGCAAATGGACCAGCAACCGTGTGCTAGAAATGTAGAATGCCACAGCTGCCAAGCCATTGCACTAGGTGGTTTGAGCCTGCATTTTCAGTGCTTGGCTGCTATACTAGCTGTCCCCTAAATGTCCTTAAGTATTTAAAAGTAACAGAGGGCTTTACAACAATGGCACTCTGTGCATGGTGACAACCATAAATGCTAGTCTTAATTTTTTTTTTTTCATATGCAGAAACAATGGTTTCGTTAGGTTGTGCAGGATGTAGAGAAATGACCAATAACAGTATTGAAAGCAACCTAGGTCTTGTGTGGCTCTTTTCCAAGATTGAAAAAAAAAGTTCACAAATATTTTAAGAACCCTGCGACACCATGTCTGCACGCCAGAGACTGCAGCACTAGCAAAGTCAACCTTGTCAAATATTGACCTAGCTTGCCATAGCAGGAATGAGCGGCCACACTCTTTCCCAATTCCGTCGGCAGCTTTCAGTGGGCACGTTCGGTCCTTATAAAATGTAAATGCGAATTTAACACATGCTCCGATTTTCACCTATCGCAGATTTTTCACCTACCGACGTGTGTAACACCCACTACTTTGCCCTTACTCGATCTCATTCTTACATCTGCTCCTGACATGACGTCACTCGTTACTCATGTGCCTGGATTAAGTGACCACGACGTGCTTCATTTTACATTGTCTATTCCATCTACACGTGCGCAAAAATGGCTCAAACAAATAAGGGACTACAACGGTGGCAATTATGATGCTATTAACATTGAACTTTCCTCCTTCCTTGATAACTTCATTTCAACCTACAATGAGCAGTTCGTCGACGAACTTTGGAATTCTTTTAGAACAAAAGTAATTGATCTAACTAACAAATTTGTTCCTTTAAGAGCTGTTTACGACAACACTAACGCTCCCTGGTACAACAGATATCTCAAGCGGTTATCGAATGAAAAAAAAGCAGGCTGTTTCGTCGCCAAACCCGGAAAGGTGGGTTGTTTACAAAGCTGCTTCTACGCCATGTTCAGAGGCACTGAAAATGGCGAAATTTACATTTTCCCATTCAGCGCTTCCGTTCTTACTCAAAACTAACCCTAAACGCTTTTGGAATACAATGAAAAACAGCAGCAACAACAACGTACCTCTCAATAACAATGGTGAACCAAATGCGAAGCATCTTTGCACCTCAATCTTTATTGACACCTTTACAAACTTGTTCTGGGACCCAATATTCACTCTTCCTTTGTATCCGAGGCAACATCTTACACCAATGGATCCCATCATGCTTCACCCAGCCAGCATTCGTGCTATTATTAACAGAATAAAACGATCATCTTCATGTGACCGGGATGGCATCAACGCTAAATTCTTGCAAAACACTCATGAGTACAGCCCTATCATTCTGAATTACATTTTCACCAAATCGCTCAGCGATGGATGCTTACCCAAGGATTTGAAAGTAGCCAAGGTCGTGCCTTTCTAGAAGTCTGGTGACGCACACAACCCAAGTAATTATCGTGTGATATCGCTAACATCTGTTCCGTGCAAAATATTAGCACACGTCATCTTTACTGACTTAGTTAACTTCTTGGAGTCGAATAACTTCTTTCATCCATCCCAGCATGGCTTTCGTAAACATTTTTCGTGTGAAACACAGCTACTTACACTTACTAATAACCTTCACGCATTCCTTGACGCCGGCCTCATCACTGATTGCATAGACTTGGATTTTGCGAAAGCTTTTGATAGTGTAAACCATGAGCTCCTTATGCTAAAACTAACCAGCCTAAACGTTGACCCTTCAGTACAACACTGGATGCGCGACTTTCTTTCTAACTGCGCACAATTCATCACGGTGAATGGAACCGATTCTCTAGAGACACCTGTTTCCACCAGAGTGCCACAGGGCTGTTTTAGGCCCATTACTATTTTTTATTTACATTAATGATTTACCTACTAGCATCGCTTCTTCTGTGTCTTTTTGCTGATGATTGCGTTATCTACTGCACCATTTCTAATTATACCGACACAATAATCCGTCAAACTGACCTAAACAATACTTCTACTTGGTGCAAAATGTGGAAAATGAAACTCAACATTTTTAAATGTACTAAATCAATGAGAGTATCGCGAAATAACATGCCTTGCCCCAACTACCTTCTTCACAGCACGGCGCTTGAATCCATAACTACATATAAATACCTCGGTGAACATATTACTAATGACCTTTCATGGAAGTACCACATCGACCATGTAACATCAAAGGCCAACTGCATGCTTGGTTACCTGAAAAGAAACTTCTCTCTCACACCTTCATCACTCAAGCAACAGTTATATATCACTTATGTCCGATCTAATCTCGAATATGCCTCATTTATCTGGGACCCTGGCCTTGCAACTCTTACCAATAACTAAGAGGCAATGCAGAATCGTTCAGCACGTTTTATCCTAAGTAACTACCATCGAACTTCCAGCGTAACTAACATTAAATCGATACTTAATCTGCCCCTGCTTGCAAATAGACAGAAACTATCTCGACTTCTCGTTTCATAAGATCTATCATCATAACCATGTTCTTAGGAGCCGACTGATTAAACCACCTAATTTTGTTTCATCTCGACTTGATCACCACCACAAAGTCCATGTCCCTCACCAAAACGCTGTAACATACTCGCACTCTTTCCTGCCCAAAACCAGCCTTGACTGGAACCATCTTCCCGCCTCATTAGTTAGCATTACCAACTATGACCATTTTCATGTAACTCTTGCCAGGGCAATTTAACGCATTCCATCATTTTTTTTTCTGTAAACGTTCTCTATGTCCATTGAAAACTTCATCTTTTACTGTCTTAATTGGCTGTAATAGTATTTTCTTGCCATAATTATTGTACAAGCCTTGCATGACAGTGTTTCAATTGTCGTTGTTATTAGAAACTACATTCATTCCCATTTTCGAAATTTTCAATTGTGTATGTGCAAATAACTATTTATGTTGAAAGATTGACCCCTCCCCTCTATAATGCTTGTATGCCTTGAGGGTACAATAGATAAATAAATAAATAAATAAATAAATAAATAAATAAATAAATAAATAAATAAATACCTTGCTTCAGATGTGCAAAGTTGCACTGCATACTAAATGATGCGGTTTATATATGTGGTTGCTGCTATCACTGGCACATGGATGCGCCGTCGTGTGGCATATTCTTAATTTTGCAACCTTCTTTTCATGTAAAAAAAAAAAGAAGACCAACATGACCTAGATTGCTTACAACACAGTTATTAGTCCTTTTCTCACATCATTCACAATTTTTGCAATGATACCTTATCGATTATATGCACAGAGAACTTTCTGCAGCAATGAAGAGAAAGCTATTGAGGAAAAGGTGCGCCCAAGTGAGTGCTTCCGAAAAAAAGTCCCACACTTTAATCCATGTTAGTTTAGGTTGGGGAAGAGGAAACACAAACACCTTATTTACAACAGCAAATAAGACAAAATACACCACTGAGTGTTAAAGTTGAATTATTTTGCAGCTTTTCTGCGTCTGGGGCAAACACAAAACCATCACACGTGGAACCTGCGTCAATACAGTGTCTGTTCCAAGAAACCAAATGCGCTGCCAAGTGCTGTTGGACTACTTGGTGCGGTAATACATGTGCAGTAGCTCTGCCCCCATAGCTTTCCCTTCATTGCCACAGAATGTTGCCTGTGAGTATAGGAAAGGTAATTAAAAGTCAGCTCGTTAAACTTAGTTGAATATTTACTTCTTCATAACAAAAACATTTTGACTAGCATGATGACACCACCATCATTATAGGATAAGTGCAGTTCGCATAGAGCCTTCAGTTGTTTTTTATTTTTGACAACTAAATAGTTGAACAACCAGTATGTATGGTACACAAGACCACCTGAAGAGACACCAAAAAGCAACACTTGGCTCTGGAGATAGCTCATGGTTTCCTAGGGCATTCTTGAATTCCCACCACTTTCACCTCAGTCTCATGACATTAGAAAGTGAATGCAGCAACAGCCACTAGCTGAACGAGCTGCAATTCTTGTGTGGCCCTACAAACTTTGTGCCAGCCCACAAAGGACAGCCTTGAGCAAAAAGCATAGAAGCAGAAAAACAAACCCTAAAAAAATATGAAAACAATAGGGTGGGCCACAGCACGTCTTACTACAGCCACCTAAAGAACAACAAGAAAGGGGGTTAACCGAGGGGCCCAATTTTTATTAATCATATCATGAGAAGCCAACAAACAAAGGCACCAAGGACAACGTAGGGGAAGTTACTTGTGCTAAATGAATTACAGAAATAAATTAATGGCAATGAAAGTGGATTAAAAAAACAACTTGCTGCAGGTGGGGAACGATCCCACGTCTTCGCATTGAGCATCGCACACGTAATGTGAAGACTTGGGCTCGTTCCCCACCTGCAGCAAGTTGTCTTTTTCATCCACTTTCATTGCCATTAATTTATTTTTTTAATTCAGTTAGTACAAGTAATTTCCCCTAAGTCACCTAAAGAATGAGAGAAAGGGTGAGACCTCGAATTATATGTACCCGTATTCACATAAAACCGCAGGGCTGTGAAAGCACAAGGGGTGCATAAGCAGTCAACAGATTATTGCAAAAACAATCCAAACCCTCATCACTGCCATATTCCAAAGTGACGCGTTGTTTTACTTTTGCTGGTGCTCATATTCTACAAGTTCTTATTTGGTTTCAATGCAAGACGCAATCACATGAATGGACCAACGTTTTCGTTCTTATGTTTCTTTGGAGCAGGCTAGGTGCAATTTACTATTAAAATGCCATTCTGGAGCAGGATGGCACAGAGGACTGCTCTTGGCACAATTGTCACAGCTGTTTCACTTCTGCTCAATGTTCTTTGGTCTATCAAAAGCAAACAGAGCAAGATTATAAAAGGCAATGGAGATCACTGACATGCTTGTGATCAAGAAATGCACTGCACGTGTTGAAGGGTTGGACAAACCGATTCACGAAGAGCTTCTTCATCGTCTACAGTTACAGGTCTGTTCACCAGGACCAGTAAAAGCAAGGGTATGAACGGCATTGCTCTTTGTGAACAATGTGTACACTACTTTGACAAAAAACAAGGCAGGAGTGTCCTTCTTAAAGCAAAGCTTTTTGCCTCTTCCCGTCACTTTGTGAAAGCAGTGTTGCTAGAAAAAATTTTTTAAATAACTGTTCTAAGATACTTCGTATTGTACAAGAAGGCATGGGCCTTACACAAAAAGTATGCAGCACGTAGTGAATGCTGCCAATTGGCAAAAAACTGCTCAATCCTGCATTTGGAAGCACATTGAAAGCCATGAATCGAACTGATCGTTTTTCACATTACTGCAAGGAAGGATTTATTAAATAATGGCTGCTTGTGAGCTACTGCATTCAGCTTGACAGCTATAAACTACTGTGCAACTTTCACAGCTGGGACCATATTCACTTTTCATTTCGAGTGCACAAGTTCAATCAATGCACAATAATACTATTTAAATGCACAAGCATTTCTGTGCCTACTCAAGGAGTAAGCCTGTCCGTCCATCACGTAAGACGATCACTTTCAAGTTAGGGCCCGCAGCAACGAGTGAATTCACCTCTGTGCTGCCTTTTCACTGACATGAATTAAGCGGCGAGAACACAGGCCTGCGTGGCCACTCCATACGCAGCCGTTGCTGGAGTACGGTTGATCACGGTTTGAAGCAGATGGATAAGGCGCTAAAGAGCAATAACGGCTTATAATGATCGGAACGTCACCAGTGCACCTGGTGCCGCCACCTGCAGTACTTTTACTTGCATCATCAATTCACCTTGTGCCTCCATCTGCAGCAGTTCGTGTCGCCGCAGCCCTGTTATTTATGCTGGTCGAATGAAGTTTCAATACATTAATAACGACACCGCGTGGTTACCCGCTGCGGTAGCTTAGCAGCTATGGTGTTGAGCTGCTAAGTACAAGGTTGCAGGATCAGATCCCGGCCACGGCGGCCACTTTTCGATGGCAGCGAAATGACAAAACGCCAGTGTCCCATGTACTGGGGGCATGTTAAAGATCCCCTGGTGGCCAAAATTAATCCGGAGTCCCCCACTACGGTGTGCCTTATAATCAAATTGTGGTTTTGGCATGTAAAACCCCAGAATTCAATTCAATTCACCGGGCTGCGTGGAGATGAGCAAGCGACACAATGCTTACGCATACTTAGAAAACTCCCACAGGTGTTTCTGGGTGAATTATTTTATTGACCTTCCTTGCTCGTGTAGATGCCTGTCGCCACATACTATTACTAACCATGTAAAATGCAGCACAGCAATGGTTCTCAAGTGGAGGTATCTGGACTTTCTCTAAACTATGTTGGTATTTTTAGGGCCACAGTACCCTTGTCCATTCAAGTACTCTGAGCATTATAATGGGATGACAAAGCTGAATGTAGCTTTATATATTGGCTAAACCCTAATACAGATAAATTTAAAGCAATTCTCCTATAAAATGCAAAGGGCAATGTCCCAAAGCCACACCCTGGTGAACATAATGAGTGGCTCAGGTTAAGTGTGGTCACCTGGGGCTCTTAATTGTGTAGCCAAAGCTTGAAGCCCAAGCATTTTTGTGTTCCGCCCCCATCAAAATGTAGCCGCTGTATCCGGTGATCAAGCCTATTACCTCGTGCTCAACAGGTGAACATCATAGCCCTTGAGCAACATGTCCACAACCATTCTGCATTTAATAATATATAGAAAAAAAGCTTTGAATAATTCATTACCGCAATCTATATCTACATTCAGTGTTCCAAAACTCCTACATAACCAGCAACATGAAGTGGCCCGCAATGGCAGAGGCAATAGTTTAGAACAGTCACCGCAACAGAGCCTAGACACTAAAAAATTTATTTACTTATCTTTTATTGCATACTAAACACATTGTATCCCTTTCTTTTCCATGACCTTGTTACTGCCTATAGGTAGTCCTCATGTGACGTCACAGGCCCAGCTTCTCGCCATTCAAGTACCCAAACATGGCAGGCACATGATGTCAGTGCACCATATTATCATGCATATATTGTTTTGCTTTTTGAGGTTGAGCTTTATAACCCAAATTATCACTGTTACCGATTTGTTCTTCAGTGCAAGACAGGCCTGTCATGCTTTTGTGCTGCCACGCTTATTACTGTTTGCACAGCTTCTCAACATGCTATCATACCCCAAGATGGCTGCCCCGATGATGTCAATACAAGCCATCTATGAGCAGCTCACAAAGGGCACCTGGCAATTGTACATACGTAACATAGCCACAAAGCAAACTTCTGAGCAGTTATTACCTGCCATTGATGAGACATGATGCATTACTAATTTTGTTGATGGTCACTATATTCGAAAAAGAACGTTTAGGTGAAATCGCTTCAAAGCAAGCCTGCCATGTGGTAATAATTTAGGTGAAAAGGAAGACACTCACCTTTTGGAGCAATGCCTTGACAAAACGAACTGCTTTCTCTGCCATACCTTCATCTGAGGAAGTAAGCAGCCTCTGCCAATAGAGCCACTATCAGTGGTCAGCACTTAACCGAACAGACAGTAAATCTAGACTATCAGATTACCCTACTAGAAACCTCACAAGGCTTGAACATAGAGCACATCCGATACAAAATCATACCAACATGCAAAAAATGAAAAACAAGAACAAGCACCTTCCATGACCAATGCAACCAACAACAATACTTAATCATAACATTTGTTTTACACTACCCCAGTCAGACTGAAAAATTTATTGTCACTTTTAGTAAGTGTAATTGACTTCACTGAGTGCTTGGTACTACACGGTAAAACAATGTAACATGGAATTATTTGCACAGATAATTTGGAGCAACAAAAAGCCCTTGAAATTATTATTTCTGTATATTTAAAACCAATCTTCATTTCTGATTTCTTATAAAAATCACATCATGCTCACTGCAACAGCTTGCAAAGCCAAACAAACGCACAGCTCAGGAATTCTTTAGTTCAATGTAATGCATGCATGGGAAAAGGCAACTGCATGATAAATGTGACACCAAATGCTGCCAAAGTGGCGCTTTGGAAGTGAAAGATAGCTTTTCTGGCCAACTGAAATACAGTAGGAACATACTTGTGTCAAAATATCACATTCTTAGTATATGGGTCATCCCACGCCAACTGTACCAACCCTTGCTCTTGACCATCTACAAGTCTTCTAATAAAATTTTAGGCACATGCATACAACACAAAAAGCAATTCCGTCAAATATTTTTACCCCCCCCCCCAAAAAAAAGAACTTTCACTGGCTCAAGCACCTCATGAATTTCGTCGTAAGGCTCAAAAGGACATAGTACCATAAAAGCCATTGCAATAAACTACATATCAATTAACACAAAATTAGCACTTATTTTTCTCAGGAGACTGAAGATAGGCCTTACACCTAAAATTGAATTCGCTGATTATTAGCCATTCTTCCCCTTTTTTTATAGGCCATTGAAGATGAAACATTCGGTCCATTGAGATTCTTTTTTTTAATAAAATGACTCTGTACAAAAATAATAACAGTGCCGTATGCAAAAAATGTTTTTAGGCAGCTATATTGCCCAGAAGTTCGCACAGGTGACAATAAATATGCAATAAACTCATTTTCAGGCTATGTTTAGTCACTAATTGCACACTGAGGCGGTCCTAGTAAAAAGACGCTAAATAGCACTTTCAATGGCGCATTGTATTGTTTCTGAAGTGATGCAGTTTTTATCAAATTACTTCTTGTTTTAAGCAACAAAAATTTTCTTTACATTGTCCTCTCACTGGCTCTCGAAATTTTCATTTATTTTGTCTTTGCCACAATGTCTCTTGGTGTCAAATATAAAATTTTTAAGCGCAAATGTTCACGCGCCAATAGAGGGCGTATATAGAGAGCCTAGTGTTCTAATAGATTTCTTCCCCATTGGATGAAAAGAGTTGTGTTCTTTGCCACTATATATGAGCAGAGCCAGTCAAGCGGAAGTGGCAACCCCATGTCGCTGTCTGTTGTCGACCTGCTGGGCATATTCACACAACACTGGGAAACCCATCTGTTGACACCTTTGTGTTTCTTGTACAACTACCTGCTCACTTTTTTTTTTAAAGTTAGGGTTATGAAAAGTGGAATAACTGACAGAAATATACATCACATTAAGATAACTATTTTTATAAGCCAACTCAATCTTCTTTGAATTTTCCTGCTGAATGACGTTAGACTTTGCCAGGATGAATTTTGGAACGAAGTGCCTAATAGAAAGAAGGACAAGCATATAACATGCACACTGACACGAGAAAATATATTCCTCCGCCGTGCACACAGTACTTGATCAGTGCACATGTGTCATTTGGTGCTCTCTGTTTCTTTAAATTTCTTAGCAAAATGTGCTAACACTCTTTATAAGTGTGCGGATCCCACATGCTTTGGGAATCAGTTAAGAAGTTTTCACTGATGTTTGTGAAGAACCCTGTTCCTGTTTAGTGACCATTTGCAAGTAGAGACCACACGACCCAGTTGGACATTTCCACGAAGAACCATGTTGCTCAACATAAAACATAAACATTTTCCTTTCAATCCCTCATCCTCTCTCCCCTGTGCAGGGTAGCAAAGTGGACATACACCTGGTTATCCTCCAAGTGTTTTCTTGCTTCTTTCCCTCTCTCTCTCTGTTGCGCTCCATCATGCACATGCCACGCATGATGACAATGGACCGACCACAACGGGATGACGATGACCGTATGATGGCAACACAACGACAATGATGGTATGATGATAATGACATCACGGCACTGTCGTCATTATGGAAAAATGACCACGACAGAATGGCCACAGCGGCATGATGACCATGGGATAATGATGCTAAAGTGATGACGATAGTATGACAATGGTGGGACAGTGACAGTGTGATGATCTCGTGATGACAACACTGGAGTGGTGACAATGGTATGATGACAATGGTGTGACGACGACTGCATGATGACCATGAGATGATGACGTTCAAGTGACAACAATGGTGTCACAAACATGAGACGACGTCGCTGAAGTGACGACGATAGTATGATGGCGGCGGCATAATAATGATGGTGTTACTAAGGAAATGAACAAGCTGGAATTACGACGATGGCATGATGACAATGGAACAACCACTGTGCCATGATGGCAACTTTGCCATACCTATGCGATGATGCAAATGGCATGTTGATGGACTGATCATGAGTGAATGACAATGGCAGTATTAAGACGACGGCTCAAAGAAGGCAGCGTGATGATAATGATATGACAATACAGTGAAAGCAATGGAGTAAAATACAGCTCACGTATGACAGTGACATGACAACGAGGGAATGACCACTACGGCATGAAGGTGATGAAATGATGATGACGGCATGACAATGACGGCATATGTTGGTGTTAAGAGTTCACATCCGTGCTGACGTGCATAACCTGCCACTGAGCGTGGCCTTAATTCGCCCTATATCCGGTGCTTGTTTGCACCACGTCCGGTACAGGTCAATCGAGATACTTTAATTTGCCCATCAGGTGTTTGTTTGCACTATGTCCTGTACTGGCCAATCGTGCAAGACCAGCAGCCAGCTACTTAAAATTTTGTTGTGGTTGAGGCCGTGGGAGAGTTTCACATTTGCCCGTCATTGCAATGCTGTGAAGTGATACCTTGACAGCAAAACACACGGCAATTTATGGTTTGTTGCACAAATTCAGCTTGAGGTCTTCCGTTGACATGCGATCTTAAACCGTTCCATTCAGTAAGTGCACGTACGAAATTGGTAGGCACGCTCGCCACTGTTGCAGTCATCAGTCTTGCGTGCACTCGTGATCTCAGCTGGTAAGCTTACTGTAATAGCTTTACCGTCCAGCACTGCGCCTGCCTTGGCTGTTAGACCTAACCAGCACTGTTTTTCCGGGTGTCGGCCACTAAAGTTACTGTTTAGCGCGCCGCCGAAAATTTAACAGTATAATCTGGATGCAGCTAATATGTCAATTTCAGCTTAAAGGGCCCCTCACAGGCCACATAGTCAATTTTGGTTATACACTGGAAGTTGGTATGTGCTCTCTAAGGAGTGTTCCACCACAACAATTTCTCAAATTAGTTCATTAATACCACAGATAGAAATATTTGAAGCGGTGCAAACCCATGATTTCAGGAGGCGAGGGTCACCGCCGACATACACACTCTCTCCACTTGCTCCATCTAGCCCCCACAAGTGAAATTCCTTCCCTGCGTTTTCCCATGGCAGAGGCGGAGTACCGCGTGACAAATATGTCACGGGCACCGCTGCCTTCTTTTCTTTTTTTGCTCTATCTCTCACATTTATGATGAGTGGCTCACTTCCAGTGACGGTCTCATGCGCAAGCTGTCGCGTTTGTCTCGTTTTGCGCAGTGGACGATTTTGCGCAAACTGCATTAGGACACCTGATCAGTGCCACAATCACGAGCAATGAGACAGGCGTGAGCGGATAAAAGCGCATTATTTCAGCGCTGGAAAACAGTAGAAAATGACATTGATTTGTTCTATGCATGTGCGACTACATAACGTGGGAACAAGCAGATGAAACGAAAGTATGCTCTTGTGCTACGGGATGAAGTAAAACAATAACACACATACATTTGGTTTGTATGTTTCATTACTAAAGCGAAGCTTTCTTTGCCTCTTCCTTCGACTTTCCCACTGCTGCTGCTGCTGTTGCTGCTGCTGTCTGGCACAGCACATCGGGGTGGTTCAGAGCGTGTGCATGCATGACAGAAGCAAGCAGAGAGGAAAGGCGACGCGAGAAGGAAACTCGTTTGGACCTTTCCATCGCGTTGCATGCGCACAATACCCTCGGGAGCTCCCTCGGGAGCTCCCTCGGCATCGCCACATTAGCCTCTTGATAGCTGTAATTATCCGTGACCACCCGGCAAAAGTCCTGCAGAAACTGCAGAGCTTACCTTTCTGGTAACGTGCAAGACTAGAGGGAAGCTAGATATAATGGCAGACAAAAGGGGGGTGAAGGCATACAAAATGAATAGAACTGACACAGCCCCGAAACAAGTGAATAATAGCCTTGCAACTCTTTACTCACAGTTCCCGTACAAGAGGGGTCGGGGGGAGAAGAGATAGGGAGAAGGTGACGTGAGAAGGCAAGAAAATGCTATTACTATAGACACGACTGCAGTTGTGGGCAAACAGTATAAATTTAAGTTCAAGGCACGGTATGGTATGTTTCTGCTATTTCTGAAAAATAAACACCATGCAAATTTGTCAGGCAGACAACTCATGCAGGCCATACAGAAGCAGAGCTGCATTAAAGCCCACCGCAGGGTCCAGGAGACATTACGGAAGCGGTCGACCGTCAAATCAACACTGCTGTGGCTATCGCGGTAGCTTTGCAGTTATGCCATTGCTCAAGGTTGCGGGTATGATCCTGACCACAGCAGCCACATTTCAACAGGGGTGAAATAAAACATGCTTGTGCATTTAGATTTAGGAGCACGTTACATAACACCATGGTGTCAAAATTAATCCGGAGTGCACCACTACAGCATGCTTCATAATCTGATAGTAGTTTTGGCACATACAACTACATAATCTAAGTCAAGTTTAATACTTCTGTCGCGATGTGATGTGCCATGTCAGGCAATGACAATGCTCAACCCTCTCAGAGGTTATGGAATATGGTGCACAACAATGCCTGAAGCAAACACCTCTCCCTGTATTTTCTGTGTACTACGCAAACAAACAGGACTGGTGCACGCAAGGTAACGTTTGACATCAACTCACCCCTCTCGTGTTAGACTAAACATTGAAGAAATTAAACATACACCGTAAACAATGCCACTAACTATCGTCAATCAAAGCAAACAGCACAGGAAGTATCGCTTACATCGATTCTCACAGTGCATGGGATCCACATATTTTTCTCTGACCTTTATTTCATCTATTGAAGAAAACAGATTAAACAAATAACTGATGTTGCCGTGGATAATTCTCAAAGTCACGTGTGTCCCTATGAAAAATGTCACAGCAGTGCCATGTACATAGGCGTACTTGCGCAATACACGTTGACTCTCTGGCTCGGAGCATGGCACCCGCGAGAAGGGCAAACGGCACTTGGTTTGAAATTTAACCTCCTTCCACGCCACATAGGGATGTAATACTCAGCAGACACGATCATTACCTCGTATTGTATGCACTGCACTTGTCAGCTCAAAATGGGCAGACTTGGCGAGGGGCCCTTTATTAATTAAGGTATGTCTTCATGGCAGTGCAAATTTCGCCGCAAGATGTGGTTTCACGGCACAGTGTGCCGCGCTGCCATGAAACCACAGTTAGGGCAAAGTTCTCTGCCATCAGTGCAGCCTAAGAGGTGGGGAATGGAGCCGCTGGCTGAAGATACAACGTGGATGATTCGTGCATCCATGAATTGAATTTGATTTTACAAAGATTTGGGCATTGTACGTGGGCATTTCTGCTGGTTGTAAACACATTTTTTTGTTTTCTTTTTGCAGTGTTGTAATTGGGTGGTGCGGCTTATGCGTAAAAAAGATGTGCATAATTATTCATTTCAAAAACTTCGAATACTGAAATTCGTGCCGAAGTGAATATCAAATAATAGAAAATATTGAATATTCACTCAAGTCAATCATTTTTCAATCTTCTTCAAAGACTTTCTGCGAAATTAACAAACATAGAGTTTTGGAAAAATAATTGATCAGTCTAAACTGATTTAGTGTTTTCCTTTAAAGGTAAACTATATTCTGGGATTTTATGTGCCAAACCCACAAAATAATTATAAGGCATGCCATAGTGGGTAACTTAGAAATAATTTTGACCACCTAATGTTGTGTAACGGGTGCGTAATTACCCAAGTTGGAATATGATAGTGCACTTTGAAACCACAATGAAACAAAGACCAACATGAGCGCTGTACTGCAACTATCTTAAGTAACGTCTTAAGCTGAATTTTGAAGCACATTACTCTGATACTGAAACCGTCTAGTGCATGCACATTTTGGTAATAGTGCCTGTAAATTTTAACTAGTGATAGCAATCATTAAAACATGCATTCTGCAATAGTGAGCCAGAAATTTTGAAATGTAGCCTAAGACATTTTTTATAAATACGTTTTTCTTTAATGTCTTGACAGTGTGGGTGATGTGCCTGGAAATGCGCTTCACCAACAGATCATATGTACAAGCCAGAGTTATGAACTACCGTGGTTTATTATTGCGATAGCAATTATATGGATACTCCATACACATTTATGCCAGCAGTGTTGGTGCCGCTGTGATGCTCCGTATAAAGTCCAAGGGCGATGACATCATTGCCGCGCGTATGCTGTACGTGCAACTGAAAGCGTACCAGGATGAGCTGACGATGGTGGCTAAATCTCGTGCACACAAAGGAGGAAGGCGGGGAGGAAGCGGGCCATCTTCTGTTGTGCGCAAGGCACCGGAAGGACAGTGTGTGGAATGTGAATGACTGCACTCTTTTTCGGAGAACGCATCCACTCACTGTTCGCGGCCACTGCCGGAGCAGGCATGCCGAAGTCATTCTGGTATAGCATGGCGCAATTTCGGTCAATTTGCTGTGTTTGGTGCAGCTTGGCGCAGGAGTTTGTGTTTGTATCAAAATGGCGCAATTGGTGCAGCAGTCCCACCCCTGGAGTTCTGATATTTTTCTTTCCACAAGGAAGCCTTACCTAAAAAGAACTACTCCTTTGTTGTGTGTCACCCCACATAAGCACACACCTTTACTGTATGTGTCCCCTAGTCCAAATGTCTTTGGAGTGCCCATGTGTCAGGGGTATAACCTCCCAAACTGTACAGTGGGTTATGAAGGACACCATAGTGGAGCACTTCAGGTTTGTTTAAACCACCTGGGGTTTCACTGAACATACACTAAAAGCACAGTACTACATGAATGTTTTTGCATTCAGCCCCCATCACAAGGTGGCCACCACAGGCTGGAATTGAAACTGCATCTTCATGATGAGCAGCGTAATGCCATAGCTACGAAGCAACCACAGCAAGTCAACACAGCAAATACTTGTCAAATTCAAAATTGGCAGTGTTGTAGATTACATGTCCTCCAATCAGAATTTGCTCAGCTCAATGAAAGGTCTCACCTGTTTAGATATTTCTTAAGTTTACCTAAAGTGCTTGGTGGCCTTTTACCTTACTGTTTGTGCATGAATTAACTTGAGGTTGACCTCTGTTTGCTGAACTCTCAACCACCACATGTTCTTTCAAGTTGCAGACTACCACATTACAGCGAAAGTATGAATATCATCCCCCTCCCCCCTTGTTTTTATAAGGCCTCAGTGAAAGTAAACTCATGCATACTCTGAAAATTTCCACATATAAAGGCAGCCAAAGACTACAAAAAATTTGAGCAAGAGTCAACTGCTTTTTCACTCACCACCAAAGGCTTAAGTGCTACCTGTGAGTTACTAAGATGCACCTCCAGGCCTTCGGGCAATTCGAGTAGCTCCATCCACTCGCAGAACTGCGAAGCAATGGCATTTGAGCATGCAATGTTAAAAAGCATGTTACTGTCACATGGACTAGCAATGCAATTAGCTGAAAATAAAATGCAATCATTGTGATATCAAACAGCTAGCAAAGTATGTCACTACTTGTATATGTAACAAGACACTTGCCCGTGAACAGCTGTTTTGTGCAGACATGGTAGCTTGCAACGCAGCTGTCTAGACCATCAAGAAGTCCAATGGATCGCAGAAATGATTACATGTGGTTCCATCTTTAGACATGCAGCCTGGTAGCAATGGTTGAAGTTAGTATTCAAAAGCAAACACTATCTAGAGGCAACAATATGTTTGGCCATATTATCCACCTCTATTCACAGCTTAATTAATGGTACTTTTTCAAGTCAAACACCACAGACAAAAAGGCGATGTTCTGCCTGTCAAATACAGTGTTACTTTTGTAAACATGCTACCATAAAGTGCCCAGCCTGTGTAAGTTCTTAGGACGAAATAATAATGTTTCATTTAGGTAGTGTTTGGTGGAATTAACACAAAAATAGCAACATCAAATGGCCCCAAAAGCAATAAGTTAAAAGCAAATACAAGACTCACTTGGAGAGTTAAGAAAAAGTAGTGCCCAGAAAATGAACAAAATGTACCCTAGGAAGTGAAGAAACAGTGTGAAAACAGACTGAGCCAAGGAAGGACAAGACATGAGTACTGTGTCAACATGAACAACATAGCCTTCAAACACTTTTGCAAAATACACTTATGTAAATAATAAACTTAATATAGCATCATAGCCGAGAGGCCACAGAAGACTGTCTTAGCATGGTTATGCTGGCAGATTCTGCCTTCTTGATGGCAAAAAGATAAAGGCATGTGTGACCAGTGGGGCATCATGTGCCTTTGCCATACAGGTGATGTGCCATGTTATCATGGGCAGCAAGCATCTAAAGCAGGAATTTAAAAAAAACCCGCCAACTATGACAATGAGAGCAAAAGCTATCTCCTACTCAAAAATTCCTTACTGTGTAGCTATGTAGGTATCTGACAGACTGGCTATTTCCTGTACGAATGAGTGTGGCAGCATGTCCATTCCCTCAAGTCTAGAACAGGAAGCGCCATGATTTGATATTGCAATTAAATTAAGCCTCGATATAACAAAGCCGGTAAAATCGTCAGTTTGCTTCGTTATAACGAAATTTTGCTGTATTGAAATTCTGCCTTTTACGCAAATAAGTACCTTTGTCAATCAATTTTTCTTACACGGAAAGGGCCCGCAGAATTTTCCTAATTATCGGGCAATCGAAAAAAGCAAATTTGAATGAAAAAACAATTCATTTGGTAAATTGGGGGTCGGCAACGAATGATACTGTTTCATACCACCTACGTCAATGATATCTTCACATCGGCTGTGCGAATTAAACGAAGTCAGCCATGCTTTCGTGTACACTCCGCCCCTGTGGCTGATAGCCTCGCCCGCACTGGGACAAAGCTATCAGGAAAAGCACCAGCAGCGAGGAGCGAATGCTTCATCTGCCTCTCGCTCCAAGGGTCACCGAAGCTCGAGATTACACAATCTCCAATACCAAACATGCGGGAAGACTGCTTACAAGGTGCCCTGCCGTCTCTACACGCTTCTTTGCAGACGCAGTAGATTACCTCTAAAGCAGAGTGCGCGGCTACGTATGCGCTCAGCCATGCTTACAGCCATGCGCAGCCACAACCAAGACGCGCGCCAACTTACTCCTCACTCCTCCCTGCCCCCGTCGCGCGAGTTCGATCGCGATATCATGAGCTCACTCCCCTCCCCCTATTTCCCTCGGCTCGTGAGGCAAGGCATCACTCGTGAAGCCAGCATCTTTCTTGTCTCACCGTCGCACACTTTCACTCGCACCTAAAGCACACAGTGCGCAGGAGGACCTTATCACACTTGGACTTTATACGGAACATGATGCGGCTCCACATCGGCAGTCACTTGTCACGCGATTTGAGAGGTGCGTTTGCAAGCAGCCACTGGTAATTCAATCATTTGACCATCTGCGTCAGTGAAGTTTCCATTTATTATTGTCTCGGCATTCCTTTGCGGTGGCAGTGAAATTTCGTTATATTTAAGTCGCACACAAACACACTTCATTATTTTGAGGTTCTAAACACATGGTGTTCTTTGGACAAGAGGTTATGAAAAGTTAATATTCGTTATATCGAGAAATTCGTAATATTGAAATTCGTTATATCGAGGTTTAATGTACATAGTTGCCACACGACACGAAAAACATACCTGCCAATGCCAAAATCTTTTGTATACTAGGATCACAGCCAAATATTAGTAAAATTAGATGAAATATACAAAAGGTCAAATCATTGTACAAAATATTGAACTCTCTATTCAAAACTGTCTCAACCAAAAACAAACCTTATATAAGCACACACTGCAGAAATGGTAGGAGAATGCAAAGATGAGTCAAGTTCCAAAACAGGCATCACAAACAGGGTTGTGCAAACAATCCTGTTGGGAAACATCACAACCATCGGAAAGTCTGACATCGCTGCGAGTATCATTGCTACTATACACCCCCATAGAAAACAGAATAGTTTGGAGAAATCTGACAACATCGCTTGTAACTTGGTTGACCATTACTTTCACAAATGTGGCAGTCTTAGTGTGGTCACATGCGTAGTTTTGTGTTTCTTTGGATCCTGGAGATATTTCTGGAGCAGATCGATCGCCAGCTTGGTTGGTTGCAGCGAACGGAATTATTATGTCCTATATAAGGAACGCTGTGGAGAAACACTCAGCCTTAGTTGCAGGATGATCTGCCTCTAAGGAAGAAGAAAAAGAAAACCAACCAACTTTTCATAACTCTCGAGAACTTTGGCACCGTCCTTGTGTTTCCTCATATTCAGATGAAACAAGATATACTGCCAACCAGCAAGAGAAATTGAATGTCGCAATTACACACGCTGCAAATTGCATACTCTTTCTCCTTGCACAACTTCTGAATGCCTGGGGAATTTCAAGATAACTTGAAATGAAACCTTGAAAGTACTTCTTTTCCGATATCATGTAAAGTTCTGCGAGTGTATCCCACCACCAATACGTGTGATGCACCTCCAGGACAAAGAAGTACAGCACAAAACTATTGAAACGCACACATGCCACCGAGCATGAGTGGGCCTCTTCCAATTATCTGTCCTTAACATGATTGATTGATTGATTGATTGATTAGTAGGGTTTTTTGGCGCAAGGGCCAGATGTGACCAAAGAGCGCCAAGTCGATGGTCTGTACTTCTGAATGATATATGGGTGTTAATTGCGGGGAGTAATGAAACACGGCTCTATAGTGGCCTAAAATATTCGCTAAAAAGCGCAGTATATGCATGTGGTGCGATGTGGCTGTAAAAGGGCCTAAAATTTATTTGCTCTAAAGTGCGTAAAATACAAGTATATACATAATATAAAAAATGACTGTCATTGATCGTTTCTGCGATGACAATAGATGTTTCACAAGATGGGGATGGTCAGTACATTATGTAAAATCTGTAGCACTAGTGCCTCAGCAAAGCCTTGAAAGCAAGGGCTGGGAGGCAGGTGCTCTAGAAAATGTTTTCATTGCAGCTACGACCTCCAGGTGGAGGCCGCGCTACAAGTAGCCTGGCCAAATCACATTTAGGGTGTCAGTTTCAAATAAAAAGTTGAATAGTGATTGAAAAGTAAAAAGGGGTTCATTGCTAAGAAAAAATGCTGGATGTAACGGTATGTGTTGGATATAAGCAGAGGGAAAGTGCTTTTTTCTTTCTGCCTCTATTTCAGTGCATTGGATAAGAACATGAATAACTGTAAGCCTGTTGCCACATTTGCTACATGTCGGTGGTTCGCTTCCCGTCAAAAGGTAGGAGTGAGTGGCGTACGTATGTCCTATTCTTAATCTACACAGAAGCACTTCCTTATGTCTTGTTGTTTTTTCAGTTATCCAGTTCCCTAATTTTGGCTTGATAACGTGTAGCTTATTCAATACTGCATTATCCCATTGGTCCTGCCAGTACTTCCTCAGTTTGTTGCGTAAGAAGGGCTTAAGTTCTTTTGCTGATATAGGTTTATTCATATCCGTTTCATTAAACGTGACTGACGTTGCACTTTCGTCAGCAGCTACATTGCCTTTTATGCCCCTATGGCCAGGTACCCAACATAGGATGATGTTCTGGTTGTACATTAATGCTAGGCATAGTTGTGTGTATAGTTCATTAAAAATAGGGTTCTTATGTTTTCGAAAACTAATTAAGGCCCTTATTACGCTTAATGAATCTGTGAAAATGATGGCCTTATTCAGATTTGTTTTTCTGATGTGCTTTACGGCTGAGAGTACTGCGTACGCTTCAGCCGTAAAAATACTTGTGTTAGGATTTAGAGTACCGGAGGTGGAAAAAACTGGCCCAAGAGCTGCATACGCGACACCAGCAGATGATTTAGAGGCATCTGTATAATACTCGGCACAGCAGTACTGCGCTTGGAGTTCGAGGAAGTGTGATAGTATATGTGCCTCAGGTGCATGTTTCGTTATTGCAACAAAAGAGATATCGCACTCCATGGTCTGCCATTCCCAAGGCGGTGGAAGGCGAGTGGGAGGCATTAAGATATTTTCTGGGAGATGGATGTTTGTTTCTTCTGCCATTGCTTCCAAACGTAGGCTCAAAGGAGTTCTAATACGTGGGCGGTTACTGTAAAGTCTGGCAGCGGACAGGTCGCTAACAATGGAATGACATGGATGCTTGGTGTCTGATTTTACCTTAGTGTAGTATGAAAAACTTAAGAAAGTTCTGTGTAGATGTAAGGACCATTTGTTGGCCTCGACGTACAAACTTTCAACAGGGCTAGTTCTAAAGGCGCCTGTTGCCAGTCGTATACCGAGGTTGTGGACTGGATCGAGAATCTTTAGCGCACTCTCAGTTGCGGAGTGGTACACCACGGCTCCGTAATCGAGGCGTGATTGTACAAGACTCTTATACAGGCTTAGCAGACACTTCCTGTCACTGCCCCAGATTGTTCGAGAGAGCAGCTTGAGGAGGTTCATGGTCTTGAGGCATTTTTCTTTAAGATATTTTTGGGGGACGAGGTTAAGCTTTGTGTCCAGGATAACACCTAAGAATTTGTGTTCAGGGCTAACAGTTAGTCTTTCTCCATTAAGGTTAATATCGGGTTGTGGTAGTACACTTCTCTTGTTAGAAAACAGGACACATGTGCTCTTTTGGGGGTTCAATTTGAAACCATTCTCGTCCGCCCACCTTGAGAATCTATTCAAGCCAAGTTGTAGCTGCCTCTCGCAAATGCTAAGATTGCATGACCTGAACCCTATCTGTACGTCGTCCACATAGACGGAATAGAAGAGTGTGCGAGGTAATACGGTGTGGAGGGAATTCATTTTAACAATAAATAACGTACAGCTCAGTACTCCACCCTGCGGTACGCCTGTCTCCTGTATGAATGGTCGAGATTGCACGTTGCCAACTCTAACGCGAAATGTCCTGTTAGAGAGATAGCTTTCAATTATTCTCAGCAGGTTGCCGCGAATGCCCATTGCAGAAAGATCCCGAAGGATCCCGAAGCGCCACGTGGTATCATACGCCTTCTCCATGTCAAGAAACACGGACAACACAAGCTGTTTGTGGACAAACGCTTCCCTGATATACATTTCCATGCGTACAAGCTGATCTGTCGTTGATCTGCCTTCTCTAAAGCCACATTGATATTGATCTAATTTCTTGTTAATTTCTAGATAATGTACCAGGCGACTGTTTACCATCTTTTCAAAAACTTTACATAAGCAGCTCGTCAATGCTATAGGCCTATAACTATTTGCCAAAGAAGGGTCCTTACCCTGTTTCAATATAGGAATTATGATGGCCTCTTTCCAAGCAGAGGGAATGCGGCCGGACGACCATATAGAATTGTAGAGACAAAGAAGGGTTTTTTGTGTTTCAGGCGGCAGGTGTTTAAGCATTTCATATAGGATGCGGTCAGATCCGGGGGCAGATTGGCTGCAGCTGTTTAGGGCTGCCTGAAGCTCTGCCATGCAAAAGGGTCTATTGTATGCCTCGTATTGTGTGCTTTTCCTTTCTAATGGTTGTCCTTCTATTTGCCTTTTGTACCTTTGGAATGTTTCAGAGTAGTGCGACGAGCTAGATATCTGTTCGAAATGTGCGCCAAGAAAGTTCGCCTGATCTTCCATGCTGTCGCCTTGAGTATTCACTAAAGGCAGAGAGTAAGACTGTCGACCCTTTATTCTATTAACTCTATTCCAAACCTTTGTTTCGTCAGTGTAGGAGTTAATGCCTGATATATACTTTCTCCAACTCTCTCTTCTAGCTTGTCGCCGCGTTCTTCGACCCTGGGATTTGACCTGCTTGAAATCGACTAGATTTTCTGCTGTCGGAGAATCCCGAAGTAAACCCCATGCCTTGTTTTGCTTCTTTCGTGCTTTTCGACACTCCTCGTTCCACCATGGAAGACGGCGTTTTGTGGAGAATCCACTTGTTACAGGAATACATTTGAAGGAGGTGTCAAGGAGAAAAGCCGTAAAATATTCAACCGCAGCGTCTATGCTTAAAGCACACATGTCGTCCCAGGATAAACAAGCAAGCTTTTTGAACGTTTCCCAGTCAGCCGAGTCAGTTCTCCAGCGAGGTAATTGTGGAAGGCATTCATCAGCGATAGGTGTGCTTAGAACTACAGGGAAATGATCACTCCCATATGGGTTTTTAATAACTTTCCATTGAAAGTAAGGTAGAAGAGTAGGAGATGCTATGCTAAGATCTATTGAGGAGTATGTTTTGTTTGCCATGTTATAATACGTGGGCTCCTTCCCATTCAAAAGACATGCACCTGAAGAAAAAAGGAACTGTTCAATCAAGCGACCTCTCGCGTCGCAGCGCGAGTCGCCCCATAGGTTGCTGTGCGCATTTAAATCTCCAAGCACAAGATATGGTTCAGGCAACTG
This sequence comes from Dermacentor variabilis, assembly GCF_050947875.1. Classification (NCBI taxonomy): domain Eukaryota; kingdom Metazoa; phylum Arthropoda; class Arachnida; order Ixodida; family Ixodidae; genus Dermacentor; species Dermacentor variabilis. The sequence goes on along the minus strand of NW_027460390.1, from coordinate 1,040,198 downwards.
ATCTATTAGTGTTTGGAATTCTTGTTTGTGGAGCTGAAAATGCGGCGGTATATATAGGGAGCAGATGGTTATCAGCTTATTTAACAGTACAGCTCGAATGGCCACTGCCTCAAGGGTTGTTTGTAGCTGTAAGTGTTGACAGGCTAAAGATTTGTCAGCTATGATGGCTACGCCGCCGGATGATGCGAGGGCATCATCGCGATCCTTCCGAAAAATAACATACTGACGTAGGAAGTGTTTGTGTTTAGATTTCAAATGAGTCTCTTGGACACACAGCACTTTAGGAGTTAGTTGATTAAGGAGTTCTTGGATATCATCGAGGTTGCAGAGCAGGCCTCTGATATTCCACTGAATAATCAGTGTATCCATATTAAAATAAATGTTGTGCTATGTGTCAAAGAGAATGAACTTGGTTTAGCTTATGTTGCCCTTTTGGGGCCCTGTAATTGGAGTTTTGTCTTTTTTGGAGCGATCGGCAAAATCGCGCCGCTCCTTAGGCGTCAACTGCGCCTTCTGACTCGGTGTTGTGTCCATGGCCTCTTGAGAGGCACTGGACAGCCGCTCTTGCGAGCGGTGTGTTTTCCGTGAAAGCCTTGTCTCAGAAGACAAGGCCTTGGAGCCCACCGTCCTGGTGGTTGGTGGGCTAGTCTTGACCTCTGAGCTGGACTGACTGGTGCCAGCACTAGCGGAGGCCTCAACTGTGGACAAATACGGGAGAGGTAGGGCAGCCTTCGCTGCTCCCACCGTGGGGGCGGGTGGCGTTGCCGCACGCTCGCTACGCGTGGTGCTGGCGTCCGCCAAGTGCCGTTGTGGTACTGCCCCCCGACGTACCACTTCGGCGAAAGACGCGGTCTGTGTAAATGTTTGTGAGATGCGTTGCCTTGCTTCTCTGAAAGTTATGTTTTCTTTTACCTTTATTGTAATTATTTCTTTTTCTTTCTGCCAGACTGCGCATGATCGGGAATATGCTGGGTGACCACCATTACAATTACTACAACGGGGCTCAGCCTTACAGTCATCTGCAGAGTGGTCATTGATGCCACATTTTGCACATGTTAGCCGCCCTCGGCAGCTCTGGGAAGCATGACCAAACCTCTGGCATTTAAAACAACGTCGAGGGTTTGGGATGTATGGTCATACTCTGAGTTTGGTATATCCAGTTTCTAATGTCTCTGGTAGTGTGCTAGAGCCAAAGGTAATAATCAGGTGCTTAGTTGGCAGTTCCTTGTTGTCACGTCTAATCTTTATTCTTTGTACACTTATTACGTTTTCATCTTTCCATCCTTCCAGGAGTTCTTCATCGGTCAAGTCCATCAAGTCTATGTCAGAGATTACGCCTTTGGCCGTATTCATGGTTCGGTGTGCTGTCACACTGACAGGGATGTCTCCAAGTTGTACAAGTTTTGTTAGCTTGTCGTGTTGTGCTTTGTCTTTTAGTTCTAGTAATAGGTCCCCACTGGCCAGCTTGGTGATCTTATAGCTGCCTCCAATGGTCTCTGCGAGATGCTTCGCGACAACGAATGGTGAAATTGTTCTTGCTTTCTTGTCAGGTTTGTCACTGTGGACAACGTGAAATTTAGGGAAAGTCTGAGTGCCTTTTAAAAAAAAACTGAAACGTAGCATCGGTGCGCCCCCTTTTAGAGGGACGATCGGTACAGAAGGGGTTGGAAGTTCCCATGAAATGTGTTGTGTATTCAGCGACGATGCCAGTCACCCACCACCGAGCCCAACAAGGGGACACGGCAGGGTATGCGGTGAAGCAAACCCTACCATGCCAACTGTACATCGTCGCTATAACCACATATGTTATAACCAAGGTAGGTCATAGCACACCAGGTTAACCCTCGCCGCCAGGAATGTTGGAAGTTATCAGAAGAAAAAGAAGACAGGAAAGACTAAAAGTGAGAGGGAAAGACGAAGATGTGCGAAGTGAGAGACAGGAAAAGGCGACTGCCGATTTCCCCCGGGTGGGTCAGTCCGGGGATGCCGTCTACGTGAAGCAGAGGCCAAAGAGGTGTGTTGCCTCCGCCGGGGGGCCTTAAAGGTCCGAACACCCGGCATCGCCTCAACCTCCAGGATCCCCCTTTCCCCGGACACGGCTGAGCCGCGCACGGCTACACGCGGGAGGGTCCAACCCTCGTGTGCTCGGGTACGTGGTGTCGCAACACACCAAACGCCTGCTGACACAGACGCCCCTGCGGGGGTGTCCTTAACAGTCCCGGATTTACTGAGGTGGTGTTTTCAGCCAATGAGCATTGTATATACAGCATGTCCGAAAGTCCTGGACAGTCAGGGACAACAAATCAAAGAGGTGCACTGGCACACAGAGCACTGTCTATGCCGATATAGCGTAGCAGAATATTCTAGTACACTATACTACTGATATTGTTACGTTGCAGAAGTCACATGTAACAATGTATTTACAATATTTACAAGAGAGACAACGATGCATAAACAAGATGGCTGGCTGCCAAGACTGATTCCACCTACACACATCAAATCATCTTCTGATTGGCGCCACTCTTGGTTCCGCCGTAACATAACACCCACCTGTAAAGGTGCCGTCTAAGTGCTAACTATAAGGGAGGTGAACACGCAGCAAAGTAAGGCTTGAGCCAGGACACATGCATGACATCCATGGGGGCACGGGAGTCCAACAAAGCGATCTCATAGTTCACATCACCAAGCCGACGCACTGTCGTGTAGGGCCTCTTGTAGCGCGGCAGCAGCTTCGTTATATCGAGGTTCAACTGTAGTACATAGGCACCATCAGGAAAAGATAGGAACGACAGCAGAGTGACGTATGTAAATTGGCTTGAGGCAACAGGTGGATGTCTTCAGGAGAGCATAACCGTGGTTGTGTGACTGGTGGACTATAGCAGCCGTGGGGCAGTTCAAGCTGAATGACACTAGATGCACAATCAAAGAGGGCTGAATGGGACGATAAAAAGTCTAAGCCGAGTGTAACGTTGTAAGGGCATTGTTACAAAACGGCAAACAAAACAGTCGTTAGATGCTTCGCAATGACAATGCGAGCGGTGCACTTACCAAGCACGGTAGGCATTACTCCGTCGGCGATGCGAAGGATGCGTAATCCAGCGGGTGTGCGAACTTTGTGTTCAGGCATCGGCGCAATTGGGGACTCCTCACGCCAGTGTCAATGAGTGCTGAGACACTCACGCCATCGACTAAAACATCCATAAAGTTCTGTTTGGTCAGCAAAACAATCAGAGGGTTTTGCGGTCGAGTCGTCAATACAGCATCACCTCCGGGAGCTTCATCGCTTAGTTTTCCGGAGATGGGCGTCGGGGCTGCATCAGGGACAGTGGGCAATGAGCCTGCAGCAACAGGGACAATGGTAGACGAGATGGTGGCGAATGGGACTGGTGACGTCGGAATGACGATGAGGAACTGTTCTAAAGAACATGAGTGTCATTGTTTGGCTGTTGTGGTGCCAATGAAGGCTGGTAACGACACTCGCTCTGTGCGGGGCAATAATAACTAGTGAATGGTGGTCACAGATGGGAGCATACAGTACGGTTGTTACAATGGCGAGCAACATGACCGATACACCGGCAGGCAAAACAGATTGGCTGATTGTCTGCGGCTCGTCACTCGGCAAGATTTCGGTAGCGTGCAGGATACCGTGGACCAGTCGATGGACCTGGAGCATGAGCGGCAACGGCACATACGGAATGAACTCCAAGATTAGCTAGTTCTTCGTGGGCTATCGCCTGCACAAGTTATGCTGTAGGGAAGTTGTTCGACCGACTGGGGTGAGAATAAAGGGGTGAGAATAAAGGGCTGCAGAAGCCATGGCTTCAAGTTGTCGCCGCATTATCTGCATCAGATCATCGGATGATGATGGTCGCTGCACTCCTAGCTTGTCATCACAAGAGGATGTCACAGCTGTGTTTGTGTTTGGCAGACGTGCAAATGGCGTTGCAATGCGGCGACTCTTGGCCGGCTCAAAGCATTGACATTCTCTAATGATGTCCTGTACCATTCCACAATTTTTGCTCATGAGCAGGTTGAAAGCATCGTCAGCTATCCCCTTCAGTACATGCCCAAGCTTGTCTGACACAGACACATCGCTGTCGGCCTTATGGCACACAGCCAGCATGTCCTGGATGCAAGAGACGTATGATTCTGTGGACGTCCGGGTGCGGGTCATTAGTTCTTTCTTAGCGGTGCTCTTCCGCCCGGCAGGACGGCCAAACAAGTCCCTGAGCTTCTGTTTGCACATGTCCCAGTCGTCAAGCTCTTCCTTGTGGTTGTTATACCACACCTTCGCCGTGCCTTGTAGGTAGAAGACAAAGTTAGCCAACATAATCGTCGGATCCCACTTGTTCAGGGCACTTACAAGGTCATGATTGTAAGCTACGAGCTTACAAGATTGGAGATCCAGTTTTCCATGCCGAGGTCAAGCATTTACGATAAAAATCAAGCATTTCACGATAAAACTGTATAGGTTTCCAAGTATGAAAAAAGCAAAGACACAAGGCTAAGTAAAAACAGGATGAGACAGGCAAGCGTACCTGTCAACGTGTGAAATTTAACAATAATATTCTCACAGACACAAAACCTGAAGGGAAGAGGGGAGGAATAGCAGGCATTTTCTTAAGTTTGCCCTGAGCATACACTTTCGGGGGGCGGGGTGTATATACACACTTTATTACCGATGATTTACTGCTAGAAGCAGCAAACATGAAAAGGCACAAACTGACAAGTAGCGCAGTTTTTAGATTACAGTGACGTTCTTAGTGATTTGTTGTTGCCCATTTTGCCTGTTTCAGGAAGTTGCATGAATAAACTTGCGTGAAGCAGGTATCCCTCAGGTGCCCTTGCACAATCAGAATTCCAATGCTATCATGATTTAAAGTGCAAAATATCCGAGGGCACCTATGCACTTCTTATGAGTTGTGAATGCGAAAGCAATAATGTTCATTTATAAGCCGCTGAGAGGTATTTCAGGTTATGAACTCCTCGCGGGCAAGCGAGCGCATTGAGAAGATTGGCCAACGCCTCCTAGATAGCACAAGGCCGGTGCACTTCGATCCGTGGCATCATGCAACCTTGCCCAACTGCCACAGAATCTAATGAGGACGCTCTCGAGTAAGTCACGGTGATTTTGACGTCACCCTATCATCATGCCATGCAGGGCAATAAATATTTCAGTCCAACTAGCATGACTTCAAAAAGCAGAGTGCACAGGCCTGCTATCTAGGAGGTGCTGGTTTAGCCCAGTGGGTAAGACACACGACTTTGGAGCGTGGGGTCGTAGGTTCGAAACTCACTACTGCCAACATTTTTTCTTTTCAAATGTATAGTTTTTTATACATTAATTCTTTTAAAGCAATTACCGAGGCAAAGTTACAATGCAGGTGAGAGCTTGCATGGACAAGGGAACTTGCAGATAACACAGGCATCTGAGAGCAAGGGTGACATGGCATCGTGCTGACGCCCTCTCCCCTAACGCAATGCCTGGCATACCAGTGCAGCAGCAGGTTTTCCCTTTCCCTTGCTCTGCTTTACTGAGGTGTGTATGTGATGTGATATCATAGCCAAGGGGAATTTAGGTGCCAATTTGATGCCACAGACGCCGGCTTTTTCACTCAGTCAACTATTTGATGCTTTCACACCAAACAGGACGGGGGCAAGAAAAAGTAGAGACAGGTGCAGCAACAAATGATTAATTTGCTGCTGCACCATCCCTACTTTTCGTTGTGCCCGTGTTTTATTGTGCAGTGAATCACAAATCAATTTCAACTCACCCAGTACAGTCGAATATTTCAGCTATGAAAAATGATCTGTACATTAAATTCCTTATGTCCGGGCCAAATTCCTACCTGCCATGTGCATTGTGAACGCCTCCACAGCAAAGACCACTACAATGAATTTGTGTTGTACAACGAATGAATAGAGTCGCGCTCCCAAGTTCTGATACAATGAACACAGGTAGCAGCACCACCACCATGCCTAGCAATCTTCGTTCCATTGCTCTTTGCACGGTCCTTAACTTGTTCTCAAGCTTCTTTGTCAGTCTCCAAGTCTCTACCCCATATGTCAGCACCGGTAAAATGCACTGATTATACACCTTTTTTTTTTTTTTTTCAATGATAATGGTAAGCTCCCAGTCAGGAGCTGACAATGTCTGTCGTATGTGATCCAACCCATTTTTATTCTTCTATGGAGTTCCTTCTCATGATCAGGGTTCCCTGTGATTAACTGACCTAGGTCAACGTACTCCTTCACAGGCTCTAGAAGCTGACTGGCGATCTTGAACTCTTGTTCCTTTGCCTGGCTATTCATCATTATCTTTGTCTTCTGCATATTAATCTTCAACCCCACTTTTACACTCTCTCTGTTAAGGTCCTCAGTCATTTGTTGTAATTCATCTGCATTGTTCCTGAATAGAATGATGTCATCGGCAAACCGAAGCTTGCCGAGATTTTCGCCGTCAATCCTTAATTACTCCTAAGCCTTCCCAGTTTTAATAGCTTGAATACTTCTTCCAAGCATGCAGTGAAGAGCATTGGAGAGACTGTGTCTGCCTGTCTGACCCCTTTCTTTATTGGTATCTTCCTGCTTTTCTTGTGTAAAATTAAGGTAGCTGTGGAATCTTTGTAGATATTTTCCAGGATATTTATGTAAACAGTCTGTACTCCTTGATTATGTAATGACTATGACTGCTGGTATCTCTACTGAATCAAATGCCTTTTCATAATCTATGAAAGCCATGTACAGTGGCTGATTGTACTCTGCGGATTTCTCGATTACCTGATTGATGACATGGATGTGATCTATTGCAGAGTATCCCTTTTTGAAACTTGCCTATTCCCTTGGTTGACTAAAGTCCAGTGTTGCCCTTATTCTATTGGAGATTATTTTGGTAATTATTTTATATAATACTGGGAGTAAGCTAATGGGCCTATAACTTTTCGATTCTTTAACATCTCCCTTTTTGTGGATTAGGTTAGCCACAGACCAGCGGTGCACATAGAAAGGACCACAATGCGGGAGGTTTTCGGCATTGCAGTAGCTCCCTACTTTCAACCGAAGTGATGATCTGCTCGGAACGGACGACATCGCCAAGGACGGGATGAGATGGAGGTGAAGGTCAGTGAGACAGCAGAGCCTGCAGACTAGCCAAAATTCTGATGAGGCAGGCAATATTGCCATTCGTCTCTCAGCAGCTGTACCGCGCAGCGCGCCCCGATTTCGGCGTTAAGCATGCTGTGAACTTCATTGCCATAGCATTGGCTGCAGCTGCCCATTCCGTTGAAGTAGGCAGAAGAAAATTAGTGACTTCATTCAGTAACTATCTCTTGAATTCATGATAATGATTTTATTTTGCCGAACGTGCTTATAGCTTGCAGTGCGCCAATTTTACAGCAAAGTTACCTGTAAAAGAAGGATTTGAAGGTCCTAAGCTCTTCTTTATTAAAGGCGTTTGACTGTACTTCATTTATTTTCCAAGGATATAGTCAGAAACCAACAGACAATACTTTTTTGCAAACAAAATTTTTTTTCATAAAAGTTGCCAAAACATTCGTAAAAGCATACAACGAGCCTGAATTCATTAACTTTATGGAAAAGTCGAAAGGGTTGGCAGATATGAACAAGCCACACCTCATGTCTTCTTTTTTTCTCTCTGTCTAACAACCACTCAGTCTTACAAACTCACCCAAAATTTTGTGATCTTATGGAGCTGTACAATTCAAGCATAGCCCCCCCCCCAACTACCACTCAACATCTCAGGGGTAGCAGCAGGAGCATGTACACACAAGCGACACTAGTGCTATGATGTAGCATGACTGAAAACGAGCTTTGAGTGGCCACAGCGGCTGCACGCTGCTGCTTCTAGGGTTGTAATATTTTTTCGATGTCTTTAGGCACAATCAACTTATTTTAGACTCTCTCCTAATGCTAAAGTACAACATAAAGCAGCATCACCAATTTGCAGCTAAATCTAGCTACCTTCAAGCTCATCTGCTATGCAGAAGATTGTCTAGCTTGTGTAACTTGCGCATTTATTTCTGTACTATAGTCTCCTATTTGATTACGTAGTTACAAATTCTAGCTACTTTATTGTGAATTATGCAACTAGAAGCTTTGGGCTTGGTACAACTGACCTTAGAGGGTCTAAGCAAGCTAACACTGACATAGTGTGTGAGCAAATTAAAGCACGGTTATTGTGGGCCAGCTTAGCCCCTATGTCACAACAGTGCAGCATGTGGCCACATTATTATCAAGGTGTAATTAGTGCCATGATAAATATATTGTAAAGTTTGTAGAAGGCTGCTCAGAAAATGCCTTTGCCATCTATAATAATGTTAGTAGGCTGAATGATGGCAGCCGATAGTTGAGATGGCAGTCAAGAAACAGTGTGATGTTCACCGTGCAAGGCTGCACAAAGTCAGGGCATTGGAAGTTGACAGGGGCGTAACTACTGGAAAAGTGATTGAGTTCAAAGCTGCACTTGTTTATATTGAATGTATGCCCGAGATCGAAGTAAAAAATTGGGAATTAGCATTAGGAATAAAGGTTAATATCTAAGCAACAACTGGGAAGCTGCTAGTACCACAAGAGACTATGTTCAACTCATCTGCTGCTATGAAGGATTCAAAAGCAGCATTACCTTCCAGAAAACAATTTTTTATATTTTTTTGCAGCGAGCCATGCAGCACGACACATTTGTTGGAATTTCAAGTAGCTGAACGCATACACCATAGACGTCACTAATAGTGGTGCTGTTTCTTGCATGCGCCTTCTTTAGCATCACCATTGACAACACAAGTGGCAGTTCAGTAGCCTGCCGGGTCCAGTTTCAGTTTTGATGCGGTATTTTTTTTTTATTTAAAATCCTTTCTGTGTTGTTATATGAGTTAAACTATGTTACATGTGACAGGAAGCACAGAAAAAGTACACTGTGTCGTTTTCAATGTGCCTTACCTTTGTCTGCATTCTTAGCACTGTGGCCACACAATTATATACAACCAACTAGCTGATGCCACCACTTTATTTGACCGAAATAACAATTTCTCTGACATAGCAAAAAGAAAAAAAAAGAAAGGAAGAAAAAGAACTTCTCATAAGACACATTTCTACGGTCATCACGAACAAGGTAGCCCATTAGTCACTTCCACAGACCATCCAAGTTCGCCTTAAGTCACATTTCAAAATTACACATTATACATTACACATTACAAAATGCCAACACTGTAGCAAGCTGTGGATGATGGATAATTAGGGAGCTCTCCGATCAGGAAACTCCTATTTACCCTGGGTCTGTCAACTTCTTAGCTCAGCCCAGGCACTGACAAGCTATAGTACACAGTACAACATTGTGTGCGAAAGAAACTGCTGCTCTACATATTCAGATAGCTTATTTTGCTGTACAAAAACAATGTAAAACTGTAGGTAACTTTCTTCCCAGCTACACCGTACATGTACAAAATTAGCTACCTGTGCACAGTACACTGAACCCAAATGTGGCTGGCAGAAGCAAAGCACTTTCTGAGCTGTACACTGCATGTCTGACATTGTGTTTCCCATCCTCCACTCACCGCATAGTTTCCCAGCAGCTCCTGGTGGTAACTGGTCGAAACGCACCACAGCAGGACATACTGTTCAGGAACTAGCACGTCTTTCCAATGACCCCTCTCGTGCAAGTACTTGAGCAGCCACTGGCTCGCTGCAAACAAGTTGTCCCATTGGAGAAAGAATGCAAGGCACCCATACACATTTGCTTTCCTATACAAGGATAGTCTTTTCTTTTTACAAAGTTTTGCAAGGCAGTTAGAAAAATGCAGAGTACAGCATTCCAACTGTCTTCAAGCCAACTCTGCAACATACTTTTACCTCAAACATGACCACAAAAATTGTGTTCCGCTATGGGAATTACGAAAATTATCAAGGTGCATCATCAAAACAAGGACATAATGATGTTGCATATCAGAACATGCGATCACCTTTACAGCAGAGAAGCCAGAGAGCACAGAACTGTCCAGAAAAATAGCTATGCCATGAATGAAACATACTTCAAGAAGCATGATTTTCCTGCTGTGTTTGCTGGTTTCCCTCCCCAAAGAAATTCCTCACACGTTTGAAATTTCAGTGTGTTGCTTTTCTTGTTGCCTGTTTGGAGTGACAGCAGAAAGCAAGTGGAAGTGCATGGCAGACCCCAACTTTGTGAAATTAGGTGATCAACGCACACCCTCACTAATCAAAAGATAAGTGGATATGATTGTATGGACTACTGGACTGGGCATGCTCATGGATAGATATTCAAGCAAAACCTGCAAAGCGAAAAATAAATGAAAATCAATAATTTTTTGGCACCTTTCAGGTCTTCAAAGGCTCAGAAGTCGCGTTTTAAAATTCAAGGATTTCAAGGAGCCAGTATGAAATGCTTCTCTTGCAACACAATATTCATACCCAGGCAACCAAACAGAAAAAAGACACCTGAGTGTGTGTCACCTTCCTATACACTGTAAAAGCCTGTGAACTGTGTGCCTTTTGAACTTCTGACTTGTCCAAATTGTCTGCTGATCCAGAGGGGGTGTCAAATTGGCTGCTGCACAATAAAGCACATCTTTAGAAGAGCAAAAAAACTTAAACTTTTAAGAAGGTTTATAGAGCTGAACTGCACATTTTAAACCCCAAAACCTTTCTGTTTACTCAATGTTTCTACAAATTGAAGCAATTCTGCATGTAACTTAAGGTCTCAGAACAAGTTGCTTTCAGATAGTACTAAACATTGGCACTACGAAGTGTTAGTACATACTATTCATAGAGATTTTCCCCAAAAGCTCTCACTACAAGAAGGAGGCTCCAAGTTAATTTTGTCCATCTGGGATTCTTTCTAAGAACACAAAAGTAAATTTCAATTTTCAATATATGCAGTAGACCATGGCTTGAATGTAACAAATACCCCGATGAGCCAGTGTCCAAAACTCATTTCCTCGTGGCATGTTCAACTGGTCATTTCAAGGCACTGCAGCATAAGCTCATATAAGACAGCAAATAAGCTTTATTGTGAGCATACATGGGCATAATAGCTATATTACGAAGGTCAATTAATGCTATTTTGACCCGCTGATTCTTGTAATACAGTTTTAAAGCTGTCTTTCATGATCTTAATAGCACTACCTACCAGAGCACTCTGATAAGTGTCAACAATGCAGTAATAAAACTCTGAAACAATGGTCATAGCTAGGAACTTCGTCGGTGTTGATGACTGAAAGCCAAGGGTCAATAGCAGGCTAGTGGTTGGCTTATGCACTCATATTTGTGCTGAGTTTCCCAGAACCAAAAGCAAATAAGTTTCGTTAAATTCTTGCATTGGATCTACGAGACAGGAATAAAAAAAAATCACTAGATGCAGTCCTCTCAGGTAACAGCGCAACCTTCATGCTAAACTCGGCATGTTCCCGTATGGTGTTGTGTGGAGCACGGAACACAATCTGGACCCTAGTGACACTTCGACCACACATTTGGATATGAAATGCACATAATATAATGTGAACCAGTCCTTGTTAAAACATATTTTTCAACGAAGAGGTGTGAGAAGTGCAAATGTGCATTTATTAAAGGAAAGTTGATAAGCCAAATCCAGTAGAGATTACTTCGAAAGCATTGAGGAAAGCCAATTTAAAAATATATCAGGGGTTTCACGTAAAACTAGAACCAAGCATTAATGAAAAGTAGTAAATCACAGCTGGGTGAAGCCAACAATATATTGTTTTCCATCATGTGATGCTCCCCAGAGTCTCTTTTATATTCCGCTTAATTAGTTATTTCACTAAGTTGAATTGCGAAAAAGCTTTTAATATTCACTTTAGGGCCAAGTGTGTTTCATTACATTGTAGAAGGGGTTCAAAAAGAATCAATCCAGTTTATTGCGTCAACAGACCTCTCGCGTGGCGCTTTTTTCTGGCATTTAAAGAAAGCCGGCGAAATACGCAAAATAACACGTAACTGCGCTCATGCATTATCATATTGCAGCAGCCTCAACCGTCTTTTGAACAAACAAAGTGTGAGGTGGCTTGGCTATGGCTTACAGAGATGGCAACACATCCTTTCTGCGCATCACCATGAGAGATGCTGACGCACTGTCAATCCGATGGGAGAAGTGGTTGCTCACTTTGCCACAATCCGCACACATGATTCGTTTGAGAGTGTTGCAATATGATAATGCATAGTGCAGTCACATTTTTTCCGCCATATTTTGTGGGCTTTATGGTGGAAAAAGGAGCACCACGCAGGAGGTACGTTGCCACAAAAAACTGGATTGGTTGTTTCTGAACCCCCTCTACAATGTAACAAAATATACTTTGCCCTAAAGTGAATATTAAATTTTTGAGTAAGTGATCTGCTAATTTGCCAGGTTTTAATTAGGAAGAATATAAATAACGCTCAGAGGAGTGCCACATGGCAGTAAACAATATGTCATTCGTTTGACCCAGCTATGGCTTACTATGTTTTTTTTTTTTAATGCCTGACTAAAGTTACGTGAGACACCCGGTAGACCTTGCCAAGGATTTCCACTGTCCCCATTGCTGTTTACAACTATGGTAACCTAGAAGTAATGGAAATTGAGGTACAAATGAGTGAGTTATGCTTCATTTTGTCATGTTGACGACTAAGCAAACTGGAGGCAAGCTGCTTACTAAGGCTGACACATGCTGAAAATAGTGTTTCTAGAATATAATAAAAGTAATCAACAATTAAAACTAAATTACGGGGTGTTTCATGCCAAAACCACAACCTAATTATTAAGCATGGTTTAACGGGGGACTCCAGATTAATTTTGACAGCCCGTTTTTTTTTAATGTACACCTATATGTAAGTGAAAAAGCATTTTTGCCTTCCACTCCCGTCGTAATGCGGCCACCACCACTGGTATCGAACACATACCCTTGTGCAGCATGACCAACATTGATGGACATTTGTGAAAATGAGGTAGATATTTCAAACACATGATTTAGTGTGAATGAAATATGATCTAATGATAACGAGTTGTATTAAAAAAACATGGCTTCTTGCAGCTTTGGTATTCAAGGGCAGGCATGACAATGCGCAGGTAAGACACTGGGTGGCTCGATATCACGTCACTGCCCGCCCGTGCCTCCCCCCCCCCCCCCCCCCCGCGTGCCTTGCGCATAAAAGACGGCACGCTTCCACCCCGGTTTCCTCCCTCCCTCACACGCAAGATATTAGAGAGTTATAGCTCAGCGAGCCAGCGGGCCAGAGTAGACACCAGTGCGCATGCATGGTACAACATGCACAGTGGCGTCTACAATGGCTCGCTGGCTCACTGAGCTATAACTCTCTACTGAGCTGCGATCGTCAGCTGAGCATTGCAAGTCAGTTGCCAGCCTGTGTCGACACGGCAAAAGTCTGTTTTATACGCCAAATTTCAACAAAAATTGCCGCTAACTTCATCCGCTGCAGCCGATAGCAGCAGCACAGTCCGTTAAAAGTGAACTTTGCTGCATTAATAAAATAGGTCGAGCAAACTAAGGTTGAATTATGGTCCGTTATATCTGAAAATCTGTTGTACGCAGGTCCGTTGTAATGAGCGTGGACTGTATAGCAACTCTCACAGTCAGGAAAAAAAATTTCTTTAGTTGCAAAGCTTACCTACCTGCTTTTACCAGATTCTGGTCGCCACGACTGGAACAAGCAATGAACTGCAAAAATAAAGCTTCATTACCAAAGTTGGTCATAACTTCAGTAATAAATACCATTAACAAGACGTTATACTGGCAGGAGCAGTGCACGTAAACATTAAAAATTTGACAAGACTGACTTTCTTGTCGTTCAAGGAAACCAATTTATAACTTCAGTAGAAACACTTTTAGTAGCTACGATCTACAATACAGTCCATAATATTACTCTTCAAATATAAAAAGACAGCCCTTATTGTACTGTCACACCAAACATGCAATAGTGCCCCCCCCCCCCCCCCCAGTGCTGTTTCCATCACTATACTTTCTCATCCTTCCCTTTCCGCACTGTTCTTCACATGAAGCAATCGTCATGGCTTCTTTTAAAATTTGTAATGTGGAATTGCAATAGTAGTACAACAGCCACATGTGCAGAGTGTTCTTTTCTTGTGTGTGTGTCAATACAATGTCTGCTCCAACTTTGTTGCAGACAAAGAAGTCACACTTTTGCCCGAAAGGCGAAGCACTGATTGTGATAGCAAATTAGTAGATAGCTATACAAAGTAAGGATAGTAGTTTTATCAGCTGTACAAACTTGTAAACATTTGCTTACTAACTAAATTGACAATGATATATGTTATGTCGGCGTAGCCGCTATGATCACCACACCGGGCAAGTTGGGCATGCCGGGACTACGGCCTGAAGAGAGACAGAGATGCAGACGGGGACTGAGGCTGAGAGTCCGTTTATTGAAAGTGCGGTGCCTTAAATTGGCTTCGTGTCGCTTTGTCAGCGCCCCCTGAGGGCGAGTAAGTTGCGGTTTTGAAACCGCAACCCTGATGTAACAGCATTCCCCTCTTTTTGAAAATTATTCTGGGAAGAAGCAATGTCATTATACAAGAGTAATTGCGAGAAGGCATATTAAACAAAAGGCAGGGAAGCATCATTATACATCTGTGAATAAATAGTATGCATTACTCTGGCTCTCAACTCTCTTCTCCCTGAAGAACAAAAAGCAGGAAAATAGAGCACTTGTTTTTCTGTTTTTTTTTTTTCAATGAAGATATATCTATTACAACTTATAAACACATAACAAAAGATGAACATGGAACTCAATGGACTGCACAGCAGACAAAATATCTGAACACCTGTCCAGGTATGCTACATAGAAATGCAAGTAATGACATGAAATATGAACACCTTACATCATGGAACAAAATTATTTAGGTGGCGCGGTTTCTAGTGCGGCCTTTTTGACCGCTGAGGCAATTGCGGTACATGAAGCTGCATATCGTCCATAAGTGGAAGTAATGGCTCCAAAGTTGTTTTTGAGCTTTACTGCTCAGCTAAGCACCCACCAGGCGAAACTGGGGGCAGAGATGAAGACTCGACATTTCAGCTTCCTAGCTCACTGAAGCAGCCCATCAGACGACTCTGAAGGCGAAGAACAAGATCTAAAAGAATCAGAAGATTCACTGACTCGCTTCTCAGGCATAGCTGGGAGTGAAGACTTATGAAGAACTGCATGTGAGCACGAAGGCTCGGAGACATGAGCGTTAGGTGTTTCAGAGAAAGCATGGGGACTGGGCACATCAATCATTCATTGTGAAGGTGCCTGCATTGCACCAGTCGGTTCAGTTACAAGCTTATCAGGCAAATGAACATGTTGGCTGGGCACTACAGCCTGATGTAAAACTGGTGCCTGAATAGAATCCCGAGATCCTATGAAGCGCTCAGCAGTTGGTGCTGCTAGCAGAGCAATTTGACTGGGCTTGTCAGTCGGAATTTGATCACATACCTGATAATCTTGCCTATCGGCTAAAGATAACTGCACTGCAGGAATGGGGATAGCTACCAAAGTAGGAATGTAATACGAAAAGGACTAAAAGCTTTTCTGTAACAAAGGAGGATTGTCAGGGGACCATGTGTTCTGATTACTGTTTTGGTTTCTTTCTGCATTCACAAGGACTCATTTGGAAGCATTCCAAATACTCCTATCACTCAGTTTAAATGCATTATTCGATGCCTTAGACAGTACTGTAAAAGGACCTCTGTACTTGGGACGTTTTCCTGGGATGCGTACCCTTACTCTATTCCCAACCTGTATGCAAGGAGGCTTTGCTCCTCTCTTTACATCCAATGTTTTTTGACGTACTGCTGTCCGTGGAACACCCTAGTTCTTGCAACATGAGGACTGCAAGAGGAGTTTGCAGGAGATAGTTGAAGATCAGTTATGGTCAACGGATGAGCGAGGTTGTCGACTATGTAAAAGCCTGGCTAGAGATGACCCTGTAGTCTCCTGTGCTGTCATCGTGTAAGTACCTAAGTATTCAGAAATGGCTTTCGTCAATGGACGTTGCTCAAGCTGTGCTAGATGAATTTGCTCCTTGAGCATCCCATTAAATCGCTCTACCTGTCCATTAGCTTGTGGATAATAGTTGGATAAACACAGATGTTTAATTCCTCATACTGCAAGGAAGGTCTCAAACTGCTGACATTTAAACTGTGGACAATTGTCCGTTACGATGGATTGGGGGAAACCCTCTCAGCTGAAAGCGGCAGATATAAAAGTTATAACAGCATCAGAAGTCACCTTGCGAGCGAAATGGACTTCAGGCCACTTGGAATAATAATCAACTAATGTTATGGCAAATCTGCAGTCAAGTAGAGCATGAGTCACAGGACCGACTATGTTCGTACCTAGCTTTTCCCATGCAGCCTCAGGAAAAAGAACTGGTTGTAACAGAGCAAATACCGGTTTAGCCGACTTGTCCGTGGCCTGACAAATGTAACAATTTCGGACTGCATTTTCCACCTGTTTGTCTAAACAAGGCCACCAGTACCTTTCTCTAAGTTGCTGTTTAGTCCTGGATGATCTTCATGAGCAAGCTGTACGAGTTTGTTTCTCAAGGATGCTAGGATAGCAACACGTTCATTGCGAAGAACCAGACCTTCAACATAAGAGAGTTTATCCTTAACTGCAAAATAAGGTAATAATTCAGAAGGCAAAGCCCTCTTTATGGGCCATCCATCAGCAGTGAATTTGATGACCTGCTGCAAAAGAGTGTCCTGTAAGGTAGCTGCTTGTAAATCAGCTTTACTAATGCATGGAGTGACTAGGGAGACAATTTCCTCCTCCAGCTGCTGAGCTGCAGGAAGCGGAAGAGCTAACTTGGACAAAGCATCTGCTACTACATTGTCCGAGCCCTTGCAATATTGCACAGTGAAGTTGTAATATAAGTGTCAAGCATACCATCTTTAAATGCGTAGCGGGCGTCGTCCTGCTGAACCAGCTAACAGTCATGTAGTTAATGCTTGGTGGTCAGTGCACAGAGTGAAGTGCCGACCCCACAGGCACACATGCCACCTCTCACAAGAAAATAAACATGCAAGTGCATCGCGTTTGCCAGCAGAATACCTGCGCTCAGCAGGGGACAATGTTCTTGAAGCAAAAGTGACAATGACCAACTGATCTCCATTTTTTTTGTTGAAACACTGCTCCAAGTCCGACATTTGATGCATCAGTAGTAATTATGATAGGAAGACTTTCATCAAATATGTGAATTACTGAATCATTTGCAAGAAGTTCCTTTATCCTAGTGAAACTAGCATGGGCCTCTTCAGACCATTCGAACGTCTGGCCTTGCCAGAGCATACGGCACAGTGGTTCAACAACATTGGCATAATGCGGTAAAAACTTTGCATAATAACCTGCTAAGCCAAGGAAAGACTGCAATGTCTTACTATCTGAGGGAGGAGGAGCATAGAGAATGGCATGTACCTTTGATTCAAAAGGTTATAACCCTTGAGCATTAATACAATGGCCCAGAAAATGCGCTTCGTTCGTAAAGACAGTTTTCAAGTTTGCATCGTGCTCTGCATGGTCTTTACCCCAAACCAAAATATCATCTAGATAACAGAGTACTACTGGACAACCCTTCAACACCTGAGACATCATTTTCTGGAAAGTCTTGGCAGTGGTGTCGATGTATGCCTGCGACACATGTCGCCATGTGTGCCAAGGAATAGCCGGTACGCCGGGACAGGACAAGAAGGGTGGGGGGAGAATTGCCACATTCATGTTGCAGAAGTAGCAGGCAGGAACCAGGGGTGCAGACAGCCCCGAAGAAGACACCGCAGTAGCATCGAAGGGTCAAGCAGATGACGTCACAGTCACAGAAAGTGCAGAAACGCTGCTTGCAAGGAGGGCAGCACCAGTAGCAGATGTGGTGACGAAGCAAGCTGGGAGTCATAACTCACATGTAGGCGCGATGCACGTGGATTATCCTCGTCGCCAAAATGTTATGTCGGAATGGCCGCCATGATTGCCACACTGGGTACGTTGGGCATGCTGGGACGGCGGCCTAAAGAGAGATTGACGCTCAGCCTCAGTCCCCGTTAGCCTCAGTCCCCGTCTGCCTGTCCCCATCTGCCTCTCCCTCTCTCTTCAGGCCACCCTCCCGTCGTGCCCAACGTGCCCGGCGTGGCGATCATGACGGCCACGCCGACATAGCAATATAATGTGTAAGCACGACTAAACGAGGATGTAGAAAGAAAAAGACACACAGAGACAGCGCTGTCTCTGTGTCGTGGCAGCAGCAGCAATCGAATTGACGTTTGTGCATCTCTCGCTTCAATACGAAAAGAATGTCGAAAGCACAGCACATACGTCGCTTCTGGCACTATATGCACCCTGCAAGCATAGCAGATCGCTCTAGACATACGGCACCTGCATGGCCCCGCCGTAAGCAGCAGCCGCCAGAGAAGAACGTCTCCCCCTCCCTCGCCTCACCCCCGTGCCTCGCACACGACAAGAGAGGGCGTGCTTCCAGCCCACCTTCCTTGCTCGCACACGCGATTGAGTCGCATTCACCGGCACACCCTCGCAAGCTTTCACTCGCACATACAGCACACAACGCGCGGCGCCGATTTTATCGGCCTTCGACTTTATAGGGAACCTCACAGTGAAGGCAACGGCAGAAAGGTGCCTGGAGTGTCCTTATAATTATCGCAATAAAAACATCCTATCACTGCTTCACTCAATGGTTATAACATTCCCTTCCCTGAACATCCTGTCATTATGTCTATGCCTGACATTTAATCACAGCATTATGCTTATGCGCGATCATACATGAGATAAAAACTTCACAATAAAAACTCATATCCAAATGCAAGTACAGGCCACCATCAGAAGTTGTTTTAAAGAAACAAAAAGGTGCTTGACACTGATGTTTCAGTACACACAGAAGCTTTCTTCAAGAGCTCCCCCCCCCCCCATATTGCTCAACGTTCAACACACACTTCCAACACAAGTTTATATGTTGTCCAATTCTCTTCTCTTGTGTCCCGTCTGCACGCCTCGCCTTTTTTGCATAATTTATATGTTGTGCTAATGAGTTCCCAAGAAAAGAACAATGGAGGAAGAAATGAAGTTGTAAAGACACTGAAGAAATTATTGTCACAATTTAAAAAATGTCATTTCCAAGGGTTGCTAAGCCATCACCAGGAGAGAGAATGGAAATGGCAGAAAAAGAAATGTCATTCAGCAAAATTCACTTCGCCACACTTGTACCACGTCAGAACTGAGTCAAGATTTCTCCTTAATCATGACACATTTCTCAAATGGGTTCACATAGAACTGATTTTACCCTACCGGTATCATTTGGCAGAGCAGCGAAAGCACCAGAAGACTCTGGCAGCCGGCACAGCCATTTATGAGCACATAATTGGCCACTGCAGTGGCAAAACACAGCGGTGGTGGCTCCACTTCCTCAAGCTCAGGTCCAGCACTGGAGCAATTGAAGCAAACATGCAAGGACGAAGTAGCAAAACAGGTTAAATGTGATCATTAAAGTTCTGTGTGATATGTTTTATTCA
The DNA here is from genome assembly GCF_050947875.1 of Dermacentor variabilis. Classification (NCBI taxonomy): domain Eukaryota; kingdom Metazoa; phylum Arthropoda; class Arachnida; order Ixodida; family Ixodidae; genus Dermacentor; species Dermacentor variabilis. The sequence goes on along the minus strand of NW_027460390.1, from coordinate 1,020,648 downwards.
ATGAATACGACACTGATGCCACAGGCTACCATTAGTACAGTGAAACCTCATTACACCGTAGTTGGCCGGAGCTCGGAAAAAGTACGTACTAAACGGTAGTACTGCTTCACCAAAATAGCATGAGGTCGCCCACTTACCTGTCAAAAACGGAACTCAAAGAGTGCGATGAAAGGGGAAAAAACATGCAGTATTTATTTACTTTACGCGACAAACGTGTTATTTTCGTTTGATGCCGCGACAGCCTAGGAACAACGACAGCGGCCTCAAACTAGCTGAAGCTGTGAGCCAGCTTTTGAACCAGCGCCCTCTTCTTGGCAAACACTTGCATGGCAGATTCCTCGTTGGCGTTGCATAATCTCCATGCACAGGCACGGTAGCGTTACAGAAGTCGCGGGGCACCTTTTCATTGCGGGGTGCTGTTGTCGTAGCGATGATTGCACTGATTAACGTAACGCGCAGCTTCTGCCACTGCCGGGCCTGAATCGCCCGTGCTGTTGCTTTCCGTGTCGTCCTTATCACTGTCGCTAGGCAACACTTCTGCAATAACAGAGGCAACAATGGCGAAAAGTCAGACCTCATAGCCGACATCTCGTCGCGGTCACAGCAGCGCTGCCGAGCAACTTCTTTGCATTCCAAATGCCACACACCGTAGTCAACAGTAGACCCATGTCGCATGCCAGCGCCGACTTTTCGCGTCACATTCGATAGCACAAACGATGTCTAATTTTTCTTCTATGCTAAGCACCCGGCGTCTTTTTCATCCAAGTTTCGGCATGACGCGAGCTCCCACTTGCACAACGCCACAACGCTCTCTGGCACAGCCCCGAAATGACGTTGATGTGGCTTTACGCATGAATGCACAGGGCGCTTGGAGGCCATTGTGCTGATCTCTGAAGCTTATTGTTCTGTCGGGCCACCCGATGGAGACGACGCACAGCCGTGTTTGCACGACGAAAAGTGGAAACGCTATGTGTTAACCGATACATATGCAATAAGTTGGTACGGTTTATGCGGATACAAAACACATTATGTTCAATGGCTGCTGAGTCGGGGATTTGACTTTACTACTTTTCAAATGAAAATACCGTTTAAGCAGGTAAGGTTTAACAAGGTTTCACTGTAGATATATCTACAGTATTAGCCAACACAGAAAACATAGTATGAGTATATAAGATCTTTCAAGGGAACAGAGTGCATAACTGGACAAGAGCACTTGTCCCATCTTTCGAACTTTTTCGTTCAAAGATGCTGCCTAACCAACTAGCCTAAGATTCAGACCTTAGTGTAAAATATTTCTGATATTTGTGTTTATGCATGTGCATGTAAGACAACCTTCAAACTTTAATGTGAAACTACATACCTTTCAGTTGTACAATTTGGCACAGATGATCAGAGTGCCAAAGGGAACACGCAAGTTTTACTAAGACCTGTTAACCTTAAACAATCACCTAAGTTGCCCTGTGGGAGGTAATTGTCGCAAGGTATAGCACTCCACTGAGCCACTCAGCACAGTGCAGCTGCCAGAAGCTAAACAATGACCTTCGCACTAAAGGCAGGGTACACATGACCAAATCTGTCCTTCCATCCTCCTCCATTGTGGATTTTCCCTAATTGACACCTGATTAGACTGGTTTCACAACTGCCAATTTTCCAGAAATGCTGAGCATCCCTCTCTATTTCTCTGCCCCCTGACCTTGTTTAGTGCTCAATGCACTGAGCTTTTAGTGGTACGAACACAGAGTTGCCGGTGTCCACTACCCAAGCTGACTGGTAGTGCAACAGCATCAGCGATGTTGATACCTCGTGAGCTCCATTTTCAATTTCTATGACGTCACCTCTGACCTGTTTCATCCGATCGGCATGCACTTTAAACATGCTGTTTTAAAAGGGTTAAACGTATATTTGCTGGGATCTCAAGGAATTCAAGCTTATTACTGTAATTACTGGGTTGGCAGTTATCCATTAAGAATAAGGGACACATGCATCTTGTCAGTAGTCTTTTAAGGCTGCAGGTTGAATTGTACAGGTTATGAACACTTCAGTAGTTGTTTTTGATGCAATGAAGCACATGCAGCTTATTGCTTAGCCTCTTAACTGATTACATTGCTTCACTGTGTATATGTGGTCATTTTATCACCAACAGAGTTAAATACTCAAGCTGTATAATGTAAAAGGCATATACACGGGATTTAATCCCCCATGGTTTGAACCAAATATGCAATTTCTGAGCACTCAACAACTTAACAGTTACTATTATCTGCCACATCATATAAAAATGTTGCTGAGATAATTCCTGTTTATGCAGGGCTCTTGCAAGAAACATATGAAAGGTAGACATCATCAGTTGAGGCAGTTGGCAAGGCCTGTCAGGTTCCTTTACACAAAATGTTAATATTTCGAGTCCAAAGCAAAGCTATAGAAACGTCTTATGCATAAACTGAACTGCTGGATAATTCAAGATATAAAATAACACTAGGTGGTGCGCCGCTGTATGGCACCCTTTCCCTCAGCACTTCCACTTCACTTTTACTTCCCCAATTGACTGCAACAATTACATGTACACAGGACTTGCATCAAAAGGCATACCAATGTCCGTTGATCCAGTCAACTACTCTTACGAATAATCAATGGCTGATCTTAGTCCCAACATGAGTGTGATACCTCACTGGAACACAGCTGCCCAACTAAAAGATGATGACTAACCAACAAGCCCACACAACTACCTTTATCGACATAACTGGGACACTTTTACAGTCAACCTAAGTTGGCCTACTGCCATGACATTCAGCTTCATGTAAAGTTCCTTGGCTGAAATATGGCCAGCGCTTGGTGTTTAAGTGCCATGTGCATCAGAAGCACACATAGTGGCAGTTGCACTGGATGTGTGGTGCACTCTGCATACAACATAAGGCTCGATGTGCTGCTCCCCTGCCGGCTCAGCACGTCATGTATCCACAGCCGGTATAAGTTAGTAGGTTATAGTCTAAACAAGTGGTGGGAATTGGGCAAGGTGAGATGGACTGGTGGGTAGTGAGACTACCACAGTTCACCGTTCAGAGAGCCCTGTGTACAAGTGAAAAACCTATTGTGTACAAAGCACAGGCATATCCAATGTTGTAGCTATGCCCACAGGTTGGTTTAATAACTTTAATAATCTGTCAACTTCACCCCAGTATCCCAACGCTAGCAGCAGTTTAAACAACCCACTACGCGAAACACTAAATCAGTTTAGACTGATTCTTAGACTGATTTAGACTGACCTGTTTTACCACGCTGGCAGGCAGCGTCCGAGTGTAAACAAATTCAACCCCACTCTGCAATGCCAACACGCCTAGGGACAAATGCATACAGCAGGAGCAAAGAAACTTCTCCTCCACAGAGCCTAGGCAAAGTCAGATATTCAAGGGGCAAAAGTCCCCTCCCCCCATTTTCTCTCTCGCACCCGCTCTTACTCGTGTCTGCGCACAAACATCAGACGCCTCGGGAAATGCCACGCCCCGCTGTACTTGCTAGCAATTGTAAAGATGTGTCCTGGTCCGCGCGCTTTGACAGCGATTTTGCCGCTGAAACTTTTCATGTAGAAGGACACTTGAAATAACTTTTGCCTCAGCCGACATGTACTTGGGGCCTGTGTGGCTAGTAATCTAGCAAAAAACTATGATTAAAATGGCTGAAAACTTTGTTAAATTGTAACTGTCACGAAGTTCCATTGTTAAATCGCAAAAAAGAAATACAGTTTTCAATGCAACTAAGATTGGGAAACGAAAATAGTTTGTTATATCGCAAATTTTATTAACTTGAGGTTCCTTATATTAAGGTTTGACTTCATTATAACAAAGTCATCAATATAACAAAGTATTTAATTTTCTATAACTTCTTGTCTGTGGAATGCCATGTATTTAGAACCTCAATATAACGAAATGCATTGATACATAAGTTGAACATAATGAAATTTTACTGCTGCCATGAAGGAATATAGAGACAATAAATGGAAACTTCCACTGATGCAGATGAGAAAGTGGTTCAATTAGAAGCGGTTGCTTGCACAGGCCCCTCTCGAACCACATGCTGTGCGACCAAAAGCAACCGCCAAAGCAGAGCAGCATCATGTTCCATAGAAATTCAGTGCAATAAGATCCTATTGCGCCCTATGAACAGTATGCTTTTGGTGCAAGTGAATGCGTGCGAGGGTGAGCCGTGAATGATGATCGCTTCATGAGTGCTATCTTCTCATACGAGTAAGAGGAAAGAGGGGGAGGGGTACAAGGTCGTGGTAATGCGATCAAGCATGCGCGAGGGGGGGTGGAGAAGGGGGGCAGGTTGGTGTGTGTCTCCTTTTTTAGTGCGGCCACGGCTGTGCGTGGCTGTCAGCGCGGCTTGTTAGAGGTTATCTGCCCCGTCTGTGAAGAGTGGACATTCCGAGATGGCATGGCATCTTGTGTGCTGTCTTCCTGCACATCTAGCACTAGAGGTTGCATTATCTCTAGTTTCGGAGACGTACTGAAACAAGAAGCAGATGAACCATTGGCTCCCCATTGCTGGCGCTTTTCATGATAGTGTGGGAGACGTTGCGAAGACGAAGCCACAGTTTATTTAGGCTGGCCAGTCATGGTGCTGCGGGATCACTGGAGGAGCCGATACCGTGGTCACTCAGGTCGAGCGCACTAGCATGGTATATCTCACACTACTGCATGTGAGCCCACTTTTTCTTCACTGGCTCTGGAGGCGATGGTCGTGCCGCTACAGGGCCCCACTCCTAGTGCAAAGCGCAATTGAAATATGTGCAAAAGCCACATGTATAGAAACTGCAAGCGTATAAACATGAGTGGCAATTCGCAGCATCCATTAAGAAGTCCAGATAAAGCCCGTGTTGTGGCGAAGGGCACAAATAGCTCTCTGGTAATCATGGCTCAGAGTGTCTGGACACAGGACGCATTGTCCTGTGCATTGAGGATGTCGTCTTGCGGTGTAAATGTCTGTGCGCCCAGTGCGGTGAAACTCGGCAAGCATAGTTGAAGCATATTGAGCAGTTCTTGGCGCATGCCGAGAGTTCAGGCTATTGAGGGGAACAACACAGAAGATTGCATCGTCAAATGATGTGCAACAATGGCAAAGAACTGCGAGTGGTGCTGTGCCTTGTTGCCCTCACTGATTCATGCTGCGTCACCATTTCAGGTGTGGGTATGCTTGTGCAGGGCAGCATATTGTGACGACCAGCAAGGCCTTGGTCTCAAAATGGCATGGTCAGTCCAGTCCCTGCTCGTTTGGTGCGTAATGTGCGAGGGCTTTCGTCAAAGGTGTACGAAAAGCAGATGCTGTTGTCGTTGGTAGTGTCGGGTTCACGCAATCTGAAAGAGGTGAACCAGGTAGCACTGGCAACGTAGGTTGTGAACGAGGCGGAGCAACAGTGATGTTGTAGTGCAAAATCACGACCTGCCGCAGGTTCTCGTAGATGCCCGAGCCTGGAAGAAGTCGCAGCTCTAAAAGAAGGCCGTCTAGCAGCTCACGACTTGCGTGGAGATAGCACAAGTGTTGGTCACTTATGTTGTTGACGTAGAACTGATACTCGAGCTGAAGAAACCAGATAGCAGAGCTGGCTCCTGCAAAACTTCGGTATGCCATGCATCTGCGGAAGGTGCGAGTACAGAACATCGGAAGGCTCGCCTGCTGCTGCTTGCAGCAAAATCTCGAATGACGACAGTAACAGGGTTGCGGTGGTCACTGAAGGCATCCTCAAGATTGTGCTTGTGGCGTCGCCGTGCCTGCGAGAGTGAAATTTGCACCTAGTGGAGCCAGTGAGAAAGTCTCTGAATCGGTGATGAGTGAGGTACCCCGAACTGAGAGTGGATAGCTTGCAGGAACGTCCAAGGAAGGAGAGCAGCGAGCCGCAGTGTAGCCAAAAGCGCTTGCATTTGGCCCAGTCAATTCCTTGGAAAGAGTTGTCATGCAGCTGCCTTTGAGCTTGGGAGGAGGCTCAGGGACAGAGAGGTTTGATGCTGGGGCTGGCACGTGCTGCTGATTGGCACAGGTGGACGCAGGCGATGTGGGATGAAAAGACTAAGAATGACACGACAGCTCAAATGGCAAGAGCTGTTGTGACTGAGCGCTCAAGGTAGAGTAGTGACCAAGGACCGCTGCCCGCAAGTCCTCGTAGAAGCCGGGGACCGGGTGGTGGCAGCCGGAGCCTGGAACCTTCTAGATACAGCAGTGGCTGTCCAGCTGGATAAACCACATGTCCGGCTTGTCAATGTAGAATTCCTGGACACCCTACAACCACGGCACATCTGCTGGACCGTGTGAGGTCACATCACTCTCGCCTTGGTGGAGTCGGTGTGTTGACACTGGCATGGCTGGGCTCAGTTGTCCGGTGTCACCAATCTGTGGGAGGCAGTGTGAGGAGGAAGCCACCATAGCAATTGTTTATTTAGGCCAGCCAGCCACGATGCCACGGGATCTCTGGAGTGGCCCATACTGCGGTCGCTCAGGTCGAGCGCGCTAGTGTGTTCTATTCTCGCGCTACATGCACGTGAGCCCTCTTCTTTTTTCACCGGTTCTGGAGGCAATAATCATGCTGCTACAATAGTGTTGTCCCACTATTAGCTGTGGGGGAGGAGTGGATGCGAAAGTGTGGCTCGCTTTGCTTAATTTATACCACCAATGTGACGATATCGTCGACACAACATGAAATCATATCTCTCATTGCCGACTCTCAAATTCAACAAAATTTAATTTTTTTCTCATTCAAATTTACTTTCTTTGATTGCCTGATAATTCGGAAAATTTTGCAGCCCCTTCCGGTAGGAAAAATGAATCGGCGACTGTACTTATTTGCATGAAAGGTCACACATGGTACCTGTCAATAAAATGCACCTGTCCAATAAAATGCTTATTTGAGGGTCAGCACATGTGTAGTATTTCTCGCCTTTTGGCTCCCTCTGTGTCGCAATTGCCCTTCCATGACAAATGCTTACTAACTCGCCCCTTTACTATCCTAGTGCAGCTTCTGCAACTTCTAGTGCTTAGTCTTTTGCTGACATTGTTCCTGTCAACTGTCATTATTGCCTTACTCTCTGAATAAGAACAATAAGGAGATCTGAGGGGCTAAATTTTTTGTTAGCTATAACCACACGAAGATGCAGACAATGAAGCCAGAGAAGTCACAGAAGAAATTATGTTTGTTTGAAATGTAGAAATCATTAGAAAGGAGAGATGAAAATGATGGTGGGAGCCAAACCCACATCTTCCCCATTATGTCTGCAGTGCTTCGCCAATTAAGCTACCGTGGTGGCCATACCCCTGTCTACTTTCTTTGGTATTTATGTGTGTGTAGAATGTTAGCTCTGGGAGTGTCAGCCAGTGCTACTCACGGCCAAGGCGAGGTATGTGGAACATCCTTCCTTCAACCAGAGACGTCACAAAGTATGTGATCTTAGGAGCAGGCAACTGGCCAATAAACCCTTGTATGCTACCTCATGGCATTGAGATTAACAAATTCAAGGCCCAGCTATGCAATGAGGGAGAAGAGTTAGGTGATCTGAGGGGCTCCATTTCTTATTAGTCACAACCACACGAAGAAAACAGACAATGAAACCAGAGAAGGCACAGAGAAAATTTTGGTGAAAAGTAGAAGTAATAGGGTAGAGAGATGTGAAAGCGGACAAAAAGACTTGACACAGGTGGGAGCTAAACTGCAATTAGTTTCCTATGTATGTAATCAATGTCCACAAGCTGTTGCCAGCTGACCTGTCATCTTGACTGCACAAAAGCTGCTCCCACTGAAGGACACACAGCATAAGCACAGCCAGCTGAACATCAGAATGCGTCCTGTGGCTCTGGAGCAGCAAATGCAGACACTCTGCAAATGAATCTGTACAAAAGAGAGTAAGAAGCATGACTTAGTAGAACAGGCTTCGACTGTGCAGTAGCTAGAATCTTGTTGGGTCTTGGGGATAAATGGTACAAATAACAACAATTTTCCTTTAAAACATGCATTTGCAGGTCTTTTCTAAGTTTTCAGATAGTTGAACAGTCATGGCTTTGCTAGCAAAATTTTATTCATATCAGCACATGAGGGAACCAGCAATCTGCATTCAGTAACAAGCTGCTGTTACCTTATGCAGATAGAGTTTCTTTTTTTGGAGAAAGAAGATCCGATTAATCTGTGTAGGAGTGACGGTTCACTAGACAGGTAGCAATAACTTATTTGTGAATTGAACAGTGAGTCATATATGATCTTTCTTTTATTTTCACAATAGACACATTAAAAAAATTAAATTACATGTTAAAACCACTATATGATTATGAGGCACGCCGTAGTGGGGGACTTCGGATTAATTTTGACCACCTGGGATTCTTTAACATGCACCTAAATCTAAAGTACATGGGTGTTTATGCATTTCGCCCCCGTCGAAATGCGGCTGCCATGACCAGGATTTGATTCCGCGACCTCGTGTTTAGCAGCGCAACACCAAAGCCACTAAGCAACCACGGCTGGCAGTAAACACACTGAACACCCGTAATGGGCATACATATTTTATTTAGCTACACTCAGTGCCTCTTCCAAAACCTTGCACTTTCTCCCATACAACTTCAGATGAGAGGTGACCATACCCTTAAGATAAAAAACATATCATCATCATCCCACACGAACTAGGGTCTCACCAGGCAAACTTTGGCACCCCATCTGGATGGTGGCCAGCAAATCAGCGTCTCGGAAATCCCCGGCAGCAAACCACAGAAACCAGGCAAATGCTACACCAGTGAGCTGAATTCTGCATCAGATACAGCGCACTGCTTTATCGATCTAGTTCTGACAGATGCTGCAATCAACAGACAGCAGCCTGAAGTGACCATTATGATGGCCATGGCTGCAAATAGGTCGTCCCCAAAACCCGACATTCATGACATGTCTCCGGCTCCCGTAATCGCTTCCGCTGCATGCAGCTAGCAAGAGTGTGGCCTTCGAAATTTGTATTTGTCACCCAGAGGGAGCCGTTGCTAGGGTGCACATTTGGAAACCACCTATTTGCTGTGCCATGAATAAGACCACAAGTTTATTCAATCCTGATAGGTGAAAGCATTGTGGCTGCATTCCAATTGTTATTGCTATGAAAAATAAATCCTACGGATCCCAACATAAGAGGCTGTAGCTGAAAGAAAATGTGAGCTTATTCCATTGAAACATGAGGCATCAGTGCAATGACTAAGTGACAGCAACTTAGTGTAACAATATATGGCCTCCGAGACCACTGAATTGACTGTGGTCTCAGATGCCACGATTCTGCGACCTATGTACTTGTAAGGTGGCACCAAAGCAGACTTACCGCAGTTGCATAGGGGCTAATGTCAGCTACTGAGCCATGCAATGCTGTTTTTTAACAAAGGTAAGAGAACAACAGCAGTAAAAAAATAGGTGGCCTTAAATCTGTGAATTTATGCTCACGATGAATGAACATTGGGAATTAAAAGGAGCGGTAGCCACTCATGCCTGCAAGCAGCATGACCAAAGCCTGCCTGTCTACTCATGACAGCCACAGCAGCTATTCCTGTTACTTTAGAATAAAAACAAGAACAGCCAACACAGGACGAGCTCGTCCTGTGTTGCGCTGTTCTTGCTTTTATTCTAAAGATGAACCAACCAGCCCCATTGAACACAATGCTTCCTGTTACTATTTTCCACAAGAGGCAGCATCAAACCTGCAGGAAACTAAAAGAAAAAAAAGGAGGGAGCAGAAGTGACAAAGGACAGTAACGATATGATCTTGAGAGAATTATTGGGGCATGCCAATGTCACCCAAGAGGTGATACCTCCCATACTGATTTTCCATCCACTGTTGGCAGCATCTCATTAGATCCTGCAAATGCCAACAGTTAGAAGTCTGCACTCTGACAGCAAGCAAGTATGTATACATGTGAGCTTCAGAGCAAAATGCACTCATGGCAGTTAGAGCCACAAGTATTGTGTCACCAGTCTGTCTGATCAGAGAGTAAGCTAGACTGGATGCAATAGTGTTCTTACAAGACAGATATGCAAACACATCTGCTCACTGCACAGCATGGTTGCTCAAACATATTCAGGCACAGATGCTGATGATCACAAATTGTCTAGGCAGACAAATGCGACGTAATATTACAGTTTCTTCCACCTTTAATGCAATCTGCCAGATGAAATGACCAATTTGTGCACTCCCATCAGGATTGAACTAATCGAAGCTGACCGTGTAATGGAAAGTGCATTTACAATTCAGCCACAATAGACAGAGAAATGGCATAACTATGTCCTTGTTATTTGCACAGTAGCTGAAGTCCACTTTGTTGATGTCATCAGCATCACAACAAAAGTAAGAGAAAGCTGCAGTGTTTTGGCCCTTAGTTTCTGACAGGCAGGAACCAGAGGAAGGAAGAACGGTTTTTCTGTGTCACCATGCTGAGTGCCTATGTACGTAGTTTTTATCAGTTCTTGTATTTTTTATTTTGTTTGCTTATTTTGACCCATCACACTAGCTCAGTGGGTATGGTATTCTGTTGCTCAACAAAAGGTTGCGGGATTGATTGCTAGCCACAGAAATCACACTCTGATGAGGGCAGAATGCAAGAATGCTCATATGTACATGCTTTGGGTGTATCTTTAACAAATGTGGTTGAAATTAAACTAGTGCCCCCCCCCCCCCCCAACAGTGGCTCATATTTCGTAGCTCCATTCGAATGTTAAACTCCAACAGTTATTTTTTTACTATTCTGGCTGGCTTTTACACTTTCTATTTCTTTTCTTTTTCATGCCCTACAAAGGTCACTAATGTGACTTTCGACTTTGGATGTACATTGTACACTCTATCATATAGGTTGCTGCCACACCATTTTGGCAAGTTTCAGAGCATATTTATTTAAAATACATAGAAGGATGAAAGATGGTAAGCAATTGCGTCAATGCTCCTGCAAACTGTTTGTGTGCTGCAAGTATCAACAAATACATGCTACATTACACATTGCAATCGACCACTCAGAAACAAAACTTCAGTCCAGTTTCTGGCACGTACAGTATAAAGGTTGTATGTTCATGGCTTCACCCTTTAGCAACAAACAGTTGTTAGTGAGTAATTGCATTTGTGCATATGTTTTTAAACTAAATTCTATATTTAATGAGGTTCACGCTCTTCAGACAGTACCAAATCTTGTGTTAATATGAATCTATATAGTAGTACTGCCAATAAGAACCCAGTGGGAGGCACATTTCAAATCACGGTACAAGCTATGGCAAGCAGGGATGAGCACAGGCACATGCTAAAGTTGTGTTAAGATGGCACCTTTATGTTCATAAATGGCACATCCATAGCACAGGCTTCTTGTTTGTACTTTCAGAACCTGAAGGACCCCCAGAAAGAAGTGGGTTACAATAAACAATTTAATTAAATTGTGGGGTTAAAATGTCCCGAAAACGCATAGTGGGTTATGAGTGAAGCTGTAGTGGGGGTGCTCCGGAATAATTTTGACCATGCGGGGTTCTTTAACGTGCAACCAATACATGGTACACAAACGTTTTTGCATTCATCCTCCACAGGTATGCAGCCCATCATGGCCAGGATCAAATTCTCAACCTCGTGCTCAACACAACAAACACTATAGGCAGGGAGCTACTGCAGTGAGTTACATTAAATAAAAATACAGACACAAAACAAACATCCTGTAAGTAGTTCCCAAATGCATGCTATCTTCAGCTGCAGATAGGTGCACCTAATACGACAGCAATAAAGGTACAGTGACTGTTTTCTTTTTTCAAATGTACAAGGGAACTATAAATGAAGCAAGTAAAAAAGGAACATCAAACCTATGCCAACAGACAATGAAGCCAAGGAAAGTATAGAAGAAAATTGCTCTTCTCTTATTTTTCTGTCAAAATAGCGTCCTCACGCACACTTTCTTTTGCTTTTTCTGGGTGACCAGTTTCCCCCGAAGTATCACTATTATTGCTATGCGCAAGACATGCATACAGTATCTGAAATTCTTTGAGTGTTGTCAATCCAAAACAAGAAAGTACCATCTAATCAGAGATAGCTGCGTACAGTAAGCAACATGGGAAGAGAAAAACAGGATGGGTGGTGTTGTTTACAGCACGCTGCTATCATGGATAAGTTCCAACTCGCCAGGTTCATCATCCTTGTACTTGTATAATCAGATTGCGTGCATAACGTGAACATGCTCAGGTGTATATGAGCACCAGTGATTACTCTGGAATGCATAATGATGCATTCATAAATATGAAGTTTAGTGTTTGACGGAAGCCCATCTGATCGGGATGAAACATGGTTAAATGGTAAACAAAAACCCGGAGCACTACGCCGACCAAATAAAGATTTAAAAGAAAAGAAGACGTTTCGGCTCCCACACGGGAGCCTTGTTCACAGGTAAAAAAAAAACTGTGGACAAGGCTCCCGTGTGGGAGCCGAAACGTCTTCTTTTCTTTTAAATCTTTATTTGGTCGGCGTAGTGCCCCAGGTTCTTGTTTACCATTTAACCATTCATAAATATGGTGGACGAACTGGGTCCATGTGTTTAATTTTAGCAACCTATGACAGTTCCCACTGCTATCGTTGCATTTGACCTTTACTTGCCTTTTTGGGCACAATTTCGCACAATAAAAAGTTAAACTGTCAACTCACATTTTTGGCAGCGTGTAATTGTTTATCAAAACAACTTTATGATACTTAACAATAAGGGTTGAGTTTCGATCGGCACAATATTATCCAATGAAAGAAAACAAAAATGAAGGCGGAAGTAAGTCCCCCTTGCCCCCAGTATGAACCAAGCCCACAAATGCAATGGCTGCCATGTCTGAAAATGTGATGAACTAATACGTACTCCCACAGCCATGTTAGACATGCAGGTACATAAAGAACCAAGAAAGTGAAAAGAGGGGGAGCCGTTACCACAGCTCAAATACTAGGAGGGCATTGCATGCCTTATGCAGCAGAGGCTGCTGGTCTTTGTTGCACTGGTAAAAGCTTTTTTCTTCCACTTTCATTTATTTTCTTCATTAGGAAGTTGAAGATCATCAGAAATCTAACCCTAATTTATACATAATTAGACATTTAAATAAGATAAACTGTTGATTTACCTTATACCTTCCTTGGCTCCATCATTTGTTGGCTTGATATGGCTGTTACATGACTAGACATTGAGCCCCTCGACTTTTACTCTCCCTCAAAGAAGGTCATCCACTTAATGCTTGTTATCAGTAAAGTGCAATACATGGAATAAAAGAAGCTGTCAGACGTGGCACATTTTATGAGAAAGTGCCTCGCACTCACAGCTCCTTCTGGTGCACCCTGATGTCCCACAAGAAGGGAAGCAGCACGTGGCACTCTTCCAGCACCTGGAGTGCCGTGGTGGCACTGTGCCCCTCTGCAAGGCAGAATGCCATGCACAGGCACTCCAGAAACTTCTCACAGGCGCGAGGCTGCTGGCAGTGCTGTTGGGCAACAGTGCGACTTCTGTTAAAATGGAAGACTAGAACAAGGAAAAAAGCCCAAGAATCATGACCTCGAAACAAAAGCTCTGCATGCATATAAGGCCAAGTCAGCTGTGGCAGGTGCAGGAGGTCAGCATTCACTACAGTAAAACCCACTTACAGCAATATTCACGTGTCAAAAAAAATCCCACTCGTATAACTGATAATTGTTATAACCGGGCTACACGAAAAAAAAGCAGAGGGGACAAACATTCAAACATTTTACTTGGACGGAAAGAAGTACAGTCAAACCTACTTGTAGCATTACTGGTTTTAACAATACTCACATGTAAAAATGAGCAGCCACTGCACTACAAAATCTTACGTGTGCTCTATGGTAAGATAAGCCTTCCTACATTGTTCCCATGCTGCATTATTGGCTATAACAATTAAATCTGGCTACTGGGTGCCTGCGCCTAAAAGAAAAGGAAAATGAAATCCACTAGCAGTAAAATTGACTGTTTAAATAAATAGATAGAAAAATAAAGAAAAAGCGCGGGAAGGAAAATTGCTGCCGACCGCATTAACTCTATATAGCGTAGTCTGCTGACACTTGAATAGCGGGCAGTTGTGCAGGGGGAGGGAGTAAAAGGAAAGAGAGAAAGAACAGAGTAAAGGCGAACTAGTTATATATTTACGATATAGCGACTAGGTAAAAAATATCCATAGTTCGCTTGTGGAGTGACTTCCTCCAGAGAGTTTGTCACCCGACACCGCACACCAGCACTGAAAGGTCACGGAGAGCAGCCGGGTAGCGAGGTCCGACTACTCGAGGAAGTCACGCAGTGTTTTGTGAGCTGCCTCCCACAAAGGGGGACCATGCAGCCATAATAGCGCTTTGGTGCTGTTGGCAGGCAGCCTGTGCGCCCAGTAACAACTTAGGAAAGGGGGACCATGCAGCCATAATAGCGCTTTGGTGCTGTTGGCAGGCAGCCTGTGCGCCCAGTAACAACTTAGGAGTTCCTCCTGCAGTGCTTTGAAAGCAATCTGCCGCCATCTGCCGTCCACCTTCCAATGTTGACGAGAGGGTGGAAACGACACGGAAGGGGGGCCCGCCAAGGGGGGCCAGCAATGCGATGTGATGAAGGCGTGCCGAGCAGGATGTGCAGCACAGAGGCAGGTGTGCCGAAGTGACTGGCATTCCCCCGCCCCTTTTTCTTTTCTTTTTTTTTCTCTTTTTTTCTTTTCAGACATTCTGCAGACTTTTCCTTTTCAGCGCACACACCCAGTAGCCATATTTAATTGTTACACCCATAATGAAGCATGGGAGCATTGTAGTAAGTGGTTTATATTATCATTGAACACATACGAAATTTGACAGTACATCAGCTGCTGATTGTTACATCTGATATATTGTTAAAACCGTGATCATTATAAGTTATTTGACAGTCATGCATTTATACTAGGGCAATAGCTTAGTCTTTTATTGCAAGCACAAGACTGCTGCTTGTATTGTGACAAACATGAATGGTCACTCTTACAACATGCTCATGTAAGAGCAGGTGTGTTCCAGTAGGTAGATTCTGGACTGGACAACAGCCTATTTTACTTATCAGAAGTGCCCTGAGGAAGCAGTGTGCCAGTCTAAGGTCAACTAGCCAAACATAAGTGTTTACTGCTGAAATTGCACCGTTTATTGTTCCACTAACAGAATGAACAGAATGAAACAGAAAAAGAGATGAGAAAAAAAAGGAATGTTTCTCTTGAGAGAGAGACTGTTTCAACAGCCATTTTGGGTACACATAGCTCCTGCTCCTAATTGCATGATAGATCCCGTGTTGCAAACATGCAAAATGAAATTCAGAGCCTGGCTCCAGCTAAATGGCACATGAATTCAACACACAAAACCTTCATAAATTTTCTATACAGTATTATTACATAGCAATGCAAGACAAAAAAAAGGGTTACCAACATCTTTTCCCGCTGCAGGTGGAATAAAATGGTATTCCATCATTTTTTCTTCGTTAATTTTGATGTGAAATGTTTTTAAAATCGCTCAGAAGGCATCGCTTGCTAAAACCGCATTTGGGAGCCCACAGCAAAACCACAAATGAGGCATGCAGTGCTGGGTGACATGGGTTAGGCCTTATTTGAAGTCAGAGAAGCGCAGAGCAAAATTAGTTGTGAAGGAAGACTCAGGAACATGGATCAAAATAAGTCGGCAGCTTTAGTGCACAAGCATCTGTACCTGAAAACCATGGACACAGAATGGAGGAAGAGGTCAAGAAAGTTGGCAACCAAGTACAAGGTAATTGAAGCTGTAAATAGAAAACCAGGAGTCATCAGAGAGAAAGTGAGAGAAACAGACAGTGAATTGCATGCAAAGCATGGAAACAAAACAGACCACAGAGGTTTACAAGAATGAGAAGAAAGAAATTAGAAACGAAAACCTGTACAATGACAAGAAGGAAAGTGCCTAGCTATTTGAGGCTCGAGCTGGTTGCCTAAGGACAAAAACATACCCGGAGCAAGTATTCGCAACAAGATGAGGCATGTGTATGCTGCAGCGAAAATCAAATCACTCGGCACATCCTAATGGAATGAAAAGGTATTCATGCAGTTGAGACCCGTAGGTAATATACACTTTCCAGAAGCGCTTGGGTTTAACATGGACGAAGGCATCGACCAGTCAACTGTCGAGATAAGCTAGAGACGTGTAGAGTATCGGTGGAAAAAAGCAGGGAAGAGATTGATACGACCAGATCCGTTACAGGCATAGGCAGCGGCACAAGGTAGATAGAGAAGTTTTTAGGAAGAAAAAGAAGATTAAGGAGATTTATACAAAAATGCTAGAATGAAAAGCATGTATAGCATACCTCAGGAACTAAAGCAGGCTAGGTGACTATTTCTCACCACCCCATTTCAAAGGGGATGCCAATAAATAATGATCATCATCATCGTTACAAAAATCTGTTATAGTATAATCGCTTATATTTTCGCAACTGTACAGCCCACACGCGTTACTTTGAAAATAGCCATTATTTGATTGCGTGCACAGATTGCACTGCTGTTGCGCCATGCATGATGCAATCAGAGCTAAATTTAGCCTCTCGCTCGTCATTCAGAGAAGTACAGCTTGGCAGCATGTCTGTCAATTCGAGCGTAAGTGGTCACATTTGAAAGAGCTCACTGGAGAATAATAAGTGTAATCCATCGAACCCAAAACAGTGCTCATCAAGAGTTATAAGGCCGACATATGTGCAATTTTTTTGCTGAAGTTTCCTGCGTGCTCAGCAATGGCAGCCCCATGTTCAACACACAGGGTCCAAAAATGACATGAGAGAATTGGGCAGAAAGATAGAAGTCAAATCATGCCAACCGTCTTTAACCGTAGCAGGCCCACTATGAACACAGAGCGAGCACAATTGCAAGATCAAAGCATAGGACCCCCACTAAATGAATAATAAGTTAAGCAGGTAAACTTTCTAATAAGTGAATAAGTGTAATGCGCTTTACTTTGATATTGTTTTGTAGAGGAAAGAAGACATTACTCAATCATACATGTGTTGTGTACAGAGATGGCGCTATTGTGCCACGCATGATAAGCCCTATTCAGGGGGCTTAAAGCATGACACAAAGCTCAATTCACCCCTGCATGCAGTGTTCTGAGAGGCTTCGCTGGGCAGTATGTTTGCCCATTCAAGCAGGAATAGTCACATTTGAGAGAGCTCACTATGGCATAATAGGCATAATTATTCAGACTCAGACTGGTGCTCATAAGGAGTTATAAGGCCTACAAGTGTGCAAGTTGTTGCAGGCATTTAAGCTTCCTTGGCTATAACGTCCCTGTGTCCGACATGAAGGGTCCAGAAATGAGGTGAAGAGACTCGTGCATCAAGACAGAGGGATACCCAACCCCCTCTGATCATGACGGAACATGTCCGTCTTCATACGGAACACAAGCACAGGAGATTGAGGCGAGCACAGGATTCCCAAAGATCTATGAGTGCGGTGGGCTGAAGCGGCGCAGGGCAGTCTCGGTTGCCATCATTAGGGGGCTAATTTCTGTACCCTAGTGCCCTAACACCCTCTGCAAAACAAGTGGGCCCACAACAAATAGTGAATTATAATGACTGCGAAATTAGATCGTAAGACCCCCACTAGCTATAACATAAGTTAAGCATGTAAGCTTTCCAATGCGTGAATAAATGTAAATTGGGTATCTGGTTAAGTCATTTCTGTACCCTAGTGCCCATACACCCTCTGCAGCACGCACAAGGCCTCTTACGTACCAGCTGCGGCTGTGTCCCTGATACAGCCTACCTATTTTCTTTTTTTTTTTTTTCTCGAAGCTACTATTAGCACAGACAAGTACTTTCAGACATTTCATTGCATCAGCGTCTTCTATCATGTGGAACTGAAAGGGAAAGTGAGCGTAAGTAAGCGGCTTCAGCCATCTGCCTTTCTCTGTGGTGCCAATGATTTGCAAACTGTTGCGCTTCTTGTGGGTACTTACATTACAGTGCTGCAGTACATGCATGAAATGGCACTTTCAATGTGCTTTAAACCTTTAATGACGGCACATACAAATACCTGAATGAAATTTTTTTTCCTATCCTAAATGAGCAAAACACACAGAGACTAAGCATATTCAATGAAAAGAAAAAATATTTTGCAGAAAATTTTTCAGCAATACAGGAAAAACCTCGGGCAGAAAACTGGAACTGGGCTTCACCCCACAAGCCACCTATGGTTTTGTTTGGAATTTGTACAGACAACACTAGTCATATGTGAACCATACATGTGCATTTCATTTGCTTTACATCCCATGCGCAACACCACTGCAGCTAGACCCCCCCCCCCCCCACCTTGCATCAGTAAAAAAATAAATAAAAAATTATGGGGTTTTATGTGCCAAAACCACACTCTGATTATGAGGCATGCCGTAGCGGGGGACTCCGAAATAATTTTGATCACCTGGGGTTCTTTAACATGCATCTAAATGTAAGTACACAGGTGTTTTTGCATTTCACCCCCATCTTCTGTCCCCTCTGACTGCGCTCTCAAAAGAAAGCGAGTAACATGCTGAACTTCTTCCTCGCCCTGTGTTTCTGCTCTAAACCAACAAATGATGCTTGCTGCCTGTCATTCGGTGTTGGCCCACGACATGTGGTCAAAAACTTTGTACTCAATACCAAAACTTGGCAAGAAAAAAAAATGTTCCTGGTATGTTGCCTGTAGGCAACATCCATTCATAAAGGGTTAAAGGTTTTGCCCTCCAAATACTAGTTTATAACTCAAGCCAGTTGAAAAAAACTAATGAAAGTAAATAGACTGTTTAGGTGCTAAAACATGATTTCTGGCAAGCACTAACTGACCCAAGATCACTATGCTTTCAACTCCTTACTATCAGAAACTGAGCATGCCTTGACTAGATGACTTCCTCCGAGCATTTGAAGGCGTGTCGGTATCAATCTAACCTGCCATTTTATTTTGCCTAATTTCTTGAAATGATATGCTGTACTTTAGCCTGAATAGCAAACCATATTACATCAATTTTGCTGCCTTAAAAATGTCCAGGGGTTTCTGGTCACTACAAGTAGGCCAACACTACATTATTTACCTTGCACTTTCAACCTTTTCCAGTTATTTTCTACATAGTCCCACTTTCTATGTTACTTGTCCGAGTAAAAATCATGCTTGCATGGTTTAATGTCGTCTTGTTTTCAATTATTTTACTCTGTTACCTTTAAAATGGCCACTTTGCTGTGCCCATATTTTCTTGTCTGCATCTGTGTAATATTGTTACGCTGCATTTGGACAAGACCGTGCATGCAAGAGGAAGACAAAGAGGAAGTGGTAGGCTGTCTCCTGGAGCTGTGACCTTTGTACCAGTCTGCGCAATCACCACAAACTTTCCCCCATGTAAATACTTCTAAATACAGATGTGCATCAATCTTTCTTTGTGACAATATATTTCTTCGTTTTGTCTGCCTTGTCTTCATTTCAGCAATGAAGCCAACCTTACTGTGGTGCATGATAACATCATCACATTAACAAGCCTCTCAGAGTCAAATATGACAGTTAACTCGCATGAAAACTGACCTGACAGTGAGGCAGGAAAACAGCAACGAGTTGCCTAACAACAAAAGACACCAGCCAGTTCAGTCGGTCCTCAGGCGTCAACTCCAATCCATAGGAATCTTCGTTAGCCACAGGATCTTGGCACATGTACCTGTGCACCCTGCATATTCACACTCTAGCTGCATTCAAATCTGCTTAGCAATACAGATTTAAAACATGCCTTAGGAAGAAAAGAACTAAACCCAGGGAGGCACAAGCTACACAAAATTATGCACAAAATAAACAAAGACAGTTCCAGACACTGAATTTATTTGTGCTAAGAAGCATAAACCAAATATGAAAAGTGTTTATTCAGACACCACAGATTGGCAGGGCTAAAAATTGGATGACCATAAGGCCAAAAATTTCACCAAAGATCACGATACTCCCTAATGCGAAATTTGAGTGCAGCTCTGTACATGTTTTCATTTCGCGGTATATTGGCTGGCGCAGACAATCTGTCTCGTGCAACACGTTCCAAACGGAGCGCAGTGTGGCGTGTCTGCCTCGCTAATTGCGACATTGCAAAAGGCAGCGTGGGGGTGACGAGTGGGTGTGATTCACAGCAGCTACTGCAGACAGACCTCCACTCATGCAGCACCTTGTTTCCATACAGATGGCGTGCGCTACTCTGGTGCCATATCGTAGCCATAATTTTGGCACAGCTCGTCTTGCACAGCACTACGCTTTTCTTCTTATGCTTTCGTTCCACGAACCATGAGAGCGGCCCTTTGCCATGGGAAGTCATGCCACCAGTGCCAGCGGTAACAACACCCAAGGGAGTGTCACATCGGGCCTTACTTGTAGCTGCTCGCCATCGCCCCTTGGGGCAGCAATGATCCCTGTGACACACGCTGGTACTGTGTACTGATCTCAGCAGCTGACGCCGCAGACGAGCGTAGCCCTCCCCACCTCAGAATCTCCCACATGGCTGCAGATGCCGTGGCCGCCGGCAACTCTGCGCATGCGCAGGCAGTCTCCCCTCCACTCCTTCTCCGCTTTACACTGCATGGTTCTGCTACACCCTCCTCCTGCGCTTTCCTCTTCCTCTCTTCACTATGGCCTCTCTTTCATCTACTGCTGTGCTCTGCATTCGCTTTCATTCTTCACAGCGCTCGTTCACTCAATTACACCAACGTCACCAACGCTCACCACAGGAAGGGGCTATTAAGAACTGAGCTCTAAAGTGAAACACCTAAGCATGTACATCAATTATCTATGCTGCATAAGTGTGTGATGGGCCATATTTCTTCTTTTCTTTTTTTTTTTTTGCAAGATGGTTATTAATGTTTTGGCACCCTTTAAAACAAACAATTTCTTTTATCATCATCATCAGCCTATGTTTATGTCCACTGCAGGACGAAGGCCTCCCCCAATGATGTCCAATAACCCGTTTCAACTTATTATAAGTTGTGCCTGCATATTTCCTGATTCACCCAATTCTCTGCAGTCCTTGACTGTGCCTCCCCTCCCTTGGCACTCATCCTGTGATTAATAGACCACTGGTTATCTGCCCTACGTATTAAGCTAGATTTTTTTCTCTTAAAGTCAACTAGAATATCGGCTACCCTCATTTGCTCTCTTAATCCACACCGCTGTCTTCTTGTCTCTAAATGTTATGCCTAAAATTTTTTGTTCCATCACTCATTACATGGTCTTCAACTTTTTCTCAAGCCTGTTAACCTCCAAGTTTCTGCCCCATGTGTGAACACTGGTAGAACGCAACGATTGTACTATCACACTCAGTATCAGCTACAATGCAAACGCGCATAGCAAAGTGAACCTGCATTGTAGCTTGTACTGAGCATGATAGATTGCAGTAAGTTGCCAGTCATGATTTGGTAATGCCAGCCATATGAGCTCTAACCCATTTTTATTCTGTAAATGCCTTCTCAATATCTGGGTCCCCTGTGAGTAATCTGCCCAGATATTATTTATTTACCTATCTAGATCTAGGTCAATTACACATTTTCTTTAGGTCCTTCACAAATTTACAATTTATGCCATCTCCTAGAGATGGTGCACCTACCATCTGGCATGGCAGGCAGAACAGTGATACTGCCACAGCTGTCACCACACATACTTCTAAGTTGAAAAAATGTTATAGCTGTTCATTTTGCTTGCCTTGCAGAACCTTGATCATGTTATTAGTATTTTACCACATTCAAACTGTCATATGCCAACAATACTGTGAATTTATGTCAATGAAGCTTCTGTTGAACGAATTTAAATTTAAGTCCTTTGAGTTGCCCACTGGCAAAGCCAACTGTGTTTACCTACACTACAAATACGGCCTCATCTGAAAGGACAACTTCCATATCCATAAAACAGGTCATCATGCATCATAAAAATACAAGATGGATGTAGTGGCTCTCATAATGTGTTCCCGCAGTAAATGTTCTACAAACTGTTTAAGATAAATAGGGTGAGTACCAACGTATCTACATTTTCTCATTTTTGCACACCAGTAAATGTTTCAAGTATAAAGCTTCCCACTGAGCAGAGACAGGTCTTGCAATGACAGTCATGGATGTAATGTAAAACAATGACATCGTCAAAGGGCAACTACCATAGACATCAACTACATCATGTACATGCTAACTTATTTGGCCTGTATTTTCATGCATAAGGTAATGAAGAGATTTGGGTAATGTGCCAACCATTCTCTCTGACCCCGTTCCAGCAGCTGCAGTGACAAATAACTCCAGTTTAGCAGGCAGATCACTAATCTATAGAGCAGAAGAAACTGACAACTCTACACAAAAATACCACACTCTATCTGTCTAGTTCTCTTTGTCTCTTCCATACTGTACATAAAATGGCAAATTATTACTGCGACTAGCATTCTTAGGATACGTCATGCACTTTCCGGTAGCTATCATTGGTGTCTCTAACCATTTTCCAGTAAACTTGGGTCACTGGGTAGTCCATGGTATAATGGGTAGAGCATTGGACTACTGTGCTGATGAAACTGGTTTCAGAACGAACCGACGGATCAACGTGAGTCATGCGCAGCTCCTCAAGGAACATCTTTGATGCCACCTTGGGTAACTGGGTATGTGCCACTTAATATGTACCACTTTTCAATGACAAAAAAAAATCCTTTAATATATCTAAAGAGTTGGGTGGAATCAAGCCTGAATTGTATTATATCTTTGTCAGAACCACGGACTGCTCAAGGACATAATTGCTTTTAAAGTCCTGGATGTACATTTCAACTTGCAGCCTTCGAAAGGCCGCAGTTGGGTGCCTTTTGTCATCCGTGATGACACAGTGGTCCAGCTCGAATCGGTCAGAACTTTCATAAAAGTCGACAGCAATAATGCCCTTAATAACTTCTACATAGTTCCACATGCATCTGACTTCATCCGGCATGAATATGTTACACAATCGTATTCAAGGTTAATTTTCCAGATGATTAGGAGCAAGGCACCCAATTGCATACCAAGGGACTGAGGAGGACATTCAGACTATAATGTCTGAATATATCTTCACACATGCACCATCAGCAAAAGTTTGCAGTGATGCCGCCAGATGGCACAGTGTGTCTAGAAGGAAGCACAAATGAGGACCCTGGCAGCGTACATGCCTCATACATGACGCATATCAGCATCGGCAATACGGTGTGTCGCTGCATTGCTTCGATGCTAACCGCACTAACGCTGACATTTATTGTGAGATCAGTTCTGCCGGAACCATTTTGGTTACAGCACTGCACAACACCGTCCATGGCCTGAGAGACTGAGCCTTCTGGAAATAAATGTGACACTGCAGTGTCAAGTCACTCTAGTTCCACAATGATGCATCACCAACATGCTCATATTCACACAATGCCATTAGCTCAAACAGTAAAACAATCTATACCTTAAAGACTTGCTACAACTGGGAGGCAAATCCATAGGGATAAGGGATGAATAAGATTATCTGTTTGATAAGGTAATGCCAGTGATAGTGTCAAGACGCATACTCGGCCCATTGAAGCAAAAGGTGCAGGCCGGCACAGAGGAGCCTGCCTTCCATTAAATCCTGCTCCTGGCTCCTAGAAAGTGGCACTGAAGGGTCAGAAGCAGCAGCGACTGCTTCACCAGAACAGCTTCCACATGACGAGGCCAATGCGGTAGACAAGGAGTCCATGCAGACCTTAACATGCTGTCTCAGCAGAGCCAAGGGCACAGGAGTGGGAAGAATAAATCCACTGCAGTAGGAAGGAGAAACATCATGTGATTCAGTGGAATCCTTGTGCAAGTTCTACTAAATCTTCAAGGCCAAAACACACTTTGAAGATGCAGGTACTGCTTTGAAGCAATGCAAGCACATCAGATTTAAATCTGCATTTTAATTTCAACCTCAACAACGAGTATTTCAACTGTATACCTTCTTCAGCTAAAAAACACGGATTGGATGGGCCACTCCTATCACAATCAGAGGTGTTCAAACAGGCTATCAGTCCCAGCAATGCATGAAAACCTTTTATGGCTTGAGATACAGAACCATGGACATCTTTTTCAGATGTATTATTTATGGAACTTCTGCAATTAAGTGTGACACTGCAATGTGAAGTCACTCTAGTTTACAACATGAGTTATGCCATTCAAAGCTCTAGAACTCCTTCACTTACTTGTAAGCAGTAAGAAGTGCAGAAATAACTGGATTATTTATAACTGAATTAGCCTTAAATGCTATTGCCCATTAAGCCAATCACTGTATATGATCAAAGGATTGTCTATGCGAGGATGAAATGAATTAGTTGTCTTCACATGTTTCAATTATGCAATAAGCTTAGCAGCGTTTATCACAAGCCATACTCATAAAAAATTATGAGACTGTGGTATACTAAATACATAGGGTTCTACAGTAGTATCACCAAATTTAACGTCAGAATATGTGTAGCATAAGTGACTAAATTATATGTGCACAGAAAGTAAACCTAGCTTTGCTATGCCACATAAAGTTTCCTTGGTATGTAAAACACAATCATGAATTTCTAAAGGTTCACTTTGAGGTTGTTCAGGAGATTACGTATAGTAATGCACTTGAATAGTGTCGCCATGCAAGTAACAGCAGTTTCACTCCAGTGTTTACTGTGCAGCACAAGCCTGTTTTAAAGCTTGTTTATACTTTTGAAGATTTTGTTGGTGGCTGCTCACGCTGTTGCATGCATTTCAAGATTGGCTACATTTGTTTCTGCGCATGGATTGCGTAAATATAAACACTTTAACAGCAAATTTCTCGACATTGCAAATTATTTACATAGGAAAGTAGAAGCAGAAAAACATTAGGACAATGCCTAAAAATCTGTTGTATACAACAGGCAGTGCAAAGGTGCAGGTGTTAATGCTGTGACCATTAGTAGGCAAAACAGGAGTGCCCAACAATAGCAGAACCTCATGATACAGATCTTCCTTCCTCTAAACAGTCAACAATTGCTTCCAAGACAGCCTTGTTTTCAGATACAACCAAACAATCAAAGTGCACAAAATATAATTTACTCAGTGAATGAAACTGGCATGGCAAAAGCACCAATAATTTTTTGGTTGTGGCAGCGAAAAAGTCTGTTATAATGTAAAATCTGGCTTTCACTGATTTGCATATAACTTAGATCAAAATGAATAAAATACTGCCTCTTCAATACCTGATCATTTACCTGACAATATTATACATGGCCCAGAGATTGGTATATGTCATCATGCTCTGCATTTGTTTACAGCAAAGATAGTACACAGTGTGCTTGCTTGTAAGCCAGCATTGAGTGTTTTTGGAAAAGCCTCTCCAGATATGGCTTACTAAAGAACAGCCCAACATATGCATACATGCTAGACAGTGCCCTAAGAACGTATGCACTACAGATGAACAGCACAGTTGAAGTACTCGAGTGCAACATGCAAATTGGTGTGCTTATTGGTGCACTTACCTGCACAGTTCTCCAAAGACCTCCAGCGCAGCCAACACTACCGCCTGGTGACCCGTAGCCATTTGATCAGACAGATGTTGCACAAACAACTTCACAAGGTCATGACTTGCCCTAAAGCCTTGCTGTCTGTTGGAGGAAAACTGTTGCACTCATTGAGATTGATATAGTATTGTTCTTGTTCTTTGTTAAGAAATAAGCCTATGCAACCAAGTGCAGTGGTTACAGTATGAAATGAATTAGATTACAAAGAAACATGACAAAGATCAAAACACTGAAGATATTCATGCAGTGGGATTGATTAATTGCATTGTCAAAGAAAGATCAGCAGTAACATAGATGTGAAAGCGTCAAATGGCACATTGAGTGAAAATGAAAAAGCCAGCAGCATCTATAGCAATGAAACCTCCCGTTGGCTGTGACCCAGTGTCACAAGCACGACCCGCACACTTGTGATGCTGGCTCGTGCTTGCTGGCTCGGGCCTTGACGGAGCTGAGTGGGCAAAAGGGAACACCTGCTACTGCGGTCCCTGTCACCCTCACTTTCGGAAGCCTGCATTATCCGTTCGCTCTTGGTCTGTGCAAGCTCCCGCCTGCATTCTAATAGCTCCTCGGTAAGGTCAAATCAAAATGCGCCAAGCGTCTCAACACACTCGCTTGCCCACGGGGAGTTTATAATTCGAAAGGAAGGACCACTCAGCGACGTTCAATATTGGACATTGATGCTTTCACATTCACAACTCATAAGAAGTGCTTAGGTGTTGGATATTTTTACGCTAAGGTCGAAGAAAAACCAAGATTTATTATCTGGTGCCTCAGCACCTATTACAGTACCAGTACATGGGTAGCGAGGTAATCTGAAATATACAGACTACTTATGGTAGTCTCTCCTATAGCAGTCTTATAATAGGCTGAAAGTAGAGCCACAATACTCAATATTGTAAACCAATAACCAAAGTTGCTGAAAATCATTCTTTTCTCATTTAAATGTAAGCTCAGTCTCCATCCAACATGGGAAAGTTTTTCATAATACAGTTAAACCTGGATATAACGAAGACACTAAAATCAGTATTTTACTTTGTTATAATGAAATTCAACCACCACCGCCAGATTTTCCTTCCATAAAAGAGGCCGTAAAATTTTTCTGATCATTATTTTGAAAATTTTTCTACTTTACAAATGCCAAGAGGATTTTGTGCTTAGTACTGTACTGCTACTCGTGCTTATCACTGTTATTGCCACAAGCAGCAGAGAGAAGAGCACCACAAAAACACCTAATTGGGCATCGACACAGCGCATGCTCGAAAATACGCGTCATAGAATGCATCGTCTATACGAATGTGTGATACACTGCACTGACACCATACATTGCCCAATGAACTATCCTATCGGCGCCCCCTGGCCAGACGCCATATGACATGCTGAAGAAGGCAATCCGTGAACACACACGATTTCCAAATGAAAATGACTGCAACAGCTTCTCTTGTTGATAGAGCTTGGGAATCACCACCCACCACAGCTCCTGAGACAGATGCAGGCCCTCCCTGGCACTCGTCTGCGCTCGTTCCACAATGGCCTCCTAAAGGAACTTTTTATCTGGCAGTTACCACCCACCAGGGTTCGTATAGACTATTCAAGATTCAAGGAAAATTCAAGGACAATTCAAGAATGCCAAAGGCTAAAATTCAAGGAGGAGGTAACAAATCTTGTTCATACACATATACTAGAAAATAGTGAAATCTCCTTCTTAGCTGCAATTTCTTGCAACCAGGCAATTGTTGGACACACTTTTAAAGCTCTTCACTCAAAGTCGACTTTTCCAATGTAATGATGTCAATTGCCATCTAACATTGTGGTTAGTAGCGTCTGGCTTCAGCTGAAGATGATACTCGTCGCAATAAAGTGAAATGACTCAAGCATGCTTTCCTTTACGCATTTCTATAGCCTAGAGCTGGAAAATAGAGCCATGATGACTGCAGTATGAACAAACTAGCAAAACAACAAAAATAGCGGTACGGTTAGGTCACTTGATCTGGCTTTGTCTAGCTCCACGATCGCAATTGTAATTTAAACAAGCCTATCATTGGTGGCTGTGGACAGGCAATTTTGCAGCAATCAGCAACACTCTGCAAAGAAAATATCAAGGACTGTTTCTTGATATACTGTGGGGCTATTGAGTTTGTCGTTCGAAACTGCCCAGGACTGCCCGAGGCTTTCAGGACTGCCTGGTGCTTTCAGCCAATGAGCGCTGCGTATGCAGCATCTTAGACAGTCCTGGACCGTCTGGGATGACAAATCAAAGAGATAGAATGTCCGTGGCATAGCAACAATTCAGAGTTTGTTCCTTTCAATGTTCAAAAGTTACCCCCAACCCGTTTTCAAGGACATCAAGGAGAAGATTTATTTTCAAGGCGTTTTAAGGGCCCTTAAATATATTTTTCCAAATTCAAGGGTAATCAAGTAACACAATATGCAAGAATCCTGACTCACAGCTCAGATGGTTTTGGCATCTGCACCAGAGCTGAATCTGTTCGTGCTGGACACCATCGTGGAAAAGGTGTGCCATGTAGCACTTTCCCAGCTATTGGTGGCAGCTGCAAGTTCTGAGACACACATGGCATCCTCCACGCTAGCAGCAACACTACCCACTAATCAATATTCTAATTTAAAACCTACTTCTTCAAGGCAGGATGATCTCGCTAAGGTTCATGCCAACATTCGAAGACTTGCAAATCGTGCCGCAAGCAACCTCACCACAAAGGAGGATGGCGCCGCACCAAGACAGCTCAGAGACAGGCAACATTTCACATGGTCTCCACTTTGGTCACCAACTGTCTCCCACCATCCATCTCCACAGGAAGTCTTCAGAGTCTCCAATGACTGCTGGTACCACTGATTATTCAGGCCATCAGTGCAGCATTTTACTCGGCCATGTGACTGGCCGGGAAATGACCTCAGGAGCCACTAATGGTAACGAGTGACTCCTGCCTGCCTGCCAGTCACCTGTTCTTTGTTCGAGACTTTATCAATGGACTACAGTTTCTCGTTGACATGGGAGCAGAGGTAAACGAACTGCCCACACGTAGTATAGACAGGAACGGTAAACCTATGATGAAACTGCAAGCTGTCAACGGCAGCACAATCGACGTGTACCGCCACAGGTCTCTCATGCTTAGCATTTGACTTAAAAGGGCATTCAGGTGGATATTTCTGGTATCTTCAGTCAGTCACGCAATACTAGGTGCTGACTTTCTTTCAGACTACACCCTCCTAGTTGACAAGGCAAATAAAAAGATAATGGATTCCACAACTAGATAAGTTTAGCCGACAAGGTTTCCACCATTTCATCACTCATGCTTATAGTGCCGCACAGTGTTCGAAAGCTCTTCTCCTCACTACTAAACGAGTTTCCATCCCTTACTGCTTCACCCGACTGGACTAAACATGCCTGTCACAATGTCGCATATTACATCATCACTAAAGGCCTGCCGTGCCATGCATCACCCCGTCAACTCGCACTGGAGAAGTAAACTATAGCCAAACATGGTTTCGAACAGATGCTAGAGGTTGGTATCGCTCACCCATCGTGTAGTGTTTGGTACTCACTACTTCTCGTGGTGCCAAAAAAGACAGGTCATTAGCGCCCATGCAGAGGTGATTGTGCCCTGAATGTTGCAACGGTCCCTGACAGATACCTCCTGCCAAACATTCAGGACTTTACTGCCAGTCTTCAAGGAGCAAGAGTGTTTTCAAAAATTGAATTGGCAAAAGGCTATCATCAACTTCCTATGACCAAAAAGAGATATTGCCCAGGTCGCCATTACAATCGCTTTGGGTTATTTGAATTTCTTCAAATGCCATTTGGCCTCGAAAATGCTGCACAGACATTTCAACGGTTTATTGACATTGTAGTCCATTGGCTGCCATTCGTGTTTGCTTATATCGACGACATCCTGGTTGCCAGGTCATCACAAGAAGCTTGTCTTGAACACATTTGGACCCTCTTCTACTGACTTCAAGAGCGTGGTGTAGTTATCAGTTCGGACAAGTGCCAGTTTGGCATGCCATCTCTGGAGTTTCTTGGCCATAGCATGAACAGAGATGGCATCAAACCTCTGCCTACCAAGGTGGAAGCCATTGCAAGTTAACTTCGTCTGAACTCGATATGACAACTCCAACGTTTTCTTGGCTCAATAAATTTCTACAGCTGTTTTATGCCTTTCTGTGCCACAACACTTAAAACTGCTTGAAGATCTTTTGGCTCACACGAACTCTGCAGCATCAACTCCAGCCTGGACTGATGCAGCAGAAAAGGCTTTCGTGGTCATAAAGGATCAACCAGCTGAAGCAAGACTCCTAATGCATCTGAAGCATGATGTCCCTACCAGTCTTATGGTATATGCTTCCGGTGTAGCTGCTTCAGCAGTTCTTCAGCAGCTTAGTGATGGCACCTGGAAACCCTTGGGATTTTTCTCAAAGAAACTGCCTGGCCTGGACACGCACTACTACGGTGTTTTTGGTCGACAGCTTCTTGCATCTTATTTCGCTGTAAAGCACTCTCGCCGTGAGCAGGATGAAGCACGTCACTTAACCCTGCTCACCCAACACGAGCCACTCAAATATGCGCTATGCTCTGGATGAAAGAACTACTCACTACAAGAGGCCACGCATTTGGCTTACCTTGCAGAGATTTTAAGGCAAGTTGAGCACGTCAAAGGAACAATAAACATTCCGGCAGATCCACTGATCCACATCATAGGATTGAAAGCTGCACCGGTAACGAAGAACAACTGGCATCAGCCCAGATTGGTGATGAAGAATTGCAGTGCCTAAGTTTGACATCGACGAGTTTGCACTTTGAAGGTCTTCCCCTGCTCGGTACAACAGCAACCATCACCTGTGACATGTCGACCAGCTCACCGAGACCTTTTGTCCTGCTCTCACTCCAGCAAAGAATATTTCCACATCTTCCCTCCTTTTTCCATCCTGTTATTAGCGCATCACAGAGGCTCGTCACCAAGCGCTATGTGTGGCCTGGGGTGAACGATGACCTGCCAACCTGGGTGCAGGCTTGCCTGCCTTGCCAGAGAAGCAAGATACATCACACTAGAAGCTCACTTCAGAAATTCCTATTACCAAGCCACTGTTTCCTCAAAGTGCACATAGACATTGTCAGACAGCTTCCTCCCTCCAAAGGATACCATTATCCCCTCACAATTGTTGACCGGTTCACTAAGTGGCCAGAAGCAGCACACATCATTGATATCATCCCCAAAGCTTTTGTCAACATCTGGGTGTCACAATTTTTAGTTCCAGAGGAAGTGGTTGCAGACCAAGGCAGACAATTTGAATCTGCCTTCTTAAGCCATCTCTCAAGTCAGCTAGGATCAACTGATCAAGCAATGGATCATACCTTGCTTCTCGTCCTCCTTGGTATATGTAGCGTCTTCAAAGAAGACCTTCAGTACACTGCAATGCACTGTAGTTTACGGAACTTCAATTCGACTGCTCGCTGAGTTCATCTCCCAATGACACTACCAGGAAAGCAAGCTGGCATCTTATCTGAAGTGCTTGCAGGAAATTTTCAAGGCCATTCGACCGGTGGCGTCGTGAAGCAAGTCAACGCGAAACCCATTCTTTTTCAAGGATTTGCAAGCTGCCTCTCATGTTTTCCTTTGGACAGACGCTGTTTGCAAGAAACTCCAAACACCGCACACCAGCCCACACTTTGTGATCGACAGGCATGATAAGCATTTCATAATTCATGTTGGTGCTAAAGAAGGTAAAGTATCAATCAACACGCTGAAGCCTGCCTTAGTTCGAATTGCCCCGGTTGGTGCTGCAACTGCCGCCTCCACCCTCCAATCATCAGACTGTCCCAAGCCACCTACATCAAAACGAAAGCATGTGAGCTGGGTTTGTAAACACGACTTCGTCTCTACGGCAGGGGGCTTTGTGTCAATGTGCCAATGCGCCAATGAGAATGACATGTGCCAAGACAGTGCAAGCGGAGGGAGCTCGTGAGCAGTGAAAATAAAGTCATAGTTGGTGCTTGTATCTCGACATGGGAACATCTCTCCTTCCTACCGCCACAAGCTCAGTGCAATAAATAAGTCTGCTGGGAAGTTGAAAGATCAAACCAAAAGAAACGAGAAACAGCCTCTGAGGGTCACATGGTCATATACCTGCCCCCAATAATTTATATATGCCACTGTTGCATATGCCATTACATGCCTAAATGGCCAGTTGGCTGATCGAGTTATAAACCAAGGGTCAAGCACGGGTACGTTAGAACAAGTGTGCCATGGTCAGCATAATGCACACTGAAACTGTACAAAATGTCTTATGAACAAACAAGTGTAGAGGCCTCCCAAAAGAAGTGGCATGACTGTCAATGATCAATGTAGGACAATGTCCCAATGTTTTCCTACCCAAGTTTGAGAACGACAAGTACTGGTCTCACTAGAAGCCTTGTTACTTAGGTCTGTAGAAAAATAGCCAATATTTGCTGCCAGACACCAAAACTGTAGATATGGAATAGTATTCCTGAAGGCATGGAGTCCAACAGCCCAGACGATCCACAATGTTACCTACCATGAACAAGCTGACATATACACAGCACTTCCCCCTCCCCCCCCAAAAAAAATTGGCATTGTGTTTTGTGTTATCTGTCACATACTGTACAACTCCGAATAAAAATCAGTTGATTGCACATTTGTCCAGTCTGAATCGCTTGTCCCATTATTTGTGCTCTTCATCATATGTTTACTTTCTGATGCCCCACTTCAGGCACATACCTTAGACAACCTGTACACACTGATGGATCCCAGAAACATGCCTTCCAACACATGACCTACTAGGCCTTGATACGTAAAACCTCATTAATACATGCCCACCTAAAAAATACCAACGGCTGAAATGTAGTTGCAACGAATCCTTCACCCAGTCTCCATAGAGCCTAATGTATTGGCTGACCGCTTAGGCCATTGTGGCTTATCATACGACTATTGGCTAGTGCATACCATGATCACTTTTTGTCATATAGAGGTTGACTGTGCAGCCTCAAGCCATGCTGGACTTTCTGCCTTTTTGGAAAATACAGTGATCAGTCAACTAATGATTTCTGCACAATGCGTTGGCGGGCTAGTCCGCAATGCGTTGGCGGACGACAGGACAAGGCTAGTAGCGCCTTGTCCTGTCGTCTTTCTTGTGTCTGTCTTTTTGCGCTTAACAAATGTATTAATGATTTCTGCTTTAGCACAAGTGTGGCGTTACCTACACTGAGAAGCATCGGAAATGCACAGAGGCATGGTGGCTGTCTCAGCAAAGAACATAACCACCAAAGGGCCCACCAGTATGACTTATCGCCGCCAACCTTATTGCGATAAGCAACTTCAACTATCTGCTCGGCAGTGCACAGTGCCGTTGTAAACCTGCAGCACACTTGATCCGAAAGAGCTGCTGTTCTCTTTCATCTCTTTGTGTGGGACCGCTTCAAGTGCACATTGCTGGCAGAAACGAAAGCAGCCCGCCATCAGTGCGTTGGCTCAACAAGATACATGCCGTACCTGTGCACAGCCAGCAGCGACGTGGGCATGAAGAAACCTCACTGCACAACGCTCACACGAAACATGGGTGCAGATCTGCCAGCAAACCAGCCCGCGTGCAGTACAGGGGCGATATTCTCAGGCGATCAGTCACAGAGATAGTTTCATTTTTGCGAGATATCGCGGGACTTGGCACTGGGTGTGTTGAATTGTATGGCCAAGAACGCCACTGGCACTGTGCCTAGATAGTGAGCTTGGCACAACGCTGGAAACGCTGCAGAATGTATACACGGATAAGTCTGGTGCCGCATAATGTGAAATCTCGCAAAATTTATCGCCAGAGAATACCGCCCTAGCAAGCATCCTGGCATAATGATGGCATGCACTACTTAGTACGTGGCGTGCTGGACACAAATCTTGCAGACCAATTGGAACCATGTGGTATCAGGTAATGTGTTTCAATGAAGCACTGCAATGATTTAGTGTTCATCTAAAGCGTGATGTTTTCTAAGGGAGTGGTCCCTGCACATGCCTGTGTTGCTCCACAAAAGGTGCACATGATCTCAGCAGTACTCAGGTGGAGTTTTTAAAAAGTGCAGCACTGGTAAGTCACTTAATGCATGAAAGGTGTATTCAATGACCTTGTGTGCATCTGCCTCACACAAGAAGCTGTCAACATATATGCAGTATAGCCCTGAACAGCACTGGGCTGCAGGCACAAACATTTTAAAGGGAACAATTGCTAAGAAAATGCTGTTAAAGGGAAGCTGAAACACTTTTCGAAAAAAATGAGTTCTCTGCGGCATTCTACAGTTTTGAGTCCTCTGAACACGAATATCTGGTTCAAAAAGGGCGGAAACAAACGCAAGCGGCTGGTTTTTTTCAAGAAAACGCGCACCAGCGCGTTTTCTTGAAAAAAATGCCCTGAGGCGCACCAGCGCCTCAGGGCATCGCGCGAACGCCGCTGTTGCCCGTGATTGGTCGGGGCCGCTGTGACGTCAATCGCGGCAGTCGCCGGTCGGCGCCGCCGCACGCCGCCGTTTCAGAGCGTAGCACGCTGTTCTGTTCTGGCTTCATAGCTGAGTTGTTAAGCATTATGGAACGTTCTCGCTGTCTCGGACAGCTTGTATTTTCGCCGTACATGTTCGAACCGACAGCCGATACGGAAAACAATGGTGGCAATGGCGGTAACGGCGGCAACGACGATGTTGAGTGTGAGAGCTATTTGTGCACCTTCTCGCGCGTTGGAAATCTTAGCTGGTACGTATGCTTTTTTTTTTCATGTAGCTGCACGTTCCAATGACGGGAGAAAAAATGCGCTAAAGTGTCATTGGGAACTTGCGGCTGGAATAATGCCGAAGCACTAACTTCTCATTAGATTGTAAACACGGGTGCGATTCCGCGATATCAAGCACCTTGCCGCTGCTTGTCTAAAGTCCCGTGGTTTTTTGAGTGTTGATACATGATCGTGAACATAAGTGCCGCGTTTCAAACCACGTACATGCAGTGCTGCGAGGTACAGTCACGGAAGTTGCTTATCATACACATCCAGAGATGGCCAGAGGTATTATATGTGCAATATTCATACTATGGTTCGACGACTTTGCGATTGTGGCTCGATCAAGAATCGGTATGCGTGCTCCATGCTAGTGTTGACATAAAGATATTAGGCAGTTTTAGCACCGCCGTGTGGTAAACACGATAACTGCAACCGTACGTCGAATGTCACTAGGCAAGCCTATACTCCATTTCATACCTCAGGCGCAACGCTGTGGAAGCTACGCACGAAGTCCGGTCACCAAAATTTATTACTGCGCGTGTTTCCGTCTATGCTTCGCAGCGTGCCAGCGGCGTTCGCTCGCGCGAGCATGCACGTGAATCTGCCACGACGGGCAGCTTCACGAAAGAACAACAAAGAAAACAAACGTGAGCGGCCGCGGCGGCAGATCTCTGGTAGCGTTGTTCAGTAAAGCGCAGGACGGAAAGAGGCATGCCAGTACATGCCAGCACGCCGGTCCGGCAGCTCGGTCGCCGCGAATGACGTCACTCTCGCCGGTTCTCTCCTCTGGCAACCACCTCACCCGGCGCTCCGGGAAGCGATGGGGGCGTGTCCACGGGGGTGATTTAGAAAGCGATTTCCGCCCCTTATATTAATAAAACGAAGAAAAAAATTCGGAAACGTAAATTATTAGGTCTGTTCTTCCCAATCCCAGCAATTCATTGAAATTGAAAACCGTTTCAGCTTCCCTTTAACATCTGATAAGAAAATGCTTTTCTCACAATGAAAAAAAATTAACTTTTCAGTCAGACAGAATGAGGTGGTCACCCAGCACTAAGGGTCTACCAGTCACTTTTGGTAGAGGCCAGCAAAACAGGCCTTGTTTCCTAGCAGGCACAATGGGACAATGCATGTCTCACGACAACCATGTCATCCTCAAAGGTTGGGGTTTTGTAGTGCAGACCTCACACATTCATAGAATGCACCTTTTCGGCTGTCAAGTATAGGTATTTTAGTGTCTATATAAGGCTTTCATTTTGTTTGGGTCACCTTGGTGAAGGAGCCCCAGAAAAGAACACATTCCACTAGTGTAGATGGCATGTACAATTTGCACCGCTGCTGAGCCAAGGGATTTGTCCTAAAGACCAACATCTGTGTCAAGGAAAGCTTCAAGAAAGGGCTGAAGATGTATAAATGACACTACACTGTATAATTAATGGTCCAACAGTAGTGAATTTCGTAGGACAGACTGAGTATAGGCACCTTCACAGTCATTAGAGAAACATAACCTTCATGAACCCCTGTGTCAGGAGGCTCACACACAGTGCAAAGGGCTTCTCTCATGCCAGCTCTTTCTTTGCACGTTCTAGTAGACTATCATGAGCTTAAAGTCAGAATAGTTGTCATTTGATATGTCCCCCCCCCCACCCCCCACGAAACTGTCAGAGGCGTGCAGTGTGGGGTGCACAGCACAACGGCGGATATGGTAAAATGGCTCACATTTTTTTCTTAGTCTTTTTTTTTCTCTAATTTTGCATGCTTTTTTCTTTTGGCACACATACCAGCAGCCAGATTTATATGTTATAACCAATAATGCAGCATGGGAGCACTGTAGTAAGCGGTTTATTTTACCATAGAACACGTACACAAGTGGACGATGCATTGGCTGCTCATTGATATTGCCGATACTTATATCCGATAGTTCTACTTTGTTAGAACAAGTATCGTTAAAAGTGGGTTCAGCTACATATGACTAGCCCACAGCATTAACCCATCTGGAAAAACCCCATCATGGTGCATGAAAGCCTTCTTTTCATTGTGATTGAATGCATGGACCTTACATGCCAGATCCATTCCGTTGCCATCAATTTGCTTTGCCACAGCACACAAAACGCTTCACTGCACGACATGTCTACCATTTCTGAACGCACATACACATGAGTCCGCATCGCATCAGTAGCCAGTACTGCACATAACTACGAATCCATTTCTTCCATATGGCAGTTGAGGGAGGAATTACATTACTGAGCAGGAAAGCTGGATTAGCAGTAGTGTGCTGCTAAGAACTGAAAAAAATTTGCAGGGCAACCAACCTAGAGCAATTTGTAACTGAGTTAGTTTACTTGGTTGCAATTCCTGATATCACTCATTAAAAGATTTGTTGACTTTTCAAGGTGCTCATAATTTCTCTGAAATTTGCCGGTTGCAGTTGCCAGCCCAGTGTGACATATTTTTACATAATGCAATGCCATGATTATGATAATGTGGTGTGATTATGAGCATATATGTGCTGTACACACTTTTTCGAATAAACTTGTTGAGAGTCAGCACTGTGTGTGTCTACTCCTGTCTGTTATGTCTGCTTCGAACTATACGTATAGCCAGACACCCTGTAATCAGAACTGCTTACCTTACATGCCACAAGAACCAAAAAGAAAGCGAACCCAAAATTATAGATTTCCCTCAAGACTTAAACGAAGCCCCTTGACTAAAGGTATTGCACTGTACACTACCAGTCACCTTATGCTATTCCCTGCCTATTTTCCTGCTGTTGCAACAGGATTGTATTGCTGCCAGTCTGCGCTTGTAGAGAAAAAAATTTCTTTTTCCTTTGCGAGAGAACACATTAAAGTAAGCACCAAACTAACAGAGGCTTGTACAGTCATGAGCAAAAGTCTAGAGAGCACCAGCATCAGCAAACATAAAAAAATTTCTAGCACAGCCATGCAAATTATAATTGTCTCAATAGAGTGCATTGCTCAAACAGGTGTAGGTAGATTCCAGCATTTTATTTCAGCCTGCATGCCTAGGCTGCGATGAAAAATCACTTTTAAGTGGGATCTATGGTCCTCAGACTGTTGCTCGTTACTGTACACCCACAGTAAAAAGGCGCCATCACCTGGAAAGTAGTTCCTGAAGCAGGCTGAGAGCATTTGCTGCAGCGTCCATTCGTTTGGATGTCACCAGCTGGCTTGCAGACATTAACAGAGGTTGAAGAGCTGCATAAAACGAGTCATTAGTGCACAGAAATGACCAAGCAATAAAAGAGCAACAGATGAATTAAAGACTGTAGCATTTAGAAGGCTCTTTCTCAACATTAGCTGAATGTACTATGTATACTCAAGGAATGAAAAGCATCAATTTAGGGCTAACTAATGCACAAGGGCAAATCAGAAAGTATTTGCCCCATTTTTTATTAGCCAAAATAACGTACACACAGGCAATTAAAACAATATGTACTATTCGACGTGCCTTACACTACTTTTCCAAAAATAGTCCCCACACCGGTTCAGATATTTGTCCCATCGTAGCACTACATTTAAGATGGCCCTAGTCGAATGTGACACGAGCAGCTTCCCCGAAGGCTCATTGTCATGCAAGTCTTCACGATCTTTTGCGAACTCACAACACCACCACCTCGCACTTCTAAAAGCAAGACACCTTTCCCCATACGTGGGCTGCATCTCCCTGTGGATTTCAATGGGAGTTTGTCCCTTGCTCCATAGAAAACAAATCGTACTTCGTTGCTCATACACTGTGGACGTGCGAAGCACAACCGCCATTTTCAACAACTGATAGCAGTGCCATGCCGTGGAGCTATCGACAGATAAGGCCAAGATGGTCCAAGAAAGGTTCACTGCTGGGAATGGATATGTTGACTTGGCATTTACAGCCATAATTTGGCTAAAAAAAAAAAAATAGGGGGCAAAAACTGATTTTCCCTTGTACACACTTTTGTTTGCGTAGTCTTAACTTCAGGTGGCATTGCGTAATCCTGTCTTGTACACTTATATCAGCATGTGTATTACCCTGATAACCAGTTTCATAGTGGCATGACATGGCACTTTCGAGTAATTACACACATGGGGTGTCCTACTTTAAAGTTTCCCTGTCACATTTCATTCCTTAAGTAAAGCACAAGTGCTCTTTTTCAGCACTAGAACAATTATATAGTTCTCTCATACAAAACAATTTCTCATAACACAGAAAAAATTTCCTCTGCTTCTGCTTGGACAGCACTCTTACTAACAGCACGCAATAAATAAACAATGAATTATTATGGAGAGCTAACTATGTAAAAACAAACCTATGCCAATAGACGCACTGAGCTGAAAATTTTACAGCCAGAGTTAAGCCTGGGGAAACAAGCTGACACCATGTGCGGTAACAGTCAGTACAATAAAGCATACCTGCACACTTCTGCATTTACAACCATGTCAGTAACATTTTACAGAGTTGTTCGAAGAATCTTGCAGTCAGGCGTCAGATTGGGGTTTGAGATCTTGCTATGGTGTCCACATGCCAAGGAGGGCGGAATGCCAAAGTACTCATGGTCAAGAATTATTTCGGGACTGCCCACTATGGCTTCTCTCACAGCCCACATGCTGCTTTGAGAAACCAAACTCAATTAATCAGCTATGCAGGGAGTGCAAAGAAAAACAAGCAGTTGCACTTTCCAGCTGGCATGTGGACATCCCTTGCAGAACAATGCTTATCACAGTTCAAGGGCTGATCTTACAGGTACTGAACAAATACATCATAGGCTCCAGGCTCACAGGAACACAATGTGGTACACAAAGTAAGTGAGTCTTCCCTGGGATTTGCTTGTGCTCCTCCCACAATTCCTTCTCTACAAGAAGAATAAGTTGCAGCTGCTCCACAGTCTTCCACACCATACAAAAAAAATTAGGCAGAACAGATCCCTGCTGTCTGTCCATGTATATGAAGCAATGTATACGAAGCCATGTATATGAAGCTTAGTTTTTGGGAATGGTGCATTGAAACACAACATATGGAATGTGTAATGCAGGCCTCTTTATTTACAGATTACGATGTGCCCATGGTATTGGGCCATTTCTTTTCTTCTTGTTCGGCAGCTATCTGGATTACGGTAGAAGAACGGATAAAGTGTCTGAACGAGGGTGCAGGGCCGAGGATTTTTTCGATCGTGGTTTATGTTTCTCTCGGCAGATGGCGCAGATCATCAAGGGTCAACCACAGCAGCTGGTGTGACGCGCAGGACTCCTCAAACATGGGACTCCTCCTCAATGGAATTGCTAGTAAATTGTCCCATATGTGCCTGTGTACAATTCTCAGCACCTGGCGAGCCTCTGGGAAGCAAGCTTAGGTATATCCTCCTAAATATCTAAGAGTAGTAGCACTATCCAGACAATGTGCTTTGCAACTCGTGAAAGTTCACTGTAGAGACAGCGTATTTACTAGTGCTCAACTTTGGTACAAATGCAAAACTATCTGGCTATTGCAAAGTGCAAAGTTTTTCAAGCTATGCACATAAGGTGAGAAACTGCAGCTTGCTAAATACAGCGATGTTCGTGGTTAGCATGCATGGCAAGCACACACATTGCAACTAACCGCACAAGTTACTTTTAATATTCGTTATTTCAATCTACAGTATCTTGCATGTTACTCTATTCCAACCTTTTATTTACACCAAGTAGTGCCCACCTAGTCTATTGAATGCTAAACGGCATGCTGGGGCGAAAACTCAAGAAACACAAATGCACGAATGTACAGACACTTCCCAACGGGGTATATATTAACATCTGAATGACACACGTAGTAGCTAGAATAATGTGATAACAATTGTTCGTGACCGAAACAATGTTTAAAAGTATGCATAAACTCCACTGGAGTTTTCCAAGTATGCGTAAGCACACCCACAAATTTCAATTTGGCCCACCCCAAATTTCAAATTGGCCCAGCCCCAAATTTAGGTCAGCCCACCCCCAAATTCCTCCTTAGATCTCCTTAGATATAGGTGCAGCGGTGGCGTAGAGGTAGAACACCCGCCTCGCGTGCAAGAGGTCCGTGGTTCGAATCCCGGTGCCGGCAATTTTCCACCGGATTAAAAAAAAGAAATCCGCGTGTTGATAAAATTGCACAAACAGGCCTGGAGTGTGGCCTGATCCCGGTGACCAGAACCGGTAACGCACTCCCTCACCAGAGCAGGATTGGCCACCCTGGTGCAGTACTTGGCCACAACCTCCTATGAACACAACAATCAAATCCCGGCCCTCAGTCCCCAGCAGCTGCGAAGCAACTGACCACGGTGGCGGTCAGACCTGCGACGCAGCAGAGGGTGCTAAGAATCACTGGCTCCGGACAGGCCGCCATTGGAATATGAACCTGACAACGTTTAACGCTAGAACGTTATCTAGTGAAGCGAGTCTAGCAGTGCTATTGGAGGAATTAGAGGGCAGTAAATGGGATATAATAGGGCTCAGTGAAGTTAGGAGGCCAAAAGAAGCATATACAGTGCTAAATAGCGGGCACGTCCTGTGCTACCGGGGCTTAGCGGATAGAAGAGAACTAGGAGTCGGATTCCTGGTTAATAAGAATATAGCTGGTAACATACAGGAATTCTATAGCATTAACGAGAGGGTGGCAGGTCTTGTTGTGAAACTTAATAAGAGGTACAAAATGAAGATTGTACAGGTCTACGCCCCTACATCCAGTCATGATGACCAGGAAGTCGAAAGCTTCTATGAAGACGTGGAATCGGCGATGGGCAGAGTGAAAACTAAATACACTATACTAATGGGCGACTTTAATGCCAAGGTAGGCAAGAAGCAGGCTGGAGACAAGGCAGTGGGTGAATATGGCATAGGCACTAGGAATAGCAGAGGAGAGTTATTAGTAGAGTTTGCGGAACAGAATAATATGAGGATAATGAATACCTTCTTCCGCAAGCGGGATAGCCGAAAGTGGACGTGGAGGAGCCCGAAGGGCGAGACTAGAAATGAAATAGACTTCATACTCTGCGCTAACCCTGGCATCATACAAGATGTGGACGTGCTCGGCAAAGTGCGCTGCAGTGACCACAGGATGGTAAGAACTCGAATTAGCCTAGACCTGAGGAGGGAACGGAAGAAACTGGTACATAAGAAGCCGATCAATGAGTTAGCGGTAAGAGGGAAAATAGAGGAATTCCAAATCAAGCTACAGAACAGGTATTCAGCTTTAACTCAGGAAGAGGACCTTAGTGTTGAAGCAATAAACGACAATCTTGTGGGCATCATTAAGGAGTGTGCAATGGAAGTCGGTGGTAACTCCGTTAGGCAGGATACCAGCAAACTATCGCAGGAGACGAAAGATCTGATCAAGAAACGCCAATGTATGAAAGCATCTAACCCTACAGCTAGAATAGAACTTGCAGAACTTTCGAAGTTAATCAACAAGCGTAAAACAGCTGACATAAGGAAGTATAATATGGATAGAATTGAACATGCTCTCAGGAACGGAGGAAGCCTAAAAGCAGTGAAGAAGAAACTAGGAATAGGCAAGAATCAGATGTGTGCGTTAAGAGACAAAGCCGTCAATATCGTTACTAATATGGATGAGATAGTTCAAGCGGCTGAAGGGTTTTATAGAGATTCATACTGTACCAGAGGCCCCCACGACGATAGTGGAAGAGAGAATAGCCTAGAGGAATTCGAAATCCCACAGGTAACGCCAGAAGAAGTAAAGAAAGCCTTAGGAGCTATGCAAAGGGGGAAGGCAGCTGGGGAGGATCAGGTAACAGCAGATTTGTTGAAGGATGGTGGGAACACTGTCCTAGAAAGATTGGCCGCCCTATATACACAATGCCTCATGACCTCGAACGTACCGGAATCTTGGAAGAACGCTAACATAATCCTAATCCATAAGAAAGGGGACGCCAAAGACTTGAAAAATTATAGACCGATCAGCTTACTGTCCATTGCCTACAAAGTATTTACTAAGGTAATTGCAAATAGAATCAGGAACACCTTAGACTTCTGTCAACCAAAGGACCAGGCAGGATTCCGTAAAGGCTACTCAACAATAGACCATATTCACACTATCAATCAAGTGATAGAGAAATGTGCAGAATATAACCAACCCTTATATATAGCTTTCATTGATTACGAGAAAGCGTTTGATTCAGTCGAAACCTCAGCAGTCATGGAGGCATTACGGAATCAGGGTGTAGATGAGCCATATGTAAAAATACTGGAAGATATCTATAGCGGCTCCACAGCCACCGTAGTCCTCCATAAAGCAAGCAACAAAATCCCAATAAAGAAAGGCGTCAGGCAGGGAGATACGATATCTCCAATGCTATTCAC
This sequence comes from Dermacentor variabilis, assembly GCF_050947875.1. Classification (NCBI taxonomy): domain Eukaryota; kingdom Metazoa; phylum Arthropoda; class Arachnida; order Ixodida; family Ixodidae; genus Dermacentor; species Dermacentor variabilis. Next base: position 978,020 of record NW_027460390.1, on the reverse strand, counting down.
AGCGTGTTTACAGGAGGTATTCGGAGACCTGGATTGGGAAGAATTGGGGATAAAAGTTAATGAAGAATACCTTAGTAACTTGCGATTCGCTGATGATATTGCCTTGCTTAGTAACTCAGGGGACCAATTGCAATGCATGCTCACTGACCTGGAGAGGCAAAGCAGAAGAGTGGGTCTAAAAATTAATATGCAGAAAACTAAAGTAATGCTTAACAGTCTCGGGAGAGAACAGCAATTTACAATAGGCAGCGAGGCACTGGAAGTCGTAAGGTAATACATCTACTTAGGGCAGGTAGTGACGGCGGATCCGGATCATGAGACAGAAATAATCAGAAGAATAAGAATGGGCTGGAGTGCGTTTGGCAGGCAGTCCCAAATCATGAACAGCAGGTTGCCGTTATCCCTCAAGAGAAAAGTATATAATAGCTGTGTCTTACCAGTACTCACTTACGGGGCAGAAACCTGGAGGCTTACGAAAAGGGTTCTACTCAAATTGAGGACGACACAACGAGCTATGGAAAGAAGAATGATAGGTGTAACGTTAAGGGATAAGAAAAGAGCAGATTGCGTGAGGGAACAAACGCGAGTTAATGACATCTTAGTTGAAATCAAGAAAAAGAAATGGGCATGGGCAGGACATGTAATGAGGAGGGAAGATAACCGATGGTCATTAAGGGTTACAGACTGGATCCCAAGGGAAGGGAAGCGTAGCAGGGGGCAGCAGAAAGTTAGGTGGGCGGATGAGATTAAGAAGTTTGCAGGGACGGCATGGCCACAATTAGTACATGACCGGGGTTGTTGGAGAAGTATGAGAGAGGCCTTTGCCCTGCAGTGGGCGTAACCAGGCTGATGATGATGATGATGGTGACCCCCACTATAAGCTTCCTCATGCATTTTCTATGGAGCCCTAGTATCCCTACGAGTATTAGTTTTGATCAATTTTATTTTATTCTCGGGGGGGAGGGGAGTTAATTGTTCCTGATCGCTATAAAGCGACCAATCATCTACATTTACACTATTATAATGATTACATGTCTTTGTAAATTACGCATTTTGGTGCAGATACAAGGAATTATACTTTTCGCGTGACAGGCTGGGGTAGCAGAGGACGGGAAAATGATGATCCTCCCCTCCCCCCCCCCCCCCCCCCCAACAATGCAGTGTTCCTGCAAGCAAAGGGATGAAGCCTGAACAGAGTTGCAGTCAGCTTGCTCTGCAGACAGACGGCGCCATTCAGACATCTTATCTGTTCTTCCACCGTGGTCTGCATCTTCTGTGTCATTGACAACTGAGAGAAAGGGTCTGACAGGCTCTTTATTTATGTCTGATGACCAGCACTGCCAACTAAAATTTAAAAAAGCATGGGAGTTCAGACCCCAGAAAACGCTAAAACATTTGATACAAGCACCCAAAATCCACTAAAAAACCTGCTAAATGCAGACAACAATCTGAATCACATTCAATATATTTTTTTTATTGCATCTACGTAAAAGAGCTGAAAAAAAAATGACAGTGAACAAAAAAAGTGCTTCTTTTCGTCCCCCCCCCCATACTGGAATAATATATATAAATTATCAATATTACCCCATTCACTTCCACGGCAGGCCCTGAGCCGGCCAGGTCAGAAAAGGCCAAAGTGCAGAATATCTGCCACCTTTCAAGCGGATATTCTGACACGTTTTTTGTACATGGTAGCACACTACAGGCTATTTTCTGGTTGTTTTGTGTTTCACTAAAAGGTAGACATACTTTCAGCAGGAGTTGATAGCAAAACTATGGAAAACTTCCCACTCGCCAGACTGCACTCTGTTGTAGCCATTGCAGCCAGGGTACCAGGCCAAAGAAAGAAAGCGTACAGGCTTCCGAGTGGGTTCTTACTTTTATCTTTTTTCTTTTTCAGCCCATACCACCAAATACTGTGCAGCAGAAACCTCTGCGGCTGTGTTTAGTTTTCAAGGGTCAAGTCAAGAAGTCCAAAATGCCTTCCGAGTGCAAAAAGAAACAAACATAAAGCTGCACTCCACTTCCCTATACGCTTTAAAATGTTTTATACTCACTTTATACTTTTTTAGTGCATCTTATGTGGACGCCTTTTGTAAACAAAACAAACTAGCCGTTTTGTAAATGTGATGTCTGTAACAGATCTTAGAGCTATTTGCTTAAGTGCAGAACATGCTGAATGAAGCTGGAATTCACTGTGGAACAGCAGGCACAGCGGAGTGCCAAACGGGCAGAAGCGAAAGGGTTAAGCTTTTTTTTTTTTTTTTGAGCAACTGTGAAGAGCGGATATGGTTTCAGCAAGTTGTGCTTTGCAATAGCAGCACTTGACCTGTCTGGCGTCACCTGCAACTTCCATCAACCAGTCTTGAAGTGCAGACTGCTAGTAACCATTCTTTCATGAATTTTTCGGCTGTATTTCACCGGAGCTATTTCACAAGTCCTCTAGAGTGCATCAGTGAAAATGGCAAAGAGTGAAACTACTAAGAACTGCCAAAACTGCTAGAGCTATATAGTTCAGAAGAGGCATGGGGACATGGAAGAAATTCGAAGGACACTGTTGAGGATGAACATGCTAATTCCCTCTACCTTCCAAAAGGGTGTGGATAAGCTACATGTTTCCAACACATGAAGCATGAATTTAAAACAAAAAATACCACTGAAAAAGAAGCCCATCATTAGATGAGATCTGCTAAATAAAAACACCGACAGCAAGAAAAAAATTCCTACTAGGCAGTGAAAAAAAAAACACTAAATTAGAAACACTGTTAATGACACGAATTGACACTTTCTGATTGGTTAGCAGCTTAGAGTACTTTATTTAGTTATTTGAGAAATGCTACTGCTGAAAGACCCCATGGTGACGATTTCCATGCGTCTGAATTGCTTGCTACTATGCGGCTGCATTATAAATCAGGTAAGTAAACTAAGAACACATGTGGCACACAACCTTTATTCAAGCACCACGGAGGACTGGAGCTGATTAATATTTATCAAAGTTTAGGTTGCGGAAAGGATATAGGATGTGTGGTCCAATTGGAGTGTGCTCGCAGCAAGTTGATAATGGTTAGAAACAGACACCGAAGCGGCAGGTGGGGGGGAAAGAGGCCAAGAAAGCTTCACTTTAAAAAACAGCACTTAAGTCACTGCTACAACATACAGCCATCTACTAGCCTCAAGGTCATCCCATGGCACCATCTGCTAGAATCTTTCCGTGAAGCAGAAGGCAACATCATGTGATACCGGCTGCAAATTGTTCAGCATCTCCAGTGGGTTAGTCACAATTAATTCCGAGTATTTGCATTTTTTAAAGGGCTCCTCACCAGGTCTGGCCATTTTGAGCTGACAAGCGAGTGCATACAATGCACGTTAACGATCGTGCCTGGAACATATTACATGCGACCCACCCCGAAAACAGCTGAAATCCCAAACCAAATTCCGTGTGCCCTTCGTCTCGGGGGCGCAGCACTCCCAGCCGGAGTGTCAACGTCAGTCGCACAAATGCCCCTACGTAAATGGCAGTGCTGTGACATCACTCACAGTGACACATCAATTCGAGAATCATTCAAGGCAACATCAGTAATTTGTTTGATCTGTTGCTTGAATAGTCGAATTAAATTTTAGAGAAATAATAAAACATATAAACCGTATGTCTGCATGTCCTTGTTTTACTTCTTACTTCGTACCGTAGCAAGAGAGATGTACTTCCGTTTCGTCGGCTTGTTCCCATATCGTGCAGTCATGTGCACAGAGAATGAAACCATGTCCTTCTCTACCATGTTCCAGTGCACGGTCATGTTCTTTCATCTGCTCGCATCTACCTCAGTGTTCATGTGGCACTGACTTATCATACTACTAGTATGACGACGATTCCAGCGGTGCAACGATGCAGTGTATTGCGGTAGGGGTCCATAAGCCGGGCCAGCCTCTCCAAACATGTGCACAATGAGGGACTCATTTCGCAGAAGCAGCCAGACAATACCGGAGGTGTTCTCGTGCACAGCTTGCAAGATCATGCACAGAGCAAAATGAAACAAATGGAACCGCTCGTGGGCTCATGGGCTCGTGCGCAAAACCGTCACCGGAAGTGCGCCACGCAGCAAGAATGTGAGAAACAAAATTTTAAAAATGGGGACCATGGCGTGTACGTAACCCAATCCTCTGGCTCATGTATAAGAGAACGCAGGAAAGGAATTTCACTTGCAGAAGCTAGATGACGCAAGTGGGGAAAGTGCCGATGTTGGCAGTGAAGCTAGCCTCCTGAAATCATGGGTTTGTTAAAATATTTGTATCTCCGCAAATAATGAACCAATTTGAAAAATTCTTCCAGTAGAACTCTCCCTAGAGGGCACATAACAACTTCCAGCATATTATGTCTGCAATGTATGACCGTACAGTAGCAACAATAACTACAAGGGCTGCTCTGGAATACTTGAAGATCACCAGACTAGATGCAAGGCTTTACAGAAACTACTGTGTTATTGTAAATGTGCATCTATTCTTCCTGTCCTCATCACCATCTTTCAAAACACTTTTTTGTCCCTTTATTTTGCTTCCCTTGTGCAGAGTAGCAGGCCAGAGCATGCTAGCTCAGGCTGACCTCTCTGCCTTTCTAATAAATTATCTCCCCGCTCCAGTGTGTAACCAAAATTTGTTATATGGCCTGGTAAGGAGCTCTTTAAGCATTGTATCTATGGCATCTTGGCTGAAAAACAACTTAGCGTACATTGCAGTCTTGTGCATAGTGCCGCAAAGGCTTTTAGTGAGCAAATTCTTGATGCTTTCATATCAGTTATTCAGTTAGCAAAATCTGTCATAAAAGCAGTTATACGCACTTTTGCCACAATGACAGTGCTGTTCACAGCATTTGTCATGGGGAGTGTGGCTTGCCACTGTCACTAGAATTACCGCGGGATAATTTGTCACTGGCCTAATATAATACATTAAACCTCGACCACTTATATTTTCGTCTCCTCAATGCATGTTTCTGCCATGTGCAAGCATGCAAGTCGCATGCATCTCTGTGCAGGGTATTTTAAACAATGTCATATCAAGCGAGCCCGCTATAAGCACTGTGAACATAGCTTGCTCAACTCTTACGATCACCATATTATTTTGTTTTCAATTACTTTATTAGCCAAGCTGCCGCTTTATTTTGGGGTGCGCATGAAAACTCGCAGCGGGCTCGGTCGAATATGTCCAGCAATACAGCACCGAGCAGCGAGCCATGCTGTAAAAGTGGCAACTAAATTTCTGCCTTGGGAATGAAACCTATAATCCTCAACCCTACAACCAAGGCTTCAGTTGCCAAGCCAGCAAGCTGCGTTGGCTGCAGCAAGGGCACGAATGCAAGTCATGTGGTGTGACTTCCTATGTCATTGTAATAGCAGTGCCAGTCTCTTCAGTGGTGGCCTTCGAGGCCTATACTCAGCTCACAGTGCAACAATTTTTCATGAGACAAAGCAGCACTCTCCCCTGTGTCTCAATAAAGTAACAGCGCAGGGCATGGCGCTTACGTGCCATCTATTGTGCGGAGTTTATGGTGGCAGGGATGGGCTGCAGGTAGTGCGCAATGATTCAAGGCTGTTCCGGTGCTCACCGCTCTTGAGTCAAAGTAAAATGCTTTCTTATTACAATTGCAAAACAACAAATGACCACATTTTTTTTTTTTATATAGCAAAATGTCATACCTATTAGAGTGCGTTTAATGTTTTGCAACAATATCTTACAGCGACGCTTTAGCTTGAAAAAGCAGATATATTTGGTGCCTCCCACAACCTTTTGCAGACATCATACATCACGGACAAGACAATTTATCTTGTTCTCTCATTAACTTCTTTAACAAGCCCTTATGGGATGATGAATAAAATGTCTATAGTCCAATCTGTGCATATACGTTCAGGATCTGCAACATCATTGGTACCAGCGCTTGCACTCAGTTTGAAGCAATGATGAAAGAATGTCTGTCCGCAGACTCTAGGCAAACGTTGAAGGTGACAGGACATTCCGTTAAACTGTACACGTCTTTTTGCCCTACTTGGCCTCCAAGCTTGCCATAGTACTACTTTCTCTGTATATCACTCTCTGTAAAGTGATTCTCGCAAACATTACGTCCGTAATGCAACTATGGTAACAGCAAATCCACCAAACACAAAGGAAAAAAGTAAAGATAGAAATGGGACACTGCAGTTGATTGGCTGCATCGTGTGGCATGCGCCGTACCGCAATTACAAGCAATAAATAATGCATAGCACAGCCTTCCGCAAGACGCAACCACATCGCAGTTCATTATGTTCACTGTAACTAAACTGAGCAGGCAATCGGGTCGTTATGTGTGGGCAGCTCTTCCATAGGCTGCGTGCAAAACTTTTGGGTATAGATAAACTGTTCGTATTAACTGAAAGTTCACTTTAGGTGGAATCTTTGTAAGTGAGCCTGACTGAATTGATTTTTTTTTATATGTATACATACATATATGACAGACCAGAGTAGAGATCCCCCAAAAAATTTGATGTGGCAGATATGCGAAAAGGTAATCAAATTACTGAGCATCAAGCAAGCAAGTAACTGAGCAGAGCACTAGTTACCCTGACAGATATGCATCTCAGCATAGTACTAATTACTGAAGAAAGTAACTGATTATTTGCAATTTCCAACCAAGTCGCATATTCTAGCAGAACAAGCAAAAAGTCCAGCATTACCAGAATAACTTATTTCTGCTCAGAAACAGACACTTTGGAAATTCAAATCAGACAGCTTGCTTTTTTGTTTCCGGGACAGACTCATCGAAAAACAGGCAGAGAGATTACAGCTAGCATACCTAGATACAAGCCAAGGTTTGAAAATTATTGGTGTGCCTGCTAATTGTTGCACAAAGCAGTGACATTCTGGAAAGTTCAAAAACTTTGTTGCGACTAGCGTTTTTCCAATTAAGCTGCATATGTTTAACTGCATTATTTTTTAGCACAGAAACACTTCATAGGATAAGATTTTGTAAGGTACCCAATTAACAAAAAGTTATTGTAAAAATTCCACCTATGGAATATATTATAGTACATATCTAGTCTTATTTCTCAGCCACCTTCAATTCCCAAACTTGGCCCTCTCTTTACAATCATCTCGCAGACAAGTAGAAGAGGGTCATGGTTGCACTTTTTTATGTGTATAACTAAGAAATCACATAGAAGAAATAAATACTTGCTTATCATGCTCTGTGTGATTGCCCTAGTACCTATGTCTGCTTTCTCAAAGCTGCAGTGTGCATTACAAGCAACAAATAATGCATAGCACGGGCTCCATTTTGGAGACTGGCACTCGTTGCATTTCAGTTAAAAATGGCAATTGCCTCCAAGATGTACAGCACCACTCGTGTCATGAGTGTCAGCTCAAATAGTTGAGCAATATGTGAAATTATATGGTAATAGTGCTTATCAAGATTTCTGGAGTAATTATTATTTTAAGATCACTGGTAGATGCTCGACACATGTCCAGCAAATTAAAATGCTTATCTTAGAGGCAAAACAACAAAGAGAGCAAGAAGTTGCAATACACATTTATTTATCAAAGCCATCGATCAACAAAGCCACCATTCAAGGCATGAGAGTGTACAGCAGCTGACAGAGCACTGATCTTCAGCAGTTGTAATTAATCTTAGGAAATGAATAATTAAAAGAAATTTTATATCAGCAGCCACAAATGTTTTGCCATGGTTACAGACAATAACATTCACTATAAGAAACCGATTAGACAGGTCTCAAATGCTCACCATAGGCAACAAGGATGTTCTCATAAAACACAGGACACTGGCTGAAGCAGCAGAGGCATTTCACCAGAGACCTGTTAGGAAAAAGGGGGTACAAGAAGGACGTGAGCACACAAACTACGCACACGTCATATAGAAGCACCACGCACTGAGAGTCCTATAGGTCTGCTTTCTGTAGCCGCTTATGTTTGCTACATGTCCTTCATACTTTTGACTGCACTACAAACTGAACCAATGTACCTTTTTCTCAGTAGTAACAGCCATACAAAGCCAACCGTTATTGATACCAAAGAAAGTATAAGAAAAATTGACAGTTCTTTATAATTGACACCATAGAATTATATATGCATGGGTCTTAAACTTCTCATAAGCTTCATACTTTTCATAGAAGATCAGAAAAATGAAAGCGTTAGACAACTTGTTTACCTGTGCGAGTCCCTCAGTTCGCATTATTCTTTTTGATCATTGTTTTGTGAAGGTGTAAACTGTGGCAGCCTTGATGTTTTCACACAGTGCAGAACAATTTATTGGCCAGTTGCATGCTTCTAAAATCACAAATTATGTGATGACTGCAGCCGGAAGGTTGGCCACTTGTCACCATGACAGTGACTGGTGCTGGCTAAACATTCCCAGGGCTATGTTTCCTACATAAATGCCCAAGAGAGAAGATGGAGGAATAGCTGGTTGCCATAGCTTGGTTGGCAAAGCATAGCAGAAGTTGCAATCAGGTTGTGGGGCTTAGCACCAACCAGCGACAAGTTGTCTTTGTAATCTATTTTATTTACTCTTTCTTGTATTAGAAATGGGCGAGATTATAAATTTAACCTTCATTCACATTCTATTCTCCATTTTCAGGTAGCAACAGTTCTTTTCACTATGCTTCCCATGACTTTATCGTCTGTTGGCTCCACACAGTTGTTACTAGTATAGAGCCCCTTTATTACCATGATTTTTCTTGCTTTTTTTCATCAGAGGCAGCATCACTGATGTGGTGGAATTGTCAGATGAGTTCCTCACAGTGTTACTGTGTGAAAGGGTGTCCTTTTTTTTGAGCTGAGGATGTCAAGTGAGACATAACCATTTTTGAAAGTTTAAATATTAGGTAAACGTACAAGAGAACACCAAAAATGTGGTCACAAGGCACCATGCCCCTTCACCAGTTTAAGTGCATGCATTACCTTTTGCTGGATTTTCTCTCAAAGGGAGGCCAGCATGATCATACAAATGCTGTTCACACCCAGGAAAAAGGCTGGCTCGTAATACACTTTGAACACATACTTGAGAAATGAGCACACTCTGAGGCACCATCGGTAAAGGCGCAATGATATGCATGTGATTTCCGAGTGATGGCAACGAGTGACGGCGACAAGCGACAGGAATCCATCTACGTTTCTTGCCGTGCCCCTTGTTTTTCAACTGGCCAGAAAATTTCACTTGTCACGTGAAAGCTTGCATGGCTACTTCCAGTGGAGACGGCGTGATTTCACAACAACGTGGCAGTAACCAGTCTGCCCACCTCGATTTGAATTTGCTCTCCCAACTCGCTCTCTGTCAAGACATTAAAAAAGAATTAATAAAGTTAGCCATCACTTTGTCTCATCTCAAGCTGAGGATAGAGTATTGGCATTGTCTTGTTGGTATTATTGAGATCAGTTGTTTTGATACCATTAGGCCTGAGACGTCACAGAGAGCCACGAAAGTGTTTTGAGCATTGCTCACTAGATGGTGCCCCGGCATTTTATGGTGGCCACGTGGAACGGATTTCCACTGGTAATGACAGCATACTAAAGCTAGGCCTCATACACCTCGGTTAAAACATTGGCTTCGTGGTACGTTTTTGCTTTCTTTACAGCTGCACAATTGTATTTATTTGGACAACAATGTTACTTTGTTGCGACTTTTCACAATGTCATGTCTATGCAGTTGCTCCACGCCGTGACAACAGCGTCTGCCTGTCATGTCGCTTGTTGCATTCACTTGAATATCACATGCAAATGGCTGCTGCTTATCGCGAAGCACAGTGGAAGTCAACACAAGGACACAGAGACACCACAACCTCACCCTTCCCTGCAGTCTTGAGTGTTCTTGTGTAGCGTTTATTTTAACAGTGTGTCCTATTACTCAAGATGCACAACTACACCAAGATGTTCAAATCGAGTTACAAGACATCACTTTTCAGTGTAAGCTGACATGCTGCAGGGGCACTTATGCACAGACAGCAGATTAGCGCCAGACTTCACAAATGCTTATTCGCGAAAATGTGAATATGCGCCACATTGGATGCTGTATCAAAGGCCACTCCCGGCTGCACCACATAAATGTCAAGCTGGAGACCAACATGCACCTGTGGGAACTAGCTTAAACCCTGGCAGCCTCCGTTCCATGCACAGCTGGCTATCCATAATGTTTAACACTACAAGTCTGCTTGGATGAAAGCTGTGAACATGATGACATGGCTGGTACTGACTTGTGAACAAATACGCAAGGTAAAATACTGAAGACACAATGTGGCAGGTACCACACAATATTTCTTTTCTGAATTGCAGCAAAAAAAATGTGTCTCATTTGAACAAAAATATAAACATAGAGGCTGGCTCTCAAGGTGTAAAAAAAAATAATAATAATAATCTCATGTGCCAAAAACTTGCTTTAAAAGTTGCATTTCAGGTGGTTAATACGTCAGCAACTTATCCTTACAGGGCCAGATAAAAATGATATTTTTTACTGTAGCACCATGTGGCTCCAACGGCAAGTGCAAGAGAAACATTTCAAATTGTCACCCCCGCAGCCCATTAAAAAACAAAAAGCACTGTAACAATGTGCTGAAACCTTTAGCACTTATTAAAATGTTCCTAACTTTCATGCAAGCTGGCACTCCCAAGCTCTCTTGATCTCCTGAACTAGCTTCCCAACTATAAAAGCAAGTTCTACAGACTGAAAATGAAGCTCAAGGACGAGAAGTTAATTATGGCTGAAGAATCTGGAAAAGTGTTGCCCAAGGAGGAAGGAAGAACTGAGGAGAGGCCCTGACATCACTCTTGTTCGAAGCCTCCGTGACGCCGGAAATTGGGTTTACTCCACCATTTTGTCAGGGCAAATTCTATCCTCTTGTTTACATGTTTTGCTTGCAGTATGCAACCACACCAGGCTGTGCGGACGTGCGCATGCTGTAGCGATCCAATCAACGGATGCCGTTGCCACAGTCGTGTCATCCGAGTGTTGTGCTCTAGCGTTGGAAGAAGTTCATAGTGAACTTGGCAAATTAGATCATGAGGCTGGTCCCTGCTACTTTTGTCGGCTTTTGTGAAAATAAATCTGCGCATTCTCACTGTACTGCAAGAATGCACAGGCAATGATTGACAGCACACTTTACATACACACATCACGACACATCGCCTATGGCTAGCCCATCTGCAGTTCAGGAAGACAAACACGTATGCCAGTCATGGCTTGAGACATCGTTTTGGTTTATTGAACAAATTTCAGGCAGCCGCACACCGTGGCAATGTGAAGAGCCACCGCACGCTGATGAGCAGGCCAGCAGAAGAGAACACATTTAGATACCTGACTGCGTTTCGAGGAGTATTCTTCTCATGGTAAGTGAAGCTTCACGGAAACAAAGTTCTGTGGTATCCACCACGCAGTACCGAACAGTATGCACGTATGCATGCGGCTAGCACATTGAACGGGATCACTATGTGCACCCATCAGCCGTTTCATGTGCGCAGAGGCGTACATTACTCTGTCAAGTCTTGTTCACTCTTTCACTGCATCCACCAACCTTCACTTCCCTGCGCCACTTCGGCACACAGATAACATGTCCCCAGTTACAACGGTATGAAATCTACGGAGCAGAACACAGATGAGCACGCACTACCATAACAAAAACTGCCATTGTGCCGTGACAACATGGCCACTACAGTGAGAAAAACCACGCGACTTCCTCCACAGTTTTCTCCCAGACGCAGACTGGGTAGGGCCTCTCCTCAGATTTTTCCTTCCTGTTTCCCCAAAGATTAAAAATAAATGACTTTCAGGACTCTACTCAAAGGCTTTCTTAAAAGCATCCTGATTAATTAGATGAAAGTCAAGCAGACCGATTCATTTACCACAATTTAAATCAATAAATCGAAACATTACATAAAACCATCTGTGAGTGCGAGGAAAGGAAAGGCGGCTATGGGCACACTCTTTTAGAACTCATGCGATAATGCTTACACTTATTTTTTTGTACTCTGAATGCCACTCTAACCTATTAGCCATGCAAATTATGAAAGTGCAACAAAATACCTCTAAACACAAAAATAACTTAGTAGCATAATTGACTGCGCTAGCTGGTGTTGCATCATTTGGTATGGAAAGCATGAACGTTTAACGGAGACGCAGAAACAAGACACGAGGATGAGCACTCGTCCTCATGTCTACTTGCTTCTGTGCCTTCATTAAATGTGTAAATGAGAAGAAAGGGAGTTAATCGAGTAGTCTGACTTTTTTTACTCATATCATATGTGCAATTACACGCAAAAGGATGAAAAATATTACCCTAAAGAAAGGTGCATAAAATTTTCTTTTGTGCAGTAAAGGTCACCCAATTTCACTGCTGACAAAACACTGCCGCTAAAACAAATTTGGAATTAAGCACATGCAACGCATAAAAAAAGACTGCTTTAACAAGAATCTACCTGACCACACATGCTACTAGTTGAATACAAAGCATTAAATTTCATGATACTCTCACACGACCTGATCCAAAGCTCAAGGATACTCACTCAAGAAAGAGGGCATCTGCTGATGCAAGGCACTCCACAAGCACATCTGCACAGACACGAGCGCATGATTAGCAACAGTCCAGCAAACTCGCAGCTAAAAAAAGAAAACATACAGCGCATAAAGAGCAACTATAATTTTACCATTCTGTAGCAGAAAAACAGACTACCTTTAAATCAAAGCATTATGCATTGTGCCTATGGCTTGGCATGAGGAGCATAAAAGTGAACCAACTACAAGGCAAAAAAAAAAAACATAACTTCTCTTGACATTTGTGCAAATGAACTGAAACGTCATGGCCCACTGTGGTTGCTTAGTGGCTATGGTATTGGGCTGTTAAGCATGAGGTCGCGGGATCAAATCCCGGCCACGGCCGCCGCACTGGGGGTGAAATGCGAAATTACTTGTGTACATAGACCTAGGTACACGTTAAAGAACCCCAGGTGGTCCAAGTTACTTAGAGTTCCTCACTACGACCTCATAATCAGACCGTGGTTTTGCAACGTAAAACCCCATAATTTCAAAAAGAGAGAGAGAGAGAAAACATCATTCTAAGATGATTATGTCTTTGCTTTCTAAAAGAATGAGAACAACTGCCTGCTGTTGTGTTAACATTTTCAAAAATGAATCACTAAATCATTATACGAAAAACACATTCATAACAAAAACCAAGTTCAAACATGTGCAAGACAATCACTGCAGCAATTTTCAGTGCGAGTTGCAGAAAGCACATACTAGTATGCAGCTGCATTCCACATGAATGTTTGACTGTAGAGCACCTTTAAGGCAGTCACTAGCAGAAAGCCCTTTGCACGTGATTAACAGGGACTGTACAATGGTCAATTTCTTCAGAACACAAAACAGCAATGCTGCTTCAATCCAGCTCAGCTGGATTGAAGCTGATGGTACAGACTTGTTAAACTGAAGACACCAAGAAAAATGTGCACCTAATGCACTAGTACAGGTATATTCTTATATTCCATTCTGAAACATCAAAGTTGTAGTTGTATTGAGAATATTTCAAGATGATAGCGCTTGTTGTCATCACAGTGAGGGGAAAAATAGGGTGCTGTTCCCTGAAATTTGTATACCTTCCACCCTCCATGACCTGGCTTCCCATGATGACCCTATCTGCATCTCTAAAAGCCAATCTCCAGGAAGGGCTGCTTTGGAGTTGTAGCAGCACAACTATCACCTCCAGAGCCAGTGAAGAAGACGGCTCACAGGCATGTAGCGTGAGAAGAGAACACGCTGGTGTGCTTGACCTGGGCAGCAGCAGTATTGGCCACTTCTATCATCCCGTTGCACCATGACTGGAAGGCATAAATAAGCCATGGCTACGGCAGCTACTCTTTGCGCCGCCGGCCACAAATTGGTGACCCAGATGACCGAGCCAAGTCGTGCCAGTGTCAACGCACCGACTCTACCAAGACTAGAGTGACGTGGCCTCATGTGGTCGGGCAGACATCCCATGGTTGTAGGGTGTCTGGGAATTCTACATCGACATGCCGGACATCTGGTTCATCCAGCTGGACAGCCACTTCCGTATCTACAACGTTCTAGGCTCCAGCTGCGTTCCTGGCTCTGGCTGTCAACCCCCAGTCCTTGCTCACTATGCCACCTCGAGCACTCAGTCACAACAGCTCTCACAATTGGAACCGTCGCATCATTCCACGTCTTGTCGTCCCACAGAGTCATAATTTCCAACATTCCATTTCATTTTCTGTCTGTTTCACCTATAGCTGTTAGCTTGGACATGACTTAACACTGCCACAGTGCACAAGTCATGTCCTGCCACTTGGCAGGCTATGTGGTAAGAAAATGAAAATGAAATGAAGATATCATCATCATTCCCACCTTTAACGTCCCCATCCCTTATGTAATGACCTATTGGGACCTTTGAGGTACCAATAAATAAGTATTTAAAAAAATTAGGGCATTACAAAATATGGGCACTGGTCCTCAATACAATTACGAACAGCGCTGCAGGTTGACAGTTCGTAGTAAATAATAGAACATTCAATATTGCCAATAGAAGAATGCCCCTCTAATGTGCTATACTTTTTTTTTCACACATTTAAGTGATATGGGATTTATACTATCTGGTCAGCTTTCTTGAATACTTTGACAAAGGTCTTCGGCCATCCCATCAGGCACCAGCTTCAGGCAGAGCAGTGTTTATGTAGTCGAATTCAAATCAAAGGCATCAATGCAATGAGGTTGGCCAGTTGGTTGTTGGAGCTTGCATTCATGTTTGCAGTGCAGACTAAATACGCACTCACACAAAAAAAAAACAATAAACTCAGTTGATGTCCAGCACTCGTCCATTTTGCTTATTTCTTCTGTGTGTGTGTGCACAGTACACGCTGCAAAAGTGAATGGGAACTCAAACACGAGATGTTTGCAAGGTATACTGAAAACATGCTCTCCCTTTGTAAATGTGTCGAACTATGTCTCGATGAAGTGGACAAAATAAAGCACAATGAAAGGCATTTATGACACATTTTAGGTGCTTGTCGCCAAAAGTCCCTGGATGGTCACCGATGTAATTCAACTTCGCCAGAATTACGACAAGCTGAGTAAGCAGCACACCTCAACATGTCACGCTGCCCAAGATACAGTGGACCTTCCTACTTTGGACCTTAGCCAAGTAACAAACACACACATGCTCTTCAAACATCTCCTACAACGAATGTTGATTTGTCAGCACTGCATACTTTAATGCCCACTGTGCAGATAACAAAACAGGGCATCTTGACTTTGCTATTACTTAATGACATAAGAAAGACTGCTGGCCCAGACAACATTTCAAACCAGTTTATTAAAAGATATGCAGAACAATTTTTGCCATTCTTGCATGCCATTTTCACAGTATCGAACACAGGACTGGCTATGCTCAAAAGTGATACTTATTCACAAAAACAACGACAAACTTTTGGCAGATACTTATCGGCCCATATCCTTAATGAGTTCTTGCTGCAAAATATTATAACACGTCATCAAAAAGCAGTCATAAGCTACCTAGAAGACAACTTAATTTATAGCTGGCAATACATATTTTGCAAAGGTTTGTCAACTATAACCCAGTTGCTTGAAATTACGCATGACTTCGCCAGGGCCTGCAAGCCCCACAATTTTAGTTGATTTTGCGAAGGCTTTTGAGTGCGTCTCACATTACAAATTAATTGAAAAGCTGAATTCAATAGGTATTCATCCGAAAATAATCACAAGAATTGAAGTGCACCTTTCTAACAGAATGCAGCATGTTTCAATAAACAATGTCGATTCTAGTCATCTTAAAGTTTTATCAGGTGTCCCACAGGGATCAGGTTTTGGGACCTTTATTGTTTCTTATTTATGTTAATAATATTTATCCATGTGCAGATCCACAGGTTACACTGAAGTTAGTTGCCGATGACTGCATGATCTACACCCCTGTGTGCAGCGTTAAGGATGAGGAAAGGCTCAATTCATTACAAAAAAAAATGCTGACTAGTGTTTTGTTTCCACATTGCAATAAACGTCAAGAATACAAAGTGCCTCTGGCTAACCAGAAAAAAAGCACCTTTCTTGTTTAGTTACCAATTATCTGGTATTATTACATAACACAAGTACTGCAACTCAAATATTTGGGTGTCACAATTACACAGAATCTAAGATGGGTCAAGCCCATTGAGACTGCATGCACCAAGGCATTTGAACAGTTAGGATTGACACCACCAAAGGTGAAAATAACAGCTCACAAAACTTTAGTAAGGCCTATTATTGAATATACAAGTGTAATTACAGATCCCAGCCAAGCCCATCTTATCGAAAAGCTCGAAAAGCTACAAAATAAGGCACTGAGATTTTTATACAGTAATTACTCAGGTCAAGGTCAGTGTAACTGCTTTACGCGCCAAGGCATGCATCCAGATTTTGTCTGTTTGGCAGAATATTGCTACAACGAAGTTTATTTTTTAACATTTATCACAGAAGCATAAAAATTGACAAGGAATACTACCTGAAGCCACTGTAGCGGCATTCTGGTAGAAACAACCACGGCAAATGCATCCAACCGTTTATTGCACCTTTAAGAATTCTTTCTTTCCCAAAGCAATAGAATTGTGGAATAGACTGCCAAATACCATTGCGAATTCCGCTAATGCTCATGTGTTTGTTCGCGAAGTTGAAATATATCTTGAATCATGGCTTTATCGATGATATTGGGCCCACAGTGTGCTTGATTTCTATCACTCTTATTGTAAGGACCTGTTCATGTTTTCAGCATTATTTATTTCTCCCCCCCCCACCACCGTTTTTTTACTGCTACTTTCATTTGCTTTATGAACCATACTATTTTTTGCAATGTGCTGACACTGTAATTGTACCAACTTCCTGTATCTGTAAACCACTTGCTGTATATAAATAAATTTGTAAAATAAACCAGTTAATTTATGAGGATGTTGCATGTCAGTTCTCTCTTGCCGCCCGCACACCTGAGCTGTTCACATCCCTGGATCCATCGCTTCATCCTGTCTTTCAGACACAAGTCACCGAGGCACTACCACCTGCCTCTCTGGAGCTGCCTGTTGCTGCACTGTTGACTTATGCTACCGCTGCTGCTCGACCACACACACTGTCTGTTTGACACCTCCCAGACCAGTGGCTCCTTCACATCGCCGCCATCTTGATGTTCGGTTCCCCTCTTTTGCTTAGCCACCAAACCTCCTGTTGTCGACCTGTACATTTGGCAACCAACCCACATGCTTTTCATGCGATCTTGAGGGGCCACTTAGCATGCAGCTGTAGCCACTGTAGCCACTGTAGCCACTGTAGCCTCCGTCTTTGTGAAGGTGCAGGTTCCTCAAACTGTGTAACTGTTCACCTTTCGCACCAAGTTCTTTTTCCAGCTGCAGACTCATACCCTAGTCACTGACCCTTTGACTCACACTGGTCTCCTTCTCCCAGTTGCCTATGTACTTCCCCAGCACTTCATTGTGCCAGGCCTACATGAGAGGAAAACAGACAGTCAAAGCTCCAGAGGCAAGAGCTGTGTCGTAACCAAACATTTAAAAACCTCTCTCTTTCTCCAAACAAAATTTAACTGTCTGTAGACAGCATCACCATACACACACTTGTCGACACCAGAACCACTGTCTGTCATTAGTGAAGAACTCAACAACAATTTGAAGACCATGACCACTTAGCTTCCCTATCACTCCCTGCATATGGCAACCTTGTACCTCATCAAACCTTTGGCAGCATTCACAGCTCAGGTTGTCGTACAAGATGTTATGCATGTAGTTGAATTTGTCCTCCCTTCCTATTCCTCACATCATCCTGGGATGTGCGTAAATAAACTTTATTTCGGAGACCAACCTGTTGATGCCCAAAGGTGGGTGGCCATTCTATTCCAGATAGCCCTGTGCTGATAGCCTGGGCCTGTTCACCAGCCGTAGCTGGTCGTCAGGTCTTGGGCTTGTCAGCTGGGCCTCCCAATGGTCTTCTGTTGGTGCTTGGATAGGCCTTGTCCACGGGTTCTTTTTGTATTCCCAGATTATGTGGTAAAGGGTGTTTGGTGTACTGCAGAATTGGCAGTCTCTTGTAAATGTTGAGGGGTACATCGCTTGTAGTAGAGTGCCGTGGAGGTAATTGCTCATCTGTAGTCTGCGTAGTATAACGGTTTCTTCTCTGTTAAGCTTGATGTGTAGTGGTGGATATTCCCTCTTGTTCTTCTTGTAATGTTTTAGAATGCTGTAGTATTTCCTTTGTATCATTTCGTCTTGGTCTGATGGTAGATGACGTCCTGGTGGGGTTGACTGGCGTACATCTTCTCCAGCGGCGGGTGAGCCGCTTGGTTTCCCACCAAGGATTCATATTCCAGGGTCCAGACAATGTACGTTTCAGGGATGTCTTGGTTCTTGATGATGTTGAGTGCGGTCTTTCTAATTGTTCCTGCCCAAAAATGGCGACAGGTTGACAGGTTGCCTGCGAGTCTGTGATGACGATGACCAGCACATCCCATCGCAGATCCATATGGCCATAGCTATGGCGACCTATTCAGTTACCTTAATGTCCCTAGCAACTACTGATGCAGCTGCTATCTCTTCATTCTGCTTGTTGGTTACGCAGGCAACATACCCCCCTGTCTTGTATTTGGCAGCATCCATGTACCTTATTTCTGCCTTGTTGCTTTCTTCGTTTAGCATTTTTTGTAACATGGTGGCTCTCACTTGTCTTCTGAGCCTCCGCCAATTCTTCTCAGGTGTTATGTACTCCTAGTTTCAGCAGTTTTTCCATTGATGTGGTAGGTGGTAGTCCTATTGCCAATTTGTATGTCTTTCTTATCAGTATGTTCAACTTGCCACTTTAACTATTCTTCATATCTAAGCACGCTGTACTGTAGGCGATTCTGCTGATGACCAATGCTTGTATGAGTTTTAAGGTGTTTTTTCCTTTAATCCATGTCTTCGATTTGTGACCCTCTTCACCAGGTGTGTAACCTGCATGATCGTTTCTTGAAGTCGGCGTACTGTGGCAAGCCCCGCTCAATCCTTCTAGAAGAATAATCCAGGGATACGAAGTGTATTAACCTTTCAGATGTGGATTTCATTCAGTGTTACATCACGATCTGGTGTCTCTTGTGGGGGCCGCCCTCTTGTTCTCTTTTTCAGAATCAGGAGTTCCGATTTCTCAGGGGCACATGATAGTCCACAAGCACAGAGATACCTTTCAATTCTCTCTACTGCCTCCTGTAAAGTTTCTTGCTGTCTTCCCGCCGATCCCCCAAGCGTCCATATGGTTAAGTCATCCGCAAACAGGGCATGTCGAATTCCCTCTACTTCTCTGAGAATGTTTGGTAGGGTGTTCAATGCCAGATTGAAGAGCACAGGGGATGACATTTTTTTTTTTATGCATCAAGCTCTTGTCAACTGAGCTCGTGTCGAAGTCAGATTAACAATGCAGTGTTTACTAACTAAGACAACTGTTCTCTTAAAGTATTTGCTGCTGCTGACATCAACATCGCGCCTTTTTCTGCCACCCTGGTGCCTGTGTTTTCTAACACCATCGCTAGCTCATCTGTTTTGTTTACGCAATTGGCAGCTTGTGTGCATCATCAAAACTTCCTGCTCTTGTTTGCTATCACATCTTGCAATAGTTCTGCTGCCAGTTAAGGGTACAATCCCTCTGCATGCTCATTGTCCCTACTACACAGCAAGTGTCTGGGGAGCTTGGAAACTTCTGACTGCATTGTTCCGGCTGCCATTAGTGACAGCTTAAGACATCACTTCCATTTTATGCCAACGTCCCTCCCACTGCCACCGATCCCCTGTGCATGTATTTTCCAATGGCGTCGATCCCGAGCTGACACATGTACATTAAGGAGCAATCATCAATCTTCCAAATTGTTTGCATGCCTCTTTTGACCACAATCAACCATCTTTAGGCCAAATGTCAATGGTTACTCACCACATCAACACCGGCCAAGAAGTACCATTGTGCCAGCATCCATTGCACTTGTGAAATACAGAATGCCATGAATGCCATGTCATCAACCAACAGGTGCTCGATATGCTCAAATGTGGCATCATCCAATTCATCCAGCAATCCTCGAGCCTCTCTAGCTGTGCCGGTGAAGAAAAAAGATGGATCCATCCGGTTCTGCACGGATTATCACCGACTTGATTGAATAATGTGCAAGGATGTCTATCCTCTACAACATGGACGATGCCTTACAATGCCTGCAGGAAGAGAAACTTTTTCGTTTAATCTGTGCACTTGGTAGTGACAAGTGCCGATAAAAGAGGCTAATTGGGAAAAATTTAGCAACATGTTACACTCCTGTAACATGTGAAAACGAAAGCCTGCTGCACATGTGGTAATGCATTAAGTTATATGATCAGAGGTGTCAGACTTCTTGCAAGACATAACGAGCCACAGTGTGAAGTAAACATATCACGTTGTAGGTCAACCTTCTCAACAACACATGAGAGCACCTAATGCACTACCCAAAGGTTCTTTCGTTCTCTCTTATTTTTTTCAGTTTTTCTTCCTTTCTTTTTTCTCTGTTCGTTTTTTATTTATTCTTTCTTTCATTCATTCTTTCGGTCTTTCTTTAATTTCTTCATTGATATTCATACACTGCATCTTTGCTTGCTTACACGAGTATAAGCCATTCCTGATGACATTTTTTGCATCACTGATTTTTTGGATTCACTGGACTAAACGCCACTTTTTTTGGGTATGAGCCATTGCAATGAGCTACTTAAGGCTTCTGCCTTAAAGGGACCCTGAAACGATTTTGACGATTTTGTACAAACATACTAAGTCGTTAGAGTAGGTCCTTCTGATCATTAATTGACGCATCTAAGTGCTCCGCGTAAAGCTTGTAATTTATTATAAGGTTTTAAAAATTTACATCGCTGCCAATCGCAGCTCACCACTCAGCTGAATTTTGAGCAGCCCCTACCCATTACGTAAATTGCCGTGACGTAAATTGCGCTAATAACACTAGTAGGGTGAGCTATTCAATTAGCTGTCCAAGGCGCATCATCGATAATTTTTCTAACTTCATGGTGAACAAATGTTGTTCATAATAGTTGGAATGTTAGTTAATTTGTTTCTATAAAAAGAAAGTAACAGAAAGAGAATGCATTAGGACAATTTCTCCCTGCACTTAAAGGGCAACTCCGGTGATTTTTCTATGTCAACGGATGTCGATGAAATTCGCTGGGTACGTTCCTCTGAACACTTCCGTCATGTTTTCAAAAAAGCAGGTTTGAGAGTTGCGCAGATTTTTTACAAATGAATTTAATTAATTGCCTCAAACACCCTACCTTGCCTCCTCCTCAGTTATAGGCCACACTGTGCATGACGTCAGGAATGTTCGATGCAGAGCATGCCGAGATCATGCAGACGACAGTGACGAGAGCATCGAAGAGTCGACGATCGTGAGCTAATGCATGGTGTAAGAAGATGCTGTTGCAAAAAGTTGCATTCTCTGTAGACGTGCAAGAGATGGGAGGCAAGTGGTGTTGCGTTGTCGGCTGCGTGAACTTCAGCCCTTGCCATCTGCACACACAGTTTAAGGTGATGCCGATCGCGTTCAGCCGAGGTTAAGTCTATATGTCACAGTCGCATAGCTCATGCGTCTGCTGCTGGCGGACCTGGGCTACCAACCTGAAGCTAATTAAGCAATCAGGATGAAGAAAACTCCATGTGTAGTTCAGTTTTGCCCATTAGGATTTGAAATAAGCCATTCCTCAGTTTATACAGAGCACACACAAAAAGCAAGAAGCAATGACATGGAGCAGTATCGACATCGATACGTTGTCGTTTTCAACGGAAAGCTGCCGCCCACTGCATTCACCGGCACTTCTGTAATCTAAATGCGACTACGAAGATGGGTGTACCTTTACTTATTGTCATGCCGACTCATTACTTAGCTTCCAAGGTGCACTGTTTGCCTCGTATCCCAAATGCGCAGCAAGCGTATGCCCCTTCAATGCAGCAGCATAAACAACTGCATATACTGGCATCAGCGTTTCCACGAGAAAAACTATGCATTCTCTAAATGAACGATCACACACGCAAAGTCCTTATCTATGTCCACATTATGGAACATATTGTGTGCAAGAAGAGAATACGAAGAATGATAAGTAGGCAGCATAACACTGCCATACTACAGTCGCCTGCTCGCTGTTTTCAAAGGTGCGTGGTTGCCCATATCAGCGTGATTCAGAGTGATGCAACAGTGCTTACATGCACAAGATCTGCCTGTTTTGATATGTTCTGACATTATTTGATGTCAACGATGAGTGGCTAGTAATATGACAAGTGAACAACGAGTGGTCGCTGCACCTGCCGATCGATGTAAACAAATGCACCGTTTGGTGCTTTGGACTGTCAGCGGCGTTTTTGCGAGATACAAATGTGGAAAGTCGTGCTCCACATCTTACAGTGAGCATGCGAAGCATTTTCCTGAGAAGGGGTAAAACACCTAAAATAGCAAGCAGCATGCATTGGTTTGGACTACCCTTGATCTTCATGTTGCAGCACAATATGTAGCGCAAAGGCGCTGGCTCTCGTGGCGGCGGGTTGAATGAGAACGGCGATTCGCAGCTATCGAATTCGTCAGAATCACATCTGTCAACATTTGACAAATCCGAAGAGCTGGTGCAGCTGACACTGTCACCCAAAGATCCAGGGTGGTCACGATTCAGACGAGCTTCTGCTCTTCGCTGCCAGCGGGCGAGACCGGCATGTCTTGCGCGCCTTTCCCGGTGGAGACTCTCGTGACGTCAAACGAAGAGGTTCGCTCGGCTGCTTGGTCAGGTTTTGGTTTCATTTTTTCACTTCTTTGCTTATTTAAAATTATTTTCGAATTTGCTAAACAATTCCACTAACAGACGTATGACGGGGCGTCTCGAAAACCTAAATATTTCATTACCTTGACATGGTAAAAAAATCGCCAGGGTTCCACTTTAAGCATTTGCGGCCCACAGCAAGTGTTGGCTGCTTGTGGTACAACATGCTCCGTGTTGACGAGAGCTCCGCGGTCATTGTCAGTCTCAGTTTTTTCGCAAGCACCATGATTCGCCTTTGTTGCGTTGTGGGCTGCAAACATAGCGATTGGCAATATGTCAAGCTGCAACAATGTGCCCCTCTGCAAGGTATAAGATGAGCAGAGTGGCTGCAGCGCATCGGACTGCCGCTATCTGATTGGCACCAGGATTTGCGCGTTTGCGGCCGTCACTTTACACCAGAGGATTACTACCCCAATAGCGTTTCCCGAGTCCAGTATTTTGGTAAACACAAGTGCAAGGGAACTGGGCCTGGCCGTTGGATTGTGCAGTTTCACGGGATGAGCAGAAGCACAAACGTGAATGGTCTGCAGGGTGCAGCCACCTGATAGCATAGAGCTCTACCAAACACAGTAGCAGTAATGAAGTGTATTCTTTGCTGCTGGTGTAAATTTTTCGCAGGAGCGTAATCATTAACACATTGTTTTTGTAAATGTTTAAAATGTTTCACACTTGGTTAGAGCAACATTAGCTTTTTCTTTGGCTGGTTAAGCTCTGCACCACCAGGTGGCTGGACCGTGCAGACCGATCAGGCCGCACACGTATGCCTACACCAAAGTTCCTTCATCAGCTTGAGTTTATGCCTTCACTCCTCCCTCGAAACGCCCAGCTCGCCTGTGGTTACCAGAATACCAGACACGTTCGGCACTGCGACAGAATGCTTGCAACACGTGCTCCTTCCATAGCTCTTGCTTGGGGTTGACTGCCAAGCAGCTGGCGGAGAGGTTGGAAAGACTTCGCACGCGCGCTCCTAGACAACTGGAAGTAGACGACACGACGTGCCACCATGACGCAGAGCCAGTGAAGGCAGAGCTTAGCCCTGATCACGTGGCGAACGAGTTGAGGAGAAAATGCATGGCTATGGAGGAGGGTAACTTGTAATCGTCCGTAGCTGTCTTAATATGAGACGCTTCACACAAATTGTGGAGCGAATGATTAACTTTAGATGTACCCTGCGCATCTACAAAATTTGACCGAACCGTTTCAGGAGCCCTTTAAAAATGGCTTCCGTAACGCCCAATAGACTATATCGCCGTGTCCTGTCTTTTCTTGTTCCTTAGCTTGTGTCCCAGTAGTTTGCGCTCTTATTGTAGCCATGCTTCCATACCAACTAGCCCATTTTTTCACTTTTGATCGATACAAATTCACAGTCATGCCCTTAAGCCTCTGAAATGTGCCTGCCAGTCTCGAGCGAATGGTGAACACCGTTCTTCAAGTCTCAAGTCAAACCCCTGGCTTTGATATTTACATTACATTAGGGTATATTTAGTTACTTTGCATCCCACTTGATTCGGCTCATACAAGTTCTTACTCATCTCTCAGCCGCTGTACTGTAACTCAACTTGACAATATTCCACTTTGGTGCTAAACTTACAATTCTAGGCTATATAGTTTCAAAGAATGCTATTCTCCCAGACACTATCCCCCAAAACAATGCATTCTCCAACAAACTACCATGAAAGAGCACCACTGCTTTATCAGCCTGTGCTCATATTTTCAACGCTTTATTCGAAATTTTGCTTCCATCACCCCAAAACTTCTTCCCGGCAGTTCTCACCTCTCGGCCTGATCTCCAGCATGCAATGTCACATTTCAGAAGCTGTGCCACATTCTCACCTCGCCTCCAATGCAATGATACTATGTCAACACCTTTGCACCCACCGAGATCAACACGAGTTCCAGCGATGTCGCGCTAAGCATTATTTTTGCCAAATGCAAGGATGGCTATGAAGTTGCTTATGCCAATCGTATTTTTACCAAAGAAGAAGCGAACTAATCTGTCACTAAAGGGCAATGTCAACTAACTACAGTAGAACTTCAATGATAAATTTTATGTACTAACCCTATTAACCATACGTTTTATGTACTCAAAACATACTAACTGGGAAAACGTACAATAAAATGTCCCTAAAAAATTTGACAGGCTCAACTGTAGTTGATAACTACATAATGCAAAGCATTGCACTAATAGTTGCAACCCGAAACGGCAACGCATGTCGAACTGGTGCGGCTCGAGTGGCCAAGACGTGCATTATCATTTTTGCGGCTTCAACAAGCCAATGGCCCTCATCGTCTCCGACACGCCATTCGAGCAGTGCAAATTCCCATGGTGCTTCGCCTCTGGACTTCCTGTCTATATGCTCATCAGCTCCCCCCTCTGGAAAGCTGCACCACAAAGCCAAGCACTTCACTACTCGGGACAGCCTTCTATATCACTCGAACTACGAGGGCGAGTCAGAAAGTGTTTGCCCCTTTTTTCTTAAACCAAATTACAGTTGTAAATGCGAAGTCAACATAGCCATTCCCAGCGATGGACCCTTCTTGGACTGGCCCAGCCTTATCTGCCAGAGGCTCCGTGGCAAGGTGCTGCTGTCAGTTGTTCAAGATGGCGGTTTTGCTTCACACGTCCACGGCGTACGAGCAACAAAGTGTGATTCGTTTTCTATGAAGCAAGTGACGAACGCCCATCGAAATCTACAAGAAAATGCAGCCCACGCATGAGCAAAGGTTTCTCACTTTCAGAAGTGTGAGGTGGTGGTGTGGCAAGCTTGCCAAAGGCCGTGAGGTCTTGCATGACAATGAACATTCAGGGAGGCCGCATGCCTTGACTTCTACCACAGGGGCATCTCAAATTAAGTGCTGCGATGGGACAAATGTCTGAACCAGTGTGGAAAAATAGTGTAAGGTATATAGAATAGTACATTATAATTTTATCTACCTGTATGTACCTTATTTTGACTAATAAAAAATAGGGGCAAAGACTTTCTGATTCATTCTCCACATTACCTGCGACCGTAAGTGGCTGCCCATTATCTCACACCACTTGCACTCCGAAATCTGCTCCCCTTTCTACGATGACCCACCATGTCACCATGCTGATGTGTTAAAAGCTTATTCTTGTCTTCTGCTTCCATACTGTTGGCATTTTGTCTGCCAGTATGTCTGGTCACGCCACAAATGCCAATGCCGCACGAATCCCATTAAACATGTTGCTGGTTCCTTCAAACCTTTACCATGACCCACCCAAACAATCAAGCACGTCAGCTTCGACCTCTACAGTCCCCTTCCCAGCACTCCAGGCAATAACCGATGGGTCCTTGTTGTCACCAACCACATCATGCGGTACTTGAAACTTGAGTGCTCCCATCTGTGACAAAAAAAAAATTTTTCACTCTACACAACCTCATCTAGCGGCCTGGAGCACCTTGAGAGTTGCTGGATGATTGTGGTCAAGTTTTCCTCTCTGATGTCATCACAAGCATTGGTGCACCACCACTGCATCTCATCTCGAAACTTATGTGATGACAAAGTTTTAATCGCACACTTGGTGACATGTTGAAAGTTTCATTGAACCATTCCAACTGGGAACAGGTTCTACCTTTTGTTGCATATGCTTGCAATACTGCCATGCAAACCACTACTTAACTCTGACCTTCCTTTCTCCTTCATGGATGTGAACCTTCATGCACAATGGGCACTATTCTTCCGTACCGGACGACACCTCAGAGTCCATGCCTGTTTCCCAAGCAGTGACACACGCCAAAGAATGTCACCAGCTTGCTCATTCGTTCACAACCCAATACCAGTGGCCACCATAGACATCACCACGATTCATCCACCACAACTACAAGCTATGATGTAGGCTCATTAGTCTGGTCATGAGTGCTGTCTACTCCTCCTGGCCTCTATACCAAGATGCTATCTACGTCAAGGTCTTTACTGCACACTTCAAGAAACATTACTTGTTGACTACCTGACCAGGCCACTGGAATCATCTTTAGACCAGCATTGTTGTAGCCAGAAAATTGTCCACACCTCCTGGCTCGAGCTGTGCTGCAACCCCAGTGTATTTTGTCGCTCGTAGTGTGCCAGGATAGCTCTTTCTTTAGTAGGAACTGTATTGGAGGTATATGGCACCATGCTGGTGGAAGATGAAGACGGGGATAGGTTTTTGTGACACACGCTCGCTCGTCCAAGCTTTGACTACCCTGCATAAGTGTATGGCTGTAAAAGCCATTCGCAAGTCTCATTTCATTTTCATCAACCTGTACAACAAAGACATTTTCAAAAGGTACAAGTGGTGGTCCACCGACAGTAATCTTGTGCATCATAGTCCCTGAATTGGAGGGCAGCCACCTTTTCAGTGTTTTTTCTTGACACACCTTCCTAAAATAGTTTACCTCCACAAGAAGATCCCCTAGGTGCCAGCATAAAGTTGAAGATTGACACAAATAACATTAACTTTAAAAACCAGTGTACTGATCAACCATTATTTTACTGTAATAGTAGATGAGTTTTAATTAAAGGAAATGTTAATGTACCAGAATATGCAAACAAGAGCAGGCATAAAAGCTATTTGACAAATAAAAGCCCTATAAATAAATAATGGTACCATCGGCTTATCACTAGTGCGATTAATTTTTTCAGCTCTCAAAGTGCGACCCATATCCATGAATATTTTCTTTATGCATTCCAGCAACATTTTTCTTTCTCACAGCTCACCAGATCCTAGCCATCCCACTCACCAGGCAAGTGGAGCTGGGCACACAGTGTGGCAGCTGGCGTGCACACAAGGGCAGTAATGCAGTGAGTTGCTGCCATGCGTAGTGACACTTGCTTGGCTTGCAGCACTACTGCCTTCAGAGAGCCCAGCAGCTTTGAGACAGAGTCTATCTCATTAGGCAGCGGGGAGGAGCTTGCAAGGGCCCAGGGCAGCAACTGGCATAGGTCCTCTGCAAAACAATCCCATGGGCAGCAGCTTACAGAAATGAAAATACAGTGTTCAAATTCAAGAATCATGCTTTTTTTTTTTGGTGCAATTTATTTCACACTTTTTCTACGGTTCATACACAGCTGTACTTCTCGCTATCACCATGATCAGCCACACCGTGAGAATGATAACAATCGAAATGAAAAATTTTTTTTATAAATTACGGCTCAAGGTCAATACTTCCAATACACCAGCTGCTGTCGCTCACCAGCTTTAGAAGCTCCCAAGAACGAGTCTGTGCGTTCAATTTCCAGCCGTCACAGTGTTACAGTGTGGCCAGAGTGGAAAGATGCTCATGTACCAGCAGCCACTAGACGCACACTAAAAAGCCCAAGGCTGACAACACTATTTCTGTACCCTCCACTATAGCACATCATGTAGCATAAGTGTTGCTGGGAGATCTTAAACCCAATTCCATCTTAATCCCATCTTCATTGCCAGTGCCACAATCCGACCGGGTTCATAAACGAGGGGGGGGCTCAAGGCACCCTCCGTTAGAGTGACGCTCCGCAACGTGGTGGTGGTGAATGATGACTGACCGCCGAGCAACTGTGCTCATCGGTGTTTATTTGCTGCGGTGACCAATGTTTCCCACAGAGTCTGGCAGGCCACCGAGCCTGGCGGTTAACAAAGATTATGCCGAGGGGGCGTCACATGCTTGTCACACCAATCAACTAATCAATCAAGCAATCAATATTTTAAACCTGTTTCAATATTTCTTTTAAATTACATTCACAGGTAAACATATACAAAAAATTGACTTAGTGAAATATTTATTTTCTTGCTGCTTGTACACACTTTAAAGTCGAGTGCCATAATACGGAAAGGTAGATGACTGAGCTTGCTGATAAAATTATGTGACAATTTCCAGCTGCACATAAAAACAATGAAACATGACCACACAACATGTCATTAACTACTTTATGCGCAGTTCCCAAGTATTCATGCATTTAAAAACTTCAACATATATGCACTCAGGTTGCAAGAAAATTCCGTTTTTCACCAATGCCATTATGTGCTTTTGAGCACTATTTACCATAAATCAAACTTGTAAATGAAAAACATTACACCACAACAAACTACAGCTTCCTTTCCAAGCCTGATGACCACTGGTTGGCATGGTACTTGAATCTTACAGACGAGTTATGCACATATTTCCACATTTTGTGAGTGCCAGGTAGGTAATCTAGAAGTACTGAAGCTTAAGCCTCATCACCTGTATTTTTCTAAACTGCCAATAAAAAAATTCACAAACAAAATACTTACCAATAGCCAGAACACTCATGGTATTTCATGGCAGTTGCACATATAGAACTCATCTAAACTGCCAGTCTTTTTGACGAAAAAGAAAGCCCATGCACATCAAATGTTGTTTGTGCTCTTTTCACTCCAAAATCGTTGTACAGTAGACTTTCCTTAATTTGACTCCCGTTAATTTTATCCTGTACAAAGGTCCCAATTGGTGTTCATGCCTTTCTATGGTCCCTAACTTTTGTTCTTCTGTTCTCAAATTGGCCTTCCCCGGATAATTCAAGCTTGACCAGTCACCATGCATATGCCATACCCTTTAATGACCCCAACAGCGACCTCTTTACTGGCAGTGTTTGTCTCGGCAGAGCTTAGGGGACAGTGAATGCATTGAACACATGCCATCTCCTGTGGAAAACACCTGTTTTCAGCCTGCCCTAGGAATATTTTCATACAATAACGGTAGCTCACAATGTCTGATTACGGTATTCACCGAATTCTAACGCGTGCCTTGTTTTTCCCAATCCCAATAAGGTTGAACCGAAAGCTATGTTTGCAGTGTTCGCATGCTTTGCCACATAACAGGAGTGTATGCGGCAAAGCCGATTTTTAAAAACAACATGCATTGAAGCTGACTTTAGGAAGTAGATGTAGTAGACCCTTGCCCATTTCTCTTACTAAAAAATCAAGTGCGCATTAGAGTTGTACTTTGTTTAGGAGCTTTAATGTTATTGCTACATTACTTCTCTACTT
This sequence comes from Dermacentor variabilis, assembly GCF_050947875.1. Classification (NCBI taxonomy): domain Eukaryota; kingdom Metazoa; phylum Arthropoda; class Arachnida; order Ixodida; family Ixodidae; genus Dermacentor; species Dermacentor variabilis. The sequence continues at coordinate 948,157 of NW_027460390.1, read as the reverse complement.
TGGACTCATAGAAAGCGGGCGCGCATTTGATTCAGGGACATGTTAGAATCGGGCAAATACTGCCAATTGAATCAGTGGTGTGTTTTGATGCTTTTGTCTGCATCTTGTTTAATATGAGCCGCCAGATAATTAGATCAATTTGACTTCCAGGTGGTCAGGTCCGTAGTGTCGCAACACAAATGCCTGCTGACACAGATTCCCCTGCGAGGATGTGCACTGTAGGACCCCACAAAATGTATAATGGTGATGAGAGAGAAGGATAAAATCACACTGCAAGGCTCACACTTTAGCAATACTCCTACGAAGCCAGTGCACTGATATGAAAGCTAGAATAGGTTTGAGTCTCTTAAGAGGTGAAAAAGAAGCTGGCTGATAGCATTGTACTCTAAATTCACATTAATGGGTAAAACAGGACTAAGTAGTCAGCACTAACACATAAAATGTCAATAGTAGGGGAGATAAAAAATAAAATGTAAATAAACTGAACAAACTAAATCAATATTTTCTGAAAAGAACTATACTTGACTGAAATGGAGAGCTACTGTGTATATAACCCAGCAGTAGTCCTTTCTCGACTTACCAAAAAAAAAAAAGCAAAAACAAGTTATCCGTCGGGTTAACCCAAATAAAAAAACGTGTTGTTACTGTGCTTTCAGTACGTCAGAAATATGTGACAACTGCACTTATGCAAGTTTTCACTTTCAAAACTAAGCTTGGGTGATTTAAAATCATACTTTTCCTGTGAAATTACACCAACATGTATAACTGCCCATGCGAATGGCTGCAGAGCCCATGGGCAAACATTTCAGCTCTAGCGACAGTGAGTGGTACACTACTGCAATGACTTCAACTCATGCATGAAACAAGGGTTCCACTTGCGCACCGCCACGAGAGACGTGTACAGTGCAGTGGTGATAACCACCAATGGCGTGGAGGTCTCAGTCTGTGCACAATCACTCCAAGTTGCAGCGCAGACTTGTTCGCTGCATATTAGGCTTGGCCACGAGTTCATAAAATGGGTTCCATGAAAAATTATTTGGCTGCCAAAGGTAAGCTATATCACAGGAATGAAGCTGCTGTAAAATCACTTACGCAGTAACTCTTCCTGAAGCTGAGGGCTGCGAGAAAAATGTAGAACTACAGCAGACCGATGGAGCACGTGCGGCAGAAGTGCTTTGCGTAGTGAAATGCCATCTTCACACAGGCGAGAAAGAAGGCGGGCAAGATGCTGGAGAGTGCACTCGGATGACGACGATGATGCAAGGTGCCGCACTAAAGCAGCTTCTACCTCACCTGAGGGCAAAGCAAAAAATTATGGCATGAAACCATGATTACATGAATAAAGCTGCAAATCTAATAAGCAAACAAGCTAAAGTGCACTGCACTGAGACAGGGTCATTTTTTATATACGCATATTAGTATTGGTTTTCAGCCACTACAGGGTGGGCTAGAAGCATCATTTACATGAGCATTAAAACACAACATGAACAATACATTACGTGCATTATGTACTATTCCGCTCAATATGAACTGCAACATGCGAGCCGTGGCTGTAGCTACGCTCTCGAGAAAAAAAGTGGAGCGAGTTTCCCCAATCCAGACATGCACATACACCCTTTATTTACGCTGTCTGCTTTCAACGCGGAGTGATAATACAGTGGCCTGCGGAGCAGCCTGTAATTCGTTAGTGCAGCGTGCTTCATGATGGCACATGCTGCCCTAGCTTCGTAACTATTATTATTTTTTTTTAATCGTAATGGTGCGATGGCTGCTCGGTGCACCAGTGTGTTACCACTGCAGGAACAAAGCAGACAACGAAAAGGGGGGGCTATGTGCATTGCTCAAATGACGACACCCTCTCCACGTTTTTTCTCAAGAGTCACGGCTCACATGTTGCAGCTCATATCGAGCACAATAGTACATTGACAAGCTGAACAAACACATCCCACCTCTATGCATAATGAAAATGCACAGACAAAATAAGAAGGCCCTATGAGCAATATAAAACAAATATATTTGAGCAACTATAAATTTAATTTACACACTGATACAAAGAAATTTTTTCAATCAATAAAAGAACGACACTGTGTGCACAGGATAGAATATAATCACATATTTCTATCTAACCAGTCAAAGATTTCTGCATGTAAAGTATTCAAAGTATTAGACTGTGCCTGTGGGAATTGAAGAATAACACCTTCATTCATGATGTGCTACCACCGTGTTGCACCTATATAAATACTGAATGCTATTGATGCTAAAACAGTTCCTAGTGAAGAGGAACAAAGACTTCAGCCTAGTTATATGCCACCATTCAGCTAGCTTAAGATAATTATTAAGATTTGGCTTTTCAAGGACACAACCTGTACAACAGTTTCTCGTTAGAATAAACCTAGCAGCTCTACGTTATGCTCTCTATATAGTCTGCCGATCAACCTGAACTGGAAAGGGTTCCTACTATGCCAACGTGTTTTAGCATTCGCCACACAAATGTTAGATATGGCATTTTACTGACTAGGCTGCAAACTGCAGCTTCTGTTCATAAGCTTCCTTTTTACGTTTAAAGACTGTTTCATAATGTGATATGGCCAACTCCAGTTAATTGTTATAATTATCCCTAGATTCTTAAACATGACAGCTATGGCAAGTATTGTAGGATTGACTTCATAAATGAAATCTATCATATTTACTCTAACCTAACGCGCATTTCTTTTTCCGATAAAACAGGTCAAAAAATTGCGTGCGCGTTAGAATCGAGTACAATTTTAAGTCTGTATTACCACATAGCCATTGGCATTTCAATATGGCCGCCTTGTACACACTTCGAGCCTAGCTGCCATAGCTTACCCCATGTGCTGTAGTACATATGTGTAAGCGGGGCTGTAGTCTGGTGATGAACGAACTTTGTTGCGGTTGAAACGAAGCAGATATAGGAAAGAGTGGTGATGGAACAGGTCACGTGCTTTTAACGAAATGGCCGGCGATGTCAGAGTGACTCAGCCATGCTACATCTTCCCTTTCTTAGGGAAGCAAATAATTACAATGGCCTTTCTGGTTGTGGGTAGCAGCAGAGCTCCTGGCGTGGCCTTGTGCTCCTGCATAGCTCTTGAGAGGGCTGGGCGTTGTCTAGTCGCTAGGACCCAGCACGAGGACTCTCTTTGGGATGTGTAGGTCTATCTCGCAGTTGCTCGTGTGTGCGTCTAATTTCCTGGCCCTCTTCAGTCTTCACTAACACGGAGCGTGGCATCTCAGCTGGCCCCAGAAAGACTGCAGGTGTGCAGACCTTTTCGTGGGTATCGTATGCAGTCACTCTGTGACCAGGTGACAGGGGTGGAAGGTTCCTGGAGTGGCGATTGTAGTAGATCCTCTGGCACTGGCAGACTTCCTGGAGATGGTTATGGACGGCTAGGTTGGGCACGATCTCCAGCCTCACGTGCTTTGTAGGTACGAGCAGCAGGGTCCTTGTCTGCCTTCCTATCAGTCTCTGCACAGGGGACTTCAAAACAGCATCTCTCGGAGTATTACGCCATTCAAGCAGAGCCATGTGGAAGTCAGGCATTCTAAGAGAGCACTTGAAGGGAATCACGGTCACTGACCAAGTCTGATAAATAATCTGACGTTTCGGAACCACGTAAGGGTTCCTTGTTCACTGAGTTGGACAGGAAATCGTCGTCACTTATATAGCCAGCACATGACATATCGAACGTGCGAACGTGCGAATATGCCTGCCATTTACGCACATTCATTACATCACATGCTGGCTATATAAGTGACGACGATTTCCTGTCCAACTCAGTAAACAAGGAACCCATATGCTGTTTTGAAATGTCAGATTATTCATCAGACTTGGTCACTGACCGTGATTCCCTTCATTTCCATGCCTGACCAGACAAACTTTCGTCGAACCCTTGATTAAGAGAGCACTTCTTTAGTAGTTTTCTTGCTTCTTGAATGGCCCTTTCCATCGTACCATTTGAGCGTGGATGATATGGGCTTGACGTTACGTGGGTAATGCCAAGCCCACCTAAGAAGTCTTTGAATTCTGTGCTGTTGATTGGCGGCCCATTATCGCTGCACAGTTTAAGTGGTAACCCATGAACCGAAAAAAGTTCAGCACACCAAGACTTCAGCTGGTTAGCAGTGGTATGGCAAAATTCCTTTATTCCAAAAAAGAAGGAATAGAAGTCGACAATAATGGCAAACAGTTGGCCCCCATAAAAGAATAGGTCCATTCCTACAACTTTCCAGGGCAAGTTTGGAACCTCATGTCTTAAAAGCGGCATCTTTGCATTTCGTGGCTGATGCTTTTGGCACATTTTGCAGTTTCAGCAAAATTGCTTTATGCCGCTTGCCATGCAGGGCCGGAACACGACGCTTCGTGCCCGCGCCTTCATCTTATCAGCTCCAGGATGTGCAATGTGCAAAAGAGCCAATATTTCTGCTTTCATCGAACTTGGTACGATCAACTTGTTGCTGCGAAATAGAAGACCATCTTGTGCATGTATCTCCTCCTGATAAGACCAGTACGGGTGGATGGCTTCTGGAACCTCGTGCTTGTTGTCAGGCCAACTGGTCAGCGCATATTCCCGCAGCTTGGAGAGAACGGTATCATTGTTTGTTGCTGCGGGAATACTTTTTAGACGAGGTTCTGAGGCTGAAACAAATTCCAGCACATTGACTTGAAACTGCTCAGTTTCCTCACACATGCTCACTTTGCTTGGAAAACGCGACAAAGCAACCGCAAGAAAAGGTTCTTTGCCTGGCTTATACACCAGCAGTTTGATTGGATAGCACTGCAGGGTCAGCCTCATGCGCTGCAAGCAGAGGGGGCACTGATGTAGCGGCTTGTTAGGTATTGGTACCAAAGGCCTGTGATCAGTCTTTACAATCACTTCTGCCTGACCAAAAACATAGTCATGGAATTTCCTGCAACCATGCACTATCACCAGCATTTCCTTCTCGATTTGTGCATAGTTCTGTTGCGCCTCTGTGAGCGAACGGGGCGAAAAAGCGATAGGGCGGCTATCTTGCATTAGAACTGCGCCGACTCGCAATTGGCTTGCGTTAACCGAGAGAATTAAAGGCTTTTTAGGGTTGAAGAAAGCCAAAACGGATGTCAAGGATTGACGCAAGGTGTCAAAACTCATTTGTTGCGCCTCCGTCCAAACCCATGCAATATCTCTACGCAAAAGTGTTCGAAGCGGCGCGGTTACCACTGACATGTTGGGAATGAATCGCTGCACAAAATTCATCGTACCAAGAAATACTTGCAGGTCTTTCTTGTTCGTCGGTTCAGGCATTCCAAGTGTGTCTCGTACCCTCTCTGAATCCAGGCATAGGCCTTCTGTAGTGAGAATAAATCCCAGATACCGGACCTCCGGCTGCAGAAACACACTCTTCTTAGGGTTAAGCCGAAGGTTTTGCTGTTGACAATGAGACAACACAAGTTTTAAGCTGTAGTTGTGTTCTCCTTTATTTCTGCCCCATACTAATACGTCATCCATCACAAATGCCACACAGTACAAGCCTTCCCAAACCCGGTGCATTGCTGCTCGGAACATTTCTGGGGCTGAAGCTAATCCAAACGGCATGCGAAGGAATCGATAACGACCAAACAGAGTGCTCAGTGTGCGAAGTTTGGAGCTCAACTCGCTAAGCCGAATTTGCCAAAACACTGAAACTGCATCAAGTGTGGAAAAGAACTGTGCCCCGGGAAGCCTAGGAGCGACATGCTCTAACGTTGGCATGGGATAGTTCTCACGGAGTGTGGCTTGATTGAGCGATGTTGGATACAGGCAAATTCGAACTTTGTCTCCTTGAACAATGGTAACCATGTGGCTGGACCATTCTGTAGACTCAGTTACCTTTGTTATGACACTTTGATCCTCCATACGTTGAAGTTCCGCTCTAGACTTGTCCTCCAGGGCCACGGGGACTCTCCGAGCCGGTACGATGACACCCAAGGCGCCGAGGTTGAGTTTTATTTCGTACTCATAGCCCTTGAGCTCGCCCAGTACTGTGAAGACTTTTGCAAAAGGTTGTGCTGGCAGGTAAAGTTGATAGACCTCAATGTGCTGTACCCAGCAGATAAATCCAAGGCATTCGGTCGCTGAACCGCTCAGAGCCACTGGTACAGTTTGCTCTATGATGTAAAATATTTCAGAGACCACCCTCTCATTGGCTGAAAGCCAAAGGCGCACTTTTGGTTGGACGGTTGACTTGTGGCTGAAAAATGCTTGTTAGCGCAACCCGGCAAGCCTGCTCTGGTTGATCCGGTAGCTTTGCGACGTCCCTCCTTGAAATGACACAGCGATTCACCCCCGTGTCTAATTTGCATGTCATTGGTTGGCCTTGAATGTCCACCGTCGCGCTCCAGTGGTCTGCGTTGACCGTGCTCACCGTTAATGTTTGCAGAAAAATATCGTCGTTGTCTGCGCATAGTTCCCGTCGTTTTTTCTTCTTGTGGGAAAAGCTTCGCAAAGGCCGTGCCGATTTGCATGCTTGGGCGAAGTGGTTAAACCCTCCGCACTTATTGCATGTTCTACTGGTGGCGGGTCATCTTTCACCGCTGTGTGTGCTGCTGTGTCCTGCGCGGTCTCCGTGGCTTCACCGATTTCACGAAACTGCTCTTTCCCTTGCTCTTGCCTGCGATAAATATAGATAATCTTCTTGTACGAAGGGTTTTCCGCAATCAATTTCTGCGGCAGGCTCTTGTCTCGAAACCCCAGAGTAACCCAACTGTGCAGCATCCAGTCTACCATTACCCCAAATTCGCAGTTTGTGGCTAACATTCATAGCTCCGTCAGCCACTCATTGAAAGGTTCACCTTCCCTTTGGTTTCTGAACCCAAATCGAAATTCATGATAGGTCAAGTTCGTTTCCGGCTTGTAGAACTCTTCAAACTTAGCAATTAAGACGTCTACATTATTTTTTTCCTCTTCTGCCTCAAACATGAAGGTGCTGTATACCTTCCTTGCTCTTCGCCAATAATCACTAGCAACGTGGCTTGTTGTACTTCTTTTGCTTGTTTTGTCAACTGGGTAGCAGTGGAAAATAGGATGAACTCACTCTTCCGAGTTTTCCATTCAAGCCAGGCGTTGCCCTATGTGTCTAGGGGCTTTGGCAATCGTTGATGGCTGGCAGCGTGGCCATTTCGGCTAGGCACCACTGCCACCATGTAAGCGGGCTGGTAGTCAGGTGATGAACGAACTTTATTGCGGTTGAAATGAAGTACATATAGGAAAGAATGGTGACGTAACAGGTCACGTGCTTTTAACGAAATGGCCGGCCACGTCAGAGTGACTCAGCCATGCTACAATATGTTTAGGTTAGTCTACAACATACTGGAACTCCAGACCTGCACAAATATCCAGTTTCTATGGGATAAACGAGAAGAAAGGAGGTTAACCGAGGGGCCCAATTTTTATTAGTCATATCATGAGAAGCCAACAAACACTGACACCAAGGACAACATTTTCCACTAATTTATCGTTTCTTTATTTCATTTATTTAGCACAAGCAATTTCCCCTATGTTGTCCTTGGTGTCAGTGTTTGTTGGCTTCTCATGGTACAGTTTCTATGGGAGTCACTTGCGCCCACTCCCATTCAACCGTTGGCCGTTGGTGTCACTTTTATAGCCTGTTTGTTTGCTACTCTACGGTTGACTGGTGAAGCATTGTAATTAGTACGGTGGCTGCTGTGTTGTGAGGAACTGCTTGCATGGTTGATGATTTTTGCGAACACAGTGATAGTGATGTCACAAGGCTCTGATTGGCCGCTTGGCTCCAGAAGTTGAACGCCCGAACCTAAAAAATGTCAGTGTGTGTAGTCCGCTGCTGTCTAAAATAGCATTAAATAGCCACTCCTATTGCCTTTTTCAGGCAGTAGCATACTGCACAGATCCTGCACATTATTATAAGTGACATTGTCTATAGAGTATATAAAGTACACAACAGCTTCATTGTATACGTTGTAAAGTTCGCTTCTGCGCTCTTTAGAAACTGGAAACCACCGTAACATTCGTTCAGAACAATCGTTCTGTCATCGAATGTTAGACTCATCTCAACTCTTAAAAGTTGTCCATGAATGCGTCGGAGGTTCAAAAAGAGAATTTCGCACACCAGCTTCACTGCGTACGTATCTTTCGCACCATCATTATGCTGCTGCCGTACAATGCAGAAAAGCCAGCTTTGCAGTTTGGAAAGAGTTCCGTGACACAAGGCCTGTAGTGCAGCACGTTTTAAAGCACTGGGAACGCTTTTACAAGCTTTCTACTGAGCTAGACATCCAACAACAGTAAAAACAAGGTATGCTCACCTTTCCTTCAAACGGACTTGATCTACCTACTATTGCACATATCGGGCATAGGACTCACTCGTGAATACTTTTACCAGATCATCTTTTCACTATGGCACACAACAATAAATCCTAATCTCAACTACGACATTAGGCTATCTGTAAGCAATTTAAAAAAGCTAGATTATCCTATGAATCTTTCAAAACAATTTTTCCAGTCTCTTACTAGAAAACGGAAATTTATGCCGTCTAGCATTGCAGCTGCCATCTATGCTCAGTTTACCTTCCTTGCAATGCTCTTCCTCCTTTAATTTCCCTGTTCAAACGCAAAGCGTTCGCAAATTTTTGTTTTCTTTTTATATTTGTGAATTTATTCATTTACCACCAATACAAGCACTTCATGCCTGCCGAAGTGGCAGCACGAGCACTGAACAGATCGCAGAAGCAGACGACAGCGAACAGGTTATAACTAGCGCCACTCTGCTTGTACACTCTGTCCCTAGTGGCAAAAGGAGCAAACTAGACCAAGCGTGCTGGAGCAGAGAGATCTGTGCAGGTCTGAAGTTCAGTACAGCATGGGTTAGTCCACTTTCCGGCTTCCCGTTTTCTGCGTTTGCTCTATCAGCATGAAAGTGCTGACTGTGAAGACACACCGAGTGTTCATCATGATGCCGCAAAAAAAAGAAAGGAAAGTGATCATATGTGCGGAGATTGGCAGAAATTGGGCCGCATCACGAGCGTTCGGAGTTCCCGAAACTTGCATGCAGGACTGGCGCAAACAGGAGAGGCGTTCTACTCTGGCGGCTGCTGTGTAGGCATGGCCACGCAGCCCCTATTTTGAAATCGATCTGCGATATGGAGAGAGTCTATGCATCTAGGCGCACTGCGCTATGTTCTCGTCGCTTAGTTAACGTTGAAGCGAGAGGCCGCACAAAGGTCAATTCACTCGCTTCTGTTACCGCACCTCCTCACTTCAGCATTCTCATAAAAAGTTTCCGCAGTCATTGAGTGCGACGTGCTCATGTTTGCTTGTGTGTGCGTGACACCATGCTTGTTAATTTAGCTAGGAAACGAATGTTTAAATGTTTATACGGCCGATAAAACTACTATCCTTACTTTTTGTATAGCTTCCTACTAATTTGCTATCGCAATCGATGCTTCGCCTTTCGGGCGAAACTGCGAATATTTTTATTAATCGAAACTTTAGTGCATTGGGGGGAGTAAATCTTTGTTTTTCCGAATGAGAGAAAGTTGTATTTCTGTATGAAATAATGAGGTGCGCGGTACTGTAAAGAACTTTTCTTTTTTAGGTCACGGCAAACAGATGCGTGTTACAATCGAGGGTTTTTCTTTTTTCCTGTCATGGAAAACAGGTGCGCGTTACAATCGAGGGCGTGTTAGAATCGAGTAAATATGGTAGTATGTGACGTATGTGAAGCCACGTGAAGTTGAGCATGCCAATCAGTACAAAATGCATCAAGCAAGATGATGACACATTGTGGAGGGAATACTTAGACAAGGGGCCCAGTGACGCTCTGGGACAGTGACATTCATGCTCGGAACACAGTGCCAATGCAGTGCACAGGTTTAAGGTCAGCAAACATATGTGACTTTCTCCTTTCTGCTCTTACTAAACATGAGGTCCTTTCAAGCCCTTAGAGATGTCAAGATGTGGACAAACCAGTCCACAGACTACAAACAGCTAATTATGGATGATAAGTTCCTCAGAGCACTTCTTCATGCAGCTTATTCATAGAGACCGCATGCTGTTAATTATAGCATGCTGCATGACAAACAATGCGATAACAAAAACAAATCCATAAAGAACTTACCAGTCCTCAATGCAATGGCTTTGCCCACTGCTGCAGAATCCACGCCAGCCATCACTGCCAAGACTGTTAGCTGTGCTTCCGTCTTCTCTGGGCAGCTGCTACTTGCCAGGCACACCTGCATCATTATTTTGACTCTGAGAGTGGGGCCATGAGGGTCCCATCGTTAAGGCATATAAGCACTTGTTTAGCTACGTTCTAAGTGTTATGCTGATGATCAGATGTGACACGTAAGTCGACGGTTACCATCAGCTACACATGGTGGTGCCGCACTCATGAGTAAACTCATCGCATCCAGGAACCCAGGTCACCACCACTTCTAATTCTACTCTCTGTTATGTAGTTACTGCATGGCATACAGACCAAATTTGGCGTGAACATGCAATATTTTTCTAATTATACGCTAAACAAAATGAAAAAAAAAAACAGCAGATGTATTGGATCATCATGCATGCAAGACTCCCGAGGTCAGAAGAAGATGCTTCTAAAAACTATGGAAGGCAGGTAAAGTGTGACGTACACTTTGTCTTATACTCAGCAGGCAACGCTTGAGAAATTACACTATCATCATCAGCCTGGTTACGCCCACTGCAGGGCAAAGGCCTCTCCCATACTTCAACAAACCCGGTCAAGAAATTACACTAGTGAGCTCATAAATGTATTGATCTGAGCACTTTAGATAGGGGTGTGCGAATAGGGATTTTTGAGACCAAATCGAATACAGATCGAATAGAGCTAGAAGCAAATTGAATCCACTATCGAATACTTTTCAAATAGTTTTTGAATAATTAATTGCTGTTATCACATTTTATATAGAATGATGTTCACAGCCTAGCATTCTTAAAGTTAACGAGTTTCTTTCATTACATTGTAGGTTATGAAGCTTTGCTTATTAAAAGCACAAATGGAGCATTAGGAGCAGACAAGTAGTTTCTCTGCATGCACAGGGCCCTTTAAAAAGTGTGAATGATCGCTGTACAGCCTGTAATATATGGCTACCTAAGTGATGTAGCCTTCTCCACTATGCAAGTTCTCATGTTTTATGTCTACACTATGCCCACGAGAGTGAAAATTTACCCTAATTTTGTTCCAATTTTATGTTTACTTGGTTGCAGTGGACGTTTTTAAATATTCCAAAAGTATTCCAAAGTTATTTGAAAAATATTCATATTTACGAATAGTGACTATTCAATTCGAAGACCAAATCAAATAGGACACTATTCGATTAGTTACTGGAAAGCTTCGAATTTTTGCACACCCATAGTTTTGCAGTGCACTTGTTTTTTATGTGTGACAGTTTATATGGAATAACTGCTTCATATCTTACAAGTAGAATGCATGGACGCATGATCACATTAAATCGTGTATCACTTGCGCGTCTGTTACTTTGTGCACTTTTCACTTTGTGCATTTAATATGCAACATATGTTTTGTTGGCAAGTACAAACAGTGCGCTGTGGCCACTGGTCATAGAAGTGTGTCACTACACTCGTTTGGTGATTAAATAGATTCAGATCTGTGACGTCTTCCATGTAACAAGTAATTCCTAGTTTTCAACATAAATACATAAGACCTAATGTTACACTGAGGAACAAATGTTACAGTGGTGGAACAGCAATTTGACTTTGTGGTGTAGGCTTGGTGCAGGCTAAAATTTCATTTCACGCAGCTACAAGCACTCTCAGGGCTCATAGCTTATTCACTATTTTCAACTAAAATAGTCAATAAAAATAGTGGAACTGGCTTTACGCATGCCACTGAGGCATTTGGGCCTAGAATTACCAAACTAGTTTCATTACTTTTATTAAAATGGCTTTCCCTGTGCATGTATCATGGTATAAAGCTGCTTCTACCGTTCAGACTTGCAACAGGCATTGCATTTGCGCTTCAAGCAAGCAAGCAAAAAAAAAAGTTTAATGAACTAGGGCCCGTCAATAAGACCACGCCCAAGGACATGTGTGACTAAACCGAAGTTACATTGAAGACATCCACAGGTTATTTCTAATGTGCACAATCTCTCCTGCAAAAATATACTGTGAAACATGTGAAAGCTGATTAAATAACCAACACGAAATCTGCACTTCCGATTGTGCAGGGTTGCAAGGAAGATCCCCACTCATAAGCAAATTATATATCAGCAATTGAGTCCACGTAGTATTACAAGATGTTTTTAACGTAGCACCATGAACAACAATGTTAAAGGGAACTAAAAGAAAATATGAAGTTGAGTTAATTTGATAGCTTATCTGTCTAGAAGACTTGCATCATTTTCTGGGTGCCAATATATGATTTTGTTGCATAAGAACTGCCACTGAAAGTCCTGCTGCCACTCCTCAATTTGAATCGCCTGTGACAAAACAGGCCATGATACAATCACGTCACCACCTCTGCCGCTATCTGCGAATCAGCCACTCCTCTTTCAACTTGCATCGGCGGCGTTCCTCGAACAGCCTGCCTCCCAACTAACGGGCAGCTGGCGCCAGCCAGCGCCCCAACGTCACACCATTCGTCACACAAGAGAGATACCATACTCTATGACAGGTGGTGCAGCTCCGATTTTCTATTTTCATTTTCTATTTTCTATTTTCTCCGAATTCATTATCATAGAAGCTTAATCTTTGAATCTAGCTCAACTTAACCCTTTGAGGGTCAATTTTTTTCGCCATATGCGACTGCCCAGGGTCGATTTTTTTTTTATTGCAGATTTAAAGGGACACTAAAGGTTACTATTAAGTCAACGTGGACTGTTGAAATACCATCACAGAAACCTCGAAACGCTTGTTTCATGCCAAGGAGAGACTTATTTTAAGAGAAAATGCGTTCTGAAGCGTCCGCGTGCCTCTAGCGCAGTTCAAATCGCCCGCCCTCCGATCGAGGAGTACTGACATCATGGTCTCATAGTGACGTTGCGCCATCGGTGAGTAGAACGGCGTCCGCAGACGGCGCTACGGCTTTTCTGCGCAAAACGCGAACGCACGGTCAGAAACAGAGCCAAGACAGAGCCGACAGCAGAGCGAAAGCGGGAGTATGGTGGCTAGCGGAAGGAGAAACGAATTACTTCCCACATTACGTCCCATGGCACACGGAGAGTCCGTTTTCGTTAAACTATAGGCTGCGGCGAGCTCGCAGCGTGGTCGGCGTGGTCTATGAGAAGCGACGAGCCTTTTCGCACTCGCAACAGGGCATAAAAAAGTGCGAATCGATGCAAAACTCGGCCTAGAAACGTGCTTCGACACAGCCAGGGCTCAATACGACCCAAGCTGGCACGACCCAGATGTCGTTTCCCGCACCGCCACTAGGCGCCGCTACTATACCTCAAACTCCAGCGCAAGACGCCCATAAGCTGGTACTTCATTCTATGACGCTAACTTCGACGCTCGTCGCAATAGACCCTGACACCGACAGATTGGCTCGCGATGGTGGGCTCAACTTCAGCGATTTGAGCACCGACGAGCGCGACCTGCTGCTGAGGGCTCGCACTGCCGGCGTCGTTGCGTACTACGACGGCGGCCTCGACACCGGCTCTCCGGAGCGGGAAAGCAACGAGGGCTTCCCACGACATCACATGGACGTGGCATTCTCGCTGCTTGTTCCAAATGAAAGTTTCGTGAGCCAGCAGAACCCTCACAGCACGACGCGATAACGAAACTACTGAAACTCCAAAGCGTGCGCGGCGCAGAGTCGAGCGCGCAGAGTCGAGCAAAAACGAAACCTTTCGAACACCCATATTACTGAAGGGTAACGTCAAAATGTTTTTTTTTTTTCTTAGAATCGAATAGACGTAGACAAGTAGCATTTTTTTCCGTCTTATAATCGAATGAAATGATATTTTTAATACGAGTAGTTGAGTATTAGTAACACAAATTATGAGGAGTCCTTTCGTCATCGGGCTAGTACCGGAATGTCGCTGGGGGGTCTCAAATCGTGTCATGCGTTTACCTCAATTTCTCGGTTACTAAAGCTCTGTTCGCGATTATATTGACGCCTTAGACGTTCTAGAACATTGATCTACCACTTTAACTTGAGTTTCTGGTAACCTTTAGTGTCCCTTTAAATTCTTCAGAGGGACCTATTTCGAAAAAAATTTACCGTAATTTTTCTAGGGTGACCGTAAAGCGAGAAAAAAAAATATTTCGCATTGGAATATATGTACTCTTCATTCATGAATAACAACAATAAAAAAGGAAATAAACTTATAAGAATTAAAAATTTGATGCATTGTTATACATACAAGGCTTTGAAAATGCGCACACGAGAATATTTCGCAATGCATACCTGTCCCTGCTCTTACACTAATATTTGCATCCATTACATAATCGAACTGCGTAGGCGCGCACACTCAAGAAAAGTGTGTGGTTGTGTGCCCGTCAAAAAAGCAGAACGTGACAAACTTCCGCTAGTCTTCATCTTATCGCCAACCAGAGACAAATAGTTTTTGCAAGTGTAAAAAAAAAAAAAGCAGTGGAAACGCATGCACGGCAGCATCCTTTCTATGAACACCCTTGTAAGCACTAAATGAGCGAGAAACAAGTGGTAGCCCTTTGAGCGATTAGTAACGAGATAGCCATCAGTTTTACAAGCGAAAGAAGCCGAAACCGCCCGCGGAACAAAATCCAAAGTGCCGCCCGTGCACGTGCGCGCCTATGCGCGAGCGGTAGTACATAGACGCGCAGGAGCAAACTAGCGCTAAAACAAACCATGCAACGAAAACTGAGAGAGGGAGGCGTGTCAAAAAAATTCCCTGTATTCTCACATAGTGGCAGCACATGATAGAAAAGAAAAAGTTAGGAAATTGGCACGCTCTTTAAACCTACACACGGCACCGTAAATATACGGCATCGACCATTTTTGGACTTGTTTGCAGCGCCATATAGTATTTATGTGATTGAGCCTCAATGGGTTAATATTTTCCTTTAGTGTCCCATGAAACAATGTGTGACTGTATATCATCCAACACTTCTTTTTGATCCGCCATCCTACTTGAGCGAGCTTTATGCCATGCAGATACAAGGAATACCAATCTGCAGCACAAATGGTACAAACAAGAAAGCAATACAGCGACATTGAAACATCTGCCAGAGAGAAATGCAAGAAAAGTGCGAAAGCAGCGAATGGAGAAACAACAGTAAGGGCCCTACCATCGGCATTAGCAATATCTACAGCGATGTCCATTTAACTGATTTTGAAGTAGACATGATGATGACAATGACGGTATGCTTTAGGTTTTGCTTTCAGTTTCACTACCAAGGCAGCATCAATGAAGTTTTCTGTTCTTATACCTTATTTGGCACAGGGTCGGCGCAATTCTATGTTAAACTGTAGTTTGTCAGCAGGATGGTGCAAAGGGCCACTCTTGGCCCAATTTCGGACAATTGAAACAGTGTCAATGTTCCTTAAAGGCGTGCTCTAGGGACCGAGGTTAGGTCATAGGTTAGGTCCAATACGACAATGCATGAGTCAGTGGGAGAAAGACCAGAGAAACAGTCGGACCGACGGCAGGAGCAAAAGAAGGTCATGTTTTATTCTTCTTGTAACCTTGCAGCTCGCAGCACAAGGCACGAGACACATGCACCGGAGCGCGTCACGTACAAAAGGCAGCCGAGGAAGATGACGATGGCTGCTAGAGAGCTCTCCTCATTTTAGGAGAACATCGGCGCTGCCCAAAAAACAGCTTTTGATGTCAGGTGATTGGGTTTGATTTGATGTATGGGGTTTTATGGCGCAAGGGTCAGATATGGCCAAAGAGCACCATACACATGGTGATGGGTTTTCAATAAACTGTTTGTGAAATGAAGAAATGTACTTTGAATGGGGGATGTGGTATGGCTGTAAATAGGCCTAAAATCAGTCGCTGTAAATTATATGTCTTAAAGCAATGACAATGACCAGAGATGTGATATTTGACATTGTCTTGTTGCCCACGGATGATGTAACAGAACATGTAGTGAATGCAGCACTGATGCCTCAATAGGGCCCTTATATGCAAGGGCCTGGAGACATGTGCTATGCTAAATGTAACGAACGCAGCAGCAGCCTCTGGTAAGAAGCCGTACTACTTAACATTTGGACGGATAATGTGCAATGTAGGAATGTCATTTAAATGATTCAAAACTGATCTGGTGTCGAATAATGGGCTCGTGCTGAGTAATTGTGCTGGATGTAATGGGATATGGTGTCGATACGCCAAGGGAAAGTGCTTTTTCCTGTCGCATTCTGTTTCCCTACACTCCACAAGGACATCGATGACCCTCAGTCTTTTACCACATCTACCACATGTAGGAGGTTCATCACCAGTCAGCAAGAAGTTGTGTCTACTGTATGTGTGCCCTATTCTTAGTAGACAGAACGCGACATCAGGTTCTCGTCGTTTTATTATAGATGGGGAAGTGCTTAAATGTGGCCTGATTAAGTGAAGTTTATTCGCAGTTTGGGAGTCCCACAAGCGTTGCCAACAGTCTCTTAATTTTTTGCGAATGAAAGGTCTCAAATCTATGGCAGGGACCACTATGGAAGAGTTGAAATCTTTTGTTGCTGTGGATGTGGCGATTTCGTCAGCGAGCACATTACCCTCAATGCCTCTGTGCCCTGGCACCCAGCGTATAACGACATGTTGATTGCAAGCATAAACAGCACACAAGAGTGTATAAAGATTATTAATTACAGGATTTTTGCACATCTTTAGCGATACTAATGCCTTAACAATGCTCAGAGAGTCGGTATATATAATTGACTTTCCTAGTTTTAATTGTTTTATGTCTTTCACAGCCGATAATACTGCATAGGCTTCAGCTGTAAAGATACTTGTTAGCGCATGCGGAATGCCAGAGTCCGAAAAGGACGGACTGACTGCTGCGTAAGAAATGCCGGCTTGGGACTTAGATGCATCGCTGTAAAACTCCGGGCAGCAGTACTTCGATATAAGTTCTAGGAAGTGCATTCGAATGTGCAACTTAGGGGCACGCTTACTGACTTCAATAAACGCCATGTCACATTCCACGAGCTGCCGCTGCCACGGTGGTGACGGCTTCGCTGGAAGCATTAAATAGTGTTCTACAAGTGGGACACACATTTCTTCACTAAAATTCCTTACACGGAGCAAGAACGGCTGCCTGGCTGTAGGCCGATTATTAAAAGGTATGGCTCAGGACACATTGTTTACAGTTCTGTAACAAGAATGTTCAGGATTTGAGTTTACTTTCAGATAATATGTGAAGCTGGAATATGACCTCTGTAGATGGAGTGACCACTCGTTTGATTCTACATAGAGACTTTCTACAGGGCTTCTCCTGAAAGCACCGGTCGCTAGGTGGACACCTAGGTGGTGCACAGGGTCTAGGATCTTTAGCGCGATCGGCGTTGCAGAATGATAGATTATAGCACCATAGTCAAAACGAGAGCGGACAAGGCTCCTGTACAAGTTCAGGAGACATTTTTGATCACTACCCCAAGTTGTGCGAGGCAGAATATTTAAAATATTCATCATCTTCAAACATTTTGCCTTCAGATATTTAAGTTGGGGGATGAAGGTAAGCTTAGAGTCTAGAATTATTCCCACGAATTTGTGTTCCCTGCTCACAGAGAGTTCCTCTCGATTGATGGTGAGTTTTGGCACTACATAGTGTTATGCCTCTTTTGTTTGAAAACAGTATACACATACTTTTGTGGCAATTTATTTTAAAGCCATTAGCATCCGCCCATTTAGACAATTTGTTTAATGTAAGCTGTACCTGTCATTCGCAGATCGCAATGTTATACAATTTAAAACTTATCTGTACGTGATCGACATAGACAGAATAAAACATTGTGCATGAAATGACTGTATACAGGGAGTTCATTTTTACAATAAACAGTGCGCAACTAAGCACACCTCTTGTGGCGTGCTAGTCTCCTGGGTGAACGTTCTAGATAAAGCATTGCCCACTCTTACACGAAACATGCAGTTGGATAAGTCCAACCACTGTGTTTAACATATTTCCACGGAGCCCCATCGCGGAAAGATCTCACAAAATCCAGAAGCGCCATGTCGTATCGTATGCTTTCTCTAAATCTAGAAATACTGAAAGTAAGGACTGCTCATGTATAAACGCATCTCTAATGTTTGCCTCGATGCGAACAAGGTGGTCCATTGTCGACCTACTTTCTCGGAACCCACACTGGAAAGGGTCTAGTATTTTGCTATTTTCTAGGAAAGAGATTAAGCGCTGGTTTATCATTTTTTTCATACAGCTTGCACAGACAGCTTGTTAGTGCTATTGGCCTGTAGCTGCTGGCTAAGGACGGGTCTTTGCCTTGTTTAAGTATCGGGATGACTATGGCTTCTTTCCACGAGGAAGGAATATACCCAGCTGCCCACAGGACATTGAAAAGAGATAGGAGCATTTTCACTGCTTCAGGGTATAGGTATCTAATCATTTCATACATAATGCGATCACCACCTGGCGCCGAGTTGTTGCAACAAGCGAGCGACGCCTTAAGTTCAGCTAAGCTAAATGGACGATTGTAAGCCTCACTAGATGAGTTGATTAAGGGGCTGTTTCTCTTCCCATTCTTATCGTGCGATGCACTCGAAACATATTCAAAGGGTTCGCCTAGACAATCTGCCTGATCTTCCAGGCTATCACCTTGGATACTTACTAAGGGTCTGCTGGCCTACTAATTTAATCACCCTATTCCAGACTTTCGTCTCGTCCCTGTAGGAAGTTATACCAGAGATGTACTTCTCCCAACTCTCCCTTTTAGCATGTCGACATGTTCTTCTACCCTGAGCCTTTATTTGTTTAAAACTAATCAAGTTTTCGGCAGTTGGAAAGTCGCGAAGTCGTCCCCAAGCCTTGTTTTGGTTTTTCCATGCTTTTTTACATTCTTCATTCCACCATGGGATACGATGCTTATTCGACAGTCCGTTCGTTTCACGAATGCATTTTGTCACAGCCTCAATTATAAAGCCAGTAATATATGCCACAGCTTCGTCTACATCAAAAGAATCGACTTCATCCCGGATTATATGTGTTAGCTCTCGGAAAAGTTCCCAGTTAACTGATTCAACCTTCCACCGGGGAGGGAAGCGTGTGGCAGGCATCCATTTTGTTTTGTTAAGTTTAACACAATTGGGAAGTGGTCGCTCCCAAAGGGATTCTTGAGAATGGACCACTCAAGGTACGGCATGAGTGTACTCGACACTATGCTAAATCTGTGGAGGAGTATGTATTATGTGCCACGCTATGGTACGTCGGCTCGTTTTTATTAAGTATACATGCTCCTGAGGAAAAAAAGAGTTTTCAATTACGCGACCTCTCGGATCACGAGAGTCTCCCCACAAAGGGTTATGTGCATTTAAATCTCCGACAACTTTGCATGGCGCGGGAAGTTCATGTATGTAGTTTTGAAATTCGGTTTTAGTAAGTTGATAATTTGGAAGGATGTATACAGAGCTGATAGTGACCAGCATGTCAAACAACACCCTTCAGACAGCAACTGCCCCTAGGGGTGTATGAAGTTTTACCATATTTACACAATTGTAAGTCAACCACTTTTTTAAAATTTGAAAATCTGAAGTTGGGGGTCGACCTACAATCGAAACCAAAACATGGCACAGCCAAAAAAGCAAGACCAACGGGAGCTACAACATAATTACAATTTTATGTTTGCTCTATGGCCCTACCCGTAGCTTTTCACTATTCCGCGTGTTTGTTCGCTTTTTGGAAGGGTTTTTCTACATTTTTGAGAGTTTTACAATGCACACAACACTAATAAGGGGGTGTCGATAGTTGATGGAAGTGCCGCTGTTCCATTCGCAGTGGCACCCTCAGAACGGCGGCACTTGCGGGGAGCAATGGGGAGCATCGGTAGTTCATGGAAGAGAAGACACCGCTCGCGGGTTTCTCTTTGCCTGTTGCGCTTAGCTTTCTCTATAGTTTGACGAAAGGCATTGGTTTGACGCGTTCCACTTGACTGCCAGCTACGTGCTACTTCTATGCTTCCTCAGTCGTCATGAGTGCTCCAGGCCCAATAATCATTCGGCACTCGTTCACAGCAGCGTTCAATAGGGCTGCCATCCTTTACACCGAAGAAACAAACCACTGCGCAGCGGGTTGCAAGTTCAATGTTTCTGAACGGGTGGTGCGAGAGTGGCGACTGCAGCAAAGCGAAATTTTTACCTGTGATGGCAAGTGAGGAATTTCCCACATGCCAAAGTCTGGGCGCTTTCCGGAGCTGTAGGCTAAGCTTGCAGCGTACGTCGCTGAAATGCGCAATCAGTCCCTGCCAGTGAAGTGCGACATGGTCATGAAACAAGCCCGGATCTTCGCCTTTTAAGGACCTGCTCCACCGTGAGTACAACGAGTGGCTGGCGGCAGAAGACTGCGAAATTACGCCAACCGGACCTGTCAAAAGAGCCTCCCTGACAGCTGCGTGTGGTTGGGTGCATTCGGCGTGGGCTGCTGTTCCACAAGAGGTCGTGGTGCGGTCATTTGCCAAATGTGAAATTTCGCGGGACGATGACGCGCTGTGGGACCGTAGCAACGATGACGATGGCAGCGCTAGTGAATATGAGTAGTCCAGTGACCATGTCAGCTAATAATAAATTTTCATTATCGAATGTGCCCTCGGGTATGCTCTCCCTCTTTCTTTTTTTTTCCTGTCATGCAATATGGGGGGGTCAACTTACATTCGAGTCGACTTACAATCGTGTAAATACGGTAATTCCCGGCAAGCAACACCCCTGTCGACAATGATAGCAACACCACTGGATGACATGATAGTGTCATCACGGTCTTTACGAAAAATAGCATATTGTCGAAGGAAATTTATTTGCATATGTTTGAGGTGTGTTTCTTGAACACACAGCAGCTTTGGGATATACCTATGTAGGAGTTCTTTAATGTCATCAAGATTGTGCAGGAGACCTCTGACATTCCAGAGTATTATTTGTGTATCCATGTTGAATGTGGTTTTTGAGCTGTGTGTTTAAGAAAGAGGAGTTAGCTCACAGAGCACTTTCCGGGCGGCGTGATGCAGTGTTTTTCTTTTTTTTCTTTTTTTTTTTTTGAGCCCTTGCGAGAATCTCGCCGCTCCTTAGGTGCTAGCGGCACCGTCTGGCTGGTTGTGTCCATCGCCTCTTTCGAGGCGCTGGACAGGCACTCTTGCGAGTGCTGCATTTGATGGGAAGGCCTCGTCTCCGTAAACGAAACCTTTGAGGGCACCATCCCATAGGCAGATGGCCTCTTCTGCTGGGGCGGCTGAGCAGTGCTAGCTGCAGCCGCCGGGGATGGGGGGGGGGGGGGTATGGCGTCACTGCCGCTTCACTGAGTGTGGTTTGGACAGCCACCAGAGGCCGTTGTGGCGCTGCCCCCTGAGGCGCCATATCAGCAAAGCTGCTCTTGGGCAGGTAGGAAACCCGCCTGTGTGCTTCTTTGAATGAAATATTCTCTTTGACTTTTATCGTCACAATTTCTTTTTCTTTTTTTTTCCGTGACGGGCACGATCGCAAGTATGTGGCATGTTTGCCATCACAGTTGACACAGTGTGGAGCGCTTTCGCAATTTTCAGAGGCATGATCTCCAGCACTACATTTAGCACATGTCTGTTGACCTCAGCAGTTCTGGGAACTGTGGCCGAAACGCTGGCATTTAAAGCATTGAAGAGGGTTTGGGACATAGGGTCTGACACGTAGCTTTACATAGCCTGTCTAGATTGTCTCAGGCGGGATACTTGAGCCAAAAGTAAGTATTAGATACTTTGTTTTGATCTCCTTACCATCACGCCTTAGCATAATTCACTTAACATTGATAAAAATTCTGCTCGGTCCAGCCTTCCAGCAGTTCAGCTTCTGTCAGCTCCATTAGGTCATCATCAGAGACATCACGGCTGATGTTCATAGTTCTGTGTGGGGATATTGCGACTGGAATTTCTCCGAATGTAACTAGGTTAGGAAGCCTTTCATGTTGTTTCGTATTGCGGAGTTCCAGAAGGAGATCTCCACTAGCCATCTTTGATGCCTTGTAACCTGCGCCAAGTGCTTCGGTAAGACACTTTGACACTAGGAAAAGTGAAATCATTCTCATTGTCTTTTCAGGTTTGTCAGAATGGATGACGTGGAATCGGGGAAAGCTTTGTAATCGGTTGCCAAAAAATTTGAAAACATCTTCGGTGCGCCCTCTTTTCTGAGGGCGATCAGGGAGTGGGGGGAAAAAGCTAGCCATGTGTAACATATGTTTCAGCAGCGGTGCCAGCCACCGACCATGGAGCCCAACAAGGGGACGTGACAGGATTTGTGTTTAAACAAGGCCTGCCAACGCCAGCTGTACACAGCCACTGTAACCAAAGATGACATAACCTAGGTTGGCTCGGAAGAAATAAAGAAATGAGTAGGAGACAGAAAAGATGGAAAGTGAGAAAAAGACGAATGTTTGAGGGAGATAGAGACGGGAAAAGGCAACTACCGATTTTTCCCGGGTGGTTCAGAGTCCAAGGGTGCCGTCTACATGAAGCCGAGGCCAAAGGGGTGTGTTACCGCCGCTGAGGAACCGTAAAGTTTTAAATGCCCGGCATTTGCTCAATCCCCAGGATCCCCTTTTCTGTAGACACGGCTGAGCAGCGCACAGTTAGACGCGGGAGGGTCCAACCCTTGTGTGCTCAGGTGCGTGGTGTCACAACAAACCAAACTCCTGCTGACATAGACGCCCCTGCGGGGCGGGTGATTGGGTAGATCTGCTGTTTCAGCGGTTGTAAAGTCGTTGAAAGCGGATAATGACGACGAGGTCACTAGGAAGGCTGATTTGACCCTGTCTATCGCCATGACTTCATGTCCGTTGAGGTCAATGGTAGCAGTTTTTTCTGTCTGCTTGAGTTCCTTGAAAGGGCCATCATAGGGCGGCGTAAGAGATGGCCGGATGCCTTTGCGGTGTATGAAAACGTGGCTCACTGTGGGCATGTCTTTGTTGACAGAAGCATTACTGGAGGATGCAACTCTACTAGGGCAAGGACGCAAGCGTGCAAACAGGAAGCACAGCTGCTGAACATAGCTGTCTGGATCGGGCGTGGCAGCAGTAGCTGGTGCGAAAAAATTACCAGGCAACCACAATGTTGTGCCATAGATCAGCTTCGCAGCTGTGCAGCAGAGGTCTTCCTTGAAAGAGGAGCGCACCTAGCAGGACGAAAGGAAGGTCTTCAGCCCAAGCAGAGCAAGCCTGGGGGGCCATCAAGGCGGCTTTGAGTTGACGGTGAAGGCGCCCAACCATTCCATTTGCCGATGAGTGATACTCGGTAGTATGGATATGGTGGGCGCCAAGCAGGCATGCGAGTTTATGGAAGAGATCACATTCGAACTGTCAGGCGCAATCAGTCGTGACAACACTGGGGCATCTGAAATGCGAGATCCAGCCCCTGACAAATGCAGGAGCCACTGTAAGTGCCTTTATGTCAGTGAGAGGAAATGCTTCAGGCCGGTGGGTATAATGGTCTAGACATGTATGTAGCAAGCACCTCGCGAGGGTGGCTGCTGGCCAAAAATGTCGATGTGAATGTGATTGAACTGGGCATCAGGTGGATGAAAGACCTGAGAAACGTTGAGACCGATGGCAGGAGCAGAAGAAGCTCTTTTTTTTATTCTTCTTCTAACCTCGCAGCTCGCACACAAGGCACGCACACAAGGCACGCACACTGGAGTGTGCCATGTATAAAAGGCGGCCGAGGAAGATGACGATGGCTGCTAGAGCATGTAAACAGTGGTGCATACCCAGTTACTTAAGGTAGCATCAAAGAGGTTCATCGAAAGTGGCACACAGCCAGTGTCACAAACCCAGTCACTCAAGACGGTCTGATGGTTTGGTTTCGAACCTGGTTCTATCAGCACAGCAGCCTAATGCTCTACCTAGTGCGTTACCTCTAGAGCTCTACCTCTACCTAGGCTAACGCGTGCTAGCTCAGGCTGACCTCTTGGCCTGTCTTCAAATAAATTATATCTCTAACGGACCACCCAGTGAACCAAGTTTTCAAGGGTTGGGGAAAATGTTAGAGACGGACATAGATAGATGGTACTGAAAAAGCATGAATTATACTAAGAATGTTAATTGCATTAAAAAACAGCTAAATGTATGCAAGCATTTGGAATTTGCATTTTCTTATACACAATAAACAAAGTGTACTTTGTTTCAAGCAATCTGTGAATTAGTTTTTTAATGCTAAGTAGATGCAGGGCACTGCTTTGCAAAGATTTTGCATAGCAGTTGTGGATACCCTGCAAACAATAGCATTTCCAAGATAAATCTCACCAGAGGCAGTGACGCAACGTTTAATTAACACTTTTAGCAACACAACCAACATGCAAAACTGCACACACGCATGTAAAAACACCACTGTGCAGCTTGGCGAAGGGCTTTTCTCACGCAGCCAAGCGCCGCTGCAGCCAGCTGCACATTTTAGCATGGGAGCAGAGCCCCCGCCCTCCCAACAATACACTATGACACCACATTTTTGTGATGGTGGCGGCCAAATTAAAATGTCTACAAAGGACACTCACACTGTCAACAACGTCTTCAACAGTCATCTTGAACAGGTCAGGGGCATCAGGCATCCCCGACAAAGAAAGCAATGTAACAGCACGGCACATACCTGCATTTCAACAAAAAGACAGGTGAATCATGACAATGCCTATCACAGCTAGATCTGTCACTGCTGTCCTCCGAACTGACTGTATAAACTTCTAGCGGCAGACTGCCGTAGAAAAAAAATTGCAGCAAAATGTAGCAAGAAGTATAAGTGCCAGGAGAACAGCCCTTCATAGAGAATGTGCACACGCACACATACATGAGGGGGAACTCAAAAGTAACGAGAATCACTTTACTGAGGCAAACAGGTAGCTAATCACTATACAAGGGCCTTTCTCTGATGCTTTGGCATACTGGGCACCCACTAGCAACCTACTCAGTAATCACTAGAGACCGGACGTTTAGGCACAAATAAATATACTGTTTAAAGTGCCTATAACAGGCACTAATGCTGTCATTTAGGTCTTATTTAGGTGCCAACAACTGCCCTTTAGGTGTGTATAGGCTCAAATAATAAGTTACACCATGCATCTGAAGATAAATTATGGTTTTCTAAGAAACACAGCCCACTAAACCCCAGTTTTGTGAAATTAATTTTATTTGCCTCAGAATGAAACAAGTTCTGAAGGTTACAAGATTTATCTGAAATCTATGGCAACTAGACACCACGAAAAAAGTTGGGATAGCAGTGTCAAAAAAGCACAATCTAAAAATTTTCTGGCTTCACGTTGTGCCTTTTTTTGCTAAATATATTATGCTGTATCCAGAAAAGGAACACCCTCAACATCAATTCAAGTTAGCAGCACATCAGGCACGTACCTAGGAGGGGGCCCCGGGGGAGCCGCCCCCCCCCCTCCCCCGAAATTAAGCAGCCCCCCCCATACCGCCCCCCCCCCTTCCTCGCCCATGCCACCACTCCTCACACACATTCCTAAAGCGCCGCCAAATCAATGTTGAGACTTCACAGCTATTTGGCGGTCAACATTTTGCTGCCTTTTTCACTCCTTTTGGATGGCGGTAGTTATCGGCATCTCCTGGGATGTGAAGGCCAGTTTTCTCATAGATTCGGTCCCTGCGCGATTAACTCAAGATTTGTTCAGTTGTCACCACCTATTCAACGGTCACACACATTGCTGTTGCTTCGTTAGTTCAACCTCCTTTGTTTAGACTGATCCAGGGACCAGGAAAGGGATTCGGTTCGTAGTCAGCTGGTCTGTATGCACAAGAAATGAGTTGCAGCCGGAGAAAACGCCAGTTGCGTTGAACTTGTCCTTTTGCTTCATTATTTCCTCGAGTGACGGCTCGCTGCAACGGTGGCAGATGGGAACGGTGGGAACCATATACTGACGATATGGGTTAGATAAGGTGAAAATAAAATAATGCGAAACAGCGTCCATCATCAAACTTTGCAATAACCCTTAAGAGGAAGATTAGCTCAGGCCCAACTCCAATGCAGTCTATTCAAATACTTGTAAAACAAAAACGCTTTTTTGAGATGACTCCCTGCACCAATTTTAAGGAAATCTGTTGCATTTGAGAAAGAAAGTTAAATTCTAGTGACTGTTGGAAGCGGAATTTCGATTTATGGCCTGAATTTTGTGAAAAAGATTTTTAAAGATTCGAAAGTTCAAAGAAGAATAGACGCATGAAGTTTAAAAATTAATAGCTCTGCACGAAAAACAGATACCGCAATTCTGTAAACGGCATCCATTAGACCACTCAAAGCGGACAAATTTGATACGTCAATTTATATCTTACGTGAATTTGTTGGGTTGGTACAAGGGTTCAGCAAAAGCTGTATTTCCATATTACTGAATTTGTTAAAATTCATGTGCAACATATAAATGTAGTCACCGTTACATGTAACATCAGATGCAAGTCACAGAATTGTGATATTATTTTTCCTTGCAGAGTTAGAGTTGTAAACTTGATATTTTCATTTTCTGAAAATTTTGAATATTTTGGCAATTTTTAATAAAAAATTGATGAATTAAATCAAAAATTCAAAACAAACAGTCACTAGATTTTAAGTCTCTCTTTTAAATGCAACAAACCTCGTCACATTTAGTGCCGTGGTTGTCGAGAAAACGAATTCTCCTTTTACATGTGTTTAGGTAGGAGCACCCGAGCTAAAGCTTCCTCTTAAACCCATAAGCAATACAACTGTCACCCGTTACCTCGTCTGGTTTTTCCCTAATTGTACAGCACTTTTCGTGCGAAATTGGCAACTGGAAACAAGGGTCGCAAGGAGTTGAGAAATTAAGCGACCTACTAAGGGAGAGAGCCAAGGCAATAGTCAAAGAGGAAGAGAAAGTGAATGTCAAAATATTTAATCATTGTTTATAAAAATCTTTATGGATCAACATCTTTTTATTTAAAAAGGAAGTAGAGAAAATGCCGCCGGAAGTGGAGAACAATTCCGTGTGTTTTGAATGACGCTTTTACAGATATCAGTCGAGCCGCCTGACGTAGCCACTTCTCAGCTGTGCTTATGTATAGGTGTTTTTCTAACCTTCCGCGGTGGGTGCAGTACGTCTATAACCGCAGCATCCTGCGCTCTGCACAGTTATACGGGACTGGCGGCCACGCATCGTTACTTAACTTCCCAAATAACAATACGAGTCAGTTGTGGCCCTTAACTTGGTAGAGCACTAAACGAGGGATTCAAAAAATGCTGCTATAGTCGGATACAACTCAAGTCTACAGTGAAGCCCCGCACACACCCTCATAACCGCCAGCCGCTGCTCCTCCGCGAGGCTGCAAATAATTCGTACTTCAAACTTTTCCTGTTACCCAAATCAGGTGGTAACTACAAAAATAAAATTATTTGCGCATAAATTTATAAGTTTTCTCTCGTCTATTATAATGGAATGGCGAATGCCTAATTCTTTATTCAACTGAAATGAAATGCTTGCTTCGCTGCAACTATGCAGTATATTGTCAAGTTGCTCTTCAGTTGGCACAGAAGTTTCATAAGTAAGACGGGCTCAGCAGTGAAATGAACTGTACCACAGACTTTTGAAGATTTAATTAATTAAGTATTGAGTTTCTTGTGCCAAAACCATGAGGCATGCCGTAGTGGGGGACTCTGGAAATTCGGACCACCTGGGGTTTATTAACGTGCACCTAAATCTAAGTAAATGGGTGTTTTCGCATTTCACCCCAATCGAAAATGCAGCCGCCGTGGCGGGGATCGGGATTCGATCCCGCGACCTCGTGCTTCGCAGCCCAACATAATAGCCAGTAAGCAACCATGGCAGGTAGACTTTTGAAGAGTGAAATGCTGACTCCATACAATTTGTCCATGTCTGTTGCACACCTCATTCTTTCCGTCGATGAAAAGATTTTTCAAGAACAGCAGATGCTCCGAAGGTATAAAGTACAATGCCATTTTGAAAAGACCGCATGATGACGATTTTGTTTGCTTCTGTGATTGGCTGGCGGAGTAACACAAACCCGCGTGGGCCATGTGCCTTGGTTGTCAAATGGTGTTTTTTTTTTTAATTTGTATGCTACTACAGAAATCTTTATTTTACACTTTCGCTTTTTTTAATTGTTCTTAGCAGTGTTCTTCCTTCACTTCTTTCCTGCATGAGTCCATTTGATGTGGTTCCTTGTTTGCCTAGTAAAGGAGAGAGGTATCTCACAGGGGGGGTACCCATGAGATACACCTTATTTCATTTCTCTTTTGCGGGTTTACGCGTCTTTATGGTGAATGGTGGGCATTATTAACATTTGTACTAGTAAAGGTACCCCCCCCCCCCATTTGCATAGAAAAGTTACCTTGGGTTGGGCCTCCACCAAAAAAAATCCTGGGAACGTGCCTGCGGCACCTACTTTTACTTGAGAATGTTCAATAGTCCAATGCCCTCTGGCATCGCAGAATGTTCGCCAGTCAGAACCTTTGATACTTTATTCAGTAGTGGGAGCCAGAGATTTTTATTCGAGACATACTGAAGTTTTGAACTAACTCTCGGCAACAGGCCCATTGTGGGTGGTGGAAAACTTTTTCTGAAAGTCCGAAATGAGCCCCACATTCCAGGCCAGAGTTGCATGCAACCAAGCATTCAAGTTTCTTGATAATGTTGGCTAAAAATGTGAAACAGGGCGCACAAGTATGCCAAGTCATCTTCAAGTGTATCGTTGCATTGAGTGGTCAGGGCTCTTCTCACAGCAATACTCTCATCTGCTCTCATTTTACGTTGGTATATATGTACTGTTTATCCATGAATAAGAACAATAAAAAAAGGAAATAAACTTATAATAATACAAAATTTGGTGCATTGTTATGCACATAGTTCAATGCTTAGAAAATGCACACACAAGAAGATTTCACAAGACTCAAATGTTCCTGCTCTTACATTAATATTTATGTCCACAGCGTAATCAAACTGTATAGGCGACCACACTCAAGAAAACTGTGTGGTTGTGTGCCCTTCAAAAAAGCAAAACGTGTGACAAACTTCCACTAATCTTCATCTTATCACCTGCCAGAGGCAATTAGTTTTCGAGAGTCTCCAAAAAAGAAAGGAAAGGCCTGCACAGTGACATCCTTCGCTTATGCGCACCCTTGTGAGCAAGCAATAAACGAGCAAGTAACAGGCGGTCGCCCTTTGAACGATTAGTAATGAGATAGCCATCAGTTCGGCGAGCGCAAGAAGCCGAAACCGCCCGCAGAACAAAACCCAAACTGACCGCCGCCAGCCCGCACGCACGCACGCCAATGCGCAAGCAGTAGTATATAGACATGCCGGAACAAGAACAAACCATGCAACAAAAACCGAGCGAGGGAGGCATGAGAAAAAAATTCCCTGTATTCCCGCATAGTAGCAGCACATGCCAGGAAAGAAACAGTTAGGAAATTGGCACACTTTTTAAACGCACAGATGGCGCAGTAAATATACAGCATTGACCATTTCGGACTTGTTTGCGTTGCCGTATACTTAGGTCATTGACCCTGAAAGGGTTAATCAACTTCTAAGTACATGATGCAACCAGTCTATGGATGCTTCATGTGCACACATTAGTATCTCGGGCACAGCCAGGGGTGTGCATTAGCAGCTGAATGAGTAAACTCAGCCACGGCACTTAATGAGTTACAGAGAATGGAAGAAATACTGGAAGCTTCTTCTGGTTGTTGCCAACAATGTAGAATTGATTGCATCTGCATTGAAAGGGTGGCTTTTTTTTTTTTTTTTGTAACATGACAGCTCAGGCACCTTGTATCCCAATATCTAGATGCACGGCATTAACCATAGGCAACTCACCTGCAAAGTGCAAAGAAGAGGATGAAAAGGTGTCACCAGTGCTGCTGTACATGCTCACAGCACTGAATGACCAATGTTTCTTCAGCTTTGGAGCGGGCAAACAAAACACCCTGCTATATCTGATCACGGTCAAGAGCACACAAACAAGGACAAAAGTGAGGAGTAGACAACACAAGCACTTTTGTTGTCTACTCCTCACTTTGTCCTTGTTTGTGCGCACTTGACCGTGATCTGCTATGCGTAACCAACTAGCCCAAAAGTCAATGCTCTTCTGCTATATCTGTCCTCTCAACATAAATCTGTGACCAAGTGCTTTACGATTTAAGAAATAGAAGGCAATTGCCTATTTCTCTGCAAATAAACAGGAGCTTTTCCAGGTCTGCACACTCACCCACAAGTTGACTCATTCAAATTTGCTCAGTTTTGGAGCCCCTTACGAGTCCCACTCTGAGTGAGCCCCACCGAGTCTGGGTGGGTGCAAATCCAAGTGAGCCTCAGTGAGTCCTAAGGGGTGTGAGGCAGAGTGAGTCAGAGCGATTCAAGGTTAGTCCACACAGGTGCAATTCCAAGTCAGAGTGAGTCAAGGTGAGTCAATATGAGTGTGAGTCTGACAAAAGGGTGCCCCAGTGAACCGAAGCTAATGCAAGTCTCAGTGAGGACAAGTACTATGCCTGAATTGTGTGCTATAATATATGCCACTATAATATATGCCATATAATATAATGCCACAATAACAAGCAAGGCATTCTGTGCGATTCATCAAAAGGCGCAAGAGAAGGCTGTATGCCACACAATAACATAAGAAATGCGATGCAGGGCAGTCGCACGAGCCAGCTA
Organism: Dermacentor variabilis; assembly: GCF_050947875.1. Classification (NCBI taxonomy): domain Eukaryota; kingdom Metazoa; phylum Arthropoda; class Arachnida; order Ixodida; family Ixodidae; genus Dermacentor; species Dermacentor variabilis. Next base: position 917,382 of record NW_027460390.1, on the reverse strand, counting down.
TGCTGCACCCACTCAGTGGAACAGCGGAAAGGATGTGACTGAGCAGAACAAGCGGCACCCTGTTGTCATTTAGTCAATGAGCAGTGTAACCTCGCCAGGGAAAGCAACATGACACGCTGGCAGATATGGTGGGACGTGCATGCGCACTGCCACTTTGGCGCCATTCTTGATAGCAGGTGCTGCGCCAGCAGCAGATGCATCGATGCAGTCTGGCAGGCACTCCCATGGTCCATATACTTTTGCTCATGGGTGTACGGTGGACGACAAGGCTGAATTGGGCATGCTGTGTGCATAAACCTTCATCGTGACAGCAGACCCATGCAATGTTCTGGTGAAAACCACCGATCTTTAAAAATGTGTGTGCATTAAAATGTCACTACCTCCGAATTTGACATTTAGACAACTGCCCCCAAAGTACTAATAAAAAAGTTAAGTAATAAATTTTTTGTTAATTAGTCTTCTGAAGCAATGTTATTACCGGCAAAGTATGCCCACCTTGCCTTGGAACTCATCTGCAAGAATGCCACGTCCCCCACTGTGCACATTACTTTTTTACAAAAATCTGTCTGATCTAAAAAACACCCTGTATGTGTTTATATATATCTTAATTTATATTAGGCTTTGTCCTGCCAGTGGACATAAAAATAGGCTCATGAGAATGATGATGATATATAAAAAGAGATGCTGGAAAAGCTTACCAGCCCTCGAACCCCTGTTCCCGCTGAGAAAATGAGAACTCCGCGCCTATGCCATTCTGCATAAAATAATGATAATCCATGCTTAGAAACCTTAGGAAAGAGACTGATCTTGCTTTCCAAGTACTCGATAAGGCCTTTGTAGGAAATCAAGCCTCCTGACACATATAAAACGGGGTTTATTAAGCATAAACTGTAACGCAACTCCATGAGTAGCTGCTGTTGCATGTGGTCCGAAGCACGAGAGCGCTTCAGCTCCTTCTTCCTCATTCTTGCTCTAACGAACTGTTCTGCACGCAGAAGTTCACAAAAAGTTTGATTCCAGTGGGTACAGGTGAGTACAGTCGTACAGTACTCACCTACGGGGCAGAAACCTGGAGGCTTACGAAAAGGGTTCTACTTAAATTGAGGACGACGCAATGAGCTATGGAAAGAAGAATGATGGGTGTAACATTAAGGGATAAGAAAAGAGCAGATTGGGTGAGGGAACAAACACGAGTTAATGGCATCTTAGTTAAAATCAAGATAAAGAAATGGGCATGGGCAGGACATGTAATGAGGAGGGAAGATAACCAATGGTCATTAAGGGTTACGGACTGAATTCCAAGGGAAGGGAAGCGTAGCAGGGGGCAGCAGAAAGTTACGTGGGCCGATGAGATTAAGAAGTTTTGCAGGGACGACATGGCCACATTTAGTACATGACCGGGGTTGTTGGAGAAGTATGGGAGAGGCCTTTGCCCTGCAGTGGGCGTAACCAGGCTGATGATGATGATGACAGGTGTTGAACAATCCATTAACAGTAGATCCACCTGGCAATCTCAAGGTACAGCATCTTGTCTTGCCATCCCTTTCTCTATGAAGCTCCTATAATCAAGCAATGTTCCGTTGTTACCAGGGCTTGCTGAACGCTTGTAGAAGGACAAGGTCACCTTTTTTAATTCTGTTGAAAGAGGTTGCTGACTTGGGGCTGGGCAGTGTTCTTAACTCCGAAAGGTATTCTTTGGACCAACACTCCCAGAAAGTTCTTCCCGTTTTTTCTTGTTGCTCCCACATGGGTAGCATTATGGCAACTATCTACAGTGATCTCGCCAAGTGTTAGGTCAGAAGTGCAGATATTTGCCTTCCAATGAGAAAGTGAGACAGGTTCCAGGTCTCGACAGTCGTTATATATGTATGATTGGCCGGAAATTGATTACAGCTTCTACTTCTGTTAAAGTTGTTTGTAGCTGTTTCTCCGTAAAAGATCCCTTTCCGATGCACTTCTTCAATGTCAGCTTGACAGAACTGATAAGTCTCTTGTAAAAACCGTCTGACCATGGCGCATGATCGGCGATAAATTTCCATCTTATAGGACGGTTAGCGATGTAGTTATAAACTTCTTCGTTTCTCAATGATTGCCACAATCTCGAAAGCTCTCTCTTGCTCTTCTTGAAGGTTAAGGTATTGTCTGAATATATAACAGAGGGAAGTCCACGCTGCGACACAAAGCATCGGAAAGCGTTGAGAAAGCTTGTGACAGTCATGTCTTAGACACAGATGAACAGCTCGAATCACAGTTTATGTGAACAGGCAATAATAAACTTTGGTATAGTGATCCGGATGTTTAACGTAGAGGGTACCAGCGAAATCTAGTCTTGTTACTTGAAAGGGTTCCAAAGCAGTCACTCTTTCAGGTGATAACAGTGCAGTTACTTTGGAGAAAGGTCTGATGTTGTAGCACTGGCACACAATGCATCCTCTGATGACCTATTTGACTAGCTGCCGTCCTCGTAATATCCAAAATCTTTCCCTTAGTTGGACAAGTGTATCCCGAAGTCTTGCATGAAGAAGTTGTCGATGGTATTGCACGGCGAGGACCTCATAGCAGTAGTGGTCCTTTGGTAAGACGATTGGATATTTTTCATCATAAGATTTCTTGCTGAATTGTAGGCATCGTGCAACTCGAAAAACTCCATTGTTGAGAAAGCAGGTCATGTGCCTAAGTGTTGAATCTTTTATATGCTGAATTCTTTTAGAGACGCAGTCAATTTCTTACGAAAAGGCTGAGCTTTGAACCTCTTTTGTTAGGTATAGTTCACCAGCTTGTATTTCTTCTGTATTCAGGGCTCAACGGGACATACTTTTCTGCTTTAGCTTCGAGGCAAATCGTAGTATCCAAGCTGTAACACAGTGCAGTTGTGCCAGAGAGCTGCATTTCTTAATGTCATTAATTGGCAGGTCAGTTTACATGACCATTTGCAAGGATGGTGCCTAATAAGAGCGTTCCTCCATGACACTCCGTGGAGGATTCGTAGAGTTTGGTCTACAGTGTGGTGGCCATTCATTCTCTCCGCATTTAAGCCAATGGGGTCCTGTCCACCAGACTGAGTTCGTTGTTAATTCACAAGCCAAAACTCCTCTTGTCAAAAAATCAGCAGGGTTCTGCTTTCCAGGGCAATGCTTCCACAATGTGATGTTCGTTTTGCTCTGAATCTTCGTTACCCTATGGCGAATAAAGTCTTTCCATCTTTCAGAATTCCGGTAATCCAGTACAGTGCAATCATTGAGTCAGTCCAAAACTGCTCTGATGTTATGTCCTCGGCTAGCTCTTGGCACACATACTCATACATTCATGCCGAGACGAGACTGGCTAGCAGTTTGAGTCTGGCAAGGCTTGCCTCCTTCATTGGCATCGCGCTGGACTTCCACAACCCTATTGTTGAGCTTTTGTTGTTTGTATTTTCTGCTGTGCAAATTTACCAAATGGCGCCTTAGGCTAAATTACTGGCATCAGTGAAAAAATGCAGCGCCTATTTGTTGCCAAATCCATGTGCACCCTGTCAGTAGAACTGGGGAATTTCAAACTCACAGAGCTGTGAAAGTTTATTGCACCAATTTTTCCATTCGTGTAGAGCATCTACTGGCAGCTCTTCTTCCCAGTCAACACCCTTTTTCCAAAGCTTTGGAAACAGATGTTCATCCTTATTGTGAAAGGGGTCAGCATACCGAGAGGGTCGTACAGGCGAGAGGCCGTCTGTAGCATGAACTGCTTGGTATCGGTTCTTTGTTGAACAAACGCCATAGCGTATCCCAAACTAAAGATTACGTTGGTGTCAGGGTGCCATACCCAACCCCAGGACTTTTAGTACTCCAGTCTGTTGTCCGAGAGGTAACTCCGGAGATTGTGTCAATTGTGTGCCAAGAACATGTGGATCGTTCAAAGCCCACTTGTGTAGCTTCATAGAGGCACATGCAAATATCTCGGCGGCTTCTGACCACAGCTTGGACACGTCTTGGACAGAGTCCGCTCCGGTTAAAATATTGTCAACGTATATGAAACCCCACAGCTTTTTGTAGTTTCGTAGTAAAAAGACGATGTTTGGTCAAGATGATGACGGAATGTCGCCGCCAAAAGAAAGGAACTACACGTTGTGCCAAATGGTACTCTGGTCATATGCCAGACAATGGTTGACCTGGTGTGGGTGCTTTCTCCAACCACAGGTAGCACAAAGTGTCTCGGTTTGTGCTGGTGATTATTATTTGCAGAAATGCTTTTTTGATGTCTGGTACTAAAGCAATGCAATGTTTTTGAAGCGAAGTAGCAGCCCTATGAGACCGGCATTGTGGTTGTACACTTTCTGTACAATTGTCTCACTGCAGTGCATGACAGTAGCGCAAGAGGCTACTGTTCCATGCAGAGTCCAGCCTAATGAAGCCTCGATGGCTTTGAGCCCACTGTCCAACTTCCGTACGTGTCTCGTGACAAATGTCCATTAATAGTCACTGCCAATTAAGACATTGACAGCTTTCAGACTTTCAGCTTGATCGATGTTGGTGAAATAACTTTGGTGCTCGAGCTTGTCTGTAAGGTCTCTACTCGGACATGGAATGGATCGTTTACAAATATTGGTTGTGACGAGAACTTTGGTCAGCAGTGACTTGCAACTATGCACTGAACTCAGAGCTACAAGGACGCACTGGAAAGTCTTCTCGTCATGATTTCCTCCAAAATATCCTACTGTAAGACACTCGTGATCGAGTATTTGACAATTTAGTTTGTCAGCCAATCGCTCGGTCACAAAACTGCGCTGGCTGCCTCCATCCAATAAAATGCAAACCATCACTTTACTTTCCTGTCCGGCTGCCCAAGCAACAACTGTGTGGACGTACACGAGCAGTTTGGAAGTGCCAATTTCAGACATCTTGAGTAGTATTTGTTTAGGGAATGTCTGGGGTCCGGCAGTCGTTTCCATCAACCTAGGGTCGCACATTGTTTCCGCACGGCTCCAATTGCACCTTTCACATTTAACCTTTCTTATGCAATTTTTTGCTATGTGATGCACCAGGGTACAACGGAAGCAGTGACGTCCACCTAGTAGGCGTTTTTTCTTTTCCTTGAGAGGAATTGCAGAGTCGCACTGCTTGGTATAATGGGTCGTTGACTCACAAAAAAGCAGGCCATTTTTTTTACCAACGGGTACGGTGGATGAAGTCAAAGACTCCGTGGTTGAGTGTTGGTGGCATGGCACTTTCGTTAAGGATAAAGCTCGCAATGTGGATGTCACGCTACTGCGAAAACCTATATCTTTGCACCTCAATGCGCCCTCTTGTACTGAAACATGCAGGATTGTTCATTCTCGAGACTCTATTTCTGCCTGAATAGAATGCAGCAAAGACTTAATGCTTACCTTCTGTTGCTTGGTGTGCTGTCCTTTATCACCAGTGCCTCCACCTTACCTCCAAACTCTGCCATGCAATGGTCTAGTTGAAATCAGGGACAATATTGTGAGGAAGCGATTTCAGGAGGATAGGGTAGAGCACTGAAGAATAATTATCTTCCGATACTCCGAGAGTCTTAAGGGTATGAGTCTGGCACAGCACAGTGTTGTAGAGGCTTCGAAGTCCTCAAAGGTCATAGGGGGATCAAACAGTTGCAAGTCGATGAGCTGCTGCATGTGATCCTGAATGATCAAAGTGCCGTTGTAGAATGCCCAGGGCATCACTGTAGCAGCTTGCAGTTGCTGGAAGTCACAGGATCACCAATGCCGCGTCGCTGGTCAAGACCGAGCATAAATAGGTAAACTTGTCAACATCGGTGAGGCCGTCGCTGTGGATCAGTTGCTTGAACTGTTCGCAAGAAAGTGGCCACATTGATGGACAGTTGTCGAACTTTATTAGGTCGACTTTCGGATTGTGAACACCACGTTGCTGTGTGCATTGAGCGGGTTCGTTCGAGGACGACGGTGACGTACGGTTGGGCAATTTCTGAAGCTAATGTATACGGTGTTTGAGCTTCGCAGACGTCACGTTGGCTCGATCATTGTAGTCCAAAACCCACTCAAGCTCTGCTTCAGCTTCCGTGGTAGATAGCAGAGGAACGATGTCGAAGTCAGTTGCCTTCAAGTCAGTGGGAAGATGATTGAGGCGTTCAATCAGGATGCAAAGCTGTTCTTCCGTAACACTGTCTAGGCTAAGCGTTCATTTGATGTTGTTAATAAACCGCATTAGCTGCAATCTCTAGGCTTTGCGCTTGAGCTTGAGTGCTTCCATGCTTTGACTCCTCAGTTAGGAGCCAAAGGTCGGCATGATGAATCGGTAGGCAGGAAGGCCATCGACCTTGGGGCCATCGACGTGGTTCGCTCTTCCAATGAGTTTTGGCACCACTTGTAGGAAATTAAGCCTCCCGATACATAGAAAAAGGGGTTTACTAAGCATAAACCATAATACGACTCCATGGGTTGCTGCTGTTGCGCCTGGTCTGAAGTATGAGAGCGCTTCGTCTCCTTCTTCGTCAGTCTTGTTCCAACAGATTTCTCAGTTCCACATCTGCTCGCTGCCATTCGTCAAATTTGCCTGCACTTATTGTTCCCAGGCCAGGAACATCTCTGTACCATGCTTTCGCCTTGGTTAAAAGGACTTTTGCACTAAAACTTGACATCTGGTGGAAGTCCAAGTACACAACGGACCACCACTAGACGCTACATTTTGGTGACGGCAAAGAATTGGAGAGGGGGTAATTATATGTTTAAGTGATGGCCCTCGGCCTATTTTAGAAAATGGGTAAAGGGAAGGAAGTGTGGCTCACCATGGAAGCTTCACTTGCAAAGATGCATAGTGAGCTAAGTACCTCTACCATTAGCCTCGTGGTTGGACCCACTCATCTAACTTCACCTCCCTAGAGCACTACTTTCCCCAGAATGTCTTGAGTCAACAATACCATGATTTGGACAAGTTGCTTCATGGTAGCATTCATACAGTGTGACATGACTAAATTGTGCAATCTTTTGTTGATTATGTTTGCCTTATGTGCCTGATATGTAGTCTGTATAAATACAGTAGCTCAGTGTAATAGCTGTGTAATAACTCAGAACAAGAATGTCATTATGAGTTTATGCAAGGTCTTGATAGAGTACAATGTCAAGCGTGGCGGGAAAAGGATTAGAAAGATTGTTCACCATTGGTACAGAAGGTGATGACTGCTGAAGACATCATCAAGTCATCAGTCCCAAGTGGTGTGGCAGCCCAAGCAGATGAATTGTGGCGACAGAGCTCACAGTGTTTCCTAGTTGCCTCCAGGAAAACGCCAGGTAGTCACATCAGGCATACCCCTTCCAGTAGAAGCAGCAGAAGTCGTAGTTCCCACACAGGGAATCACCTTGGCTCCATTGGAGTCGCAAAGCTCAGGACTGGAACCCAACAGCTTCATCCAGTACTCAAAGCAGCAGCGGCGTCTTCCCACACGCATGGCTCACCTCGCACTTGTCCTATTTCATCCTTATTTCTTCTTTTTTTTTTGTCAGAGATTGTGTCAGTATCTGATTGGCTGTAGTATTCTTGTTGTTTTACGTCTCCACTCGCATGGGCCACGACAGGATGTTCGTCGTCGTCGTCTTCCCTAAGCTGTTCCTTCATGCCATAGGCAGTTGTCTTTCTTTTCTTTTCTACACCAACTGGCAACTCACACAACATTCGCGCACTTCACCTATGACAAGCCACTAATTCGAAATTCAGGCCTGTCCTGTTGTAAGTGCTCTTCTCGTACTTACCCTTCACACTGTTGTATGAACACTGTCTTGAGTCCGCATTTCCACACAAGGTTATGAACATTTGAAGATGCCTTCCTTAAGCATGCATAGTATTTCACTTGTAGAGGCAATTGCAGGTAACCAAGGCCATTGTGTTACCATTGCCACTACCATAAGGCGATGATGTCACCTGTCATAGTGTACCCTGCTCTTATCTTGTTTAAAAGAACTTGTGCCCCAGAGAATGATTCCTCTGGGAAGATGGTTGTCTGTATGAGGGATTGCAGCAAGGAGGGGTTTTTCAGTGGCATTTCTGGATGCAAAGCTATTCCTCTTCAAGGCCTTGCTGTAGAACATCAAGAGCCCATGGGTTGGGAGTGGTGAGAGCCGTCCCTCGCTCGTGAGCACATGGACCTGCTTGCTGCTGGGGTTTTCAACATGACCTGGCACCCACTTAATGGTAGTCCTAGGTCTGTCTCTACAGTCGAAATCACTTATAACAATATTCAAGTTCCACGAAAATTCGATTGTTATAACTGATAACTGTTATAACCAGGTTGCATGAAAAAATGAAAATAGGGGGATGGCAGAGCTGATGTGAGAAAACTATAATGGCGGGGAGGCCAGTGCCCCACCCCACCACCTTCCTCCATCTGGCAACTGATTGTATTCACTCGTTTAACTGCTTCCTGGGTGCTCCAATCATGTGAAACAAGCCACAGCTGTCAACATTAAAGAATGGCACTGCTATATTAACTGCAAAGAGGGGTCACGAGTGGCAAGCAATGTGCGAGCTCCCCCGAGGCATCACTTTTGGTGGCCCCAAGAGGGGCCTTTTAAAGAATGCAAGAAGACTGCCATGGCAGCCTGTCAGTTTGAGAAATCCAGAAGAAATGCTGAGACGAGATCGCCACAAGCATCTCACCACGTACTTCTCACTGGCTTGCTCAAGAAAACCCTACGTCCATCAGCCTTGCATGCTTTATGCGAAGCTTGCAGACATCCTTCTCCAAGGCACCTAGGTGCTCCACGTAACGCAGCAGAAGATTCCTTGCGAATGCAAAGCCCCGGAGGAACTGAATCTGCCGGGCCTCTTGTGAAGGCAGCCTGCTCTACCACGCTATAGCTGCCATCATCGCCATCACTATCTGATGCAAGCACGTTTGCAACAATAGACTTATCGGTTAGAAGCACTTAGTTTCCAAATCTAAAGCCATGCGCTTTCTTTTCACCTGCAATGTCATGCATTGCCAGCAATCAGTAGGCGGATCAGCCATCTTCCATTTCGGCTGCAAGTCAAACGAGGCTAAGAAACCATGTGACCAGGAACGATTTTAACGCAACCAACAAAGACGAATGTGAGCAATTAGGCTGTTTACAGAACTGTGCTCAATGAGGAGCCACCGAGCAATCTGGGAGCAGGGCAGTTGTTGCGGTCCATTCGTGTTTTGGAGAGTGGTGCGGGGTAGAGCTATGGGCGCAGCCCATTCGTATTCGGAGGGGGTAGAAGGGCGACGGGAGAGAGGCACACGGAGAAGGCTTGAAAATGAACGCCTAGCGGCTGTTGGGGCAGCAGGCCATCATGCAGCGGCTCGAATTTCTCGTTTTCTTTTTGTTCTTTTCAAGAACTATGCATTTCACTACCTTTCGGCACGGACACCCAGCAGCCAGACTACATTGTTATAAGTGATAATGCAGCATTGGGGTATTGTAGTAAGCGGGTTATTTCGCCATGGAAAAAATACAAATGTTGAAGGTGCAGCAGCTTCTTATTGTTATAACCAATATATTGTTAAAACAAGTATCCTTGTAAGAGGGTTTGACTGTATTAAAATGTGCCCACAAATACAATATTGATGTGGTAGGTACTGGTGTTGCACCTTGGAGGTACTTTTAGGTCACGTAGTGTCATGATGTCCGATTAAAGGATAGTATTCCTGCAAGGATGGAAGCTTGGGTATGTTGGTGATAGTTCACGGCGATATTTTGCACAGAGCATAAATGGTTTTAGGAAAATAAGTAAAAAGGAGAAAGAGTGTTGACTTCAAACTGATTTGTTATTTTGAGAGAAGCAGGACATATTCACGGATGTCTAAGAAAAATGAAACCAATGATAACGGAGACAAGCCAAATTCCTTATAAGTACACGCCCACAATTGCCCCACAACTCGGTCAGGTAATCACGCTTAAGTCATGATAATGCGATAAAAGGAGGGGTACACACGCAGCAGCCACCGATCTTACAAATTACTTCTGCTTCTGTTATTTCACTGGTTAACTGGTACCTGTGTACTGCCAGTACAACACACTGATCAAGAAGGGAGATGCCGCCACAATCGTGACAGTGAATGCAGAGATGGCCCCGCACCCCATTATGCACATCATTTCATTCAGCGGTCTTTCTCCTCTGTACTTTTTTTTTCCTAAAGCTAATCATGCTCTGCGCAAAACACCGCCATAATATTCCTGGTCTGCACAGGCACATGGCAGCTATCAATGGCTGACCGAGCCAGATAGGTGCCCTCAAAGACATTCCAGTTCTGTTGCTGCGGACTCAAGTTTTGAATCCATGGGTGTAGACATGGGTGTAGTGTGTTTGCATGTTTTTACAGTATGTTGTGACCCCCGCCATTTATGTAATGGGGCTTCACGAATCAACATAAATTGGAGTGCCTGATCTTCTGCATTCGAGGTCGCCTGTGCGGTGGTTCAAAAAATTAAACACTGCAGAAAAAGCAGATTAAGAATTTAGCTCTTTATTGGGCGATCTTGTGCCCAGAAACACAGGCAACACTCAAATCACAGCAATAGCAGTGAGCACATTCATTTATTGTGAAATGTAAATGGACGGACCAAGTCCATCTGCATATTTATACACAGTTCACTTCACATTCCAGAGTAATCGCTGGTGCTCGGATAAGTCGAAGTACAATACTATTTGTGCTGTTTGTCCCCGTAACCAGATTAGACAAAACTCTTTGGGTATAACATTGCAGGCCACTATAAATTATTTCAGGTGCATGTAGGCAGGTCATACACCGAGCTACAAGCAATAACAGTGTATTAAAAGCAGGCACCAGCCAAAGAAAATACAATGTATGCATGTCAATAAAAACAAACATTAAAAATTTTACAAACAGAGTGCTTTGACACAAAATTTCAGTTATATTCTACAACAAGAAAAAAAATATGAAATATGAGGAGAAAAGACACGAGGATGACACTGGGCACTCCCAGTTGTTGTGAATAATTTTCTGAGATCCATTAACAGCACACACTAAACAAACTGCAGTTATATAAGCCCTTCATCTTCACCGATTTCAATGACTGCATGACACTCATTTCAAATGTCTTGGACTCACCATGTGCAGCTGCATACATAGCTTCAGTGTCAGGAGTACGGCCTATGAATGCTGTGCAACGAGAGAAAAAGAAATTCACCATTAAACATCAGCCCAGGAGGGGCCCAGCAATGTGAACTCATAAAACAAGAAATGTTTCACAAAATTAACTGCGCAATTTTGATTCTACAGTGAAGTAGAGCTCCGTAAAAAATTCACTGATGATTACAATACTCCCTAATGCGATATTGGAGTGCAGCTCTATACATGTTTTCATTTCGCGATATATTAGCTGGCGTTGCAAACAGAGGAAAGTGTGGCACAACTGCCTCGCTGATCGGGCGATCGCAAGGAGCAGCTCACGGGTGATGCGTGGTCGCAATTCACAGCAGGTGCCGCGGACAGACCTCCCAGACAGTGCGCACTACTCTGGTGCAATCTTGAGCCATCGTCGCCTCAGCGCACATCTTGCACAACGCTACACTTTTCTTCTCACATTTCCACCATACCCTCCTCCTCCACTTTCCTCCTCGCACTCACTGCTTTTTTTCATTGCCTGCTGCGCTCAGCATTCACTCTTTCATCCGCTGCACTCATTCGCTTGACTATGTCTATAACGACGACGCTCAACGCAGGAACAGACGTGTAAGAGTTGCATTCTAAAATTCTGAGAAAGTAAAACTCTGTTTATGATGAAGAAAAGCTCTAGTAATAATTGAACTGTCAGTCTGTTTGTAAAACATCCTGATATTTATACTAAACGTTGCGTCAAAAAGTGTTGATAGAAACAGGAATGGGTTGACGTGAACTCTGGATACAACCAGACTGTTCGGGCAAAGCGCAGGGCATAATTATATGTGCTGTAAGTGATTTTCTTAAACCCCTCAATGTAACTTGGCCTCACACTCCACACTTCCGGGGTATCTGAAGAGACACAATGAGGGTCTGAAACCTTAAGTTCAACTGCACATTCTCCATTGAATTTCTACACATGTTTTCACGTGTTTGAATGGAATGGCTGATAACGCAGAGTGCAATGCCTGCAGTGTTGAGGAGACTATAGAAGATCTACTGCGCTACTGTCCATCTTTTGAATGGACATGACCTCTGCACCACTCTAAATCAGTTAGATAGAAAACCATTCACCTTGAACAAGATCTTGGGGCCATAGCTTCACATATCGCAGCTACAAAAGGCCACAAAAGCACTGCTGCGATACTTGGAAGCTACCGAATTGAGTCACCGTGTGTGATCCAGACTGAGTGACCGATCGATATCCCTAGCAAGCTTTCTCTTTTTTTGATCTTTCCCAACCCTTTTTCATCTCCCTAGTATAGAGTAGTCTCCCTTTCATTTATCATTTGCTCTCTCTCTCTCTTTCTCTCCACACTAAAATGTTCAAAAGGCCGTTACCCAATGTCTCCCATTGCAGCCAGCCAGCCAGACTGAGTGACCGATCGATATCCCTAGCGAACTTTCTCTTTTTGATCTTTCCCAACCGTTTTCCATCTCCCTAGTATAGAGTAGTCTCCCTTTCATTTATCATTTGCTCTCTCTCTGTTTCTCTCCACACTAAAATGTTCAAAAGGCCATTACCCAATGTCTCCCAGCCCAGCCCAGCCCAGCCCAGCCCAGCTCAGCCCAGCCCAGCCCAGCCAATCAATCAATCAATCAATCAATCAAAAGATGTCATTTCCAATATAATAGTTGGGGGTCACTATTAATACTGATATACATCAAACATTCATGCTTGCTCAGACAAGGGCTCACTTGAGATTGCTGCTGCTAAAACAAACAAATAGCAACACTACCCACAGCTTTTGCGTGCAGTAGTGGCACGCCTTTCTACCTTTTTCTCTTTATAGAGCTTATGAAATCTAATAATTATACAGAAAAGTAATGAAGGATGAAAATGAAGCAATGAAGGATGAAAAGTAATCAGTCCTCCAGTATAGTATGGGACCTATATTGGCACATGTACATGACTACTACATGACAATATCAAGTTTGCCTCATCAAACAGTTGGAGAAAGTACATCTTCCTACGTGGTTTATCTATTTCAACTATGACAAAAGACTAACAGTCGCTTATGGGATCTCACTACAGGAAAAAAATGCGTTTGAGCAAACCTTGTGGCAAAAAAATTAAGTTTGGACCCCAGATAAGTTGACCAGAGTAGTGACGAGGGCTTGTTGATATGGCACCCTGACTTGAGTTTGACTTGAAAATCCCTAGACGAGTAAAACTCATCCTTGGCACAGAAAGGGTCAGGAGGTCAGAATCATCACAACTTGTTTTTCAATATTCATCTATACTTTCTAGGACACAGCTATGACCCTTTCATTGACAAGGCTGATAAAAAAGCACATGACCAGGCAAGTAGATTCATCAAGGGCAACAGCACTTGCCCCAATATTACAGTTCTGGCACAAGATAAGTGTACCACTTGAAAGAAAAAATTGTCATAAACCCAAGTGTAGCACGAAGCTACGTTTGGGTTGACTGAGCTACACTTGATTTGCCTTATTCTTTGTACCAACTACTGTGGACTTGCCAAGACACATAACATATCCGAATCCCTGAAAGCCCTAGCTCAAAGTGTCTGGCCTTAAGTGACAGGCAAGCTGAATTCAGCACATGGGTTCAAGAGAACTCGCAGAGCTTTGCTGAACTTGTTGCACAAAACAGGGCTGCACGCCATTTGTATATTATATATATATATATATATGCTACTATGCCTTAAGGCATCCCTCCTCGAGTTACAAAAAATTTGTCTATGCACACGTCATGCCAATCTGACACTACTGAATACACCACTACTGGCAGAAACCGAGATGTCACCTCTGCTTGAACTTCCGCATCACTGACAAAATGTTGCCTTCCCAAAAGTCAAGATGATCTTGTACAGCATGGAGCGAATGATATCCAGAAACCACGAAAGAGTTGAGACATTTTTGAAGTACTAATCTGCATACATTCTATCAGTTGTTCCATAATGAGTGACAGTCAGCCAGATGGTATTCATTGTGCCCATTCATAAACCTGCTGTGAACTGCTTGCACTGCTGCCTAACTACATTATCATTCATAACATCTGGTCACATATTTTGTATCAATGCTGTAGGACAGCTACTGGTGTTAGCTTCTTGGCATGCAAAAACACGATTACACAACGAATCCTCAAGAGGTGAGAGACTGTACCAGAGCAGCCATGTCCTGTTTTACATCACTCAAAGAAATCTGCTTCATCTGCACAGAGCTCACATCATAATATCACAAATACAAGCTCGTCCTCTTAGGAAAACTATCACCATTTTCTGTGCATCCAGAATACTGAAACGGCTCACAAGGCAACATTTGTCAAATACAGTCAAATCTCCTTGCTACGAATGCCACATTAACGAATTTCTCAAATTTACGAATATTTGAAAAATACCCACCAGATTGCCTATATTTCGTATGCAAAATATTTCAAAACTACGAATTTCAATACAGTGCATATTTCAAAATAACACACAGTTTATTTTCCCCTTTATAACCGAGGAACATCAGTATTACAGATTTGGCTAAAAGTAACAGCGCCGCAACTCTTGCGTGAAACAAACCACGAGTGTGGTAGCTATCATCATCACCATGTCGAGTGCCAACTGCTTCACCACAAACTTCACCAAGAACTTCCGGCCAAAGGTTTGGCGATGTTCGTGAGAAATCCAACAATGAATGCAGCTAGCGACTGTGCCAAGAAGAAGCAAAAGCAGTTTTCGCTGCAGGACAAATTGGATGTATTGCAGAAAATCGTCGCAGGGAGAAAGCAAATCGATGTGTGCAGACAGCGTGGCATTGCCCCATCAACTGTCGTGACCATTTTGAAAGACCGTGACAAGATTGTCAAGCTTCACTGGGAATCGCAACTCGCTCTTACGAGGAAATGGCTGCGACTGGGAAACTTTCAAAATGTGGACCAAGCTATTCTCACATGGTTCAAAAATGCCAGACTGTAAAACGTTCCCATCTCTGGCCCGATGCTCCAAGAAAAAGCCCGCAAATTAGCCGATGCACTTGAAATAACTGGGCTTGACGCCAGTGCAGGTTGGCTTTTTCATTTCCGCCAAAGGAATGGAATAACTTGGCAGGTAGTCTCGGGTGAGGGAAAGGCTGCTGACAGAGAAGGCACGGATTTTTGGTGCAATGATCGTTTTCTAGAAGTGGCTGAATAGTACTCTGAAGACGATATTTTCAATGTGGATGAGACCGCATGTTTTTATCAGCTCCTGCCAGACTAGACGATGCACTTCAAAGGGCAGCAGTGCAAAGGAGGGAAGAAGTCGCATTTTCGTGTGACAGTCCTGCTCTGCTGCAGTACAATAGGCACGAAGAAAATTAAGCCACTCGTCATCGACAAGTACGCGAAGCCTCGCTGCATGAAAAATGTCATGTTGTTACCGTACGACTCTGTGCCAATAAACGAGCCTGGATGACCAGACAACTCGTTTCCGAGTGGCTCATCAAACTCGACAACCAAATGAGGAGGAATAAGCAAAAAATCCTATTGGTTGTTAACAACTGCTTTGCTCACATTGTGAATGTTCATTTGACGCACGTTCACTTGGAGTTTCTGTCGCCAAACAACACGTCCTTGCCGCAACCCCCAGACCAGGGCATTATAAAGAGTGTGAAAGCAGAATTACGTAAGCGTCTTGTGTAGCGGTTGATTATCAACCTCTGCCTAAAGCAGCTTACTGCAATCAATATTCGTCAAGCAATGGAAATGCTCACAGGAGCTTGGTGGAACTTGACGGCGTCCACCATCAGCAACTGCTTGCAAAAATTAGGGCTTGTCAAAGCACCTGTGCAGCTTCAAGATGACCTGGAGGTGACTGACAACAACCCAGGAGACCTGTGGACCGAGGTTGCGGAACTACTGCCCGCTGTCTCTTCTTTCGACGATGACTACATGGAGAGTGACAGCACAGCAGTAGCAGCGGCAAACCTGACAAGTGAAGAGATCGTTACCTGCATTCGCAACGTCTCCAGTAACGATGACGACCCGAAGGAAGACGACTGTGAGTCATCAAACACAGAAGATGAGATCATGTCGAACATCGATGTTTTAGTGCACATGAACAACGTCCGCACTTTCATCACTCGGTGCAATGACGTACCCAATAAGGTAGTGCACAAAGTGGAAGATGTAGACGCATTCCTAATCGATCGTGTGTGCTGCACGTGCCAGAAGAAAATCACTGATTTTTTCAAATAAAGCAGCTCTGAAATGAGTGAAACATTTTTATTTGAGAGTATGCTTGTCTGCACACGTGTCTACTACCAAGGTATGTCATTTTCATTTCTAGGTTTGTCCAGTGGCTTATAACCACAAGTTTTTTATTACAACGATATTTGAAAATAATGAACGATTTTCGGTGGTCCCGCGTAATTCGTTATATCAAGATTTGACTGTAAGCTGAGGTTCAGGCAGAGGTGACCCCCTGGTTTCAATCTGTAGCATCAAATTAGCATGATACCAGCATATAAAACTTAGAGCTGTGCTTTGACAAAGACCTACAAAAGGATGGCTCACACCTGCAAAAATAGCCTATGCATCCCTTTATCTAACAACAAATTTTTTTATGATGCGAGTGATCTGAATTTAATCAGAACCTACTTTCTCGACATTTCTCAATTGTATTGTTTCATATAAGTATTTAACTTCTGTATGCTTTCTTTAGCTTCACTGTCTGTTGCCTTCAGAAGGTTCTTGCTAAATATTGAGCCACTCTGCCCCAATTTCTCTCACTCATTACACATTTTGTACATTTCTGGAATGTGTGTGCCGGAAAAAGGAGATATTGTTTGCCAGTAGTAAGCACTTAACTTTAAGCTCCTGCCGTAGTCCTCAAATATTTCTGGTCTGGAAGAAGGACATTGTGGGGAGCCTAAATTCACGTTATAAAGACAGGTTAATGGATGATGACACAATAAAAACATATCCCTGCTGAAACTACATCCAAGTGCTGCAACTCCGCATCATTTTTTTCTTTTTTCAGAAATGCATGGATGACAAAAGTGACACAAGCTCATTGAGTAATGATAATGCACTTAATACATCTGAAGTGACAATCCAGCTTTGATAATCTAAGGAATCAGAAACTTGCATTTGTAGTACATGAAGCCACAACAGAGAGAGCCAGAGCAACAAACTCCAGATCACAAACCCTGGAAATATGATTTCACAAAACTACCCAACTTCCACTCGCATTCAAATCAGCAATCTAGTCAGGCTCAAGGACTTGCTAACGTAAAGCTTCACACTTCAGTACGACTCTCAGGCTGATCCCAAGTGTTGCAAAGACCTGTAACCACTGCATGCTTTCTTGCACTGTCGAAAGCCAGCTGCTGCCTCACACACACACACACACACACACACACACACACACACAAAGTTAGAAAAGATGTGCTAGTGGCACAAAGGCAAGGTATGGCCAAAAATTGCCATGCCAAGGTTAGAAAAGGGCCGTTGCTCACAGTGCAAAGCAGCTGCAACCAAGGACCAGATGGGGGGAGCAGCAGCAGTGCGCAGAGGGCCTGGAAGAGGCTGGGGCAAGTCGTGAAGAGCTGAAGCCAAAGCTCGAACCGCAGCTGCTGCACGAGGTGCACTCCAGTGTTGGGAGCAGTAAAGCACCAGGTGAGCACCACAGGCCAGGCAGAAGTCACTTCCATCAAGTGGATCACGCACGAGGCCCCGCCAGCAAGGCTCATGGACACAGGTCAAACCTGGACCCTCACTCAGCTTACTTGCATCGTCCTGGAAAGAAGTGGCAGTTACTGTAAGCCCCACTTGAGAAATTGGTAAGCCAATAAAACCACTGGTGATAAATGTGTGTATATATAAACAGGATTTGGACAACCTTTCATAAATAAACAAAAAGCTCAAGATAAATTTGCACCAGTACGACATGTTTTATTTTTTTTTTTAGCCAGAATTATTGCCTCGAAAGCTGTTCTTATGTTGTTTTTCTCCATTGCAAAATGTTCTGGAGCACCAACAAATAATCTAACAAGTCACTCCAAGCCTTTTATGACGCACATTCTATATTTATAAATAAAAGCTAAATATATAGATTGCAACTTCAGTGGTCTAATAAGGTGTCAAAAGGACATCCCAAATACCTGTTGAACGAAACTGCCATCATACATGCTTAAGGTATTAAGGTTCACCTGAGTTTAGTGAAAGTTATTGCTGCTTTCCAATGCCAAGTACAAGCCGCTGAACATGTTGCTCATTTCTAAAGAAAAGAGGCAATAGGTGGCAATATAACTTCAAGTTCAGTAACTCCCAAGTGTATCCACATGTTAAAACTGTAATGAAGCAGATGCGCTTCGTGTTTCTGATAGCAGCTTGGAGACGACGACGACGACCCGTGCTGTGATTTGCAGGAGAGCTCGGGCTGTTCACTGCTGCTAGGCTGCTGTTTATCTGCTGCTTCTCACCTTTAATTAAACATCATTACACAACTATAAAAGTTGCTGCCCTTGGCAGCACGAGAAGCTTAATTACAAGCCAAATATGGTTATGCATCCCACTGATGATGTTCATGGACACCAAAAATCCTTCCTTAGACTTCAAATTTTATTATAACAAAAACCACTCCAAAAAATACATCACTTACATAGATGAGCTTTAGCAGCACCGCACACACACTTGTCGCAGCCAACACTTTCACTTAGGCACCCACTGCATTAAACACTTGGTTAAGTGCCCGTATCAAAGGTTTATCTGCACCATATTTTTTTAATGCATTAGCATTACGAGTGTCAAAATGGGGAAAAAAAATCAATGTGTGTGAAATGCGGGAAGCCGGTCAGGTGGTAGAGGTAGAGAGGGGATGGGAGAGCTTAGAAGAGTCAGTGAGTGAGTGAGTGAGTGTGAATTCATATCAAAAAAGCTAATAAACAAACCTCCTTTGATATTATTAATAAAAATCGGGCCTGTCGGTTTCCTGTCTTCTTGTTCATTATATATATATATATATATATATATATATATATATATATATATATATATATATATATATATATATATATATATACACATATACATATACATAATACAACTGATAGCGGTCTGTTCCACACCACTGTCAGTTGCACTTTGCTTATCAAAGAAGCAGGTCATGTCTTGAGTGAGCTTCGGAACAACACTTTGGAATGTGGTGAACACAGTTTAGATCACTGATTCAAGACCTCAAAGGGGTGCAACGTAACGATAAGGCATTTCTCTTGCATTTACCGCTAACTCGGCACTGAACTTTATTTTGACTACCCATCAGCAGTAGCAACCTGTTTCACCACACCTACTGTGTCGAAAACTAGTCATGTTCAGATTGTTGTTGGCCCAAGAAATTCGCCAAAGCCAACTTGTGAAGGAACTACCTCCATGTGCTGCAGCTGTTAAAACTAGGCTAGCACCAGCCCAGTGCAGCTTTGCGATCTGACACTTCCAACATGCTATGCTCAAGATAATTTGTTATCAACTTTATGCACCTCCAAGCTGCAGCCATAATATTTTTGGCCACAAATAAGTCTACAATCATTCCACTATAGCCAGATGGGCTAATGGACATTTAGCCCACTTGATGCACAAAGCCATTGAGAGGATGCCCCTCGCATCAGCAAGGTGTCACTGTGGGCAATAATGGTGCAACAAAGTGAAAGTAACCCCCAAAACTTAAAAGTGATCAGATCAGAACACACCCAGGGTTAGCATGAGTGTTAGGAAGTAGCACATGATAATGGTATGGTCTTATGGCCAAATCCCATTTACACAATTTTTAAAAATCATTACTATATTAGGAATCTTATTCAGTGTTATCGGAATTACAAAGCATTGAGCAGACTAGAAGCTATCGTGGCCAGTATAATCTAATGATTACTTTTGCTTGATTATAGTCCTTTCTTATAAACCCCTAATTATGATCAGCTGATAACGCAGGCAAAGAGACGCTCAGGCCATTGGCAAACTACGAAAAGGAAAAATATTGAAATACAGCAGTTACACTATCCCAGGCTAGATTTTTTCTTGAGAGAAAAATTATAGAGACAGTTTCCCAATGCCTAAATGTAACCACATTATTCTGATAACATCCAACAACACATCTGCACCAGTGAGCCCATATCAAGTAGCTGCAGCATATTTTACTTTAATGTTGACAGTTCATGGCAAGAGTTAGTGCTTCTAATATGTACCCACTCAACCACATGGCATCACTGAAGCACCAGTGCATGCCTTGCCAAGGATCACAGAATTGAAATGACTGAAAATGGCATAAATCATGAGTGAAACATTGGTTTCAACAAAGAAGAAGAAAAATGTATTATAGGTCTGTCTGATTCACATGTAATACCTGAATCAAGCAATGGCACCCTTTGAACCATGGCATTTGTTTCAAAAGGTGCAGGGCTATTTCATGAATTCTGCGTACCCTCACTACTGACAGTGCCCACTTGGTGCAGACGTGCAGGCGTGAAGCAGCAGAACAGCAAAGAAAGCAACACACGGGCGTAAGCGCAACTGAAACTCCGCTTATTCGCTTATGCTGTGTCTACACAATACGGGTTGTGCTTACGCCTCAGAAGCTGACCATACCTGCGGTTGGGACTTCTCAAACTGATGAGGACTGCACACATTAGGCAGACAAAACATCACACCTGCACCTCAGAATTTATTTCGAGGGTCGCATTGTACTTGTAGCACTGAAGTTGAGCTGCACAATTTGCAAACTTCTTGTGCTACACCATGTACTCGTTCACAGTGGAGCAGGCAAATCAAATGGACCTTACATGACAACTCTAGTCTAGAGTTGTCTTTGTGGAGATGGCACTCGGCAGTTCTTTTTTAGACCTTGCCGCAGCATATCACAACATTAACTACAACATTCCATCGGATACTCTGGAAGAAGAAGGCTTAGGCAATGGCTAAAAGACATTTACCTAGAAAATAGTGTTTGTGTTAATGGGAAGGGATTAAGAGCAGAGAGAAAGTTGAGATCTCCAAAGGACTAAAAGAATGGTACCGTTTATCACTTCTGTTGTTTAATATGCACATGGTAAGGATGGAAAGGGCACTAGAAGAAATTAATATTAGGTTTTATCTCTCGCACGAACAGGCAGGCATAATAGTAGAGCAGTAGCTAACAGGTTTGCCTTATGCAGACAACATTGTGTTCTAACAGACAAAGTGATATGCAACATCTGGCTAATATCTGTGGACAGGAAGGCGACAATTAAAGATTGAAATTCAGCATTTAAAAATTCGGTCTTATAGTATTAAAAGAAACAGTGAGCAGACGGTGTCAATACAGGGGCAGGAAATACATCAGGTAAACGAATACAAATATCTTGGTGTATGGATAAACGAGGGCAATAGATATACAGAAACAGGAAAAAAGATATTAATAAAGGGGAAGAGAAATGCAGCCATAATGAAACACAGAGCACTACGGAGATACAATAGGCAAAAGGTGCTATGGGGTATGTGAAAAGGTGTACATTTGGAAATGTGGTTGTTTGCTTAAAGTCAGAGGTACAATCAGGACTCAATGGCAAACAAAGGTCAGCGAGACGCCATTCATTGGGTGCTCACATCAAGACTACAAATGAAGCCGCATAGGGTATGTGATATGATATTGACAAGTTTTAAGTGAGGGAAGCTCAGAGTAAAATTGATTTCAAAGTATAACTGGGGAATATGAAAGAAAATAAAATGGGTCTCGAGAATGTCCAAGTATTTGTACAGAAATAATATGGACTTGTAATGTAGGAAAATAACTAAGAAGTTTACCAGCAAGTAAGCAATCAGTATACTAGTAAGAAATATGGCAACAAAGAATGTTAAACACAAAGTTGGAGAGGCTGAGACAATTTCCTTGGTGGCGGCAATGGAAAAGAAGCTAGCTATGAGTAACTACCTAAGAGGTAAAAATTAAATCAGGAAAGAAACAATTTATAATAGCTCAAACGGAAGCTATTTACTTTTCAAAGCAAGATAAGGATGCCTTAGAATACATACTTATAAATCGAGCTACGCCAAGGAAGAAGCATGTGCTTGTAGCAGTAAAGCTAGGGAAACTATGAAACGTTTTATTAGAATGTGATGATATCTACCCTGCTGCCGGTTTATGCTCCACTGGCCTCCTTGAAGCTTCCCTTGGGTTCAGGGATAGCAGGGGGAAAGTAAACAAGCCAGCAACATAGACTAGTAAAATGTGATTGCAGGTTTGGTGGCAGAAAAGTCGGGAGCCCACAAACAAAGGAGGCATACAAAAACAAAGTTCCGAATATTGGTTGAGAATGTTTGATGCTGGGAATGCTTTATCTGTTAAAAAATTATAGGTAAGGCATTAGGTAAAATAAGAAAAAGAGCTTGGTGGCAAAACCCACCGCTCCATTTCAAAGGGGCACTCGCGGCATCCATCTTGTTGCGACCCCCTCTTCAAAGAATGACGGCTATTGGGGTCTCACAATTAAAGCAACACTAGGGAGAAGTGCTCGATCTCAAATCATTCTTCCAATAGTTCTTTAACGCGCACGTACTCAGTTCAGGAAAACGAAAACAGACAGACACCCAGCACAAACACAAGCGTATGAATTTCCTTTGGTAAGCTCGCGATGTACACAATGGTCTCAATGCGGGACAAGGCATTCCGTAACGCTTCGAGTACTCATTCGGTTCATGCTTTGGTTGTGATGATCCATGCTGCGTGAAGTGCACGTACAGCGGCCGCACTTTGCAAGAATGAAAATCTTCATTTTCTATTCTTTTTACCCTTCCCCCCCACCCCAATCAGTGGCTGGCATTAAATTAGTTTACAATATCGGCCACTCGCTGCGATTAAGTATTGCTACATAAGACGGCCCCAGGAACCGGTCTTTACAACAGCTGAAGCAGGGTGTGAGACCGGGCTAGTTGGTATTCCATGCGGGAGTGACAAGCGCAAGAGCGGTCGCGGGACACTAAAAAGGCAACAAGGACAAGCTCCTTGTCGCCTTTTTATTGTCCCGCGTCCACTCTAGCGCTTGTCACTTCAGCATGGTTTACTACAGCAGTGCCGGATAAATTATGCAATTGGTGTACGTATATTAGAAGTTTCAGACTCGCGTCAATCAAGTGAAAAGGTGGAAGTTGGTAAAAAATCCCTAAGGGCACCCGCTAAGCTTCCAAGCTGAAAGAAAAAGAAAGGCTCGATCTCCCGCGTTAACGCTGCAAACACATCCATAAACGCGCTGGAAAGGCATCGTTTGTAGCAGTTGGTAGGTGCTTTTAATGCGAAATGAGCCTGCTGCGAGCTAACTCCCAAGAACGCCAGACAACTGTTCAAGCACGCAAACCCGCTCGGGGAGGCAGTAGCGAATAGAAGGTCGATTCTCGTGAAAGTCCTACTATGTTTACGTATTCCACTCACCATCGGAAGCTTCTGCGCACCGTAGGTAAACACACACTTCGCACTTGCTAACACGCACTTCGTTTTTCGCGGGCCTGCACGAGCCAAACGTTCACCCAAAACACGGGGCGGTTGCGGATGGCGGCGGAATGAAAGTAATCTCGGAGCGCTGATTGGACAAATGGATTGATACAACTTTAAGCACAGACCTATGGACCTAATAGACATGACATGAATAAGTCGACATTAAGGTGGATAAATTACGTGAGATTCTCCATTGAAAGAGTAATGGATAGTGCCACTAACCGTGCTCTTTTTTTACAAGATTGACGTTTTATGTCACGAGCTCCGAGATTTGATACCCAGCACTGCTTGGTCTCAAAGGCTATAATTCAATATTCTAAAACGATAATACACGACGTATATGGCACCCTACAATTGCTCTCGGCGTATGCATTTAGCAAGAGCATGACTTTTGAGATTAGCTTCATTCTGTTACCTATATTACAGAGAGCTGTCGCTGAGTGTGGATTTGGACACCACCTACGCCTTCACACCTACGCATTACCTGTCCAAAACCCAACGTCTACGCTCACGCATTTGCGTTTGACGAATTCTGGCAGCAAAAGTATGGCCTCTAAGATTAGCATAAGATCATCACCGTGGATCTGGACACTTGCATGAGTACAGTGGCTAGAATTACTTGAGAAAGCGACTCGAGCAACCGCCATCGCATTGGACATCAGCAACGGGAATTGTGCGAATGTCTGGCAGTCGTGGTTCTTTATTGGTTCTTTCTATGCGCGCCCACTTCGTTTGCTGGAGTTGCTCGCTAGCGGAGCCATAGAGCAGTGGTGCATTTATGCTATGAAAAAGTGACATTTGCCCGCATATTTGCCACTGGGAATAGTGAAAATGGCTGTTCGCAGCTCATGGACAAGGACTGCGTGCGTGTTTACATGCAGGCCGGTCGTGATAGAAGCGTGCGCTGTGTAAATCTACTTTGTTCCACGTGCTTATACCAGGGATAAGCAGGGAAACGCTATAATGTTAAGACTACAAATGTTCTCACAGTTTCTTTTAGTCCAGGTTTCAGATTCGTTTACCGTGCTATGCGCTGGTTTGCTGTGCGCTTGGTCATACGAGAGCTAATTAATCCTCAGTCCACTTGGTTCGAATACTAGCATTAGTTATCGTAGTTTCTATCCTACAAAAAATACCTGCTGTCCTCGAAAATCCCTCTTGACTGGAAGGTTAAAACTGCAAGAAAGAAAAGAGGACAAGCGGAATAAACGCATACCACACCACTTGCTTGTGTACAACGTTTAATTTTGGAAGGAGACATTTATATTGAAGGTATAAAAATAAGTTATGCAGAGACCACGTACTGTGAGATTTGAAGCTATGCGAAGCATTTTACAAGTTCAGACGTGCTTAGGGTCAGAAAGAGCGTGGGCTTGCCTAGCTGCTCGATCATTGCGAACACGTTCCTCTTCCTCTAGCTGCGCCCAGTAGTACCCTTCTAGTACGCCATCTTCGAGCTGCTCGTGTAAGCCCTTGGGGACCGCAAAGTCCGATTTGAGGCACGTTTCGAAAAAACTGCGCTTTTTTTTTTTTTAAGATCTTTGTTACCTTCAAAAGCCGGGGTCGTCGATCCGAGTCGCTGTAATGACGCTGCCATAAAGGAGTTCGGCGCAGCGTTGACGTACGCAGACTCCGTGTGCAGCACGAAAGAGCAAGCCTCGATGCGTGATCAAACGACCTGGTGAATTAAATACGAGCAGGGCCGTGAAAATCCGGCTCGAGCGTGGAGAGGAACGAGGAGGCGGCACGTTGCCGTGCGGCGATCGGAAATCAATGCTCGTGCGAAACGCCTTTTCAATCGCTGCTCGTACGGAGGCAATCACCGCGCGGCATTCCGCAGCCTACATTACGCGCGTCACCTGGCTCGAGCGCAGGTAGCAAGCGATAGTCAGAGCTGAGAGTCGAATGAAGAAGCTCGGATGACAACGATGCCGCGACTACAACGGCACCAAGAACGCGAGCATAAAATTATACTCACGGCTCAAGTTGGTAGGCACATCCAGCACCGCGGTGTAGGAATCCAGACTGATAGCTACGCTCAGTGCCCTAAGTTGGCAAAGAATGCTTTGCATTATAACACGATGACTCGCACTAAAGTGCTTTCTGAATCAGCCATGGCCATATATATATATATATATATATATATATATATATATATAAAAGCAGTGAATATGTAGTTTCATGTGCTGCCAAACCAAGGAGATGGTTTTTCAAACTAGCGCATTAGCCAGTGAACTGCAGCAAGGACTTTAATGTGTGCACCAGCTAGTGGACTTGCCACGCCATTGGCGATGTACTGTAATTGTGTGCAGCGACATAGATTTTATTGCATAACTACAAAAAACAAAAAGTGGTAGGCGATTAGGTGTCTCTTAGTGGCACTCGCACCTCGGCGTTGGTGTTCTTTAGGTTGACCTCAAGCGAACGCAGCGCACGAACCGAACTCGGAGGCAATTGTTTTCCATTAATTAGCCGGTTAAATATGACGCTACCTTCTTGTGTGCGACGTCATTACTTCCGCTTTCTACTTCCGGGTTTTTGGGAATTTCGCTACGTGGCGGGTCCCTAATTTAAGTCTACGATTCTGTGCTTTGGTGGGCGGTAATCAGTTACTTCTAATTCTAATTATTCCAGATGCTTCAGTAACTCAACTTGTAACTAAACTTATCTTCTGATATCATGAATTTTGTGCTATATTATTTCTCTTTCTATTTTGTTCTGATTTATTTTTCATTTCATCTCCAATTGTCTAAATGATTTCTAATTACAATTATTCCAAACACTTCAGTAACTCAACTTATAGCTTATCCTCTGATATCATATCTATAATGAAACCCATGAATTTTGTACTGTACTATTTCTTTTTCAATATTGTACTGATTTCTTTTGAATTTCCTCCCCGGTCGTCTAAGGGGGTGAACCGGAAGTGCTGCGCAAGAAACGAGTGTCGCTAATGCTCGTGCCACTAAAAAAAACTGAAATGCCATCTTGTGCTTCAAAAAAAAAAGAAAAACAAAACAAAGGAACGAAGATTAGCTGTGTATATGGTTACCCGTTCTGAATGCGTTATTTAGCCTATTTAATTACAAAACTTATTTCTGTGGAATATATCTTATATGGTCTTAGTATTGCTCTAATTTCCATTTCAAGTTTTCAATGTTGTTCCGTGTGTGTTGTATTCTGTACACCTGTGAGCAAAAGTATACGGACCACAGGGTCGCCGAAAAAAAAACATAATTTAACGCACATAAACGGAAACTTACGAGTGCACTATACTCCGTTCCATCCATAGCAGTCAACGCTGTGGAAGCTACGCAAGTTCGGTTAAGAAAAGTTTTCACTCCGCGCGTTCCGTCCACGCTTCGCTGCGCGCCAACAGCGTTCGCACGCGCGGGCATGCATGTGAGGCTCCTCGCGACGGGTTGCGAATGAAAAAAACCCGAAACGAACAACAAAAATAAAAATGATCTAAAACAACGCATTAGAAGCCGTATACAAACTTGTTTCATTCAATGCTGAGCCTATACAAAAAACAATTGCGCACTATTGCGGTAAAAAAACAACGACCTATATCCAAGTCCGAAAGAAGCTTCTGCAAGAAGTCTCTCTGGCCCCACAGCGTTGACTGCTATGTATGGAACGGAGTATAGAAAATTCGTAATGCCAAGTTTGGACTGCAGACTTTAATTTCAAGTTGCATTCACAGACAGGGGAGAAAATGAGTTTTATCGCGCAATCCCTGGTCCATATACTTTTGCTCACGGGAGTACGTACAGTCTGAATTACACTTCTCTAGAGACATGCGTCTCCCCGCAGGCCGGCTGGACCCGGAGAACAATAGATGTTCTGCCTAAAGTGGTCGAGTGGCCGGCTACGGATTGAGCCAGCATCCGCAACGTTTCACTTGTGTTTGTATCGACCTAGCATGCGGCCTGGCCATGCGTGGTCTCATTGGGGCGTCGGCCTGCGCTTCTTTTTTTTTTTTTTTCTCGGAATGCGTCGGTCAGATCGGCCGATTGACCACTCCAGACAAGTGATTCAGATTGCACAGTGTGGTACGTCATAGATCTCTAAGCATTTATTAGTGTTGTTATTCTATCCTGAAAATAAAATATGGAGTGTAAAATACAGGAGAAAAAATGTTTATCCGTATTCCCACGTAAATAAAGCGATCACGAATATAACGTGTGAAGGGATTTGTGGTCTTTCAGAAAAAGAAAAACATATACCAGGCGTTTTGCGATGCGAAAGCGTCGAGCGAGAAAGCCGGCGTCTGTCGTCTGAAGCAGTGAAACGACGCCACGTCACGAACGCGCCTCGACGGAGCAGAGCGGCCGAAACGGAGCACCTTCTGCTGATGATGATAGTGATCGGAAGAAAGGAAAGACGCTTGATTCTACAACCCGTGAGGGAGCACGGCGAAGCGTCGTGACCTTCCGCTCCGCTGGCGCGCTAGGTGTGACGTCACTCTCGCTGTCGGAAGCCAATGTTATTCGCGCGTTCCTTCCCCTTGCAAGCCCTCAGAAGACTTAGTAAAATTCATGAATTAACTCTTGTTACAGCGAAGTTGTCTGTGGCTAGTATCTGGCAGAACGCGTCCGCGCGTAGACCAACAATTTTTCATACGTGGGCTGATCCCGAAGATAGTGCAATACCGACCCGACTCACGGCGGAGGTGAAGGAGGCGTTAAGCACTCCCCACACGTGGGCCGATCCCGAATATAGTGCAATACCGGGCCGACCCGCGGCGGAGGTGAAGCAAGCGTAAAGGACTCCCCATACGTATAGGCCAATGCCGAAGATAGTGCAGTACCGGTAGAGCGGTAAGTTGGGCTAGCTGGTGGAAGTTCATCTTGTAAAACTGGGGTTACTGCGCTAAGACACACGGACAACAGAAGTAGAAAAGGACAGGACGCGCGCAGACTCACAAATGAATTTTATTGGGTGAAAGATGATAATATATACAGTGAACTCTCACTTGAGTGAACTTCAAGGGACCGAAGGAAATAGTTCACTTAACTGGAAGTTCACTAAACTGAATAGTCACTAGACCAACATAAGGCATGGCATACAGAGTCAAAAGTTTGAAGTGCAATTCATGGAGGAAAAGACATGGCATCCATAGTGTTAGAAATGTGCGAAATGGAATTTGTACATATCAACAAGTACAAGGTTCATAACAGTTATAATGCTGCCTTTATCACTTAGAAAAAAAATCTGTAACCTTCTTCTGCACTTGTACTTTTAAAGCAGAGGAAGTAGCAAAACTGTCCAGAGTCAATGTTTTTGTACACCTCTTCTGGCACAGCTTGCTGTTGAGACACAAAGTCTCTCAACTTTCCAATGTACCCTACAACCTCAGCTAGAGTTAAAGGGCTTGAAACTGGCTCGGCAGCTGTCTCTTCTTCGTCTTCTGCGCCTCTTCTTCAAAAGACGACGACCATACACATAGAAACACACACCACGTGGTTTACGGTGTGACAGATCGCCGCTTTGCTCTGGCGGCGTTGTAAGCGCCAGCGATGTTACTTTGTTCATGGCCTCCGAGATTACATGTTTGCTCGTCTAGTGCGGATGATCTTGGAGGTCATGCCTCGTTGCCGTTGGTTTTCCACGCCGCCGCTTTGCCCCAGGGGCGCTGTAGCGCCAGCGACGTTACATTGCCGCTGGAGCGGCGGTTTGATGAGGGCGGGCATCGGTTCTGATTGTAAAAATAAGCCTTGGTCCTCTGAGCGAGTTCGTTAAACTGAAATATTGACTGTTCCGAAATTCGTTTAAGTGAAACATTTTTGCATAGAATCTATAAGAAAACTGCCGGGGATTTTTCAAAAGTTCGTTATTCTGAAATATTCGATAAACCGACGTTCGTACAACTGAGAGTTTACTGTATTATATATATATATATATATATATATATAT
Organism: Dermacentor variabilis; assembly: GCF_050947875.1. Lineage (NCBI taxonomy): Eukaryota > Metazoa > Arthropoda > Arachnida > Ixodida > Ixodidae > Dermacentor > Dermacentor variabilis. The sequence goes on along the minus strand of NW_027460390.1, from coordinate 887,902 downwards.
ATATATATATATATATATATACAATGATCAAAATGACGTCATCATGCTGATAGGCCATCCAACATCGCTGCCGTCACAATCTTGCGTCCAGAAATTGCACCTCACAGCAAGCACAATGGAATCGCCAACTCAATACACACGCCTTCTTCTTTATAGCATATTATATGCCTCGAACAGCTCCCGTGTACGACGATCCCTAGGACGGAATAAAATTTGTTTTTGTTTTTTCTAGAAGCGGAAGGCACACCTTCTGTCTCTTCACAATCCCTGCAATGTTTTGCTACGTGGGAATGATCGCCAGATGACTTATTCACGGCAACGCTAGGCCTAGCGACTTCGACGTTCGCTACCAAGCTTCTTGCTGTTCGGTGCCGTGTTTTCCATTAAAACAATATAATACGCCGCTATTAGAAATTGCGCCGACTCCGCCTTTGTTATCCTCGCCGATGGCTTCGAAGCTCGGAAAGCATGACGCGTTGCACAATGCCGGTTCCCGAAAGTCGACTTCGCCTCAATACAGCAATATTACACGGTGAAGCACCGCGAAGTATTTCGGTGAAGCATAACCAAGAGTAGGACGACGCAATTGTCACGGGAAACATTATGCATTTTAACGCGATAGCGTTAAGGAGCTCGTGTCGCAGAAAAGCCGGTGTCGTCGGCGTCCGCGGCGTTGGCCATGAGCGATAAATCACGGCAGGCACTTCATAAATAAAAAGCAACTTCCAAGATGGGCTGGGTGGGAATCGAACCAGGGTCTTGAGACGGAGACGTTACCACTGAGCCACGAGTTCGATGCTTCAAAGTGGTACAAAAGCGCCTCTAGTGAACGCGGTGTTACCTTAGAAACGAGCTGTTTCTAAGGCTCAGGCGTGCGTCGCTTGCTGAGGCGCATATTTCGTTGTCGCGCTGAACGCTGCGTTGCTCGACGCTCACCGCGTCCGATGCGGGGCGCGTAGTCGCTGCGCCGTAGCCCAATACCCCTTGGCGGGTCGACGGGAACGCTGTCGCGTTCCACTCTTGAAGGCGAAGCTTAAGCGTCCTCCAATTTTTTTTAATTATACACGCATGCATCCGCCGTCTCCTGTCGCAGTACGAGCACCCATACGCCTAGTAAGTGTACTGGCAGGCCTTCAGAGCTATTTCAGACATGCCTGTGGCGGTTTGAGCCCTTGGAGGCAAAAAAGCATGCATTCGTTTTTTTTTTTCGGACTGCCAGATCTTTCGGGCGTTTTCGCGGTCCCTAGGGAGTCTGACGTTTACTGTATTCAACTATACCAATTGGTTTGGGAACATTCAAACAATTCAGTTCAAGACTCGATTATCTACTACTTTATTTTTCATATATTTGGTGAAATACTCGGCTGAGGTCGATGCATTGTACGCAGCCTTACCATGGCACTCGGTTGGCTTCGGGGCAAAAGAAAATTTAATACGAGAGTTTTTTCATGGTAAAACCACAATCTGATTACAAGGAACGCCTTTCTCTATAGAAGGGTCGTTCAGGTAAACTCAACCGAAATAATTCCCATATCTGACTCCAACAAAGGGAATGGCGACGAAAGAAGTGCATATGTATGAAGATATAGGACCTATTAGTCACTGGAAGGCACGCAGATTGCATGTATTGCATACGTGTGTTCATGCATGCAGATTCATGCGTTTGCACATGCAATTCGGTACTTTTTGTCAACCTGCGGACTTCTATGCGCGATTGCAGTAGTTGCCGGCTTCGAAAATTGTCAAAAACACATATGCATGATCTCAGAACTGATCGCTGGTTAGCCATTCATACGAATATATTAGCACAAGCTTTCCGTGATGGCTTGTTGAAAGCTTGCCCGTCACGTCGACCAACAGTTGATTTTCGCCATGGCACACTGCCTTTGCTGTTAAGCCTAATCGGTAGTGCTGCGAAAGGTTGGCTGGATATCGGCGACAAAAGTCGCAGTTTTACGCTGAAACCACACGACACACGTGCAACCGACAAACCGTCATTACCATCTTTGCGACACACCGTACGGAGACATCTCATCTTGGCGCCATTCACAGACGCACATAGTCTCTCATTGAGCTTCTAGCATTGTTATTGGGCGTAATACACACCTAGCGCGGTAAAGCATATCAAAACACATCTGTCATTTGGAATGCACACAATACATTTGCCATCACTTTTTGTCTTGTGCCTTACGGTGCAAATCGTTCTAGCTCGTTTGTATTTTTTTGTCTGTCTTTCATCCAGGTGCATATCTTTGATCTTGTTTGCCTACAAAATTTTTTCTTCCCTTAATTTTTTTACTCCTTTATTCTGAATTTCGACACCCTTGCCGCTAACACACCTGAGCTCGTTCCCACACCCACCCGCCTTACGCCTCTCCCCTTTAGAACCCCACCTATATATACTGCGGCGATGAAAGCATACGTCACCTTGAAGAAAACAAGTCCACTTGTCGAAACGTTGGCTCCTGCTTTCACCTTGTTCTCATTTTGCTCATTTCATTGTAACATACCATGCCTGGTGTACCATTCGTGGGAAGGCAAGCTTAATTGGTCGCTGTTGGCTTTTTGTCTTGCTTCACTGTTGAGCAGCACTTACCGATTCCACAGTAATGACAAGCATCGCCAAATGGCTACAGATTACTGATGTACTACTCCAAGTGTTCCAAAACGACCAATTTTTCCACTCTGAAACTGCACCAAAACGCAGGTGTGGCTGCTCCTTAACTGCTCCAGAACGACACTTTTCCTGCTCCAAAAATTGCTCCGAATCCTAAACTGGCTGGACCAGCACTGTAGTGGGCTCATGGCAGACTTGGAATAAAAACACATTGAATAGTTTTACATTATCCCAGCCTAGGTGTGTTAATAGACGATGAAATTTACCTTGAGCCGACAAGTCATGAATGAATTCCGTGGTTCTACGTGCCAAAACCACAATTCGATCCACGATTTGATTGCCGTAGTGGGGTACACCGAATTAATTTTAACCACCAGGTGATTTTTAACGTGCCCCCAATGCACTGGACACGGGACAAGGTAGTTCACGCCATCAAAATGTGGCGCCGCGGTCAGAATTTCATCACACGACCTCGTGCTTGACAGTGCAACACCATAGCCGCTAAGCCACCGCGGCGGGTACCGACCAGTCACCACTACTTTGGCACTTTATGGCCATATTAGCCTTTGTGCAATCATCATCAGAAGAAAAAATGTATGAGAAAGTATTGTGCGAGTTCCATGATGCCTGTTTACATGAGTTGCATTGTTTCCATTTTTTTTTTAGATACCGTAGTTTCTCAATAACCACAACTGCAGTTATCAAACACCTCCATCTTTTCAGCACCAACTGTCGCAAGAGATACACATATTTGGAATAGTTTACTTGAAGCTGTCACAAAATATACTGTAACCAAACATAAGAGTAAACTACCTACATCAAAAACAAAAAGACAACAAATTGTGGAAAAAAGTTCACCGACGATTACGATACCCCTAATGTGAAATTTGAGCGTAGCTCTACATGCATTTTCATTTCACGATATACTGCCTGGAGCGGACAATCCATCTCGTACGGTTTGTTCCGAATAGAGCTAAGTGTGGCGCGACTGCCTTGCTAATTGGAAGATTGCGAGAGGCAGCGCGTGGCTGACGCATGAGCGCAATTCAGAGCAGCAACCACACACATACCTCCGCTCATGCAGCGCCTTGGTGAACAGACGACACGTAGAGTGTCTCTATGCGCACCCCCACGAACAGAACGGAGGCGAGCGAGCGTGCTACTCTGGCGCCATCTTGTAGCCATTGTTGCCATTGTCTGTCTTGCGCAGCACTACGCTTTTCTTCTCATGCTTTCGCCATACCCCTCGCCGTCCAGTTTCTGCCGCATGGTTCTGCTGCACCCTCCTCCTCCGCTTTCCGCCTCGTACTGTCTTCACTCTCACCGTCTTTCATCGGCCGCAGTGTTCCACGTTCGTTCTCATCTTTCACTTTGCTCGGTTATCTTTGTTAGGTGGCCAGAGGCAGTATAAAAACTTGGTGCCAGTGGTGAAGGGCATGTTCATTGCACTCTTGCAGCACCTGGACAACCACTGCGTCATTAGCCTGGAGTGGCCTTGTAATCAAGTCAGTTTACTTGAGGAGAATGCATTGGCAAATTTGACATTGAGGCTTAGCTATGTGTACATACAAATCATGGAACATGTGCATCAATAGTTTTGCTCCTCGTTCACTGCCATAGCAATGTCAGATTAGCAAAGACATGATCAGTATCAAGTTATAGATCCTTGAGAATGCCAATTATGTGCAGGCGCTCATTGATGATAACTGGGCATCTGTGATGTGCCCAACACACAGTATATTATGTGAGGCAAATGTAGATGGCAATATTGTCACGTTGTTGTGACGGTAAAGAACACAGTAGCAAAACTCTGAATGACATAACTCTTTATTGGGCCAACTTGTGCCCCTAAAAGCAAGTGACATTCAAAGCACAACAATAGTGGCGAGCGCTGTCAGTGACTGTTAAAATTTTATCTGCGAGTCAAGCGTGTCGGCTTTTGTACATGACTTGTCCAAGGTTTCAGCATATTCGCTGGTGCCCGCAAACTTTCCAGAAAGTACTACACTATTTGTGTCGCGATACAGTTCGATTACACAAAGCTCAGCGAGAACACACGCAACAGATAGAATCAACTATAACATTCGAGTAAGTTCCAAATGATGCCAGCGCATCTTGCGCTGAACAATAACATTAGGTTGTTAGCGGGTGAAATGCAGTCCCCGGACAAAAGATAGATAAGTACGCGTGTCAATGCCCCCTTATAAAAAGCATTGTCCAAATGCTATAAACACATGAGCAAAAACTAAAGCACACATAGTAAAGAAAAAAAAATAAAGTTTCAGTGTTTGTTATGGACTACTTCAGGTCGTGAGCAGCGCCACTGTGATTGCATAATGCCATATGGAACGCCATCACAGTCCAGTGCCCCGATACGTTGGATGATTTTGTAAGGTCCAAAACAGTGTCACAAAAGTTTCTCTTTAAGCCCTCGCTGGCGTATCAGGGTCCAAACCCAAACAGGGTCACAAGGCTGGTATTCCACATAGTGTCAGCTCACACATTAGAAAGCGAACATCCTTGTCCACAGACATGCCTGGGTCGGCGTGTAGGAACAAGCGGGTTGTCTCTTCTGTGTAGATCACAATGTTCTCGTTTGGGAGTTGTGCACAGAATTCCAGTATTGCTTCAGCCCTCTCTTTGCAGATGATGCTTGTGAAAGTTTTCAAGAAGGTGCTACAGAAGAGGTCCCACGTTGTCAGGGTTGACTCGCGATTCTCGAACAGTGTCCTAGCAGCATTTTCTAAGGATAAGTATACATGCTTCAGCTTGTCATTGTAGTTCCAGTTATTGAATGTAGTGACCCTTTGGTATGTTTTTAGCCAGTTTTCCGCATCTTCAAACAATGATCCGCATAAGGTCGGTGGCTCCCTGGCTTTTGCATCACGATGGAGGTTGTTGAGGCTGCATGGTGGTTGTTGACTTGGCCACTATCTTCCTGATCATTTCAGGCAAAAGCATGTGCTCCAGGGGTAGGTTTTGTAACCTGCGGCTTGCACGATGGTTCGGGACGACACTGGTGTTGTTATCGGAATGTGGGTTTGACGGGGGCTTCCGGTACATGAGCACAAAAGCACCTCCACCACATGTCACATTGTAGTGCTGGTCAAAAGCACAGTAGCAAAACTATGAATGATAAAACTAATTCTTTATTGGGTGAACTTGTGCCCTTAAATGCAAGTGACATTTAAAGCACAATGATAGTGGTGGACACAGTTGGCGATCGTCGAAAATCTGATATGCGGGTCAATACACGGGAATCACGGGATATGCGGGTCAAGCGCGTCAGCTTATAAAAGCTGACGCACTTGACTCGCATATCCCGTGATTCCGTGTATTCCCGTGATATCCCATGTATCCCGTGACCCGTGATTTACCGAATGTTCCAGCATAATCACTGATGCTCGCGTGCCTTCCAGAAAGTACTGCACAATTTGCGCCACACATACAATCTGATTACACAAGGTTTGGCGAGAACATACACAACAGATAGAATCAACAATAACATTCGAGTAAGTTGCAGGTAATACAGGCACATCTTGCACTGAGCTAACCTTAGGTTGTTGGCGCGTGAAATGCAGTCCCCAGAAAAAGATAAATAAGTATGGATGTCAATATGGTCACCGGTTACCTTCCTTAAAGATGCACAGCAAAAGCTCCCTCAAGCTCACAACAGCAATACATGTTGGTTGATGTACCCAGAAATACATTGCATCGGAAGTTATCCAAAAGTGGCATGTATCAAGTGTCACGTTAGCTGTAGGGTATGACAATACATAAGTGGAAGGCCTACATTCCAAAGAGCTCTGGATCAAATAAACAAAAATGACACCAGTATTGCAAGCTTGTCTATACAGTAGACTCCCTTTAAGACTAACTCCAAGGGATAATGAAAAGTGTTTGTCTTATCAGAAGTTTGTCTAATCAGGAGTGGATTTTTTTTTTTTTCATCGACTCTATGGGAAACCAAACGACTTCCACTGTTCATCTTAACCGAGGGTTCATCTTAAGCGAGTTCATCTTATCGGGAGTCTACTGTATTTCCCTTTGGTTCTTTCTTCCAATCACCATTGCACCTTACATTTACTTGATGGAGCAACAAAGAAGTGCTCGCCATGATCAGACATCTATGCAAGCCCAGTGCTTTCCTTTTTCTCTGTGCACTGAAAACAGTCTCCCCCTTTACTTCAGCTACTGTAGAAGCAAACATGGACAAATTCTGTTCACTGTACCATGCCAAGGTTGAAAATGGCAATTCTGTGGTGTGTGCAAAGTAGTTCAGCAAGCTTGTGTGCACAATAACAGTGCAACATTACAGCTATACCATTCATGTCACACCATGCGGCCAACTACATACTTCAAGAGAATAGGATTCCATCACAGGTTGCTGATTACATTACATTTTGTCATCGCTAATGCAGCAGTGCGGATGCTGCTGCCAGTGTTACAGCGATGGCACTTATATGACTACAAATCTACCTTGAAGGCTTTGCCGACACATTTATCACACTCGCTCTAGATACAAGTGAGCCTCGATACCGTACATATTTGGTGCTCCCTTATTGCCCATGGTAGACACTTGCGTCATTGTATTACTCTCTGTTGCATGTGAAGAGGGAAAAATGCAGCTGTAATCTTCAGTCACAGCCAGAAAAAGAATTAAATTTTGAGTCTTCACTTTCCAAGTTGTGCTATTTAGGTGTACTGTAATTAGTACCGGAATTAGACAAGCTTAAAGGTTTTACTTTCTGCAGGGTGGCGTCTATACATGGTTTTATTTTTTAAGGTTGGAAGCACACTTGAAGAAAACAAGTTCACAGTGTGCTTAAAAATATTTCCCACACTAGAACGCAGCAAAACCAGCTGCGCAATGACAGTCACTGAGCATGAGCACTATTTCCAGCCCACATTGGCAGCTCGTGATATGCAAGCAAACACTGCTCATAATATGTAAAGTGAGACTTGCGAGGACTTGTGCAAAACCTTGTTGGAAAATGTGCAGTGCATTTATACAGAACTTCATAGATGCACAAAACACAATAACAGTTGCGATGGCAATGAAAAGACACAGAACCTAATGGCATTGTTCAAGCGTGTCCTCACTGGTTTGTCTCTGTGGGCTACACTGTGGCTGTGGACTATCTAAAAAAACTTTATTTTAGGCCCAAATTGGCCCCTGTGGACTATACACTGGGTACAAATTATATACAGTCTGGAAGATACACTACATAGAAGTGGCCATTTACAAAGTAATCAGAAGTGCCAATCACTTTGTGTAAGGGAGCTGCTTACCATAATCAGCAATACAGAATGGTAAGGCCCAGAATAAGGCCACACAATTTCCACAATATGATGATGCAGACTCCATATTTGCAGTGGTGAGAATGCTCTTTTCTATGAAACGCTTTTTGTGGCAAAAAACATGTCTTTCAGCAAGCACCAACTAGGCCAACAAACAGTTCTGTTGAAAAAGAACAGAATATGCCACATAATGCACTTACGGCAACATGGCATACAATATATCACTTGTAACAATTGGCTATTATAGTAGTAGCAACATTTGCATTACCTTTATGCAAAAATAAATTCTACATCATGCGATCAAACCATGTTCACAATGGCGCAGTTATTTTTTCAGAATATCCCTTTCCCACGAAAATTTTGTATAAAATCTCACTATGACTGTCGACGGTAATGCATTAGCATTGAATCAATGTAGAGACACAACATATCGCCGCCGTTAAAAACGAGTTATGTATGAGGCGTGCACTGCAGTGGTTCTCTTTCGCGCTTCCCTAAGAATATTTGGCACCATGAGGCGCCGCCGTCGCAAAGCTAGCACGTTGCCTCCAAAATGCATGGACACTGAGAACTACGTCATGTGGCGACGGGGCTCCTTTCTCACACTTCTTTCTGGACATGCAGAGTCATTTAGGGGCACTGCCGAGAAGTCTGCGCATGGCCTCCTAGAAAATAAACGCGGCGCACCAGTACCTGGAAACGCTGAGAATTGTTTCCTCGCTTGCCGCACACTGTTGCACATACTCAGTGACCCAAGTTTGCAGAGGTTCATTGAAGAGCAGCACATACCCAGTGCATCCATGGGTCACTGGGCAGTCTGTGGATGAATGAGTAGTGCATCAGGCTGCTGTGCTGAGTGAACAGGGTTTAAAACCAGCCATCTGACCAACCTGGGTCGCTGAGTATGTGGCAATGTGTACATACATTCTGCTCTTCAACAAACTTCTTTCACACCGACATAGGTCATTGTAGATGCGGGACTGGGTAGGCACGTATTTTTGAAGTCACTCTTTGAGGGCGACTTGGAGCTCTGGGTATGCACCACTCGGCCTGTGCTGCTCTTCAGTGAACCTCCTTGATGCTAACTTCCATGTCACTGGGCATGTGCCACTGGAAATGTGCCCCTCTGCAATGGCTAAAAAGATCCATTAAATTTCTCCGATGCTAGGTGGAATTCAACCCACATCACAAGGGTTCCTCAAGGACAGCAACCTGACACATTAACAGGCACAAGTGCACTGGGTATGTGCCACTGTCAATGAACGCCTTTCACACCAACGCTTCAGCGAGCTGTGCCACGAATCCACTGGATAGGTCTTCAATGGACCTCTCACGAACCTCTCGCACAACTGAGTGTGCGGCAAGCGAGGGAACAATTTCAGCACTCTCGGGCACTGGTGCGCCACATTTCTCATCTCGAAGGCCACGGGCGGACTTCTCGTCAGTGCCACTAGATTAAAGTTAAATTATGGGGCTTTACGTGCCAAAACCGCTTCCTGATTATGAGGCACGCCGTAGTGGAAGACTCCGGAAATTTTGACCACCTGGGTTTCTTTAGCGTGCACCTAAATCTAAGTACACGGGTGTTTTCGCATTTCGCCCCCATCGAAATGCGGCCGCCGTGGCTCGGATTCGATCCCTCGACCTCGTGCTCAGCAGCCCAACACCATAGCCACTGAGCAACCACTGTGGGTAGTGCCACTAGATGTCGCAGTGTGTTGAGAAAGAAGCATGAAAGAGTAGCCCAGTTGATGCATGGTGTGTTTCTCAGCATTTGCACACACTGGTGCACCATGCATTTTTGGAGGCCACATGCAGGATTTGTGGTGGTGCCGCCAGGTGGCGCGAAGTGCTCTTAGGGAAGCGCAAAAGAGAAATTCCGCAGCAGTACATGCCTCATACATAGCTCATTTCGACAGTGGCAATACACTGTGTCGCTATATTGATTTAGTGACATGCATTATCGTCGACAGTCATCATGACATGAGTTACCCCGCTTTCCTTTTTTTTTTTTAGGTTAAGAGCCTGCATAAATTTAATGAAAGACATGTTGGGAATGCCGATTAGAGAACTAAGTTCTACTATTTACCAAAATCAGGCACACTTTATTTAATAATGAACAAAACGTCATTGGGAGGAGCAGGTCACACTTCATGTCCAATCTTTCTCGAAGTTGGCCTGATTGGCTTTAAAGGTGTCCAACCATTCTTGAGCACAGGCAAAAGAAACCCTCCCTTACTTGCGGACAATGAGTGTTGTCATGAGTCCTGCATATAGAAAGTAGTCAACTAGTAAACTAAGCTTGCTGATCACTAAATGCTATACACCTGCAACACATTAGATTTTTTAGGGTTTTTTTAGCATGGCCAAATTTAAACACATCATAGGTAACCCATATCCATCATTGAAAGGAACCATCTACACACTTTGCAGAATCTACAGAATTCAAAGTGTCTGCCAATTTAAAAGAACTGTTATGTCCGCACGATACCTTCAGTATATATGCTGTAACTAAGAGTAATAAGAAATTGCATAGAAAGAATTCACAGACTGGATAAAAAGGCTGAAAATAAAGTGTAGTGTCTTATAATAAAATTTCAGGATTGTTACGAAAAGGTATCTGTACTAAAAGCCTCCTATATATTGAATAACAGTGACCTCTCTGTATCCTAGAACTTCTCAAAATGAATTCAAGATGGCTACACAACGCAATTACAGTAAAGATCAACGGCTAAAAAGGCCAACAGTGCAAAAGTTAAGCTCTCGTATGACAAGCTAATCAATGATTGAGCTGCGTACTGGCGGGATGAAACTAAATCCTCTCATTATCACATTAAAAAACAAACAAAAAACATGTTGATGAAATAGGCTACCTCATTCGTTGCTGCAGATGGTAATCTTAATCACTGGAAGCATAAAGAAGGCTGTTCGAGGGACTTCTACCGTCACAGAAGTCTGACATACTAGTTCTAACAGAAACATGGTTGACTGATTTAATTTACAAGTCATTACACCTGGCTTCGAATGCATATAGAAAAGACTGCAACTCAAAGGGGGGGGTGATGTGTGCATTCTGTAAGTGATAAGCTTGATAAAAATGCCAGATGTTTTCAATGCTGTATGCAATGTTTACAAAAGTTACTGAAGTGGCTGCATTACTTTACCTTGGTCTATTCACAGCTTCTGAAACTGTGTGACAATGGGATGTACCTAACCAAAGCGGCAGTTGGGCTTTTTGGTGACCCATTACAATGGCAACTCGTTACAAGAATGTAGACAGCATGGCAGTTAGCTACACAAGCTACCAAGTTTGTATTTCATATGAGTTGGACCTACCAAGAATGTATGCAGCGAAGAGCTTGTGCTCGTGGCTCATAGGCAAGTGTGCAAGCAATGGGTGGCTGCTGGTGTCATGTGCATCCTCAAGTGGTAACATAAGCACCACAACACAAGCCAGCACCACAAACAGCACAAGTGGGTCTTGCCCAAATGCAGTCCAGCCTTTCTTCTGCCCCTGCTCCACCAATGGTTGCAACTCGGTGGAATCTGCAAACAGCACACCAGTTAGCCACACAAGCAAGCAAGCAAGTTTGCATTTCGCAGGGAGGAATACTTGTAAGGCAGATACTTTTCTGGCGCCTAAATTTTCTTGAAAATTTCATGCAAAACGTCCCCTTCTCCAAGAGGCTGCTAGAGCAAAGAATGCACATTATTACTGCAGTGCTGTCTGATGAGTGAGCAGAGAGATGATTTTTCAAGTTCAACCACACTATAGCACCCTAATTATTAAAAAACCTGCAGACTAGTGTTTACAATGCACACAAATGCATCAAAAGCCCAATTGACTTGGCAATTGGGCCGGATCACAAGGGAGCTAAGGAAACCTTAAAAAGATTGTTTTGACTTCAGATTTGTAAGTAGCAGAGCGGCACGTGGTAGAAAAGATAGAATGACTGCATGCTTTCTTACATAAGTACCTTTTACATTTCTTACATAGATGCATACACACACATATTTATATATCTATATGACAGCACATGCTGTCTAGACAAATCCCATGAGCATCTTCATGGCTGAATTTAACTCTATGCTTGAGTGACGTGTGGGAGGTCCTGGCAGGGCTCATTCAAACGAAATGCCACATGAAACAACACAAACGGTATGTGACAAACTAGTGTGGCTTTCTCTGGAGCAAGCACTGCGTCGTCCTCAAGAGCTTCGAGACCCTCGTACTGGCAACATTGATGCCTTCAGGTAGCATGTGTGGGTTTATTGACCGGTTGTCTCCACCCAAAAAAAGAGCACGTTCTCGTGACGCCAGTGGCAGAGAGGATGTTCTACATCCGCCACCAAGGTCTGTGGATGGTGGCACTGGCTAACACTCCCGGGGTTCTACTAGGAAACATGAATACCGAAGAAAGTGGATGGGGAAACGGCACCGCGGGAGCTCAATTGGTAGAGCATCGCACACCAAATGCGAAGGGTGTGGAAACGTAGCCCACCTGCGGCAATTAGTTTTTTCATCCACTTTCATTTCCATGAATTTATTGTTTCTTTATTTCATTTATTAAGCACAAGTAATTTCCCCTATGTTGTCCTTGGTGTCAGTGTTTGTTGGCTTCTTGTGATATGACTAACAGAAATCGGATCCCTCCATTATTCACATATTTGTATCATTTAACTTCTTAATTACATTACGGTGCATATTTTAATTTATGAATTGTATCCAGTGAGTTTGAGCAAAACGTGAACAAGGTGAATGCAGGAGCCAACGTTTCGACAAGTGGACTTGTCTTCTTCAAGGCGACATATGCTTTCCTCGCCACAGTATATATAGGTGGGGTTCTTCTAAAGGGGAGGGGGTGTGAGGCGAGAGCGCGTGGAAACGAGGGAAAGTGTGTTAGCGTGTCGAATTAGTAAAGGAACGCTGTGTACAAGGTCAAAGCCAGGACCCCCCCTCCCCTCACCCCAGTCTGTCAACCCACGCGCGTTAGCCGGCGCGTCAAGGGCGTCCGACACGCCAGCTGACAAAAAAAAAAGAAGAAAAAGAAGGGAAGAAAAAGGAAAAGGGGGGGGGATACGCCAAGAAATCAAACTAAGTGTTGTTGCCTATAGCTTGAGGTTTAGCATAGCGAATAGATTCTAAAGCTCCCTTTGAAACGTTTATGCCTATTGGTTGCAATGTCTTGAACTTATGGATAAGGTATGATTCTCTGTATTTTCTTTCTCGTTCAGAACGGAAATTTGACTGTAAGATGTAGAGTTTAAGTTCATCAAAGTTATGACCTGGTTGGTTGAAATGCTCGGCGACGGCTTTGGGAAGCTTTTTAGCTGTGTCCGCGCGATGTCCGTTTAATCTGACGTTCATTGATTGTCCTGTTTCACCGATATATTGTTTCTTACAGAAGGAACATTGAAGCATATAAATCACATCCGAACTTGTGCAAGTGAAGCTAGATTTGACTTCATGTGTATAATTATTTGCGGTGCTTTTAATTTTAATGTCACTTTGAAGGTGCCTGCAGGTTTTGCACCTAGGGCGACAACATGCTTTTATTACGGGGGAATGCTGCTGGCTGACTTTTGCGTGCACTAACATGTCTTTAAAGTTCTTGTTTCGGCGATAGGTAACCCTGGGTACATCCGGGAACGCTTTTCGCAGACGCTCGTTCCCGGAAGCGTTCCCGGGTGTACCCAGGGTTACCTATCGCCGAAACAAGAACTTTAAAGACATGTTAGTGCACGCAAAAGTCAGCCAGCAGCATTCCCCCGTAATAAAAGCATGTTGTCGCCCTAGGTGCAAAACCTGCAGGCACCTTCAAAGTGACATTAAAATTAAAAGCACCGCAAATAATTATACACATGAAGTCAAATCTAGCTTCACTTGCACAAGTTCGGATGTGATTTATATGCTTGAATGTTCCTTCTGTAAGAAACAATATATCGGTGAAACAGGACAATCAATGAACGTCAGATTAAACGGACATCGCGCGGACACAGCTAAAAAGCTTCCCAAAGCCGTCGCCGAGCATTTCAACCAACCAGGTCATAACTTTGATGAACTTAAACTCTACATCTTACAGTCAAATTTCCGTTCTGAACGAGAAAGAAAATACAGAGAATCATACCTTATCCATAAGTTCAAGACATTGCAACCAATAGGCATAAACGTTTCAAAGGGAGCTTTAGAATCTATTCGCTATGCTAAACCTCAAGCTATAGGCAACAACACTTAGTTTGATTTCTTGGCGTATCCCCCCCCCCCCTTTTCCTTTTTCTTCCCTTCTTTTTCTTCTTTTTTTTTTTTGTCAGCTGGCGTGTCGGACGCCCTTGACGCGCCGGCTAACGCGCGTGGGTCGACAGACTGGGGTGAGGGGAGGGGGGGTCCTGGCTTTGACCTTGTACACAGCGTTCCTTTACTAATTCGACACGCTAACACACTTTCCCTCGTTTCCACGCGCTCTCGCCTCACACCCCCTCCCCTTTAGAAGAACCCCACCTATATATACTGTGGCGAGGAAAGCATATGTCGCCTTGAAGAAGACAAGTCCACTTGTCGAAACGTTGGCTCCTGCATTCACCTTGTTCACGTTTTGCTCATTGTCTTGAATTGCCATCTCCCGCATTCCCCGTCTTTTCTCTGGATCCAGTGAGTTTGCAAGATGTATCCACTTGAAATGAATTTCTAGGAGAACATCAGGACAAAATACGGGGGCATTCCAGTTACTTTTGTGCTTCAGTGCATAAAAGAGTGTTCTCTTAAAAAAGGTGAGTGGAACCACAGTGCATACTTATGGCGAGGTTTATGATGTATACCTCTAAACTGGTGCCATTCTGGAAATTAACTCCAACTGGCTACGCCTTGCAATATCACCAGCTACATTTCTTAAATTGCAATATGCATTGTAAGGTAATTAATTAAGAGGTTGGTGCATCTTTGTTAATTAGTTGAATAGGTGTTTCAATTTCTCGTGCAAACGTCTGCCTCTCTGAATAATCCAGCTCAAGGACTACAATTGTGTTATCTGCAACAAGCAATGTTTAAAAATTCTGTAAAACCTAAAAATCATCACCACGTATAATGCACACTGAGCCTGCATGCAGAATACACTTGCAATTTCAATCAGACCAAGTGAAAGAATTGGCTCAAATCACTGCCCAGTATCCAAGAAATGTGCTGCACTCGAAGTAAACAGCATGCTGCCACTTTATTTCCAGTCTTTCAGAAGTGCTTGTGATGGCCTACTCGACTACTATATACATTGAATTATTTTACAATTTTTTTCCCTGCTTGTACAGTATGCACTAAAGGTAACTCACTTAATACAATCAGGCTGCAAATGTATCAGTATACTTTGCTTCGCATGGTTAGTCTCTATGGCAAGGCAAGCATTGAGATATATGTAAAGGGTGATCAGGACGCCAAAACTGAGAAAGACATTCTTAGTGCAAAATAGTATGTGCCCTTTCAATTATTTATTTACCCTAAAGGCCCAGCCAAATAATTAATTTCACAGTGAAGGTGAAAAATCTTTGGTAAATAGCTGCACAGATATGCATACTTACTTATCATGGAAATAATAAAATATGGCAGCCTAAAACTCTAAAGACACATTTAATTGCAGGATCCTGTACTACATATTGTTTCTATGAATAGAATCCAACTAGACAGGTACTAGCGTGTTGAGTATGTGACGTGAGCTGTGGCCAGAGTACTCTCCAAGGTAAGATGCTTGTGCTACTGTGTGTAATGTTTGAGGAAAAAAGTGGAAGAGTGTTTTGCCTTTCCAGCAATACACATCAACTCCTATGCTTCGTTTAGATGTGATGTGCTTATACAGTGAAGAGAATACATTAATCCACTGAGGAACATGACTTCCACTGCTTAGCACACTATGCTTTGTCATGGTGCACCGCTGCTCTTAAATAGACCAGTGGTTCATTGCTTCATTATGTAGGCACACTGTACATAAAGAAAGCAATGACAGCAGGCACAAGGATTGATTTGTATTGCTGAGATGGCAAAATCTTCTAGACTCTTTTTCAGCGCGTAACATGTCAGACAGTTCCTGTATACTGTGTAGATAGCACCATTCTTTAACCCTTTTAGCATTGTTGTTTTAGAGCGCCGCTCTTAGGTGCCCGTTCCTGCGTTTCGTGTCAGCATCCTCCCTCGGCATAACCGAGCAAATAAGCACAGCAAAGGATGAAAAGGTGAATGCGGAGCGAAGCAAGGAGAGTGCGAGGAGGAAAGTGGAGGAGGAGGGTATGGCAAAAGCACGAGAAGAAAAGTGTAGTGCCGTGCAAGACAAGCTCTGTGGTGACGACCGCTATGAGATGGTGCCAGAGTAGCGCGCCATCATCTGCTCACCAATGGCATGCAGTGAGTGCGTCTACTGATGCTGTATGGAAACAAAGCACTGCATGAGCAGAGGTCCGTCTGCTGTGGCTGCTGTTAATTGTGCCCACGCGTCACCCACGTGCTGCCTCTCATGATCTCCTGATTAGTGAGGCAGTCACGCCACACTTCGCTCCATTTGCAATGAGCCGCATGAGACAGACTGTCCGTGCAAGCCAATACATTGCGAAATGAAAACATGTATCGAGCTGTGTTCAAATTTCACATTAGGGAGTATCGTAATCGTTGGTGAATTTTCTCTTTCCTGATATTATAAAACAAACACCATAGATTATTTTTGGTTGTGCAGAAATGAAGAAATGATACAGATAATGGCGAACGCTATCCTGGTGCAGTCCTCACATTCCTATCTGACAAAAGAAATATCAAAAGGTACATGGCAGGATAGAAATGTGGAAACATGCCAGCACATCAGTGACATTGAAAGGGTCAAACTTGCCACTATGCCACTCAGTCTCTCCGCCTGAATGCTTCTCTCACAAATCGTCTAATAAAAGCCCAAAATTCTTGATGGCTCAATCTGTAACCTTCTTTGTGGTCTAAGCAATGAGAGTGATGGCAGGTGGCAAAGGCACTGAAGTAAGAAACAAACAGGAAATGGAAAGTTGTGCTAGCTGCAAGTATATAGGGACTTTAACATAACATCACAGTCAGCGCACCCTAGAGAGTTATTGAGTTATCCAGCAACAGCATGTATGCTGCAGTATATACTGATGTGAAAATACATGCAGACATACTCAAATTGTCAATTTTCACGTCTGTATATTTACTCACTGGTACTGTGTGACCAATGTGGGTCCTTCATTTCCATATAAAACCCAAGTCTACTCATTTTTATGTCCTCATCAGTTTTTACTAATTTATAAATCTCAGGCTAAACCTGAATTCTCCCAGAATAGCCTCCTTTCTAAAGCATAGTCATCAATAGTAAGGTGCCACAGGATATCAGCCACTGATACAAAAATGTTTCAGCCTTTGCTGCCACTTTGGTGCATTTGTTGTTGAAAATTCTTAGAAGCTCTCAAATATAACAGGTTAGAAGCAGTAGTATAAGGGCTATATTGTCACTGCTATCAAGCAGTATCTTGGCATTACTAAGGGTTGCATTGAAAAATTCTTGTCCATAATGTGTTCGAAATTGTGTGAGGAAATTGCACAAAGTTCACATCCCTTTGATTCACCTGCAACCAGGTAAGAAGTTGCACCACTTTATTCTTTATTTAACAGAGAAATGGTGGTGTTTCTCCAAAATAAGTGGTACATGGCAGATTGCAGTAAATGGCAGTAAATGAGTATTTGGCACCTCAGGAGAATGCATGTCTGGTATGATTGAATTATATGTCCGGGCTATCTGTTCTTCCTAATTAAGGGCAAATTAACAGGCTTTTATTTCAGCAGTAGGACAAGGTAACTTGAGCGTCAGTTGTGAAAACATAATTTATGTCAGTATCTTCAAAACAATCTAACAATCAGATGCAGCAGTACAACACAAACAACTCTTTTAAATAGCATCACCCACCTTTCTGGGAGACATCGTCCTCATCCTCCTTTTCTTCCTCATCGTCAGAGCTACTGCGTGTGGCCCACAGGACGGCAGGCACGTCCCTAAAGCCCTGAAGGCGGCTCCCTTGCTTGCGCATGACTACGCGCAAGTTGTCCTTGATGCCCACATTGCCTTCAGACAAATCACAGTGATGCACCACTCTGTTGGGAGACAGGGAATCTACTGCATTGGTCTGGTTCTGCCAACAATTTCAATTTTGTACCAAGATGCAGGCATGACTATTGCTGGCAAATCATACTGCAACACCCTCAATAAACTGATTTCTGATCACCGTCACTACCACGTGACATCTGGTGATGAAGGCAGCAAAACTTTGATTAACGAAACTAGAGTTTTATAGGGCGAACTTGTGCCCTCAAAAGCAGGCTACACTCAAAGAACGATAGCGGCGAATACACTCGACGATCATCGAAAATCTGATAAGCGGGTCAAGCGCGTCGGCTTTTATACATCAGTCATCGAATGTTCCAGAGTAATCGCTGGGACCCGCGTGCCTTCCACAAAGTTCTACATTATTTTCATCGCGCACACATGCAATCAGATTACACAAGGTTCGGTCACAGAGAGCGGATGGAAACATCGATAACCTTCCAGAAACTTCCAATACATGCAGGCGCGTCCTGTGCTGTGCGATAACATTTGTTAGGCGGTGAAATGTGTCGCCAGATAAAGACAAGTACATGTGTCAATATGGTTATAAATAACAAAAGATCAAGCCCCTTGGTTTCCCCCATTTTCCTTTTAGTGAGGCGAACATAGTTGGGGTCCATATGCACCAACTGTACAGTTACTTGTACAGGACTCAATTACAATTTACCATGTGCAGCAAAAGCACATACTGTATGAAATGTGTGTCCAAACTTACATGTCAGTGTAGCAGTGTGGCGTGATTATCCCTGCACGCCCTGAGACACTAAACCGTCGTGGTGCATTTGACATCACTGCAACCAAAGATAAGGCCTCAGCTCAGTACAGCACTAGCAACAAGGGAAATCTCGAAAACATTGCACTTGCTGAGATGTTAAAGGCTGCAATGTGTCAAACATAATACTCCATTTACCCGCATTGCTTGTGTCCATTCTATACTGCACTACAGTGCCGACTTGATATCTCCAGTGCACAACTGCACTCGCACTGCAAATCTGGGACTTCAGCACACACACAAGTTCACAATAATAATCTCAGTGATGTCTACTGAGGTGATGTTTAGAGGCAGTCTTAAAGCATACATGCGATTCTCTGGAAAAATTTATCAAGGCACTCAAACCTACTCCAGTGCACTGAAGCTGTAGTTGTGTTTACTACATTCAGTATTTTGTTCCAAAGAGATTTCTTTTTCAGTGTAGCTGTCACTGTGTTATTCAGTAAATTCTGCAGTAGTGTCACATAGAATTGGCATAACAACAGCTACACACAGATCAAGATCAAATATAAAAAAGCTGCAAACTTGTGCTATGCTAGAAACCTCGGTGTGCTATGCAACCTTGGCATTGCTTAGGAAGCAGCAAGGTCTAAGCGTGGATGGAAGCTGTGAAATGAAGCGCATGAACTTAAAGGGGTACTGAACCATCCCTCATACTTGATGAGAAAACATAGTATGGGGATAGCATACGGTGCTGTGAACATCTCGGCCAAGTTTTGTAGTTGTGCATAGCACATGGAGCTCGCAAGCGGAGCACGAAGTCACCTAGCTCTCACACTCTCTCTTCAACAGAAGCCTGCCCCTCACTCTTTTCGGGACGCTTTATTTTGTAATATAGCAGATCCCCATACGCAGCTGCTATTGGCCAATGGCTGAGGTCAGTCAACAAAAGTGTCTGGATTAGTACACTTCTTCCTACTGTTACTGTGTATATTTATTGACGAAGTTTAATAAACAGGCTGAAGTAAGCGAGACTCTGCTTTCAAATTTCGATAATGATTACATACTTCCAGAAGAAGCTGGCTATCGTCTGCTCACACTCGCCCACGGCTGCCCTCGTAGGAATTAAACTTTGGCCACCTTGCCTATCGGCATCATAGCCGTTGGGTCTTGCTAATTTTGACTAGTTTTGGACACTCAACTAGCCTCGAGAACCATGCAAAATTTAAGGTCAGACCACATGCACGTTTGCCAGTGCAAGCTCACTCCTGGGTTAGACGCCTTGGCAGACTTCGCTTCATATCGAGCTATTGATAGCGCTTCAAAATGAGCAAGTTGGATGTGGCTACCATCTGTCGGTCAAGCTGGTACAGGACAAAGCTGGGCTGCGCCACATAGCATGGCCAGACTGAAGCATACGGTCAAAAGCACGAGTACAAAGCAAATGCTGTCCATAAGTACTGCAGTTGCATGTAGCGTAGGTACAACAGGCGCTGTGACGAGTCCGCTGGCTGAGCGCACTGCAGCTCACTGAGGACAACCGTGTTTGGCACATCGTAGGCAGCAAAATCAGAAATACCTAGTGGCGTCTACATTGACATCCAAAATCAAATTTGAACTGTGCGTCACAGTGACATAATACATAAAAATTGAGTAATTTTTCTCAGCATCTACTTCTGAGATTAAAAAAAAATTAGTTATATTAACCGTAGGAAGCAGATTCTTTTTTAAGCTGTCAAATGTTTTACAAAAATTGATGAAAATTGCAAATTTGAATAGAAAAGAAATGAAGTGCGAAGTTTTAAATTTACCTCAGTGATAAATCAGAATATCACAATCATGTAAATTGCACTAGTAAAGGGACCCTCAAATGATTTTGGTGATTTTGTAGAAATGTACCGAGTCATTAGGGAAACGTGAACAAGGTGAACCTTGTTCACGTTTTGCTCACCACATAAAGCATGTAATTTATTATGAGGTTCTAAAAATGTACATTGCTGCTGATCGTAGCACGCCACTCGGCTGAATTTTCAGCCGCCCTTGACCATTTGATGCTAGTAAGGCGAGCTATCCGATTGGCTGCCCAGGGTGTGTCATCAATAATTTTTCTAACTTTGTGGTGAACAAATGTTGTTCATAATAGTTGGAACGTTAGTTAATTTATTTCTATAAAAATAAAGTTACAGAAAGAATGCAGAAGGACAATTTCTCGCTACACTTAAGCACTTCCGGCACTCAGAAAGTGTCGTCTGCTTGTGTTACAACGAGCTCCGTGTTGATGCGAGCTGCACGGTCTGTGTTAGTCTCTGTCTTTTTGCAAGCATCATGGTTCGCCTTTGTTAAAAATGTTTAAAAGTGTTTTAAACTTATTTAGAGCAACATTAGCTCGTAGTTTGACTCGTTAAGCTCTGCGCCACCAGGTGACTGAACCGTGCCCATACGTCTACACTAAAGCTCCTTCGTCATAGCAATAGTAGTATGGAGGGGCTTTAGTTTACGCCTCCACCCATCCGTAGAAACACCCAGCTCACCTGTGGTTACCGAAATATGAGACACACTCAGCACTGTGACAGAATGCTCGTAACGCATGCTGCTTCAATAGCCCTCGCTTGGGATCGACTGCCAGGTGGCTGCCGGAGAGGTTGGAAAGGCTTTGCGCGCGTGCTCCTAGACAAGCAGAAGTCAACAACACGATGTGCCATTATGACGCAGAGCCAGTGAAGGTAGGGCTTAGCCCCTATCACTCGGCGAACGAGTTGAGGAGAAAATGCATGACTATGGAGGAGATAACTTGCAATCATCCGTAGCTCTCTTAATATGAGACACTTCATACAAATTGTGGTGCGAATGATTTACAGTGGCTGTACCCTACGCGTCTACAAAATTTGTCTAAACCGTTTCAGGGACCCTTTAAGACATCCAAAGCAGAAAAAATTGATGTGTTATACAATGCTCTCAAATATATAAATAATTTGTGAGTAGGGTTTTTACAAAACCTTCATGAGAATTTCAACAGTTTCATGCAACCTGTAAATTATATGTGTCCACTTGATATGCTCTAACAGCAGTAGTTTACAGTACCACAGTGTGCATAATTCTGTATTTGTGCATAAAATTGTAGCTGGAGCATGTGTTACTCCAAATGTATTGCAACCACAAGTCTTGCTAGTGGTTAGATTGAAGTGCTCAAGACAAAAGCCTATACACTCATGAACAAAAGTATATGAACCACAGGCTCACTGAAGAAGCGGAATTTATTCGTAATTCAGATGCACTAAGTGAAATTGAAGAGTGCATTAAAAAGTTGGTAATGCCAGGTTTGGACTGCAGTCTGCAATTTCAAATTATTCATCGACGGAGAAGAAAATTGGTTTTATTACAGAATCCCTGGTTCATATACTTTTGCTTAGCACACTTTTGCTGACTGCCCCTGGACGCAACTGCTCTTGTATTTTTGCATTTTTTTTGGTATACAGGTCATGTTACTGCTCATGATAGTACACAATGTATAGGGCCAGGAACTCTTAGAAAAGAAACACTCCCTGAATTACAGTAAATAACATTTACTGTCAATGTTCTTGTCAACTTTTGGGGAATAAAATGGGTGATATTACACACAGTGCTAATATCATTGTTAAAATATTAACATGTACACCATTCCATATTTAACCTACCATGAGCATTTGGATGCCAATAATCCGCTATTCATAAATGGACATCAAACTGAAAAATCCTTATATTGTCCCTCTTCCTTTGCTCAGTCTGTGTCTATTTGCGCTGCGCAATCGTATGGATGGACATGTACAAGGACTTATGCCATGTTTCCCATACATAGCCTTCCCTGTAATGTGCACTATCTGCAGCAAGTCTGCCACAGCAATGAAAAAAAAAATGGGGGGGAATGACCATATGCAAATGCAATGCTAGCGACTCAAACAAGAGTGTTTGCTATAGTAGTATGCATACCAGTACCACCACCATATGACATAATATGCTCATTATGTAAATGCAATGCATTTGCCTATACCTTTTGGTCGCTGAACCTTTTGTATGTTTTGTTTAAGCGAGAAGAATAAGGGGAACTGAGGGGCTCAATATTGAGTAACAACCATAGGAAGCCAATAAACAATGAAGTTAGGAAAAGCTTAGGGTGCCCTTAAAACTGTTTTTATTCAAGTCTGTACTCACTACTACTGTTACTACTGTACTGTTCAACTCTGCAACACTGTTGTACTCTATAATTCTGTTTGGGCACTGGATGAATCATTCGGAGCTGATGTGTTTGTTTCCCACTGGAAGCAAAGCTGCTGTCTTTTCTTCCCCTTTCATTTCCCCCTTTTCTCTATAACAAATATGCAGTGGTCAGATATTGAACCCTTATATTGAGTTAACTGTACATTTCATTAAGAACTGTTCATTTCACCCATGCTTTCCTTGGCTCCATTGTCTTTTTGCTTCTTATGGTTGTAATTAATCCTTTACTCTTCTAGATGCAGACGTTAATGAAAGGCTGAAAATATTAGCCTGGCTGATCACCTGGCATGCTACTCCAGATGCTGGGTGACAATTATGTTGTACACAGTGATAACAAACACACAGAATACACACAGTAAATCTACAATCTTTCCATGGCATATTCTGGCAGCCTTGATGCCTTCCATAGCATGAGGCTTTATTAGCTAGCTGCCTGCTCCTAAGATCACATGCTATGTTATACCTGCGGTAATGGTGTTTCAGATCCGCTGCCATGTCTGCCATTGGTGCTCATTAATATATGTGTGTTGTAAATACATGTATGCAATGTCCAAAAGTGAGAGCCGAGGGACGACCATTGCTGCAGCTCAATCGATTGAGGTTTGTACAAGTCATGCAGAGGTTGTGGATTTAACTCTACGTTCACTCTGTTTAATTACAGAGTTAGGTATAAAAGTTTAACTTCCCCAATGCTTTCCCTGGTTTTATTGTCAGTTGAAGTCTTATGGCCATTTAGTGTGTGTCCCACTTCCTTTCACTGAGTCATGCCCTGTCTGCTTGAAAGGAGGCTACCACTGTTGTAAATACAGTGCTGAAGAAAAAAATGCACCAGAACATGTTGCCTGCCAGTGGATGAATGCACTAGACTAGTTTGCACTAAGACAAACTGTGACAGAAATAGATGCACAGTTAACACCTGCAACACAACAAAAACAGTAAGGACAGACAGCCATCCCACTTGCATGAAAGGTTTCTCATGCCCCTCAAGGTTTGTGCACTGAAATTACAACCAATATACCAAATCAAACTTTTACAGTGAAGCTGTATATTACTAGGGTTCCGTGAATTTTCGTTGGCCGTGAACAAAAAGTATCATCATCAATGGCTCATCCCTCTGTAAGCATTCATACTCCTATAAGCAAGCAAAAAATGCAATGGCTCATAGCCCTGTAAGGAAGAGGCTACAAGCACTCAGCAAAGTGAAGCAAACAGGGTTTAAATTTTTTCTAATCACACATACAACATGCAGAACAGCATGTCGAAAACTGGCCTCATCAATGGCTCATAGTCCCGTGAAGATCATGGCTACTTATTTTGCGTGAATTAGCTGCGATGACACTACCCCTGTTGTAACTGTCGGTGATTTCAATGTGGATATGTTGGTACCGAAAAGGTTTACGCAACGACTCAGTCCCGTAAAGTTCATGGCTACTCACTTTGCGTGAATTAGCTAGCTGCAATGACACTACCACTGTTGCAGTTGGCGATTTCAATGTGGATGTGTCAGTAGCGAAAAGGGAGCGGTTTATGCATTGCGTGTCGCAAACATATTCCTTGTGATGCCACACTGGTCCGGCCCAACCAACCACCCAGCGGCATATGTGCACCCATTTGACATTATCAAAGAATGTGATTGGAGTTGCGAGTGAAATAATGACCACTGATCAAAACAATAAATGAGTGCGCGTACCTTTTGTCACATTGACCACCCATCAAGACAATAAATGAGTGTGTACTTTTGTTCAAAATTATGTGTCACCTCCGTGTTGTGACAAATAATTTACAGTACTACGTACGTGTCATGTGCTAAACAGCTTCGCTGGTCAATCACCTTCACAGAATGGAATGGCTCATTTTATTTTGTCGAAATAATTGCTATGTCTAACCATATTATTGGTCTAAGCACAAAGTGCCTGTCAACCATCAGGCTGTAGATTAAATGTTCATAACAAGTGAGCAGTACAAGACATCATGCAAACGACGAAAATAATCAAGAGTTTAATGATACATGAAAAACACTGCGATCATTCTCTAAGTAAAAGAAATCGCAGAAAGTGAGAGGCAGCAAATATACTCACACAGAAAGTGTACCGGGTGGTCGTTGACGTTGTACAAAGTGAGCACCTGTGTGTGGCCCTCTTGCTCATCTATGTAGAAGTCAAGCTGTGGTGGGGACACAGCCACAGGCAAATAAAGATCTGTGGCCTGCAGAACATCCTTCTTGGCCTCAGGAGGGCCTTCACGAACAGCCCCATCCCGACGCCTACGGCAAGACACCACCACTTCTTTCAAACTACTGGAATCGCTAAATGATCGCTAATTGATAACTGTAGAAACACTAATTGTAAAATAAGCTTTTTATTTGCACTTCTTCCTGGCAATGTACACTGATGCATATGAGGAATAAACAAAATTTACTAATAAAAAAGCAGAACTGGAATGCTGGTACTGCTTCCTGCAGTGGCTTCCTGACATCAGGCATGGCTTTGATCTAATATTCAAAGAGTTTTATAACACTGTTTTCTCTTGACAAGAGCACCTAGTTATTCTTCTCAGTGGATGTTCTGTACTGATACAAACTTGCCCAACCATGCCCCATGTTTAAAATAGAATTGGGCTATTTATCCTGACAAACTACTTCAAAAAGCTTTCTGTGACAGTCTGACATTACAAAATAAAGCTAGATCTTATTAGCCTAAATTACTGCTTGCATTCAAGAAGAACATGTGGTTTTTTTTATTTTTCATTTTGTGCAGCATGTTTCAGCTCACTTGAGCCAGACCTTAGAAAAACTGTAGAAAAATTAATTGCAGGGCTAATTGATCTTGCATTTCTGATAAGGAAAACTAGTGCAAACAAAAAGACGACTCACACAGGAAAAGAAAGAAAAGCATTACACTCACAACTGTTCAATAGTGGGAAGGGTTCCACGTATATATCACTTTGTCACACATGCACACAGAATGCAGGTAGAACACGTGTAGGTCAGCGGTGGTTGCACAAGAAGTTGCACTCTAAGTGTGATTGACGGCTCACTTGTACTATGATCTCTTCTTTTTGATAAATAAAGCTTCCAATGCAAGTCTGGAAGAAGCATTACTGATCTTGCCTAGTATGGTAGTTTCCGAAAAACAAGCCTCATAACCACACACAGTAATGTGGGCCACTATATATGCACCCCTGTCCTCTTTCTTGCTTACATTTTGCGCATGCTTCCTTCACGCAACGTTCGGCATGGCCGATATACACTTTACCACAAGAAATCAAGATGGCATAAACACTTTTTGAGCACTTGACGAAGGACTTCTTATGCCTTGTACGGCAACTTCATCTGCTTTCATAGTGCATTCAAGGGCACAGCTTAGAAAGCTTGTTGAGGGGAGAAAAAGACTAGAGGCACACCATGACGGATGGCAATCTTTTTAAGGTTGTGTGACACTTTGTGAACACACAGTATAACCTCCGACCTCAACTTAGGATGTTGTGCCTCTGGCCTTACGCTTCATGCTCCATGTATCTGTACTTTTACTGTGCGCATGTGTGATAAGGTGATATACAGAGTGCCCTAGTTTGTCAACGTGTTGTCAACACATGCTACATAAAAGTGTTCTTCCAAGCGTGAAAGAAGCCCGCAAATACATGCAAAGTGCCTCGAGCGGTCAGTCGCATGGCAATTTTGCATGCATTTGTGGGCTTCTTTCACGCTTGGAAGAACACTTTTATGTAGCATGTGTTGACAACAGAAAGATGCATCTGGAGTTTTTCATGTCGCTCCACAATTTTCTCATTGACACTTTTCATCTAATTATAATATTTGAGAAGTTGATGAATTAATTAGGACTAATCTAATTAGACAGAATGAAAAAAAAATGGAGTATCTCCAAGCGACGGCACACAACGTTACCTTTATTCTGTCCAGCTATGTGGCATTTGCATATTTTTAAACTCTGGCTAAAGTTAGCTGGGACACCTTGTATATGTGAAAGTTATATTTGGCTAATAAACAGCTGAGTGTAGCGCTTGTCTTTCTCTTTTCTTCCCATGTGAGTTGTCTTTTTGTTTGCACTAATCTTCCTTGTCAGCTTAGGAAAACTAGGTGTGCGCTGCAACTCAATTTTTAATGTGATTAGCACTCTGAAAAGTTTACCCATCTTGCAATATGTATGAAAACTCTTTCACCCAGTGACCAAAGTTGCCTACTAGCTTGGGCCATGCACTGGGTGTGTCTCACTAGGTATGTTATATTGGTATGAGCCCATTCCTGGCCAATTCTCCAGAATGGACACTAGGGGTATTTAGCCTTAACTATATACTAGAGTGATAGCGCCCCATCCTAAACATGCACCTCCTCACAGGGCGTGGCCACTTGATGGCAAGCGATTGCAATGAAGTTGCAGCCATGATACTAGGGATACTATGGAGTTTAAACTGGTGAGCAGTGATTATAAGATATAGCATGTCTTGGTATCATTTGGCATTGTGTTTAGCAGCAAGATTGCCTCTTTGTGCATCTGCAGTGGCAGTACGGTGTGTCGATCACTACATAGCTTTAATGCTAACTACATTAATTAACATCGACATTCATTACGAGATGAGTTTGCCAGAATTTTTTTTTTACTAAGAACTTTTCATCTATTAAATAAATATAACCAAGTTTTTAAATATGTGGCTATTCATTCATATCATTTCTGTGTCGAGTATCTTGCAAAAGACCTGCATTTTGGCAGCAGGAGTGCTTAGAATGTGTGCACAATCACGACGTCAAATCGAGAAATGCTGCTCACGCATGCTGCACCGTCTGAACGCGCAAGTGCAGACAAGTCGACTAGGGTTACGGGCACGTGGCTGCGGATAGTCGGCCGCGTTGACAAAATGTGCGCACGCGCTGTTACCCATCCGTGTTCTACAGGCGATCGATCAATGTAAACAACATACCAAGTAGTAGCCGCGACAGAACACGAAACACGCGTTGGATCTTATCTGCAGTGATAAGAAATGCCTCTCTATGGCAGCAGCAATCGCAACATCGGCTCTTGAATGCATGGTACCGATGGAACGCGCACAGAGCCGCGCCTGATCTCGCTTTTCTGTGGCGAGAACTGTCATTATACTAAAGAAATAACCAATGCAAACTTTCGGAACTTCTTCGCCAGCGAGTTTACAGGCCAAGCACCCGCTTGTGCGTTAACAGACTTTCGCACAACCGATCGACATCAGTTATGAAACAGCAGTCTCACCGTGCTTCCTTGCAATCGTCCGCCTGAAGACCCGTTGGCGGGATGCTCTGGCTGCTGAATTCCTCACGTCCACGCAACATTGTCGACGGGAGGTTACAGTACAGCGCGAACCAGAGTTGGTTTTATGGCCCACGAAGCCTGTGCACAGTCCTCTGTCAGCAAGCGCACCTCGCCGAGCCAGCCGTCAGTCTGAGGTGCGCAGCCTGAGCGAGTTCGAACATCGCCTCGTTCAAACCGTTTTCCAGTCAAGGCCCCAGACTGGCTACGGTACTACCCGTAGTACAGTGCTAGGGTGGCCAACATGCACATTACCATAGTTTCTTTATGACTTTACGATCGTCAAGTTACCAAGCCAGTGTCTTACCAAGCCAAGGCTATTTGGTGCATTGTGGAACCACCGTTCGACTGTTCCATAACGTAGCGACGTGTTCTGCAGTCACTTGCTAAAGCTCGGTTGCTAACCTGTGGTGGTAATTTAGTGCTATTAATTTGAATATTTTTGTCACGACAGTCAGTCCGTCTGATTCACCATGACCAGCGAATCCTCACAGACGGCCACGGCATTGGCATCGCTGACCGAGGCATACACTGATTCAGAGGACGAGCAGGGCCTGGAACCCGCGGCGGTCCCTGCGTCTGCCGAACAAAAGGAGCCGATCAGCAATGGAATTCCGAAGTCGCCGAGAGCCGGGCCGCTCGTTTCGTACCGCGGCGATGAGGATGATGAAGACACGGAAGCTGGAGATGATGAGGCGTCCGTAGCAGGTCCATCCGGCAGCAAGTCGGGCTCAGTGCGGCCAGCGTCCCCAGTTTCCTTTCATCGTACCCTGCAGAACTTAGGGCCAAATGACGTCGTGCCCCTGCCGCCCGAGCCGCGAGGTCGCTGTGCCCCGGCACTGCAGGAGAAGATCACACGCCTCTACCAACGAAAGCTTCGCGACCACCGTGACATGAACGCGTCAATCCAAATGCGCAAGGACTTCCGAAACCCAAGCATTTACGAAAAGCTTATTGCATACTGCGGCATCGATGAGCTGGGCACTAACTACCCGCCGGAGGCGTACGACCCGCAAATGTGGGGATCGGAATCATACTACGACGAGCTGTCACGACGGCAGAAGGAGGAGATGGACAAGCGTGACAAGAAGGCCAAGGTAGATTTCCTCACGGGAACTGCCAAGAAACCCGACTCACGTAAGAGCAAGTGGGACATGGGTGGTGCGCAGCCCGTACTGGGCATTGTCAACCCCAGCTTCGCTGCGCCAGCTGCGCTCTCAGCCAAACCTACCGTCATCTCGGCCTTCGGCGCGCTGCCCAAGAAGAACCCGTCCACCTCCAAGCAATGACTGGCTTACCCGGCGGTTGCCGCCGCCGCCACCAGACGGGCGCGTTGGTTTAACCCGGTACCGTTTGCCAAGCAGGCATCTACTAAACTCTCTCTCCCAGTGAAAACACTTGCGTGCTACGAGAGGGGGTAGCACTTACGGCGTTGCAGTTTTCAGGACATCCAAATGCCTATACAGCGAAGTTTGCTCAAAGTGTAACTAACCATTTGCCGCAAAGGTTATGCAACATGTAAACATAAGTGAAATCGGATGGTGTGTTGGCTTCAAAACCGGTGGCTGTGCTTAAGTTGTGCTGAAACTTGAGTAAGGCAAGTTGCTTGGTGTAGTGGCTAGTTCCCTAATCAGTTTCTTTCTCGGTAGCCTATTGTGAATACTTTAGCTCCTAAACTCCTTCATATGTAGCACATTCATTGCAGCATGGTCCAGCATTAATAAAATACTATGCTTTCAGTTGTAGAAATCTTCAAAGCATAGGTATGTGAGTGTGTCTTGATGTTTGGCATGTGTATATATGTCCTTCAAATATCATGAGCATTGCATGCAACTGTTTTAATAGTTGATCTGCGAAGAACTTGAGAACAAAATCAAAGCAGTGGCCATACCATGGATCAGTCTAAAAAAAAAATTGTTTTCTTGCTTTATATAACCACTTCAGAGATTGATGAGCAGGACTTCTTAGTGGGAGCAGATGTGTCAGAATACAGGAACAAGAAAAAAGAAAGTAGAACCCTTGGGGGGGGGGGGGGGGGGGGCTTATGTTCTGATATTATGGTGTGTGTGCCTACCCAATGTGATTAATTCTTTTTAAGGAGGCTCCTGCATTCCTGGAGCTTCCTCTTTTTTTTTACTGTTCACCAAAGTGTGAACTGCCAAATTTCAAGCCGATTTTAAATAGTGTCACCCAATGTAAGTCAGCAGTATCATATTCATGCCTCATTGTTTCGTCTGCTGTATTTGTCACGCAACACTTCAGAATGGTGCTGCATGCAATGTGCAACGAATAGTTGAAAGTGTGTTGACCATTGCCCCACAGTGATAGGCAGTGGTGTTTAACAGTTTGTTAGGGAGAGAAGGGCCTAACCCCCCCCCCTCTAATAGAATGCAAAGCTTCATTAGACTTGGAAGTGTACAAAGACCATGTGGACAAGCATTGCAAATATGTGAAGGAGAGGGAAAGGTTAAACAGGAAACTACATCGCTGCATAATAAAAAACGCACAGGGGTAAGGAGTCCAAGAGGTCATCAAAAGTAAATATATATTGTAAGCACAGCACATGCCTGACTTTCATCATCATCCCTACATATCATCATCCATTGCACATCTTCCTCATCTGTACATATCATCGTCAGCTGTACAGCTTGATCTTCGCGGTGGCAGCACGAGCTCGGCTTTGTGAGCACAACACAATATCGAGAACGGGAGAACTGTGTGACAAGATGCAGTCTGCTCCCACTTCTTTGGTACGGCTTTCTCACATTAGTAATTGGCGCACGAGTACTCTGCTTGTGCTTGGCATACCATCACCCCCATTTCCCTAACTTGCGACGTCAGAACTTCTGTGCTGGACACTGGCAGTTGCACCCTAAGTTCCTTTGATCTCATTCATGTGTTGGGTGGAGAGAGAATAAAGAAAACTTTATTTAGGATTTATTAATGGATTGTTGTCCAGATGTTCTCCAGCTGGTGCACAACTGGTGGGACCCTCAGTCCAGCATCCCAGCAGCCCAGGCTGGCACTCATGCCTGCCACACTAGCTGTTGCTGGCTCTGCAGGTTAGAGCTTGACAGCATGTCTTACCACTCATTTTGAGTGGGGTGTAGCATAGAGGGAAGGGTCAGTGTGTGGGAGCACAAGTGGTATGGAAGCCTGAATGGAGCAGGGTGAAACACATTGGGAACATTCAAACTCTCCTGTGGTAGATTGTGCAATTCCATCACGTTAGTTGAATTATTCAAAGTGTGCGTTACTTACATGAAAAATCACTGTATTGTTTGGTAATTGACAAAGTTTCTCTCACTTTGTAATTGTTCACTTTAGTGCATATGTTCCACTTGCAAAACTGAAGCCAAACAGCAGTGAAGTCGTATTCATTTAGCAGAAGTCCTGTGCTTAGCACCAGCTGCGAGAAACACTTCCTCAAGTTCTGTGGCAAACTGAATTGATGTTCTGGCTAACATTGATCAAGTTGGCTTGGCTTAACTGCATGGTTACAATTCTTCAGTTGAGACATGTGTCCATGTGAGGCAGACATTGATGACAATTATGTCTTGAATTTGCTCTGTGTCTAGTATGTTTATAAATGAAAACTGCCCCTAAAGTCATAGCACTCCAGCTGTTCTGGCATGTTTCAGTTTTCAAACATTAGTGTTTGAAATAGAGAAGCCATGGGATTTCCCTTACTTTGGTTTCTTTCACCAACAAAATTTTGAGCACCTTATTCTGTCTGGTCCAATGAAGTGGTGCAATTCAAATGTTGACAGGGTTTAGTATACTACTTGAAAATAGGTTCTGGTGCAGCTGTTTCTTGCATTTTCAGCCCTTATTTGTCTTGTTATGACAGAAGGCATATAGCTAGTACTGCATGGCATATAAAATATTTAGGCAATGTCTCCTTTCAATTTCGGCAGACTCGTGCATCATGCTTATGCGGCCAGGCTCGTGTTTGACAGTAGAGAGGTTTAGCTTGTCTGGTATTCGGGTAAACGCAGGCAGTTGGGGCAGAGGCGTAAACCAGAGCGGCCTGCATGGTGCAGCCACCTGGTGGTGCAGAACTCAAACAGACAAAAACAGCAAATATTGCCTTAACGAAGTGTATTCTGCTTTGCTGCTGGTGTAAATTTTCGGCAGTGGCGTAATCGTGTTGCTCCATTTACTGCCTGCGTTTACCCGAATACCAGACAAGCTAAACCCCTCTAGTGGCCACTTGAACAGTGAAATTCAAATACGTCATTGCAGCTTCTGTGCTTGGTAAGGTTGCAATGAAGGAGCCAATTGGCAACTGCTGAGTGCTTTGTTGAAGAGGTTACACCATCACTTCCTGCTTCTGTAATCCAGATGACAGATATCGAAAGGCCAGTCCTTCATTGAAGTGCTTAGCAGAAGTGCTTTGCTAAAATCAACTTATTTCCTTCACAGTATCACTGTTGAAACGTGTACCCACGCTGGTGACATTGTGGCTTTGGTACAGTGCTGCTAAGCCAAAGGGCATGGGATCGAATTCTGGTCATGAAATGCAAAAATGCCCGTGTGCCGAACATTGGGTGCACATTAAAACCCTAGGTAGTCAAAATTAATCTGCAGTTTCCCACTGCAATGTACCTCGTAATCGTACCATGGCTTTGGCAAGTAACACTGCAGACTTTTTTTTTTTTGGGTGTGGGAAATATTTGCTGGCTTTTTTTCTCTCTCTCTCTTCCCTGCAGGTTCTGCTTTTAATGCCACAAATAAGACGTTCAGGTTGTGTTTGTTGGCTGTTGCAAGAACTGATTTCCATTAGTTTTAAATTTGGACTGCATGTTTATTGTAACTTTAATAAGCATGGCCCATATTTTGGCATGGCTACACACATTTGCAAAGACTGCATCGCACCAATTGATTTAGTTTATATGGTCTTGAATATGCCCATTATCTTAACTGAGTGGCTGGCTGACAAAAGCCTTCTCTTGTTTATCAGGGACATATAAACAGGTGCAGTTGCTTTTGCACTTTTTGGAAACACAACATAAATATGTAGCATGCACAAACTACACCTAGTGTAATGGTTGATCAAAGTGACGAAGTATGGTGTATAGTTGGAAATACACTGGGGCATACGAAACATTCTCAAGAGGTTGTTCTGTGATTGCAAGTGGAGAGAGGGTCAAAACACTGCATCTTGTTGGGGCTCGAACACAATGTGTTCTCAACCCCCAAATGCTGTGCACTCAGCAAGTCAAAGGTCTGTTCTTTGTATGTGCACAGTGCTGCCATGCAGGCACGATGTTTTAACTGATATGGCCACACACTGGCTACTTCCATAAACGAAACATTTCACGCAAGTAGCCTTAAAGGGCCCCCCATCAGACCACAGAAAATTTTGGTTATGTGCAGTAAGTTATGTGCCCTCTAGGGAGCATTCTACCGCATGAATTTTTCAAATTGCATCATTGATAGCCGAGATAGAAATATCTCAGTGCCGCGATCCAATGATTTCGGGAGGCAAGCTTCACTGCCAACATAGACAATCTCTCCACTTGCCCTGTCTGGCCTCCACAAGCAAAATTCCTTCCCTGTGTTCTCCCATACCGGAGCTCGAGGATTGCGTGGCACATCATATCTTTTTTTTAAAGCGAAGCTTTATATGGGGGGGGGGGGTTAGGCGAAACGAAAGTTCATCTCTGTGCCTGTGTTCAGAAAACTATCATCATCAGCAATGGCTCGAGCTCAAGCATTGGCTCTTCTTCCACAGCTAGCTCGTTGGTGCTCATCATTTGTCGTCGTAATGGTGAGGCCACGTATACAGGGGTATGAGCCATTGCTTAAGGGAGTATGAGCCATTCGTAGTCAAAGACTCGCAAGCGGCAATGGCGGGTGGATGCTGCTAACCATGCTGCCGAGCAAACTCGAGACATCGAACGCAAGTGACAACGGCGGACTGCGGGCACACCATCGCTGACATTGGTCTCTCCATCACAGCTGAACGTGTGTAAAACCTCATTAAGAAACACAAAGATGTAACCAATAATTGAGAAAGACTTTACTGAACCATCGGGATTAACCCAATGATAAACACTGGTCCGCACGTTTCAGCTTCGCTGGTTAACCATCCGTACGGAGTGCTTGGGCGGTGAGTTTCTTTTTTTCCCCTCGCTTGTCTGCTATATGGTGCCAGTGCGCGAGCTGTTGCATTTGTCTTGTTTTGCAAAACACACAATTTTGCGCACAGTGCACGAGAACACCTGACTAGCGGTATAAATCAGTGCTACATGAACACTGAGGCAGACACAAGCAGATCACAGACAAGATTGCGCTCTGGTACACAGTATAAAATGACATAGTTTCGGTGTCAGCACGCACGACTTCACTACACGGAAAAAAACAGACGAAACAGAAGTACATCTCTCTTGCTGTGGTGTGAAGTAAAACGAATACACGTAGACATTCGGTTTGCGTGTTCTATTATTTCTCTAAACCTTAATTTGTCTATCGATGCAACAGATTAGACAAATAACAGATGTTGCCTCGAATAATTATCGAAGTCTCGAGTCAATAAGAGCGACGTCACAGCACTACTTTGTTCATAGGCGCACTTGCGCGATATAGGTCGACTCTCCAGCTGGGAGCGTGGTGCCTACAAGGAGAAGGGCAAACAGCATTTAGCTTGAAATTTCAGCTCTTTGCACGGCACCTAGAGGTGTAGTACTTAGCAATCACAATCATTAGCGAGCATTGTATGCGCTGCGCTTGTCAGCTCAATATGGCCAGACCTGGTGAGGGACCCTTTAAAGAAGAAGGAAGGTGTATAATAATTATAATTTTGTCCCACAATTCTAAATGTAGTGCTCAGCACCATAAATATGTTCAACAGCTGACTCTAGAAGTTGCAGACTTATTGGTGCCCAATAGCTTTCTGAACTAATCTCTGCAAGTACTTATCCCCTTTCGTACTTTGGACAAGCTAGGTTCATCCACACCTTTCTGGTAAAGATTATCAAGGAAGAGCCCAGCTCGTCAGCGGTACTTTGCATTTTCTAGCAATGCCATGGACGAGCATTAGCATCGGAGCTTAGTCGTGCTTTTGGTATACGGCAGCACACAATCATTAAGATAGCGCAAGCAGAAGAAAATTTATTTCTGAGGAGGTAAAACCTGCTGGCAACTGGAGTCCTTAAAAATAAATTGGCCATTTTTGGTCATGTTTCGGAACAATTGTGTGGCACGGAAGAGGTTAAAGTTGAAGACAATCATCATGTTGAGACTAAATTATCTCAGTGGCATAAAATGTTATACCAAATGTATTGCTTTCACTGAGCTAAGGAAGCAGTACTCCTATCATAATAAAATTCAATTGATCAAATGACAAATTAAATATGTATTAGTTTTATGTTCCATATTTGGAGCATAGTCCAGTATATGGTTAAAAAGTTGGTGATACCTTGGTGATTAGCATATATTACATTGTATTTTATCCTGAAATAAGTTTTTATTTAAAGTAATTCAGTAGACATGACAGAAATATATATAACTCGTCATCATCTTTTTGGGAAAGCTGCACAAGCAGTAAAATGCTGTCTTGCATGCCTCGAACTGCAACAATGCATGCCTCGAACTGCAACGTCGACACTACGATTCTCCAGCTGACAAAGTGGCAATGCATGTGACAATACCAGTAAAGGGGAGCCAAGGCACTAAGAGCCAGTCAACGAGGTGCTGCATAACTGGGCATTGGATTATCTTGTCGTGCACCATTGTGTACATAGCACTTGAAAAGGATATAACAAGCATGGATATGATAAATATTGGATAGAGTGAAGGTATTGTCTTGTCAGGTGCAACTTTGTAATCAGAAGGTCTATCTGCACATCTGGCTGACCAGCCTTACGGCTTTGTCGCACGTGTTTCGATGACATCTATCTATGTTTAACAAGTTGAGCTCCAGTGAAGTTCCTTTGAAGTTTGAAGTGTGATGAGTGTCCTGTGGCCTTCTTTCATTTCCTTCTGCCTGGTACAACTCTTAAATTGAGCTTCTGCTTTCTAGAGTTGCTAAAATTTAACTTTCTCTCTAAAATCAACAATTATCATTTAAATCGGGCCATTCAGCTGTCTCGTAATGGCATTTCTTCATTGTACATGTATTTGAATAGGGAAATTGTAATTGGCCATTAGCTAAAACTTCCTCTTAATGGTGGACTTCATTATAAGTAGTCATATCAGTGCAGTGTGAGCCTTGAGACCCGGCTGATTATAACACTCCGCGCCCTCGTGAAGACGCCTTGTGCAAGAAGGTCCACAACATGAGATCATTAACTGGCACACATTCCAGCCTCTTGGATGAACTTGACTTGGCTTCCAAATCAGTGGTGCCAACAATTAAAGCTGTATTGCCCATCCATTTGTTGTTACTGCCTCCTCTCTAAGTTGCATTCACACAGCTGGTACGTACTACTCTCGCAGGACTTTTGCTTGGACTTTGCGATGTTATGTTTTCCAGGTCATAGTTCGCAAGCACAAATTTCCAACCATTGTGGGCTAGGTTTTTCATATGCACAGTAATGACCAATAAGATCATCTCAATTAAGCCCAAACCAAATGATTGAGGACCTTAGCAGAGAAAGTATAACAGTGTGGTTGAAGATTTATATGCAGAAGACAAAGATAATGCTCAATAGCCTGGCAAGGGAACAAGAGTTCAGGATTGCCAATCAGCCTTTAGAGTCTGCGAAGGCATACATTTACCTAGGTCAGTTACTCGGAGGGGACCCTGATCATGACAAGGAAATTTACAGAATAAAAATGGGTTGGTGTGCACATGGCAGACATTGCCAGATCCTTACTGGAAGCTTGCCACTATCACTGAAAAGAAAGGTGTACACTCAATGCATTCTACTGGTGCTAACATATGGGGTAGAAACTTGGAGGTTGACAAAGAAGTTTGAGAACAAGTAAAGGACAGCGCAAAGAGCGATGGAACGAAGAATGTTAGGCGTAACGTTAAGAGAGAGGGAGACAGTAGTAGGGATCGGAGAGCAAACGGGAATAGCCGATATTCTAATTGACATTAAGAGAAAGAAATGGAGCTGGGCAGGTCATGTAATGTATAGGATAGATAGCCGGTGGACCATTAGAATTACAGAATGGGTGCCAAGATAAGGGAAGCACAGTCGAGGATGGGGGAAAACTAGGTGGGGTGATGAAATTAGGAAATTCGCAGGCGCAAGTTGGAATCGGTTGGTGCAGGACAGGGGTATTCGGAGATCGTAGGGAGAGGACTTTGTCCTGCAGTGGACATAACATAGGCTGCTGCTGCTGATGATGAAGAAGGTAGGAACTATTAACGTCTATGAATTTATAATATCTGCCATGTACATTTGTCTAGCATTAATTTGTTGTCATCAGTATACCCTAGTGGTGACTTCTCCACATGTCAGAAATGCGTTTGCAAGCACATGAATGCAACTAGTGTTTCAATATAGGCTTCGTGGCTTGTGTAAGACGAGGACAATAGAGAGAGAGAGAGAGAGGAGAATTCAGGAAAGGCAGGGATGTTAACCAGTCAGTAGTCTGGTTGGCTACCCTACACTGGGGGATGGGACAAGGGGAAGAGAAAGAAGGGAGAGAGAAGGTGTAGATACGTGTACGGACAGCACTTCAGTTAGAGTCGCTCGAGCAAACCAGAAGTTCTGAGAAAACACAAAAGTGCCTTCACTGCCTTCTGAGCCGATGATCGGTCGGGACGGTGCTCTAATATGGTCTGTTCACTCAGAGGACGATCGTCTAGTTTCCTCAATGTGTTGGACAAAGACTGTCTTTGTGCTTGAAATTGTGGACAATGGCACAATAAGTGGTCAATGTTCTCCTCGCATCCGCAAACATCACATGCAGGAGTATTAGCCATTCCAATTAGTGCTGAGTAGGCATTCGTGAAGGCAACTCCAAGCCATAACCAACACAGAAGAGACGCTTCACGTCGGTGTAGACCCGCTGGAGGTTTGAGTTGAAGTGACGGGTTTAGTCTGTGCAGTCTTGTGCGCCTTGTATGTGCGGTGTTCCACTCTGCCAAGGAGATCGTGCATGCTAGAATGCCAAGTTGCCTCGCGGCGTCGGTCCTTGAGAGAGGAATGGGGACGCAGCGGTCTTCTTGGTTTGACGTCCGAGCTGCCTTATCAGCGTCATCATTTCCAAGGATACCGCAATGACCTGGTATCCACTGAAAAGAGATATCATGGCCTTTTGCTATTAAGTGATGAACAAGTTCCGCGATTTCGCACGTGAGCTGATCGTGAGTTCCATGTCGGAGAAACGACTGCACACATTGCAAGGCCGGCCTTGAATCGCAGAAGACGGCCCATTTTCTAGGACTTTCAGCGTTTATCACTTGAAGCGCGTCGCGGAGAGCCGCGAGCTCTGCAGCTGTAGACGTAGTGACATGGGAAGTCTTGAAGCGCTTGGTTATTCTCATTGCTGGTATAACTAGAGCGCCGCCGGAACTGGTTGATGTAGTTGATCCATCAGTGTAGACGTGTGTGCAGTTGCTGTATTTCTCGTACAAGAGAAGTAAAGTTAGTTGCTTGAGCGCTGATGATGGCAAGTCTGACTTTTTCTGAAGGCCTGGGATTGTAAGGTTCACTTGAGTACGGCGCATACACCATGGAGGAATGGAAGGCCTTGCCGCAGGTGTGTAACCTGACCTGAAAGAGGCACGGTGCGCGAAGACAGTCGCACTGAATGTCGTGTGGGGCCTATCTACTGGGAGACTTGCTAGGTGGTGGGTAGGGGTCCGGGCAAAGTGCCGTATGTGCACACGCATTGTTTCAATGATAATGTGCGTTTTAATAGTGAAATCTTGAGCGACTGCAATAACCTCAGTCGTTGACGCACTCCGCCTCCGCGGTAGACCGAGACAAATCTTGAGGGCTTGGGCTTGGATGCTTTGAATTATATTCAGGTTAGTTCTGCAGGTGTTGGACATGACCGGTAGGCTGTACCGTAGGAATCCAATAAAGGACCCTGTACAGTTGCAGCATAGAGTGTATTGGTACTCCCCAGGTCTTTCCTGCAAGGAACTTAAACATATGACAAATTCCTGTCAGGCGCTTTCTCACATAATTCACATGAGGGGTCCAGGAGAGATTTTTATCAAGGACCACCCCCAAAAATCTGTGACTCATGTTGTACGAGATCATGTGTCTGTCGACGGATATCACGTATGGAGACATTGATATCCTGGTAAATGCCACCGCTGCGCACTTTTCGTATGATATACGAAGGCCTTGTTCTCTAAGGTAGGATGATGTTAAAGTGGCTGACTTTTGAAGCCACGCGCGAAGCTGCAGTCGCGTCACAGCCGACGTCCAAATGCAAATGTCGTCGGCATAGATGGAGAGCCTAACGGTGCCTGGCAGGTTGTCGGAGAGTCCAATGAGTGTTAGACTGAAGAGCGTTGGGCTGAGTACTCCGCCCTGAGGCACCCCACGGTTACTGTAATGCTGTGAGGTCGGGCCATCCTCGGTAAGCACGAAAAGGGATCTCTTATGTAGATAGCTACTTATCCAGAGATAGACTTTGCCGCCAAGTCCTACTGCCTCTAACGTGTTGAAAATCGCTTCGTGCGTTACGTTATCGTACGCTCCTTTAACATCCAGAAACAGGGCAGCAGATAATCTTTTGCAGGACTTCTGGTGCTCGACGTACGTCACTAAGTCGATAACGTTGTCTATGGAAGAACGGCCACGCCTGAAGCCGGCCACTGCATCTGGATATACCTGGTAATGTTCGAGGTACCATTCTAGCCGTGCTAGAACCATCCTCTCCATTAGTTTTCCGATGCAACTGGCAAGCGCAATTGGTCGGTATGATGCAATGTCTACAGGCGACTTGCCAGGCTTGAGTAGTGGAATTAAGCGACTGGTCTTCCATTCCTGCGGAACCGTACCTGTCTGCCAGGAGCTAGAACAATAGAACAATGGACAATAGAACATACATTAGCAGATGGCACATGAAGACTGTGTGTTCAGGTTTCTTCTATATTATTCCACGTCATTTATGTGCTGCACTAGTACTCCAAGATCACGTGAATGTGCTTGGAAAATGAAAGCATGATCAGTGAATGAAGAAACAGACAACTGTTTTTTTTTACCACTTTTTCGAAAGGAAGTGAAGTTGCATGTTTGCCACAGCACCTGCTCAGCAGGATGTCCTTGGCATTGTTTCTGCATGAAAAGAAAATTTTAATACAGTCAACGTCCCATTCTTCGGACTCCCTAGGGGCCATGGAAATGTCCGAAAAATTAGGCAGTCCAAAAAAATGATGCCGTGCCCTTTAGTACTTCTCCTGAGGGCTCAAATCGTCACATGTATGTCCAACATAGCTATGAAAGCCTGTCAGTACACTTATTAGGCTTATCAGTGCTTGCAGGTGGCTGCCTGGTATACAGAGCTGGGTGATGTGCCTGGTATGCCGCCCCCCCACCCGTAACCTCCCTGGCTACACCCCTGCCCTTACTGTACTTTCTGTGCTTTGAAGCCGTCCACAAGGATGACAAAGGACGAGATGGCACTAGTGCTGACAGTGGTGAGCTCTCAATGAGAAACATGGCACCGGACAGCTGGAAATTTGGTCTCGAATGCCGAAGCAGTTGGGCTTAGCATTGCCATGGTAGCTACTGCCAACAGCGGACCGGCATGTGAGAGCACTGGCTCTATGCTGCAAATGAATCAGAATGGCATTGGTGGCGGCTTCAATTAATGCCATTTCGAACCTGTGATCATGACAGAAATCTGGAAAATTGGATGGTGAAGGGTTCAATGTTCGAAATTTCCAATGTCCTTATACATTAGCTCTATGGGGTATGTGGCGGTGCTGCGAAGGCATCTGAATTATCGAGCACGTCCACAAAGTGCAAAAATGCCTCGTGTATTTAAAATTAGATGCATGTTAAAGAACTTCAAATGGTCAAAATTATTCTAGAGTCCCCCTACTCCGACATATCTCATAATCAGATCATGGTTGTGACATGTAATACCCCACAATTAGATTTTATTGACTCTGTGATGGCCGTTGACTCTGTCTCATTGCTAGAAACCTTGCACCGAAGCATACAAGACAGCAGGGAAAGTGGGCTAACAGAGTGTAGCAGAAGTGAGACTTCTCAAGGGTCCCTAGGCAGCAACACAGGTGCTCCCGAAAAGCCTGCACCCATTGATGAAGGCACTGCAGAGAAAGTTGGCCAAAAAGTCGAGTACATCACGAACCAGTGTGAGTAGCTGTGATTTTGCGTTAACGAAGCATGAACGAACGTTCACCACCCTGTTCGCACGACGAGCTCGGCCAGAACGTGCCACTTAGTACAAAGTGTAGATTACATGGTGGGGTATTCACAAATATATATATATATATATATATATATATATAGTACCAACACAGTCTGACTCGAGTTCTGAAGGAGAGCCCCAAAGTAATGTCAAATGTTTCTCTACTGGCAAGTTTGGAATGTTCAGCCTGACAAACGTTCCTACTAGAATTTTTCATTAGTAAGCAGACATGCACATAGCATTTCTGTGCTTGCCGTTACGCATACCTGCCAATTGTACTGAATTTTTGGTAAAGTTTACGAATTTGGGCTCATTTTACAATTCTATGATGTTGCATCAAGTTTTGCAAAAAATAAATCCTGTTTGCAAATTAGTTCAAAGGTGCTTAAAAATCGAGCAATGCAATATTTTAAAAAAAAGTGCATGAAAAAGTAGTTTTGTAGGTTGAAAGCGCCTATAACGGGTGCCCTTTCATCGCAGCTCAAGACCGCAAGCATACCCTCGTGTATACATTTCAATGCTTGCTGAATGTGAACAGTTATGTTCTCCGATGATGTTACAAACAGCGTGACTCACCTCTGTTTTGAGATGCATGTTTGAGCTCTGTGTTAAACCATGAAGAGCCTCTCCATATATTCCGCCATTCTTTTATCTGCCCTTTCATTTACTTCTCTTTAGTTTATATGAATGTGTATGTCTTTTTATGTATATATGTGTATATGTAAAGTTTATGTGTATTGGGCCTGTGCCATTTAAATGCCGTCAGTGTATTTCACTTTATTTTGTTCCACGCATTGTGTTTATTATGCTTTTTTTTGGGGGGGGGGCTGCTACATACACGATTCAATTCCTACTGTAGTACACCACACTAAAGACACCAAACTGTTTGTAGTCACATCTATAAAAAATAAATAAACAAATACATAGTTCTGAAAACACCTGAATGTAGTTTTGCCCATCTGTCTTCAACCATACCCATGAATGCTTGGTGATTGTGAAAGGACACCCCGGACAGGTACTTGCTTCGAGCAGTTCTTGAAACAGGCAAACTCAGAAACAGGAAAGTAACTAAAAAAAGGTTGCTGTCATGGCCACGCAATAAAAACCGTTTTTAGTGGCCTTGTCACTGTTGTCAGTGAGATCAACAATATGTTCCTTGTCAGTCTCTACTGTTCCAAGCTTGCTGCCACTTTTGTGCCATATCAAAAGGTTTTTTGCCTCAGTGCCCCCTTCAGTTGATAGTCGGCGTTCATGTTGTCCACTTCTCTACTCTTGTGTCCTGTCTGCACGCCTCACTTCTATTTTGCATAATGAATCCTTACCAACTAGCTCAGCTTTCTGTCGTTCGAGGCAACTTCAAAGTGGCATCGCTACTTCGCTTTTATTTCTGTCTTTTCTAGCTTACCCAACCTTCAGTCAAAGTATAAGTAACTTTTTGGATCTGTAGAAAGGTAATTTACTAATATATCTTAAGAAACCTGGTTGGTGGTCAAAATTAATCCGGAGATTCCCCCCCCCCATCCTTCTCACTACAGTGTCCCTCATAATCCACTGTGAAGATCTGGGACGTTAAACCACACACTTGCCTTTTTTTTTTACGTGAAGCTTTCTTCGCCTCTTCCTTCAACATTCCCACTGCTG
Source organism: Dermacentor variabilis (assembly GCF_050947875.1). Classification (NCBI taxonomy): domain Eukaryota; kingdom Metazoa; phylum Arthropoda; class Arachnida; order Ixodida; family Ixodidae; genus Dermacentor; species Dermacentor variabilis. The sequence continues at coordinate 844,651 of NW_027460390.1, read as the reverse complement.
CTGCTGCACTGCCTGCTGCTGTCTGGCACACTGCATTGGGGTGTGGTTCAGAGTGGGTGTGTATACATGACAGGAACGAGTCAGAGAAGAAAGGCGACACTAGAAACTCATTTGGACCCCACTGCATCGAATGTGCGTAATGCCCTGCTGAACTCCCTGGGCGTCGCCACATTAGCCTCTTGACAGCTGTAATTATCCATGACCCCCCTCAAGAGCATTGCAGAAACTGCAGCGCTTCCCTATCTACTAACGTGTGAGTCCAGAGGGGACATAGTTATAACTGTAGAGAGGAGGGAAGAGAAGAGGCAGTTCCCATACAAGGGAGGGGGGAGGGGTGGAGGTGATTTGAGAAGGCAAGGAAACCCTACTACTATGCGACAGCAGTTGTGGGGAACCTCGATAAGCTTAAGTTCAAGGTATGGTAAAGTACGTTCCTGCTATTTCTGGAAAATAAACACCATGCAAATTTGTCAAGCGGACAAATTACGCAGGGCGTGCAGAAGCAGAGCCGCATTGGATGAAGCGCACTGCTGGGTCCAGGAGACACTACGGAAGCGGTCAACCGTCATACCAACGCTTCTGCACCTGCCACGTAAGCTTTGCGGCTGTGGCATTGCTAGAGGTCGTGTATTTGATCCCAATCGGGGCAGCCACATTTCGAAAGGGGTGAAATAGAAAACGCACGTGCACTTAGATTTGGGACACGTTAAAGAACATCACGGTGTCAAAATTGATCCGGAGTCTGCCACCACGGGGTCCCTCATAATCCGATTGCGGTTTTGGCACATACAGCCCCATAATGCAATCCAAGTTTAATACTTCTGCCACGATGTGATGTGCCATGTGAGGCAATGACTATGCTCAACCCTCCCAGAGGTTATGAAATATTGCACACAACAACGTCTCAAGCAAACACCTCTCCCTTTGTGTTCTGTGTACTACGCAAACAAATAGCAGTGGTGCACGCAAGATAATGTTTAACATCAACTCGCCACTCTCGTGTTGGACTAAATGTTGAAGAAATTAAGCTTTCGCCGTCAACATCACTGCTAATTATCGTCAATCAAAGCAACCAGCACAGAAAGCTTTCCTTACATCGATTCCCACAGTGCATGGGATCTACATAATCTTTTTTTTTTTTTCAAGTATATGGAGCTTTCCTGCTACTTTTGGTTGTATGACCCACATTTTTTGTGGTAATACACTCGAACCTGGATATATCGAATCTGAAGGGCAATCACAAAAAAGCTTGATATATAGGTAGGTAATTCAATATATAAAATAAACGTTGTATACAAAAATTTTCAAGGGGATTTTACAGCTGTTCGATATATAGAATAATTTGTTATATGTGGGTTTGATATATCCGGGTTTGGTTGTACTGCTTTACATGCATCAAGTTGGAGGCCCCTGCTTAAATCGGCTGTTTAGAAATGTGCTCTAAAAAAAGTGGCATTTACTTTTTTAGATTTCTTTAAAACTAGAATTGCAAATTAAAACCACTTTGTTTGACTGTGTAATTATGCCTTCACTATGTTTCCACTTGCTTAATTTTCTTGAATGTTACATTGTCTTTGAGCGGTTATAACACAAAGCGCTTCATTTGCTGACATCATAAGTGGTATTGTCGGTCATTCACTTCTGGGGATACAATCACTTGTGCAAGATTTCATGTGAGCAGCACCAGCAGCTACGAGCAGTAGCATTTGTGGAATTGTGCTAAGACAGACTGCTTGGCACTTCACCGAGAATAATTTCACCTGCAGGCAGTGATGTGTCCAGTGCTATGGTTACGTGAAACCTTGCAGAAGGGGTTGCATACCCGAAAATGAATGACCACCCCATGTTTTCCCTCCCCTTGCATGTGTCTTTGTAGTCCTATGGAGGGTAGTTATTTGCTAAAATTACTAGAGAGAGCTGTGGCACTGCAATTGTTTTGCTACCATAGGAGTGGCAATTAGTGTGTGGATTTGCCTCAACTTACTGCTTGTGGATTCAGGTGTTTTTGTGGCATTATTTACTATGCTTTGTGTGCCTTTAGTGACGTAAATTTCCTAAGCAATCACATATCAATAAATGCAGAAGACAATGAGATTCTTTGCAAACGCATTATCACTGTGCATTTTTGCATTTATGATGCAGCACTTTGCTGGAAATAATCAGCTTGCGAAAGCCACATAGCCGTTTGTAGCCAGAAGAACAGAAGTGTAGGCAAATCCATATATAACCATCATTGCCATGCTGGCTGAATTACCCTGCTTGCAGCTCCCATATACACTAGCACCAAAGTTTCGGCTAGTAATTTTTTTAGGGAACTTGAGGAAACTGAAGGCTAGCTTTGTGGAGCCAGCCTTCAGTGGAGTCATTGCCAAAAGAGCTAAGTGTTCCTATGCAGCAAGCATTATAAGCCAGAGCTCCTGGAACAATGTTTGAGGATGCAAGTGCCAAATGTAGATATATCATTCAATGCATTAATATGGCAGAGGTGCCCGAACACGGAGTTTGCATACTTGGGAGCAGTGGAGACTGCAACATCCTTTGTTGCACTAGAGGTCAATGCGTGTGCATGGGGTACTATATCAAAAGAGCGCTCGAGACGCTGGAGCTGAGTGGAGTCCAGACAAGAAAGCCCGTCCATCAAGCAACTAAAAGAAGCATATAACGAGTACAGACAAGGGTGCTTGACAGCTCTAAAGGTGAAAAAAAAAATACGACCTGAAGTTATTGCCGCCGTGCACTGTCATGTTGAAGAAGAGGGCCCATCCTGTACAGCAAGGGCTTTGTGGAGCCAGCCTTGAATGGAGTCATTGCCAAAAGAGCTAAGTGTTCCTATGCAGCAAGCATAATAAGCCAGAGCTCCTCGAACACTATTCACCATAAAGTAAAGTGGCATGTTCTGCTATGTTTGAATTGATTTTTCTCAGTTTGCACTTTTTATTCAAATGCCTTTATGAAAACTATTGTTTCCAAACTGCTCTGCCAAAACTTGTTATTAAGGTGTTTCCTTGAGTGAAATTTTCTCAGGAACAAGATAAGGTACTTTTTTAGTTTCCAAATTTCTATTAGGACAAAATATCAAGCATCTAACATACGAAGACAACATAAGAAAAAACAGACTTGGTTTTAAAGTTATGGGATTTTTACACCAGTGGCATGAAAAACTGGTGGCTGCCATTGTTCAGCACTATAGACGACCTAGAAGCTATTTATTCAAAAGCAATGAATATGCCTATTATATTTGAAATTATAGTTTCCTTAAGGTGACAATCTCAACTGCTCAGTATGATGGCCATAACTATTTTCCTGTTCAACACAGGGTAATGAAAGTAAAAATATAATCTAATGATAACGTAAATCATCCCACAAAATTTCGTAAAAATCAAGTTAATGGTTCTAAAGTTGACACCACTCACGCCACTCACGATACCTCTATGTGACTAGAAAAGTGCATCTAGTGCCACAGATTTTTGCTTGCTAATACTAACCATACGGTCCACCCAATTATGTTTCACCATACAGTAAATGCAAGGTTAGGAAATATAAGGGCACCTTAAAAACCTCTTCTTCTTGTGTGGAATTCTGATGAACCAACATTCATTGAAAAAAAAAAAAATGAAGCATTGGTCCCCAAACTGTTCAACTTGATGCATAATTTGTCTTGACAGATTTAGTCTTAAAAGAGAAATGGCATGCTGCTGTGTAACCCAGAGAGAGAACCATATAAGGTGTCCATGTACAGATTAAAGTGCATTGCTTGATGCAGCAATTGCATAAACATGTCATCTAGTGCTTCATTTTTGGGTGATTAAACTTTAAGAGTATAAATTGCCACTTCCTATTGGCTAAGTGCCCTGTATTTCTCATATTTTTGGTATGGGAAGGCATAAGAAACATGGACACAAAAATGAGAAGGGCCTTACCAGTGCTGACTAGCAACTGAAAAAGTCACACAGTGCCATATGAGAAGGAAGATGCAAAAACTACCTCTGCATGCTCATGGGAAGATGTTATATTTTGCCAGGAAGATAACGTTTTAGGCATGACGGAGGAATCATTGCGCCTAAATCGTTATCTTTCGAGAGTGCCCATGCATGTCTATGGTTGACCGATTGGTATTGCTTTCCTACGAGCATGTGGAGGTGCTTTTTGTGTCTTCCTCCTTTTCCTCCACTGTGCGACTTTTCACTTGATAATTGGCACTTGTGTGGTCCTTCTCATTCTTTTTGTAGCCTTGTTTTGTGTGCCTGCCTTTCTATACCATGAATTCCTACCAAATTGCTCACTTTTTTATCATTCTAAGCTATTGTCTTCAATTAGCCTGTTTCTTACCAGAGCAAGAGTGCTCAAAAGTGACCAGTTGTATGTACCAGTTTAGGGCCTAGGGCTCACTTAGCACCTGGTTAAGCCACAATCACATCTCACAATTTCAAGTAGTTAGGTGTGGGAGGCATTCCACTGTTTCTTTCCATCTCATTTTGTTTTGGCACCATAGTTAATTAGGGAACACAGTAAATCAAAATGATTGTATCTACTACTCAATTCTAATGTTCACTTCTCTCCAGGAAAAATTTACTAAAATGTTATATGCATGGTAGATTTACAATAAACAGAATCTACAGTGCATCTTAAATAAAGCAAAATCTGCATAATGACAAGCTATCATCTTTGGCATTGCAAATTTATGTATTCCAATCCACACATCACTGCAGCTGCATGAGCAGCAGTAGGTTTGGTCCCACTCCATATGTTCATTAGGCTATGGTATAATGCAGACACTACATTTAAGAGGAAGCTTTAGCTTGGGTGCTCCTATCTAAATATATGCAAAAGTAGAATTCATTTTTCTTGGCAACCACTGCACCAAATTTGATGAGGTTTGTTGCATTTAAAAGAAAAACTTAAAATCTAGTGACTTTTGAATTTTTTATTTAGGCTGTCAATTTTTTATCAAAAATGGGCAAAAATCCTAAATTTTCAGAAAACGAAACTATCGAGTTTACAACTCTGTAACTCTGCAATGAAAAATGATATCACAATTCTGTGAATTGCATCTAATAGTACATCTAAAGCGGACAAAATTGATAAGTTACACATGGATGTCAAAAAATTTAGTAATATGGAAAAACAGCTTTTGCAGAAGCTTTGTACACAACGTAACGAATTCACCCAAGATATAAATTGACATAACAAATTTGTCCCCTTCGAATGATCTAATGGATTCCGTTTATAGAACTGCGATATCTGTTCTTGATAGAGCTATTAATTTATAAACTTTGTGCTTCTATTTCTTTCAAACTTTCGAATTCTTGTAACAAAATTCACACCCTAAATCGAAATTCTGCTTCAAACAGTCACTAGAATTTACCTCTCTTTTTCAAGTGCAACAAATTTTATCAAAATCGGTGCAGGGGTTATCTTTGCATTTTACATGTATTTGGATAGGCTGCGTTGAAGTTGGGGCCGAGCTAAAGCTTCCTCTTAAGTCTAGTTTATAGTTGGACATACTGTAATGCTTGGGGACAGGTGAGCACTGTATAGTCTGATGCATCACCATGTTTGTGTAACCAGAGTCTGTTGGCACCACTTGTGCCAGGCTCCGACACTTGTGTTACCCATAATGCCCCGTGTGCATGACCAGCAACCTTTGCACACAGCAAGGTGCAAATGGCCCCACGGCAGCTGAAAGCAGCAGCTGTGCCTGCACAAACTATGCGGATAGCTAAAACACACTAGATGGGGCAATTTGTGCATGCACCAGCACCGGAGTTTGAAAGTTTGCTAATAGATTTGTTCATTCATCACTACGTTATCACCCGCCGTGGTTGCTCAGTGGCTATGGTGTTGGGCTGCTGAGCATGGGAGGCCGCGGGATCGAATCCCGGCCATGCCAGCCGTGTTTTGATGGGGGCGAAATGTGACAACACCAGTGTACTTAGATTCAGGTGCACGTTAAAGAACCCCAGGTGGTCAAAATTTCCTTAGTCCTCCACTACGGCGTGCCTCATAATCAGAAAGTGGTTTTGGTACGTAAAACCTCATAACCCATTCCACTGCATTATCGACATTGGTTGCTGTCAAGCGATGTGGTGAGCTTAATCAGCACTCAGTGGTGGCACATGCTGCGTAAGTCTATAATTGAGCCTTTAGGCTGCCATAGTTTGCTAGGGGTTTAAAAAATGTATCTCAGTTGTCATAGACAATGTTGAAGATGAGATACTCTAAGCAGTAGACAGTGGTAAGGAGGCCTCTGACAGCAATGATGTGTGACAACCTGAATTAATGTGGCTTGGACACAATAAATGTTATTTTTCCAAGTGAGAGAAAATGGCCTCTACTCTCTTTCTTTCTCTCTTGCCAAGAAAAGTTGGTTAAATGACCAATCAAGGGCATTTATCATTTCTTTAAGTATAAAAATTGGGGAGTGTGTTGCAGTTCAGTTGAGGCTATTGCATTCTTCATGTCTGGCTGTGAAAATTGGGTGTGCATGTTACAATGGTGGGGCGTGCATACAGTAAATTAAGTTGTGGGGTTTAATGTCCTGAAGCTGCACAGTGGGTTATGAAGATGGGTGTTGTAATGGAGGGCTCCAAATTAACTTTGTCCACCTGGGTTTCCTTAATGCATGCCGAAACCACTTATACACAAGCATTCTTTATTACGCCCCCATTAGAATGTAGCTGTGGTAGCTAGGTATCAAACCTAATAGCAATAATAAATAAAAACTAAACTTGCAACCTAGGGCTCAGCAACGCATCACATTCACCGAGCCACCATGTCGGATAGTGCTGCGTTCGGGTAACAAACTGTATTCCAGCAGCAACAACTCAGAATGGACATCATTTTAAAACAGTGTTTGTTTTTAGTCATTTCAGCAGGAAACGAAAATTCTTCAACGAGATGGCCACACAGGAGAAATGTGCAGAATGAGCTACAAAGAGCCAAGCATTGCTACTTAAGTATGAATGAGATAAAGTTACCCTAGTTGCAGTAAGGGAAAAATTGCATAATGTTTTGATTTTATCAAACTACCTAATTGCCGTGGTAGTTTTTGTCCTCTTTTTCAATAAATGGTGACTACGATCATGTGTAAGGGGGCTATCTGCCTTGTACATAGTTATAACTTATCACCTAGGTTTTCTTATACGACACTGTTTGTTTTGACATTGTTAGTATTGCTGATAAACCTTTCTTGTATATTTGCATTTGACAAAGGTCTCTAAATACACAAGGAACGACAGAAGAGGACAAGACCAGAGGAACAGACAAACTGTGGAACGAGGTTGTGACTAACCAGACAAAGTGTAGACCGAAAGTGCAGACTGAAAGTGTACACTGTACAGGATTTCTTCGTTTTAGAGTGAAACTCTGTCAGAATTCCTAGAATTTGGAATGTGAAAAAAAATTTGGCATCAAGTGGCAAACCCCTTTTTTATTCTTTTTTTTATGTGCGTGTGTTTCCAATAAGAGAATTTTCAATGAGTGCCATATATTTTACTCGTTAAAGCTCATAACCTGCCTCTATATATAACCTGCACCCCCAGCTGTAAGTCTTGAAAAGGAAAAAACAAGCTCCACACATAACTCGCACAGATGACTACCAAAATCATCCATCTTTTTACAAATGCAGCCTGGCACAATTGCGGGCACACAGTAAAGCTCCAGCACCAATTTTCTTGTGCCTCGTTCACTCCTCATTATAACGGCTGTTGTCTGTTGCAGTGCCGTGCTCCTTCTCATCAACATATAGTAGCACACTTATGCGCAGATTCTGCTTTCACGTTCAACCACACCTGAAAGCAAAGTTACCATGTATCAGCAGCCCTGCGTTACAACATATTTCTTTTCTTTATTTTTAGAGCTGGTTGTGCACATGCAAATACATTAACTGTGCACAAATACTGTGGTGTACATGGTATCATGGATCCTATCAACAGTTGCAACACTGTTATAAGTGTGGCCAAGAAGTTCCAAGAGGTTGACCGACTCTGCACCCGCTGTCAATGATTACGCTCAAGGAGCAGGAACCAACTACATGTACTACAGCACGACCGTACGCTCAGGATCATGCTTGAAAACTGATCCCGTGCTTTTTATTTTCTCCGCCTTTACAGGGTGGTGCAAGTGGCACCACGTATTGGATGGCCATCTAAAGGGAAACTGTAACAGTCCTCCCCTTTAGATCATTCAAGAAAAGCATTATGCGGAGTAACGCTGTACTGGCTTCAGGCTTCTGGTGCATCTTCGCAACCAAGGCATGCTGTATACTGAGTTGGGACAGTCCACAGCAGTATCTTTTGTGCCACCAGTCACATTTACGGATAGCTCCGAGTTTGCAGAAACAGCCAGAGGAGTATCACACAACATTGTTGGACAGTTATTGATGCCTGGTGTAGTAGGAGGTTCAGACTCCGATGGTCCAGCAATTTGCAGAGATCTTTTTCGCGTCGAGTACGTAGGTGGTCAACATGCCTGTGATAGACAGTGCCATCACCAAGACAAACTGTAGCTGCTGACTGACCTGTGGTGCTCACGAAACGTGCAGGTACCCACGGTGGGCCTTGATGGAATTTCTTTGCAAGCACGTTGTCTCCCACATTTGGCAGTGGAGAAAACCGGCAGGAGAAGATGGAATAACAGTTGATTTAATCAAAGATGGAGGAGACATAATGCTTCAAAAACTGACGGATCTTTATACGAAGTGTCTATCGACTGCAAGGGTCCCACAAAACTGGAAGAATGCAAATATTATACTAATTCACAAAAAGGGAGACATTAAAGAATTGAAAAACTATTAAAGTTAAAGAGACTTGGAGACTGACAAAGAAGCTTGAGAACAAGTTAAGGACCGCGCAAAGAGCAATGGAACGAAGATTGCTAGGCGTAACGTTAAGAGACAGAAAGAGAGCGGTTTGGATCAGAGAGCAAATGGGTATAGATGATATTCTAATTGACATCAAGAGGAAAAAATAGAGCTGGGCAAGTCGTAATGTGCCGGTTAGATAACTGTTGGACCATTAGGGTTACAGAATGGGTACCAAGAGAAGTAAAACGCAATCGAGGACGACAAAAGACTAGGTGAAGCGATGAAATTGGGAAATTCGTGGGCACTAGTTGAAATCGGTTGGCGCAGGACAGGGGTAATTGGAGAACCTGTTTATGTCCTGCAGTGGACATAAAACAGGCTGATGATGATGATTCCGAGTGAGCTTGGCTGAGTAGAATTTTGGTGAGTTTAAGTGAGGTCGATTTAGTAGAATTTTGGCGAAACTGAGTTAGAGTGAGCCCTAAGCAAGAAACATATTGTGTGAGCGAGTTTTTATTTGGCTGACCTAAAAGAAAGAAGCATGACTAAAGTCTTCACGACGGCGGCAATTCAATGCAGTGCGCCATGTAAATTGCACGGGTGCACAAAAATAGAAAATCAAACATGGGAATACCAAGCCGTGTTTGGAAGAATGAGCTGAAGTTAAAAAACACTAAAACAGGCAGACTCAACTGCAGTTGACATGTAAAGTGGAGCATTCTGTGTGTGATTGGCTTTTGAACCATGCACGTGTGTGTACGTATATATATGAATGTAGTTTTCGAGGTATGAATATTAGTATTAAAAAGTAGCATGTTTGTTTACTACGCTTTATTAGCATTAGTGAGCCTGAATTTCAAAGCTATATACTTTTCTAAATGCAGACGGCAATAACTATGCAAACACATACAATTGCGACTAATTCACGCAATGATTTCACTATCTGGCTTTTGCACTAGGTCCAGGGTTCGGATCCTGCCATCGGACAATTATATTAATGTTTAATTCCATATAACGCCATATTGGTGAGGTTGCAAAGTGAATAAGTCACTTGAAGCCAAAAGGTCAAGGTTTAGGCAAATCCATGTAATAACCATCATTCACATGCTGACTGAATCTCCCTGCTTGCAACGCGGACAGACACTATCGCCATAGCTCCCTCTAATAATTATTGTATGAAACTCGATGCTTGAAGAAGTCAATTAACTAATACTTTGCTGCACCGATCCTAGATGTCGCCACCATCCCGTTAGACACTTTCAGCGTTACGAAAAAGTGCCTCGAACTATACACGAAAGCTTCGCTTTAAAGGGCCCCTCACCAGGCCCCATAGCAAATTTTGGTTATACGCTGGAAGTTGTTACGTGTCCTCTAGGGAGCGTTCTGCCGCAAAAATTTTTCAAATCGGCCGAGACAGAAATATTTCAGTGCCGCGAACCCATAATTTCAGCAGGCGGGCTCCACTGCCAAGCAAGACGCTCTCTCCACTCGCCCTGTCTAGCCTACGCAAGGGAAATTATTTCCCTGCGTTCTCCCACGCATACCGGAGCATACCGGACCTCGTTGATCGTGTGACGCGTACGTCACAGGCCCCGCCTTAATTTTTTTTTCTTGGTCCTCGGTTTTTTTTTCTCTTTTCTTTTTTCCGCTACGCACTTTCGCCGACGGCGTCGCGCGCGAGCTGTTGTCTCATTCGCGCAGCGCACGATTTTGCGCGCTGTGCACAAGGAAACATTACTAGCGGTATAATTCAGTGCTACACGAATACTGAGGCAGAACAAGCGGATCGCAGAGAGTGATCACGCGCTGGAACACGTTCGAAAATGGCATAGATTCGGTACCTGCGCACGTGATCGCACGACCGTGGGAACAAGCAGACGAAGCGGAAGTACATTTATTGCTTCGGTGCGAAGTGAAGCAAAAAACACGCAGACATTCCGTTTGTGTGTTTTATTATTTCTCTAAACATAAATTCGTCAATTCAAGCAGCAGATCGCACATATAACATATGTCTTGAATAATTCTCGAAGTCACGTGTCACCACGAGCGACGTCACACGGCGGGCACGATTACGTAGGCGTAGAGGCACGAGTACGCCATCCTCCGGCTTGGAGCGCGGCGGCCGCGAGAAGGAAAAACGGCGTTCGGATTGAAATTTCAGGCCTTTCCGCGGCGCTTAGCGATGTGATACTTTGCACACATGATTGTTATCGCGCAATGAATGCTCTGCGCTTGGCAGCTCAAAATGGCCAGAACTGGTGAGGTGACCTCGAATAGCGGCGCAACAACTATGGGTATAGTGTACCAGAGTAAGGGTAGTGGGCCGAGGGCGAAGTGCGGGCAATGCCATTACCCCCTGAACATCAAAGCTGTTCAGGGGGTAATGGTCCTCTCCGTGTTCTACGCTCTACCCAAAACAGCAAAATCAAAACTTACAAAAATCACAAATCGTAAAAATATTCGCTGTTGCGTCTGTCGCAATCAGATCATCACATTGATAATGTTTTCTGTACGGTAACGTTTAATCGACGTAGTTTAAGGGGCAGCGCAAGACGACGAAGACAGAAGGCAGGAACACACAGGACAAGCTGAACTCACAGCTGCTCGCAACTAACTTTATTCGAAGGCATATACAAACTTATGTACTACAACCCATAGCCACGTGCTCTCCCATCGTGGCGTCATTTTCAGTGCGCAGGCAACAACGCAAAATCCTGTAATACAATGAAGTGTTTTAAAAATTCATTGTCATACAAATTTAACGATGGCATGCTTACGTAACGCGATCCTTTTTTCCTGATGTAGTAGGCCTCAAGAATCTCCCTCGTAGTCTGATTTCTATGCGCGGAAAGTATTGTGGTGTCTTCATAGATTAGAGTGCACCCATGCTCAGAGCAATGCCGCGCGACATGTGAGTAGGCATAACCCGTTAGCGGTCTAATGTTCAGGCATCGACCTGTTTGGTCGATATTGGGGGCGAGGAGTTACGGGGTCGCCATCTGTCGGAAGCGCCTCCCTTGCGTAGTATGAGGGATTACGCGGCGCGCTCCTTATAGGTTTCGCTTACGGCGCTCAATAAAAACACCATGCGGCAGCCCTCCTGGACATTTATGTAGGTACTCTCAAAACTATGGAAGTTTTTGACTGCCGATATAGTAATCTTGCGCAAACTGAAAGCACAGAATCGTTTACAGACGCTATCTCTTTACCGAATACATACAGTGAACGCCATTGCGCGCGGTCGCCGCGATGAAGTCTCCAGAACCGGCTTCTTGAATGAAAGGTAGGAAAACGCTGAGAGAAAACTATTTGAAATATGTTCTTTTATAGTGGGCTGCCTGTATAACCACATGGGGCATAACAGAATGAAGCCCCAATGCAGCGATCGCACGGGTTCGCAGTGACCGTCTGCGCGTCTGCACGCATGTCCGCGCACAATGTTTTGCTTTTGCTGTGAGCGCGTTTTCACACCGTGCCGTGAGCTTTAGGCCGCAGCATATGAGCATTTGACAGTACACTAGCAACCATTGTTGCGTGAATGCTATCAGAACTTCCAAAATAATTTCGTTATAGAGACTTCGACGCCTACGGCGACTGTGATGTGCCGTCGCGACGATTCAATCTTTTTTTTTTTGTCTTCTAAATTCTTGGACATTTCAATACTGTTTCTCAAGTTGCGTGGCGCTGTATGTTTATTGGTCTTCTCAGCGTGCGATTTCCCTCTGCTTCTTTTTCGTAATCCAGTGCATTAATTCATAACACAAACATGGCCATATGCCATGCCTTTCTTTTAATGTGCGTCTTAACGTTCCCTTTCCGTTCCAGTGCACTTGCCAGTATCTAGCATCAAGTTCATAGACTAAGCCGTCATGACAGCCGGGCAGCACGGGCGCGGGCGAGCGTATCAGCGCGCTTTCTGCTACTCGCCGAACATCGCGCAGTCCCGGCGCCGTAGCAGAAATCTTCCTCGCGTCTGTACTTGCTGCATACCCGAGTTGTAGCCGATGGCTGTCTGCCGGTTCTAAGTTTCGCCAGCCAAGCTTCACGCAGTTTTTTGCCCTGCGGCTACGTGTGAATAAGGCTGAGACCGGTATCCGTTGCGTTCGTCCGGTACTGCGGCACCGAGCAGTAGCCTACCATGCTGCACGCCTCCAAAGGCAGCCACCTACCTATTATAGTACTTTCAAATGTTGTCAAGCAGACATCCAAGGCGGTAAAGGCTCACCACTTAAGGTGAGACTTTAAACTTTCGTTTTCAGCTCGCTTCGGAGCTTCCGAAGCAGCCGACGCGGCAGCTGTGTCCACGTGATCCCTCATGCCACGTCACGCCGATGGTGGCGCCAGCTTTTTCAGTGGTGGAGCTCGCCCCCAGACGTGACCGCAGGAAAATGGAAGCTGGTAAACGACTCTCATTCCACAGTGCACAGGCGGGGAGGTGTGCTTAACAGTGCAGCCTTTCCCAGCATGAGTGGAGGCAGCCTGGGCCAACTTCCTTTCAATCTTGCCACAAATTTTGATCATCTTGTTAGGGGCTAGAAAAAAACAACCTTTACATCAAACCCTCCTGCTACATTCCTGCGGCTGTGTGATATAGTTTATGCACATATGAAATTATAACCAGTTTTTTTTTTGTCGGCAGGCTCTGGAAGTGCGAAATGTTTTTCTCTAAATGAATCAACAAATATATCCGCAAAACAACGCGTGTAAGACGCGACCAAAAAGGCTATGATTGAGGGATCGCCACTCCTTTGTGCGCAGGCGCGAATAAGAGCGGGCGCGAAAGAGAAAATCGGGGCGTTTGCTCCTTGAATGTACAACTCTGCCTAGGCACTACGGAGGAGGTTTCTTCGCGCGTTTGTCCCTAGGTTACTCTCGGACGCTGGCTGCCGGCACGGTAAAATAGGTGAAGCAGCAGGCACGGACGTCCGATGCGGCGACCGCTGTGTCGGACAGGCTGTCTCGCACCTGCAGCGCTCGTGCTAAGACAGACAGACAGACAGACAGAAAAACTTTATTCATAGCAAGTGAGTTTGGACTCTTCTGGGTCCCTGGACCACCGCACGGTCCCGCACTACGTCGAGACGTTTATGCTCCTTTTATTCATGACGTCGGCAGCCAGAGTCACCGCAGTAAGCTGCGATGTCGGGTCCGTAGACGAGAGCAGGACATCCCAGACCTCCCAGCTTGAGATGGCGGGCTGTCCCTGCGGGGGAGGATCGGCAGGGCAGCCAAAAAAGATGTGGGAGAGTGTGGCGTGAGGGTCTCCGCATAGGGAGCATGTAGGGGAGGTGCCACAGTAGTGGGATAGCAGCTGAGGGGATGGGAGAGAGCGGGTCTGGAGGCGTCTCCAGAGGATCTGTTGGGAGTGCGTCAGGGAGGGGCGAGGAGGAAGGTAAGTCCGACTGTCCAAACGGGGTATTTGCGTGAGCTCCGCAAAGCTGTGCGCCCGCTCCTTCGAGAAACCCGGATCAAGGCTGTCCTGAGCCCGGCAAATTAAACCTCGGGCCAATTTATTGGCAGCCTCGTTTCCGGGGTTCCCAGAGTGAGCCGGCACCCACCGGAGCTCTACCCTGCGTGGTAAATTCTGGGTGGGGATGTTCAACAAGTTCCAGGCAGTGTTGTGAATCCTGCCTCTGGCAAAGTTGGACAAAGCAGTCTTTGAATCGCTAAAGATGTATTGAGCATCCGAAAGGGCAAGGGCGGAGGCGATGGCGGTCTCCTCTGCTTCCTCAGGCGTAGAGCCTGAGGGAAGATGGTGAGTTAGGGGTCAGGGTAAGGTTGGGTTGTAAGCAACTGCTACAGCGTCATGCGTAGTACATGTGGCGTCTACCCAGATGGCTTTCTCGACTTGTCCGTAATACTTGTGGAGGGCATTTGCGCGAGCTACGCGGCGAGAGATGTGATGCTGGGGATGGACGTTTCGAGGAAGGGGTTTCAATACAAGCGGTGTATGGATGTGTCAAGAAATGGCCATAAGGGTTGACTGATTAGCGGGTATGTTGATGCGAAGCGAGGCGAGGATATGGCGGCCAGTGGCGCTCGCGGCAAGTCTTAGGTATTGCGTCTGAAGGTGCGCCTCAACTAGTTAAGGAAGCGTGTTATGCATGCCTAGTGCAAGGAGTTTGGCTGTGCTAGTACTGCGAAGTAGGTTGAGGGCTGCCTTAGTTGCAAAGCGGATCATGGCGTTCACGCGCTCGGTTTTCGTGCAGTTCAGCTTGAGATATGGAGTGGCGTACAGAACGCGGCTAAGCGTGAAAGCATGTACAACGTTCATGTTGTCTGCTTCGTCTAAACCCTTATGCAGGGAAGATACGCGGCGTAGAAGCTGCAACACTGATTTCGTGGAGACCTTGAGTGTTTTAAGGGTATGGTCATTGCGTCCGGAATACGTACTGCAGGTAGAAGCCAAGGATGCGCAGGGTGGGAGTGATGGGGATAGGGGATCCTTGTAAAGTGATTTGGATGGGTGCGCCGGCGGCAGATTTTGGTCTAATTAGGAGGAGCGCGAACTTAGAGGGGGAACACTCGAGTCCGATAGATGATACGTGAGCGGAGATCGTGTCGACTGCTAATTGTAGAGTTTCCTCAATTTCCCCGTCTGAGCCATGAGTGGTCCATGTGGTAATATCATCAGCGTACAGAGCATGTTTTAGGTGTGGGATGAGATTAAGCTTCTGGGCTAAGGGGATAAGAGCAATGTTAAATAGAAGGGGGGAGAGGACCGCGCCTTGCGGGGTTCCAAATTCACCGAGTGTATAAGAGGGTGTGCTGAGCTGATCAATGTGCAAGGAGGCAGTGCGGCAAGAGAGGAAGGCGCGAACGCAGTTGTAGGTCTTAGGGCCTACCTGTAGTACCTGCAGTACCCGTAAGATGGCAGCGTGTCGAATTCTGTCAAATGCCTTAATGAGGTCAACCGCCAGGATGGCTTTAGTAAGATGGGGGATGGTATCATCAAGCACATCGTGCGTAATTTGAAGTAGGGCATCCTGCGCAGATAGATGCGCACGAAAGCCCACCATACTGTGGGAGAAAAGGTGATTTTCTTCCATGTGCGTTGTCAGTCGGGCAAGGATTATGTGCTCAAAAGTCTTGCCGAGACAAGATGTAAGAGAAATGGGGCGGGTGTTCTCAAGGGTGATGGGCTTGTGGGGTTTGGGGATAAATATAATTTTTTCATGCTTCCAGGAAGCAGGGAGGGTACCTGCCTCCCAGCACTCGTTAAAGTAGGTAACTAGGTGAGATATGGAGACATCATCAAGATTTCAGATGGCAGCATTCGTAATTTGATCTCCTCCGGGTGTGGTATTGTGCAATTTCAATAGGGCTGCGCGAAATTCAGATTCTGTAATAGGAGCGTCAAGCTGTGGTTGGGGTGAGCCCGTGTACTTGGGATGTTTGCAAGGAGGACCTGGGGTGGTATAGGTGCATTTCACCTGCGCTAGGAAGGCGTCGGTGTCCTGTTGATGGTTATGAGTGAGGCGGCGAATGCTAAGACGCGTCTGAGTTTTAGATTGCGTGGGATCCAGCATGTGGCGTAACAGATGCCAAGCGCGGGTTGTGGAGAGATTGCCTCGGAGGCCGTCACAAACCTGAGCCCAGTTAGCTTTGCAAAGAGTGGCACTATGGTGTTCTATTTGGGATTGAAGCTGGGCGAGGTTGAGCTTTAGTTTCCTGTTGTGCTTTTGAGTTCTCCACCGAAGGGGGCCTGTGCTGGCTGCGCTTTCCTAAATTTACGGAGCTGATCCCAGGTAGTGTGCCTAGCGGTAAATTTGCGCTGAGGTCGGGGATAGTTCACCGCTATGCGAATCAGGTGGTGGTCGCTGCCTAGTGTGGCTTGCGTTCTTTCCCACTGTAGGTGAGCCAAGTTTCTAACAAGCGTGAGGTCTGGGCTAGTATCGGCAGTAACACTGTTACTACCCGCGTAGGTAGGCTAAAATCATTAAAGATGGTCAGGTGAAGTAAGAGCGTATTATTGTATAAAACTGTGCCTCTGTGGTTGGTGCGTCGATAGCCCCAGTCCACGTGAACGCAATTAAAGTCACCGGCAACCAGTAGGGGGTTTGATCCGGCCATTTGGGTTACGGATTTGAGGAGTGGAGCGAGTAGGTGAATCGGCTGTCGTGGGAGAAGATAGCAGTTAAGCATGAACAGGGGAGATTGTGCAGGTGTGTGGGTTAAAATTTTGATAAAGGTGTGAGCAATAGGGGAGGCAACGTCGTGCTCCGCGTAATGCAAGGTGTTACAGACGTATGTAACCACCCGAGGAAGATTAGTGGAGTCAGTGGGAATCACAGCGTATCCTGGCAGTTTCCTGCAAACATTGGCATCCTGGATAGCGATAATGTCTGGTGGGGACAAAGAATCGGCGATAATCTGCTGCAGAGGGTCCCGCTTTCGCTGAAAGCCCCTGCCATTCCATTGAATAATTTGTAAGGAATTATGGTGCCTCGGAGGAGCCATGATGAAGGGTGGCGGGGCGAAGGAGAAGTGCAGAAGGTGGGACTGCGGGAGGAGAGGCCGCTGAGAGTTGTTACGTTTCGCCTACGACGCGCGGTTTAGCCGGCGCGGCTGCAACAAAGCGGCAGACATTTTGGCCCGTTCGGCGTCGCCGCTACGCCTCCCCGCCAAGCGCGTCCAGGCATGTTCCGATGCCACGTGTCTTCATGTGCGTGTGTGAGTGTATGTGCATATTGGTGCCCACACTTGTCGAAGCGCGGCAGCCGGGGAGAGGAGCTCCCAACAACTGTGAAGCGAGGGGGTCTGACAGGCGGCGACACGACAGTATGCGTCACCTTCTCCTCCCCATTGTGCCCGACCGGCGGCGACACGACAGTGTGAGCCACCTTCTCCTCCCCATTGTGCCCGACCGGCGGCGACACGACAGTATGCGTCACCTTCTCCTCCCCATTGTGCCCGACCGGCGGCGACACGACAGTGTGAGCCACCTTCTCCTCCCCATTGTGCCCGACCGGCGGCGACACGACAGTATGCGTCACCTTATCCCATCGTGCCCGAGCAGGCACAGTCACGTGCTCGTCTATAGAGGGGTTCCTTCTTGCCCTCAACTGCGAGAGTATAAAAGCAGCTGCCCCCGGACGCCAAAGGAGGGCTCCGATTTCTTCTGTTGAGTAAAGTGCTCTCCCGTCTCTCTACTTCGGTCAACCTGACCGCCAACTCTTTGCGATGTTAGAATAAACAAGTTGTTTTGTTGTTACCAGTCGACTCATGCTTTGCCGGGACCTTCGGATGCTTCCAGTTGTACCCCAGGCCGCCAGGCCAACGCTACCCTTGGGGCTTGCGACCCAGGTGCAACAACGGGCGTCAGCGCCGAGTTCCCAACAAATCGCACCAGCGGTGCGACCACAACAACTGTCTGCCAGCGGTGAGATCGCGACAACGGAGGCCAGCAGCGAAGAGATGCAGTTGACTGTATGCTGAGCAGCTCAACGACGATCCGGGAGCAGTGCAACGAGCCCTGTGTGATGACTGGTTGCCTGCAGCGGAACGACTGCACTGAACTCTTGGCTGCGAGGTTTGGTGAGTGCGGGAGTTTCTTCTTCTGAGCTTTGCCAGGCTTTTGTTAGTGTCAGAAACAGAGCTGGTAATTGTGGTTGTCGTTGCTGCCGGGTTAGATTGCGGCAAGACAATAATAGGCAGTAGAGAAAGCAGCATTCAGAGCAGCCATGGATTTGAAGTCGTTGCGCAAACCGAAATTGTTGGAGCTTGCAAGAGAGTTGGGTCTGGATGTCTCGGACAAACTCAGAAAACCAGAACTGCTAAAGGCTATTCTTGAGTTAGAGGCTGAGGATGACGAGCTGTCGGAATGCCTTGAGACCATTGAGGAGAGGTCAAAAAGACATGAGCGCGAACTTAAAGAGCAAAAAGAGAGACAGGAGCGCGAACTTAGAGAGCAAAAAGAGAGACAGGAGCGCGAACTTAAAGAAGAGAAAGAAAAAGAAGAGCGTGAACACGCTTTGGAAATGAAGCGTCTCGAGGTAGAGATGGAACGCGCTCGTAATGGAAGTCAGGCACACGGTGCAGGAGAACGCGTATTGTTCAAAATGACTGACCTGATGCGGCCGTTTAAGCTTGGAGAGGACATTGGTTTGTTCCTGGTTAACTTTGAGCGAACGTGCGAGAAGCAGGGGTTCTCTCGGGAAACGTGGCCACAGCGCTTGCTCACTTTGTTACCCGGCGAGGCGGCCGACGTAGTCGCTCGCTTGAATAGAGAGGAGGCAGAGGATTTCGACAAAGTGAAATCGAGTCTGCTAAAGAAGTACAGGCTGTCAGCGGAGGCGTTCCGTCGGAAGTTTCGGGAAAATGAGAAAGGCAGAAGTGAGTCATACACAGAGTTTGCGTACAGGCTTATGTCAAACATGCAGGAGTGGCTCAAAGAAGAGAAAGCGTTTGGTGACCACGATAAAGTTCTGCAGTACTTCGGGCTGGAACAGTTTTATAGTCGGTTACCTGAGAACGTGCGGTACTGGGTCTTGGATAGGCCAGACGTTTGTACGGTGGCTAAAGCCGCTGAGCTAGCCGAGGAGTTTGTGACGCGTCGGGCTCGCGGAGCTAAGGACGGTCAAAAGGGTGAATTTGGCTCGAAGTTTGAGAGGCCAAAGTTCACACCCATGAGAGCAAAGGGGAACACACGTAGTGCGGATGCGAGTGAAAGCAAAGCGACCGAACCTAAGGAGACGGCGGCAGCCGAAGCCGAACGCAGAAAGCGGTTCGAGATGAGGCAAGCGCGCGTTTGTTATACGTGCCAGAAGCCGGGTCACTTTTCGGCGCAGTGTCCGGAAACAACACCAAAAGTTGTGTTTTTTTCATTATGCAGCACTGACGAGAACATGAAGCTTCTCGAGCCTTACATGCGAGACCTCCTCGTGAACGGGAAAGAGTGCCGAGTGCTTCGCGATTCCGCAGCTACAATGGATGTAGTTCACCCCTCTTACGTAGAACCCCATATGTTCACGGGCGAGTGCGCATGGATCAAGCAAGCCGTGGAAGCTCATAGCGTGTGTCTGCCGGTAGCAAACGTGCTTATTGAAGGACCTTTCGGAGCGCTTGAGACGGAGGCGGCAGTGTCATCTATGCTGCCGCCCCAGTACCCGTACCTATTTTCAAACAGGTCCGATCACCTCCTGCGCGAGAAGGGGCTTTTGTTTGGTGAGGCTAGCGTTCAGGCCTTAACCAGATCGAAGGTTCGGGAGCTCGCTGCGAAGGCGGTAGTTGCGGGGCCGACGTTATCAAACAATGAGAAAGGGTCAGAGGCGCAGCAAGCCGATATTCAGAGCACGCCCGAACTGAATAAACTTGAGTCTGTAACGTTAAAGGCACCAGATACCGGAGAGGAAAATCCCGATGCGGGAAAGTTAGAAAAGCTATCTGCAGATTTGCTCATCGCGCCTACGTCAGACGGACTTGATAGGTTGCTAAAAGTCAGCCGGTCGGCTTTGATAGCCGAGCAAAAGAAGGATGGTAGCCTAGAAAACATACGCTGCAATGTCAAGGAAGGTATCGCCAGGAAAAATGCGCGTTTTGTGGAAAGAGGTGGAGTCCTGTACCGGAAGTATCTAGACCGCAGAGGAGTGGAGTTCGATCAGCTGATCGTTCCTCAATGCTATCGTCAGGATCTGTTGCGCTTGACGCATGGGGGTTCATGGTCCGGACACCTTGGAGTTAAGAAAACTAAGGACCGTCTCTTGCAAGAGTACTATTGGCCAGGGTGTTTTCGGGACGCAGACCATTTCGTGAGGACATGTGACACCTGTCAGCGGGTGGGCAAACCAGGGGACAAATCGAGGGCGCCGTTGAAGTTGGTACCTATCATTACGGAGCCTTTTAGACGGCTCGTTATTGATACAGTGGGACCTCTGCCGGTAACAGCCACGGGGTACAGACACATTTTGACTGTGATCTGCCCAGCGACAAAGTTCCCTGAAGCAGTGCCGCTTAAAGAACTCAGCTCAGTTGAGATAGTCAATGCACTACTGTCCATATTTGCGCGAGTTGGTTTTCCTGCGGAAATCCAATCAGATAAGGGCACAGTGTTTACTAGCGCTTTGACGACAACTTTTCTCGAAAGGTGTGGGGTAAAGCTGCTACACAGCTCAGTGTACCACCCACAGTCGAATTCCGTTGAGAAGCTCCACTCCGTCATGAAGCGCGTGTTGAGAGCATTGTGTTTTGAACATCGAACTGACTGGGAGCTGTGTCTGCCTGGGGTGATGTTTGCTTTACGGACCGCGCCGCATGCGGCTACGGGGTTTTCGCCAGCTGAGCTGGTGTACGGTCGCTCGCTTCGGTCTCCGCTTCGCATGCTTCGAGAATCGTGGGAAGGCAGGGGCGACGACCCAGTCGTGGTGGAGTACGTGCTTAAGCTCCTCGAACGCTTAAGAAGGGCACAGGAGTTGTCAGGTGAAGCAATGGCAAAGGCCCAGCAGAGGGCCAAGGTTTATTATGATCGGACCGCCAGGGCCCGTCGTTTTGAGGTGGGCGATGAGGTCATGATATTGCGCACATCGCTAAACAACAAACTAGACGTGCAGTGGGAGGGCCCAGCACGAATTGTTCAGAAACTGTCGGACGTTAACTACGTGGTGAGTCTGCCAGGAAAGCGGAAAGCACAGCAAGTTTACCACTGTAATCTGCTCAAACCTTATAGACAAAGGGAAGCAGTGGTGTGCATGATGGTAAACGTTCCTGAAGAGCTTCCGGTCGAGCTTCCGGGACTAGGCTCAGTGACGAACAGGAAAGACACCGATCAGGTCATTAGTGACTTAGTCAGTGGAGCATCGCTGTCGCCTGAGCAGAAAACCGAACTACACCAGCTCTTACAAGAGTTTCAAGGTCTGTTCTCTGAGAGGCCTGGTAGGACTTCTGTCCTTACTCATGACATAGAACTTACCTCCCCAGAGCCAGTACGATCCAAGGCGTATCGGGTGTCACCCCGCCAGAGCGATATTATGGAGGCTGAGGTAAAGAAAATGCTACAGCTCGGTGTTATTGAGGCAGGTGAGAGTGATTATACCTCCCCTTTGATTTTAGTTGAGGTACCGGGCAAGGAACCTCGTTCTTGCGTCGACTACCGCAGGCTTAATTCCATCACTAAGGATCAAATTTATCCGATCCCTAACATCGAGGAGCGCCTTGAGAAAGTTAGTAGCGCTCAGTTTATTTCCACCCTAGATCTTGTCAGGGGTTATTGGCAGGTTCCACTTACAGAAGAGGCTAGTAGGTATGCGGCGTTCATTTCACCAATGGGAACATTCCGTCCTAAAGTGTTGAGTTTTGGTTTGAAGAACGCGCCATACTGTTTTTCAAGCCTCATGGCTTTATGTGGCCCCTTGGTCAAAAGGAAAGGAAAAGAAAAGGAGGGGCAAACCCGCACCACCGTTAAGGTATAACGGGTATAAAGCCGAATAAAAAAATAAATGAAAAGGGGCCGCCGAGGCAGCCCAAATCAGGTTTGGAGAAAAAGCCAATTGATAAAAGAAAACAGACGGAGGCAAGCCAACAAGGAGGCCAAAATGAGGAATAAACAAATAGACGGGAAGAGAAGGGGGGAGCAGTAAAGTAAAACTGCCTCCAGGGTCTGCAAGCAGCGCATGCTCCCAAACGCACCCCGTCCGCAGGGCAACCCAACAATGCCCACGCAGTGACGCGCAGTTGGTTTATTGTAAAAAGAACCGAAGCATATGGCTGTCGTCATGGGCGCGCTCGTGCCGTGTGGTCGTGTCACGCCGAGGCGACTGGGAGAGTCCGGAGAAAGGTCATCGCAGTGGAGACGCCCACGGTCGGCTGGCTGGACAGCTGCACAAAGGGTAGGAGACTATACAATTGGGGAAAGATGAAAAGGAAAGAAATGTGAATGGAGCATGCAGTTAGGACCATCCAACACGGGGAAGCCCCGCCATAGTTGGCATATGCAGTGTGGATGGCCACGAACAGTCATGCGAAAATAATATGAAAAGGTGAACCGAGAGGCAGCAGTAGAAAGCAAATTAGTAGGCGTCGGGAAGAAGAGGAGGCACAGGAACAGGATGAGGAGGAACGGAAAGGGTGATAAGCCGGATGAGTTGCAGAAGCAGGGCGCGGGATCGAGGGGTTTTAATGAGCGCGGGGTACAGGTCGGGAGAAAGGGCATGGACATGATGAAGGCGGCACAACCGCGAAGCAACAAATGCAGTGCGTGGGCAGGAGGTCAAGTAATGAAGGTCATCGACAGGAGAGGCACCACACGCGCACCGATCGGAGGCAATAAGTCGAAACCGATGGAGGTAGTAGGGAAAATGACCGTGGCCGGTGAAAAAATGCGTAAACAGACGAGGCGGGGGGAACCAAGAGGGGATTGCGTAGACACTTCCGACCCATCGATAAAGACTGGTACCGTGGCCCTCACGCTGCCAGTGCAAGTGCCACTGTTGTAATGAAGCCGCAAAGAGAGTCTTTCGGACCGACCGGACTGAGGTCGGGCAGGAACGAAGTATACCACGGCGGAGCGCCGATGACGCGGCCTCGTCTGCCAGTTCGTTACCCACTACGCCCTGGTGGCCAGGGACATGGAATAGGCGCACGCTGTGACCCACGAGGTGGAGCTGGCGCAGCACTTGCTGAAAGTGCCAGACGCGTGCATCTGTATGATGAAGGCTGGAAATCGCCCGCAAGAGTGACAGGCAGTCAGTGTAGAGGTGGGTTGTGCAAGGCCCACGCCTGTTCATTAGAAACAGGAGGGCCTCGTCAAAAGCAATAGCCTCAGCATCATATGCGCTAGTGGCATTGGGAATCCTGTATTTGCGCACCGCGAGAAGGCGACCGCGCGGGCCGAACACCACGTACGCCGCGCCTGCCCCGACTGACGTGAAGGCGCCGTCCGTGTACACATGGTATACCGGCAAGGAAGAATGGAGGGCAGCCTGGGAAGGTGTCAGGCGGGTGAAGGAAAAGCGACAGGCCATGCACGGGTGACGCGACCAGGCGTCGAATGGACGCGCGATGGAGGCCGGGTCGAACGTGACCTGGCCATAATGGGTGAATTGGCGGAGAGTCAGGATGGAGAACTCCGCCCCCAACCTGTCTAACTCCACATTCAAAGGTGGACAGTTGGCCAGGATGTGCAGTGCCGTGGTGCGCGTTGTATGATATGCACCGGTCAGGGCGACGAGAAGGGAGCGTTGAACCGACAAGACGCGTGTGGTGAGGAAGGAGGATGGAAAAGCCGGCCACCACACCGGAGACGCGTAAACAATCGCAGGAAGCAGGACCTGTCGATATAGACGCCGTATAAGCACGGGACGCAGCGAAAAATGCATGCGTAAAAATTTAAGAGATCGCGCAACCAATACCTCGGCTTTGGTTTTAAGAAAATCAACATGGGCGTGGAAATTAAGTTTGTCATCAAAGACCACGCCGAGAATTTTAATATGGTCTTTGGTTTTGAGATAAGCGCCGTCCAACCTAATGGAGGGACGCCGCTTAGATGTGCCAATGTGCCCATTGTTGAAAAAGACGAAATAGGACTTTTCGGAACTAATTTTGACCTTGTTTTGCCGTGCCCAATTGCAAACCAAGGTGAGTACAGATTCTGCAAGAGCCTGCAACTGTAAGCGCGACGAACCGGAAACGAGTATAATAGTATCGTCGGCATAAGCTTGGATGTGTACCCCCTGTGGTAATGGAAGGTCTAATAACGAGAAGATGACTAAATTCCACAGTAATGGGCTAATAGGGGAGCCCTGAGGACTGCCAATGGACGGACGCGCCGACGCGTCGCCCGCGTTCGCCCTGAAGACTACTTGGCGGTCCGTTAGGAAGGATTTAAGAAGGAAGTAAAGATTGGCGGGGCAGCGGTGTTGGCGCAGAAAAAACAACACCGAATCATGCCACACGCTGTCAAACGCACCGGTAAAGTCTAAGGAGATCAAAACCGCCGGGATTTTATCAGCCTTCAGCGCACTGAGGCGACGTTGGAGGACATGCAGAGCCAGAGGGGCGCTCCGTGCATGAGTAAATCCAAATTGTTGAGCGTGAAGGAGGTTGTGGGCGTGGAGAAAATAATAGAGGCGGGAATTTAGCAACCTTTCCAAGATCTTGCCGAATATAGAGTTCATGACGATTGGCCGATACGCGGAAGGAAGAGAAGGGGGGCGACCGGGTTTAGGAATAAAAATAACCCGGCCGACCTTCCACACGGAGGGGAAGTGGCCCAAACGGAGAGAGGCGTTAAAGACATCAAAGAAGAAACGCGGATGTAGCCGGTACAGGTGGCGGATGAACATGGCAGTAAGCCCGTCTAGTCCCGGCGCCGACTGCGGATTGCCCCGGTAAACCGCTCGTTCGATCTCGGCCGCGGTAAAGGGACAGTCATTCCGCACCTCAGGATACGGACTCTGTACCACCGTCCGGATGCGACTATGATAGTCGCTGTCAGCGGTGGGGTCATCGAAAGCGACATGCGTCCGTAACAGGAGGGTCGCCGAGTCTAAGACGGACGTGGTTAGAATACCGTCCGAACCCTGTAGCGGAGGAAGAGAGAGGAGAGGGGGAATTTTGTCAAAAGCGGTCCGAAAAGGGATACCAAAGAGGGACCGTGCCGTAAGGTCGTGGCATGCCGCCCGATCAGCCGCAGCCTTCGATTGCCGCAGATTGCGCTTATAGATAGCGTGGGCGGCAGCATATTGAGCTCGAAAGTGCCTCATGGATAAAGTGTTGCGGGGACAGCAAGAATTCGCTTTACCGTATCTAGACGACGTAGCGATATTCTCCGCATCCTGGTCTGAGCATATGGCACACTTGCGGGCAGTGCTAACCCGCCTGCGCGAAGCGGGCTTGACAGTCAAGGCTCCTAAGTGCCAGTTAGCACAGGCCGAGGTTGTCTACCTCGGTCACGTGATTGGTCAGGGTCGTCGCCGCCCCTCTGAAATAAAGGTGGCCGCTGTGCGAGACTTCCCGCAACCGCGCACGAAGACCGATATTCGGTCGTTCTTAGGTGTCGCCGGCTACTATCAGAGGTACATCCCCAGGTACTCTGATATCGCGGCTCCCCTGACGGATGCTCTAAGAAAAACAGAGCCTCAAACAGTCGTCTGGGACTAGACAAAGGAAAGAGCTTTTAGCGCCCTAAAGAGTGCCCTAACAAGCCAGCCTGTGCTAAGATCGCCAGACTACACAAAAGGGTTCGTTGTTCAGTGCGATGCTAGTGAGCGAGGCATGGGCGTTGTGCTGTGCCAACGGGACAATGGAGAAGTAGAACACCCCGTCCTGTATGCTAGCCGTAAGCTGACCAGTCGTGAGCAGGCGTATAGCGCCACCGAGAAAGAGTGTGCGTGTCTCGTGTGGGCCGTTCAGAAATTGTCATGCTATCTAGCCGGCTCGAGGTTTATCATTGAGACGGATCACTGCCCTCTCCAATGGCTGCAGACCATCTCTCCCAAAAATGGCCGCCTCCTGCGCTGGAGCCTCGCTTTGCAACAATATTCCTTTGAGGTGCGTTACAAAAAGGGGAGTCTCAACGGTAACGCCGATGGCTTAAGTCGAAGCCCCTAACGTAGGAATCAGCCTCAAAATTGTTTGTTACTGATGTTTTTCTTCCTGAGGCAGGATTTTTAACATATTGCTTTTGTTTAGTGTTTCAAAGTGATGACATGCTTTCTAGTGCAATTTTCCAATTTGTGGACGCGTTCTAAGTGCTGCTAGACTACTGTAAGGAACTAGGCAGTGGTATAGAAGGGGAAAGAGCCTGGCAGGGCTTAGTGAGGGTTGTGCCGTGCTTGCTGACTGAGCGGTTGAGTTTCAGCGTAGTTCTAACGCTTGCCGGGAACGAGAACAAAAATGTGAACTCTCCCGAAGTCACTTTGCAGTGTCCTGTGCGAACCTGAACGAGAGAACGAGGCCATCTCTGTGCGCTGCGCTCAAGAAACGTCGAGGGACGCCCGACTTCGGTTATGAGCATCATCGAGCGACATCCCTCCGGACAGCGGATGCAGTCCCCTGTCCATCGGGATCTCCTTCCCCCGGCGGGGCGGTCTGTTACGTTTCGCCTACGACGCGCGGTTTAGCCGGCGCGGCTGCAACAAAGCGGCAGACATTTTGGCCCGTTCGGCGTCGCCGCTACGCCTCCCCGCCAAGCGCGTCCAGGCATGTTCCGATGCCACGTGTCTTCATGTGCGTGTGTGAGTGTATGTGCATATTGGTGCCCACGCTTGTCGAAGCGCGGCAGCCGGGGAGAGGAGCTCCCAACAACTGTGAAGCGAGGGGGTCTGACAGGCGGCGACACGACAGTATGCGTCACCTTCTCCTCCCCATTGTGCCCGACCGGCGGCGACACGACAGTGTGAGCCACCTTCTCCTCCCCATTGTGCCCGACCGGCGGCGACACGACAGTATGCGTCACCTTCTCCTCCCCATTGTGCCCGACCGGCGGCGACACGACAGTGTGAGCCACCTTCTCCTCCCCATTGTGCCCGACCGGCGGCGACACGACAGTATGCGTCACCTTCTCCTCCCCATTGTGCCCGACCGGCGGCGACACGACAGTGTGAGCCACCTTCTCCTCCCCATTGTGCCCGACCGGCGGCGACACGACAGTATGCGTCACCTTATCCCATTGTGCCCGAGCAGGCACAGTCACGTGCTCGTCTATAGAGGCGTTCCTTCTTGCCCTCAACTGCGAGAGTATAAAAGCAGCTGCCCCCGGACGCCAAAGGAGGGCTCCGATTTCTTCTGTTGAGTAAAGTGCTCTCCCGTCTCTCTACTTCGGTCAACCTGACCGCCAACTCTTTGCGATGTTAGAATAAACAAGTTGTTTTGTTGTTACCAGTCGACTCATGCTTTGCCGGGACCTTCGGATGCTTCCAGTTGTACCCCAGGCCGCCAGGCCAACGCTACCCTTGGGGCTTGCGACCCAGGTGCAACAACGGGCGTCAGCGCCGAGTTCCCAACAAATCGCACCAGCGGTGCGACCACAACAGAGTCCAGGCATAAGGTTAGCTAAACGCTCCTCAACCTTGTCCATGATGCTAGATATGACCCTATCCATTATACCAGTAATGGTAGCTTCAATCATAGTCTGGCACTGTGCAGTGACCTGCGCAATAATGCGCTCTGTGAACTTGGCTTCTAGGTTTTGGGCGAGGTCCTGATATTTGGCTTCCAGGTCTATAGGTTGGACTGGGCTCTCATCAGGCCTCCTATTATTCTGAGGAGGTTGGTCGGACGGGGTGGATGAAGAAGATGGGGATGGTTGAGCGGGGGGTAGAGCAGGGGTGGAGGTAGAGAGGGCAGCCTTGAGCTGCCTTACCTCATCCCACAGAGCCTTCATGTCCGACTCCTGGGAAGTCGTGATGTTCGTCTTGGCAGCCTTGGAATCCCATGTAGAGGTAGACGGCAGGGTCGTGCTAAGCGGGGGAAAGTCCTTCTTGGTAGGGCACTTTGTCTTCTGGGGCGGTGGGCTAAGTCGTTTGGTGGTGGCACTTTTTGCCTTGCACGAGCCGGTGCCCGTGAGGTGCTGCCCCCCACAGAGAATGCAGATTGGGATGCAGGAGGGAACATCTTGTGGCTCATGATTGTCCCCGCACCGCGGGCAGAGACCACTCTTGGGGTGGGGGCACACGTCGTATCTGTGGCCCGGTCGATGACAGTTTTTGCACGCGTCTGGACTTCCCTCGTACGTCGTGCATCTGTACACTACACTCATGTAGCGTATGGTGTGAGGGACTGGGCCATGCGCAAATGTGATCAATATGGAAAGGGTCCTACCCATTCTGCGGGCTGCGATGATATCAGCTTCCGGGTTGCGAGTCTGGAGGTCTTGTAGCATCTCTTCCGGTGTTTCCGCCCAGTAGGCTTGCGACATGACTCCGCGCGGAGCAGCGGGCGGCGGTGCGATGTAGGCGGCGACGGGGTAACTGGTTTCTTGAAGGACCACTTCCTTGAGTTGGACAGTGTAGCGACCGTGAAGGTGTTATTCGTCGGGTGAAACCGGAGGTGAAACTCTCCTAGGTCCCGGTCAGCGGCGATGACTCGAACAGCTTTCATGAGTGGCTGCGCCATGGCTCCGTTCAAAGCAAGGCCTCCTCTTGGTCCCTCCCGGCCCTTATAGTGCCGGGAGGGAGTGAAGCAAGTTGCTTACTTCGCAATGCGATTGCGTGCGTCACGCGCAGTGGTTGTTGTTGTGCACGGTATGTGGGCTTGAAGTTCGCAGGGGCAGTGTCGGCCGGAGCACCGACGGCGGGCGCGGCAGGCTTATCTCGAACAGGGGCTGCACGAGGAGGCACAACCAGCGTTTCCGGGCTTGGTTTTCCTCCCTTGTCGCGCGGAGTATCGTAGTCCACTCACTGGGTCTGAACGTTGTCGGGTCGAGGTCTTCGCCCTGCTATTGCACCTCCATGGCTGTTGGGGGTGGGTGCGCTACCAGTGATTGGCCTAGCCTCTAGCGAGGCAAGACCCAGCGCGGCGGCTGGCCAGGAGCAGACTTTCCGACATCGATATGGTCCAAAAAAGGTTCGGATGTAGGTTTAGCGGTCGGCAGCGGCGCAAACGGGGGGGGGGGCGGGACGGGGGCATTCGTGCGTATTCCGTGGTGACTCCGTGCTAAGTCAGTCGTAGCGAATCAGAGCTTGCGACCGTAGTAGAGCCCAGGCCGCATATATAGAAAATCTAGAAGGCAGAGCGCCTTCGCAACTACGGTTGAACGCAAGTGGGTGAAAGGCCGTCGGTGACGATGACTGAGTCAAGCACCAACGCCGCAGGCGCAAGAAAAGTCTGTCCGACGTATTCAGAGGCAAAGTTCTGACTGGTGTTGCAGAAGTCGTGGGGCGCGGTAGTGCTGAACTTATCTTCACAAGTTACAAACACGATATTAAATTGTGTTTTTTTTACTAATTGTAACAACGTGTCATTATTTCGCATTATTGGCGGAGCCTCCAGGACACCAAAGCGGCAACGGGGACACCAAAGCTAGAACCCGGACTGGTCCGTGGGTTGGGGATCGCCGTGGCCTGCGCGTGTCAGGAGTGCATAAGATGCATGACAAACTGGTGGAGGTGCTGGGTATTCCTCACTCATGCCACAGACTCCTACTGGGAGCGGAACCACCAACCCAGTGCCAATAGAGACTCCCGTCTATCGGGCCAGCGGCACGATCAGGGGACTGCCTCCAGAAGACAACACAGCGAGTCCAACCACCTCAACTGGTATGTATAACGCGATGACGACCCGGTACACACTTAAGAATGCACGTGTCCCGAAGTCGTTCCATGGCGACATCTTCGAAGATGTCTAAGATTGGATGGCCGACTTTGAGCGCGTGGCCGAGTACAATGAATGGGACGACGCCACTAAACTTAGAAATGTCTATTTTTGCCTAGAGGACGGCGCGCGTACGGGGTTCCAAAACCGTGAGGAGCAACTGACGTCGTGGCCCGAGTTCAGCCGCCAGCTGCTAGACACCTACGCCATCGCTGATCGCCGCGAACGGGCAGAACGAGCGATCCAGGCCCACGTCCAGCTTCCGAGTGAAAGTGCCACCACGTTCGTCGAAGACATGAAGCGCCTCTTCAGACGAGTAGACCCGGGAATGACTGCAGACAAGAAATTGCGTACCTGATGCGAGGAGTGAAGGAGCAGCTCTTCGCTGGTCTTGTCTGCGAGACAACGTGCTTTACAAGAAAAACGCCCGTTCAAATGACCAAGCCTACCTCCTGGTGGTTCCAAAAGACTTGCGGGACCACATTCTTTTCGCTTGCCATGACGAGTCCACATCTGGCCCCTTAGGCTTCTCACGGACGCTTGGCAGAGTACGCGAGATGTATTACTGGCCCGAGCTTTCGGCAAGCGTCAAACAGTACGTTAAAGGCTGCCACGAATGTCAGCGGCGACAGTCACCGCCCATGAAGCCCGCCGTGTTATTGCAACCCATCGAACCACCTCATAAGCCATTCGACCTAGTCGGCTTGGACATTCTTGGGCCTTTTCCTTTGTCAACCTACGGCAACAAGTGGGTGATTGTCGCGACTATTTAAACCGCTATGCCGAGGCAGAGGCGCTACCACGAGCCATGGCTTCTGAGGTAGCGCAGTTCTTCATGTACCACATTGTCTTGCGTCATGGTGCCCCGTCCACAGTAATCATAGACCGAGGGACAGCATTCATAGCTCAGCTCATGGACGAAATTTTTCATTTGAGCAACACTAGGCATCGAAAGACTACATGCTTACCATCCGCAGTGCAACGGACTTACAGAGCGCTTAAAAAACACCATCACGGACATGATTTCTATGTATGTACATCGACGTCCAGCACAAAACATGGGATCATATCTTGCCTTATATACGTGACCTTCGCGTACAATATACCACCGTACAAGAAACGACGTGCTTTACACCATTTGGTCTCCTTTACAGCCGCGAAGTTCAGACGATGCTGGACGCTATGCTACCGTGTCAATACGACAAGCGCCTAACTACTGACGCCGAAGAATTTGCCCAGCGCGCTGAGGACGCTCGCCAGCTTGAGCGGCTTCACATCGGTCAGAAGCAGCACGCAGATGCACGGCGTTATAACATCCGCCGCAAACAAGTATGCTACAATCCGGGCGACCAAGTGTGGGCGTGGACTCCCGTTCGACGCCGTGGCCTTAGTGAAAAGTTGCTCAGCCGGTATTTTGGGCCATATAAAATGCTGCGCCGCATTAGTGACGTGAACTACGAAGACGTTCCGGACAGTGCGGCTTACACACGGCGTAGACAATAACCTGTAGTCCTGATGTTGTTCACGTCGTCCGCATGAAGCTATATGTTGCGCGTTCCTGATTATGTTTTCTTCATTTATTCATTTTTTAAATATTTGCGTTCATATATGCAGGCAATGCGGTTACCTCCGTTTCTTTAGACTATGCACGTCACGCTTCACCTCTGTTGTACTTGTGTCTTTCCTGTGGCGGTCACTATGTTCATTGCGCCAGCATCTGCCTTGACAACGTTTTTGTTTCCTTCACACCGTTTCTTCACCATCCAGCCAATTCTCTTTTCGAGGAAGGGGGGAAATGCCACCTGCAGTATTGGGGACAGTGCAAAAGAAGGGACAGGAAGGCCAAGAAAAAAAAAAAGTGCGCGTGCTGCCCCCGGCCCGCTCGATAGCCTGATCCCGTCGCCGTTGCTTTTCAGAAGCCAACTGTCCCCATTAAACGTCGCCAGTCCTTTTTGGAGACACGTGACAATATTGACACGTGTACTTGTCTTTATCGGGTGACACGTTTCGCCGCCTAGCAAGTGTTAAGCACAGCGCGGGACGCGCTTGCATGTGGGGGAAGTTTCTGGAATGTTATCGATGGTTCCATCCACTGTCTGTGACCGAAACTTGTGCAATCTGATTGCATCTGTGTGCGACGCGAATATTGTAGAACTTTGTGGAAGGCGCGCGGGTCCCAGCGATTAGTCTGGAACATTGGACGATTGATCTATAAAAGCCGACGCGCCTGACCCGCTGATGAGATTTTCGATGATTGCCGACCGTGTTCGCCGCTATCGTTGTGCTATAAGTGTAGCCTGTCTTGTGGGCCCAATAAAAGTTAGCTTTGTCGTTCACAGTATTGATACTGTGTTCTTCTACGTCACCACCACGTGACAATATGCAACATTTATTAGGTACTGTAACATTATTAACCGTGATCAACCGTGCTCCGGCGGCGGCTACGTCTGGCGTGGCGTCGCAGTCCGTATCTTGAAAGCGATCTGCGAAAGCAGCGGAGTGCGGCATGTGCTGAGAGCTCCGTGAGCGCTGTGTTCTCGCCGCTTCGTTGGCGTTGAAGGTGTTGAAGCGAGAGGCAGCACGCAGGTGAATTCGTTCGCTGCTACGGGCGCCATGTTGAAAGCGATCGTTTTATATGGGACGCACGGAGGGACGGTTTTTCCGTTGGGTGAAAATAAAAATGCTTACGCGTTTAAAACCATGTTTCAGTGTGCCCTTATTATGTGTGAATTCGTAAGCGCCGTTGAACACCAGCTGCTGCCTAGAGGACGTGTTCGAATAGGTCTCCTTCTCCAGCTACGCAGTACTGAGTCCGCTTTATCACATCTTGTGTGGCTTTCTTGATGATCGACGCTGGAACTCTACGGCATACATCCGTT
This sequence comes from Dermacentor variabilis, assembly GCF_050947875.1. NCBI lineage: Eukaryota > Metazoa > Arthropoda > Arachnida > Ixodida > Ixodidae > Dermacentor > Dermacentor variabilis. Next base: position 811,723 of record NW_027460390.1, on the reverse strand, counting down.
ATCCTTGCATTGAGCTCATCAGACGTCGTCGTCTCGATCATGTAAAGACAATCTTTCACATAACCTTAAAGAAAGAAATTGAGTGGAGAGAGGTCAGGTGACCTAGCCGGCCAACTTACGGGCCCGTGCCTTCCAATCCACTGCGCATGAAAAGTCGCATTCAGACAGTTTCGTTCTCAGCTGCTGCTGTGTGCTGGTGCTCCATCTTGCTAATACCACAGAAGTGGAAGACGTGACAGCGGGACTTCGTTGAGAAACTCATCCACCACTGATTCAAGGATTTGGTCCACGTAACGCTGTCCAGTCAGTGTGTGATCGAAGAAGATGGGACCGATTGTAGCATCGGCGTAAATTCCAACACACACATTGAACGACCACTGGTACTGGCGCCGAGTGCGCTTTACCCATTGTGGATTGCAGTCACTCCTATAATGTGCATTAAGCAAATTTACCCGGCCGTTTCTCCAAAAATTGGCTTCATCTGTGCACATGATGTTGCTAAAAAAGTCCGGTGAGTCATCAGCTTTGGTGTGGACCTAATTCAAGAAATCTAGATGATTCTGCAGGTCCCTATTTTCCAAGCATTGGTGCAGGCTAAGGTGGTACGTGTTAAAGGCCGAGTCATCTAGAATCCTCCAAATTGGTGACTTGGAAATTGGTACCTGGCCGGCCACGTACTGCACGTTAACATGAGGCTTTAAGGCCATAAATGCTAGAACATTCGTGCGTAGGCTAGGACTCAAAGATGGAGTCCTCAGCCTCTGTTTCTGGAAGCTGCCGGTTTGTCTCAGGTTTTCACAATTTCTGATCATAGTCGATGCGTTTGGTCTCACACTTCCATGACTGATATATATTTGTAGCCTTCTTCTTGTTGCCATTTGCAGCTCCCAAGGCAAGGATCATGTTTTCCTTTTTCCTTGTGCTCATTCGAGAAAGACATGACAAACTGGCACGAAACAAAACGTACCTTTACACCTTTGGACTGACGTCATTCGCTTTCGTGTTGATAGATATTGTGGCAAAAAAGAAAAGAAAAAACCCATCTGTGCACTTTATCTACGCTAACACAGCAGCTATCACAGCTTGTTTCCAAATAATACCAAACCCGACGTTTTACTTCAGCCGCGGCGCGACAGATAAAGAACTAGCTAGATCACGATGTTTTTTCTATTTCCTTTTTTTTAGTTCTGGATAACTCAGAGGGAGGTTGTTCGAGGGTGCTGCTTTATGATGCGCGTGGGAACGCAGTCACATGGTGTTTTTCATATTTCGCGGGGTTTATTTATCGGTCGGAAAAATTAGTACGCAATTAGTACGCCGCTGAAGATACCGCGGTTATATGTCGCTTGGTTGTGTCTACAAGTTCCGCATTGACACTTTGATGATTAGGATAGTACGTACCGAGTTAGATGATTAGTTACAGTTACCTAATTAAATATTAGTAATGTAAAAGTTACTGGCACCTACTCCACTGTACCGGAAGCAATATGCACTAGGTTTTCTTCGAGCAGCGCAATTGCTTTATATTTAAATCTGGGTGCATGGTAGTTAATCGCGACACCTTGTATACATTCATGACTTCTGCGCGCAAGTGACGATGTTTCCATCCCTAATAGATGTGGTAAATTATTAGGAGAGTTATATTTTTTTTCATGAGTCGTTAACATCGCTTACTGGAAAGAGAAACACGTATCATTCACGTGCATTTCACACACCGTTGAAAAAAGACTCTGCCGAACGGGTCACTGAAGTCTGCACGTTTTATTCGTGGTCAAAAAAGTACGCAAAACAATTTAAAGCGAGGTGAACATGCAGCAACATATTCATTCTCTAGGCACAGACTATCCATACTTTTAGAAAAAAAAATTTAATTGGCCATCTCCTTCTCTTTCAAGGATATAATAAACTTTGTCCTGTGTGTATATTTAAATATATTGTCTATATGGATGGTGTTCATAGCAGAAATTTAAAAGAATGTTGAAGTGAGAAAATACGGATGAGGCAGCCGCCGCTGGTGCTTCTAATGAGCTTGTTCTCCTATTGTCAGGATTTGCAGAAATAAAGCCAATATATGAATTAAAAGCCGTGCACGTCCGCGCCAACAATGATGCAGTAAGCTATCAGCCACAATAAAATTTTGAGTGAAAAGGTCGAGGCAAGTCAAAAGAAACCTCAAATGATATGGGTGACAAAACTTTCGTAATGACAATTTAGTTGTGTGTGAGGGGTGGGGGGTAGGCTTCGGCATCGCCGGGAGGGAGTGGGGGGGAACCCCCCTCCGGTAAACTCCGGAGGGGTTCGTGCCCTGGAACCCCCCCCCCCCCCCACCCCGTCCTCCCGTAGTCGGCGCCTATGCTGTCATCGATCGGCAAAGTGGTGTCATCGTTCTGAAAAGTGGTGTCATCTAAAAAGAACACTCCATGCAATATTCGTGAAACACTACTTTAATGAGAACTCTGAAAATAAGAATCACCTGACAAATCGCACTATGGCCGGTTTGTGATCTTGCGTAGTTGTGAGCTCACAAGCAGCAACATTACACTCGGAAACATAACGAGGCAGCACTAAACTCAGCAACATTTCGCCGCAACACTGAACTCGGCTACGTAACTCAGCGACACGCTCAGCAACAAGTAATGTTCTCGCGTTTACACATCATAGGAATTACCTAGGTGCCCAATTTTTTTTTTTTTTTTTTGACATGAGCCGGTATAGGGACAAAGAGGAAACTCGGTAGAACGTCAAAATGAATTGGACCAGCCCAGCCCGTTACTGGCACTTAAAAAGAGCGCCCAAACACCTGAACGAGACAGGCTCAGTATTAGTACTAACTGCAAAAAAAAGGAGAAAAAAAGTGAGTATAAGACTCGCCCATGGCACTTAGAGGGTTGACGTGCTCTCGGAGTGGACACATCGCTCGCCATTTCCGCAACTGTTGGCTCTCGCAACTCCGACCAAGTTTTTACGATCAGCGGTGCCCGCACGTGCGCATGATATGTGCTCCGTCCTGAGCCGTCAAGTGTTGAACTCCCTTGTCAGGAGAACAGGGCCAGCCGCCTTCCATCGCATAAGCGCCGTCAATCGCGTTCGCCTCAACTACGCCGCTCTCGGTCTTCCGTTGGCCTCTTCTCGGGAAGCTAGCCGATGCAGCCTCCGGCGGTGACGCTGCATTTGCGACCTGGCCTGCAAATCCTCGTATTACCCTTGATACATGGCGCAACCTTCTTGAAGTTTTGGTTGATGTTGTGGCGCTTATTGCTCTCAGTGACACCGGCGCACAGATCTACTGAGCTCGAACATCCGCCGCCGCCTCCAGAAAGTGCTGACGCCCGTGGCTTCACCTATATCGTCCAAGTAGCCGACGGGAACAAACCAGCCGTATTTGGAATGTGCACTGCACGCATCAAGGTTTTTGGTCATCACACGTATCTGTTCTTTTCGTTGTGCTGGAACAGTGATCCCATGACCTATATTAAGGCCCATAGGTAGGTAGAGGGTTAAACAGGGGCTAACGACAAGGAGAGATTGGAAGCAGTAAGCCTCCGGCTTACTTTCATTTCTGTGCAAAATATCATTAATCTCCTTTAAAATAAAAATGAGTAAATAAAGATGATAAGAAGACCTCACCCTTGAATTCGACTTCCTGCCCACTCACGCTGTCTTAATCGACTGCTCCGACCGAGCGAACAACAACCGAACCTCTTTTACCATTCTCAATTTTGGCTTCTCGACGCACTTGCACATCTGAGCCCATTGACCGAACATACGGTTTCCGCTCTGCAGACGCTTCACCACCGTCAGGTTTGTGCGGCGACCACTTCACAGACATGATATACGAGGAACTCGGACCAGCACAGGTCGCTGCCCTTCGCCGTACCCTCGTTTCCTACCAGGATATCTTTGACGTTGGCGATTGTCCATTAAGTCGAATCTCCGTATTGACCCATCGCATTCATACCGGCGATTCGCGAGCACCATTCACGAACGGCCATAGCGTGTGTAAGCACCCGAGCGTTCTGTCATGCAGCAAGAAGTGTAGAAAATGCTTGGTAAAAGCATAATTAAGTCCTCGCTCAGTCCTGGAGCCTCACCCATCGTACTTGTAAAAGGAGGACTACTGGAGATTCTGTGTTGATTACTGCCATCTCAACCAGGTTAATGAGAAGGATGTGTATGTTCTCCCACGTATCGATGACACACTCGACTGCTTGAATGAAGCCAAGTGATTGTCCTCAATCGACCTACGCGCAGGATATTGGATAATCGCTGTACACGGCCAGTACTGACAGAAAACCGCCTTCGTGACTCCAGATGGCTCCCATTAATTCGAAGTGGTGCCTTTTAGCCTATGCAACGCTTCTGGTACTTTTGAGTACAAAATGGACTGTCACCTCCTAGGCTTCAAGTAGACGACGGGACTTTGCTACTTGGACGATCGTATTGTTTTATTGCGATATCAGTTATATGGATACTCCAAGCGCATTTCTGCCGTCGGCGTCGCCGTGAGGTTCCGTATAAAGTCCAAGGGCTGTAAAATCGTTTCCGCGCGCTGTATGCTGCATGTCCGAGTGAAAGTGTGCGAGGGTGAGCCGGCGATCGCGGCTCAATCTCGCGCACAAAATGGAGAAAAGCGGGGAGGAAGCATGCCGTCTTCCGTCGCCCGCAAGGCTCCATGGGGAGGGGAGGGGGGAGGCGCGTTCTACTCCGAGCGGCCGTGCGCGCCCTCCCGGGCCGCTGTAAGAAGCCATCTGCGTCTGGGACAAGGTCCGCTGTGGGTAGAGAAGGGGGGGGGGAGGTTCTAATCCTGGTGGCTCGATTAACTGCGCGCGCTCAGACCGCTGTATCTTAAAAGCAATTTGCGACGGGGACACAGTGCGCCGCGCGCTGTTTTCGCCACTTAGTTCGTGTTGATGCGAGACACAGCACGAAGGTCAGTTCGCTCGCTACCGCTGCCGAGCTTCCTCACTCCAGCGTTTTGACATCGTGTTTCCACGATCATCGAGTGAGATGCGTTCATGTTTGCGTGCGCGCGCGTGACACCATGCTTGTTACTTTAGTGTATGCCCATGTTTACAAGTTCATACGGCGTACAAAACTATTGCACGCACTTCGTATAGACCGTTTTTTCGTAGGCGCCGCCATATTGTGAACGCAGTGGCGCCGCCTATGAGCAGCGCCATACTGGCTTGGATGAAAGCGGTCTTTTGCATGGCAGGTATACGCTCGACGGTAGGTTCTGGCGTTTGCTTTCGCGGTCGTGCGGTTTGTTTAGTATGACGTGCGTCTTCCACGTGGTAAACGGTTATGTGAGACGTGCTGAAGTGGTTTAATGCGTCATGGCCGGAATTTCTGCTGGCGTTGAGGTGGACGAAACACGCAGCGCGATGTGCGCGCGCGTATTTGAGCCTACAATCAGCATCGGAGATATATTATATATTTCTGAATGTTCCATTCACTAATGTGACCTTATTGCAGTATTATCCTCTATTTCTAAGTTGTGGTTTAGGAGCCATGAAACATACGCGACGATCGTAATAGCGTGGGTACCGTTCTGCTACGATAGGAGCTGTGATATTATACTTTGACAAGCGTTCAAACTGTTCGCTGCAGGTTACATTGCGTGACTACTTGGTTCGATGGATGAGGCTTCTGCCCCTGAATAAAATAGTTTTGGCAAGTAATAGCAGCATACCTTACAGTCTGAATTAAGCTTGTCCAGAAAAGGGACTGTTTACGAACTGCGCGAGCGTCCTAAGCAGTGGTAGGTGCTGGATTACAAATATCTTTGTTCTATATACCGCATGGTCCAAGCATATGGCATCAGCGGTTATATATTTATAAACGTTGTGCGGCGTGAGTATGCGAGGTCGTATTGCGGCGTTAGGCCGTTTTCTCTTGCTTTTCCGACAAAGAGGATGATAACCGAATTTTTTTCGGTTGCGTTCGTCCCGTTCTCTACGACGCACCCACAAGTATTACGGAAATGTTGTCCTCAAAAATAGGCATCGCATTCTTTTTATGCGATCCCTCTCATAGATTATGGCTGTATACAGGCCAAAAAGGCAATGCCGAAGCGCACAGCTTACATATGTAGCGTGCTGTTTCACCAACCGCAGTGATCGCTGTGTTGAGCCATCGGCCTCATGCAGGAAGGCTAGCGTAGACATATGGTAATTTGAAGCCTATGCTAGACTTGAAATGCGCCAGAACGATGCCGGTGCATCACAAATATTTTACAGCGCCTGCCGCTTAGATGTTTCGTGGTTGCCCGAGTACGAGCATGCGCTCTTATGCTTTATGTTTTACTCCCTACGCCAAGCGATCAGATAGTAGCAGATTTACCATTTCATGCTGCTAATACAGAGACACCGGTTTTCTTTGTTGAATTAAAACCGATCTAAGCAAAATAGTTCACAACACATACACACACCGCGACTGACAATGTGCGTACACCGCGGCTGATAAAGCGCGTCACATTTTTGCGCCCCCGAGAGATATTTCCGCCTACTGTAGTTACCGATGCACCGAAAGGCTTCCCGGACGACCTTATATGAACGGACATGGCGTAAATTTCACAAAGTACGAGTTAAAACATCTCGAAATCATTCCGCAGCACGCGACAGTAATACTTTTCAAGCAGCGCCGCGCCGGGTCGCCCAAGCCAGAGAGGAGGAAATGCTCTCCGCGTGCCCTATCCTCCTCGCCCGATGAAAAGGTCTATAGCTGTCCACTAACCTGCTATCGCAGTCGATGCTTCGCCTTTCGGGCGAAACTGCGCATTTTTAACGCGATAGCGTTAAGGAGCTCGTGTCGCAGAAAAGCCGGTGTCGGTGTCGGGTGTCGGCGTCGGCGTCCGCGGCGTTGGCCGTGAGCGATAAATCATGGCAGGCACTTCATAAATAAAAAGCAACTTCCAAGATGGGCTGGGTGGGAATCGAACCAGGGTCTCCGGAGTGTGAGGCGGAGACGCTACCACTCAGCCACGAGTTCGACGCTTGAAAGCGGTACAAAAGCGCGTCTAGTGAATGCGGTGTTGCCTTAGAAACGAGCCGTAGAAAGTTATACTGCGGTGTATATCGGTAATTATGAGCATGTAACTTACAGAAGTCGCATTTACACGAATAGCGAAGTCCGTTTCCGCTACATTTCTTCTGCGCTTACCACACACGCAGAGCCATCTTGCGGCAAACAATAGACCCCCTCCTCTCACTGTACGGCGCTGCCCCGACAGGTATCGCGCCGCGCGCGCATTGGGGCTGTGCGCGGACCGGTGCCAGGCGCCTCGCGTCCCCGACTCCCTCTCCCCTGACGACGCTTCGCCGTGCTCCCACACGGGTTGCAGAATCAAGCGCCGTTCCTTTCTTTAGATTACTATCTATCTATCTCTCTGCCCGTGCCGATCACGACGTTTGGCTGGCGTAGATCGTTTCCCCCTCCGAGACACCGAGTTCTTTGCTTCGTTCCGTTTGTTCAGGCGCGCGTTTCGTTGCCGCGCCGAACGCTGCGTTGCTCGACGCTCACCGCGTGATAGGTGGGCGCAGAGTCCGATGCGGGGCGCCTCGTAAGTGATCACTGTCTGAGCGCATTGTCTTACACCCCTTGGCGGGTCGACGGCAACGCTGTCGCGTTCCACTCTTGAAGGCGAAGCTTAAGCGTCCTCCAATTTTTTCCCTCTATCTTCGAAAGCCATATCTCGCCTCCCCATGTGCTTGACGTTTTTAGCCGTGCTAGCATTCAGCTTAACGGACCCTGCACAAAATCTGCGTAGTCGGTTACCTTGTTGGCACGTCGGCGTGCAGCCATACATTGGCAAAGTCCATGCGGTTAGTCAGGTCCCAAATCAGCCTAAGACGTCAGCAGTGTTCTCGGCTTGTACACTTCCACCGTTTTGCAAAGAACTTCGTGGAAGTAGCCATCCTCTCACTGGCCTATTCAAGAAGGACGTCGCTTTCGCTTTGGAGTTTTGAGCAAGCACACGCCTTTGCATTACTCGTTGCCATCGTAACCAGCCTGTTCTTACACCTTTCGACTCGTCAACAACCACGGAAATTCGTACCGATCTAAGTGGCCACGACATATATAGGTACCGTCCTCCCGCAGCAGCACGGCCTACACCACGTGGTCGCCTACCCTGTAGCCGCCTTATGTCGCCGTCGGAGCAAAATTACTCCATCACAGAGCATGAGTACTTAGCTGTGTAGAGCTGAGCACTCTTGCTGTGCAAAGTTCATGGTAATAACGGAGAAGTGCCAACCTCCACGGTCGGCACTTCTTCGTTGTTACCGTGCTCTTTGCTCACTTGCGTCACACAAGAATCCCACTGGACGCCTCGGTCGTTGAGCGTTGCGCTTGTAAGAGTACACTTTTTGTGTGTTCTACAACTTTTGATGGCCTCACTGAGACGCCAGGTGTTTGTCTCGCCACCGAAACCATCCCACAGACACAGTGGAAGATGGAACTTAAGCATTCATCTTGTCCATTGCAGACCTCATTCACACAGCCGCCGAAGAGCGCCGCGATCCACCTTTGCGGCCTGTGATAGACCTGCTCAAGTCTGCTCACCCTGACCCTTCCTTACAGATGTTTGTGGCTGCGGCGGCCGCATTTCTATGGGGGCGAAATTAAAGAACGCCGTTTACATTGGGTGCACGTTAAAGAACCACAATGTAGTCGAGATTAATCCGGAGTGCCCCGCCACTGCGGCGTGCCTCATAATCCTATCATAGTTTTGGCACGTAGAGCCCCAGAATTTGGTTTTTAGGGCACCTGCCTTATATTGTCTTGTCAGGCGCCAATCCAGGGGGTGGGGGTGTCCGTATGCTCTGACTCCTCCTCCTGCTCGCCCTCTTTAAAATTTTTGTGCGCAACGCCAGCGTGACAAACTCATGAAGTTCTTTTTTTCGCAGTTGTTACGGTTCATTTGCCCTGAAGAGACAAGAAAGGTTTAAAACCCGACAGCACGTAAAGCAATCACCGTACAGGAAGCACTGATCCGACAACCTACAACGTGTTTACAACTCTTATTGTAAGTTTTGTATTTGTAATTTTGCCTTTTTTTTAGTTTATCCTCGATGTCTTAATCCCTGCGATAAATCAAAGATCTGTATGTCGGCATTTGTCCCAGGTGAACTGTCGCCCGCGAACACACCGGGAGGCCCAGCACCGCTGTCAGGCTTAACGCAAGTTTTAAGGTTCTATTAATACTAATGTCGCCAGTAACTTGTATTTTCGTTAAAGAAGCGTATTTAGCGAGCGTCGTAAGTTGGCCCTAATTCGCTTTATTTTATTTAAATCCTCTTTGACATTGACTATATCAAGCACTAGCCCTTCACTATCGGAGCCACATAGCACATAACATAGAGCTATATACATTACTGCTGTCTCTATGCCTCAGGAAATCCATTGCGTCGGGACCAGAACAGAAGCGGCATGCTTGAATCCCAACGCTTCTTGTTAAAAAAAAAATAAAAGTGTCGTTAGAACGCTTACTGAGACGTCGAATAAACTTATTATTATTATTATTATTATTATTATTACTACTATTATTATTATTAAGCATCCGGCGCAGTCATCATCATCATTGTCAATCACCAACTCGCAGTCAGAACTTCCCTTGAAAAAAGAAACCTGGATCCGCGCCTGCTTCTGCTAGCCTTCAGCCCCTTGACATCACACAAATATTTTGCACAAATATCGTCGGGGCTGGCACAATGCGGATGCGCAATTTCGCGCTGTCTACCCAGACAAACCCGGGCTCCGCTGTAGGCACAGAGGCAGGAAGCTCTCAGCAGTATCTGCGCGTGGCTGAAAAAGTGAGTGCACTAGCGGTGGCGGCAAAATATTTACGTTTTTCTGCAGTTTACTGGGCCTAGGATTGGGTCTCCTATGTTTGCCGAGTAGCTTACTGGTGAGTGGGTACACTTTGAGTTTGATTATGCCTTAAGAGCTGCATTTACTTCAAAAAAAGACGAAGACTCAGTTTCGCCCGAAAGGTCAAGCATCGATTGCGATAGCAAATTACTACACAGGCGTACGAAGTAAGGATAGCAATTTTATTGGCCTTATTAACTTGTAACGTTCGCTCGCTAAATAAAGAAGCATGGAGTCAGCGCGCACAGCAAACATGAGCACATCACACTCGATGACCGCGGACACTTGCTGTCGAAACGCTGCGTAAGTAAGCGCGGCAGCAGCAGCGAGCGAAGTGACCTTCGTGCTGTCTATCGCTTCAACGCAAACTTAGCGCCGAGAGCACACAGCACGCACAAAGATACGAGCCGTCGACGCACCTATAGACTCTGCCCCCAACACAGATCGCTCTCAAGACACGGCCGCGCGCAGCCGCCACATACGCGGTTGCAGCCGGAGTAGAACGCCCCCCCCCCTCCCTCTCCTCCACCCAGTGCCTCGCAACGTTGGGTGCCTCGCGCGCGACGGAAGACTGCGCGCTTCCTCCCTGCTCTTCTTTCTTTCGCGGAGGCGAGATTGAGCCGCGATCGGCAACTCCCCTCGCACGCTTTTACTCGCGCATACAGCGTAGGGCGCGCAGCGACGGTGTTATCGCCCTTGGACTTGATACCGAACATCACGGCGACGGCAGAAATTCGCCTGGAGTGTCCACATAATTGCTATTGCAATAAAGCCTTGGCTATAGCAAAGTTAAAAGCAAGGCTTCGCAAATGCGGTGCTCTACGGGTGCTGGCCAAGCAAGCCGTTGGTGTTGCGCGTCTCGAGGACGTTGTTCGGAGTGAGGAAGTTGTTGTCCGGCTGCCATGTTGTGGTTTTGATTGTCTGCGCAGAGTAGGACAAGTTTTTTGCGTTACTTTATTTTTCAGTTGTGTTTCGGCGGGCCGAATGCTGCCTAAATCTTCGCCAGCACGTGTGCTCGCTCCCGTTTATTCGCTTTATGTACGACTGCCTGTAGCTCGCGGCATGCGCGCATGAATTATTCTAATTGCCATTCATATTGTCACATTCTTGTGAAGTTGAGAGCCTGAGTGGCACAATGCAAGTCACGAAACTAACTGTTTATTGGGCGAAATTGTGCCCAGTGAAAGAAGTAACACTCAGCACAACGACAGCGTCGAGCACACTCGTCGATTGTCGAAATCTGATCTGCGGGTCGAGCGTGTGGGCTTTTACATGATACATGATTTGTCAAAGGTTGCAGCGTAATCGCTGGGGCTGGTATATATTCGAGAAAGTACAGTCGCGGACAAAATATTACGGGATCTGCGAGTTCGTGTAAAACTGCATTCTTGCGCCCTTCAAGGAAGCTTAAGCGCCTTGTTTCGCTGCGGACCCTGGAGGCTCGCTTGACCACCCTCCCACGTCTGCGGAGGCGAAATGCATCATTGTTTCCCAGACGTCCCCAAACGCGACGAATCGCCGTCTGAAGGCATACTTGGTTGCCTGCACACGTCTGCAGGGCGAAAGATTTCCTCGTTTCTCTGAAACAGCCCCGAAACGCGAACAGTCGTCCTTCAGATGGTCCTCTGGTTGTTGGGCGCAATTCCGGTTATCTGACGCCTTTGTTCGCTACAGCCTTGGCGCCTGTCTGCTGCTTAAGCGGCGAGCCGCGTCCACGTAACATGTGGTGGTCCGGTGCGTTACCTAACTGACATAACACAGACTGGACTGCATCACACGTTTGAACTTTCACTGACCTCGGCTTTCGCGTTTGTCACGCCTACTGTGTGCGCCTATTCCGAAACCCCCGCAGCAGATGCAATAAAAGCGAGCCGACTATATAATGTACCGCCTGTCTATCACATGACTATGGGCCTACTTCTACTTTATATTTTTTATGACTACGCTTCAAGATTGTCACGTGACGCTCCCTCCTATTGTTTTCCTTCCTCCTTGATCTGAGTAGTGGTGTGCATTAAAACATACCGGTAACCAAGCACATTGGGCCGAGTACACCGAGCAGAGTTACGAGTTGGGCCGACTTTTTTGCAAATGCAAGGTGAAGGGGATGGGTTCAAGGAGAGTTGCACTGCAAAAGCTGGCTGCGCGTCGTAATGTTCCCTCCTAGTTTATTTGCTTCCTCCATGGCGTGTCTATCCCTCACAATGGCGGTACAAAAACAGCGTTCCCTGATCGCAGTGCAAGCGTGTCAACGTTATGCAAGAGAACGTCAAGCAAACGGCGTACTTCCCTATGGAGTCACGATGCTGCGACTTTTCGTGAAAAATGAGCTCAAATGTGACGAGCCTTGTATGCAAGAGCGACAAAGAGACTCCAAGACAGCCGGAGGGACTACAGAGTTCGACAGTAAATCCTTCTCATGGATTTTCTTTTTGTTTCTTGCGCATTGCAAGCGATGCTGTATCTTCGTTTTCATCTTTCATCCTTGTGGAAAGAATTACCCACTACGCTTCATCGTTTCGGACAACCTTACTTGTGAATGTGCAATCATTAAGTACTTTTCGTATGACCACGACTTCAACTCCAGGCAGGGTCTATGGGCCCGGAACTACCCAATAAGAAACACTGAGGGAGACGGGCAATTTACCTTATAGCTTCGAAAGAGACACAAGAACCTTGCGGCATTTGCTTTACACCACGCGGCTTGCTTGCGTGCTTCACGTGCTTGATATCTCGTGACTGGCTGGCTGCATGGATCCTTGCATGCGCGGTCTGGACGCGAGCTGCGCATTTTGCTCGGAGTAAATTCGTTCCATGTCTGTCATCGGAACCTGGCTGCCAGAACCAACGCTCCTGAAGCTTCGCCTATTCATCAGAGCCCGGCCAGCTTCAAGACATGTCAACCGCCGCTGTTCGAAGGCGCGACAGGAGAAGGAAGCTGAAACCCAAGCTGTCGTTCGGCTCGACAAGCGGCGGTCCCAGTAGTTTGCCGTCCAACATGAAGGCAAACCTACCGGAACTCTTTGCCCTTCTCAAGCTGCAGCACAAACCTGGCGTTGCAGGAAACGGAACAGAAGCAGCTGCTTCCGAACGCTATTTGAAAGGTGAGATTCTGGAGACTTCAGAGGCAACTGCGAGCGACAGCTGCAACGCTCAATCATTATCGCAAAGCATCAAGCCTATGGGCATGCAGGAACTTGAGGCAAGCACGTCCAATGTTGTCGAGGCGGGAACCAGCGTCAATGCAGAGGATCAAGTTATCCCCAATGAAGAGCCCAAGCCGAAGGCACCCACTGACACGGATGTAGTGGATATCGTGAGGCAGCTGCGAAAAGTGCTGCAGGAAAAAGGACCGTCCCAGGAAAACGACCTACTGGAAGCGCTGAGCCCTTCGCAGGCTCAGCTAATACGCGAAGTATACGGCTCCTTAACTGTCTTCCTGGACCGGCGCCCAGGATTTGCAGTGGTGCACGAGGACTTATACTCTTTTGTGTATTACCAGGACCCTGATGACGAAGATGTATGTGGCTCCAAACCCCTTCTCCAGGATGGAGCTACCGTCGGGTCTACTTGTTCCAACGACAGCGCACGTCAGCACGTGGAGGCTGGTGACGGCGAAGCGCGGCGCGCGCGGGTCAACTCATCGACCAGCAGCACTTACGAGTCAGCCATCGATGGAGAGGACAAGGTACAAGAACAGCGCAAATCAAAGGACGGCTGGAGCCAGGTACTTTCACCTCCTCGTTGTCTGTCACCCGCTCTGCAGCCGGGGCAGGATACGTGCGATGCCGTAGCCCAGACCCAAGGATGGGACTCTGCCCAGTTCTCTGAGTTGGAGTCGACGCCGCGGAAGCGCGACGCAGAGATTGCGGAGCTGAAAGAGAGGTTAAAAACTCTCCGTGATAATCATGCCAGCGAGGTGCAGGAGCTTCGTGTGGAGATTGACAAGCTTCTCCAGACACCTGCACCAGCTCCACCACGTCGTGCGGCGGAGGCAAAGAACCGTACCGCCAAGAAGGAGTCGAAGCTCACCGGCACGAATGGGGCAGGCACACAGGTCAGCCCGCGGCCACAGATGTATCCATTACCTCGTCCCAGGCCCGAGGAGAAATCGCGCGCGCTTCCCATTGAGCCAAAGCCCCGGCCACTTCCTTCGGCTGACAGAAAGTTCAGAAGGTGCGAAAAGCCGCCGCAAGTGCCCGAATCCCATGAAATGCCCGACAGTAAGGATGAGGTTGCAGCTCCACGCTCGGACGTCGAGTCCATGCCGCCCAGCCAGGGAGAACCACCGTCGAAGAGCAAGATGGAGCAACAAATCTCAAAAATTGTACGTATGGTGAAGAAGCGCAAGCCAGACTACACTGACGAAGAGATCCGCAGGCGGGTGGACCAGCTTCGCCGGTCACAAGGCGGTTTCTCTCGAATGACCTTTAATGCCATCGTTGCACTGTTTCTTGCCAACGTGAAAGCCGTGCCGGAAGAAAATAGTTGATAGCACGTGGAGACACCGCTTCTATGAAAAAAAGAGCTCGGCAAGCTAAGGCTACCTGGGCGCCGGCGCTTCAAGCCTGCCGCATTTTTTTCCCTTTCTTCCTCTTGTTTAATTTTGTGCTGCCACAATTTAAAGTAGTGTTACTTCGTTTTTTCTCTATGCTCATTGGCTCATGTAATAAATTCTGGCAGATAGTATAGTGTGCAACTTTTTTCTTAAGTAATGTCACAAGAATGCAAGCCGAGCAGATGTTTCTGCAGCAGAAATTTTAATGTGATTAGCATATTTTGTCTACTTCAGCCGTTTGGAGTCTATCTATCTATCTATCTATCTATCTATCTATCTATCTATCTATCTATCTATCTATCTATCTATCTATCTATCTATCTGTCTATCTATCTATCTATCTATCTATCTATCTATCTATCTATCTATCTATCTATCTATCTATCTATCTATCTATCTATCTATCTATCCTCTTACGCCGACATAGTGGCTCAAGTCCTCTACCTGCTTGAGCCACTAGGTATGTGCTCTTGGTCGTGATGCCTCTTGGTCGTTCCATTGTGAGTGAGAGTGAGCGAGTGAGTGAGTGAGTGAATAAACTTTTGTTGGGCCCAGCAAAACGCGATAAAACGCGCACCCGGCTAATCCCACGACGGGACTGACAGGTGTAGCCTGCCGGCCCGGTACCAGCTTCGTGATCTGACTCGTCGTCACGCTTTCTACGCCGACGCAGTGATCCTAGTTGTCTGATTGCCTCGGCCACTATGTGCTCCTGCTGGTTATGCCGTCGTGGTCGTTGCATTGTCGTCATTCCAGCTTTGTCATCCGTCTCTCGTCATGCCATTGTCATCATACAGTCCTCATGCATTCGTTGTCACACCGCCATCGTGATGATGTTGGGGTCATTACATCGTCGTCATTCCATTTTTGTCATCCGTGTCTTGTCATGCCCTCGTCACCACGCCATCGTCGCCATACTGTCTTTGTGATAGTCGTCATCACGCCATTGTCGCTAAACACTCGTCGTCATCCCATTGTCCTCATACAATTGTCATGCTATTGTCGTCATTGTGTCGCCTTCATACAGGCGTCGTCATGCATTCGTTACCATACCGTCGTCGTGGTACCGTCGTGGTCTTTCTGTCGTCGACATTCTAACTCTGTCATTCAACTCTCGCCATGCCGTCGTCACTTCATCGTCGTCATACCATTTTCGTCATGCCGTTGTTGTCACGCTGTCGCTTCACTATCATCATCACTTCAGTAACGTCGCCCCATTGTCGCCGCGCTGTCGTCGTCATACCACCTTCACAGCTCCATCGACGCCAATCCTTCTTCGTCATTCTATCATAATTATGCTGTCGCCATTCAATCTTGATTATCCGCCCTTGTCACGTCATCGTCGTCATTGCGTCATCGTCAGGCCGTCGCTTTTATGCATCTCTCGTTAAATCGTCGTGGCCGTGCCATCGTCGTCGCTCAAGCTTCGACATCCGACTCATCAAGCTGTCTTTCTCACGCTGTCATTTTACCATCGTCATCACTTCAGTAACGCCATACTATTCTCGTCATGCCGCCGTCGTCAATCCATCGTCGTTATTCCATTTTAATTATACTGTAATTACGCTGTCGTCAATCAGCCGCGAGTATGCCACCGTCGTCATTTCATCGTAATCACATAGCCGCTACCATGCATCCGTTTTGTCATACCGTCGTCGTCATGCCATCGTGGTCGTGGTATCGTCGTCATTCCAGCTCTGTCGTTAAACATCGCCATACCGTCGTTGTCACTCCATAATCGTCGTACACTAGTCGTCATCCCATTGTACTCATGTCGTCGTTATACCATTGTCATCATTTAGGAAACGCCATTTCATTGTCGTCATCCGTGTTCGCCGTTCAATTGATGTTGTTTCTTCGTCGTGACTCCATCGTCGTCACTGCGTCGACGTCATACAGTTGTCGTCATGTCACCATGCTCGCATGGGCGGCCTCGGCAAGCTAGTGCCATAGCAAAGTTGGACGATACCGATGTCTGTCGCGTATAGCCGAAGCAACGAAGTCTAAGAATGACCAGTACAGTTGGTAAATAGCTGTGACTAGAAATACGGTGTGTCACTACATGTCTCGAATGCTAATGGCATTACCATCGAGAGTCATCGTAAGATTAGGTCTGCTGGAATTTTTTACAGCGAAGCTGTTAGCCTCTAGTTGGTCGGCATTTTTAGTGTCCGCATCTGTTAGCAAAAATGTGGGGCGATCTTGGTGCCAGCGCAGGGCCAGAAGCAGTGGCTCGCACCTCTGTAAGGCAGAGGCTTCAAGCACTCAGCCCTGTTTGTCGCGACCGCCACGAAAGCGAAGGTGTGCGCCTCCATCAAGTTACGTCCTTGCATACCTCGACCAGCGTAACGGCGGAGGCCGCGGCCATCATCCTAGCCGTACGAGCGGCCGAAGCTAAAGGCCAATCGGCACATGTACTAACGGACCCTTAGGACGCATGCCGACTATACTTGCCGGGAGTTTTGCCGGCCAGCGTCCTGCGCATCCTGGGACCAAAACTCACACAAGACCATGCAGAAACTTCGTACTCGATTCTGAAACTCGGCAAGAAGAAGAAGCAAATAAATTTTACTTCTTCGTAGTGCCGAGTTTCAGTTTCGGCGAGAAAAACTTGTTTTCTTGTATATTGCCTTTTGGCAACACTCGTCAATAAAGGGCTAATAGCGTAAACAAGACGTGTGACTCACGTGTAAAAGTGGAGATCCATAGGAGGTGAAAATACGCAGGCTGGAAATGTCCATGACCGCAGGCTGATATCACAAGAATATGATCAATGTATGAACCTTATGGTACGTTTTTGCACTGATTCGAGCGCTTTGGTGCGGGCTTCATATGGCACATGCGTATTCGAGTTTAGGTCTGATTATAGTTCGAGGCTAGCAATTTCCCATACTTGGGGGATTGCTTTAGGTTACGTTTTAAGAAACCGAGATACTCATTAGAAGATCAGATGACGTTAGTACTATGTGCGCTCCCAGACAAATCATTAGTAAGGGTAACACCAATAAGGTAAGATCGCGCAGTTTCTTCGTATAAGTTATTTATTGTGTATGGGTAAGCTACAGGGTTACGTCGGCGAGAGTATAACACTACTTTGCAATTATTTGGGTTAATCTTCATTAGCCAGCAATAGCAAGTGAAGTGGTTAATATCTTCCTGAAGCGACATTTGATCACACATGCCAGTAATTGTTTGGTAAAACGACGCAGTCACCCGCAAACAAGCGAATATTGCTGGACATATGCACTGGTAAGTCGTTCATATATATTAAGAGGAGAATCCCAAGAACAGATCCTTGTGCAACACGAGAAGTTACTGTTAGAGAAACAGATGTGTTGTTGTTAATAAAGACGAACTGCAAGCGGTTACTAAGTAATGCTTCAATCCATCGCAAAATAGGGGGCTGCACATTCGCCAGAGATAATTTTGGCAATAATCGTTGATGCGGTACCTTATCATATGCTTTCGCAAAGTCCAAAAATACTGCGTCTGTCTGTTGGCTTGTATCTACATTTGTGAAGATCATGAAGACAAACTACCAATCGGGTTTCGCAGAAAAAGCCTTCGCGAAATGCGAGCCGTGAAGGACGGCAAAAGTTATGTCTAAAAATTTTGAAATTTTTGCATAAAGGACATGTAGCATGATTTTGCAAGGTACGCTCGCTAGTGAGATGGGACAATAGTTAAGTGGGGAGTTCTTGCTACCTGATTTGTAGATGCGAACGACCCTCCCCGCCTTCCGATCACGTGGTATGATGCCAGCGGAAAGCGAGTGCGAGAACAGCAAACACAAATGAGCAGCACTGATGTGTTTAGTATTATAGTGGAGGTGTTAGAACCTCGCTGGGTTTCTCTTGACGTTCGCAGCTTTGCCGAGCTGGGGGAGAGAGAGCTGAGAGAGAGTGAAAGCAGAGTATAAAAATAGCATCGCGCAGCATAGCGACGCGGCAAGGTTGGGTTGAGCCTAGCGGGGGAGAAGGAGCGGCGCGGCGGGGGACACAGGTGCGTGACGTCATTCCTCTCCGATAAAACCCCGCGCACTCGCTTCGGCGGATTTCAAGAAGCTATCAGGTACATGGCGTCGGAGCTAGCATGTATCAGAGCTAAGGCGCGACGGTTGACGCCGCGCTGAGGCGGTGCAGCGTCTGGCACACGGCACCGACGCATATGGCGTCTCAAGAAATCGCTTCTGTTGCTGAGGGCGCCTCAAATGGCGCGCCGTACCAACCGAAACTCTTCATAGAAGAAGACGGCCTGGATTTTTCTGAAGCCTTCACCTCCCCCAGCTCCGCTGGCCTCTGTTGTTTGCGATAGCAGAGCCACGCATGATTTTTTAATACTTGTGAGTTAATGTTACTTACTCCGGCTGAGGATGTTGGTTTAAGATTATCAATTAAAGAGAAAATCCATCGGCAAAGAAGGTTACCACTGGCATGACACTAGTTGAATGGGTAACTGTAGCGGGTTATGACAAGTTAGGTTCATTGGAGAAGATGGACGCAAAAGCTATATTAAAAAGGTTAGCCCAATTCAACTTCGTCGACCGTTTCACCGCTTTCATTGACTGGCGCATTAGTGTTCATTTCTCGTGGATTGATCACCTGCCAGAATTTTCATGGATATTGGCCAGCATATTTGGTGCATCATGAAAGAATGACTGTTTTGCCTCCCGGATACCTGATGAGCGTTCCGCGGCGTAGTATTTATGCCAGACACACGCGTTTTTCCCGCCCTTTGCTGCACGATACAAACGTTTTCTTTTACAGCGAAGCTATATACCTACCATCCAAAGAAATTTTCGCGTCGTTGTGAGCAAAAAACTACCCATACGTGAGCCGATCCCGAGGATATATTGCGATACCGGCACGACCCGCGGAGGAGGTGAAGCAAGCGTTAAGTCCTCCCCATACGTGTGCAGATCCCGAAGATAGTGCAATGCCGGCCCGACCCGCGGCGGAGGTGAAGCAGGCGTTAAGCACTGACCATGCGTGGGCCGATCCCGAAGATAGTGCAATGCCGGGCTGACCCACGGCGGAGGTGAAGCAGGCGTTAAGCACTCCCCATGTATACGTGGGCCGATCCCGAAGTTACTGCAATGCCGGGCCGACCCGCGGTGTAGGAGGCTGAAGAGTGTGCGCAATCCGGAACCGAAGCTCGAATCTAGCAAAACGACGACCACGAGACAAAAGACTTTCATGAAAATCGCGCTAAACACGAGTTCAAACTTGAGAAAACGATCACCAGATTCGCTGTTATGATGGCTTTCACTGCATGGAACTGGCTTTACTTTTTTTTTCACAGAATGAGTAAAAAAGTTGGGCACGGACACATAGGACTGCTTACGTGTGGGAATGGGAAAGCATTTTAGTAGCCTTGGGGAGATGTTTTCGCTTAAGCATTCATCCGTAGCTCGTCGTGCACGTTGTAAACTTGTATACGCATTCCTTTTTGTGTTCCCTTACCCGCCGTGGTTGCTAAGTGGCTACGCTGTTAAGCACTGCAACTAAGCACGAGGTCGCGGGATCGAACCCCGGCCACGGCGGCAGCATTTCGATGGGCGCGAAATGCAAAAGCAGCCGTGTACTTAGGTTTAGGTGCACGTTAAAGAACCCCAGGTGGTACGGAGTCCCCCTCTATCAGATTGTGGTATTAGCAAATAAAACCCCATATTTTTTTGTGTTGTGTGTTCCCCTGCTTCGTCTTCTGCGGCGTTCTTCCGTGGGCGACCACGTGTCACAGATGCCGCTGAGGTAGACGCTTCGGAGTGCACGCCAGTGGACACAGCACCGATAAAATCCGAACAGCGAGTGACGCGCGGTAGGCAGTGACGTGACGTGCGCAATGGCGCACGTACTTGGCACGACTTTCATCATCATCATCATCATCATCATCATCATCATCATCATCATCATCATCATCCTGGCTACGCCCTCATATTACTAATATCATTATCCTCATATTATTCTGTTCCGCAAACTCTACTAATAACTCTCCCCTGCGACTTTAGTCAACCGTAACCCTGGAGCCGCCGGGGCGTCGGGAAAGCGTGCTCGTCTCGCACCCCGGAGGTGCGGGTTCGTTTTCGATCCATTCAGACCCAAATTTTCTTTTCGGTTCCGATAATTTACTTTGTTTACAGGAACATCCCCGCGAGAACTGTGACGTCAATCCGAGCATTCATTGACGTGTTTTTACTCTTTGCCCCGTCGCCCATTTTTGGTACAATCTTTCAGTCATGCCGCCGACTACAGCGCCGGATTTTCGCGTAATGGGGCATATAATGCTTGCGCATTAACATATTCGAAATTTCCCTCTATCCGCTGTTTTATGTTGGTATTTTATAAATAATGAAGTGTCTGCATTATTGTGCTTTATTTTTTGGACCCATGACTAGCCTATGGCTACGGGTCCAAACAGTGTTGGACACATTCCTATTGTTTTCAAGGATTAATAAACAATTTGAATACTTTGCTATCGCAAACTGCTTTCAACCGTGTCACAGAAGGAGGGTCTATAGGTATGTATTTACGGCGCTGCCCCTTTCTATCGTTTCATACGTCTAAAGGCGCTTACATGTTTGACGTAGTCTTTACCATGGCGAATCCGCGAAATGTAATTGAGCACGTGGCCAACATATTCCATCCGCAATGTTAAAAACTAACTACAATTCTAACTACTAGCTACAATTCAAGATCATATTAAAACCTAGTTCTGGAAGTGTACCAAAAGTACACCGCATAGGCGGAGAGTTTTCATTTTCTCTGTGGGGGTTGCTGTGGTTCGACGAGCCTTTAAACCTCTCTCTCTCTCTCTCTTTGTATATATATATATATATATATATATATATATATATATATATATATATATATATATATATATATATATATATATATATATATATATATATATATATATATATATTGTATTGTTGCAGGAAGAAAGCAGGCCCACGAGTGTAAATGTAATATATATTTACAACTGGTGTATGTGGCGTTCAGGCAACGGCCAGTCTTCGTATTACTCCAGTTCATGTCACCTTCTTGTTTCCCTTCACCGTGACATCACCCTTCCGGCGGGGTTAGCTCCGTCCCGATGCAAGTTATAGAGCCTCACTTAATGGGGGGACATAAGGCTTGAGCCTGGCGACGTGAACCACATCGCTGGTGACGTTGGGAGGCAATGAAGGCTGACCGACTGGGGTGATCTCGTATGTCACGTCGCACAGTTGACGTAAGATCTGGTACGGACAAGAATAACGGGAAAGTAGTTTTTCCGACAAGCCGACGCGACGTGAAGGCGTCCAGAAAAGGACAAGGAAACCAGGTGAAAAATGGTGGTCTTGGTGCCGAAGGTCGTAGCGTCGCTTTTGAGAAGCTTGCGAGACCGTAAGGCGATGATGGGCGACCTCTCGGCCATGGGCAGCTAAGGCAATAGCATTGTGAGCGTAACCAGTGCTGAGTGATTGTACTGTGGAAGGTATCAATGTGTCGAAAGGCAAGGTGGGGTCGCGGCCATACAAAAGGGAAAATGGTGAAAATCCGGCAGTGTCGTGACGGGACGAGTTGTATGCGAAAGTGATGTATGGTAAAGCGACGTCCCAGTCGCGGTGATCGTCGGAAACGTACATAGCCAGCATTTCAGTGAGTGTGCGGTTGAGTCGCTCGGTGAGGTCATTCATTTTAGGGTGGTACGCGGTAGCTGTGATGTGTGATGCGCGACATGGTGCGGTGATCGGGACGGTCAGGAGCAGACGACCAGGAGTACGCGCGCCGAGGCGGATTCCATGCTGGAAGAAGGAAAACAACGACGCCGAAGAGCGTCCGGCACGAGAACGCGCGGCGCATGAAAAACAACAAAAAGAAGAAAATCAACCAATTAGGAAAGACCACGGGGAGTCAGGCAGCCAATCGGAAAATGCCAAATCGGCCAGATCAGAAGAAAAAGCGTGGTGCGCTGGCAGAACGAGAGGACACGCAAGGAGACGCAGAGGAGACGCCGGGGAGACGCCAGGAGAGTTCCGGGAAGCGACGGCAGGAGTAGGTCAATCACCGGAGCGGGCGTTGAAGACGGGCCGTCGGGTTCCGGACCCGAGCCACCAGGACTTCACCCGACCGGGGCCTCCTGCCAACCTGTTCCGGTGCGTCGCCCGTCTACCTGAGCGTGCCGCCAGCTCCTCAAGGCTGGTGAGCTTCTGTGTTCGCGGGTACGACGAGAACAGTCGGGCTACGGGCCCGAGTTCTACGCCAGCTGCCCGGCCAGAACGCCGCCCCCGTCTGTCGTGCCGCCTGCTGCCCGAGGCCGGCGTTCGAGCTTCTGTGCCCGTGGGCAGAACAAGAGCAGTCGGGCTACGGGCCCGAGCTCTACACTCAGCTGCCCGGCCAGAACGCCGCCGCCGTCTGCTCGTGCCACCAAGCCGCCTGGTTTACTTCTCCGAGACAGAGCTGGCCAGCTCCGGTCGCCCGGTCAACCAACTTAGACCACGACCTTTGGTGAGACCGGCGCCACTCCTTTCACCAGCTTGTCGCAGCGTTGCAGCTTCGAGGCTGTTATGTATCCCTGCCGTCGTGGCAAGCCCGGACTCGCGCACTACTTAGCTCCATACTAGCCCCAGATGTGTGTCTTGATGTGTATATGAGTGTTTATGTTTGCTATTTTCTTCTATTTATTTTTTAGCGTTCTTTAGTTCCATTAAACGTTTGTGTGTGTGTTCGAAACGAACGGCTTTGTCCTCAATTGGGTTCTCGGAGGCTCCGCCTAAGAGAACCATCAGAACCTTTTGAGTACACGAACCTTTATCCCCGTATTACGGTCATCACAGTAGCAAGCTGGTGTTCTGTAGAACAGGAGCGGAGCAGATCATCGACGACCTGACGACCTTCGATAGAAAGTAGCGGCCGCGATCCGTGACTAACTGGCGAGGGGTGCCGTGGTGCAGTATGATGCCGTATAGTAAGAAGTCAGCAACACCTGTAGCACAGCTGGTTGGCATACCTTGTGGCGTAATCTGTTGCTACAGCAATCCATTTGTTTCCTTTAATGGAAATTGGAAAGGGGTCAAGGAGGTCAAGGCCCACACTGAAGAAGGACTCGGTAGGGATATCAACTGGTTGAAGCAAACCAGCAGGAGGCATCTTCCGGCGCTGACACAGGTCGCAAGAAGCGACATAACGGCGTACAGAGCGATAAATGCCGGGCCAGAAGAAGCTGCGCCGCAGGCAGTTGTAAGTATGAGTGATGCCCATATGTCCAGCAGTAGGAGCGTCATGAAGTTGCTGAAGCATGGCCAGACGAAGGTGCTTCGGAATGACTAGGAGGAGTTCGGACCATCGGGACGAACGCTACGACGGTATAAAGTTCCATCGCGCAAGGTGAACATCCAGAGGGACGGGTCATTGGGTGAGGAGCTTAGACGTTCTATAAGTGTTCGAGGAACAGGATCTTGGCGTTGCTCGTCGCCAATATGGAGGAAGCCGGAGAGGGACAGAATACTGATGTCTGAGTCTGCATCGGTATTGTCCGGTCGATCCACGGGATTGCGGGACAGGCAGTCAGCATCTTTATGCAGGTGCCCTGACTTATACGTAATAGAAAATATATATTCTTGTAGACGCAGTGCCCAACGTGCAAGTCGTCCAGTTGGGTCCTTCAAAGAGGAGAGCCAGCAAAGGGCGTGATGATCGGTTACATCGCAGAAGCTCCTACTGAAACCGTACAGTCGAAATTTCGCAACCGCCCATACGAGCGTGAGACATTCCCTCTCAGTAATGGAGTAATTTCGCTCGGGCATGGAAAGAAGGCGGCTGGCGTAAGCGATGACACGGTCTTGGCCCTGTTGACGCTGAGCGAGGACAGCGCCGATGCCATGGCCACTCGCGTCAGTTCGTACTTCAGTGGGCGCAGAAGGGTCACAGTGTGAGAGAATCGGGGGAGTTGTAAGCTGCTCAATCAGGGTAGAGAAGGCTTTCTCCTGCAGTGGTCGCCAAGAGAAAGAGACATCTTTCTTGAGAAGGTCAGTGAGAGGGTGAGCGATGTTGGCAATTTTTTTTTACAAATCGCCGGAAATAAGAGCATAAGCCCAGAAAACTATGGACATTGTTTGTTGAGCAAGGTACAGGAAAATTTTGCACGGCATGAACTTTCTGTGGATCAGGTAGGATTCCGACGGCGTTTACGAGATGGCCAAGCATGTTAATTTCACGGCGACCGAAATGGCACTTGGATGAGTTTAGCTGAAGGCCAGCCCTGCGAAACACGGAGAGTAAAGTCGTGAGGCGCCTCAGGTGGCTCTCAAAGTTCGGTGAAAACACAATCACATTGTCGAGGTAACAGAGGCGTGTAGACCACTTCAAGCTGCACAAGAGAGAGTCCATCATGCGCTCGAATGTAGCTGGCACATTGCATAATCCAAAGGGCATGACTTTAAATTGGTACAGACCGTCTGGTGTGACGAAGGCAGTTTTATCGCGGTCCATCTCATCGACACTAATCTGCCAATAGCCGGAGCGGAGGTCAAATGATGAAAAGTATTAAGATCCGTGAAGGCAGTCAAGAGCGTCATCAATGCGAGGCAGGGGATAAACATCCTTCTTTGTTATCCTGTTGAGGTGACGGTAGTCAACGCAGAAGCGCCACGAGTTGTCTTTTTTCTTTATTAAGACAAACGGTGATGCCCACGGGCTGCTGGAAGGTTCAATGATGTTCTTGTCCATCATCCTGTCTACCTCTTTTTGTATGATGGCCCTTTCTGTTGCGGAGACACGATATGGCCTACTATGAATGGGGCTGGCGTCACTGGTGTTGATGCGATGCGTGACAACAGGTGTCTGGCCCAGTGGACGGTCCTCTAAATCAAAGATATCCCGATAAGACGACAGGAGGTGACGAAGAGCTGTTGTTTGCTCGGAAGGAAGGTCAGGGGCAATCATCTTATAAAAATCGTCCGTAGGCGTCGAGCATGAAGGAGTGGGTGACAAAGGTCCGTTGGTACTGAGGAAGGATTCAGAGGTCAAAGAAAAAATCTAAATTTCTTACAGAGGAGTGATATGCGCTATGGCGATACCGTGTGGCAGCACATGTGACAAAAATCCAAAATTGATGATGGGCACGCGAGCGCAGTTTTCGTGGATTCAGATTAAGGTGCTCGGTGGGGCAATATTGCACGACAAAACCATGTCAGTAAGCGGCGACACGACGTACGCACCATCAGGTACGGGAGGACAGGGCGTCAGGAGGACATTTGTAGCCACCTGTGAAGACAGCCTTGCAAACTCAGCAGAACATAAGCGGTGTGAAGCAGAAGCTGTTGTGTCGGCAGGAAACGGCAGATCCAACTGTACAACACCTGCGGAGCAGTCAATTTGGGCAGAGTGTTTCGAAAGGAAGTCGAGGCCGAGAATTAGGTCGTGCAGACAGTGCTCAAGGACAATAAATAAAACAACGGGATAATAACCCACCATTGACAACTCGCACAGTGCACGGTACAGTGGGCGTCAGAACCTTCTTGAGCCTTCGGCAGAGAGCAGAGCTCATAGCTGAAAGCTGCGCTCCTGTGTCAACGAGAGATGTAACAGGCACGCCATCAACTTCAGTGTCCAGTAGGTTTCCACGTGTAGGCAGGATCAACAGAGGATTTGTGGACCGGGTCGGAAGTGCAGCTTCACCTCTGGGAGCTGCACCGCCTAGTTTCCCGAAGTGAAGCGACCAGTTGCAGACGGGGACGAAGAGAGGTGAACGGGACCTACGACCTTGCGGAGACGGGGAGCGGCTGGATCTTGGTGGAGCACTGTCGGCGTTGATGTTCCTAGTCGGCGTATAGGGCGAGAAAGTACGATTGTCTGGCACTTGGCGGTAGTGACTCGGAGACGACCACCGAGGAGGCGACGACAAGTGGTTGCGGCAATGACGGGCGATGTGTCCAATACTGGAACAATTAAAACAGATGGGTCTATCATCCTCTGTGCTCCAGTCAGCTGGGTTGCGACGGAGTGGCGGAAAGCTTTGTTCTGGGAGCGAGCGGCCGGAGAAATCTGGTAGGTGTTTGTATGGCGAACCGAGCAGAGAGATGGAGTGCCCCAAGTTGCTATTTCCTCCCGAACGACCGTTTGTATAAGGGAGATAGCGGGCACGCTTTCCCGACTGTTGGAATGAACTGGAGCCGGAGCCATGGCTTCAAGCTCACGGCGAACGATGCGTTGTGTCATCCGGTCCTGTCGGCTGATTGAACCGCGACGGGTCTTCGCAAGAAGATGTCGCGGCCGTATTGGACAATCTGTCGAAAGTTTGAGCTACGCGGCGGCCCTTCGCATGTTTGAAGCGCCGGCACTTTATAATTGCATCCACAGTGGCGCAATCCTTACACATCAAGAGATTGAAGGCATCGTCTGCAAAACCTTTTAGCATGCGACCAATCTTGTCTGCTTCGGTAATGTTGTTATCAGCCTTGCGACAGAGGGCCAGCACATCCTGTATGTACACGACATAGGATTCTATGGACGTCTGAGCGCGGCACGCAAGATATTTTTTTTTTTTGCTGCCAGCTGACGAACGACACAAACAGGTCTCGCATTTTGTCTTTGCAGACATCCGAGCTCGTTAGGTCAGCATCATGTGTGTCTTACCATTGCTTCGCAGTTCCTATCAGATAAAATATAAGGTTTGCTAGCATCATTGTTGGATCCCACCTATTGTTGTTGTTGCGCACTCGCTCGTACATCGTAAGCCAGTCCTCGACGTCGGCGTTGTCCGTGTCACAAAATGTGTCCGGGTCCCGCGGATGAGTGAGGATGACCATTGGCACGAGCTGTTGAGGCGTTGTGGCTTGTGTCGGTTGATTTGCCATTGTGGTGGCCGGTAGATTACGTCCGCTGCGAAGTTCCTTCACTGTACCCCGCACCCTCCACCAAAATATTGCAAGAGGAGAGCTGGCCCACGAATGTAATATAATATATATTTACAACTGGTGTATGATTGACAACTTGTGCCAATGATTGTATTTTGTACAGTGATATAACTTGTCAGAATGGTCAGACTGTCCTCAAAAATAACTTAAATAACATATTGAGGTGGTGTAATGAATGGGGTATGTTTATTACGCTGATAAATCCGTATTTCTTCGCATTACTCGTAAAAAAAAAAACACTAACTTTTTCTTATACGCTAGGTTCTACAGCTCTGCGTGAGACTAACAATTACAGATACTTAGGAGTTACTTTGACTTCCACATTGTCGTGTAACATGCACATTAATTATATTTGTTGTTCTGCTTTCCGCAAACTCTGTTTCCTAATACACAAACTGAAAAATGCTCCTCCTTATGTGAAATTACTGTGTTATTTTATATTTATTAGACCAAAGTTAGAGTATGCATGTATATCATGGGATCCTTACACAAAGTCAAATATCGCGCGTCTTGAAAAATACAAAGAACGGCAGTTAGATTTATATTTCATAAATTCGCAAGACTGGACTCTCCCTCTAAAATTATGACAAAAAATGCCATATCCGCTCTTGAATCACGCCGAAAGCAGCTAAGGCTTGAATTCCTTTCCCTTCTTCTCAATAACAGGTTTGAAATGAAACCATCGACTTAAATAACGCCTGCAATAATACGGCACACAAGACAGCATCATCCGCACTCACTAACACCCTATTATGCTCGAACTGACATGTTTAAACTTTCTTTTTTTTCCCAGAATAATATCAGACTGGAACGACAGTTTACAGACACAGTGTGACTAAAAATTGTGTAAATTTGTATTTGCTTGTTCCTAATTTGTTCTCTTTTGTTTGTATGCATTCTATTGCCCCTCTGCTTAGACCCAAAGGTCTGCAGTATGCACTAAATAAATATGGCGTTCAGGCAACGGCCAGTCTTCGTCTTCCTCTAGTTCATGTCACCTTCTTCTTTCCCTTCACCGTAACACACACACACACACACACACACACACACACACACACACACACACACACACACACACACACACACACACACACACACACACACACACACACACACACACACACACACACACATATATGTATATGTGTGTGTGTGTGTGTGTGTGTGTGTGTGTGTGTGTGTGTGTGTGTGTGTGTGAGGACGTTCGTATGAAAACATCTTTATTTTCTCACGTTGCGACCGGGGTCGAGCCAGGGAATCTCTATATTGTCAGAAGTTTTTGTACGTATGCCCTCTTCTAAGTAACTATGTAGAAAAACGTTCTGTGGATAAATTTATATGTTCTTACAGCAAGCCTTTTATCGATTACTTAATCGTGACTATAAGCGCTAGTTTTGATTTCTATGTATACATATGAATGCATAAAACTACATATAATTGTTTGAAATAGGCTGTGGAATGAAGTCTAGGCTGCGGGGCAATTAGCCATTACAAAACAACTAGCTTTTTGCTTGTCACTGCCAGAACTTTAGAGAAGTTGTGTAGTTACAGTTTAACTGAACTGTTGAAAAATTCAGTCGCGATAAATGTTAAATAGAACACCAATCCAGCCAATACGCCGCATAATTTGTGAGCGTATTTCTCGAAAGTGGTGCAAGGCACGAGATTGCTAGTGAATCGCTGTGCCTTGCGCACTAGATGACTTCAATTCTGCGTTAAAACATGCTCACAGAATTGTTGCTTACAAGAGTAATAAGTCAATTTTAGTTAATTACTAGCTTGATGAGTGGAATTACTCGCGCACGTATTGTCGACGTAGCATGAAACAAGCAGCACTCGCATAACTCACATATATCGCTGGGTGTAAGTGGTGATGTTTTCATCCCTGATGAATGTAAACAAACTGTTTTCTTGTGAGCCTTTAGCGCTGCCTGCTCGAAAAAGAAGCAATAATGTTGAGACACGTACCATTCACGCCTATTTCGCACGCCACTGAAAACGACTCCACCGTAGGAATCACTGAAGTCACAAGTCAAAAACCGAGAGCAGACTCCTACGGCCTTTCAGAATAACAGCCGAATTTCCAGCGATTTTTTTTCGAGCAGTGGCATCACGAATTTTGAAGTACTAGCTAAACACACTTTAAAATGTTGCCCACATATGACTCGGCCGTTTGCACTGTTGCTTGAATATAATGCCCTTTTGTGCACTCAAATACATTTGTTTCTTCTCTTTGTATTTGTCTTTATAGAGTTGTTTCAGCATGTCACCGTACCACCTCACCCAGCGGTTTCTACTTTTTATTTAGAAATTCTCCCCCAAGGGTGTACTTCACCTGCGCACTTTCAACTTCACATGCACATCAACCGTAATGTTCTCCCATCCTACTGAGCTTGATCTCAGTGGCTTATCGTTCTCCCGGGACGACGGGACGCCGTCTGCGTTGTAACTGAATGGCACACACACACTGTGAATTTTGCCTAAACATCAACCACAAGCTCTCCCTTATAGTCAGGAAATACAAACAATGTGAATCGTTTAGTTCATCGAAGACGCATTGTGTAACCGCGCAAACGACAACGGACGGAGAAGGAAACACACAGGACACGCGCGGATACTCCTTCTCCGTTGTCGTTTGCGCGGTTACACAATGCAGTCCAGTATCGACCACCAATTAGCCCGCCTAGCTCTCCCTGGTAAATTCATCGAGGACACCCGCGCAGGCCTCATATAACTCATGATAAGCGGGAGAAAACGGTTCAGTAATTATTTGCAAAAGCTCCTAACAATTACAGAAACGTTAACGTTTCGCTACACATCGCACATAGCGCGACCCCTATTTTCACCAATTATGAACACTGGGGCCTTGGAAAACATGGCGGATAACAGCCGCATAACGCATTCCTAGAGCACTCGATGAATTACATCGGCTGTGATTACAAAGCCTGTAATTTACGAACGCACACTTAACTTCGCATGCTCACTGGCCATACTGCTGGCCCCACTTTCACCAAATTGGATCTTGGTGGCAGCTACAGTTCTCTCGGTACAGCGGACTAAATTCTGCGCCATTCGTAAAACATGCCTATAATGCTCCAGAGTGCTTTTATACGTAATTTACTGCGAAGGCTGTAATTATTCCACATACTTTGTACTTCGCTAACACATTAAACATAATATTCGTCTTATTTTCACAAAATACAAGCAAGGTATACCTGGCTGGATTCACTGAAGGCACCGGGAAAATCGACTACGAACTTCGTATAACACGTATGGAGAAAATGAGAGGTAAGCATTCATTTACAAAACTTCTATTATGTCATGAACGCTTACGTTTCGCCTTACGTTACGTTTCCTTACGCTTACATTATAGTTAACATGCTCCTTGTTTTTACGAAATATAAACTGGGTGGCACGTATAGTTCTTTTAAGTACGCTGCTTGAACGGCTTTTCTCCGGGAAAGTTCGGGGGCTGTAAAATAAATGAATGGCAGACAGCTAAGGCTGCAGTGCTGTCGGCGCTGCCTCAGCTGAAAGAAACCTTTCAATTGCGGAGGAATTCGGAAAGGAAGCACTGCACTCGTTTTAAAGCGAAACTTTCTTCGACTGTTCCTTCGACTTTCCCACTGCTGTCGTCGCTGTCTTGCATGCCGCGTCGGGAGGTGGTTCAGAGCGTGCGTATACATGGCAGGAACGTGGAAGAGAGGAAAGACGACGCAAGAAACTCGTTTGGACCTTTCCATCGCGTAGTCACAATGCTCTCTGAAGCTCCCTGGGCGTCGCCACAACACCCTCTTGACGGCTGTAATTATCCGTGACCTTCCGCAAAAGCATTGCAGAAGCTGCAGCGCTTACCTTTGTACTAACATGTGAAAGTGGATGGTAAGAGCATCGCACGCGTAATGCGAAGACGTGGGATCGTTTTTCACCTGCGGCCAGTTGTTTTTCATCCATTTTTCATTTCCATTAATTTATCATTGCATTAATTCAATTAGTAAGTACATGTAATTTCCCCTTGGTGTCTTTGTTGGCCTCTAACGATACGATTAAAAAAAATCGGGCCCCTCGGCTCCCTTTCTTCTCTTTCAGTCCAGAGGGGAGGTAGATAGAATGGTAGAGAGCAGTGGGAGGAGATAGAGAATGGGTAGAACCGACGGCAGCCCATGAAACGAGGGAATAGGAGCCTTGCCACTATTCGCTTACAGCTCCCGTCCATTGGGGAGGGCGGGAAAGGAAAAAGACGACGTAAGAAGGCAAGGAAACGCTACTACTAGACACGACATCGGTTGCGGAAAAAACTGGATAAGGCCAAGCTCTAGGTATGGTACGGTAAATTTCTGCTATTTTTCAAGTGGACGACTGACGCAGAAGCGGCCGCACGTAAAATCAACACGTAAAGCCAAACTGCACGTATGCGTGCCGGCGCGCGAAACCTTGCGCCCACGTGCCTCCCACATGCGCAGATGGTGCAGGACACCTTGTACGCTGCTGCATTTTCTCTTTGAGCGAAATTAGTTTTTTAACATCACGCCCAATAAAGCTTCCTTGTGTTTGCGTTCCCGTAAGTGAAACTAAAAGACT
This sequence comes from Dermacentor variabilis, assembly GCF_050947875.1. Classification (NCBI taxonomy): domain Eukaryota; kingdom Metazoa; phylum Arthropoda; class Arachnida; order Ixodida; family Ixodidae; genus Dermacentor; species Dermacentor variabilis. The sequence continues at coordinate 779,816 of NW_027460390.1, read as the reverse complement.
TGAAGGTACGCGCGCCAGAACGACCCGCAAAAGTGCTTGCCATTAATGTACGTAAGGCGACAAACGCTATTCTAAAGCTGTCTATCTACTCCAGACAAATATTGGTGCTTTGGCTGCTTCACAAAAGTACGACACGATGTCTACCAAGGCGAAAATGTAAGCTAAGTGGACGAGCGCTGGCGCGCGTCTCGTAAGTTTAATTACTCGGAGGCGCGGCAAAACGCAAGGGGCGCGGGCGCAAGCTTTGACGCGCCGGCAATATGCTTGTAGTTTTGGCCTAATGAGTAAGCCCAGTGAGCGTGCGCTATCGCGTGTCTTTGTGGATGCAAACCACCATTCCTCGCGAAGCGCGGCAGGCACATAGGCGCGTAGAAGCGAGTTTGCGCGCGTCCGGAAGCGTACGTGTGGTCTGGGCTTAATAGCGTAGTCCAATATGGCGGCAGCCATGGCTCCCGCTTTAGCCTGGATTCTCATGGTGGCTACGTTCTCACTTGCGTTGCTCGCCAGGACTATTGAAATGAGCTTTTACTTTCTCTAAACTCACCTGAAACGTTAGTTGCGAGCGCATAGCGTGTCAACTTTCTGGAATCGTTCTGCGATTCCGGTGCCCGTAGACATAATAAGAAGCATCCGCATAGGAACAACATAACATGGAGTAAAGAAAATACTTCTTCCATGCAACATAGCCAAACTGCACGTATGCGTGTCGGCGCACGCATACGTGCATAGTATACATAGTTGGAAATGGATTTACTTGGCTTGGGTACGTTTGGCACGAGGCACCAAACGGCGCCTTATCTTATAGCGTCTAGAGTTACTGTATACATAGTATGCACGTACGTCATTCAAGGATACTCCGCGACTTCCGGTTTACGGCGGCGCCATGTTGGGGAACCTATATATAGGCCTATGCACGCGCCTGTCCATAAGGTTCCCCAAGATGGCGGAAGGTAGCGGAAGCTGACGACAGCAACGGATGTGACGTCACGTGCATACTATGTATACAGGGAACCAGAGTTGGGCATAGGTCCGCCATCTTGCAATCCACATTTGTGCAGTGAAGTCACCTCTCGTTCGCGCAGGGGCTATTTCATTTATTAGACCCTCAAAACCCCAAAGGTATTGCAGAGGGGACCAATTTCACAATCTGGTTGCAGCACTGTGGAAGCTACACAAATTTCTTAGTCAATAGGAAGGCCTAATGCCCCTCGATATGTGTTCATCCGCGCCGCGTCGTCTGCTCAGCGTCTGCTTGCCATCATGTTACATGCTCCATGGTTGGTGAACTGACGCAAAAATGTTTTGACGCCGTTATCATAAGCTGCGTTTACATTCACCCGACAGCAAGGCTTCGCTTTACATATACGCTTTCCCTGCAATTACCTTGCAACCTCCTTAGCAAGCAGTACGAGCGAATGCCCTTACAAATGTTCACTTGCGTCACAGCGTCTGCTCGGTGTCTATTTGACGTCTACTTGGCAATTGGTCGCTACCGTCATCACGTACTATGCTAAAGCATGGTAGTAAATTAATGATGCAGTGAACCATTGGGCTTTTATAGATTTCCACATCGTCAACGCATCACCAATGATGATGCTGTGGCGCCACCTGCTAACTAGAAACCAAACCAGCTTTACGGCTTGGTGCCGTGTCTGCAGTCCTAGCAGCGTGAAAACAAACAGCCGATCTAAATAGTGACGACAAAACATACTTATTCATTTGACCTCAGCTTGACATGAGGCTTAGTGAGGACGGATTTTGCCGCTTGTTTCTCGCTGACAAGCAGAGAGCCAGTAACAAATGCGAATTCGGATCGAAGCGGGTGGTTGGCGCTGTTGCATCTGGGTCGCAAGCCCCAAGGGTAGCGTTGGCCTGGCGGCCTGGGGCACAACTGGAAGCATCCGAAGGTCCTGGCAAAGCATGAGTCGACTGCTAACAGAACAACTTGTTTATTCTAGCATCGCAAAAGAGCGGCGGGTCAGGTCGACCGAAGTGGAGAGACGGGAGAGCACGTTACTCGACGGAAGAAATCGGAGCCTCTCTCGGCGTCCGGAGCAGCTGCTTTTATACTCTCGGAGTTGAGGGCAAGAAGGAACGGCTCGGGATGGGGCGCACGTGACGGCGCCTCTCGGGCACGTTGAGACTAGAAGGTGACGCATCCGCCGGGCCGGCCCGGTCAGACCTCCTCGCTTCACAGTTGGGGAGCTCCTCTCCCCGGCTGCCGCGCTTTGACAAGCGTGGACACCAGCATGCACACACACACACACGCACACACGAAGACACGTGGCATTGAAACATGCCTGGACGCGCTTGGCGGGGAGGCGTTGCGGCAGCGCTGAACGGGCCAAAATGTCCGCCGCTTTGAACGAAGCCCCGGCGTCCGTTGCATCCGCGCCGGCTATACCGCGCGTCGTAGGCGAAACGTAACAGACCGCCCCGCCGGGAGAAGGAGATCCCGATGGTCAGGGGGCTGCATCCGCTGTCCGGAGGGATGTCGCTCGATGATGCTCATGACCGAAGTCGGTCGCCCCTCGGCGTTTCTTGAGCGCAGCGCACAGAGAAGGCCTCGTTCTCACGTTCAGGTTCACACAGGACACTGCAAAGTGACTTCGGGAGAGTTGCCATTTTTGTTCTTGTTCCCAGCAAGCGTTAGAACTACGCCGAAACTGAACCGCTCAGTCAGCAAGCACGACACAATCCTCACTAAGCCTTGCCAGCCTCTTTCCCCTTTTATACTACTGCCTAGTTCCTTACAGTAGTCTAGCAGCACTCAGAACGCGTCCACAAATTGGAAAATTGCACTAGAAAGCACGTCATGACTTTGAAACACTAAACAAAAGCAATATGTTAAAGATCCTGCCTCAGGAAGAAAACATCAGTAACAAATAACTTTGAGGGTGATTCCTACGTTAGGGGCTTCGACTTAAGCCATCGGCGTTACCGTTGAGACTCCCCTTTTTGTAACGCACCTCAAAGGAATATTGTTGCAAAGCGAGGCTCCAGCGCAGGAGGCGGCCATTTATGGAAGAGATGGTCTGCAGCCATTGGAGAGGGCAGTGATCTGTCTCGAAGCATGCGAAGCGGAGACCGCAGCGAGCGACCGTACACCAGCTCAGCTGGCGAAAACCCCGTAGCCGCATGCGGCGCGGTCCTTAATGCAAACATCACCCCAGGCAGACTCAGCTCCCAGTCAGTTTGTTGTTCAAAACACAAGGCTCTCAACACGCGCTTCATGACGGAGTGGAGCTTCTCAACGGAATTCGACTGTGTGTGGTACACTGAGCTGTGTAACAGCTTTACCCCGCACCTTTCGAGAAAGGCTGTCGTCAAAGCGCTAGTAAACACTGTGCCCTGATCTGACTGGATTTCCGCAGGAAAACCAACTCACACAAATATGGACAGTAGTGCATTGACTATCTCAACTGAGCTGAGTTCTTTAAGCGGCACTGCTTCAGGGAACTTTGTCGCTGGGCAGATCACAGTCAAAATGTGTCTGTACCCCGTGGTTGTTACCGGCAGAGGTTCCACTGTATCAATAACGAGCCGTCTAAAAGGCTCCGTAATGATAGGTACCAACTTCAACGGCGCCCTCGATTTGTCCCCTGGTTTGCCCACCCGCTGACAGGTGTCACATGTCCTCACAAAGTGGTCTGCGTCCCGAAAACACCCTGGCCAATAGTACTCTTGCAAGAGACGGTCCTTAGTTTTCTTAACTCCTAGGTGTCCGGTCCACGAACCCCCGTGCGACAAGCGCAACAGATCCTGACGGTAGCACTGAGGCACGATCAGCTGATCGAACTCCACTCCCCTGCGGTCTAGATACTTCCGGTACAGGACCCCACCTCTTTCCACAAAACGAGCATTTTTCTTGGCGATACCTTCCTTGACATTGCAGCGCATGTTTTCTAGGCTGCCATCCTTTTTTTGCTCGGCTATCAAAGCCGACCGGCTGACTTTTAGCAACCTATTAAGTCCATCTGACGTAGGCGCGATGAGCAAATCTGCAGATAGCTCTTCTAACTTTCCCGTGTCGGGCATGTCCTCTCCAGTATCTGGTGCATTCAACGCTACAGGCTCAATTTTATTCAGTTCGGACGTGCTCTGAACATCAGCTTGCTGTGCCTCCGACCCTTTCTCATTGTTCGACAACGTCGGCCCCGCAACTACCGCCTTTGCAGCGAGCTCCCGAACTCTCGCTCTGGTTAAGGCCTGAACGCTAGCCTCACCAAACAAAAGCCCCTTCTCGCGCAGGTGATCGGACCTGTTCGCAAATAGGTACGGGTACTGGGGGGGCAGCATAGATGACACTGCGGCCTCCGTCTCAAGTGCTCCGAAAGGTCCTTCAATAAGCACTTTTGCTACGGGCAGACACACGCTATGAGCTTCCACGGCTTGCTTGATCCATGCGCACTCGCCCGTGAACATATCGGGTTCTACGTAAGAGGGGTGAACTACATCCATCGTAGCTGCGGAATCGCGAAGCACTCGGCACTCTTTCCCGTTCAAGAGGAGGTCTCGCATGTAAGGCTCGAGAAGCTTCATGTTCTCGTCAGTGCTGCATAATGACAAAAACACGACTTTTGTTTTTGTTTCTGGACACTGCTCCGAAAAGTGACCCGGCTTCTGGCACGTATAACACACGCGCGCTTGCCTCGTCTCGAACCGCTTTCTGCGTTCGGCTTCGGCTGCCGCCGTCTCCTTACGTTCGGTCGGACTGCTTTCACTCGCATCCGCACTACGTGTCCCCCCCCCCCCCCCCCCTTGCTCTCATGGGTGTGAACTTCGGCCTCTCAAACTTGGAGCCAAATTCACCCTTTTGACCGTCCTTAGCTCCGCGAGCCCGACGCGTCACAAACTCCTCGGCTAGCTCGGCGGCTTTAGCCACCGTACTAACGTCTGGCCTATCCAAGATCCAGTACCGCACGTTCTCAGGTAACCGACTATAAAACTGTTCCAGCCCGAAACACTGCAGAACTTTCTCGTGGTCACCAAACGCTTTCTCTTCTTTGAGCCACTCCTGCATGTTTGACATAAGCCTGTAGGCAAACTCTGTATATGACTCACTTCTGCCTTTCTCATTTTCCCGAAACTTCCGACGGAACGCCTCCGCTGACAGCCTGTACTTTTTTAGCAGACTCGATTTCACTTTGTCGAAATCCTCTGCCTCCTCTCTCTTCAAGCGAGCGACTACGTCGGCCGCCTCGCCGGGTAACAAAGTGAGCAAGCGCTGTGGCCACGTTTCCTGAGAGAACCCCTGCCTCTCGCACGTTCGCTCAAAGTTAACCAGGAACAAACCAATGTCCTCTCCAAGCTTAAACGGCCGCATCAGGTCAGTCATTTTGAACGATACTCGTTCTCCTGCACCGTGTGCCTGACTTCCATTACGAGTGCGTTCCATCTCTACCTCAAGACGCTTCATTTCCAAAGCGTGTTGACGGTCGCGCTATTTTTCTTTCTCTTTTTGTTCTTTACGTTCGCGCTCGTCTTTCTCTTTTTGCTCTTTTTGCGTCTTTCTCTCCTCAATGGTCTCAAGGCATTCCGACAGCTCGTCATCCTCAGCTTCCAACTCAAGAATAGCCCTTAGCAGTTCTGGTTTTCTAAGTTTGTCTGAGACATCCAGACCCAACTCTCTTGCAAGCTCCAGCAATTTCGGTTTGCGCAACGACTTCCAATGCATGGCTGCTCTGAATGCTGCTTTCTCTACTGCCTACTATTGTCTTGGCGTAAACAAACCCGGCAGCAACGACAACCACAATTAACAGTTCTGTTTCTGACACTAACAAAAGCCTGGCAAAACTCAGAAGAAGAAAGTCCCGCACTCACCAAACCTCGCAGCCAAGAATTCAGCGCAGTCGTTCCGCTGCAGGCAACCAGTCATCACACAGGGCTCGTTGCACTGCTCCCGGATGGTCGTTGTGCTGCTCAGCATACAGTCGACCGCATATCTTCGCTGCTGGCCTCCGTTGTCGCGATCTCACCGCTGGCAAACAGTTGTTGCAATCTCACCGCTGGCATCAGTTGTTGCATCTGGGTCGCAAGCCCCAAGGGTAGCGTTGGCCTGGCGGCCTGGGGCACAACTGGAAGCATCCGAAGGTCCTGGCAAAGCATGAGTCGACTGCTAACAGAACTTGTTTATTCTAGCATCGCAAAAGAGCGGCCGGTCAGGTCGACCGAAGTGGAGAGACGGGAGAGCACGTTACTCGACGGAAGAAATCGGAGCCTCTCTCGGCGTCCGGGGCAGCTGCTTTTATACTCTCGGAGTTGAGGGCAAGAAGGAACGGCTCTGGATGGGGCGCACGTGACGGCGCCGCTCGGGCACGTTGAGACTAGAAGGTGACGCATCCGCCGGGCCGGCCCGGTCGCGCATTTACATTCGCTCGCCTGTGCAGCCGGTCGACTGCAGCGCCGCCCCCGCGGCACCAACGGGAACTATATATCTAGGTAACTTTTCGCCCTAGGGGAGCGTAGGTCCCTAGGTGTCGTGTAAAAAACGCACCTAGCTCCTGAAACGCCCTAGTCCCCATGCGCTCGCTCGCGCGGGGCCCATAGAAATATACCATAGCTACATTCTAGCCACTGTACCATAGCGCAGATAGTATGTGGTAGTATCAGCATGTATCAGTGGGTAGTATTGTTTGTGCCAACTCGCCGGAGTAGCAGAGTAGGCGGTTCATTGTGCGTGCACGCAAGCAGCACGACCACGAACGAAGCGATATAAGGTGGAACGGCGCGTTTTACGGCAATTGAAGTTGTGTGTGTGTGACGCGCTTGGTGTGTGCAAAGAGCAATTTAGTTGCGCGTGTGACGAATGTGTATGCGCAAATAGCACGACCACGAACGAAAGATGGAACATCGCGTTTTGGCGTGCGCAAACAGCAATCGAGTTGCGTGTGTGACGCGTTCGTTCGCGCAAACAGCACGACCACGAACGAAGCGATGCAACGTGGAACAGCGCCGTTTTGCGCAATCTAGTTGTGTGTGTGTGTGTGCGTGGCGCGTTTGTGGTGTGCAAAGACCACGACGACGATCGTCTTCTAACTGCGCCAGAGCAAACCGATTGTTGGATTCTACATAGGTATTGAACGGGCGTTAAACCTAGAGAAACACGGGATTGCGACGCGACTAGCCGCGATGTATAGCACTGTACATGTACGTACGTAAGTTTACAGCACAGACTTAATTCGGAGTGAAGGGACACGCCACGAGTGATTTGTATGTGGAGGTTAACTTATACGTGCATTAATTAGCGGCGGTATAGGAAAAAAAAGGGGGGGGGGCGGGAGCGGAGGGAGGCGGGATTGCTGAGACAGGTGCTCGAAAGCGTTTCCACGCATGTTTTGTCGGTGTACTCGATGAACTCAATGCCGCTTTAAAGAAATTGTGACGAAATGTTGGCATGTGCGTAGTGGCACAGTTTAAAATGTGTCGGAGAGTAAATCCGAAAAGAACCGAAGCATACCATGTGTAAAAAATGTGTGAAAACTACAGCTGCAAGCTTATGTTATGCAGCATTGACCGATGTCGAGATATTGTTCTCATGAACGTAGCATCCATCGCCTTTGCACGCATGTGCTGGCTTCGGCGCACTATCATCAAGGCATTCATCAAGGTTAATAAAACTGTACCCGCAAAGAGTGCGTCGCCCTGGTTTCGGTTCTCAACAGTTTGTAAATTGTGCTTTTTGTTGGCGATTCTCTAGACAAGGGATGAAAACGAAAACTGGCAATTAAAATAAGCAACACGTAGAATATTTTAAACGAAAAACTGTTTCAACATTTCTTTATGTAGCTCTAATTCTAAGGCTCTAAGCGCCACCTATTTCCGGTAGTCAAAATGTGCCATGGCGGCTTCCTGTCAATTGGATGTGAGCGTAGCATGGGAGCTTCAATGGTACATCTCAGCTTTTTTGGTTATCCCCAGCTGTTCCTTATATTTCCTCGTAATAACTCTTTCTTGTACCCAATAGAATACCGAATATGAATCGTATAGAAGCTCAGAGGCTGCACCTGTCATTCACATAGACAGGTAAGGTAGCTGTTCGCGACCACTTTCAACTCATCTGGGACGTACATAATTTTTTTGTTATTTATGCATGCTTAGGCATCATTTTTCACGCCGCCTGAAGTTCTCGCTAAAAGTACGCTTTAAATGCACTGCACGCCTTAAATTGACACCCATCTGTAACGTGTTTGAGCCGTTTTTTATAGCCCATATTTTGCGGACTACGATTTTAACCTCATGCGCACTACCGCCCGTTTGTTCTGTTGCGCTCGCGATATCAATGTTTTTAGATCCAGAAGGCTGCTTCCGCATGAAAAAAGAGACTCGCCGTGTTAGATTGTACACATGGAAAGCGAACGCTGTGACACATTCTTTAAATTGGCCGACTTTGCAAGCGGTGGCATCATTGCCGTCGTCGAAGTGTATATACAGGCACACTATAATAGAGACATACGTATTTACAGTGCCAAATGAACAATTTGGTGTTTCGTCCCTTGGCGCTCTCCTGCTCGGCCTGACAGGCAGGTGTCACGCAGTGCGTTGCACTGAAAGCGCATGAGCATACCGCGAAATCTACGCGAGCGTTTTTATAGACAAATGCTCGAAGATTTCTATCACCAGCTGCCACTTGAAAGTGCGTTTAGCTAGCAGGCCAGCAGTGTAGTGTCTGCGCTTTCAAGCATACACTTGATCATACGAAGATAATGAGACAAAGTGTAAACACATGAATGACAGATTCACTATTTCTTGACACTCGTAAATCCTCAAACCTGCCAATTGTTCGTTAGTGCGTGAAAAAGTGGAATTTTGTGATGTTTAAAAGCAGACATTGGTTCATCCAAACGTGGCTTTGCCTAGGCCGTCGCATTGTATGAATGAATTATCAAATGCATGGGCATTGGAGCAATGAGGTGATGTAGCTGAAAAATGCACCTTTGTTCTCTTTTCACTTTGCCTCGTGGTATTCTGTCTCAAGTTTAGCCATTGTCAAAGCAGCAATTTCGACTGGCACAGCAACACTCATCTGAATGGCATCTGTCAATGTCGTAAGTTGTCATTGCTCCTTTCAGCACATATGTTACATGGTCTTTGACATCTTCAGTACGACCTAAATGTGTTTCACAGCTGTGATTGCCGCAGTGCATATAGAAGCAACGAAGTGATCCCAAATACTTTTGCAGAATAACTGAAATGTGGGCAAGTTCATTCGGATTCATGATTATGGCAGATTTGAACCCAACACTGTGTAACACTACTACACAGACTGGCGTTTCGGGTAGTTGAGACAAGAGTCTTATTAAAACCTCGTTGAGATTTGACAAACTGTTAGCTAGGTGGGATAAAGTAATTGTGATTCAGAATGGTAGCCTCAACATTGAGCACAAGGCAAGAGGTGAGTTTTTTATTGTGATCATTTTCTACAAGCATGCACATTAGCGTTACAGTAGTACAAGCATCTTTGTAGCACATCCTTCCCTGTATAAAAAGGGTCATGTTGCTTACTGCTTAGCTGGTGTTATGCATTGTCCACTTCTATGGTGTTGATGCCCAGGATCTCTACAAAACGGAACCTCTTCGGTACAGTCGTGTGGCTGCTTGTGTTCGTCTCCCCTAGCCAGAGGCATGAAGGGGGGTTCACGGTCACTGACCAAGTCTGATGTATAACCCGACGTTTTGGAACTACACACGGGTTCCTTGTTCACTGAGTAGGACAGGAAATCGTCGTCACTTATGTAGCCAGCATGTGACGTAATGAACATGTGTAAATGGCAGGCATAGTCCCTGGTGTCCGGTTCATCGTAGCTGGCGTCAATTGAACGATTAGCAATTCTAGCAGCCGCCAGGATGACATGTTCTTTTCTTTGGCAACAACAGTGGCATTGTCCCAGTCAATCTTGTGACTATGTTCCTGCGCATGCTCGGCAAATAATAGTCGTGTGACTATTATTTCTTAGATCACATTTTTTTTTTTTTTCGTTTCCATGCCTGACCAGCCGAACTTTCATCGAACCCTTGATTATGCAGCCAGAGGCAGTGGCACTCGTTGTGTCCTGTTTGAGATGAATGGTCTTTTTGTCCGTGTCTATCCACTATCACCTGGGCTTATCTCCTGGCTGCTGAAGTGTGCCTGCATTTTCCAGGTCAACTACTCGGACATTAATGTCTGGATACAAATTGGGTAGATCTTGTATGCCATGCCCAACATCAGAGTAAGTTTTCTGTTTCTGCTTGCACTTTTGCTCATGCACTTTCATTTTCCTCGGGTCCGGGAGTTGTGGAAAGAAGCTGTTTGCAGTAGCTGGAAGTGTAGTCCTAAGCCTTTGGCTCGTAAGCATTTGCACTAGCGAGGAGCTATTTTTCAGAAGGCTCAGTCTATAATCGTGTGTCTTGTAGGCATCACCTGACGTCTCAAGGGAGTTCTTGGATAAGTTTATGGTGGCTTCTGTGAGATCATTGCGCTGTTGGTAGCGTGGACTGCACGCCATTTGTTGGAATTCTTATGAATTCTGCAAACAGCGAGCTGCGCCCTTTTGGAAGCTACAGTTTGTTGCGGTTCACGACCACTACACTATTGCACGCCTTGTGAAAACAAAGAGGCATTGAGTCGCAACCACAGGTCCTGTCAAACTAGCCAGTACTAGCTCAGGATACCCTTACTAGTATTTTGTGACGATGAGCCACCACACCCCTCCAATAGAAAATATGTCCATAGTGAACTTCTGTAACAGCTTTTCTCGGAATCCCAATTGCAGGAGTGTCACCCTTCTCTTAGCCCTGTGGTGCTAGCATGTACGACATGACTTGAAGACATTTGCTGTTTGTATGTATTTACGATGCAGCACTTTGTCATCTTGATAGGCATTTTTTGATTTCAAAGTGGCCTTCAAGTGAGAAGTGCTGGGTGGGTAAGCTCCTGTAGCTTCTTGGGCGCGATGGTTTTATTGCCAAAATATCAACATGTCTTGGACTACATTGTCCTTGTAAAGCCAGAATTCTTTCAGAGTTTGCAACACCTTGTCCAGCTCTTTCGAGTGAAAATGCAAAGTTGGCAGCAGCATTAATCTAGCACTTGTTCTTTCTTCAATTGTTGTAAAGAAGGTGGGGAGAGGCAGCATGCATAGGCTTCAATCTTGGTAGGCCCTTGTGGTGCCTGTTATTCTCCTTCACATGAGAACTTCACAGTGTATCAGCTGCGGGAAAGTCTTTGCCTAAGATGTACATTATGCCTCATAATGCATCAATCATGTGCTCATTTTATAGATTGAGAAACAGATTGTTGCCCCATTTATAGAATTTATCTCGAGCTTGCAAGAAAGAAAGCACTTCTTTCTATATCTGGACATAGCCAGGCATTCTGTCTCTGCAAAATATCTTGAGGCGTATCTGGTAACATGTTGCCCATCGTCTTGCTTTTGGCTGAGCACTGCAACTAGACCACAGCACAAAGCATCAGCTGTGATTAGCAGCTGGTCTCTCATTTTGAGGAGCACCAGCCAAGCACTGGATCTGAAGAAAGTATTTCTTTCCATTTTGAGAATTCTGGAACCTGTGTGGGTTCCAGACAAACCATGCTTTGAAAACAGCATGCTGGACAATGGGTGTAGTGTTTGCATGTTAGGAGCGAATAAACCTAGATAGGTGGTCATGCCCATTAGCAGCAGTATTTCTGGAGGATGGTCTTGGCATGTCTGTGACAGCTTTGAGCTTGTTTTCGTTCATGTGCCCCAAGTAGGATGTTATTGTGATGCCAAACTTACATTTCTCTTTGTGGATGGCAGCTCTTGCACAGTGGGTGCCCTCAAATGTACTGCAGAGGTCGTTGTGTTCATGTTTAGTTGAGCACCAACTGATAACCTCTACCATATGACAAGCAACACATATAAGTTCTGGATGAATATCATTCATATACCATTGTGTTTGATCTGGGGCACACCAGATACCAAATCGCATGAGCAGTTAAAGCGAAACCAACGGAATGGTGCTGTAAAGGTGGTCAAGAACTTTCTGTAATTTTGAGGGATTTGCCAAAACCCTGAATTTGGGCATCAATTTTTCATACACCAAGCTGTGACTTGTAGTATCTGAAGGGTATGGTCTACTGCAGGAATTGGCTCATAGGGCTTGCTTGTTCAGTTTTTGTGTAATCCATAAAAGTGTGGAGTGCTCCTGATGGCTTCGTCACCATAAGCATGCACCAAGGAGTTGGCTCTGTCATAGCTGTCGTAAAACCAGTCTTAAACCTGGAGAAGTTTGGCTTTCGTCTTCTATAAAAGCAGCCATACAAAACAGTGAAATATTAGTGCACAGGACACAGGCTCCAGTTTCAACATTGTCATGCAAGCTGCGCAAAGTATTTGAGGATGCGGCTTTGAATCTCCACAACCATTAACATTCTCAATCTGTCTAAGCACTCGACTTCAGCTTCACAATCACCTCTGTGACCTATTTAGCAAATTTATTTGGAAATAGCAGCATTCTGCCTGATGCACGAGATGGAACTTTATGTTGTGCTAGTCGCCTTACACACTGACCACAGTAACTTGGAGATCACCACCTTCTCGAAATGTCACGAACCACATTGTTTTCAGGGTGAGACAAGCAATCGTGTCTAATTATCATCTGTGACAAAAAATAACTGATGCCTGTGGCAAGGTGCCATTCAAGTGGTTGAGTTCCTCCAGGAGGTAGGGGGTGATACGAGTGAGAACCCTCAAAAGCCAATTATGGCCTTAGCCAAGCAGCCCCAGGTGACATAGTAAAGCTTTTTGGGCACAATGTCATTAGGCACCACCCTATATAATTTATTTGCTTCCACAACATCTGCATGGCTCGCGAGTGTCCGGTGGTAAATTTCTGAAGCCACATCAACCTCGATGTAGTATCCCTAGCTCCAAATACTTCAATCTGCATGCCACTATGTATGGTGGGGGTTACTGGGAAGGAGAATAACGAACAGCTACACATAGATAAAAACTCCCTAAAGGCTGTTATTGTGGAAGGACTGCCCAACATCAACACACGCTATATGATACAAGAATGTTGCTGCTATCAAAGATGAATTCAGTCAGTAATTGAGGATGAAGATAGTTTTACTCAATAGCCTTATAAAAAATGGTAAAAGAAAGCTAACAAATTTGTAACATGTTTTGAATCTTGTCTGAAAAAAAAATCATTAGTATGTCTTGAAATATCTCGCGCAGCCGGTAATCCTGTTCTACTTCTTCATGACCTTCAGGTACGCTAGAGAAGTCTTTCTCATCATTGGGCTAAAAAATGTAGTTGAGCAAAAGGAGTAGACCTAGGTGGCTGACAGGATGGCTCTTCTTTAAGTGCTGTGCGTAGAAGAAAAAAACATGCAAACATCTTCAACACTGTAATGGGCACTATCTGTTAGGGATGAAACATGAAAAACCCTAAGGAAAACATTTAGGTTTGGTGGATATGTAGAAAATACACAGAGACTAAAGACAGTGAAGGACAACGAAAAATGTTTGTGTAAGCTTCTTCACCAATGCGTTTGTTGCCTGTAGACAACACCAGGCAGAACTCGGAAAGCGACCTTCACCCCAAGTCGACGTCAATTCTGCGTGCAATTTGTGCATATTGACACAAAGGTGTGGGGCTCCTGCACTGCAGAACAGCGCGCGCAAAGGTCGGCGTCACGAAAGATAATAAAGTGCGTAAGCTGCACGCTCTTGTTCTGCCCCACCATTAAAGAGAAGCATACATTTTGCAAGACTCTGTCTCCAATCTACATTACATTTTTCGGCGGAGGTGTGGGGTACGTGCTACCACTCGCAGATCGAACGCCGTCTACAAGCCCAGTACGAAGTCCGGTCAAGCTGACTCCCGTGCAGGTACGGAAAGCTGTCGACTTCAAGGACTGCCACCTGAGCATGAGCCTCTACGCAATCAAGTCAGAAGGATGAATACATTGGTTCCACCTTCTTCATCGACCGCCCCGACCGAGGTCGTCCTCAACCAGCCACGAATCCCCACATCCTTCCATGGGGACACCTTTGAGGATGTAGAGGACTGGCTCGATCACTTTGAGCGTGTCGCAGAATTCAACGTCTGGACTACAGAGCGCAAACTACGCAACACCTACTTTGCCCTCGAGGACTATGCACGGACCTGGTTTGAGAACCGTGAGGCAGGGCCCTATCGACATGGGACGAATTCCTACGGCAGCTAATCAGCACATACGGCAGCTTCGATCGCAAGGAGCGAGCTGAATCTGCAATGCAGGCGAGAGTACAGAGGCCGAACGAAAGCGTTGCAATGTTTCTCAAAGGTATGTGCCGACTTTTCCGACACGCAGATCCGTCCATGCCAGAAGAAAAGAAGCTAAGGAATTTGATACGCAGTGTCGAGCAAGAGTTATTCGGTGCCCTAATACGCAACCCACCAAATATTGTTGCAGAGTTTCTCGCGGAAGCCGTATCGATGGAAAAGGCACTGCAGCAGCGAACAAGGCAGAACCGCGACGTGTTGACCTTATCGCGTGATTCTCTCGCTATATCCCTGGACAATATTAATCCCTTGTGGGAGCTCTTTAGGCTTATCGTTCGAGAGGAGCTTCAAAAGCTTCAGGTGGCTCCAGCATCGGTACAGCGACCTGCTCTGTCTGAGGTCGTCCGGGAGGAAATCAGGCAGGCAGTCCAAGTCCCAGAGCGAAGCGAGACACCACAGCACAAGGTACGGCAGCCATAACCTCGTATGTCGTATACAGAAGCTGCACGAAGTTCGTTGTCCCCGATTTTTCGCGATGTGAGCGACGTCCTGGACCTTCTTGGTGTGCGCGCCGTTGAACAAGACACTCGCCTCGTTGCACGCCATTCATGGCTGAAACACACCCACCCCACAAGAGCGACGTATGGCGCTCCGCAGACCGGAGGCCCTTGTGTTTTCATTGCGGTGAAGCCGATCACCTCTACAGGGCGTGTCCCTACCAATGAGCTGGGCTCCGTGAATTTTCACTGAATGCGCCGTGCCCGTGCAATGGTGAATGCGCCCTGGAGATTGACGCATACCTCGTTTGCTTTGCCCCACGATTCCGTGAACCCCGGTCACCGTCACCTGCCCGAAACAGGTCTTCCAGCCCCCTATTCAAGCTGAGAGCAACGAGATGTCGCTCACTCAGCCCAGCCTCCCGGGAAAACCAAGTCCAACAACCTGCGGAGGAAGAGGTCGCTGATGTTGCGAACGCTGAAGATCCTCCACTGCAAGGACCGCGATATGACGTAATTGAGACGCAAAGAAAGCAGTGTAGTTCCGTACCAGTTACCACAGATGACCACGAGGTCATGGCGTTAATCGAAACGGGTGCGGACACGTCTGTTATGAGCCAGAATCTCGCGCGTATGCTGAACAAAGTTTCGACGCAATGGACCGAAACTCAGATTCGTACTGCAGGAGGTCATCTCATAACTCCAATGGGCCGGTGCACGGCACGAGTCAACATTCGGGGCTTCACGTACATCGGCGACTTCGTCAATCTTCCTGAATGTTCAAAGGACCTTATACTCGGCATGGATTTCCTTCAGGCGGACGGTCCATCATCGACCTGCAAGAGTCTAGAGTCAGCTTCACTACTACGCAAGCCATAGCGAACAGTAATGACAACGACCGTGACATCGCGCTTCGCGTAACTGACGATCACATCACGTTGCGACCCAAGAGCAGCATGCTTACCCTTGTCCAATGCGACATGGAGGACGCCGCCGAAGGAATTGCTGAGGCAAACATGCCCCTGCTTCTTGGGCGCCACATTTGTATAGCCAGAGGGCTTCTTCAGGTGCAAAACAAATGTTCAGTCGTTTTGATAACAAACTTTAGCAACGATTATCGGCATGTACCGCGAGGAACAACATGGCCGAACTGAGCTCATTTCTTCACGAAATCACTAACGTTACTGACATTGCCACATTGGAAACCGCATCGTCTCAGCAGTCTGGGTTCCCCAGCCTAAAAGAACGGATTCACGTTAACGCTGCTCTGCCAGACCATCAGAAAGACCGTCTACTGAGTCTCGCGAATGAATTTGTGGACTGTTTTTCAACGTCATCCAAAGTGCGGCGCAAGTGTATCACAAAACACCGCATTATTACGGACGAGTCTGCATGTCCTGTCCGTCAGCATCCTTACAGAGATGCTCCAAGACGACGTGATCCAGCCATCCACCAGCCCGTGGGCCTCCCCTGTAGTGTTAGAAAGAAAGACAACACACTATGCTTCTGTGAAGATTACAGAAAGTTGAACCGTGTCACCAAGCGTGATGTTTATTCATTGCCACGCATCGACGACGCATCGGATCGTCTACAACATGCCAAGTTTCTTTCTTTGTTGGATCTTAAATCAGGATATTGGCTAATCGAAGTTGATGAACAGGATCGTGAAAAAACAGCATTTGTGACACCTGATAGGCTGTATGAGTTCAAAATTCTCCCCTTCGGTCTCTGTTCCGCACCTGCCACCTTTCAGCGGACGATGGATACCGTGCTTGCTGAACTCAAATGGCAAACCTGCGTCGTATACTTAAACAATGTCGTTGTGTTCTCGAGCACGTTTGACGAACATCTCGCATGACTCGAGGGTGTCCTGCGATCCATACTGCCAGCCTCACCATCAAGCCTGAAAAACGCTACTTCGGGTTCCAAGAGCTCAAATTTTTTGGCCATGTCGTTGGTCCTCAAGGCGTCCGACCAGACCCCGACAAGTTAGCTGCCGTCGCTGAGTTTTCACCACTCACAGACAAGAAGGCTGTCCAACGCTTCCTTAGTTTGTGCGCATATTATGGGCGCTTCGTCAAGGGCTTCTCGAGAATTGCTGAGCCTCTAACAGGGCTTACATGCGATGATGCGCCTTTCATTTGGGCGGAGGAGCAGCAGCAATCGTTCAATGAAATGCGCAAGCGTTTGCAAGAGGCCCCGATACTTGCTCATTTCAACGAAGACGCTGACACTGAAATCCATACTGATGCCAGCAATGAGAGTCTCGGTGCTTGTGCAGTGGCAAGCTGGTGCGGAACGACCCGTTGCTTATGCAAGCCGCAGTCTCACCAAGTCTGAGAAAAACTACTCAACCACTGAAAAAGAATGCTTAACGGTTGTGTGGGCAATTGGTAAATTCCGACCCTACTTGTACGGTAGACCCTTTAACGCTGTGAGCGATCAACCACGCCCTGTGCTGGCTTGCCAACCTCAAGGATCCTTCAGGCAAACTAGCCCATTGGAGCCCACACTTACAAGAGTATGATATTACAGTTGTCTACCGATCTGTCAGGAAGCACAGTGACGCCGACTGTTTGTCACGTGCACCACTCCCTACGACTTCATTGGACCCTGACCATGACTTGCCATTTGTCGCCGTTATCGACGCCATAAAGATGGTTGAGCACCAGCACGCTGACGCTGAGCTGCTGCCGTGGATCAAACACCTCCAAGGAGTTGAAGGTGTTTTACCCTGCTTGCTCATGTGCGGCTTATCCTCATACTACTTGCACAACAACGTCCTTTACAGGAAAAACTGCGGAAGCGGCCCCAATACGTACCTCCTTGTCGTGCCGTCGGCGCTACGCCACAACATTTTGCGAGCCTGCCATCATGAGCCATGCGCGGGACACCTGGGATTCGCCAAGACTTTAGGCAAGGATACGACAGAAATATTACTGGCCCCGGTCATATTCTTCTGTGCAACGGTACATGAAGACCTGCCATGATTGTCTGTGCCGCAAGAAAGCACCAGTTAAACCGACTGGCTTTCTCCATCCTGTGGACCTTCCTCAAGCACCGTTCCAACAAATAGGAATGTATCTACTTGGGCCATTCCCAGTGACCTCTTCACGCCACAGATGGATAGTCGTCGCTACCGACTACTTAACCCGGTACGCCGAAACCGAAGCTATTTCGCAAGTAAATTTATATGAAGTGGCCAAGTTCTTTGTACGCCGCATCGTCCTACGACATGGTGCACCGTCTGTTCTCATCACTGACCGCGTTACAGCATTTACAGCGGAACTTATGCAGGATGTTCTCCAGCTGACGCATAGCTCTCACCGCAAGAACACTGCATATCACCCTCAAACCAATGGATTAATGGAACGTCTGAACAGAACACTGGCTGATATGCTCTCCACGTATGTCGACGTAGAGCACAAGACGTGGGACGCGATCTTACCCTATGTGACTTTCGGGTATAACGCTGCTGTACAGGAGACTACATAGCTTACGCTGTTCGAACTTGTGTAGGCGCCACGTCAGGTCAACACTTGACGCCATGCTACCTATGGCTGATAATAGCCCGACCAGCGAACACGTAGAAGAGTTCGTACAAAGAGCCGAAGAGGCACGCCAGCTTGCTCGGCATCGTATCCGGAGCCAACAGCATACCGCCACCCTTTGATACAACCAGGGTCGTTGCGACATCCATTACAATACCGGCGGCTGCGTGTGGGTCTGGACGCCCGTCCGCCACCATGGACTCTCAGAAAAGTTGATCCGCTAGTATTTTGGTCCCTACAAGGTTACACGCCGCCTCAGTGACGTGACCTACGAAGTGGTCCCCTGCAGTTCTGAGCCCAGTTCACTACGTCGTCGTCCTCCCGCTGAAGTTGTTCGTGTAGTGCGCATGAAACCCTACTATACGCATACCTGAATGCTGAGATGCACCTGAGGAGCTCCATTTCTTATGTAGCTGAAAGAGCTTTTTGAACCGAGACGGTCGCTCTTCTCATGGGAGGCAATTGACACAAAGATGTGGGGCTCCCGCACCGCAGGACGGCGCACGCAAAGGTCGGTGCCACTAAAGACGATGAATTGCGTAAGCTGCACGCTCTTGTTCTGGCCCGCCATTAAAGAGAAGCGTATATCTTGCAAGACTCTTGTCTCCAATCTACATTACAATGTAATCGTTGTCGGGTGTAAAATTAAGCTTTATATTGCATGTTTTACACATTACTCATCTGATGCCTTAGCAGCAAAGGTTTTTCCTCTGCCTTTCTTGTAAAAAAATTTTGGGAAGTGCCCACGTGCATCTACTTTTATTTATTTTTTTTTTGTGCATGGCACATGTGCTGTTGGCCTGGAACTGATTCACAATGGTATTAACAGCCATAGCGTTCAGGGCCCCGTGTCGCTGAAAATCCAGCAGTGGTGTTGGCGACCTTTTCCATATGAGAAAATTTATCCCGAACCATGCATCCTGATTCGTGCAGGCCCTCCACGTGGCATATAGGCGTTACTGAACTAATTAAAATTCTCAAAGTATAATGTGTCAAAATTTCATAAAGTATGGCTTGCACACAACTTTGAGACATGATAGCGTTGGATTGTAATTTGAATATGCGAGAAAACATCATTCTGTTGTGCGGAAACTCAAACACAAACCCCTTTTCCAGCTGCCATTTCAGGTATGTCTTAGGAGTGGCATGCCCCAGAAAGCTCGCCTTCGTGCATAGCGTTTGCCACCAGCATTTCAAGGGAAACATTACAGAAGCATAAGCTGCAGTTGCCCAGAAGCGTGAGAAGCAGCCAGGGATCTTTTAATGCTATCGTGTTCCGCTCTTAAAGGCGCAGCTTAAGTGTCCTCCAACCTTTTTTTTTTTTTTCGCTGTTTGGGGACTGCCTTCTTGAAGGTGTTGCTTCGTTTCCTTTCTGCTGTAGGGTGAATGCAATATCTGCTTTGAACAACAGCAAAGCCACGTTTTGATTGCACTTGATGCTGGCCGCACTAGCGCGGCATCTCTCCTATCCAACAGTTCACTATGATGTTATCACTGAAATAGAATACACAGGAAACCTTCGTGTACCACTTCATCTACCTCGAAGTAATATGCCATAGCTCTATGATCATATCCTTAACATCCACTACTTTCTTGGATTCATTTCAGATAGCTGGAATGTACAGACTAAAAAAGCTCGGAAGCGCTTGCACTCTTTGGAGAATTTTGTATGAGCATTTTCAGGCTGTTCTGGTGACAATAAAATATACTGGCTCTCCTGTAATCGAGAATAGATGTAAGCATGAAATGGCTGCCGACAAAGCAGATTGATTGTAGATGTTACTAGCCACAATCTTAAAATGGGTGTAGCGCACATTCGCAATGGCACACCCCACCCCCCCGCATCACGCAACTGTACACTGGTCCATATGGAAGCAAGTTCCCTGTCAAAGACAGAACCCCATTGCAAGTCTCGTCATGGTCCACCATATGCGCCGTGGACCTCGCGGACTGCTGGCATTGAAAAGAGCACAAGCAACTGTGTCTCAGTGCCAAAAAATGACAAGTGTACAGTGCCTTGTATCTGCCTCTGAACGTTGCTATTAGAAGTGACAAATAAAACTTCAGCATACTAGAAGTTACAGCTTGAGTGATATTGTGAGCAAATATTTAGAACTCAAAAGCAATATTTTTTTAACATGTTTGGGAAGTAACTAGCATATGTATTGCAGTCTTGACTGTTTGCCCGGATGAGCTGGTTTGAGTGCCAGGATAATGGCTCTGGCTTTTGGTTAATTGAAGGTGGCTGACAACAGGAGCTAAAAGCATTTCATGCTTAAAATGTCTGAAGCAGTGGCACTGTTCGGTTAGTCAAGGACCTCATTTCATGGCCCTCATTCTGACACCTTCGAACACTGTTTCTGCCTTTGTAACGCTTCCTAGAATTTGTCCTTCAAATTCTTATGTGAAAGAACCATGCATCAATTTTGGCATATTTCTCAAACTGTACGAGCAGAATTGCTGCTGATTTCATAAATACAACCTGTAAATCAATACAGCAGAATTGTTAGTTGAAATATGTAATCCAAATCAAGGAGCCATTCTCAAGACGATGTTCCCGCTGGCACTAATGCGTGTCATTCCTGGCGTTGGTGAAATCTTTATTCTACATTATAAAGCATGAAACGTTCGCACATGCTCTTATTTCCTTGTTTTTTGGGCTTTGCTGTTTCAAGGAGCTTTGCCCTTTGAGTGGCAGCAGCCTGATTGACATAACTTCTGACTCACGTATTTAACATTTTTGCACGGATTGGTCAAGGAGTAGCCAGATTTTGAGAAGTACATCTTTAGCAGAGTCTATAGGTGCTGGCTTTTGGTGTGGAGAGACAAGCAGCTTCATAGCTTCCCTCCTGTCTCTTGTCATTGTGTCAGCAAACTGAAATGAAAACTCTCGAAACAGTATATTTGTTAATGAGGAATCTTTGCAAGGCACATTGTGAAGCACATGCCGATGAATTGCTTCAACCTTTTACATTAAACAAATTATGCCATGTGCTGTCAAGAGGCAAATAAAGCTGTTTGCTTTAAAAATTAACAATAATCTCCACAGTTTGTGAAGTGATTGAGATATTGTTACCCAGTACCTTCAACAAAGATGTTATGGGAAACAGTGCAAGGAACTAGCATACTTACACTAATTGCATGTATTTGGCGGAGTTGTGTGGGAGACAAGATAGCCAACCAATTTTCCTTTAATGCATGTGAGCTTTGTCATCTTCATGGTGTAATGTAATCTTTTCAGGTAGCAGATAAAGAATGTGTGGCAACATGAAATGGCCTTTGATGACACAGGCGAGTAGTGGATGCCACACTTCAGTTCTAATTAAAGTTACATCAGCACAGAGCATGTATGCTACGACCAAGTTGGGTCCATACTTTGGATTACCGTGTACAGTGTCACTCTCTTCTGCATTGCAGAAGATGGAAGCCAGTGTTTCTTTGCTGTTGCTATTTCAATTTAGTATATTTTCATGTTTTCATGCTCTGCAATATACAGCCAGAGGTTGCACGGTCTTGAAATGAAGACTACTTTTTGTGTTTTCAAGATAAAATTTTAGCTATAATAAACGGAATTTCCAAAAAACAAATTTTATGTTTGGCCTGCCTTCTTTTGGGTGATCAGACATGGGAGCTATTGAGGCATCATGGCTCATACGTGCTGCCTTTATGCTTGAGAGGTGTGTGCACAATGCTCCTTACATGTTGAAAAAAAAAAAATGGAGACCATCCATAATTGGTCTTGGGTTGCTTTCTTAGCCACAAGTGCTATCTGAAAATATAGCTGCTTTTTGTTACTCTTTCTGGCGGTGCGTTCTAGATACATAAAAATTATGATGGACGTGCATGTTCAGTGTGATTGCAGGAACGAAAAACTTTACTGAAAGATCCTTTGCAAGAGATGCAAGTGCTTGCCCATTTCATGAAAAAAAAAAGGCTTTGTTTTCATTGTATACAGTAATCTAATGGTCAGGCAGACTTGATCACAAAAGCAAAGAGAGAAATTCAAAGCCTGCTGACCACATCGTAACTGTCTAGTGCATAGACAGCACTTGCACGTTGGCCAACAGCATGGGAAAGGAGAAAGAGATTGCCATGAAGCACATGTGGTGAAAAGGAGAATGAAGCAAAAATTGGTAGCATTCAGAAAAAGCTAGATATTCTTGATGAGAAAACTGAAACATTGGACAAATAAATAATAGCAAACTTTATCAAGTCTTACCGCCGTATTCAGCAATATGTATTGAAGCTCATGCTTGACTTGATATAAATGACGCATGGTGTGAACGCGCCCAAGATGCTCATTGCGTTTCTTTTGGTGTGTTCATGACAGGCGTCATTTAAATCGAGTCAAGCATGGGCTTCAAGTTAAGATGCATTTATGAATACGGGGGTTCGTGTTGCGGCATGGTGAGGCTCTCTGGAATGAAGACTTCATGAACTAGAGAATAGATGTGCCCGTGAGAACCTACTTTTACGTGTTATCGCAGACATCTGAATCACAGGAGCAGTCTGAAGCATGTGATAGGTTTGTGAAGACTTTCCGAGAAACGTGCATGGGTTTTCTCTGCAACAGTTTGCTACAATCGGGGGTATGACTCATTTTACATTTCCTGATCACCTTGCATATTTCCGCACAATGCTTTCGTCATTACTGTTCAGTGGTTCAGTGGCACTGAAAAGGCAATACAGGCATGAATGTCAAAAGAGGCACTTGTAGGCAGGGTAAATGCAAGATTACCTTGTTTACATGTCCATAGTTTGTGCTTACAAAGAAGGCAGAAGAAGGATGCCAGGAAAAAAAGCATTTCGTCTGAGGTTGCTCTCATTATGAAGCTGTTTACAATGATGAGAACTAAAGACAAAAAGTGTGGTCCTAATGAATGGACACATTCTCCCAGTTGCAATTCATAGTTTAAGATATTGAGGGACTTCAATCGCACTTCAAAAAGAAGTCCATGATCAATAAACAGTGCAGGAAGCCAGTATAACAGTTTTCATTGACAGTGAATTGGCCCTAGGATATGATCCAGTTTGCATCTTCAATAAAATGGCTATTGATTGGCTACTATTGATCTGTACAATAAGTGCAGCACGCAGTACCATTTATGCCTTGGGCCTCACTTATGCCATGTCAAAATTGTGGAAATACAACAGATTCATAAAACCAGCTCTCTTTATCACCTTATCTTAGGGAGGTACTTGTCAATGTTACAGTGCAGAGCACGAACATTTCCTTAGGAGAAACCTTCCAGTTATTTATGAATTATATGGGAGAGGTTCATTACCTCTTGAAAACTGTTCTGCATAACACTCTTGCTTCTTCACACATCTATCATGATCCGTCAAATACGGGATAAGTTGGGTGCTGCAGATAAATGGTTCCTGCAGAGCCTAAAGCTACAGCATCAATAGGTAGCTAAATTTTCATTCTTCAAGTTTGGTCCAGTTCTCTGAAACATAGACATAGAACTGAAACTGTTCAATCTGAGTACCAATATTAAATGTGTTATTTTGGGGCTTCAATGATTTGCTGAAGTTGATGGAAAGTGAAGGACTGTATAAAAAACATGGCTGTAAGGTCAGCTATCATCTTCTGCGCATAAACTTTCAGATACTGCACTAAATATAATCTAAAACACATGAAAAGTTTTTATACATTAAAGTACAGCCACACTGGATCACGCTAGCATCATTATCATATGTCACTGGTGTGGCACTTCAACACAATGTGGGAACTACCATGGCTCGTACAATGCTCCGAAGGATACATTGCAATAGCGCAACTATGCTCAATGGCATTTGAACTGTTTCTTGCAATTTACAACTTCTAGCCATGCACTTATTCATTTATGACTTGGATGGTCGTGAAGCCTAAGTGCTTTTCTACCTAGCAATACTGCAAGCTTGTCTGCTGACACTAGCTGCACAAAAGAGCAACAGTAGCTTGTGCTCCAGCAGAACTTGAGGGCGGATTACAAGTTCTTGCCACACTATAGATGAGAAATATGAACATACTCCCAAGCTTCAATATCTTAGCCGGTGTAAAGCTGCAATACAGGTACTGCATTCCCTTAATTGCACTGCTTACAGCTGTCAAACTATACCTCTGGTGCTATGCACATTTTGGGGATGGCAAGAAGTTCCACTAGACAAGGTATCAACCACACAGGCATTTAAAACATTGAGTTAAGGGTGTTTAAGACTGACTAAACACAATTTGCCACTTGGCTTGGATCTCGATTCCTTTCCCCTCTAGTGTCATTGACTGTAGAGCCACAACAGGAGTAGAGTAGCAATGCTTTGTTGTCTTGCCTGTTTACTAATAGCAAGAAACTACGCTCTAGCACTGTAGCATAATCAAAGAACAAAAGGTTAAGTGCAAGCTTGATCAACCAGCTCTCCAGTAGTCTGGGCCCCACGTCAGAGGGTATCGTCGTATGGTGTCAGGACTACAAAAGTGCATGAAGACTACTGGAGGCTCCAGTTTCAGTAGAAGGTAGGGGATAACCCCTAATTAAGGGTAAGCCTTTGCTTTTGACAATGATCGGCCAAATTTAATCACGATTTCCCACTTCTCCGCCGGTGCAGAAATGCCATCGTCCTTTTAAGATTGACCACATTACAAAAACGTACGTACGTACGTACAGTCCTATACACTGCGGCTGGTCGCGTCGCAATCCCGTGTTTCTCTAGTTTTAACGCCCGCGCAGTACGTATGTAGTACTCAACAATCGGTTTGCTCTGGCGCAGTTTTAGAAGACGATCGTCGTCGTGCTCTTTGCGCATCACAAACGCGTCACACACACGCACGCACACACACAACTCGATTGTGCAACACGCGCTGTTCCACCTTGCATCGCTTCGTTCGTGGTCGTGCTGTTTGCGCGAACAAACGCGTCACACACGCAACTCGACTGCTTTGCGCACACCAAACGCCAAAACGCCATATTCCACCTTCGTTCGTGGTCGTGCTATTTTGAGCATACACATTCGTCACACACGCAACTTAATTGCTCTTTGCACACACCAAGCGCGTCACAAACACACCACCCACCCACACACACACACACAGCTTCGATTGCCGTAAAATCCGCTGTTCCACCTTGGTATCGCTTCGTTCGTGGTCGCGCTGCTTGCGTGCACGCGCAATGAAACTCCCACCCTGTTGCTCCGGCGAGTTGGCACAAACCCTGCGCTAGCGCATATTTCTATGGGCCCCGTGGCGCGCGCATGGGGACTAGGGCCTTTCAGGAGCTAGGCGCGTTTTTTACACGACAACTAGGGACCTAGGCTCCCCTAGGGCGCAAAGTTACCTAGATATATAGTTCCCGCTGGCGCCGCGGGGGCGGCGCTGCAGTCGACCGGCTGCACAGGAGAGCGAATGTAAATGCGCGGCCCGGTCAGACCTCCTCGCTTCACAGTTGGGGAGCTCCTCTCCCCGGCTGCCGCGCTTTGACAAGCGTGGGCACCAACATGCACACACACACAGACGCACACACGAAGACACGTGGCATTGAAACATGCCTGGACGCGCTTGGCGGGGAGGCGTTGCGGCAGCGCTGAACGGGCCAAAATGTCCGCCGCTTTGAACGAAGCCCCGGCGTCCGTTGCATCCGCGCCGGCTATACCGCGCGTCGTAGGCGAAACGTAACAGCGCCAGTATCTAGTAGCGATGGTTGGCGCTGTATGGGCGCTGCCATGTTGCCACTGTTAGGATGGAGTTTCATGTGACTGCGCTTGACGAATGGAAACAGAGCGGCACGTGAAAAACAGAAGCCCAACTCTGGCTCTGCGGGAGCCATATCATCCTTGCGTTTGCGTTCCCGTACGTTAAATAAGAGTCTTGAAGGGACGCACACCAAAACGACCCGCAAAGGTGCTTGCATTTAACGTACGTAACGCGACAAACACTATTCTAAAGCTATAGTCTCCAGACAAATATCGGTGCTCAGACTGCTTCACAAAAATACGAAACGATGTATACTAAGGGGAAAATGTGAGCCAAATAGGACGCCAAATTGGCGCGCGTTTTGTAGGTTCCAACAAGAGTGTACTAGACAATGATCGAGTGGGCCCATAGAGTTTCTAAATAAATACCCTAGAGGGAAATGTGGCGCTAGTGTCTACGGGGCCTCTCCTGAGCGTTGCCTCAACCTACAGGGAAATGATGGGAAGTACAGGCTTCGGATTAACTTCGATCTTTAGATTAGTGGTGTTTGCTTGCGGCGCAGTAAACGAAGCTATAACTCAAATGTTAACGCGTAAAATCTAATTTTATTTCTGCAGCATCTCATATAATGCACAACACATTACATAAACTTTGTATGACTGAGATTGAATCACGGTTTACCACCAGGGCACACCAGGATATGCATTCTGCAATTCTGTTCCCGATTTAGCGCCAGAGAATAATTATTTATTAATTTTACAACAGTAACAACCGTGCATGTTTTTATATAAACATACTCATCAAGTATTTATGGAAATAAAAGATTTGTACTGGGAGAAAGTGTTGTGCCTTTGACAGGAATGCTACAAGTGTAGTTTGTTACGACGCCTAGCTGCTCGTTGCGAACGGGAGACTTTTCTCGCAGACGACAGGCACTTGTGAACTCTCTCGCTCTTTCGAAAGGCTGCGTCGGCTGTCACGATTGCTGAATGTCTTCAAATACTTTTAAGCACATCTGCTGCAATGCTAGCTAGGACGCTTGTGGCCTCCTACGAGTATGCTTGATTATATTTTATATTGACGTATCGCTTCCGAAGCGCTCGCCAGCAGCTGTTATGGCGTGGCTTTGCACTTACCCATTTTTGCGACAGCAGACTACAGCCAGGAAGCAGCAACCTTTTCTACCACAACTAAGTTTGTGTTCTCAAATGGCCTGAAACACACATTTCAGTGAGCACGTAAACGAGCAATGCGTAATGAAGCCCGCAATCAAATTTGATTGTCAAGCCACCAGAAGTACAGCTGTCTATGTCTTGTATCAGTAATGCCTTCTTTTTGCTCTTCTGAAGTTTCATAAAGCACGTAATGCTACAGCGCCAACCTAACACACTTAACAAACCAAGGTCAAAAAGGTCAAAACACTTTCTTTTAAAGTTTACGATGCCGTCGCTTTCTCGTCAGGGCTTCGACACATCATCATCATCATCATGTTTTATGTCCACTACAGGACGAAGGCCTCTCCCTGCGATCTCCAATTACCCCTGTCCTGCGCCAACCGATTCCAACTAGCGCCCGCGAATTTCCTATTTTCATCGCTCCACTGAGTCTTCTGTCGTCCTCGATTGCGTTTTCCTTCTCTTGGTATCCATTCTGTAACCCTAATGGTCCAACCGTTGTCTAACCGGCGCATTACATGACCTGCCCAGCTCCATTTTTTTCCTCTTGATGTCAATTAGAATATAGTCTATACCCTTTTGCTCTCTGATCCAAGCCGCTCTCCTTCTGTTTCTTAACGTTATGCCTAGCAATCTTCGTTCCATCGCTCTTTGCGCGGTCCTTAACTTGTTCTCAAGCTTCTTTGTTAGTCTCCAAGTTTCTGCCCCATATGTCAGCACTGGTAAAATGAACTGATTGTACGCCTTCCTTTTCAATGATAATGGCAAGCTCCCAGTGAGGAGTTGGCAATGTCTGCCGTATGCGATACAACCGATTTTTATTCTTCTGTGACTTTCCTTCGCATGATCAGGGTATCCTGTGATTAATTGACCTAGGTAAACGTACTCCTTCACAGACTCTAGAGGCTGACTGGCGATCACGAACTCTTCTTCCTTTGCCCGGCTATTTACCATTACCTTTGTTTTCTGCATATTAATCTTCAACCCCACTTATACTCTCCCTGTTAAGGTCCTCAATCATTTGTTGTGACTCGTCTGCATTGTTGCTGAATAGAACAATGTCATCGGCAAACCGAAGGTTGCTTAGATATTCGCCGTCGATCTTTACTCCTAAGCCTTCCCAGTTTAATAGCTTGAATACTTCTAAGTGCACGCAGTGAATAGCATTGGAGAGATTGTGTCTCCCTGTCTGACCCTTTTCAATATAGGTACCTTCCTGCTTCCCTTGTGTAGAATTAAGGTAGCTGTAGAACCTCTGTAGATGTTTTCCAAGGTATTTACGTAAGCGTTCTGTACTGCTTGATTACATAATGCCTCTATAACTGCTGGTATCTCTACTGAGTCAAATGCCTTTTCGTAGTCTATGAAAGCCATATAGAGAGGCTTATTGTACTCTGCGGATTTCTCGATAACCTGATTGATGACATGGATGTGATTCATTGTAGAGTATTCCTTCCTGAAGCCAGCCTGTTCCCTTGGTTGACTAAAGTCCAGTGTTGCCCTTATTCTATTGGATATTATTTTGGTAAATATTTTATATAATACTGGGAGTAAGCTAATGGGCGGATAATTTTTCAATTCTTTAATGTCTCCCTTGTTGTGTATTAGTATAATGTTTGCATTCTTCCAGTTTTCTGGGACCCTTGCAGTCAATAGACACATCGTATAAAGAGCCACCAGTTTTTCAAGCAATATGTCTCCTCCATCTTTGATTAAATCGACTGTTATTCCATATTCTCCTGCCGCTTTTCCTCATTTAATGTCTTGCAAGGCCCTTTTGACCTCATCGCTAGTTACAGGAGGAGTTCTTGTATCCTGTTCATTACTGTTTCTAATCGAGGTATACTGACTCCTCTGGGTACT
Source organism: Dermacentor variabilis (assembly GCF_050947875.1). Lineage (NCBI taxonomy): Eukaryota > Metazoa > Arthropoda > Arachnida > Ixodida > Ixodidae > Dermacentor > Dermacentor variabilis. The sequence continues at coordinate 750,826 of NW_027460390.1, read as the reverse complement.
GTACAGGTCAGTATAGAATTCTTCCGCTGCTTTTACTATATCTTCGAGATTGCTGATGACATTACCGTGCTTATCTTTCAGTGCATACATCTTGTTTTGTCCTATGCCAAGTTTCTTTCTCACCGATTTCAGGCTTCGTCCATTTGTTACGGCTTCTTCAGCCTTTCTCACGTTATAATTTCGAATATCCCTTATTTTCACCTTGTTGATCAGTTTTGACAGTCCCGCGAATTGTATCCTATCTCTTGAGTTGGACACTCATTTTTTTGTCGTTTCTTCATTAGGTCCTTTGTTACTTGGGAGAGCTTGCCTACTGGTTAGATTGATAGAGATCTCTCATAGAGCCCACACGTGACCTACTTGAAACAACGTCTGACAGGAATCTCCCAGCTTTTCAGGTTTCTGGGCAGAGAGACTTGGGGAATCTCAGTGCATGCAATGTTGGAATTGTACAGGGCTCTGTTTATGGGCTTCTTGAGATACAGTTTGCCCGTACTGACCAACACTTACCAGACAAATCTTCATGCTCTACAGGCTATTCAAGCTCGGGCTCTCAGGGTTTGTCTTTGTTTGCCAAAATGCACATCGACAGTAGCGACTATTGCGATCACCCGAGACCAACCCATACAAACACACATTGCGGTGGAAGTGTTGAGAGTGCACACTAGGCACGTTGCCCGTGCCCGTTCCCACCATCTGGCAACACTACCGTCAGAAAGCGCAGCATCATTTTGTTCTACGATTTCGAATTATTACACCTGCCTTCCATCAGGCTTCAGCCCTGCAACTAAGCCACCGATTCCTCCATGGTGTTTGGCTCGACTAGCAGTGCACCTCAACATACCAGGAATCAGGAAAAAATCTGAGCTGTCATCACCTGCTTTAAACAACTAATTCTGCTCCTTTTGCACGAGAGGTACGCCGACCACGTACATATTTATACTGATGGATCGGCAACTATCCAGTGTTCCTCTGGAGCCGTGGTTTTCCCAGCTAAAGCCCCCACGATCAGGTTCAAGACATGTCACCCAACGACACCGATGGCTGCGGAACTTGTAGCTTTTCGCGCTGCACTTCGTCTCGTCAGCCAAGAACAACCTCGAAGATAGCCAAGAACAACCTCGAAGATGGTCAATATTCAGTGACTCGAAGGCAGCACTGCAGCCTTTGCTATCAGCCCTGCGGTGTGGACCACACGAACTGATATATGAGATTAGAGAACTAATCCATACCTTGACTGAGAAAGGACACCACGTGACATTTCAGTGGCTTCTAAGTCACTGCGGCGTCATAGGAAACGAACACGCCGATAACGCTGCTCGGTCGGCTCTTCAAGGCAGCGAAGAGGAGCCGATATCATTATCAAGGACAGATGCCGCAAGAAAACTTCGAATACTCAGCCGAGATATCACGTTTTCCATGTGGAATGCAGGAAGTTTTCAAAACAACCGGCTGCACAACCTGGACTCTTCTTTACGCCTTTGCATTTCAGCTGGACTCTGCCGTCGCGAAGGTACCCTGCTTTGTCGAATATGGCTATAGGGGTGGCGTTCACCAAGTCTTTTGCTTTCCAAATCGGATGGGCCGACGACGCCTCGTGTGATAACTGTGGCAACGAAGAGACTCTTCAGCACCTTCTCTGTGACTGTCCTCGCTGTAATTTACAGATACGATCGCTCGCAAACGCGATAGGGCGCTTTGACCGAAGACCTCTAACAGAGGAACTTATATTAAAACGCCGCCATCACAAGCCATCGCAGCAGATGGCGACGAGGGCACTGTTGCAGTTTTTAAGGGCTACAGAATTGGACAAGCGGCTGTAGCATGAACAGTGTGTGCTGCAAGTGCTACTGTGCTGTGCGGTGACAGTGTGCGGCGACAGTGACCAACTGTGATTGTATGTCTGTGCTCCTTTCTTTCTTTATCTTTACTTTGTTGTCACTTTACCTCCCCCTCCCCTCTTTCCCCAGCGTAGGGTAGCAAACCGGATCTTCCCCTCTGGTTAACCTCCCTGCCTTTCCCCTTTCTTCTATCTCTCTCTCTTTCTCTCTCTTGCCTACTGGTTGCCTTGGTGCCTTGCCTCCCACTTCAATTGGTGCCAACCTAGTTAAGGGGCCGCGGGATCGAATCCCGGCCACGGCGGCCGCATTTCGATGGGGGCGAAATGTGAAAACACCCGTGTACTTAGATTTAGGTGCACGTTAAAGAACCCCAGGTGGTCGAAATTTCCGGAGTCCCCCACTACGGCGTGCCTCATAATCAGAAAGTGGTTTTGGCACGTAAAACACCATAATTTAATTTTTAACCTAGTTAAGGTTTCATTTGACACGACACCGCGACACAAGCATCGGCCCAGCCGCTGGCCCTAAAGCCCCTTCATACACGTTTCCGCCGACCAGCGCGTGGATGGAGGGGCTTTAGCCGGCCCAGCGCGCTATCGCTATTTCGAGCAACAGAACAAAGGCAGAGAGCTTTGCGTCGCACTATCTTACTGCGGGTTATAGCAGTTGCGCTTGGAGCGAAACCAAAAATGCCAAAAAATACCTGTAGGCTAGTTCGCCAGTCAATAGAATACCAATCCGTAACCTGTACTTTCCATCATTCCCATGGGCCGTGTCTGCTGTGCCCGGGGCACAGCAGACGAAAGGTGCCCGAAATGTCTACGTTCACCCATGACGTCACGTCCGCTATAACCCATGATGTCACATCCGCTCATTTCCATGGCGTCTGTCTTACGGAGCCGGCTGCGCTGCGAAGCGGTTCGTATTCCGTGCCCACTTAGAGCGTGAGTAATTCATCTTTCCACGCTATATGCGTGTAATAAAGGATTGGGGCTGTGAGCTGTTTGATGCGTTACCATTAGGTACCTTGTGCGCATATTTTGCCTCATGGCCGCGTCAAATTGCAGCCGGCATGTGGAATGGGCCGTGGCATGTTATATGGAACTGCTCATGTGAGTGGTATTGCCTCCGTCAGGATCGTCAGTGCGTGCACAGAACCATTCAGTAGTCTGATTCAGGGGAGGGTGCGCGTAAGAACGAGGACGTAAGAAAACACTGGCATGACGAGCTGTTCCGTCAGATCGCGTTACATCGCGCTTTTTTTCTAAGACCATCTCGCTCGAGCGAGAGGATCTTAGAACAGCGTTATTATTACTGCTTTTTTACAGCTTTGCTGCGGCTCATTTAATGATCACCTGCATTCTTTTAATAATACAAATGGCATCGCTCCGCGGAAGAGCGTCTCTTGAAGTTTCCAAACAAGAGCCAATGCCGCCGTGCCTGCTGCATACACGCTTACCTTTCCTAACGCAGCTAAGACGCGGCACTAGCTCTGCTACTGCGTGATACAGGGTCACTGTGATAATAAAATTAAAAAGAACAAACGAAATTAATGCAGAAAATGTCAAACGTTGCCAAGCGTGATAAACGGACCTGCCTCGCTAGATGAGTTGAAGAAATCGGCGTCCTGAAGTCAGCTTCGCCGCAGTATACTAGTGTTACGCGGTGTAGCATGTCAGAACTGAAGAGTGACCGCTTTTTCCGACATATGTGTTCCTTAATAATGTACTTGTGGACCTGCCGTCTCCTATTACATTACGCGCGCCGAGGCGCCTAAGTGTACTGGCCGGCCTTCAGCGCTATTTCGGACGTGGCTGTGATGCTTTGAACCATTGGTTTGTCGACCTCGTAAGCCAGTTAATGTTTACACGCTCATTTTTTTCTTAACTGTTGATTTCTTCCATAATAGCTACGTAATTTCGTAGTTTCCTGTTCAACTGCTTTGGTCATATGCGAGTCAAGGTGTTCTCTTTAGCCGAGCGCAGTTTTCGCAAGCGAAACGACGCTTTTGCATCAGCATATAGTGCCGTCGCCCTTTTACAACACAGTCAATCAATGTCATTTTGTATGTCACTGGGAAACCGCCGAACGCAGGGAACTCACTCGCATGCGGGGAACTGCATAACTAGCCACTGGATTAGCGTTCCTCTTGGGAAGCTGCTTTGCATCAAAGGCCAGGTACCCTTGCTATGATTCACCGCAAAACATGTATGTCTAACTGCTTAACATATTTGTATTGCGGTGAAGCTAACCTTACGGAACCGAATTTCGCAACGCTTTTTAGACTCCTGCATCTCTACCAGCCACTACCAAACGCTTGCCGGTACGTTTCTTGGCAAAGGTCCAGCTATATCTCCCCTGTTGGAAGTGGAGGGGGGGGGGGGGGCTCACGTATATGAAAACTGCCAAGGAAAGCAGTTGCCCTGATGAAGGCACGCTCCCCTGTCGAAACATTTGCACCAGCCTGTTCGACCACCGTTATCACCGCAACATCTTTGTGTGTTGCGGTGAAGCATGCCGATATTGGGAAAGATTTACGTGAATCTCGAATGTATGGTTTCTGTCAGCGACGAACCTAATGTTCTACTCTCAACAAAGCAGATTTTCGCAGCAGGATGCATGATGTCTTGAGAACTTTTGTTGGCTAAAGCCATACATGCCAGGTTAGCTCTTGTCACAATAATACGCTTTACCGCAATACACAAGAGGCCTCGCTGCAGGACACGCCCGCCGTAGTTAGCCAAAACCTTACGTGACCGTTCACTGCAAAACGCCTCCTGTATTGCGGTGGATCGTAATAAAGCACATTTGTCAGTTTAGAATGTTTCGCTTTTGTAATATTATGACTCAGTTTAATGAGAACATGTATTCACTGCTAAAAACATCCACATTAAAGTAGAGATATGAACACTGATGGCAGCCTGTGTTATGTTTTATCCCTTTACTTTTTTGTATACCTGTCACGCTGCCATTATTAAATTTTCCTGTACTTTGTAAGGTGCTGACGTACATAACATTACATCACAAGGAGCCACTGTGTAATTACTGTTCAAGGACCAGTGTGATGGCTTTTCTCAAGAAAGGTTTATGTTGTTGGGAAGGTTTTTTTTTTTAGAGAGGTAGCTTTCTGAGAAGAAATCAGATTTCAGGAAATAGACCTCAATGGCACAGTAATCTTGGCTGCCCTTTGCTCAAACGTGCCCTAGACATAATTGAGTAATTTGCACTTTCAACTGGACAGCAGCCTTAGCTTGGGAGACCAGTGATATGGCATATTTTATCAAACTAGGTGACACATAGCATTACCAGTCCAAATAGAGACCTGTTTAAATGTTTGTCACCTTTAACACCTAGATTTTCGACCATGAATTCAGAAAAATCTGCAGCACATTTAGAACCTAGATTTTAAATGCTGTATAAGTTGGCTTCTTGTTCACTGCAGCTGTGCTCGGCGTCTGTCCAAACGGGAGAGCACTTCTGCACAGCTTATTAGGGAACATTCTTATTTACATACCTTCTTTTTATTTATCTCGCCTACAATAACAATCAAATGTTTATAGCACATGAATGTGCTGTGCATGAATCTTAACTTACAATGCCATGTTCAACAGCACAGTGCATGTAGCTTGTGTTGGTTCATTCAAGCTAAGCATTGCTACAGCCTTTAACTGTAGGTATCATGGTATGAGAGCAGAGAAATGGATATGCAAAGACAGTTGGGCACATTGAGACAACATCTTTGTTGTGTGTGAAAAGATGACAGATACACAATATGGGGAGAACGCATGCACTTTCATATTTTCTCACGCACAAAAAAAGCCGGAGGAATAAGGTTTTTTCACTGTGGCATAGAAACTATATGTTTGCTCTCAAAGGTAATTCTGATTCATTGGATATGTTCCTGTGCTGTGTTTATTTTCTTGAGTGTGCTTTAGTTTTTGCACGTTAATGTTTCAAACTCGTTTTTATTTTCACAGACTGAACATCCCACGTCTTGGTTTGACTTCCTGGTACAGGATACTTGCACTTAGCATGGAGTGATGAAGCAGAGCAGTGTACTTTTATTAAATGTGCATATTTTAGCAGTATAACAGCCGTTCATTAAAAAAACATGTGTGCTGAAAATAAAGTGTTCTTACCCACATTCCTCGTTGTCTATTTATTTATTTATTAATACTGTCAACCCTCATAGAGGGTAATAACAGAGAGGACAATACAATTACATAAATCAAATATGGACAATGTCAATGTACGTAAAGTTGCTTAACACTTATCAATTCGCACTGAATAAGATGTTCACTTGAATGCTGTTCAGCACACTTCTGACATTTGTCAAAATACACACAATGAATATCAAGTTGCACATATCACTTGGCACTTCAAAACTAATTCGAAAACTCCCATAAATATGCTTCAGCAGCATCTTCAAAGTCGGTGACATCTTTTAGGCTAACAATAGCGTTTGGCAATTGGTTCCACATTTCTATCGCATCCAGGAAAAATGAGTATCGATATGTATCACTGTTGGTACAGTCCGGCTTTATGACGTAGTCGTGGTTAGTTTGCGGGTATCTTTTGCCTGGAGCATGTAGATATTTGAGCTTATCAATCTAAAGTTGATCCTGCATTATTTGATAAAGCACCTTCAGCCTATATTTTTTCCTACGTAACTCAAGAAGATAGAAGTTGCAGCGCTGTAACATAAGCGTGACCGATTCCTTCCTTTGGTATTTCGAACAAATAAAACGTGCCGCCAGACTCTGTATCCTTTCTAACTTCCTCTTGAGCGTCACTTGATGGGGACTCCAAACAACGGCTGAATATTCTAGTATCATCTTAATGAAGGCGGTGCATGCAATAAGTTTTACATTACGCGATGCATGTTCCAGTTTATTTTCTCAGAAAATATAACTTTTGATAGGCAGTCATGCAGACGTTATATATATGTTGGTTCCATGTCAATTTTGCTTGTATTCCTGTATTCTCATCAGCAAAACCACTTATATGGGGAACTGATCATGATAAGTGCTCATGAGCATTTTAGAGAACAGCCTTGAACCCTACTCATGCACTGGTAAAATGTATAGATGCAGTGAAATTGAAACAGAAAGCAAAATAGCAAACATGATGCAGTATTTGTCAGACAATTATGTCAGCAATTCTTGCATAAAACAATTTACTTAGAGCATACTAGCATTACAAAGTGCCCATCTTTCTTGTTAGGCATACAGCTCTTTAAATGTGGTCACAAGAGAGATGCTGGCTTTAATAAGGAACTATAGAGGTTAAAGGCAGCCATGAAAATGTATTAATAAATGATGCAATGCATAGCATTTACTCAGTTCAGAGAGCTTCCAAGGTTGCCATAAGGCCTTGATAGCTGTGGATGAGGGAACAGTTGTAGTCCAATTGGAGTATGAGAAATGAACATTAAGATTGAAACAAGTAACAACTCGTAATGCAATTAAAAAATCTTGCTATAACTTTCAAAAGACAGTGAAATGAAATTAGTGTGACAATATTCTTTTCCTTTTACTTCATTTAGGTTCAACATACTTATTTTAGTAACACAAAAAAGCAGAGGCGTGAAGCACATAAGAAAGATGCTAGTCTGTTTTTATATTCTGCCTTCTCTAAATTCAAAGTTCAGTAAAGTTAACTTAAAAAGCTACGGTGAAGCCATTGCTTCAGCCTGTATGGTGCATAACAGCAGCAATCGCCAGCCTAACTGCTTGGGTTTACAGTGCCTTATTTGTATTGTATACCTTTTAAGTGCTGAGCTATTGGAAGATTGATTAAGGTGACCAACATGCTGAACCAGTAGTTTACTGAGTAAGATACATGGAGATAGGACAGATAAGATAGGACAGAGCACAGGGGATGTATTCTGTGTCCACCTAGTGGAAATATCCATTTCATCCGCTGCTGAAGTTCTGATTGGCTGGGCTGGGGTATGCATGAGAAGGAGACATGCTCCCCCAGCTAATTCAGAAGAAGAGGATAAGGAAATGTCCACAAGATGAATACTTACAAAGCTATTTAATAAAGTACTTCTGTAACCAACATGCCTGCTATGCCATCCTTGCTTTCAATGTCTGTCTTAGTAAAAGTGTGAAAGAACCAGGTTTGTGCATGAAAAGTCTTCCTGAGGGTGTGGGCCTTGAAGCCCCTAGTGGTAATCACAGGAAACGGGGGTGGATCCAGAGTAGCACCAAAGGGCAAGCCTTCATCGAAACAAATATGGAGGGAAGTGACTGCAGGCTCAAACTTGTCAGCTCACAAGTTTGCCAAGACCAAGTGATGTCAGAAGTTGATGAAGCCTACATGGTTAATGTATAACCGCTTAGGCAAAAATTATTTAGATACTTTTTATGAGGACTACGTATTTACTGGAAATCTCAAAATAATTATGTTAGTGCAGAATACCTTCCACTAGTTGTGACGTCCTTGAAAGAATGAAAATGTTTGAGTTGTACTTCTGTGGTGCATGAAGTTACTTTTAAAAAAACTCAGCAATGGAAACAAAATGCAAAGAGTAGTATTCGAAATAAATTGCCACCCCTTTAGGGCTAGATGAATTCAAATAATAATAATAATAAGCAAATGAAGATCGGGCATACAAGATAGATGCTTCGGCTCCCACTTGAAAGCCTTGTTCGCAAAGATTGTGAACAAAGCTCCAGTTGAACCAGTTCTTATTTTTCATTTTTATGGTTAGCATCTAATTTTAAACTACTTACCGTGCCTCTTTTGACCAAACCAGACAGGCTGCCGTCAAACTCTTCACTACTTCAATGCAAATAATTGGAGGTTAGCAAATACATTTTTCTAATAGGAATAGTAGGTAACGAATAGTCAAACACTGATGCATACAGTTACAGCAGGCATAGTTATCTTGGAATTAAGCACCATGTTTATATTGTCTAGTAAAAAAAGGACAGCTATCAAGGAAGATTAGGATTATTTTTAAGCAAAAGCAATTATACCTCATATACTTGAAGCAGATGTAGTGCTTCTCAAGAATCACGTCCAAACTGCACACACTAAAACATTAAGCTGGGATATTCAAAAAGACAAGTACATGCTTTGCTCGCCAAGTGACTTTTAATGTGCTCAATTATGTAAAGTGTGCTATTATATGATTAATGTAATTTGCTAATGTAAAGAAAGAACAAGCCAAGATCTCTTGCTTCATATATATGCGCTGAATCAAGAAAGTAATTAAGGAAGAAGAACACCAGAATTAAACACAAATATTTGTGTGCTTTCTGGCATAAAATAATTCTCATGTAAGCCACATAACATGCTTTCCAAAGCATCCCCTACCTTAACTTACAGCTGCATCACATGAAGGCACTTTCTAAGAACACACATGCTTCATGATCATTCACTGTGTTAGTGACTCCCACTGAAGTAGACTGAGAACATATTTGGGCATTACATTCAATAGCTGATGTAAAGTGAAAAGACTGCTGCTTGTAGGTATGAATGAACCAAGTGAATAAGAAATATAAGTTCTCAAACTTCTAGTAGTAAGTGTGGCAGCACTTAAGAAGAACATATTGCAACTAAAAATTGCAACACATGATGAAATAACTTAAATAGCTAGGGAGAGTTTAATAGACCAATAAACAGGAAACTGCAAATTCCCAACATTTCTGAATACTTTTCTTCACATGTACTCACCCCATAAGTGTGACTTCCCTTAATGCTCGAGCCTCTGCCTTAATTTCATAATTCCCCATTCTCGCTGCTTCGCTCATGCTGATTGACATCTAGCACAAAGGTTGGAAAAAGTAGCTGAGCATGTGCATGTGTTGTGAGGCAAGCTCCCCACATCTGGTAGCCGCATGCCAATTTCTCAGAGTAGATGAAAGGGAAGCCTTGAGGGTAAACCATAAAGAAGACGGATACCTTGGTTCAATGATAACTGAAAACACCAACATGGAAAATTTGGACAGCCCACAGAATCAGCAGAATTGACATAGTTTGGAAAAACTGAAAAGATGCATTATGATATTTATGTTACACAAGTTCCAGTCAAGTTGAAGATTTTCACTGTCTAATAAACTTATAAGACAATACATGACCAGCAATACTGTATGGAACCTAAACAATTTTAATAAATTCACCTAGCAGTCAGGATGGAGAAGTGACTGAATTGAGGATGCTAAAATGGATGAGGTGGAGACAGATTGTGAAGACAGGTCTTAAAAAATTAACATTCAACACACACTTAAGTTGGCAAAGATTGGACTCAATGTTCAAGAAGTAATTGACTAAGATAATTGATTGGTATACATACATGAGAGAGCAGCAACAATACAGCAGAGATAACTGTCATGCAAGAGGAAAGGACGTCAGTCTAAAAATTAACATTTGATCAGAAGAATAGTTATGCATGGGCTCAGGCTCATGTACAATTCTGTATGGTACACATGATGTCAGAGCTGCATCGCATAAGGAACTGTGGCCTTACATGCCTCGATTATGAAATGATGTGGGCCAAGAGTGGAAAGAGGATAGCATCAAGAGGGGGCCTCCTCCAAAAGGAGAACGGTAGGGAAACGGGGCGAGAGAGATTTTCTACGCAACAGATACAGAGTTATATGAGTCATAGTCATAGAAACCATGACCCAAGGAGCTGAACAACAAGGTATATAAATTCAAATCTCTATACAGTTAAGCCTCAGTATAACGAAATTCTCGATATAACGAAGTATTTAACTTTTCATAACCTCTTCTCCATAGAACACCATGCATTTAGAGCCTCAATATAAAGAAGTGTGTTTGTGTGCAATTTCAGTATAACGAAATTTCGCTTCTGCCGCAGAGGAGTGCCAAGACAATCAATGGTAACTTCTGCTGACGCCGATAGTCAAATGATTGAATTACAAGCGGCTGCTTGCAAACGCACCTCTCAAGCTGCGTGCAGCGCGACAAGAACAACAGCTTGGAGCCGCATCATGTTCCGTATAAATTAAGTCTAAGTGCGATCAGATCCTATCGCGCCCCACGCACTTGTGTTTTAGGTGCGAGTGAAAGAGTGCGAGGGTGAGACAAGAAAGATGATGGCTTCGTAAGTGCGGCCTTCCCACGCGAGCAATGGCAAAGTGGGGAAGGAAAACGAGCTCGTGGTAACGCGATCAAGCGCGCGCGCGGGGGCGGAGTGGGGGAAGGGGGTAAGTTGGCGCGCCTCTCGGCCATGACTGCGCGTGGCTGAGCGCATATGCACCCGCGCACCCTGCTCTAGAGGTAATCTGCTGCATGTGGAAAGAGCGGGCATGCCAAGACGGCGTGGCATCATGTAAGCTGTTTTCCAGCACGTTTAGTATTGAAGGTTGCGCAATTTCGAGTTTTGATGACCCGTTGGAACGAGAAGAAGACGAAGCATTCGCTCCCAGCTGCTGGCGCTTTTCATGATAGCGTCGTCGCAGTGCGACCGGGCGACGCTTTGGGGGCGGAGTGCGCGCGAAAGCATATGGCGTCACTTAATTCGTACGTACCGCTGATGTGAAGATATCAACGTGGCATGAAACCGTATCATTCATCGCTGACTCCTATATTCGTCAAAATAAAATGTTTTCTCATTCAAACTTGCTTTTTTTTTATTGCCCAATAATTCGGAAAATTGCATGGCCCCTTTCCGTGCAACAAAAATCGATCGGCGACTGTACTCATTTGTATAACAGATCGAATTTCAATACAAGGTAATTTTTATATAACGAAGCGAATTGCCGATTTTACCTACTTTGTTATATCAAAGTTTAAGTGTATAACGAAATTTCCTGTTCTCTACACGGGGGCGGCAATGTGGGCTTGTTCGTTGATCATCATGGAACAGCATGTAGTGTAGTGCAGCAAAAAACAAGAACACAAAAAGAAATGAAACACAGACACAAGCGCCTAATTATGTCTGTGTTTTGCTTTTTCTTGTGTCCTTGTTTTCGTTGCATTACACTACATGACATTCAATACTTTCACTGTCACATTCATGAGCACTGAAAACCTAGAATCAACTAATATCTTGCCTGATTTGCCATAATTAAAAAAAATGTGGGTATAGTAGGTCTAATTGAGTTCTAGTGATTTTAGTATCACTGACATATAGCTTTTAAGAATGTTTAATCGTTTCTTCTGTTAAGGCAGATTACATGCTCAACTGCTACAATAAGTGTGAATGTAGGCAAAAACGACATTTTTGGTTCTTGCATCAATTTTATGGCATGTTGCGTGATCTAATCAAGTGGTTTCAATTTGATGAAGTTCTCGATTTAACAAAATAAAACCTCACATCCCAATAAAATTTATTAACTAGACTTACTGTACTTTATAACCAAAGTACTGTATAACTATAAGCAGCTACAGCCGAGCAGAATTGAAATGAAATTGCTTTAGTCGAAACACGCCGAGCGTTGCTGCTAAAGTACGTGCCACATGCATTGGGCAACGGCGGGAACCGCAGTACCACACGCAGTTATTCAAAGCAGCACATAAAAGTGCCGTGGACTCAAATTGGTTAGTAAATGCATTCGGAACCAGTCTTTCGATTACTCAATTGATATATCAGCCACACACTCGCATAGCACGGCCACATGGCAAACGCGGCCATGCGGACGCTTCACTATGCACGGATCGGCTGGTTGCAATATTGGGGCACTCTATAGGTGCATGTTTAAAGCACAGCGTTTTTTGCCTATCGCGTGATCGTTGCGGGTGCTCCATGGCTGAGTGTATTGCATGGTACAGAATTGGCCCCAGTACCAAAAGTACACAGGTAGGGTGGTCCGTGTAGACGAAGCGTGAACGCGAGCTCAACATAACCACGTAGTCATTATTCTGTAGCGATTATTTATGCGAAAGCGTCAAATGGCCCATTGAGCAAAAAAGCCGGCGTCTGTCGTCTCAGCGAAACAGCACCTCAAATCCCATTGGCTGCGACCACGTCACGAGCGCACCTCGACGAAACAGAGCGGGTGAAAGGGTACACCTGCTGTCGCTATAGTGCACCAGGTGTTGCGTGAGGGGAGAGGGCGTCGCCGCGACGCCACGTCATCCTTGCTCTCGCAAGCCGCCGCCCGGTCCGTATCTCCCCCCTCCACTGGGCTTAACTGCAGCGTGTGCCTGCCGGCCTTGATGGCCACTGCTGTTTCCTGGTCTCTGGTCATGCAGCACGTCGGTGGCATGCGGTGTTGGCACCGCAGGCTGCTGCTGCTTGCTAGCTCGGGCCCAATGTAGCTGTAGGGTGCAACACTTGCAGCGTAAAACTCGAAGGACTGCTCAGCGGCGTTCAATGGGGCATTAATGCTTTCGCAATCACCACTCAGATAAGACATGCTTAGCTGTCCTCATATGTTTTCCTTAGTTGCCAAGTGGACGCATCATTGTTCACCATTCACAGTCACAGTCATCATTGCATTGTCATTTCAAATTAGTTGTAATATCACGCCGTCAGATGCTGCCGCCTTCACACTGTGTAGTAAATACGCAGTCATTGCCATGCATGCACTCATCATCCCAAAGTCGTTATGCCTCAATCGTGATGACTCTAGAATTGTCATCCCATCATCGATCATGCCATCGTTGTCACCGCATCAGCGTCATACTGTTGTCGGCATTCGACAGATGCATTACACAGATTAGCATTACCTTTTCAGCTTCTAGAACAGAATGCATGTGGTGATCAAAAATAACGTACAGCGCAAAGGACAAGGACAGCGATAGACGACATACATGGTGATCTACCGCAGTAATATCATGAGAGACACTTGGGCGGAACAATTGCTGGCCTCAATTGCCAAGCCTCCCTGTAACATCATTTATTTCAATCTCCATAATAATCCTAAATTGTGTCACAAAACTTCTGCAACAAATGTCAACATGGTTTCCATAAGACCTTGTCTCTCATGAAAAACACAACTATATTGTCATGTTCACTAACTTGATCTCCTCCATTGAACTTAGTTCTTGCATTGAATGGATGCTTTTAATTAGCGTTTTAAATTCTGCTACTTTGTGCCACTGCCTCCTTCTCCTGAATAAGCTAACTTAATATTGATCCACATGCAATTACTAAAATTCACTGAATGCTTTCTTCATGACTAAACACAATTTGTATGTTAACAACTCCAATTCACAAATCTGTCTTTTGTCACTTCTGGCATGCCACAATGCTGAGTGTTTAGGCCCTTGATTTTTCTCATTTTAGATCTCGCACTGAACTTAACGTAGAAAACTAAACTTTCTGTTGATGACTGTGTGCTTTGTCGTGAAACAACCAAACTCTGGCAGCTCCGTTTCTGTTCAAACAGACTAAACAAATGGCCCACTGAGTAAAAAAGGCAGCGCCTGTCGTCTCAGCGAAATGGAACCTCAAATCCCATTGGTTGTGACCACATTGCAAGCGTGCCTCTACGGAGCAGAGCGGGTGAAAGGGTACATCTGCCGTCGCTCTAGCGCGCCAGGTGTTGCATGAGGGGAGAGGGCACCGCCGCAATGCCACGTCATCCTTGCTCTCGCAAGCCGGCGCCCAGTCCATATCAACCCCCCCCCCCCCACTGGGCTTAGCTGCTGCACGTGCCCAGTGGGGCAATGTCTCCACTAATGTCTCTCCGGAGTGCCATCACTAGTTAAAAACCTAACATCAGTACCCTAGCAAAAAAAACTGATAGAAATTTCTATAGTCTCTTAGGAATATGTATAGGTTGTACGGGTCCTTCTAAGAGTGATATATATTCCCACCTGACCCATAGAACTCCTTACCAGACTGGCAGGCAGCAGATAGATCTCACTGTGCTGCCTACAAGACCAAATAGCATGATGTACGTATCAGTCTTTTAAACCCAGATAGAGATCATCATACGACATACAGAAATCTGATTGAGGCACTGATAAAGCATGTTAGAAATAGCACACATGCCGGTGCCCACACGCCTGAAGAGACGTTTTTAAAATGAACTGAATATACAACCCTGAATGCATTGCCTGCCACGTGAACAAATTAACAAACACAGTTGCGATATTGGAGTATCAAATAAAAATGAAGTGTGTAAACTGTGCAATTATCAAAACTTTTTACAGCTTGTATGCAGATATATTATCCTAAACAAGTTTCAACATAAATTAAAGCACACGTTTTCAAAGCACAGCAGCGTTACTTAGCCTGTGAAACTACATTGGGGAAGTTGCATGAGAAAAGTATCAGTCCATCTTTGTAGCAGGTGTGCTCCAGTTCTTTTAATACAAAATTACATTTACAAATTTTGCAAGACGGATGTGCAACATTTAATGCATATCCAAAACAGTATTACTGTCATCATCATCATCATCATATTTATGTCCACTGCAGGACGAAAGCCTCTCCCTGCAATCTTTAATTACCCCTGTCCTGCGCCAACCGATTCCAACTAGCACCCGCAGATTTCCTAATTTTGGCGCACCACCTAGTCTTCTGCCATCCTCTACTGCACTTCCCTTCTCTTGGTACCCATTCTGTCACCCTAATGGTCCAACGGTTATCTAATCTGCGCATTACGTGACCTGCCCAGCGCCATTTTTTTCTCTTAATGTTTATTAGAATATCATCTATACCCATTTGCTCTCTTGTCCAAACTGCTCTCTTTCTGTCTATTAAAGTTATACTTAGCATTCTTCGTTCCATCCCTCTTTGCACGGCCCTTAACTTGTTCTCAAGCTTCTTTGTCAGTCTCCAAGTCTCAGCGCCATATGTCAGCACCCATAACATGCACTGATTGTATACTTTCCTTTTCAATGATAATGGTAAGCTCCCAGTCAGGAGCTCGCAATGTCTGCCGTATGCGATCCAGCCCATTTTTATTCTTCTGTGAATTTCCTTCTCATGGTCAGGTTTTCCTGTGATTAGTTGACCTGGGTAGACGTACACCTTCACAGACTCTAGAGGCTGACTAGCGATCTTGAACTCTTGTTCCTTTGCCCGGTTATTTATCATTATCTTTGTCTTCTGCATATTAATCTTCAGCCCCACTCTTACACTCTCCCTGTTAATGTCCTCAATCATTTGTTGTAACTCGTCCGCAGTGTTCCTGAATAGAACAATGTCATCGGCAAACCGAATGTTGCTGAGGTGTTCGCCGTCGATCCCTACTCCTAAACCTTCCCAGTTTAATAGCTTGAATACTTCTTCCAAGCATGCAGTGAATAGCACTGCAGAGATTGTGTCTACTTGTCTGACTCCTTTCTTCATAGGTATCTTCCTACTCTTGTAATAAAGTTTATTTACAAAAGCAAAACAAAGCACTTTCAAGACTGTGGATACTAACTGTAGCTCTAACATGTCCGGCTGAGTTTGTGAATGCCATAAGTTAGACACTACCAACGTGATTTCATTAAAGCTACTTTCTGGGCTAGTTTGTGCATACTTGATTTGAAAATTATAACAACGCTAATGCATCCATCCACAAAGGAACAAGGACAAGACACAAAAAACATGACTACAAACATGACTAGGGTTTATTTTACACTTCACTATCTAAAGAATAAGCAAGCAACTTTAGCCACATTTAAACAAACACATAAGAGGAAGAACACAGACTGAAGTACCAACTTCACCATGCCCATTTGTGCTCACAGATGCTGTATAGAACACCAGGTCTAATTGGCATATGCTTTTATAATATTACAACTTCATATGAAGCTATTTTCTCTAGACTATGCATTTTTGCATTCACCCCAAAAGTGTTGTGATATGTGACAGAACACAAGTGAGCTTGTGCAAAAAGAACAAACTGGCATGGCACACTAACAGGAAGCAAGGAAACAGGACAAGCATCGCTATTGGTACAAGATCTACAGCAATGTATCAGAACATGACAATACAGCAATATTATTTAAGCAAAAGTGAGTACAGATCTGAGAGCTTATTCAAGTAAGAACATGGATTTACCATTTTTAAAACCACATAATCATGAACAAAAACAGCTAAACATCAGTGCACATATTGCAAAATCAGAAGACACAATTCTTCACTGGGTGCTAGTTCAACCACCGCGCGTCGAAATGTGTAAAAGTAGTTTAACCTGTGTAGCCTTCAGCATGCGAAAGCAAAGAAGACTATCAGAACAGGCTTCATATATAGTGTTTGGAGTCTTTGATTCAAACCGTAATACACTGTTAAAATAAAATTTCAGAGTTTGCTTGTTTCATTTAGAAAAAAGATAGTGTCTTAGTCATGCTGCCACAGTTAATGGATAAACTTGCACCAGCTACATTGAGTCAAAGGAGTAAATAAAGTGAGGCAGACAGATGCATGGTGTGAAAATGATGCTGTTGTATCAAGTAGCACAACTGCTCACTTAACATTCAGCTGCTTTCCATGCCTCTGCATACAGACTGAGAATCTTTACCTCTTCACCATCTGCTAGTGAAGCACTATTTGTTCACTGTGATCACCCACTCAAGGCAGTCACGTGGTTAAGTAGGGCCCTTCGCTACATGTAAGGACACCGACCTGAAACTGTGCATAAGTCCTGTAAAATATTGTCATTTTTTGGCTACTGCAGCTGTTCATCAGCAGCTGCATCACTACTGCCAACATGCAGACCATGCAATTCCCCAAGCACTTAATCAACAAGAGTACAATAATGAAGAGTGGCAAATTGGGCTAGCTGGTTCATTAGGAAAACAAGAAGCTAACGCAAGAAAAAATAAACACTCTAGAATTTTGATCGCTCTGGCTTGGTTAATATATTCAAACATGAAAAAGCTGATTATTGCAGAATGCCATAAAGTGTGGTGCACTGTTACCAACAGTTTTTTTTAAAGCTATAACCTGTTATTACCAGACATTCATGTACCATGGCTGAAGACATACTGTTCATCGTTGCCATGTTTTGAGCATGGGAATTAGTCTCTTTCATAAAGGTTTCGTATTGTCCATTCAAAAATATTGTTGTCTATTTCTATAAACACATAAAGGCGCATAACTTCGCTGGGTGTTACGTAAACTAGTGGCTCCTCTCTTCTGACGCAGACTGAAAGGTGCTTTGCATAGAGAATTTCAACAGGAAATAGTTTCTTGCATTTCAGAATTATGCAAGAATTTGCTCCAGTAAGAATTCTACAAATGAGAGAAAACGCACCTGAGAGGCTGACAAATGCACTGTTTTTGGTCTTTATAGTTCAAGTGTACTGGAGAGAGTGGAATGTTTGTTGGTTGATGACCATTCGCTAATATTCAGTGACACTTGTTGAGTCACAGCCACGGTTGTGGACTACAGCCTGTTTTTCACTTTCATCCAAGTTGAGGCACAGCTTTGCAGTGCCTAACAAAACTGTCCGCTGACCAGCTCTCCTCTCCTGTACACCAAAAAAACTCACTGCTTCTGGTGAAAGATTTAAACTAGCTTTAGCTGCCTGTAACTTTCGAGCAAGTACATAACATTCCAATATTTGTAAAGGAACATCATTAGCTCCGCTGACCAATTTCACAAGAAGTTAATTTCCGCCTTCAAATACAAATGAAGAATGCGACCAATGAGGTCCTAGTTTAGCCGCACTTTTAGGAAGATGCAGGATTTGGTGTACATTGTATGTCATTGCACCCAATCCAAACAAAGACTGTGCTCTCACAACAAACTCCGAGAGAAGATCAGATGATCTCATTATGGTCATCTGAAGTGACGGTGTCTAGTAGAAGTATATAGA
Organism: Dermacentor variabilis; assembly: GCF_050947875.1. Classification (NCBI taxonomy): domain Eukaryota; kingdom Metazoa; phylum Arthropoda; class Arachnida; order Ixodida; family Ixodidae; genus Dermacentor; species Dermacentor variabilis. Next base: position 732,302 of record NW_027460390.1, on the reverse strand, counting down.
CACCCTCCGTAAGCAAACTGGAATGTCTGACATACTTATCTAGCAAAAAGCCATGAAGGCATGGTAATGAATAATGAAGAACCCACCACTTCCATTCACTAGCTTTCCAGATTGTGAAGTCTGATAATCTTTGTGGTGTAAGTGTGAACCAATTCGGTGGCTTGATTGCCAATAACCTCCTGTTTAAAGAGGCTAAACTTTGTTGTGAACCAATCTAAACATCTTTTCTCTTTTAAATGGGATCACATTTTTATTCTTTTTAAGCTGTTGTATGGTGTATATTTGTTCCAACAATCTTTCCTTTCTGAATCCTGGGCTTCATATTTGATTTATATGTATTGTCTTTTCTCATAATATAAATGCAAAATTTCTGACTCATTTTTTGGGCAAAAGAGGAAGCTTGCTTCTCCTTGAAGCACATTACACCTATACAACACACATAGATACTGATAGACTATAGATCTGGCAAACTAATATGAATACACTATTACACTAATAAAAAGAATACACTAGTAGACTTGTACAAGCAGAATAGCACATATACGTCCAGAATAGAACTAAAAGTAATTTTATCACTGCATCAGTTGCATCGTTTCATAATGCAATAGAAAAAAACTGATATAATTTTTATTAGGTTGCCCTATCAGATTTTTTGCTAGTGATCTTTCAGTGTAAATGCATATCAACTTTTTGACTAATGCTAATAGCTGAACACATGGCTTTTTTTGCTGCAAGTTTTCTTGGACTCCTGCTTCCCTTAAACTTATGTTGTATAATATGCTTGCAAGATCAAAACTGGAGTATGCTTCCTTAATCTGGGATACGCCGACAAAAAACACAACTCTGATATTTAGTTGAAGCCATACAAAACCAACCTGTACATTTTATTGTAGCTGCTTATTCCCATACCGCAAGCATATCAACAATTAAAACTTGCCTTAATTGGCCAGGCTTGTCAACAAAAAAACTTGCCCATTTATTTCACAAATTCTCAATTGAAACATACGTTATTACCTCCTTGTATCTCATTGAGAATGAACTACAACCTCGAGGTACAGGTGCCAACTTCCCAAACCAATCTTTACTATTCCTGTAAAAGGCAGCCTCAGAACACACACACGCACACACGCACACACACGCACACACATATATATCAATGAGCTACAAGGAGGTAATAAAAACATGTTTCAATTGAGAATTTGTGAAATAAACAGGTAAGTTTTCTTGTTGCCTAGCCAATCAAGGCAACTTTTAATTGTTGATATGCTTGCGGCATGGGAATAAGCAGCTACAATAAAATGTACAGGTTGGTTTTGTATGGCTTCAACTAAATATGAGAGTTGTGTTTTTTTGTCGGTGTATCCCGGATTGATGAAGCATACTCCAGTCTTGATCTTGCAAGCATATTATACAACATAAGTTTAAGGGAAGCAGGAGTCCCAAGAAAACTTGCAGCACAAAAAGCCATGTGTTCAGTTATTAGCATTACTCAAAAAGTTGATATGCATTTGCATTGAAAGATTATTAGTAATATGAATACCTATGTACAAGGTGCTTAATAAGAAGAGTCTTTAATTTTGTAGGTAAATGTGTTAGAAGGACTAGTCATGATGTGAAAATCTCTTCATTTTACTTTTACCACCCCACCTTACCACCATTTTACCTTTACACACACACACACACACACACACACACACACACACACACACACACACACACACACACACACACACACACACACACACACACATATATATATATATATATATATATATATATATATATATATATATATATATATATATATACCATGGCACCCATTTCGTAACTCTAATGCTCCATACGATTGAAAATATGATAGAAAATTGGACAAGTTGTTGAAGCTTCATGGCAGCTACTGCATGACAGATGCCGACAAAAGTAATAGAATGGGACAGGATACAGCACTATCAAATGAAGTTTATTGAAAGAAAACAACCAATATATAACACACATCACGTGACCAACACCCGGCCCCCTACCATATGCAGATGCATACCAAAACAACCTTCACATCACCGAATGCACATGTTTTGACGGCAACACACATGTCACGGCTGATTAATCAATGTAAAAAAACAATTCCTAAGGCACAATGCAACTCTGTGGTTTTACTTAAGATCTAACACGGCAACCTCGCTATCTTGCAGCGAGATGGATGGCTGGCTAACACACAGTGTGCTTTTCTTTCTAATGTGATAAGCCTCCATTAATTCATTTGAGAGCTTTTCACAGTGTGTGAACAGCAGAATAGTACTTTCAAAAACTGGATGACGCCCAATGCTGCAACAATGCACAGAAAGGTGTGGATGCGCAAAAACCCTTAAAAAAACTATGGTGCTTCCTTAGTCGAATGTTTAAGCACCTTCCAGTCTGACTGATATATATTTTGTAGGCTTCAAGAAAAAGGAATCGAATAAACAACATTTCGTGTGCAAGAGACAAACTGTATGCTATATTTCACTTTGCAGTCCTCCCTGCTCAGACACCCGTTGTGAAGAATGTGCTTGTTTATTGCTTCACATATTCCCTTCAGCTTATCTTTAAATGAAAACCCAATCCTCTCCTGAAACTTAGAAGCCACCTTTTTCTGCCTGTGTGACAATTAATAGAGGGGATAATGGCAACTTTGTTCCGCTCTTACTCCTTAAGCTTCTTCCACCCTGGCCGCACCTTAAGTTCCTTAATTAACGTGCTTCAAGATAAAAAAACCACTGAAACTGAATAACCTGCCTCATTAAGCCTTGTCACCAGATTCCTTACACTTTCAAGGATAAGGTGAGGATAGCTCTTGGTTGGGGCATCTCTAATTGCGTGAGTGGCAATACTGTACTTAATAAGTTTTGAATGGCTAGACCTATAATCAAGAAGGAGCTTAGAAGTTCTCGACTGACATCCCCAGCATACGTGATCCCACATAAAAGTAAGCCTGACATAAGAAGTTGCAGCACTTTTTTTTTTCTGGAACTTCTAAAGTGAAGTTGAAACCTTGCTATTGTTCTCTAAATAGCTTCAGTACTTCGATGACAGCTCTGCGAAAGTTATCATTTGCTCATGAAAAACAAATAATCATCCACGTATCTGAAAATTTTAAGAGCAAGCCCACTCAGGTTTTGATTATTTTCTGGTCAACATAACTTAAAATATTACTGAGCACTGGTGCAACACCGGAACCTATGCAGATTCCAGCATTCTGGACACATATTTTACTTTCCCACCAGAGCAAAATTGACCTTAAATAGAAATCAAGAAGCTCCAGAAAGTTTGCAACAAGAATTTTACACCTTTCAGCAAATTCCAGCTAACTTGTTTGCTTGTGTATGCAGTCCTTAACAAACTGCAAGAGATGCACCTGCGGCAAAGAATTGTATAAATCTTCTGCATCTATACTAAAGCCTGCCCATTTTCCCCAGATTATGCTCCTGCAGGAAGTGTACAACAGTCTGAGAGCTGGCAGCAAGGAATTGGTTGTTGATTCCCAGCCTGTCAAGGTGTGTCTGCAGAAATTCTGAAACATGAAGCCATGATTTATATTCCGACACAATGGTTCTGATATGGATTCCCTAAGCTTGTGTGTTTTGCACTGAAGAAGGCGCATAAAAGAAAACCTTTTTCCACCTTAACATCATTTGAGATTGTTGTCGAACCAAACTGATTCAACTTCGTGACAGCTCAACATTTTATGTCAGCTATATTGGTATAAATTTCATTAAAATTTATGTCAGTGGCTGACACACCCTCCTCCGGAAAAGTGCTTTCCAACATGACAACACAATGCCCTTTTTCGTCTCCAAGAAACCTCCAAGTTTCTGCCCCATACGTTAGCTCAGGTAGAAGGCAATGATTCTATGCTTGATTGTACAAAACTATATATATATATATATATATATATATATATATATATATATATATATATATATATATATATATATATATATATATATATATATATATATGACTTTGTATTCACCATCCAGGGCCAGGGAACAAGAGAAGCCAGACACCACTGACCAATTTCTGACTAAAAGAATTAATTTTTGACCTTATACATCTTGTTTTTACTGTACATGTCCCTCAACTCCATCCAGGTTCCCAACATTTATATCTAAAAAGCTTGTCTATCACCACATACAGGGTCTGTCCTGAAAGTAATGTCAGTAAATTTATTGTGATGTGACTGTATGTCAGAGCAGTCTAACTGGTTGAATCTAGTAGTGACGGAATCCAGCTAAGCAGCGGTCCGTCAGTCAGTGTGCTCCGAACATCGGAGAGTGTCGGACGGGCCCGTTTGTGAGAGCTGTTTTTTATTCTTGTGCAAGTGAAAATGCAGCGCTCATTAGAACAAAGATTTGCGATCAAGTTTTGTGTGAAACTTGGGCAATACCGCTGCGGAAACTGTTACTATGCTCAAGACTGCTTATAAAGAACATGCCTGGTCAGATCGGCAAGTGTTTCAGTGGCACAAAGCCTTTTGGAAGGCCGGGAAGAGGGCGACGACAAGGACTGCGCTGGATGGCCATCTACGACCACTATGACTGACAATGTGACACGAGCGAGAGAACTGTTGAACTCAGACCAACGATTAAGTGTTCGTTTAATGGCCGACACGTTAAACGTTTCGAAAACTCAAGTTCATGAAATTGTTACAAACGATATCGGCATGCGGAAGGCGTGCACAAAAATGGTTCCAAAAGTGCTCACTGACAATGAAAAGTCACGCCGCGTTGAAACATGCCAAGAAAATCTCAACATGTGCAAACGTGAGCGAAAATTTTTGGACAACATCATTACAGAAGACGAGACTTGGGTATTTGAATATGACTTGGACACCAAAAGGCAATCATCTGAGTGGCACACACACTCATGCCCTCCCCAGAAGAAAGCCAGGATGAGCAAATCAAAGATCAAGATCATGCTCATTGTTTTTTTTTGACATCCACGGACTGGTTCATCATGAGTTTAAAGAACCACTGTGAACTCCAAGTTTTACGTGGATGTCCTTGAAAGACTGAAACGCAGGGTTCAACATATCCGGCCGGACATTGCAGACAACTGGAAGTTGCACCACGATAATGAGCTGGCCCACAGTGCCTTCATCGTCACCGACTACCTGGTTAATGCATTGGGGCCAACGATCCCCCAGCCCCCGTACAGCCCGGGCTTGGCTCCCGCCCAACTTTTTTCTGTTTCCATGCCTCAAAATACCCCTGAAAGGCAATCATTTTGGGACAGCGGACGTGATTAAAGCAGCTAGCACCACAGCATTAAAGGCCATTCCGGAGGAGGACAACGCATTCGAGAGCTGGAAGTCTCGCTGGAGCCGATGTATTGACACAAAAGGAGAGTATTTTGAAGATTTTTAAACTTTTTGTAACAAAAAATTCAATAAATGATTTTTAATCGCCTTACTGACATTACTTTCAGGACAGACCCTGTACATGCACCTTGAAGGTATGTATGTGGAAAGCATTTCAACCTCTGCTTGCTTTTCTGGCATGGAATAAAACGGCCTTTTGTCTCTAAACCACTTACTTTTAAACTATTCCGTTTGGTTCATTTTTCTAACTTCTGCAGAGTTGCATTAACAACTTTCATAGTTAGCCGGCTCCGTTTTCATTCTTGCTTCCTAAAATATGCCCTCCTGTCATGCATAATTTGGAAGGCCTTCTGTTAGCAATGGGTATTGTATTTCAAGACTATCAGTGCAATGTTGCATGAAGAAACCTATTCTTGGAGTGAATTATTGTTCAGCTTGATATCATGATATTGCTGCATGGTTGTTATTTAACTCTGCAAGAGAATGGTCCTGCCATCCTACCAAGAGTGCATTTCATGGGTATTACTCTCTTTCTTTTGACATTAGTTTATGAGGCTCACAGATATGTATCTGTGTCAACAATAACACCTGACATCTAATTTTGTGCAACATGCACTACATTTAATCAGATAAAAGTTGCATGTTTTGTCTCTTGGACCAGTCTGCTCATTGGTAGGAGGTCGAGACCACAAATGAGAATGGCTGGCCAAGATCTGTGGTATCTGTCCCGTGTTATGCATCTGACAAGATTTCATGGTGGCAAGAAGACATATCAGACCTGATGTGATCTTTCTAATTATTGTGCACAGAGTAATCAGCATGATAATATCCTTAATGCTATAAATAGTACCTCCAGCAAGCAGTCTATATGCTTATGCCTTTTTGTTGCTTATGGCAACAAAATCCAACATCCTTTGAAACATGCTCACTTGCTGTCTGATGCACAAAATGAAGAACGCTGCCTTCTCTAAATTTATTAGCAACAAGAAAGCCACTCTGGAAGCAATTATATAAATACACAGCAACACACACTAAAACCTACAAATGGGAGAAAAAACACAAACTAGGCTAACAATAAAAGAAACCTGACACCCAACTCTCAAGTTACTCATGTTACTCAAGTATGCACATTCAACCTGAGTTAGAGAGATAGATGGTCGACTCCCGCACTCCTGTGCATGCATGTGGACATGTTAAGCCTCAGCTACTCTTTCTATATCATAACTATCCCCATGTTTGTGAAATCTGGTGTACAACTGCAAGAACAATGATGGCTTGACAGGTGGTTCACATTTCAATGAGTTCTATAAGGAGGATGCATCAACTGTTCCAGCCAATGTACACATTACCAGATGAAAGCAGTCGCTTATAAACAGCACAACACCATACAGCACAAATTATATATTTGCCACGTGTTATGAAACTTACATCATTAAAGTACATTAGAATTGGTGCTAAGGCTGGTGCACAATATATGCATATACTTTAAACAATCATAAATAATGCAGGAGCTTGGAATATGATTGGCCATTCTCGGAACTGCTTTGATAATACAAAAGTCAAGGCTTTGTTTTTGGCATCACCCACTCCAATTCGTTTTCTTTCTTTTTCCAATTGAAGCATTGGCAAGGTTTGTGCCATGCGCTTCGACAGTGATTTTTCCTTGTTCGCGCACGGCCATGACCATAATACAAGAAAATCGCCCCAGTAACGCAGTGGTCCCTGCCTACTTTTTCATATACTTTACCGCAATACATTACGTATGCTTCACCGCATAACATGACTGTATTGCGGCAAAGCTGATTTTATGGAACTGACATTATGTAACGGACCTTTTGTCCTTCTGCTGTTCGCATGAGCATAAGCTCGAAAAACCACAAAATAAAGACTTGGCTTGCTGCTGGTTGATTTCTAGCTAACATTTCGAGACGTCCACGTTGTTTACAAAAAAATCGGCGAAGTTTCTCGCGCTCGGACGCGCTTCAAAAGGCAGCGTGCACATGACCACCTATAATTAAGGCAGTCATAAGCGGCAACGAAATCCACACAAGGTACATCAACTTCCACAAAGCTACTGGGCAACGCCATCAATAACTGGCACACGGGCCACCGAGGAGCTGGCAAACGCTGCGATGACATCCACACAAACCACGTCGCTTTCCACAAAGCTATTGGGCAACACGATCAGTCACAGGCACAGGTGAAGTCCGCAAAACACTACATGGGCAGAACTACTACGGCCATACTCAATCACTTCACCACAAGCTCTCACATTTAACGACATCAAATAGCTACAATCACTCCTCCACAGCCACGGACACAGGCGAAGACCGCACGGGCAGAACGGAAGCACCGATTCAGGGCTCGATCATGGCTCGATCGTCGCGTTCATCGCTTTAGCGCCACCTATTTAAAAATAATATACGGAGCCAAGCCAAACCATTATTTAGCGACTATTTGGGTGAACCTAACGCTTTCGGGCCCTAAGCGTTCGAACGACCAGGGCACGATAACGCTTACCCCCCCTTTCCACTCCTGCGACCGGGTCGCAGGAACGGCGGCCCATTCCCATGATCGTTCCCGTGATAGTCGAACTATCGCAGCGCCAGATTTCCCTCTAGTTTCCCTCGATCCCGCTGAGGCACTGCGTGTGGAAAAATTGTGCGAGGGCGCCGCGAGCGAACTGGATTGGGGTGGAGACGCGCTTCGCGGCATACTCAACGTAATGTCGCTGCGGTCGCTGAGACAGATTGCGCGCGTACGCTCTGATAATGGTGCTTTATTCCAACTGCAAATTTATATTGACACCTTTTTGCTATATATACATATTTAAGACATGGGTTATACAACATGACGTCTTTAATTTTGCTGCCGTTGTCAAGTGCGTCGACTGCTAGCGAGCGCGCGTTCGTTGCGCGGACGCTAGCCGACGCCCAGATTTTCTCCCAGAAAGTCTGTGCAGTAAATTTTTTTTATGGTTTTACTTTCTTTGGTGCATCCGCGACCCTGGTCGGCCGGCACCAATTGTAGTTTTAACCGGGTGAACTGCCATTTTTAACGTTGTTTTCTAGAAGTAACACGTAATTTTTGCCACAGAAGCCACCTATCAGCACCATGAAGCTACGTAAGAAAATTTTATTGATATCGTGTCATTTTGCGCATGCTTCTTGTTGGTGGAATTTTGATCAGAGACAATGATAAAAGAAAACAATATTATAGTGACATAAACCAGATTTATTAACTGCGTGGCGCGAAGAGATGCAGATCACCAATGCACTTCTTGGTAAATCTAAGGTTACTTAGACATATATGGAAGAAAGCTATTATCAAATATTCTAAATGCACTGATTGAAAAAGTGAAAACTCCCTACCGAAATAACCGCGTTTCTTTTGAAAGTTGCAGCAGCCCCAGGTGTACCAATCGACTTTCCGAGAAAAGGAATCAAGGCAATTATTGGACGTTTATATGAACAACAGTGTTAGGGAAAAGATATTGCCTATGTACTCAGACAGAATCGGGGATACCGGGAACTCTTTACCAATGTAACCTCCGCGGCTTGTCTGGCGATCACCATCAACGCGTCAGCAGGCGAAATGAAGTAGAAACAATGTGGCACCATACTTATCTTCTTCAACGAACACAGCAGATCTACAAATATCTCCACGTGTATGTGAGGCATGCCGTTCCTTTAATTACTTGATTATTGTCCTCATGATCTTAATGGGCATTGAAACTCCCTCGGACGTCCGGATAAGATCCTGACGTCCAAGTCCTAGAGCAGTCGTCCTGGGGACATCCAGTGGATATCTTTATCGGACTAATTTTAACATCCAGTTCTTATCCTCCTGCGGACATCCTTAGGTCATTCGTGTTGGACATTTCGCGAATGTCCCGAGTAGGACTTCGTTCGGACTTGAGTGACGAACTGCTCTGTTGCTGAGCATTTCTGCACTTGCAAATATCAACGTAGAACCGGCCTTGAGTTCATTCAAGCTAACTACAGCTAGCTTTGTTCAGTAGAGGCATCAACGTTTGTCTGCGAAATATCAATGAGTCCTCAAACATGCAGCATAAAATAAAGCAAATTCGATCGAATTCTACCTGCCCATGGCATTTTTTCCTTCTGGTGGAGAGCATACAGGTAACCATGGAGGCAGGTTAGTGGACTGGTTCTAAAGCACAGCGTGATTGTAAAAGCTACCAAGCTTGTGTGACCGTCTCATTATTATTACTTGCAGAGCCACAGAAACATTTCTGTACTTAGAGTGCTTACGCGTTATCAAACATATCCTTTTTGGACCATCACGCTCGCCAGATATCGATGTGACCAGAGACCGACTGTCCCATTGTATAGTTGGCGTCCATTTACAACGCTTTTCAAATAATAATAATAATTAACAGCAGCCTCTCATTTGGAAACTTCAGAAATATTTCGATCATCTCTAAAAACGCAGAAAATGCGTCGCAAGAATACCCATTATGCTACCAGCGCAATCTTTTCTGAAGCTTAGCATACCCTGCATTTTTTTTCGCGGGAGACTATTTCTATTTATCGTTTGGGGTATCCTTCTGGCAGTATTTTTGAAAGTGTGGATCGGCAGAATTTCACTGGTGGCATTAACCCTGTTTTTGTTTACACTGCTGTTGTGACAGTTAACAACACAATAATAATTTCCAGTGATCCGAGGAGGCGCCGTCGGAAACAAGAGACGTTTCGCGCGCAGCGCGAGCTAAGCGCGGGCGCGACCTTGACGGGAAGCGGCGAAAACGTACACCTGTGAGAGGTGCAATCGTTCCGCCAGGAGAGAAGCGAGCACCATGCGAGCGCTGGCGTCTAGGATGAAACTTGGCGTGCGAAAAAGGCGCGAAGGCGAGCGTTTCGCGCGTTTATTGTGAGTGCATAGGCGCCATTTTCAGTTGTCACTACGGCTGCGCAAGGTGCTCAAGGCTGTTGTTTCTTTCTCCTGGGCTCCTGGCCGGGTTGGCCCCGCAGAAAAGGTAAGTCTACAGGCCACTTATATGCGCAATAGTTCGCGTGAGCGGCTTTCTTTTAGTCGCATATATGCAAGGAGGTGCTGCTGTACGCGATTGCTTGCGGTCGCATACGTCGGTGGGAGCTGCTACTTATTACTCATTACTTTGCGCGCACTACTCTGTAGTGCGCGCAAAGTATGCAGAGAGTTTGCAAGAGATTTGATGAAGAGACAGCGGCGCGGGAGACGAAGAAATCCTTTCAACTTCTCCATTCTCCGTGCACCGGGCAGGAGTGTTCTCCGACCAGTCCATCTGTTGTTCCGCAGTCCTTGTGCAAACGATAATTAAACGTTGGAAACCGTACCTTGTGTTAACGTGAACGAAATCGTTCTGAAACCCGAGTCGTCATAATATGACGCACTTTCAGAAGACTCCACTTTCTGTGACCGCGATTACTGCGGGCGATTGAGATTCGGTGCGGATGGCTTTCCACTTCGTGAGTCAGGCAACAATGTATGCATATTTAATTTCTATAATCGCACATGATAAAATTGAAAATTTTTATATTAGCTGGTGAGATTGTAAATGTGGTATTTAATACAAGTAATACTTTGGGATCTCCTAAACATGACTACTGGCTTGTAAATGCCTAAACATACAGCACAGCTGTATAATTGAGCCTTTACCCCACCGTCAAGGTGTCTAATTACTAAAGAAATCCTAAAATTAGCAGCTTTGAGACCTAGGCTAATTTGGAGCAAAATTTTAGAATGTGCGCACTGTATTGCAATGTCAGGTGATTGTAAGTTTACACTATTCACATTAAACGAACTATTCTCATAGAATAGTGTTTGCAGTCTTTTGCTTCGTAAATTGGTAACTCGTTCAATGGAAGCAATATTTTTATTTTTGTTTTGGCGTGGCTGTTGCAGTCAGGTAATTTTTGAGCTCACAGTCAGGTTTGTAAACTTATTGTGAATCTTTCCTAGTACAAAATAGGAGGTGTTTTGCCACATTATAGTGGTAACAACATTGAGATTTTATTACTGGTCACAGTTTTTGAACTTGTTCGAGCATGTGTTCTTTCTTCAGATGCGTTATGCCACTGTTCAATTCACCAAAACTGAAGAAGTGGAAGTTGTTCCTACAAGTTGGATCTCCGACGACAAGTGTTGGTGGCCAGCTCACGCAAAGCCTAAAAAGCTTACTTCAATGGTGAAAAAATCACACCCGGTGTAATCAACGTGAAAACAGTTTGACATTTCTGTAAAAGGGTTATTAGTGGGAGCCATGTTTTGGTATGGTGATATTTTAGAACAAAATGAGAGTCAAAACTTGACCATTGCATTGTCATTTCTTGTTCAGCCACATACGATCATGCACGTAAAAAGCGGAATAAAAGTCAGTTCACATCGGACCTGAGCAGTGACCCTGACATGGTTCAAAAAAGACGCTGCCGAGCACAATTTATATACACAGACTCGGATTAAAGTGATTCGCAACCTTCTCCAAGCTCTGTGAAGCAGCTGCGAATCCCAGAGGTTCCCGAAGATTTTCCGCAGAGTGAGGTAAATGTGGTCACTACAGCTTTGTAACGCAAAAAATATAGCTGCTGTGAATAAAATATAATGATTACTTTATTCGTACGATGGTGCCCCTTTAAAGCTTTCTTGTAGTTTATGATTGCTTGCTCTGTCTAAAATCTGTGAATGTGTCCCATGTTTTGTCCATCTGTGTAAGAGAGCTCTGTGGGGACAACAGTGCCATTCAGGTTCTATGAGCCTGAATTCATTTGCTGTTTCCAAGGTATTGCTATAATTTGAAAAAAAGGCACGGTCCAAATAATTTAAGTCTCAGCTGTGCGATATCTTATGGCGTTTTTCACTGGTCGATCTGGAGCGGCCGCCGAAATCCTCGAGCGAGCGCTCGGGTTTCAGGAATCCGAATCGGCCAGCGGAGCGCAAAAACGCTCCGCGGCGGATCACACAGGAAGTCTGCGTACACGTCGCACGAACCGGTTCTGAAAACCATGCCCTACTTCCGTTCTGTACGTTTCCACGGCAACCAAACTCGCCGTCCCCCGTGTGTAATTTGACCGTGGCAGTCGCATAGCCCGTCATTTCCATGTCGCGCCAGCAGGGACTGTGCATGGACAACGTGCATAGAAGTCTTCGTACAGCACCTGCGTCACTTCGTAATCGCTGTCGTCCGCGCTCTCGTCGCTAAACGCGAGCGCTGCAGCAGCACCGAACGCAGCCATTTTGCGAAGCAACACAATGTTGTGCGCACCAACCGGGTACCGATTTCGCTTGAAGCCGGAAGTGACGCGAACTATTTCCGCCCGAATCCGCGCCTCGGCGGCGGAGCAAGTCAGAGCGATCCGGCGCGGAGCGAGTTGATCCGAAACGACCAGTGGAACGCGCGAACCCGCTCCAGATCGACCAGTGAAATTCGGATTCGTTGCCACGGAGCAAGAAATCCTGCTCCGAATCGACCAGTGAAAAACGCCATTAGGTGAGGATTTCCAGTACCTTTATGTTCCTTAGTCATTACTGAATGTAGTGAAATGTTATAGCGTACTGATTGCCAACTTTTTTTTCGGGGATTGGACGAGCCTCACCTCACGATTCATTCACGCTAATGAAACAGTCAATGCCGGTGCTCTCTTCGTGTCTCGTATTCCATGTGGCATTCTGCGGTTTTTTTTTTTTCATGTTCCGTGATGTTAAGGTGAAGAATAAGTGTATTGTAGTGAAAGAAGTGTACCATGCTATTGAAGTACACTGAGGGCTACACCTGGTCCTGCCTGCCTTGATGTGTCTAAATATGTATTACCGATAGTGGTGCTTAGTAGACGTTCTTATATTATGTGATCTCATTTTACTCTTGTAGCACTTGGGGGCTGGAAATTTTAATGTACTGCTGTAAAAGCTGTCACCTGGAGCCTTTGTCTTAGTTTGTGGTAATAAGTTGTTGACATTTATTATAATGCAGGGCTGTCACATGCATTCTGTCTCTGAATCTTATAGGTTTGCAGTGTCTTGTCTCGTGACCAATTCTGTGTTTGAATACTTGTAACACTTGCATTACTAGCGGCTCTCTGTATTAAATCGAGCTTTTGTAATCAAAATGAATAAAAAATATATGTGAAAGTGATTGTCTCTCCATTTTATGTAAACTTAGCTTGCTTTGGAATCTGCGTTCCATGGGTGCAAGTTGTATTTTCATTAGTACATGTCAGTACTGCATCATCTTTGCAGCACTGCAGATTCTACAGAAGGCCAATGTTTACGCTAACTGCGCTATTCAGCCCATTTAAATAAAAATGAACATCTTGCAGACATCCCTTAATGGTCCACGGTTCGTCGTACGGATGTCTGACGGACGTTTAGCAATGAAAACATAAACAAATTCTTGCGTCCGTGGAACATCCGTATATCCGTTCTAGACATACGCAGGACACCCCTCGGACTGCCAATTAGTATGCGCCTGGTAGTCCTGTGGATGTCCGCCGTACGCCCTTAGGCGATCTGCGGACGTCCTATGGATGACCGAGATATCCAGAATCGGTAGTCCAGTAGACGTCCAGAGGAGTTGAAATGCCCATTGGGATATATATATAGTGCGCTGGATAACTGGAAGCAGTCGTTTATAATACAGAAGCTGCTTAGTTGAGCGGACGTACAGTTGGGAACGGCATTACATTTAGGTATGAAATATAAGATAAGCGTAACATTTTTCTCAGGAGTCAGACTCGAAAATAATTTCTTTCGTTTACACCCCTAGAAAAAAGCCGAAGAACGCAGCTATCCTCTCTCCGTTTTTTTAATTAAACAAATTCTGGCGTTTCACGCCTGGCGGTATGATTATGAGGCACCGTTTCAGTTCTCACCACCTGGGGTTCTTCAACGTGCACACAAGTGTTTTTACATTTGGTTCCCATCGAATTCCGCGACCTGGTTTGAACCCGTGAGCTCGAGTTTAGCAGCGCAACGCCGTATCTACTACGTAGCCACTAATTAGGCGACCGTGCCGCTGTTTTCTTCTTCTTCTTTTGTTGTTAAGCATGAATTGGGCCGAGAGAGAGAGAGAGAAAGAGATAGAGAGAGAGCAAGGACAGGAAAGGCAAGACCAAAAATTTCACATGGCTTACGGGCCAAAGACTGGCATGTATAATGACTACCGAAATCCCGAGGTCCAACCGCAGTAAAAGAACCCGTACCAATTACTCCGCATTCTGTTACGCGAGGAAGACAGAAACATGAATGAAATATTGCACTGCAGTTTTTTTTTCTGTAAGAATACTTCCCGTAAATCTGAGTATATGGCGCCGGATGGGGCAGGTATGTTTTATTTGTTTGAAGCGGCAAACAGTAAGTTTACATGTTTTTCCGTCTGCGTTTCGCAAGACTTGCTGATGGAAAACTTTATGCGCAAAAATGCACACTACAGATACATGCTGCTTGAAGAACAAGAAAAGTATTTGTTCTCCAAAGTGAACCGTACAATAGCGTAGTATAACGAAAGCCGACACTGCGGCCGCAATGCACGCGCAATCACCGAGGGGCATAAAATAAAAATAAAATTAAACAAAGAAGAGAAACAAAGGCGTCCATTCCTAAGGCGTAAATACATGTCATATGCAATTGTAAATACCGTATGAGCGGTCTGAATGCACATACCAGTGCGTGAAGTTGTATGAATGACCCTTCCGAGAAATATCGCCACTAGTTTCTAACGGCACCACCTCGATGCGGCTCAAGCCACTTCGATCGCAGCGCCGCCACAGTATTTTTCGTCGTCACGCGCCTCACTGCAAAGCATGCGCCGCCCCAGCCGCTCAGCCCACTGAACCGTATTCTAGTACACTCTAGTTCAAACCACCATCATGCCTCGCGAGGCGCGGCGAATACAAGGCGCGCGAGCGCGAGCTTTCGCGCGCCGACAAGAGTTCGTGTAGTTTGACCTTTAAAGTTTAACACTTCTGCAACGATGCGTTGTGCCATGTGAGGCAATGACAAGGCTAAACCCCTTGGAGGTAATGAACAATGGTGCGCAACAACGCCTCGAGCAATCACGTCTCGCTGTGTGTGATGTGTACTACGCGGACAAACAGCAGTGGTGCGCGCAAGGTAACGTTTAACATCAACTCAGCACTCGTATTGCACTAAACGCTGAAGAAATCAAATATTCGCCGTCAACATCACCGCTAATTATCGTCAATAAAGCAAGCAGCACAGAGAGTTTTGCTTACATCGATTTCCATATTGCGTGGTATCTGCATGGTTTTATTTGGTCCGTTTCTAAAGTTTCACCGCACTCATTCCAGTAAGTTTCGGGTTTCATATGCGTGCCACTTTAAGGAGGTGCTCTTTCCAAGAGTATAATTCATGTAATTTTGTGAACTGATTAGTGCAGTATTTTGTCACTAAATTACGTTTTAGGTGACAAACATTCGATCACATTACGTACAATATATGCACGTCTTGTCCCTCTTTCTCACTCCTCCCCTCACCCTCCCAACTCCTCACCGTTCCATCATATAGTTCCATTCCGAGGACGCTGGGATACCTGCGCATCTTCTGTGGCCGACATCTGCAGCGAGAGTCTTCTAGAGTGCCAATTTTTTTAAAAATCGTGCCGCCTTTCGTCGATCCCCAGCGCCTAGCAATCTCCGCGGCGTCCAGGAACCTGCACGAACCCGCTACAGACATCGAAGTGCGCAAATATGAGGGCTTCCGGCAAGGACCAGCGCCGTAGTGAAGACTCCATTGTACGGCGCGAGCTGGACCGCCACGCGGACGACGTTTCTAGCATAGATACAACGTTGAGAGAGGCTGCCCCAGGCTGCGATGGCGAAATTGACAACAACGACGCGACGGACTGCGTCAGCAGCGAGGTGGAGCGTACTGATCGAGTGTGCCGTCCTGCTTTGCTGGTGGAACGCGTTGACAAGGCAGTTCAATGCGAACTGGAGTCGAGCAGCTTTTTGGACGAGTTGTGTGCGCGGCATGGGCTGTGCATAGAATAACTGACTGCACAGGGACTGCCATCATGCTACGATGTTCGGCTCGAAGAGGCAAACCCACTGCCTGTCACTCGTCATGAAATTGTGTGTGAACAGTTGTGGTGTTGTTTTTGTTGCTGTGCTTTTCGAAGGTGATAGGCTGGAAGCTTTTTCTTTTACATTTGACTTGCCCGAGTGATCTGTTTGCCAAGCATGCTATGATTCATTTTGTTTGACCAGTTTGTTGCATCACATCGTGTGGACCAGTTATTCCCTGCAATAAATCGCTTTCGTCATGTATTGTCTGTCATGTCTGCCAAACCTCAGGATTTCCACACAAGAAGAGGTAATCTCATAAATAGTCATGACCAAGTTGCCAATTGGCTATTTCTTGCAGTTTCCCATTTAAAGTTTACAGCTTACAGTAGTGGGACAGTACTAATTTTGCCTTTGGTGTAGGGCTGTTCGTACTAGTGAAGGCTACAGGAAGATGTGCCCTCACAGCTGTATGAAAATATACTGACATTTTATAATAGCTATGGTCCTTCCTCTTGAATACTGTCTGGATAAATTGTCTCCAAATCATAGGTATACTGCAAGAGCATTTGTGTGCTGCTAGTCAGTCTCAAGCAGCAAAAATACACTGAGCATGCAGTGTACAAGGCAGAGTAGATATTAATATGCTTGCAGCAACCTTGTGTCTCGTAAGCAATTAGAAAAGCATTTGTGAGCAAATTATTGCTCACAAATCTGTTGCTCAAAGAAAAAAAAAGCCATCTGTGAACAGCAATTGCACCCCACCAGCAACTGATGGCCAGTCACAATATGAAACATCCATCACAGTCAAGTGTAGTCCTACAACAAGAGAGTAAAAGTTGCAAGAGTGCAGAAGCTGGCACCTCCGTACACTGCGATATTCGCTAGCTTGCACTTTATCATTTCACAGGATTCCCAATCTGTACTAATTGCGTATTTTTGCACAAGCATACATTAATATTTCTAGGCCATTGTGTAGAATGGCAGCACGTCGTTGCCTAGTGCACAGGGTACACAAGAGTTTGTTCCATGCAGTCATTTTCTTAGCGACTGCATAAGCACCTTTTCTTGAGAGCCTTTGGATTCAGATTGTCCACCGGCATTTTTCAAATTTTTTGTTCTTTTCACACACTTGTGAATTAGTAGTTGAATCCTTTCTTTTGTGTAATGCAGGTGGCTCAATCACGCCCACCTCTAAGCCATGGTGCATGCACAGTACATTGAAAGAAATCGTACTTCTGTGCTTGCATAAGCTTTCGGCACATATACTTAACCTTGTTTCACTGCTTCTTACAATGATGGGGCACTTGCCTGCTCAAAGGTGGGTGTTTGAATTTAGATAGCACTACTGGCTGGGAAAAAATAATCCAATCCATCCATAAAATCTTCTCTTTTCACAAATTAATGATGTCGCTGCTTCACATTTATATGTACTAACATAGTTCATTGAGCACAAGGCATACAGTTTGTATGAACTGCTCATGCATAAGTGTGACTTCACATCATTTATGATAATGCAATCCCTTTGCAACACAGGCTAATATACGCACAGTCTCCCATACCTAGGATTCTCTCCCGACCATATACATGAAATGCATATGCAAACTGGCCGTCCTTACACACAGAAGCCACTGTAAGGCCCCATTTGCTTATAAGAGCTGTATGCTTTAGAAGTGTGCTTTTTCCTTAAAGAAAGAGGAGCAGAGGATGACTCTTCTCTAAATTGAACACCGTCCTGCAGTTTCTACATTCTATGTTACCCTTTAAAGGGGCCCTGAAACACTTTTCTAAATAATCATGGAATGACGTCACTATTAAATTATGTCACCTCACAAATCTCCAGCCGCATAATTTTTCAGATCCTTCAAACACAAGCGAAGTTATCAGATCGATGAGTGGCTTTCTCTCTCATTTCATGTCCATTAGTGTGCTGGAAGCTACAAAAGGGACATGGCAAGGGAGCAATGACCCGGTGACCCAGCACAAAGGTTGAGTGTCTCAGTGGTGAGACAGCTCACCGCGGCACCTCACAACAGCCACGGCACCTATGCTACACTTTTCACCTTGGAGGCCACATGCAGCAGATGCAGCAATGTGCAATTATTGCATGTAGATCATCAGTGAAAAGATAATTTTTTTTTTCTGTCTTTCCGAGATCGCAGACATAACTAACTTTCATTCATTTAGTTCAAATGAGTAATAATTGTGTTACTGAGAATGTTCTCGCAATCCCGAATTCAGCCAATAGCTGCTGTGGGTCCAGCTACGAGATTGTAAATTTCCTGCTGCATGCAGTGTAATAATATTGGCTTTACATGTTCACAGGAGCCTTGATAACAGATTGGCAACATTTTCTTACTATGTTCAGAAAGTGTCTCAGGGTCCCTTTGAAAATTTTATGCCAATCTTCAGAATTTGACAGTCACAGAGGCGTCTTTCATCCTGTTGCCACAACAAAGTATGGTTAACAAAATGCACACAACTTAGGAGGTGAATAAACTCATTAATAAAAATTTTTTTTTTAAATTTCCCAGGGGTTAGCTTCTAGTTTACGATACACAAGCACTTTAAACTGAAGAGGTAATGAACTTTTTGTGTTAAAAATGCACTAGCCATAAATATTCGGCTGCAACATTTTGATGTAGAAAGCGATCTTTGTGCAATTTGGCTCAGGATAATAAAGAGGTTTATTCAAAATCGGGGAAAAAAAACACAAAATGTTGAGAAGTATTGCAACATACAACATACGAAATGTTAACAATTTTCGTGCAGACAACATAACCCAATTGGTCTATGGTCGCTACTTAAAACGAAACAGAAAAAACTATTTTGTGGTTTTATTTCAGGCAGTCAAGGCAGCAAGAAAATAACTTTGAATCAGTTTACACTAAAAAATATTTCTGTAGTATCTCTATGCCCATACAGTTTGACCATGTGATTCGGAAGATCCACTCGTCCACAAGCAACATTTTTGTATTTAACATTTCAGTACAAGATTTCCAAAATATAAAGGCGTGTCAAGACATTTTTTTTCTTCTAGTTGAAGCCATTAATGCATTTTTATAGCTGAAACATGACTGAACAGGGGAAGACAGAAGAAAATACCGGGAACAAATAGCAATGTCATGTAAGATGTGGAAAAAAAGAAAGAAAGGAAAAAGAAAAAGGAGCTTATGACGACATGAAACTTCTAAAAAACTTTCGAATTTCATTTTTGAAGTTGCACCTTTAATGTGAGTGTACATATAAAATAATAAAGGCTTCAAGCTGCAGTAGTTGTGAGGTAAGCTAAATGTGGGCCACACCATTGCTCAGCCTTTGCTGCCTACAGCACAAAAACATTTCGGCCAAGGTTAGGCAAAAATACAATATGAACAGCCTGTGTAAGGTACTACAGCAGCAGATACAGTGTGAACATCTTTTTCTGATATCGCTTATTAACTGACCTGTGAATACTGCAAACCTTTTTCTAGGTGCAGAAAGAAGTGGGGATATGAGGCAATACAAAGGATTTGCACTATCCTCAAAATAGGCACACACAGACTGGCAATGCTCTGGCACAAACACTCGAAAGAAAAAAAGCAATCCAAGTAAGTGATAAGGAATAGTATATGACAAAAATATATCTGCTTAGAAAAAAAAGTCTGCATTCTGTCAACAAAATTAGAAACACATACAGAGTGAGCAATCTACTTGATAGTTCATTCCAGCTTTCCACATATACAAGAAAGTAGAATATTTGAAAATTTGAAATGTTTGCAGTGTGTGAAAAATGGCCACACATATTTGTCATTACAGGTTCAGCTGGATTGCCAAGTTGGTGGCTGGAGATAACTTTTTCTTTCATAGTTCGTAACTCTATCAAAAAGCGAGTAAACAAACTTCAGTGAAGCTATAGGTCTTTGGAAACACAATTGGTATCACTGTTTTAATTTGGTGGACTGTTACATTGGCCTGATAAGGGTACCTAGAATAAACTTAGGTGCTTAGCTGTGTATTTGTTTTTAATTTGTCAGGTACTGCTGGTGATGGTTCCGAATGTTTCTATATTTTAACAAAGGCTGTGCTAGCATTTTATGCACAGTTTACATAAATAGGTGTAGCACCTTTTAAATAAAAAAAAAGGAATACTGGTTGTTTAAATGCTGCAGGACATACACTATTAATGAGTGATCTGAGGGGCTCGTTTTTTTCTTGTTGGTCACAACCATACGAATAAACAGAATGAAGCCAGAGATGGCAAAGGGGAAATAAATTATGTGTTATCACTAATTAAAATGTGGAAATAATGATGAAGATCCTATGCACATGTTGGGGTCCAAGTGAAGCGGAGTGGTTACATAAATGCTATAGAAATAATGCTATACAACTAATGACATTGCATACAATTTCGTGCACTTTCATCCTATGCAACGTGTAATCCAATGCAATGGTTACGTTTATGCACTGCAAATGTCACAACTTCTATATCCCGTATCACACTGGCACATGCACGTAAATATATTTAAGGCTTTTATATTTCTTGTGTCACAGCTGTACATACCGAAGCACGCACTGCACATCCAAACCATAGGAAATTAAGTAAATCAAAGAAGCTGATTAATACAATGTGCTAGTCCATGAAGAGGTCGGTGTGCTTTAGAGATGCGTATGAGTCGATACTATGTGTTCAGGTATGATGTAGGAATTAATTTTTTAATTACGCAGAACAGAGGTGTGCCTACTTGCACTATTCTGGTGGTTTGCATACAGTGTTCATGTAAGCCTGTTCCATTAGCAGCACATATAAGCTTCCTTGGGAGATGAAATAAGCAGTGGAATGATGAACTTCAAACCCTGGGGAAGAGGCAAATTGCTTTATTAATGAAGTAAGAGAAAATGAGAGCAGGCAAAAGATAAATTGTAAAAGGTGGGAGCCGAACTCACATCTTCGACATTACACATGCGGTGCTTTGTCAATTAGGCTAGCGCAACAGCCATCTTCCAGTCCATTTCCACATTATCGGCCTTCGAGCCATCCTCTAATAAAAACATTTGCATCATCACTGAAGAAGTTCTAAGAGCACTGGCGGCTAGTCTCGACGATACCTCCAGTCAAAGTTCTGTTTTTTCAGACTCCCCGCTCTGCCAAAAATTGTCAAATCTGACAAATAGTTAAATTCAGTCGTAATTTCAGATGCTGCATGACGTTGCAAGTAGAAGAATTCTGACGGAAATGTTTAACAACGCATAGAAAAACTGTCTGTCAAATTTATCAACTTCTATAGGCATGGTAAAAAGAGGTGATGTGCACCTATATCTAAGTACGCGAGCAGCCCCCATCTAAACGTGGCCACTGTAGGCAGGATTGAACCTGGGACCTTGAGCTCAGCAGCGCAGCACCATAGCCACTGAGCTACTGCGATGGGTTTCACGACTACTAGACTGACTAGGCTTCAAATTGTTGGCAATCTCCAGTGGCCATGTGACTACTAGATTGACTAGGCTTCAAAGCGTTGGTGACTACCATGTGGCCATGTTACCAATGTATCAAAGCAAAAATACCTCTTTCTGCCTGACTCTATGACTGAATTAGCAAGCAGTCATGCAGGTGGAGTCGAACATTTATAAAGTTGCGCTTCTATAGCGTCCAAAAATTGAGTTAATAACTCTACGGGCCCAGTGGTGGTACCACGAAGGTGTCTAAATAATTGATCATATCAGAATTTATTATTCGGTGACTGTAACACTGGCATTTACACAAAGAACTTAATTTTTGGTGCATTTTCTTTTAGATAAAATAGAAGGTGCCCTACAATGTGCACTTGCTTCCTTAACATCATAATAAGGCGATGACATCACTTGATCCACAACTGAGGAAATTATCCAGCACTATTTCCAAGAAGTTGATCAAGCTGTCATTCTTATCTTTATTATAGCTTCTTATAGTGAATCCGTTAGAGGACTCCTAAAGAAAAATTTTTTTCTATTGGACTTTCTCTTGTGCGCTTACACAAATGCAGTACTGCTGTCACATTCTGTCCACAGCATCGGGATGCTTTTTGAAGCAGGAAAGTGGAGGAAGAGTACTGCCACACACATTTCATTCAATTACTTGTCTTGACTGTGCTATTTTGTTATTATTAGTACTTTTCTGCAGTCAGGCGAGAATACACTCACAGTATCAGATAACACGTGCCTCCTGAATGTTGTCATTCTTTACAGAAAGATGGGCCTATCATGGTCTTTACGTGTGCTCAGAAATGACTGGCATGTTTTGTAATCTGCCTGGTCACGGCAAGTGCATCTGGAAGATTCATGAACACATGCATAAAAGCAGCCAAATGCAAGTGCTGTCATTTGATTCGATGACCAACAATTTCATTTGCTATCACAGCCACTGAGCTGTTGGTACTTTACTTTAGAGAGCACAAGTTCACCCAATAAACTCTTTGCAGTTTTTCCTTGCTTTGTCTTATTGACTGGCTTGCATACTGTTACATCTACGTGACAACAGACTACACTAGTCCACTACTTTTGGTGATGCCTAGGCATAGGTTAGAGACAGCTAGATGATCTTGTATTACGGGATACCTTCTCCAATGCTAAATTCAGAAATTAGTAAGCTGGATACAAAAGCTAAGTCAACCACAGAAACTGAGTCCTCCTGCAGCTGTGTTCACAGTGTAACAAGTCATAAAGAAAACTTAAAAATCGTAGTCAAGAGCTGTTCACAGTTACTTATCTTATTACCGGCAGTTTAATTGACCAAGTTTATACCTGACCGACTAAAATCACCAGTTTCTTCACCAACGGCTGTGTAAAAATTATAAAATTTTATACAGGAATTAACACGTCTACCATCTACAAACATGTCTTAAAAGTAAGACCCATAAAACTGAAGTGTGCACCATACACTCTCATGCTTGTGAATGCCCATGTCTTTTTGAGATTGCAGGCTTTTTTTGCTAGTGTTACACTACCACTATGGTCGTTGCAATTTGTTTGCAAAATGTAGGCAGGGATGATGTCAGAGTCATAAATAGAAGAGTGAAGCCAAGTTTTTATATTTACAATCACATAAGGAGCACACAAAAGCAGTATTCTTTTTCCACTTCTTCAAATTTGTACACTTTGTTCAGTAAGACACAGTGATGCTAGTGGTACTGTAGTCTATTCATGCCATGGGCTAAAATAAGCAGTTGTCACTGTACTTTCATGCGCAGCATGGAAGTAAGTCACGACATAAGTACAAAAGTTCCACTCTCACTTGCTTATGGTCCCCCCAACCACCACTTCCTTGGCCAAGATTATTTACCTAACTCAACAGGTTCAGTGCAACAAGAAAGGCGAACAGGCGAGGAGTTTTTCTGAGCTTTGTCGCTTGGCAAAATGTTGGAAAGAAATCCAAAAGAAAGACGCCACCGAGTGGCAGCAGCACCAAGCATTGAATGTGATGTGCACTTCCAGGTGCACAGTGGCGAGACTGGCAGGGCTGCGAACCCTCTGGTAGGCACAAGGTTCCTGTGCGACACGTGCCTAAGAGAATTGGACACGAAACGTGGCTCGAGTCTTCCTAAGACTCGGATGAAACATAAACAACCAGTAGCAATCTCAGTAGAGGTGTCTGAATTGAACTGTCCTGGTGACTGGACGAGAAGTGCTGATAGTGCTTAAGAGGAACAGCAACCTAATGAGAGCATACATTCAGGTGAGCATTCTCACATAATGGAATAGTCGAACCAAACACCCAATTGTGTGGCTTCAACGGTGGAGTGTGGCTTCAACTCTAGCACTGACACAGACGTCCTGAGCAGGCAAGATAGCAGTGCTCAACCTTCAGCCACCTCCGACTCGCCAGCACCAGATGAGACCATAGCAGTGACTGCACGCAGATTACCTGTTGGTAACCACCATGGATCAGCCTGGACTAGTATGGGGGCCATGCCAAGAGGTCGATGGCTGATTCACTTCCCGTCTAGCCTATTGTCCTCCTTGGACAGTGAGATCGATTCCCCTGCATGCTGTGTGGGATCCCTCAATGATGCAGAAATCTCTGGCAGCCATCAAGGTGCAATGGAAGGGGCTGAGGCAGTGGAAAGCTGCCTTGAAAATTCCGCCTTGGTAGACATGGTAGTGGCAGAAAAAGAGAGCACCACAGAGCCAAGAAGTCGTGAAGTTTGTTTGGTGAGCGGAGAAGCCTTTATGACTAAAATCGGGTTGAGCCAGCATCGAAGGCACCATCACTTAGAGGCCTACAATGTCAACTTTCGATACTACATGAACCAAGACAAGGTAGGGAAAAAAGAAAACTACCTGATGGCCACATATAAGTCTGAGGTGCTCGCACATATCTATAACGAGAACCAACTTATCACAATAAGAGTCCAGAATCGAACATTCGACACAATCAAGTCTCACCAAAGATTGCTGGCATACAGAAACCTGGTACTTTCACGTGAAACCCAAACAAGATTGGAAACAGCTGCACCCCATGGAAGTCAGCAGCATGATGGGAGTGAGCCTGGAGAGGTTATCCATGATAGAAATCAAAAAGAGGGGGACCTAAGGCAGAAAGTAATGGATGAATTTTGCAACCTTACAAGTTAACCACCTCCTCATTCATACCAAGCTGTCCACCTGCGGGAAATTGCCAAGTGCTTCTTGGAGGACCAGGATATTTCATCTACGCTTAATGCTTATCTGAGAGAAGTGTTTGCTGATGATAGAGCACTGACATCGAGAGCACCTAAATGGCCACTTGGAGAGAGCATTCGAAAACGAAAGAGAGTGTGCAGAAATGCAAGAACTCTACTGCAAGAAATAATCTCAGTGTGCCAGGGTGGTCCTCGATGGTCAAGCTACCTCAGCAGTTCAGGATCCTCAATCTTTCTTTGTGGAGTGGCAGCATTTGATAGACAGCTGCCCCTGCATAGGTAAACGCCAATGTTCCAAAACCTGCTGTGACCATCAACCCACAGACATTGATCACAGCTTTGGATATTAAAACTTCAATGCTTGCAAGCTTCAGGACCAGAAGGTTTCTCTGCAAAGCGACTGAGGAAAGTACCAATGATGATTTTGACAGTCCCACTGAATTTATGCATTTGAAGAGGTCGCCTCTTTTTTTGTGCCAGGCTAGAACAATATTCAGTTAACTGGGGGCCTCGATGGCTTCTGAGCACAGGTCCAATAACTAAATCACATGTATTGGTGAGGCTTGGGCACAAGATCTACTTCAGGTGGTTGTTGGCAGACATTGAGTTTCCCTATTTACACGATTGTAAGTCGACCCCTTTTTTAAAATTTGAAAGTCTGAAGTTGGGGGGTCGACTTACAATCGAAACCAAAACATGGCCCCGCCAAAAAAAGCCATACCAACGAGAGCTACAAGGTAGCTACAATTTTATGTTTGCTCCATGGCCCTACCGGTATCTTTTAGCTATTCCGCGTGTTTGTTCGCTTTTCGGAAGGGTTTTTCAACATTTTTGAGAGGCTTACAGCATATAGTTTCCTACAAGAATTAATTTTGTAGGAAACTCTATGGCTTACAGTGCATGCAACACTCATGGGGGGGGGTGTCGATAGTTGATAAAAGCGCCGCTGTTCCCATTTGCGGCGGCACCCTCAGAACGGCGGCGCTTGCGGGGAGTATCGGTAGTTCATGGAAGAGCAGACACCGCTCGCGTGTTTCTCTTTCTCTGTTTAAAGGGACACTAAAGGTTACCAGAAACTCAAGTTAAAGTGGTAGAGCAATGTTCTAGAACGTCTAAGGCGTCAATATAATCGCGAACAGAGCTTTAGTAACCGAGAAATTGAGGTAAATGCATGACACGATTTGAGACCCCCCAGCGACATTCCGGTACTAGCCCAATGACGAAAGGACTCCTCATAATTTGTGTTACTAATACTCAACTACTCGTATTAAAAATATCATTTCATTCGATTATAAGACGGAAAAAAATGCTACTTGTCTACGTCTATTCGATTCTAAGAAAAAATAACATTTTGACGTTGCCCTTCAGTAATATGGGTGTTCGAAAGGTTTCGTTTTCACTCGACTCTGCGCCGCGCACGCTTTGGAGTTTCAGTAGTTTCGTTATCGCGTCGTGCTGTGAGGGTTCTACTGGCTCGCGAAACTTTCATTTGGAACAAGCAGCGAGAATGTCACGTCCATGTGATGTCGTGGGAAGCCCTCGTTGCTTTCCCGCTCCGGAGAGTCGGTGTCGAGGCCGCCGTCGTAGTACGCAACGACGCCGGCAGTGCGAGCCCTCAGCAGCAGGTCGCGCTCGTCGGTGCTCAAATCGCTGAAGTTGAGCCCACCATCGCGAGCCAATCTGTCGGTGTCAGTGTCCATTGCGACGAGCGTCGAAGTTAGCGTCATAGAATGAAGTACCAGCTTATGGGCGTCTTGCGCTGGAGTTTGAGGTATAGTAGCGGCGCCTGGTGGCGGTGCGGGAAACGACATCTGGGTCGTGCCAGCTTGGGTCGTATTGAGCCCTGGCTGTGGCGAAGCACGTTTCTAGGCCGAGTTTTGCGTCGATTCGCACATTTTTATGCCCTGTTGCGAGTGCGAAAAGGCTCGTCGCTTCTCATAGACCACGCCGACCACACTGCGAGCTCGCCGCAGCCTATATTTTAACGAAAACGGACTCTCCGTGAGCCGTGGGACGTAATGTGGGACGTAATTCGTTTCTCCTTCCGCTAGCCACCATACTCCCGCTTTCGCTCTGCTGTCGGCTCTGTCTTGGCTCTGTTTCTGGCCGCGCGTTCGCGTTTTGCGCAGAAAAGCCGTAGCGCTGTCTGCGGACGCCGTTCTACTCACCGATGGCGCAACGTCACTATGAGACCATGATGTCAGTACTCCTCGATCGGAGGGCGGGCGATTTGAACTGCGCTAGAGGTACGCGGACGCTTCAGAACGCATTTTCTCTTAAAATAAGTCTCTCCTTGGCACGAAACAAGCGTTTCGAGGTTTCTGTGATGGTATTTCAACAGTCCACGTTGACTTAATAGTAACCTTTAGTGTCCCTTTAAGCATTGGTATTGGTTTGACTAACTTCTTGACGCGCTCCACTTCGGCTACGTGCTACTTCTACGCTTCCCCAGTCGTCATGAGTGCTGCAGGCCCACTAATCTTTCGGCACTCGTTCACAGCAGCGTTCAAGAGGGCTGCCATCCTTTACGCCGAAGAAACAAATCACTGCGCAGTGGGCCGCAATTTCGATGTTTCTAAACGGGTGGTGCGAGAGTGGCGACTGCAGCGAAGCGAAATTTTCACCTGTGTGACGGCAAGTGAGAAATTTCCCACGTGCCGAAGTATGGACGCTTTCCTGAGCTGTAGGCTAAGCTTGCGGCGTACGTCGCTGAAATGCATGATCGGTCCCTGCCAGTGAAGTGCGACGTGGTCATGAAATAAGCCCGGACCTCCGCCTTAATTTTAAGGCTCTGCTCCGCCGTGAGTACAACGAGTGGCTGGCGGCAGAAGACTGCGAAATTACGCCAACCGGACCTGTCAAAAGAGCCTCCCTGACGGCTGTGTGTGGTTGGGTGCATTTGGCGTGGGCTGCTGTTCTGCAAGATGTCCTGGTGCGGTTGTTTGCCAAATTTGAAATTTCGCTGGACCACGACGCGCTGTGGGACCGCAGCAACGATGACGATGGCAGCACTAGTGAAGACGAGTAGTCCAATGACCATGTCAGCTACTAATAAATTTTCGTTATCGAATGCGCCCTCGGGTTTTTTTTTTTCCGGTCAAGCGATATAGGGGGGTCGGCTTACATTCGAGTCGACTTACAATCGTGTAAATACGGTGCTAGATGAGAGACGACAGGCTTTTATTCCCTCCGACGGATGTGCCAAAAACATCTTGTTGGCAACAATAATAAACGAGACTCGTCGCTCATTGAAACTGCTCTCAGTGGCCACGGCTGATAGTCAAAGCTTTCGATACAATTGCACATTGCGCTACAATTCTGGGGCTGCGGCGAAAAGGTGTGGCAGAGGACTTCATCTCCTATGTGAAGAACTTCTATGAGACCTCTTTGACCATTCTTATGTTTGAGGATAAAACACTACTGGTGAATCCAGCTGCTGGAGTTCACCAGGGTGACCTTCTCAGTCCTCTTCTCTTCAATCTAGTAATCAATGAACTTCTTGAAAGGCCTTATCCCGAATGTGCATTTTGCAGCGGTTTTCTAAAAGTTTCTGCAATGGCTTTCACTGAAAATCTTGTTCTGACTGCAGAATCAGTTAAATTACATTAAAGATCACCTGAAGTGACTTGAAAACTCCTTGTTTGGAAGGAGAATGAAGGCAAATGCTACCAAATCTTCTACACTGGTGATCCTGCCATCGGGTAGAGATCATAAATTAAAAATCTGTGATAATATCATATTCAAATTGCTTGGAGAAGAAATCAAGCCTTGGCTATGGTGTTAGGCTGCTGAGCATGCGGTCGCGGGATCGAATTCCGGCCACGGCAGCCGCATTTCGATGGGGGCGAAATGCGAAAACACCCATGCACTTAGATTTAGGTGCACGTTAAAGAACCCCAGATGGTCGAAATTTCCGGAGTCCCCCACTACGACGTGCCTCATAATCAGAAAGTGGTTTTGGCACGTAAAACCCCATAATTTAATTTTATTTTTAAATAAATCAAGTGTGCCATGGCTGTCAACCACTTGCAGATACCTTGGAGTGGCGTTTTCAACAACTGGAAGAATTCAAGGTTC
The DNA here is from genome assembly GCF_050947875.1 of Dermacentor variabilis. NCBI lineage: Eukaryota > Metazoa > Arthropoda > Arachnida > Ixodida > Ixodidae > Dermacentor > Dermacentor variabilis. Next base: position 703,215 of record NW_027460390.1, on the reverse strand, counting down.
AATAAGTGAAGAGCTAATGACTCTCCTAGAGCGGCTCTTCAAAGTTTTGTTCAAGCCACAGCAGAGACTGGCCATTTGGCACTTCCACCTGTTGCAGCATTTGATGAGTCATTTGAAATTGGGCCCTATATCTTCAAAAACACTTAACATTCGAAAGAGTAGTTAAATCAGTGGTAAAAAGATGTTTGACCTTTCCCCAGGACGTGCCAATGGGTTTCTTCTAAGCATCTATAGATAACGGAGGTCTGGGCATACAATGTTTCTGGACTGAGCTCTGAGCTCCCAGCTCTGAGGCTCAAGTGATATGCCAAACTAGCTGACTCTACTAGCTCAGCCTGTGTTTATGCAACTACAAAGAAGTCTATCACAGATGCGAGGGATCAGGCTGACAAACTATGCTACTACAAAAATCAAGTTATAGTGTCAGAAAATTCCCTGTAATTTTGGGGATCTATGCTACCTAAATCATTTGATGAGAGAACATTGGTAGAACGCAAGAATGCAAAGGTATCAACAACCTGGCTACAGGAGGCAATGACGTTTCTTAAAGGAAGGGAGTTCACCGACTTGGTAAAATTTCACATCGGAGCCATGCCAAACTTCACCCGCCTCAAGAGGGAAAAAGTCTGAAAACGTTGCAGAGCTAGCTGCGATTCAGATGAGTCCCTGGGTCACATCCTTCAGAGACATCACCAGACACACCATACTCGGATAACAAGACATGACATCTTGAGACATCTGAAGAAAAGAATCTCGGAAGTGGGGTGACAAGTGATACGAAAGCCACATTTGAAAACATCCCACAATACACATATCCATGACCTAGTAATCAAAAGAGAAAACGAGCCAATGATACTAGATATTCATGTAGTGGGAGCACCAGTGTCAGATACGATGCCAAACGGAACAAATACACAATCCCAGACTTGATCACACAGCCTCCTCCAATTATGTAAACAGTGACCTTGAATTATCGTGGAGTATGGGTCATCCACAGGGTAATAATTTGCAAGTTCTACAAAATTTTCAAAAATTACCTGTGGCAGATAGCATAATTCTAGTCCTGAAGCTTGATTATTCAAAGGGGCGGACACTACTTGCACAATAAATCAAAAAAATCAAATAATTGAAAAAAATTCACTAAGTAACTAATTAATTTATGAGACATAATGAAATTTACGAATTGTAGCCGGTGAGCTTGTAAGGCATATCCACTTGTAACGAACCTCGAGGATTCCATGGGCTTCAAGATATGCGCCTTTCAACTATCGGTAAAAATGCACCATTCTACTTTTCTAACAAAGCTCTACTTTATGCGTTGAAGCCGAAAAGTAAGTGGAATGCCCATGTATTGCATCGCACCCTGGTGTCATTCTGAACAAAAAATAACGTACAGCGCAAAGGACCAGGACAGCGATAGACGACATACACAGCGCTGTGACATACACAGCGCTGTGTATGTCGTCTATCGCTGTCCTGGTCCTTTGCGCTGTACGTTATTTTTGATCATGAATTACCAACTAGCCCAAGCAACCACCCTAGTCATTCTGAAAATTTACTCTAAGTGAATATGCCTTGCGAACCCACTGGCTACAATTCGTAAATTGAAATATATGCCGTAAATTATTTAAGACTTTAATTTTTTTTATTTCGTTGAATATGTGTTTCAATTTCTCGTTCAAGTAATGTCTGTCTCTGAATAATCCAGCTCATGGACTAGAGTTAGCATCTGCCACAGGCTATTTTTAAAAATCCTGTAACACTAAAAAATGATCACTTGTTTTAAGCATTCTATTATCACAGCCATTCCAATAACACGTCATTGTGATTTTGAGTTTATCATAGGTGGATCCTTTTTATTGCACAAATGGTCAGTTTCCATGACTGCCACAGCTTATAACTTGCTTCATAGACTGCATGCAAAAAATCCTCAGATGCAAACATATTAAGCTTACAACAACTGTGCAAAATAAATTTTGCTTATAACTGAATTCATAAAACCGCAGAATTATGAAGCAGCCCTAATCGTAATTTTCTTCACAACAAATTTCTTCAACAGTGGTTAGCTGAAACCTTTTAGGGCTTTAAAAGTATCCCGGAATGACACTGGTTTGGAATTCTTTTCTTTTTTTTCGTTTTCAGTATTTCTGGGTGAAACTATTACCCACAATGTATTTTTGCACACTAAAAACAAATGTGCAATAAGATTTTCCCTACTACAAATAGATATTAGGATTCTGAATTTCTTACAAATATTTTTTACAATTTTCCTATCAAAAATTTGCATTAGAGAGCACAAGAAAACCATAATCATAATTTTAGGTTTACCAATACTTTTTTAAACCTAGCTTGTTAACAAATTTTTACTGCTCACACACTCAGAGGTGTGCTTAAATATAAGATTTTTTGGCTTTTGTGCACTAACCAGAGTATAAGCTTTTAAATGAAGCAAGAATCATTAAAATCCGACCACTAGATCCAAACATATTGTGGCCAATATTCCACGACGTGATGAAAAAACTTGTTTTGGGAGGACAATGAAGCAAGCGTAAAAACATGTGAAAAATTTATATTCCATAATAAAAAGGCATAACTTTGCATGACTGATCCTAGGATCTATCAGGCATATAATCTTCATCGGTTTCTGTTCTGTGATTTCTTTTCATGGCATATTGGAATGTTTCAGCATGCATTTGATTCCTCTCAAATGTCACTAGCCAGTGCTGGTTCTTCTCTGTGGATCTTTCAAGGGTAATGCAGCTTCGGTTTAGTTCTTTCAGGATTGCTTCAGTTGCTTGCCTTGCCTGCATTGAAGCTTGCGATGGCTTTGGCCATGGCAGCTTTGACAGTAAAGGGAAATCTTGATTGTTTATCTGGTTTACTTACTTATTGAAATCTTTTTTTTTTTTGTAGACCAGAGACCAAATGGTAGAGTGGAGGCTTTTATTTGGGCTTTGCCTAGCTGACAATGTTTGAGCAACTTTCTGTCGGAGAGGTGTGTGAATACAGGCAGCAAGGCATTGGCTGCATACTTTGGTAGGTTATGGCAATGTTTTGGTGGGCTTCCCTGCTTCTCGATAGCCTTGTTGTACTTGCACCAAGACTCGTCACTATTTGGGCAATTTTCATGCCTTGGGTTTGTGTGTGCGGAAACTGTGTGGTAGAAAGTGGCCCAGATAGCTTTCTGCATTCCTTCAATGTCGCTTTGGTGCGCTTTCAGAGCCCAGCCATAGTAGATTGTGAGCTTTGTGAGGAGCTGCCCTGTAAGTTTTCCCTTTCTGCCAAGACTTGGCTTGTCTTCTACTTTTGTCTCTGCAGGAGGTACCGAAGGGCAATGCCCATGAGCTTATGCACCATGAGCAATATAATTCTATATAAACTTCTGCTTCCTGCAACCTATTAAATTCGTCACCATCGAAATCGCGCAGCATAGTCGTGAAGCGAAGTCCATGCATTTGCAATGAGCGGCTGAAGAACATTTGTGCTGACTCAACTTCCATTTGGTCAGGCTTACTTGAACTGCCTTTTTGGCATCTGTGGCTGGCTCACCACCACACGTGCCTTAGGTTGCCTTCCTTGGGGCCAAGCTGGCATCCCAAACTGAAATTTGACAAAACAATGAAGTCAAGCACATAGCCTGTGAAGTCTTCAGTGACAGTTCCTGCACGAATGTATGACAAGTGACCCCTGGTTAACCACTTCCCGAACTGTGATGGTTCCTCTATTACTTAAGTTCAAATCAGAGTAGAGTGAATCACAGTGCGCATGCACTTGCCTGTAACACTTGTGGTAGCTTTGAGAGAGGCTGGATTTATCTGCTTATGGTTGCAATATGGTTGCATTTGCAGGCAAAAAATTGGGGCAGGCTGGATGGAAGGTGAAGTAGAGCCTCACCACAAAACGGACATGGGCACTAGAATCCCAGATCTTGGTCTTACAAGGGAGAACTAGTCAGTGATCCTAGATGCACAGGTTGTTGGTACACGGTTCCCCCTTTCTGATGCACATGCGGCCAAATGCTCCAAATACAGTGAACCCTCTTTACTCGGACAAATTTCTGCGGTGACTGACAAGCGTCCTTTAGTAAATAAAAAAAAAAAGAACAAATAAATAAATTTCAGGGGGGTCTGGTCCAAGAAAAGTTTTAGGTCACCGATTGACTTAGGGCTTAATAGAAACAATGTTAAAATAATTACAATACGGTGTTTGCAGGGTTGCCTCCGGTGCTTCAGGACACACCACTGTATGACTGCCATCATCTAATGGGCGAAGTTAGCACTCAAGCCCCGCTTGCTCGCCTTCCTTAACTCTATTCATACATTTCGGTAGCACTGCCTTTCAGTGCCCAGTTGTTTAAGTGGTATCTGTCGTCAGAAGGTGTCCTGTGGCCAGATATTGGATCCCTCTCACCAGGGCCAGCCTTACTTCTTGAAATGTCTTCTTATGCATGCCTCATAACGAGATATTTGAAGTAAAAAAAATGTAATTAAGGGTCACTTGTGCATTGTGTGTAATTGCAGCACGAGCAGCGAGCACGTTAACTTTAAACGGACCGTGCACCACATTCCTGCCTTCACTTCTCCATGGTCATGACAATTCAGGAAAAGTTTCCCTGCAATGCCATATTCCTGATTTCGTTTGGTGATGCTGACACAACCACTGCAGACTGCACTGTTCAGACGTTCACCACCATTAGGCTTAGGATGGTGAACTGCCATTCCGGTTACTGCAACTGCTTTTGCATGTCCCAAAAGGGACTGCTTCTGATATGTGGCAGACATCTATGAAATATTTTGCTGTACTTCATTTGCATGACACTCAATTGCTGCTTCTTTGGCATACGAAAGCAGCAGAATGTTGACGCACATTGTTCTTGTCACATCAGTGGTCGAGTGTATGGTAGTCAACCACAGCAAATCAGTGATGGCGCTGGCACCGGCCACAGCTTCGGTGTTCTCGGTTACGGCAGATGTCTCCGGTGGCAGGTCGTGTGCATTTGGTCGACACCTGCGTTTCTTTCAGAAGAGATGTGCCGTCCTGAACTTCTGATGACCGCCAAACATTGCACCAAACTAACTCTGGCAATTCTGCTCCGAGCAAGATGGCGAACGATGCATGCACCTTTGTATAGCAAATTCCCTGGCGTTCAATATGAAGGCAAACTCGCCCCACGTGACGCGATTCCACCAATGGAACCCATGTATTTAGTACGTTTGAGGCGTCATGACGTCACTGTCGGGGGACATAGAAATGTTTTTCCACAAAAAAGGGCTTGTAGAAGCACGTATCTTTTGAACGTGACCAAAATGGCCGCGCTACATTAGCATGGTCCTCGCTCAGTGCAGTGTTGAATACAACTGTTTCTGAGGCACTTTGGTGAGCAAAAACAGTCAGGAAACTAACTTTAGAATCTGATAACTCAAGAAATTTGAAATTTCTAGCTGTAAAATTTCGGAAATATATTGTATTCTTGAGACCATACAGTTCACGAAAAAAAAAAAAAAGAGAAGACTTTTTAGTCAATTTTCACCCATCGAAACCAGTCTTCTCTTAATATGTGCATGCCGTGCCTTCTGGCACGGTACACATCTGTCGAACAACATGACTAAGGCTCTGCTTATGCCTATGCAGGTTTTGCTGTGGAATGCTACGTTTGCATCAACGTGCTGCTTTGAACCAGCTTTTTTTCTGGAATGTGCACAGATTGACATGACAGCAAGCTATTTACTGGTGGACCGCCAATCGCAGCGTGTGACGTCATCGACGACGGAGCTACTAAAGGAGCAGCGCGACAACAATTTCTCCAGATGGCGCGGCACACATCTGTCGATCAACATCGCTAAGGCTCTGCTTACGCCTATGCAGGTAGGTTGGTTGCTGCCCAAATTTCGCGTTTTAAAAGTGATGACCAATTTTTCTTAGTAGTGCCATGCCCTGGCAGATGCTTTATTCTTTACCAGTGTTGTTCTGTGATTTCACGTCTCTTGAGGAAAACCCTGGGCTAATGAATGCTCAAAGGCTGCAAGCAATTCTAGACAATCAAGCTGCCTCAGATCGCAAAATAGATACTATTAAGTGGATATCTTACAGTAATCCAGGAAATGAACAAAATCTGGAACATATTGAGCCGCAACAAGCCAGAAAGCTTGCAGACTACGAAAACCGAAGTCTGCGCAGTAATCTCTTGGTTTCTTGGCATTCCAGAAAGCGAAGGGGCCTCAGTGATTGAATGAAAGAAAGCCATAGTAGATAAACTGTTTAAAGAAATGCTTGATGTGGAAATTGAAACGACTGAAAAATTCGCCGGCTTGTCAAAGTAAAACCAGAAAGGGCTAGGCCCATAATTATGAAATTTTATAATTATCGTGAGAAAGAAAGTGTTCTACAAGACTGAAAGAAACTGAAAGGGACATCCATAATAATTTGTCATGACTATGCCAGAGAAACAGTAGAAATAAGGTGCAAGCTATGGAAAAGTTCAGCTTCAGAAAGGGCTAACGGTGCTAAGGTTAAGCTGACACATGGTAGAACTAGAATAAATGGCCGCTTATATTGGTGGGATATCAACCAAGATGAACAATATTTCTACCAAAGCCACAATTATAACAGAAAACAGGTGGACGCCACCGGGGCTGCTGCCGCCATCTTGTGCAGTACACAGGAAAATCGCAACTTGCTTGACGCGCTGGGAACATCGGAGTCATCACCGCGGGCATAGCTCCGGCTTCTTTTATTGAATGCAGGAAGTGTTGTAAATAAAGGAACCGAACTTGAATATATTTTGCTTTCAAGAAGCCCACATGTGGTGTCCATAACCGAAATGTGGCTGCACAGCGGTGTGACCGATGACTGTGTTCTGCTGGAAGGGTACAAGATGTTTAGATTGGACAGAGACTCACAAGACGTTTTGCTATAATTTTCAAAAATTCTATTGTGGCCTCAGCAGTTGAAAAGAATGTCACAGAAACAGTGTGGTGTAAAGTAAACGATCCAAACACTGTATTCCTTGTTGGGGTCGTGTGTAGCCCACCTGCTGCAGTACCCGAGTTTCTGGACGAATTGAATAGTTTTCTTTGTGGCCATGTGAATGGGAGCACCAAGCTTATACTGACTGGAAACTTTAACCTACCACATATCAATTGGGATGCTTTCTTGCCAGGTCACGTTGACACTGGCTGTGGTCAAAAGTTGTTGGAAATAATGTTTGCTCAGAACCTAAAGCAGATAGTCGGTGAATGTACAAGAGTAACGTCTTCGCTTAGGTTGATCCTATGAAATAAAATAGATGATTATGAGATGTTGATGGTGTTGCTGATCACAAAATGGCTTCTGTTACAATTCCATTAAGTGTATCGCAAACTAGATCTTATAAGACTGTACAAATGAAGGATTACGCGAATGCATAATAATAATAATATTTGGGGTTTTACGTGCCAAAACCACTTTCTGATTATGAGGCACGCCGTAGTGGAGGACTCCGGAAATTTTGACCACCTGGGGTTCTTTAACGTGCACCTAAATCTAAGCACACGGGTGTTTTCGCATTTCGCCCCCATCGAAATGCGGCCGTCGTGGCCGGGATTCGATCCCGCGACCTCGTGCTCAGCAGCCCAACACCATAGCCACTGAGCAACCACGGCGGGTGATTACGCGATTACGCTAGGGTATTCATTTAGCCAATTTTAGCATATATCCGAGCTGGAAACTAGAAGAACTCTAGCAGCACTTCAACGATACAATCAAACATTGGCTTCACGAATTAATTCCTAGCAGAGTGAAGAAAATAAGGAAGCATAATCCCTGGATAACACAAGATATTGTTAATAAAAAGCGGAAATTAAATAGCCTGCATAAAAGAAAGTATCAATCAACGGAAATGGCATGTGTACAAAGGGAACTGAAGGATGCACTGTTGGAATCTAAGCATTATTTTTTTAATTACAAGCTTAGTACTTTTTAGGAATATTTGCCTAGAAAGTTTTGGCTTTATATGGCTGATGGACGGGCCAAAATTATGGAACTAAAATGTGGTAATGAAATTCTAACTCAAAAGGCTGACATTGCAGACAGCCTGAACAGTTTCTTTCAATCAGTTTTAAATCGATACAAAAGCAATCAGGGGGACGTGGGTATGGCATGCTACTTATCTGAAACAATTGTAGATATTATTATAAGCCAAGAAGGATTATTTGAACAACTCGCCTCTTGATTAAAAAAAGGCAAGTGAGCTCAATGAAACACACACCCCTCTTTTGAAGGGTTATGTAGGGTAGTAATCACCTTACTTGAAAATTATTTTCCAAAAATCCTTTTGTACTGACTAGGTACCATGCGAATGGAGCAAAGCATTCATTATTCCTGTGTTTAAAAGTGGTGATCGATTCTCTGCAAACAATTACCAACCGGTATCACATCATTTTGCTGCAAAACATTAGAACACATCATAGCTAAGCACATTAGTATCACGTTTTTGGTAAGCAAAAATTATTTTTAGCCTTCTCAGCATGCTTTCAGGAGCGGTGTTTCAGCTACAACGCAGCTTAGTGAAACGATTCACGACTTTTTGCGACTGCTTCAGACATGTACTAACGACAACTTTATGCCATATGTGTAGATTTTGCTAAAGCTTTCAATAAGGTGCCTCACAATAGATTGATGATTAAACTCTGTCTTGCCGGACTTAGTCAATCTGTGCTGTGTTGGATCCAAGCTTGCCTGAAAGACAGGAAACAATAAGTGAAAATAGACGATGTCGTGTCTTGTTCACCAGAAGTATTTTCAGGAGTCCCGCAGGGCTCAGTTTTCGGGCCATTATTATTTTTGATATACATTAATGATATTGCAGAGATAGCAAAGCCTCGTGTAAAGCTCAAACTGTTTGCAGACGATTGTTTAATTTACGTAAAAATAGCGTGCGGGGATTATCATCTAAAAATTAACCAGTGTCTACAGGCGTTACACTTGTGGTGTCAAACTTGAAGAACGGAAAGGACTCAAAGTCAACAATTACCCACATTTTGAAAAAGAAAACGATAATTACATTTGAATATCACATCGGGAATCACGCCTTGTTGACAGTAGATACTTTCAAGTACCTTGGTGTTACAATTAAGCATAACTTAAAGTGGTGTACGCATATTGATAACGTGTGCGCCAAAGCATCACGGATGCTATACTTTCTAAGGAAAAAACTGCCGAGCGCAAGTAGCGACGTAAAACTTACTGTTTTTAAGATGTTTATACGACCGATACTTGAATATGCCAGTGTTGTCTGGAGTCCTCATCAGAAAATATTGAAAAATAAGTTAGAAAGAATACTTCTTGCAATTCGTTTTATATGTTCAAATTACACAAAGGGTGACTCAGTTACAGTGATGTTAATATTGTGTGATCTAGAATTGCTAAAGAAATGCAGGCTTAAAAGTAGGATTAAGTTTCTTTTTCAATTGATGAAAGGCAATTTTAGTATTAACAAAATCGACTACTTACTATTGCCTGGGAAATGAAATACGAGGGCGAATCATATCGTACGCGAGTGGTTCAGCCTTATTTAACTCAAACAAATTTGTTTCAGTATTCTTTTTTTCCTGATGCAATTGAGGCATGGAACAGGCTTCCGAAAGATGTGGTCAAATAAATGATGTTTCTGAATTCATGTGTTTACTTGACATGTATTTATATAATTAATTCTGATGATTAGTTTGAGCTTCAGCTATGGCTACTGTTATGTCTCTTGTTGTTTGGTTATATTACTTATTTTATACATATATGTACATAAGTGTGCACATATGTGTAAACTTCTGTATGCAGAACATTCCCTCCCTGTAATGACCCTCAAGAGAGGGTCAACATTATTTCTAAATAAATAAAATAATTAAAATACACCTTGTTCTACTGCAGCTGCAGTTTAGCATTCATTTACTCTGAGATTCAACATAACCACGTATTTCTAATGCATAAATGTTCTTGTTCATCCGCACAACCTTTTTCCATTTGGATTTGAGACTGTTTCTTCACACTTTTCGATTTTTTCTCGCTGTTGATTAATTGGCACAAGTGCAGCTTATATATTGGATAACATCTGCTTTACACTTTCTAGTCCTGATCTCAAGGTGAACAGCAAGGTTGAAAATCTTGCACAATTTGTCGGGGCCATGGTTTTCTCAACACCTCCAGTTAACTGCAGCAGGGACATAATTATTTCAACAAATCTATAGCAACAAAGGGCATACAGCGCTCAGTAGAATTGCAAGAGTGAAAACATTGCTTGGTAGGCTTAGCAAATGCCTTCTTTTCACTAACCTAAGTAAAAAGAAATAAGAATGATGCTCTGGGTGGTGTCACCAAGTTTACTGAACTGCAACTTTGGGTGGTTGCTTCTTATGCGAAAGCAAGAAATGTCCCAGGGTTGGCAGCAAGCCAATGGTAGGGCGAAGACCAGGTATCGGAGACACTGTGTCCACATATGTAAAGGATGCACGGATCTGTGTGAGCACAACGGCAGGAAAGGTAGGCACCAAGTGATCTATAGCACATGTCACTGCAGCCACATGATCCATCAGGGCTGTGCAGGATCCATAGCAGAGTGCAGCCAGTAAGTGCAACACCTCTGCAAAAGAAGCACAGCAATTAGGAAGATGCCTTGGGCAGTGTTAATGACTCCCCTCTGACATTGATAATCAGAGTGGACTTGGTGGCAGTAATGCTAAACTCTGATGCTGAGCAATTGAATGCCAACCACAGGCTACACGGGAAATGCTGCCCAACTTTGCTGCAGATAATAGATGAAGACAATGGTAGCAGTAAGAAAATTGATGTTTTAAAGCTTTGAGTACTACCTGATATTCAAATAGCACATCTACAGGCTGAGAGTATGACTTTATAGCTTTTCCAAAGGTAGACTAAGTTACCCACACACTGTAAGCAAAAAAGTTGAATAGGAGCATTAGTCGTGCTTAGGCAATGACATTTGAGCAAGCCTTGCATTGCCCATGTGGATCAACAAGAAAACGAAGCTTTAGAGAAGGTAAGAAAATATTTTGAAAGCATGGATTGATGGGCTATAAGGCTATCCAAAAGAGCCAATTGAAATTGGACAACAGACATGTTTCAAAATAACACAGACCTTAGAATTAATATATGCAGTCTACCAGAAATTCACAAGGGATCAACTTTTCTTTTAATGAAGTTTTTTTGCAGCAAAAACAGAAATTGCATACAGAGACATGAAAACAGGCTAATATTAAGCGGTGTGTAGAGCACTCATCTAAGTGGCTATTTCCTTCACCATCAAAAAAGAGCTACAAATAATTATTACCTGTTTACTTACTCAGCCATAGGAAATTGATATACCTGATTAATAGCTTTTACCATGACAGCGTTAACGGCCCCGTCTCGCAGAAAATCCAGTGCCGGCATCCGGCATACCATGTCGGACGTTTCGGCAAAAAGATTTTCAAACCACCCTTACCAAGGCCCTCCACGTGGCTCAAGGAAGTTACTGAACTAATTGAATTTCTCAATCTAAAATACGTAGAAAAATCATAAAGTAAGGCTTACACACAACCTACAGACACATTAGTCGGATTGTAATTTGAATATATCAAAAACATAATTCTGTTACGCGAAAACTCAAACCCCTTTTCCAGTATTTCTACCATTCATAGACCGGCCACGGTGGCAGCTATTTGCGCGCACTGACGCGTGAGTATCTCGGGGGCCACGGAGTGGCACGCCAGATTCCTTGGAATACCTCCAGATGGCTCTCGCCTCCGCCGCATCGCGGCCCACGCAAGAGGCCACGTTTCTACCAGAAAGCCCGCCTTCGTGCATAGCGTTCACCATGAACAGTTCCTGATAAACATTACGGTTACATACACTGCAGTTGCCGGGAAGCATGAGAAGCAGTCAGGGATCTTTGAATGCTATTGCGTTCCACTCTTAAAGGCGAAGTTAAGTGTCGTCTAAAATTTGCCATGCTATCAAATAATAATGAAATTCGACTACAAGCAACTCCATGCACTGTATAATTTGAATGTGGTACTTTCATTTTTGGTCATCTTTGTCAATCTCTGGTATGCCAATAGCCTCAAGAAAGAAACCTCAACAGGCATCCCAAAATGAACAATGAAAAATGTGCACAGTGGCTCCCGGTGACAGCAGTAAACACTTATTTTTACATTTTAATTATAGCCACAGTTAATATCCCCTGTGCTTTTCTTGATTTAGTTGTCTGTTTGCTCCCCATATGGATAATGCAGAAACACTTTTCGTGGTGCATAGTTTTTCCTTGGACAAAGGTGCATAGTCAACCTCACCTTGATCAATAGCTGCTAACAGTGTTACCTGTTAATGCTTAAAAGCAGTCTTTAAAAGTAGCCGTGTTCTTGAAAAAAAAAAAGGTAATTCAGACAACACCAAGGAGCTCAGGCACTTGTACAACATGCTTTCAGGGTGGCCAACAGAGCATGTTCAATCAAGTATGGGTGACATAGTGGACTTTCCGCACCCTGACTATTACTGCTTGGAATGTCACCAAAAATGCAGAAAGAAAAGAATGGAGGATGTACTAGAAGTCGAAACGCTTTCATCTCAATAGATGTATGCAATCCTCACATTTACACAGTAACTGCGCTGTTGCACTGAGTACTGCATTGGCTAACCAACCTCACCAAAACCCACTATTACTTTCTTAGTCGTGGTCTAATATTTAGAAGTTGAAAACGGGTAGGTCACATATTCTGTAAATAAATTTTTTATTTTAGTCTTAGCACGTTTGAAATCATCAATTATTTTAGTGCCCGAGCGTTTAGAGCCAAAGCTCTACACCTTGAGGTACAACACCCAAGCCGCGGGTGCAAGTATGAAGGTGTGACGCCGCATCGCGTGATCTGCTACGAAGAGGTGTTGCAGCTAAACTTGCTTGATCCTCGCTGCTGTGTACCATGCGACTAGGCGAGGGTATAAAGGGCTAAATATAGTCCCACGAAACATGAGCACGTGCACACAATACATCATGTTGGCGATAACAGCATCTATACTTTGATCGACGGTTCGACGCACTGGCGCAGCCAACGTAGCCAAACGCCGCCAATGCACTCTAACGTGCCCAGCGTCGAGCAACACTCGCCCATGCGCCGATAGTGTTGGACTGTAATTGCGCATTAACAGCTGCTTCGGCAGCGCTTGTTCTCACCATGGATGAAGCACGCACCAGTGCGAGCGCATCAACTCTTCACCGCAGGTGCCAGGCAGAGTCTGAGCACCTTGCCGATATAGCTCACCGGGAAGAAGCACTCAAGAACCATGTCTAACCATGCTCAACAGAACTAGTTAGTTAAATGTGGTTTAGTGGCACAAAAGCGGCTAAGACTATGCTGTGCCAAATACGAGGTGTTTTAAAATCCAATTTAGGAAGAAAAAGGCTCTGTTAATCTATATTTTATGTAAAAAGCCAGTGCCATCTAGAAATTTATGCACGTCATTTAATGGGACTATCGGATCATCTGCTAAAATTAAAGCAGTGTGTAAAGGTATGTGTAGTTGATATAAGTTATGCAAGAAGTTCTGTCTGTGTACTGCAATATGCGTACATGTAAGTAATATACGCATAACTATTAGTGGTTCTTCGCATTTCTTGCACGTTGGTGCATCTTCTTTCATAAGTAAATAATCGTGTGCGAGGTGTGTGTGCCCAATGCGTAGTCAGCATAAAACTACTTCAAAGAATTTGCTCCTGGTGGTTACATGACTTCCATTCACCAAGTACAGGTTTAGTAAGATGTAGCTTGTTGTCTGCACAATGGTCCCATTCATGTTGCCATTTTGAGGTTAAGGCCTTGCTAATCGCACGGATACTGTCTTTATATGGAAGTGTTGTGTTTGTTACGCCTTTGTACACTGCCATCGATGCACATGTATCAGCTGCTTGATTACCTGGTATCCCAACAAGGCTTGGGACCCAGCAGACACAAATTGATCTCCCATATTTGTTAAGCGCCACCATGTTTAAAATATTCCCTAGCAGCAGTTCACACTCAGATTTCAAATGTAAAGGCTTTGATGTACTTAAGGAATCAGTGTATGACTGCATTTTTGTGTTTGTCAGTGATAACCTTTTTAACTACAACCCATATAGCATAAACTTCAGCAGTGAAAGCAGAGGCATGTTTTGGCAATCGAATACTTGTTTCCCAATTTTCTGTTATTGTCCCTACACCCCAGTGTTCTTTCGTTTTTAGAGCCATCAGTGTAAAATTTCATGCTCTGATATTTGGCCTGAAGAGCACGGAATCCTTGTATAATGTGTTCGCGTGGTGTGTCTCTTTTCGTCAGATGTGTTAATGTATCCTCACATAACTGTGTGAAATCGTAGCACAGAGGCAACCGTTGTGGTTTTTTGGCAACCTGGAAAACTTCATGAGGAACGTCATAATCCCGACTATATTCCATATTGCAGCACGAGCAGCCTACTCATGTTCAGTTTATTTGTATAGTGTAAGCGCGAGTTGCATTGTGTGATGACGTAGCATGTGTTGTGGTGATGACTGAATTCTGAGTGCATAGAAGAAAGTGAGCAACACTCTGCACTGCTGTAAGGAAGGTTCATTACACTTAACGTATGAACTTGGGACAGGTGATGTTTTGTAGGCACCACTTGCCAGTCGCAGTCCAAGGTTATGTACTGGATCAAGTTGTCGAATGTAAGACTGTCTGGCTGAGCCATAAACCACGCAGCCGTAGTCTAGAAGGCAACGTACAAGAGACCAGTATTTACGTAATAGGCATGTTTGGTCAGAACCCCAGTGCTTATAGGATAACACTTTCAGCATATTTAACACTTTATTTGCCTTAATTTTTGTTGTCTTTGTATGGGCCAGGAAGTTTAGTTTCTTGCCAAAGATTACTTCCAAGAATTTATACTCTTGTTTTACCAGCAGCACCATATCATTTAATTTTAAAACCGGGTCTAAATATAAACCTCGTTTTTGCGAGAATAGCACTGTAACAGTTTTTCGAGTAGAGAAGCAGAAGCCATCTTTCTCAGCCCATTGTATGAGCTTATCATCTGTGATCTGGAGCTGCCTTTCACATGTTGGTAAATTTGAGGCAAGGCACACTATTTGCAGATCATCGACATATATGGAATGCATAACAGAGGGGGGAATTACTTCGTTAATAGAGTTCATTTTTGCCATAAAGAGTGTTGCGCTAAGTATGCAATCTTGCGGTACGCCATTTTTCTGGATAAATATGCGTGAGAGCACACTGCTAGACAGATTTGAAATGTTCTGTTGGACATAAAATCAGCGAGATAGTTTAACATTTTGCCACAGATTCCTAAAGCAGCAAGGTCATGTAAGGTTCCAAATCTCCAAGTGGTGTCATACGCTTTTTCTAGATCGAAGAACACTGTCAGGCAGTGCCGTGTGTGTAAGAATGCTTCACGTAGTTGATGTTCAAGTTGGACAAGGTGGTCCGTCGTCGAACACCCTTTTTTATAGCCACACTGATGAAAATCAATGGAGTTCCGTATATCACGCATGAAAACTAATCTTACATTTACGACACTTTCGTACAATTTAGCCAAACTGCTTGTCAGGGCAGTGGGTCGAAAGCTGCTTGGGGATGTGGGGTATTTACCTGCTTTTAAAAAAGGCACCACTATTGCGTTTTTCCAATCTTCTGGCATGATTCCAGATTCAAATACTTTTAGTAAAGCAATGAACGGGGCTAGTTGGTGGACATTCATGATTATATTACACTTAGTGTTACACTGACGAACGTTAGGGACAGGATGCAGATGTACATAGCGCAAACTTCCAAATGTTTTATACTGTTAAAGAATGCGCTTATATACAAGGTGATGTGGATCAAATACTTTATAGCAAAATTTAAGGATAGCATCTACGGATGCTTGGGACAGGTGTGCAAGCATGCAATAATGGATCCGGTCAGGACCTACTGCAGTTTTTTTGCCACCACAGAGTACCATTTTAAGTTCCTGTAAAGTGAATGGAGCATTGTATTCTTCCTTTAATGTACGAGTAGTTGGTAATTTCTCCTTTTCTGCTGACAGCTTCTATTTTAAGAACGTGTTTGAATAGTTTATCAAGCTAGAGACGTTATAGAAACGCTCCCCAAGTATATTTGCTTGTTCTTGTGGCGTTGTCTGAGTGCGCGAAGGTGTAAGTAAGGGTATCATGTATGATGAGTGGTCCCCCCCTAAACTTCCTGACCTATTCCCACATCCTTTTGGAGGTGATGGTGCTATTAATTGTAGATATGTATTTCTGGCAGGACAATTTTTCGTCTTGTCTCCACATATATACAGCTTTCGCTTTGGCTTGTTTGAAATTCAGAAAGTTGCTATGTACTGGGTATTTACGCAAGATTCCCCAGGCCTTATTTTCCCGATTTTTTGCTTCGGTGCATTCATGTGTCCACCAAGGATTCAGCTTTTTTAGAACAATGCTAGAACATTGAGGAATTGCCTTTCCCGCTGCGGCAATTATACACTTAGTAAACTTTTCATTATATTTTATCAATGCTTAGATCTGCCAAAATGAGCTCCTTCAGCCTGGCACTTTCTGTAAAAACAGACCAGTCTGCCATTTGTAATTTCCATGGCATGGTTTATGAGATATAATGGGTAGCGTTGATGCGAGTTTGATTATAGCAGGCAAATGATCACTGCTATGTGAAGTCTCTAGTACTTTCCATTTAAAATCAGTAAAAACATCCGGTGAGCAAAATGCTAAATCAAGGCAGCTAAAATTACGTGAACTTGGTGAAAAATATGTTAGTGCACCTGAGTTCAAAAGACAGATATTGTTTGTTAAAATAAAATCTACTTTAAGATGTCCTCTTTGTTCATTTTTATTGCTGCCCCAAAGAGTGCAATGAGTATTAAAATTTTATTTTATTTATTTAGTACATACTGCAGACCTTTCGGTCCAAGCAGAGGGGCAATAGAATGCATACAAACAAAAGAGAACAAATTAGGAACAAGCAAGTACAAATTTATACAATTTTTAGTCACACTGTGTCTGTAAACTGTCGTTCCAGTTTGATACTGTTCTGGGAAAAAAAAGAAAGTTTAGACATATCAGTTCGAGCATAATAGGATGTTAGTGAGTCCTGATGATGCTGTCTCGTGTGCCGTGTTATTGCAGGCATTATGTAAGTCGATGGTTCCATTTCAAACCTGTTATTGAGAAGAAGGGAAAGGAATTCAAGCCTTAGCTGCTTTCGGCGTGATTCATGAGTGGGTATGGAATTTTCTGTCATAATTTTAAAGGGAGAGTCCAGTCTTGCGAATTTGTTAAATATAAACCTAAATGCCTGTCTTTGTATTTTTTCAAGATGCGTGATAATTGACTTTGTGTAAGGATCCCATGATATACATGCATACTCTAACTTTGGTCTAATAAATGAAAAATAACACAGTAATATTATATTAGGAGGGGAATTTAGAAGGGGAACGAGAATTAGGAGGGGGTCTTAGGAAACAGAGTTTGCGGAAAGCAGAAGAACAAATATCATTAATGTGCATGTTCCACGACAATGTGGAAGTCAAAGTAACACCTAAGTATTTGTAGTTAGTCTCACACAGAGCTGAAGAATTTAGCGTATAAGAAAAAGTCAGTTTTTTTTTACGAGTAATACAAAGAAATACGGATTTATCAGCATTAACAAACGTACCCCATTCATTACACCACTTGAATATGTTATTTAAATTCCTTTCAAGGACAGTCTGATCATTCTGACAAGTTGTATCGCTGTACAATATACAATCATCAGCAAACAGACTAATTTGCACACCAGGAGTTACGGTTTTAACAATGTCATTTATATACATTAGAAACTGTAAAGGCCCCAAGCACCCCTGATGTGACAGGGAGAGTGGCCGAGCTATGTTCACCAATTGTAACATGCTGAGTGCGTTTGCTCAGGTAAGCAATAATCCAGTTTATGAAAATGTCAGGTATGCGAATAATTCTAAGTTTGAAGATTAATTTGTTATGTGGAACCTTATCGAAGGCTTTTCTGAAATCTAAAAATATTACATCCATTTGGCCATTATTGTCGGGAGATAAAGCAAACGAATGAAACACTGATACCAATTGCATTGCAGTCGAATAACCCTTTCTGAAGCCATGCTGAAACTCCGTGAGCACATTGTTTTCAGCCAAGAATTCTTTTATATAGTTTGCCACGATGTGCTCCAAGAGCTTGCAGCATTGTGATGTCAGAGAAATGGGACGATAATTTTGTAATCTTAATCGATCCCCTTTTTTAAATATTGGAATAACTCGGGCCATTCTCTATTCATCGGGCAGCTGTGCCGACAGCAGAGAAGCCGAAAAAATTCGTACAAGAAAGCTGGCAATAAGTCCAGGATAACGTTTTAGAAAGATATCTGGGATTTCATCAGGGCCACAAGAAGCTTTGGATTTCAGGTTTACCAACATGTTGACAATTTCAGCATAAGAAATAGAATCTACATCAAATACCTGTTTCACTCGAAGCATAGTAATGCAACCATCTGACACTGCAAAGACACTTTGAAAGTACTCATTAAAATGCTGTGCTATGTCTTCATCATTAGGTAGTTATTGATGTGCCCTCAATTATTATCTGTGAAATCAGTTTCTTTTTTTCCTTCATATGGTTCCAGAATTTTTTGGGATCATTTTTAATAAAGTTAGACAGAGAGTTGTTATAATAGTAACTCTTTGCAACAGTCACCTTCTGTTCGAGAGATTTCTATGCCTCTTTTATTTTAACAGGATTCCCATGCTTCTTTTTTAACCTTTTTATCTCGCGTTTAATATGAATAATATCGTGTGCCATCCAAGGTGTATGTTTGCAAACTTTCTTATTTTCACTAGGGATGAATTTCTTAATGCAGTAGTGGCACATAATTTTGAAGTGATTCCACAGACAGCAGGCATCATTGATGGTAAAATCAACAAGACAGTTCTCCATGTGCTCTATGATGGACAAATCATCGGCATGAGAATAATCTTTGTAGCTAAGCACTGAGGGATAGTTTTGCGCCATCTGTACAACTGGTAAGCTAATGCTCACCAGGCAGTGGTCGGAAAGTCCTTCTTCAACACAAACAAAACATTCCGAAAAATCCTGGCTAAGAAACACCAAGTCGAGAATTGAACTGCAAGTGCCCTGCACGCTTGTCGGCTTGCGTACCACCTGCTTCAGGTTATAAGGTAGCATAATATTGAAGACAAGGCTGGTGTGCTTGCTGAACGCATTTCCAGTATTAAGGCACTCCCAACCAATGCTCGGTAAATAAAGTCACCCATCAATATACCGTATTTATTATAATCTAGGCCGATAGTTTTTTTTTTCAAGTAATTATATTCCAAACTCTAGGGTCGGCTTAGATTCGAGGATTTAAAAAAAAACGTGCCAGTCTTTCATTGAAACTGCTAAATATGGTGCATAGCTAGCGCCATCTAGAAAAGTCAGTATCGCAGCCACTACTAGCCGTGCCAGTAGCCAACCGTGCACAAGCGAGGTCGCCATTTTGACCTGTGTCGTGTCGGCCGTATCGGTGTGCAGCGTGGTGTTATCGCGATGGCACCAAGCAGGAGATGCCATTACATTGCCGCTTTCAAGCGAAAAGTTGCGGTAGCCGCAGAGGCATCGTCGAGCCTTCAAGCCGGGCGGGACTTCGGTGTCGACGAGAAAAACGTCCGTCGTTGGAGGGGACAACAACAGCAGCTTTTTGCGTGCTCCGCAACGAGGATGGCATTTAGCGGACCACCACGAAGTGGAGACAGTTTTGGCCGACTTTATTCGGACGCAGAGAGGAGCTGCCTTTCCAGTGACAACAGAAGTGCTCCAAGCGAAAGCTAGGGAACTTTCGAGGGAGCGAGGCCTAACGCCAAAGGATTTCAAAGGCAGCCAGGGCTGGCTTCAGAAATTCATGAAGCGCTTTGGCTTCAGCCTCCGACGTCGCACTTCAATCACCCAGAAGCTGCCAAGCAATTTCAAATAAAAGCTGATAGCTTTTCAGTGCTACGTGCTGCGAAAGAGAGAAGCGGCAGGCTACAACCTTGGGCAAATTGGCAACACCGACCAGACGGCTGTATATTTTGATATGCCAGTGGCATACACCGTGAATGAAAAGGGTGCCAAGGAGGTGAAGGTGTGCTCTGCGGGCTACGAGAAGCAACGCGCAACTGTGATGCTGTGCTGCACAGTTGATAGACATGAACTTCCTTCTTATATGATATTTAAAAAGAAGACGTTGCCTGCTCGAGAAACTTTCCCAAGAAATGTCATTGTGCGGGCAAATGAGAACGGGTGGATGACAGGTGCGATGGTGGGAGAGGGGGTTAACATTGTGTGGCGACGGTGTCCAGGAGCCCTTTTGACAAAGAACTCGCTCCTTGTCGTCGACTCTTACCGTGGGCACTTGACCGACAACGTGAAGGCTGCGCTTGCCCAAGCAAACATGGACCTCGCTGTAATACCGGGCGGCATGATGGGCAAGTTGCAGCCACTTGTTGTCTGCATCAACAAAGGATCGTCTGAGGATTTCAAGGATCGTCTGCGGAAATATTACACGGACTGGTTGACTGACGAAGACCACATGCTAATGGCAACGGGCCGCATCAAACGTGCATCGCTATCGCAGCTGGCGGGCTGTGTAGCTCCAGCATGGGACAACATCCCAGGTACTTTGACCGTGCGTGCCTTTAAAAAGTGCAGGATATCTAATGCGCTTGACGGTACCGAAGATAGTGCCCTGTTTGAAGGTGACAGTGACAAGGAACACAGCAACGAGTCTAGCAGCGACGACGACGTTGAAGGAGCTCTGCACGTTCAGATTCAATAAATGCTGTTTGCATTTTGTGAACGCTGCCCTCACTTTTTTTGTTCGGCCTACATTCGAGGTAATATATATTTTTTTTGTTGGCTTCGGACTTTAGTGGGTCGGCTTAGAATCGGAGTCGGCCTAGATTCGAGTAAATACTGTAATCTTATTCTTTTTGTGCCTGATCATTTCATCTTCTAACTTTTGTAAGTATTCGGGAGTAGTACGTATCCGGTGGTCTGTATATGGCGTAAACAATAAAGCTGTGACCCCAAGAGCGTATCTTGATGCACAAACATTCAATCTTAGGGATGTCTTCTAAGAGATGGGCAGAAATGCCATTTTTGATCAGGACGGCAACACCCCCCCCCCATAGGGCACCTGTCTTTTCGGAACACTGTATTGGAAGGAGGAAATATATTGTCACTTATTCCATCGTGCAGCTAAGTCTCAGTTAAGGCAGTAATATGAGGATCACGCTTGTCATAAAATTTCCAACGCATCAGTTTTATTTTTAATATTGCGGGCATTAACAATAATCAGTCTGACTGATTATTGTTAATAATCTGAGCTGCTTATGTGGCTCTTGGGGAGCACGCCAATCTTGTGAGTTTGAGGAATTGTTTAGTTCGTTCGTTGTGCGAGTCCGAAGGGAGCTTTCGGGAATTTGTACGCGTCTGTTTAGACATTCATCCCAATAAGAAGTATCCCTGCCAATCTTAAGCTTATCATGGATCAACGAAGCTCTTTTTTTAAGCAGCCTGTCTTCTTTACAGCTGTCCCAGAGTTTTCTTTTTTTCAGTGTGGAAGGAGAAAAATCGTTCTGAATGTAAATGTCAGACCCTTTGACCTTCTTGCAGTTTGCAAAAATGACCTTCTTTTCACAGTAATCCTGAAGGTGAATTATGACCGGTCGGTTTCCTTTGTTTTTTCCTAGACTATGTATTTGACCAATAGACTCACGTTTCCCGCCCAGCTTGCCTTGGAATACTTCTTGACAATCTTTTCCTTCATCATAGATTCGGTTTCGTCAGCTAACTTTTTATATCCCGTAAATAATCCCATTGGAACACCTGCTATGGTCCTCCAAACTTGTCAATTTTTTTGGCTGAAAAGTCATAACTTTCTCTAAAGATTTCAGCGTGGTCTCTATTTGACCGGCCTGTACTAGGGTTGCAGAAGAATCAGGCAGTTTAGTTTGCACGTCCTCTAGAGTATGTTGTAAGCTGCCAACTACACTGTTTATGTTGCATAACTGCACTTTCATTTCAGTTACATCTGTGAGGATAGCTTTTTGGCCTTCAAGCAGTTGGTCATACAGTTCCTTTTGTGTCAGTCCAGGATTTGTTTCTATATCACCACAAAGAAGAAACTTGCACACTTGTAAACACTCATAAGCAAGCCTAATACACCGTTGGGGGCACGGTAGGACCACAATGCAATGATGGTCACTGCTAATTCTGCTAAATGTCACAGAGGAACCAACCTGCACAACGAAGAGCAGGTGCCTGATCAGCATTGTTGCAGGGCCATGTCCACCGTGTCCATTTAAGTTCAAGCAGCAGAGCGGTTCTTTTGTAGAAGCAGTTGTCGATGACATCACGCTGCGCTGACAAAAAGGTGTCGCTGGGAGCTCAGGGCCATCAGAAGTTGACGGTGCAAAATGTTTGTTGTATTGCACACACTCGCTCCTATCGATGCTGATATGGTGATCTATGCAGTGCACATGGCTTGTCGTTGATACGGCGGTAGCTCCCAGCAAAACCTGCACAACGAGGAGCAGGTGCCTGGTCAGCATCGTTGCAGGGCCGGGTCCGCCGTGCCCACTCCGGCAACTGGTCAATTAAGTTTTCCAGGTCTCGAGTAGTGAAATGGCTATGGGGAGGCATGTACAATGAACAGATGGCGACAGTCTTAAAGGGAAGCTGAAACACTTTTCGAAAAAAAATGAGTTCTCTGCGGCATTCTACAGTTTTGAGTCCCCTGAACACGAATATCTGGTTCAAAAAGGGCGGAAACAAACGCAAGCGGCTGTTTTTCCAAGAAAACGCGCACCAGCGCCTCAGGGCATCGCGCGAACGCCGCTGTTGCCCGTGATTGGTCGGGGCCGCTGTGACGTCGTTGGCGGTTGTCGCCGGTCGGCGCCGCCGCATGTCTCCGTTTCAGAGCGTAGCACCATTCGTTTCTCTCTAGTAGCACGCGGTTCTGCTGTTCTGGCTTCATAGCTGAGTTGCAAGATGGAACGTTCTCGCTGTCTCCGACAGCTTGTATTGTCCCCGTACATGTTTGAACCCACAGCCGATACGGAAAACGATGGCGGCAACAGAGTCAACGACGATATTGAGTGTGCCAACAGCGAGAGCGATGTGTGCACCTTCTCGCGCGCTGGAAATCTTAGCTGGTACATATGTTTCTTTTTTTTCATGTAGCTACACGTTGCAATGACGGGAGAAAAAATGCGCTAACATGTCACTGGGAACATGCTGCTGGAAGAGTGCCGAAGCACTAACTTCTCATTAGATTTACAAGGGTGCAATTCCGCGATGTCAAGCACCTTGCCGCTGCTTGTCTAAAGTCCCGTGGTTTTTTCAGCGTTGATACACGATCGCGAACATAAGTGCCGCGTTTCAAAGCGCGCACATGCAGTGCTGTGAGGTACAGTCATGGAAGTTGCTTATCATACACATCCAGATATGACCAGAGGTATTATATGTGCAATATTCATACTATGGTTCGACGACTTTGCGAGTGTGGCTCGATCAAGAATCGGTATGCGTGCTCCATGCTAGTGTTGACATAAAGATATTAGGCAGTTTTAGCACCGCCGTGTGGTAAACACGATAACTGAACCATATGTCGAATGTCACTATAGGCAAGCCTACACTCCATTTGATACCTCAGGTGCATCGCTGTGGAAGCTACGCTCGAAGTCCGGTCACCAAAATTTGTTACTGCGCGCGTTTCCGTCTATGTTTCGCAGCGTGCCAGCGGCGTTTGCTCGCGCGAGCATGCACGTGAAGCTGCCACGACGGGCTGCAATTAAAAAATACCGAAAAGAAAATTTCTTTAAAAGAACGTGTTAGCAGCCGTATAAGTACACGGATGGTTTCTATGGGTAAATTCTTTTTTTATTTTCATTCCGAACTGAGCTTATATATGGAAAGCTTTCTGAAAAATCGGGTCAAGAAACACCGAACTTTTTCTAAGTGCGAACGCAGCCACTGCAAGAAGTATCTCAAGCCTCCACAGCGTTGCACCTGATGTATGAAACGGAGTATAGCAACGCTAGCAACAACGCGTTTTCGCGCATTTGTCGTAAGGCTATCCGGCTACGCTAAAACTGTGTTACCAGACGTTAATGGCTGCAAATGTTTGTATTTCTCCAGTGCATCAATGTGGGCCTAATCACGCTTTCATTAAACTAGGTGCACCTGCATGTGGTGCGTATTGATGCAAGATGAAGAGAACTGCTTGCGCTGCCAGGAGGTGCAAGAGATTAGGAAAAAACAGAAGCGCATGCAGTGCGTAACAAGTTGAAGACAATTCAAGACTGTGTGCCTCAGCAGGGCAGTACTGGAAGTGGCACTTGCCCAGAAAGGAGTCGAACCGGCTGGACAAGGCAAGAAGTTTACACACAGGTGTGAAAATGATATAGCCAATGGAAAAAGAGTGATGCGGAACAACGCGGAACAACGCCGGGCTTCAGTCGCGCCGATTTAATTGGAATACCGATTGCCCGCATTTTTGTCAAGCTCTGATGATAGTCACTGTCGCGGAAATGGTCCGAGCACAGCACAGTTGATTTCGTCGGCACGAACTTATCTCTCCTCACCGCACGTACCCACTGCGCTGCAAGCTTCTTTTCCTTCGGAAATTTGTGAAACACCACATCGTCTCACCCGCCTGTGTTCGCGCAGCCGAATGCTGCACAGAACGAGGGCATGTTGGCCGCCCTTGGCTGTAGGCACTCACGCAGCACAGAAGGAAAGAACCGTTTACGAAAATCGCAAAACAAACGTGAGCGGCGGCGGCAGATCTCTCGTAGCGTCGTTCAGTAAAGCGCAGGACGGAAAGAGGCATGCCAGCACGTCAGCACGCCGGTCCGCAGCTCGGTTGGCTCGGTCTCCGCCCATGACGTCCTCTCGCCGGTTCTCTCCTCTGCCAACGTCCTCACCCGGCGCTCCGGGAAGCGATGGGGGCGTGTCCGCGCGGGTGATTTAGAAAGCGATTTCCGCCCGTTATATTAACAAAATGAAAAAAAAAATTTCGGAACCGTAAATTATTAGGTCTGTTCTTCCCAATCCCAGCAATTCATAGAAATTGAAAACCGTTTCAGCTTCCCTTTAAATGATAAAAGGTGACAGTTACAGCCTCATATGGAGTATTTAATAGAATGTTCCGTATGGGGATGCAACCTTGGACAACAATAGTGACACCTCCTGATAAATGGCTGGAGTGCTCATGGTCCTTTCAAATGACAGTAAAACCTTTAAGAAAATGGGTATTTTTGGGGCCTAAGTTCGTTTCTTGAAGGAAGTATGCTACTGGCAATACTTTATTTATAATGTTTTTGATGTCACCCAGATTGTGAATTAGGCCTCCACAATTCCAATGAATGATGAAAGCCATTTTAATGGAAGTGAAAAATTTACTTAAGTGTGTGAGCTTACAAGTTGTAGGTGACATATATTAAAAAGCTGATTACACTCATTAAGAGCGGTAACCATTCAGGCTACCTGGCCCTTTTTTGGTGCAGTTACAAGAAGTTTGTCCTTGTTGGCACACTCCAAGGGCTACGGATCTTTTGGCATCAATGACGCTGGGGTTTTCAGGTCGACCTCCATTGCCTTCTCTAAGGTGCTGGATGTTCAAGAGCCAGGCGCCGAGACGTGCGTCTCAGGCCGTGGTGTTCGGTTCAACTTCGGGCTCTCCGGCATTGCGATATGCCGGCCTGTCATCAATGATGATGGAGCAGCACTGGCTGCAGCAACCAAGGGGGCGGGTGGAGCTTCTACAGGAATACCGCACGTGGACTCTGTAGACTCCTGAAACCAGTGTGGCGCAGCCCCCTGCCACGTCACACTGGCATAGCTTACTTGAGGTAAGTGTCCTAGCCTTTTCCCCGCTTCATAGAATGAGATTTTTTTCCTTTGTAGTGATTGCAAAGATTTCTTTTTCTCTTTTTTAGCAAGGGCAGTTCCGTGAGTAAGCTGGACAATCGCCCTTGTAAATGACACATTGTGCAGGAGCAATGCAGTTGTCAGATGGATGGTCGTTGGCACTACACTTCGCGCATGTTTTTTTTTTCCTCTGCAAGATTGTGATGCATGCCTGAACCTCTGGCACTTGAAGCACTGCCTCGTGTTTGGTATGTATGGTCAGACATTGATTTTCAAGTCTCCCGCGTCGAGTGAACTGGGCACAGTACTAGAACCAAATGTGAGCATCACATGTTTTGTGGGGATTTGTTGGTTGTTTGGTCGAAGTGTTGTTATTTGTACCTTAATTACGTTATGCTCCTTGAATCCCTCAAGGAGCTCTTCATCACTGAGGTTCAAGAAATCTTCTGATATTACTCCTCTGCTTGTGTTGAACGAGCCATGTGGAGAGATTGTGACATTAATGCCACCGATACTTGTGAGTTCAGGTATCTTTTCGAATTGGTCTTTCTCTGTCAGTTCGAAGAGGTCTCCACTTGCCATCTTTGATGCTTTGTAGCCTGGTCCAATCGTGTTTGATAGGCATTTTGATACTAGGAAAGGTGACAGTTTTATGATGGTTGTGTTGCCTTCACTGTGAAGGACTTGGTACTTTGGGAAGGTGTCTTGGTTCAGTTTCAAAAGGAACTGGAATGTTGATTCGGTGCGCACTTGTTTTTGAGAGAAATCTTGGAGGGGGGGGGACGCGTTTGCCACGTAAACCCTGGAAATTTTAATGGCGGTGGTAGCCACCTACCACCAAGCTTAACAAGGGGACGCTACTAGGTAGGGATCAATACCCACAGATGCCAGCCATGCATCGCTGCTACAATCTAATATATATCTACCCAAGACTGGATATATTACACACAGTTAACCCTTGCTGCCCAGAAATTTGGAAGTGATAATAAATGAAGAGAAGACAGGAAATGGCAACTGCTCATTTCCTCCAAGTCAGTCTGGAGGTGCTGTCTATGTGAAGCAGAGGCCAAATAGGTGTGTCACCTCTGCCGGGAGGCCTTGAAGGCCTGAACATCTGGCATCCGCTCAACCCCCAGGATCCCCCTTTCCCCAGACACGGCTAAGCCATGCACGGCTACACGCGGGAGGGTCAAACCTTCGTGTGCTCGGGTAAGTGGTGTCGCAGCACAACAAACGCCTCCTTACGCAGACGTCCCTGCGGGGGCCTTAACAGAGCTTTCACTTGTATAACTAGGTTCAAGCTACGTTAAACCTCAGCCACTTTTTCATGTACTGTTTCAAAATGTCGGAAAAATATTCAGCAGCTTATCTGTAGGTTACAACCATGCAACTGCAATTGTGCTTCTGTGCAACAATGCAATCCACATTTTTACATGTCTCACAGCATGATGTTTTGCTTTTATGCAAAGAAATGCTGCTTGATTGAACTTTATCGCTCATGGTATTAAAAGTAAAAACACACTGAGATATGCAGCAATGCCATCTTTGCACTAGTGCTTCATGAGCAAGACATTCCACTGGCTCTGCATACCTCTTCTGCCAAGTATCAGTTCAATATCCAGAGTCAAGTACATAGAAAATATGAAATCACAAAGTGAGTTGTGAATCACAGACACTTTACAGTGTGCAGTAAAGAGATAAATGGTTATTGATAGGTACCCTCCCCCACAAAGTTTGCTAGTCTAGTTGAACTCATTTTACAGGTCAGCAACTAGTGATGTTTAATGTACTAGCAGCAAAACTTGGGACACTAATAGAAATTCCAAGCCAAAGTCTTTTAGTGATGCAAACTTTTTTAAGTGTGTTGCTAAACTGAGAAAGAAGTGGCTAAAATTGTCGCCAAAACTGTTGAGTGAGTCATATATTGTAGGTGTTTTTGGAATGCTATAATATAGGCTAACAAGGCGTAACATGACTACCAAAAGCAGGCGAGGAAAAAAGTGCGAATTTACCAATAGGGTGTAGCGGACTAACTTTACTAATGTATTTAAAATAATGCATCATAATTAGTGGGGTTTTATGGCACAAGGGCCACGGAAGGCCAAAGAGCACAAGACAATTGTATATAGCATTCGATGTAGTGGTCAATGCCAAGTGGTATACAGTAGCCGACCGATTTTTTGGACTCCAAAAATTCGGACTTGATGGATATCCTTCATAAGTGCACCATCAGGGTTCCCATAGAGCTAATGCATTTACGCGACCGATTTTTGACACAACATAAAACCAGAAGTTCGATTTTCCGGACAAAATTTGAAGCGACGGACCAGGGCTATGAGTCAGAGAAGACGCAGTTTTGAAATCTGAGCCACCTTACCAGCTTCGGATCGGACGTGAAGTGGCTTGGATCGGTATACTAGTAATTTTATTAGCAAGTATAGGTGGCATCCAAATCTATGTGGGAACGGTGGTGCCTGTTGTAAGAAACGCCGATCTTAAAGGCCATACTTTTGCCTGTAGCCTGCAGTGGAAGCCATCTTGAGAGCCGGAAACCGATCATGTGCGGCCAGTTTTGGACACCACCTATGAACGCCAGGTGATGCTCACGATAACCACCATCATCATCATGTTTTGCCTAGGTGTCGTAGGTGGTGTTGCGCACGTTTTCGTCCAGCAGTAATCTGCTGGCTTTTATCCCGTACATCATCATCATCACCACCATCATGCCTATTTTATGTCCACTGCAGGACAAAGGCCTCGCCCTGCGATCTCCAATTACCACTGACCTGCGCTAACCGATTTCAACTAGCACCCGCAAATTTCCTAATTTCGTTGCACCACTTAGTCTTCTGCCGTCCTCTACTGTGCTTCCCTTCTCTTGGTACCCATTCTGTAACCCTAATGGTCCAACGGTCATCTAAGCTGCGCATTACATGACCTGCACAGCGCCATTTCTTCCTCTTAATGTCAATTAGAATATTGTCTATACCCGTTTGCTCTCTGATCCAAACCGCTCTCTTTCTGTCTTTCAAAGTTATGCCTAGCATTCTTCGTTCCATTGCTTCTTGCGCGGTCCTTAACTTGTTCTCAAGCTTCTTTGTCAGTCTTCAAGTCTCTGCCCCATATGTAAGCACAGG
The DNA here is from genome assembly GCF_050947875.1 of Dermacentor variabilis. Taxonomy (NCBI): domain Eukaryota; kingdom Metazoa; phylum Arthropoda; class Arachnida; order Ixodida; family Ixodidae; genus Dermacentor; species Dermacentor variabilis. The sequence continues at coordinate 674,110 of NW_027460390.1, read as the reverse complement.
TAAAATGCACTGATTGTACACCTTCCTTTTCAATGATAGCAGTAAGCTTCCAGTCAGGAGCTCACGATCTCTGCCATATGCAATCCAACCCATTTTTATTCTGTGAATTTCCAGTACAGTGCAATTGAAATCATTGCTTGCGGTCACTAGCTGCCATACACCATATCATTGCTATTTCAATGTGTTGCAGCCGTTCATTCAGAGCAACGCCGACGTGTTTTCGACGCCATAGCCCCTGCTCTACACCTTCCTCCACCGAATGTGTCGAAGAAGCATGGGAAATATTCGACCATGACGCTGGACAAGAAGGCCGCCATCATCAGGCTTATCGAGCAAGGACGGACCCAAGTCGACATCACGAAGGAGTTTAATATCTCCAAACAGACCTTGTCTGATTATGTGAAAAACAAAAGAAAAGATCTTGTCTGCAGTCGACCAATCGCACTGAAAAACTACAAAAAATGACCGGAAAGGACAACATCCAAAGCTTGAAGAGGTCTTGCAGCTGTGGTTAAAAGGAGTCCTAGCAAGGAACCTCCCCGTTTTGGGCAACATGCTCAAACAGAAAGCAGAGATGCTTGCTTTAAAAATAAGCATTCAGGACTTCAAGTTCACCGATGGGTGGATCTGTGGGTTTAAGAAAAGGTACGGAGTCCATTTCAAGAAAGTCTGCGGGGAGAGCGGTGCCGTGGATCAATCTACTGTCACAGATTACCGGACGAGTAAGTTGAAGGCTCTGCTAGAAGAGTATGCTCCTGCAAACATTTTTAATTGTGACGAGATAGGCCTACCCTTCAAAATGCTGCCGGACCACTCACTTTCCTTTACTAATGAGGCCTGCGCTGGTGGGATGCATAGTAAGGAGAGGGCAACTGTCATGGTCGGGGCAAATGCGGTTGGCACTGAGAAGCTGCCCCTTCTAGTGATAGGGAAGGCGAAAAACCCGTGTTGCTTTAAGGGTGCGAAGAACCTGCCTATGTGGTACAGCAGCAATACAAAGGCCTGGATTACACAAAGCTTATTCGAAGATTATGTCCGCCGTCTGGATCGGATGTTTGAGCGTCAGAAGAGGCAAGTGGTAATAGTTGTAGACAACTGCACGGCCCACGGCGCCGTAAATAATCTGCAAGCTCTTCGTCTTTAATTCTTGCCGCCGAATACAATGAGTGTGCTCCAACCAATAAACCAAGGGGTCATTAAAAACCTCAAGGTGCACTATCGGGCCCGTTTGCTTGGCCGCACACTCATGTACTTTGACAATGGGAAGAAGTACTCCGTTAACCTGTTCTCGGAAGTCGGCATGCTTGTGGATGGCTGGAAGGCTGTTCAGCCTTCGACGATTGCAAATTGTTTTGGGCATGCTGGATTTTGCAATTCTGAGGCGCCCGTGACCGAAGAGGCAAACGGCACTGCTGAAGACATCGACACCGGCGAGCAGCTGATTGCCAACTTGCGCAGCAACAGAATGGACCTTCCTGCTGCTGTTACTTTTCACAACTTTGCCGTAATCGACAACAACATAGAGTTTTGCACGGAGCTTACTGACGACGAGATCGTGCTCCAAGTGACCGCACGGCCGCAAAGCGACTCGGGCTCCGACGACGACATCTCTGGCTGCCCACAACAATCAACGCAAGACATTGCCAATGCTCTAATATTGTTGTTTAGTGTGTATGATGAGAACATGACACTTGCACAGACGGAAGTAGATGTTACAGAAAGCAGGAATTTAATACAAGGGACCATCCGTGACTTTTTAAGTGCAGTTTAGCTGGAATAAAGTTCGGTTTTGCGACTCACAGATTTTTCTGACAATTCTTTTATTTGGACTATTTTTTGGTCCCTTCCAGGTATGGAAAATCGGTCGGCTACTGCATCTAACACGGCTGTAAAGTAGCCTAAAAGCATTCACTGTAAAATGCGTGAAGTACACATTTAAATAAAGTTATGACAATGATGTATGGGGCATACACTGACATATTGGACAAAAACAAAAGATATGCTACAAAGAAGTGATGTTCTATCATAAGAAGCTAAAAAACACTGACACCAAGGACAACATAGCGGAAAATGCTTGTGCATAATAAATGAAATAAATAAATGATAAATTAAGGGAAATGAAAGTGGATGAAAAAACCAATTGCTGCAGGTGGGCAACGATCCCACACCCTTCGCATTATGGGTGCAATGCTCTACCAATTGAGCTACCGCGGCACCGTTTTCCCCATCCACTTTCTTGGGTACTTATGTTTCCTTGTAGAACCCTGGGAATGTTAGCCAGCGCCACCACTCACAAATTTTGGTGGTGGATGTGGAACATCCTCTCTGCCGCAGGCGTCACGAGAACATGATCTTTTTTGGGTGAAGGCAACCAGTCAATAAACTCCCATATGCTACCTGAAGGCATCAATGTTGCCAGATTGGAGACCCTCGTTATGTTTTAAACGAGAAGAAACAGGGTTAACCAAGGGGCCAATTTTTATTAGTTAAATCATAAGAAGCCAACAAACACTGAAACCAAGGACAACATAAGGGAAATTACCTGTGCTTAATAAATGAAATAAAGAAACTATAAACTAATGGAAACAACAGAGGCAGCGCGAAGGAAAGACGTCTCACATTTCCCTGTTTGATTTCCCAGGTGTATCGAGAGCAAACCGACACAGAAGAATACTAGACAAGCGCAGCGTGGCCACTGCTCAAGTGAGTGCGGCCAGACCGTCCGGTATCAGCTGATCCTGCTGAACCTGCTGGATCACGTGGAGCTTGTCGTCACCGGAGCCTGGGATAAAAGCACGCTCGCATCGAAGCAGCAACATTTGGCAACAGAGGCAGCGTGAAGGAAGGACGTCTCACATTTCCCTGTTTGATTTCCCAGGTTTGAGACATTTACCATACAGTGAAACTTATTTGTTTGTTAGCTTGCTGCCTCTGTTGCCAAACCACTGTTGTCTTTGACTGCCTTTCATGATGTCAACCGAAGTGTCAAATTTAGCGCGGGAACTGCGCAAGGAAATAAGGGAGCTTAAAAATAGTCTTGAGTTTATCAACAAAGAGTTCGAAACACTCAAGCAGGACTGCGCAAAAGTGAAAGCGGAAAATGTAGCTCTTAAAACATTGCAACTAGCACTCACGCAGGAAGTCGAGGGACTAAGAAAACAATTGCATGAAACATCGCTCAAGGTCACTGTTCAAGACCAATACTCTCGGAACAAGAACATCGAAATTAAGGGAATTCCTTATGAGAAAGCTGAAAATCTACTTAATGTGCTAGGCAAAGTAGGCGACGCAGTGGGTGAACCAATTAAGAAGGAAGACATTGACATTTGTCATCGAGTTGCGTCACGAAGGGCGGACATGGAGCAGAGCATTGTGGTTGTTTTCAACCGCCGTGCAAAGTGTGAAAAAGTGCTTGAGAAAAAGTACGGAAGGCTAGAATTAATTCCTGTGACCTAGGATTTGACAAGCGGCAAGCAATATATGTAAACGAGCATCTTTGTCCACAGCTAAAGAAGCTTCTGGGCATGGCCACCGCCAAGAAACGGGAACTGAACTGGCGATTTGTTTGGGTGAAGGGCGGCAAAATTTTAGCTCGAAAAACAGAAGCATCTAATGTTATTCGAATTGCTAGCGAGGCAGATGTGCAAAAGATGTGCGAGTAGACGCGCCTACATAGATTTCATTGATCTGTTTCACATCTTATTTGCACCATGGGAACAGTTTTACCAAGAGACGTCATAAAGCCGAATTCGCGCGATTGCCTTTCATTTCTTCACTGTAACGCACAATCAGCTAGGCACAAGCATGACGAGTTGATCGCGCTTCTCGGTGACTTCCCGTTTCAATTTGACAATGTAATGATAACGGAAACATGGTATAGATCAGAGGAAGAAGTGTTTCGAATGCCTGGTTTCCAAACCTTTTATTTTAACCGTTCTGATAGGTGTGGCGGGGGTGTATTACAGCTAGTATCTGATCGAATTTCATGTAGGGTGCTTCCAGCTTACTCTGTATCGACAACAGACTACGAAGTGTTAAGTCTAGAATCACACAAGTGTGTTTTCACTGTTGTGTATCGTCCCCCTAGCGGCGACATTGACAATTTTTTGTGTTTCTTGAAAGATTGTTGTGCTACATCAGCACAAATCACCTGCAACTTGTCATTGGTGGGGATTTTAATATTAATCTTCCAGTAAATACGCCGAAGTCTCGAAGATTGCAGATTATTCTTGATTCTTTCAGCTGCAGAAACGTAATTACGACACCCACACGAATTTGTACCGATTCCGAAAGCTTGCTTGATTTGTTCATTACAAATAGCTCGGAAGGCTATGTACAGTCTGGTGTAATTGAAGGAAACATAGGAGATCACTCGCCCGTGTACATGATATATAAGGTTAATCGCGCATTTTGGAAATATCATCGTTCTGAGCCACTTCAGATTCAAGCAATTAATAAGAAAACTCTAGAAACTTTTAGAACGGAAATAAAAAAAATTAATTTCAGCTCTGTACTTGACTGCACAGACGCAAATGAAGCGTATAATATATTTATCCATACACTTTTAAAAGTTTACGAAGTTTCTTTCCCGTACAAAAAACTTAAAAAATCGAGAAAGATTAGGAAACCGTGGCTTACTGATGAATGCCTCAGAATGATCCTAGAAAAAAATTCTTTGTATGCAAAGTTTTTTAAGACGGGATCCTCCGGACTTCACTTCCTTTAAAAAATACAGAAACAGTTTAAATAAATTCTTGAGAAATGGCAAGAACAGGCATTTTGAAAACGTTTTTAATAGAGCGGGAACTAGAAGTGATGTCGTTTGGCGTGAAGTAAATAAACTTCTACTGCCGGAATCGCATAATAAGCAGGAATTTGAGCTGACAATTGATAACAAAGCAATTAGTGCTGAAGAATTAGCTAACAAATTTAACGAACACTTTAAGTCTTTAACCCCAAGCACGCATAACATAAATGCAACTTCCTTTCTGGGTAGTCCTAATGCTTACACAGCTTTTTTTGAACCTGCTACACCAGAATAAGTATACGCGACCTTTATGTCCTTAAAAAACAGCACATCGCGCAATATAGATGGATTGCAGATTAAACCCATTAAATTTGTGCTCGATCTTTTGTTACATGTGCTTACTCACATTTTTAACATTTCCTTATTAAACGGCGTCTTCCCTGAGAAAATGCAACATGCCAAAGTGATTGTTATATTTAAGTCTGGAAACAAAAACGAGCTAACAAATTATAGACCAATATCTATACTTCCTGTAATTTCGAAGGGTCTCGAAAAGATCATTTGCGCAAGAATTAGATCATTTTGTGATAAACATAGCATTCTAACAGATATGCAGTTCGGTTTCCGGCAGGGAATGTCTACAGAGCTTGCCTTGCTGACGCAAAAAGAAATAATTTTAAACAACTTTGAGAACAAAATGTTAACTCTAGGTGTATTCGTTGACTTTTCCAAGGCTTTCGATTCGGTTAACTACAATACTCTATCTTCAAGATTAAACCATTATGGCTTTCGCGGGACTCCCCTTAAACTTTTGAAATCATATCTTGAGCACAGAAGGCAGTGTGTCGCAATAGGATCAAAACTTTCTTCAGCAAGAGAATTAACACAAGGCGTTCCACAAGGAAGTGTACTTGGACCGATTTTATTTAACACTTATATTAATGACATAACGAATATTAGTCAACATGCACAGTTCTTAGTCTATGCGGATGATACTAGCCTTTTTTTCAGGTCACTCGATATTGTGCAACTTACAAATAAGGCAAGTAAAACTTTAAACTTATTGCAAAAGTGGAGCAATCTAAACTAATTAGCAATTAATGCAAATAAAACTAAGGCTGTGTTGTTTACGCCACCACAAAAACAAGTAAACTGCAGTACTGTTCTTTACCTCGGCACAGAAAGGATAGAAATAGTTGATACTGTCAAAACGTTAGGTGTAATTTTTCACAAACATTTAGTTTGGGATGCACACGTTGAGCGTATTATGTCCACTTTGGCGAGAGCATGTGGAATAATCTGTCGATTACGACACATACTGCCCTCTAAGGTAAAACTAATGTTATATAACAGTCTCTTCCTTTCACATGTTAGCTATTGCAATTTAGTGTAGGGTACAACATCGCAAGCAAACATACGAAGCTTAATAACATTACAAAAGAAAACTGTCCAACATGTTGTTAACGCACCGTTTGATGCACATACATTCGAGATATTTCGTGCTCATAATGTGCTCCCTATTGAATATTTCTATGATTATAACCTAGTCTTAAAAATTAAAAAATATTTTCGCTGTAACAATAACGTTTTCACAAACTTGTGCAACCTAGTCAAATCAAGGGAAGCGTTATATGATTTCCGAAAACAGAGCCAGTGGGCGTTACCTTTCACAAGAACAAATTATCGTTTCAGGCGATTGAAGTACCAGGTGCCGAGAATATTAAATGTGATACAGGCTTCCCATACCGAACTAAATGCTATTACGAGAAAGGCACTGAAATTTAATTTAATTATTAATGGTCAAATTTTATAAATAACATTTGCCATTTTAATTTTTTTTCTTTCATTTTATTTTTTAGCATGTTCCAAACCTCGCTTTTCCATCGTTCCGCTTTTATTTTTTTCCGCTGAACATTGCCGTTACATTGAGTTGAATTTTTGGTATTTTGAAGCGTTTTTGTTCAGGTGTTCTTGTCATTTGTGCATGATCTTTTTCTTTTTTCCCTCCACATTTTTCTGTATACAGATGTATGCCTACATGTACAGATGCAAATATGTATAGATGCTGGGTTGGTGTAGATGAGCATGTGAATATATGTATACAGATGTTATAAATGTTCTGCTGTGAATATCAATATCTGTATAATATGAAATTGTTTTTGCACATAAGTAACTGATTTTCTTTGTGAATATTCTGCAACTGTTTGTCAAAGACAGGGGACAGGAACCTCGTCAAGCTGCGATTGTGCAGCTTTTTGTTCCTGCCCTTGCATTTTCTTTTTCTGTGCAAACGAAAATGTGAAATAAAGTTTGAAAGTTTGAAAGAAAGTGGATGAAAAAACAACTTGCCGCAGGTGGGGAACGATCCCACAACCTTCACATTTCGCGAAGCTAAACGATCCGTTGGCTAACACTCCCAGGGTTCTCCTAGAAAACATAAATACCCAAGAAAGTGGATGGGGAAATGGCGCCGTGGTAGCTCAATTGGTAGAGCATCGCACGCGAAATGCAAAGGTTGTGGGATCGTTACCCACCTGCGGCAGGTTGTTTCTTCATCCACTTTCATTTCCATTAATTTATCGTTTTTTTATTTAATTTATTATTCAGAAGTAATTTCTCCTATGTTGTCCTTGGTGCCAGTGTTTGTTGGCTTATTATATGACCAATCAAAAATCCGGCCCCTCGGTAACCCCCTCTCTTCTCGTATAAAGAAGTGCAGTTCTAAAATATGCGATTACCAGAAGCACCACTGCCTCACCAGAGCCCGTCGAGAGTAAAGGCCTGGAGGCGTGCACTGTACCGAATGCTACCATCGCAACAGCGGCTTCTCAAGAGAGGTCGTGGTGTGAATTCTGGGGGCTGATAATGTGTAGCAAGTGGACCTTACGTTTTACGCGAGCGAAAGACCAGTTGTGAAATACTAGCGTTTACTAGGGTTCCATCAATTCAGTTTTTGTGTTTTCTGTAGAGAAAATTTTGCAAGGCTGTGGAGGTCACTATGCATTCTTGCTTTCATGCCTGAAAGGTGGACCCTTCAAGCTTGTCAAATAGGTTGCAAGAATAACGAACAGCACTTTTTGTGACTAGTACCTTGGTTGGTCTGGTTTAATGTCTGGCAAACAGCCGCTCACATATTCCATCTCAACAAAAACCCACCCATCTACAAGTACCATTGAAAAAGTAAATGACATGGACAGGCTTAGGCATTGGTAACTTGCACAAAATTTGGTGCTGCTTGGTCAGATGGTCACATACCGGTCACATCAACAATGTTCATAATGCCACTGATCTTGTAGCAGCTGAAATGAAATCTGGAAAGGCTAAGCTGGAAGGTGATTTTACTAGATATTACTTGGAAAAGAATAGCAGAGAGGTGCCACAGTTGACTGGCGAATGTTGGTTGGAGAATGATGATGCTGAGATGACAGGCACAAATGAAACACATGGCGTGTATCTTTCATTCAGGTGTTCTAAGAGAATTACACAATGTGAACACCATTACCTTAACCTAGTAGACACCATCAAAAGTAATAAAGGCAGTTTCACCCGGCCCTTTCTGATGGGAAGTTGGCAATATCCAGACTTGTGACAGACAGTGACACATTGCATGCATGACACACATTCATAATTCAAGAACTAAAGCTTAATAACACAAAATAAGATAACTCTAGACAAACAACACAAAACATCCAGTGTTAAGTGTTCGTAATGCACATGCATTACGAACACTTAACAGTGAACTATACAATATATGCAGTTCTATTCATCCTGAAAATCCTCACCGATGAGATGTTGGCGGTGATGTGTTGCTATAGCAGAATTGCCATGGCACAAGGCTGTTCTAGTTGTCAGGTGGCTCTCGTTGTGCAGGACGAAGCCAGATGAGTGGTTGGCAGCCATTAAACGGGGCAGGGGCAGGTGTGTGAGTGGTCGCTATAGCACAGGGTGGTGCCCGGCGAGTGGTGACAGGTTGAAACCCTTGCTGGCCTCTGTTAGAGGATGGGGCCAGGACTGGCAGTGGGTACCAGGCTAGGTATCACAACGCACCATTGCAGTGCTCCGTGAGGATGACATGGCAATGTGTTGATGGCAGATCTACTCTCTGGGCCAGGTCCTGTATGTCACCCGCTGATCCCTCCAGACCACAGCTGCAAAAACATCCACTCGAGCTGAAAGACAGGCAACAGATTGCGTTGCCACGTCACCCCATTCTCTTCTTCATGTGCTTCTGCACTATAACTGTCTTCGTCTTTTGCTGCATGCCTTACTAAACACTTCTTTTTTCTCAAACTCTTCCTTGATTATTTTTTTTTCCTCAACACATCTCCCGCAGCTGATCTTGTTTGCACATGTTACATAATATATTAGAAAAGTCATCCATTGCCAATAGCACTTTCTGCAATTTTTCTAAAGCGTTTGATAAGGTGTGTCACAAGCTTTTTACTGCATAAACTAACTCTTCTTAACAATGATTATAACCTTACTAAGTCGACCGAATGCTTTCTAAGTGATCTGTCACAATTTGTCAGCACTAATCACTATAATTCTCCTTTCTCTAATGTGACCTTAAGTGTACCACAGGGTTCAGTGCTGTGTCCCCTTTTATTCATCATTTACATTAACAACCCTCCTCCCGCAATTTCATCCAATGTTAACCTCTTTGCCGATGATTGTGTAAATTTTCATGAAATAAATGACAATAATGAGATCAAATTGTTACAGGCTGATTTTAACACTGTAGATAATTGGTATAACAATTGGCTAATGGAGCTTAATAATGATGCTAAGGGGTATCTTGTACAACACGTACTTCGCCTACATATTACCTAAATAACAGTACTTTTGGATCTGATAACTCTTGCAAATATCTTGGCATTCACATAACAACTAACCTCACTTGGAATGTCATAATGATTACATAATTAACATTGCTAATAGGGTTGCCCGCAGTGGGGCAACACTATCATGAAAAGCACGGGCAGCAGGGAGCAAATGGTTTGTCTGTCTCTTGCTTCAGTGCATCTCCAAAACTCAAGATTGCACAACCGCCAGCACTAAACGTGTGGGAAGACAGCACGCAATCCCACACCATGTCAGCTTGCCAATTGTTTGCACATGTGGCAGATTACCTCTAAAACAGGGTGAGAAAGCAGCACGTGTGCTGAGCCACGCCGATAACCATGTACAGCCACGGCCACGCTAGAAAAGGAGGCACGCGCCAACTTACTCCCTCCCTCCCCTCCACCTTCACACTTGATTGCATTACCGCAAGCTCCTTCCCCTGCCCCTTTTTCTCCTTTGCTCATGTGGAAAGACAGCGCTCATTAAGCCGCTATCCTTCTCGGCTCACCCTTGCACGATTTCACTTGCACCTAAAGCCTACGGCACGTGGGGCACGATATGATGTTATTGCTGGAGTTATTGCGCTTGCACATGATGCTGCTCTGCTTAGGTTCAGTCGCACAATTTGTGATGTGCGTTTGTGAGCTACCGCATGTAATTCAATAATTTGGTTATCTGCATCCGTGGAAGTTTCTATTTATTGTCTCAGTATTCTTTCGCAGCAGCAGTGAAATTTCGTTATATTGAAATCGTGTATAAGCACACTTTGTTATACTGAGGTTCAAAATACATGTTGTTCGAAGGACAATAAGTTATACAAAATTAAATATTTTGTTAAACTGAGAGTTTTGTTATATCGAGGTTTAACTATGCCATGAAGATGCTAGACGCTCAGGGAATTGAAAAAGTGCCAAGAAATGTGCACTGAGGGAAAGAAGGGTACCATGGAAATTTATAAAATTATCACACATATATCATGTGCAATAGGCAGATTTGAGTGTTTCTGCACCTGGATGTTAAAGAAGGGAGAATGAGGGAGGATTTGATAACACTATGCTTGTTATCGTAGTTGGAAGAGATAAATCTGGCTCCTCAATTTTGCATTGATTCCAGAGGTAACTATGGCCAGGATTCCAAATTGCTGCTGTATATGAAAGTTTTCTCCGAACAAATCTTTCATAAGCCAAGGGAAGGGACAATGACTGATTTCTTCTGATGAAGCCAAGTGACCCGAGATATGTTTTGTGAGCAGGTTAGTTAGTTGGTAATAAGAACGCCAAGACAATAGTACAGGAAAGCCTCATTAATTGTGCCCTTGTTAATTTGCAAAATCGGACTCATCCTCTGGTACCAGCAGGCATAAAATCAAACTCCTTAATTCAGACATGTTTGGCTGCACACCGTTTAATTCACACAACTTTCAGAGCTTGGTGAGCACAGAATGCTGCAAATGTGCTGCCAAACTATAGTGTGAAGGATGTCTGCAGGATTTCTCTAGGATATCTCTAGGACATCTAGGACAACACATCTCTAGGATATCCATGTTCTAGTAGGGACGTCCATAGGATATCCACTGGACATCATTGCAGTCTCTGGGGTGGGCCTATCCGAAGTACAGCCATAATTGTCACTTCTAGTCTAAAAGCATACACCCCAGACATTGCAAAGACATACTGAACTAGTCCATAGGATGTGAAATTAGGATGTTTCATACCACTTGGATAGTCTAAAGTGTCAACTGATCCTACCCAAATCCAATTTTCTATCCAAATTACACACAACATTCTTAAGACTAGGATCCAGGATCTTTTCACAGCCATTATAGTATGTGTTCAGGGTGTGCCTGCCCTTCATCTTCATTTAAATGAGCAATGACCTTAGTTACATATCAGCACATGACCACGCAATTATTCAAATTAAAGTTGTCACGACTGCCCTATTGTCTAAACAGTATCAGGTACATGTTGAAATGTCATGACACACACATTCTTCTAAAGGACTCACAAAAGACTACATATAAAATTTATTGTAAAGTCGCCAAAGTACATAATGCTTAATCTTTCTGTAATGTGCAAGAAATTCAATATTTGTCATACAAGAGGTATGTAAGAATATGCATTATTATAGGCGATTAATACAACATAAACACCAGAAAATATAACTCAATCAATACAAACTACTAGTTCTAACAGCTCAGTAAAGATGACTGAAGAAGTCAATGTCAAAATATTACCTTTAAGCATGAAAACACTCAAGAAGTGCTTGTTGCATGATGGCATTCTCTAAAAGTACCTGAGGCATAGCTTGCTGTACAAGTGTCTGCATAGATGCAAGTGCTATGGTATAGCAAAAGTGTAGACAATGGTACAGATGAGTATGTGCGGCATGGCATACTCCAGTGTAAACAGAAAATACTGCAGACTGTCATGCTGGACTTAGACTAATGAACAAAAATCCACAAGTCACAAAACCTGCAAAACCTACATCAGAAACTGTGCAATATCTTGATAGCCACACACCAATGGAATGCCTCAGCCTGCTTTTTACTTTTATCGCACCCACTAGATCTAAACAATTCAACATGTTGATGCTTAATAAAGATTCTGAGTTTAGAAGTTGTTGTTTGGTTGTATTTGTTTTTTTTATCATTGCATGGTTTTTGTGTGTGCATTTTGCAATTTTTTCGTTATTTTTAAACTTGTGCCCGTCTGCGAGGGCCCTTGAATAGCCTTCAGTGTTTACTATTAGAGAAATTATTTAAGAACAAGCAACAGTAAAATCTGACCATAACAAAATTGAAGGGAGAGCTGAAATTATTTTTGCGACCATTGTTTCATTATAGCTGGTGTCTGCCCTTATGCAAGCAGATGCATATAGAAAAACAAAAAAGCAATTTCCACTTGTGATCAAATAATGAGCACTGCATGAAATCAAAGGCCTACAGTGCTCTGCCACCATGCTCTCAAAACTTGGATAAGCTGAATGATTGCCAAGAACATGCTTCACAATCCAAAGCCAATACTTTAGCCATGAATTAGGTGAAGAACAGAGAAGAAAACATGACCTGTTTAATACCATTGCAACGGTGCAGCCAAGTTGCAGTTGATGGCAGCCACTTTTCGTTTAAGCAGTTTTAAGTCTTTTAGAAATGGGCATCAGTCACTAAAAAATACGAGCACGAAAAATCCCCCCCCCCCCCCACACACTATGTATAGAAAATAGTACTTCACCAGATATGAAGATGCTAGCCATCACTACACCTGGCTGCTGGGTAGTTTCTTTATGCGACAGGTAGGCATGGAGAAAAAAAAACAGTGTTGCAGTAACCAAGCCTTGGCATTCATTAGCCACTAATAAAGAAATGCTATAAATGAAGATATAACAGTGGCACTTGCCTACTTCATGGGGGAGGTGGGTGTTTATTCCAACTGGGACCAATGCCCAACATATTACATTAATAAGATGCAAAGGAGCAAGTTACTTGAATGCGCATGCACAAATGTCAAGTGTAGCCTGTGCTTTAGATGCAGCATTTACCTCAAGCCCTGCGCTCCGCTGTTTGCACCTCACTATGGGGTAATGGTCTACAACACTCAACTAAGGTGCAGGATGTGTGAATAGAACACAAGAGAGCTCAGGAGCTTGCAGTGCCTGTCGACCAAAAACATGCAAAAGTTTTAAACTGACAAACACACAAGCTTCTATCATTGTTGTACAGCATTAAATTTGTTTAACTGGCGTGAGACCAGAAAACTTTCCAGAAGAAAAAAGTATTTGTATATCCATTTCTAGAAAACTTGCTTCAATAAAGAGGTTCTAAATTCATAAGCTTCATGAAAATTACAAAGAAAATTATAATTACTTTGTTAAATTCATTATTTTGTAACCCATTTCACTAAGACAAGGTTTTACTGTCGCATTGTGATGCAAGCGACTGCACAAATTTTTTTCGACCCACTCGCAGCATATGAAACAGCCTTAAGCTACGAACATGGACAGACAGCAGCTGCACATGCTATGGGCAGCTGCCACCTGGCATGGTTATCATAGTAGTGGTAATAGTACACAAAACCATCCCACAGACAAGCTTAGTCAAACCATCTTTAGGTTCCAGAATTACCTATATTCAATGGCCACCATGGTAGCTGAACTGGTAAAGCACTGAACATGTAATATGGAAGATGAAGGGATGGCTCCCACCTGTGGCAAGTTGCCTTTTTGTTCACTTTTTCATTTCTTTTATTATTTCTATGTTCGATTAAAAATCAACTTAATTTTCCCTATAATATCTCTAGACTCATAGTCTGCTTGCTTCACGTGGTTGTAACTAGTGAAAAATCAAGTCCCTCATTTCCCCTCTGTTCTTCTCTCTCATCATACAAAGCAGCTGCACTTCAAGCCATAACAGCACTGCCACACTGAAAATACCAACAAAAAGAGAAAGGACAAAAGAGGTTTAGCTTGAAAAATGAAGATAATGGAAATTATTCAGCAGGCGAAAGCTTCCATCCTAATTCTGTAGTGTTTCTAGTCGAAAACACTTAGTAGGGGCTCTAGAAAAGGTGTACAATTAAACAATGCACCACAGATAATACATGGAGTTTCACTTATTTTTACAGGAGTAACTAAGAAATGCAAACACAAGGGCATGCTAGTTCAAAGAAATTTAGTAAGTCAACAGTCATCCAAATCAAGCTTTTGAAATTGACTGCAGTGGTGAAAAGCTAGCTCAACGTATAACTGAAGAAAAATATTTAAAACATGCTATTGTCACGTGGTGGTGACGTTGAAGAACACAGTAGCAAATACTGTTAAAGACAAAACTAACTTTTATTGGGCGAACCTGTGCCCACAAAAACAGGCTACACTTATAGCACAACGATAGCGGCGAACACGGTCGGCGATCGTCAAAAATCTGATCAGCGGGTCAAGTGCGTCGGCTTTTATAGATCGGTCGTCGAATGTTCCAGATTAACCGCTGGGACCCACGTGTCTTCCACAAAGTTCTACACTATTCGCGTCGCGCATAGATGCAATCAGATTACACAAGTTGCGGTGAAAGACAGTGGACGGAACCATCGATAACATTCCAGAAACTTCTTTTACATGCAGGCACGTCTTGCGCTGTGCAATAACATTTGTTAGGCGGCGAAACGTGGTCGCCCGATAAAGTTAAGTACATGTGTCACTATAAAGAGATGAAGTTGCACTTGAAAATCTGTTACCTATATGTTTACTCATGTCATTGAATAATGTTAAATTTTAAACTTCACAATAATACTTTATTCATATTCAGGAAGGGTATGGCTAGGCATGCAGGGCCGCAAAAGGCAGGACTGCTCATATAGGGGTGGCTTGCGTGCCGAACCTGGAAGTTATTACTGCACTAAAATGTGCAGCGACAGCTGAATGTGTTTGTAAGGCTACCACAAATGCTGTGTGGCCTTCAAGATAGGTCCTATGTCTTGCATTTCGGGAGGGAATGTTCTGGTGATAGTCACTGGAAACTGTCTTCACAATGCCACAGCGTGCAGTAGCCACGAGGAACTGTGCCACTCTGTTCGGTGAGAAGCTCAAGGTGATTTATGTGGTTGTTCAGGCACACTGATGTCTGGTGGCCAGGAGCAAGAGGATGGCGGCAACCTGAACTCTAGACGTAGGATGCTGCCAGGATGCGAATTGCAACAGGGTGTCGGTCCTGACTTGTGTGTAAGAGAGGTGCTGCCTTTTTGGCATGTTGCGACTGCAGAAAGTGCAGGCAGCACAATACTGTAAGCTGGCAAGGTGAACTTGGAGGGTTGTGGTTTGGGGCAACCAGATGGTGGAGCAGTATTACAGGATAGGCAGTACAAGGGCAGCATTTAGCAGCCAGAAAGTGCGTGGCATACTTAAGGTGCTGTGCATAGCAAATGCAAGCATTCAGCGGGACCTGGTGACCATGGGGAGCATCTGGGCAGTAAAGGGCAGCTACAAATCCAATTCTACACCATGCAGCAGTTGTCCCATGTCTATGTTCACAGCCTACACAAGTTGGAACAAGGGCTTTGCAAAGATGGCACAGCCCAGTAATCGTCATTTCACAAGATTTTTCGGTGTTTATGGGCAGTTGACGTTGCTCAGTCTACCGATGACATGTGTTAAGGTAAGCCTGAAGAGAGGCTAGTCAGAGGTGCTATGGATGGGCTGAAGGAGCATAATGTCATCAGTGTAGAGAAATAGCATGGAGGTAAGGTTTTGTGTGATTCTGTCAATGTATATGGATAAAAAGCATTGGGCTGAACACACTACCTTGGAGTACACCAGTGAGGATGGCTGCGCAAGGTAATGATGTGCCCCGGTAGACAATACATTGTGTGCGGTTGCTGAGCAATGATAATTTCCAGGAGAGTATGATTCCAGAGATGCCCTTCAATTCAATGCTAGTTAACAGGGCAAGGTGCAGAAGGAGGTCACAGGCTCGAGACAGGTCCAGCTGAATGAGCTCGCACGGAGTGCCTTGATTGAGATGGGTACTTGTTACATGCACAAGGGTGCCAAGAGCAGCTTCACAACTGCGGTTGCCATGAAAGCTGTGTTGAGCCGGGGTGAGAAGATTATGCGCATCAAGGCCGCATTAAGGACATGTTCAAAGGTGCAACACACGATAAAAGTGTTGGCGATGCGACGGTATAACGACAGGAGGTTTGCAATGTGCACTGTGGTCATTATGCACAGGCGTGATGTAAGCAAGCCTCCATGTAACAGGAAACATACCCGAGTCCAGAATTTTATAGAACAGGAAGCACAGGAAATGGGCCATTGATGGAGCTGCGGATTTGAAGATAAGCAGGTGGATGCCACTAGAATTGCAGCTTTGAAAAGGTTCAATGTGCGACACTGGTTCTAAGACATCTTCAACTGTTATTGCAGGGTCAGAATCTTAGGTGACACAGATTCAGCAGGTATGGGAGGGTTGTTGGTAAGTTGGGAGGTAAAAGAAGGCGGTGCTGTGCTTGTTGCCCATATTGAGGAGAAATGGTCGCTGAATGCTTCAGCAATGAAAGCTGGTGAAGACGTTGTGTCATAATTGATAAATAAGCAAGGACACCGAGTCTCCTACAACTGGGAGTTTATGTGTGCCCAAAATAGCTTCAGCTGCTTAACTGCTGTGTTAGTAAAATCGGCAATGAAGTGTTGGTGGGAGATGCGGATTTGCTTCTTGACCTTCCGCTCTAGGTGTTTAGCAGCTAGCAGGCAATTTCAGCAGTGGCTTTTCATTGCGTGACGGGGCATTGCGTGGGCATAGCGCTATATATTCAAGTACCATGAGGGGAATTTACATGTTTTGTCGCAGAACTAAAAGTTGCACGGAGGTTATCAAAGTGGCAGAACTTTCTCCCAGTTATGAAAAAGGTTCCCAGACATTTTGAGCAATAGTCTTGCAGACCACAAAAGCAAGGAAAAATTGTGGTGGACATGCAAGAGGTACAGAAGTACAGTCGGCAAGGTGTGCAAACAGATTGATTTGCCCCTGCTTGCAACCTGTCATGCATAATTTGGAAAAATAATTGGACACTCATTAATACTAATTCATTAATACATACATTCACTTTACATGCTATGTACTTACTCACACTCGTTGGTACTCATGTTCCTATATATGCTCGCTCACACTCACCCATGTTTACAGTCGCTTCCATTCACACTTACCGGTAACCACTCGCGCTCACACTCACGTCCAGTCCCACTCACCGGCAATCACTCATAAATGCACACACGTCCACTCGCAGACAGTCAGTCAAGTCCGTACTCACGTCCGCTCAACCTCACCGTCACCGACTCAAGTTAACTGGTACTCGCTCCAGTTCATACTCGATGGCACTCGCTCCTGTTCATACCCACGTCCGCTCACATAAACGCTCCACCTCACCTCTTTGATGGAGGGTGGTACAACATATTCTTGTCTTGCTTTAGCGCAACTCAGTTTGAGTATGAAAGAGCACAGACAGATGACAGCATGAGCGCTATTAGTATGAATCAGGTGGCAGATGAGCGCGGCAAGGTTGTAGAAGTCATGGGGCGCTTTTAATGCATAAGCATAATATGCCCCATTCCGCACAAATCCAGCGTTGTATTTGGTGGCGTGACTGAATGATGGTACCAAAAATGGCCGACGACAAAGAGTAAAAACACATAAAAATACTCGGATTCATGTCAAATTTTCAGGAAGGTTCCCGTAAACGAAAATCCCATATGTAAATTTCAATTGAACACGGGCCTCTGCGGTGTGAGATGAGCATGTCTCCCTGATGCCACACTGGCTCCACAGTTCTGAATGACTAAATGTGTGCCTGGTACGTGCGGCATTGCACATGTCACGTCGCGGCGCAGTCAATGGGTAGCACCACGTCATGAGTGTATAAAATGAAGCATTAATGTCCATTTGAACGCCACTAAGCGGTCTTTCGAATTATGAGCTCCTCACAGGCAAGTGAGCGCATTGAGACGCTTGGTGCGATTTTATTAGGCCTTACCAAGGCACAGTTAAAACGCAGGTGAGAGCTTGTGCAGACAAGGAACTTGCAGAAAAAAAAAAAAAGAAAAACCATTTCACCAAAAGAACTATAATGCTTTTGCATTCCCACACGCAAGCAGTCTTAAGTGGATCTGCCAAATTTTTCTACATGCATACAAGCAAGACGGCATGAAGACGGCGTGTCCAGTGCGCTTTGTGTGGCTTGACTCAGCTCGTTAGCCAACACACCGATAAGTCCATTATGAACCGAAGTGCTCGTGCCTTCTAGAAGGGGTGTGATCTTATAAAGGTTCAGAAAGAGAAATGTCGCTTGTTCTCATTTGATTGATCAGAATTTTGCTTTCGTCAGCAAAAGTGCCATTCTGATCAATGACGATCCGACAACGGATGTATGATAGCGATTGTCTAACGGTGACGACACGGCAAGGACGGAATGATCACGATCGAATGACAATATGGTTACGATAGAATGACGAAGACTGAGGTTGATGGAACGACGAGGGAATTAAGGCAACGGCGGTATGACGACAATTGGGATGACCTTATTCATGGGATGACAATGACAAAACGACAGCGTGACGACGACAGCATGGCGACGACTGTGTGAAACGATGGTGCGATGACCACGGCATAACGACAGTCGCATGACAACAATTAGGCAGAGACACTTAAGACTGCTTACGTGTGGGAATGCGAAAGTTCTTTTTCTGCGTTTCCCTTGTTTGCGCAAGCTCTCGCCTGCGTTTTAGCTGCGCCTCGGTAAGACTAAATGAAAATGCCCCAAGCGTCTCAACGCAAGGAGTTCGTACTTCGAAGGACCGCTCAGCGGCATTCAATTGGACATTGTTTTTTTTTTTCGTTGCTGGGTGCTTTGTTCGTCGCGGCGATAGATTGTAATTTGTAAAAACACTGCTCCAAGAGTGTACTTGTAACCGGCAAACGGAGTCCTCATGCGCAGGTGGGCACCTTATAAAGCTGTGTCTAAATGTACGTCGGACGTACGTACATGTACCTGCTTTGCTTCCGCTTCGCTAGCTCCGCGGTTCCCGCCTACAGATTGTTCCACACGTTTTTGCAGAAGGACGTTTATTTAACTCAAGGGCTTTTGAAAAGTCACGGAGAGCAGCATACGAAAAACCTGGCACGAGCGAAGATACGGCCACTACTACTCCCCCAGGCAAATCAGCGATGTTATTGAAGGTAGTGCGCCGTAAGGCACGAGAAAGTCTGTCAGACGTGCACCCAGCAACGAAAAAAGCACTCCGCGACTTCTACAACACCAGTCAGAACCTCGCCCATCTTCGTTACGCAAAAATAAACCGAAGTGACAAATAAACAAACAGCACTCACCAGTTCCTCTAGGTTCATAGTTCATGCTGGTGGAGGGCATCTGATGTCCAACACGGTCTTCGGTTGCCGAAAATACAGAACAGCTGTACAGTACAGAAGTCTACCATGTGCGACGAAATCGAAAAAGCGCGGTCGCGCGGTGTTCTGGCTTGACTGGCTTGACTAGCGTTGGCTGGTTCGAAGCATGGCGGCTAGACATTATTTGGCGTGTCATTAACATTCGTTTTCGTTATGCGTTTCAGAAACAGAGAGAAAAATATTTCGCGCTTACCATTGCTCTGTTAAAGAATGACATGTGGCGCAAGGTTAAAATAAACAGAAGCAATAAGATTGCATTTCGTTGTTCACATTGTATTTGCCTGTTTTTCAAACATTCATTTGCTAAACAGTTGATCAGGCGACGAAACAATTGGCCTTCGCTTACCGTCATTATGTCAAACAAATGCCTGTTTGCCTTCGTTTAGTCCTCTCACCGCAAGTGGTGTCCAAAACAACACGAATGTGACGTCCCCTCGTCGCTTCCATCGTTTGCTCTACAGCAAAGCATGACCTTGGAGATTTGTTTCCACTACTCACAGGGGGTGCGATGTGTACATCGCGAGTAGTTTCTAAATAAGATTAAATCTAACCGTGAGGGCCACAGACGATGCGAATTCGCATTTTTAAAGCGAAGCTTTCTTTGCCTCCTATTTCGACTTTTTCACTGCTGATGCTACTGTCCGGTGCGCCGCGTCGAGGGGTAGTTTACAGCAAGAGCGCGGCAGAGAGGAAAGGCGACGTGAGAAACTCGTTTCAACCTTACCGTCGCGTCGCTACAACGCCCTCTGGAGCTCCCTGGGCGTCACCACGATACGATCTCGTGACTGCTGTAATTATCCGTGAGCACCCCGCAAAAGCATTGCAGAAGCTGCAACGTTGTCATTTGTACTAACGCACAGAGGGGAGGTAGATAGAATGGTAGAGAGGACGCGAGTAGTACCGACGCATTCGCAAAACAGCACTAACAGCCTTGCCAGCTCGTGGCAGCTCGCATATATGGGGGGAGCGTGGGAGAGGGAAAACGCGACATAAAAAGCAAAGAATGGTTATTACTATAGCCACGGCAGGAATTTCGAACAAACGGGATAAACTTATATTCAAGGTACGGTACGTTTCTTATATTTCTTAAAGATAAACACAGTGCAAATTGGTCCAGCGGACAACTTGCGCAGGGCGTGCAGACGCAAACCCAAATTAAAACACCGCAACGTCTAGACTACACTGCGCAACCGGCCGCCCACCAAATCTGCACTTCTATACCCGCTGTGGTAGTTTTGGGGCTATGGCGTTGCTCAAGGTTTCGGATTCAACACTTCTGCCACGATGCGATGCGCTGTGTGAGGCAATGACAGTGCAAACCTTTGGGCAGGCTATGAACAATGGCGCATATAACAACGCCTCAAGCTAACATACCTCGCTGTGTGTTCTGTGTACTATGCAGAAAAGCACAAGTGGTGCACGCAAGGCAACGTTTAGCATCAACTCGCCACTCTGGATCGTATTGCATTAAACGCTGAAGAACTTTCGCCGTCAGCATCCCCGCAAAGAATCGTCAATCAACGCAAACAGCACAGAAAGCTTCGCTTACATCGATTCCCACAGTGCGTGGGATCCGCATATAACTTTTGTTTGCAAAATCGGGCAAGTAGCAGTGCCAACGGACGTTGTCTGTGTAAAAAAAAAAGCAAAATGATTTTGCTTGAATGGATGAGTTCAATATATAACGCTTAGCACTGTTACTTCTCTGGTTTGTCAAAAAGAAAAAGTGAATTTCCCTTCGTCTGCGCCCATCACAGTCATGATATTGTGTTATATTTAATTATGTCGACAGTACAATATAAACTTGCAGCAACAATTTCAGTAAGAACAGGGCAGCAGTAATAAATGCGAAATCTTTCTTTAGGGCACCTAAATCACTGTGAGCTCGAAAGTTTGATATATATAGGGGCATCGGACTACCAATCCACAGTGAACATACAGCCGCAAGAATTTTTCGAAATGATACTTCAAAATATTTATGAAGAACCAACCCCTGTTGCTATAGGTGCACGGTTGCTATATTTAAGCCTTACGGAATTTGTTAAAAATCGCCTGTAGCAGATGACATAATTCTAGTCCCTGTGCTGGATTATTCAGAGAAGCGGACGTTACTTGAACGAGAAATCAATCCACGTATACAGCTAATTAACAAAACTCACTAATTGACTTCCTAATTAATTATCTTATGGTATATATGACAATTCATTAATCGTAGCTGATGAGTTTGAAATGTACCCACTTGGAATGAATTTCTAAAATGACAACAGTTTGGTATATGCGCCATAAAGCAGCCGTAAAAATTAGTTGTTCCACTTTTTTTAAAACAACACCCTCTTTTATGGATTGAAACGCAAAAACAATCTTAAGTAATTAATTTATCGTCATGTTGGCGCTATCGTCCCTCGCCTAGTGACCGATCTACAGCTTTTACCCTGGTCACATCACGCGAAGGACCACGTTGGCGTCACGACGTGCAAAAAAGGGGTCGCGAAAGCCCGGAGAGGAGCATTGGATTCTTTTTTTTTTATTTGTGGCTTCCCCGCAGCGCTGCCATGTTCGGAAAAATGATTGTTGCAGCGTTCTGTACACGGTGTGCGTGTATTTAAAAAGTGTTCAAAATGTCTAAGTAGGTTGAGGGGCCCTTTAAGAGTAAAACGCATGTGTCTTTGTTGAACAACCCCAGCTATTAAATGCGATCTGGCAGCGAAATTTGAGCAAGAACAGATCAGCGGTAAGCACGAAATATTTTTTAAAGGACAAATGCGCTCCCTTTTTCTACGGTGACCTGCGTTTTGAAGACACGGTCTTCCTAGCTGACTTCAGATGGGTTTTGGCGTATCCGGAATCTGGGTATCTTGTAATCACTTCCAGAAGAAAAGCGGTTGGTTAGGTGACGTGTAGTTGTTGTATTAACATGAAAATGGTATTAACTGATTCCTCTGCATGCCGAGAGCACGAAGCAATAGTCAGCAATTAAGGACATTATAAGAAATGCACAGTTTCGCCCGAAAGGCGGAGCATCGATTGCGATAGGAAATAATTTTTATCGACCGTATAAGCTTGTAAACATAGACATACCAACTAAATTAACAAGCATGGTGTCACGCGCGCACAAGCAAACTAACACATCTCACTCGACCGCGGAAACTCGCTGTAGAAACGCTGAAGTGAGAAAGCACGGCAGCAGCAGCGAGCGAACTGACCTTCGTGCTGCATATCGCATCAACGCGAACTAATAACCCTGTCAAGCGTGCAAGTTAAGTGCACTTACGGAGAGTGCACTCGGTTTTAAGTGCACTTTCCCAAATCCAAACGTCGCAAGCGGAGTGTACTCGCAGAAGAGTGAATTCAGGTCGGAGTACGTTAACGGAACGCACTTTCCTGATCGAGTGCGTAGCCTCGCCACCAGCGGTTTCAACGATACAACATGTAATGCATAGAAAACGGACACGGAAGTTCATTCAAGCTGTTGAACAGCTTTTACCAAAATAATCAGAACAAAACTCGCTGATATTCCGTTCTAGCAGGACCAAATGCCGCCTTGTCGCGCATCACCATCTTGTTCTGGATTGGCTTGGCATTCGTCTTGGCCGGCCTTGACTTGCAACACTCTTATGATAAAAATATTTTCGTTTTTGTTGAGTAAATATGAATTATTACTGTTTTTTTTATTTATAACACAACTAAAGCAATCGCTTCTCAGAAGGTATTTTCAATTTTAATCTACATATATAAAAAAACATGACTTTAGTCTTTCGCCATTTTTTTTAGGGCGAGCGCGCTCTGTTTTCCCGTTTAGCACCGCATAGTCTAAAGTGTCACTCAAGGTCCCGAAGTGCACTTGTCCGCTTGACAGGGGTATAAGGCGCGAAAACACAGCGCAAGGCGGACTCTGTACCCGTCGCAGATGACTTTGAAGATACAGCAACCCGGAGTAGAGCGCGCCCCCTCCCTACCCCCCCCCCCCCCCCCGGGGGGGCCTTGCGAGCGACGGAAGACGGCCCTCTTCCACCCCACTTTCCTCGCTTGCTTGCCCGAGAATGAGCCGCGATCGCCGGCTCACCCTCGCATGTTTCACTCGCACATACAGCATACGGTGTACGGTGACGATTTTATCGCCCTTGGACTTCATGCTAAACCTCACGGCGACGCCCACAGCGACGGCAGAAATGCGCCTGGAGTGTCCATGTAATTGCTATCGCAGTAAAATAGGTATCATATTAGTCGTAAACAGGGTGGGATGTGAGTTTCTGTGTACCTGTCGGCCTCTGCCATGCCACTGCCAAGTGCCATTATACTGCCGCACGCTCCGCCAAATGGCGCGAAGTGTCCGAGGAGACGCTAATAGCATCCATCCATCCATCCATCCATCCATCCATCCATCCATCCATCCATCCATCCATCCATCCATCCGAGTTCGGCATCAAAGAACGTCAAACGCAAAATCAGAGAAGCTGAGACAATCTCTTGCGGTGGCGGCAGTGGAAAAGAAACTTGCTATGAGTAAGCACCTAAGAGGAAAAAACAAAATCAGGAAATAAACACTTTATGATAACTGAAAGGGAAGCCCTTTAATTTTCGAAGAGAGATCAGGATGCCTTAGAGCGCTTAGTTATAAAGCAAGGTTCTCCAAGGAAGAAGTAGCATATGCTTGCCGCGGTAAAGTTAGGGAAACGATGGACTTGTTTGATTAGAATGTGAAGATATCTACCTAGCGGTGGGTTTAGGCTCCTTTGGCCTCCTTGAAGCCCTTGGCTTAAGTGATAGCAGCGGGAAATTAAACAGGCCTGCAAGAGAAATTAGTAAGAGGCGATTGGCGTACACTCGCTGTCGAAACGCCGGAATGAGAAAGCGCGCCAGCAGCAGCGAGCGCATTGATCTTCGTGCTGCCTCTCGAGCGCTTCAACGCAAAATAAGCGAACAGCACTCACGAAGCTATCAGCACTCGGCATACTCTGTCCCCATTGTAGATAGCTTCCTAGATAGGGCCTGCGCGGCCGCGCCATACGCAGCCGCCGCTGGAGTAGACACCCCGGTGCCTTGCACGCGATGGAAGACAGCGCGCTACATACCTCCCCGCCTTTCTCCCTTACGCGCGCGAGATTGAGCAAAGCCTCCTAGATAGCAGGCTTGTACACTCTGCTTTATGAAGTCATGCTACTTGGATAGAAATTTCCGCTGTCAAGCCCAACGTGATGATAGGGACGTCCCCCAGTAAACTGCGGTGACGTCAGAATCACCGCGGCTTACTCGGGAATATCCCTATTATATTCTATATGGCAGTCGGTCAAGGTAGCATGACAACATGGATGGAAGTGTACAGGCCTTGTGTTATCTGGGAGGCGTTCATTGGATTGAGCCACCATTGTCGGCATTACCGTCGCACGCTTTCACTCACACATACAACATACGGCACGCGGCGACGATGTTATCGCACTCGGACTCAATACGGAACATCACGGCGACGGCGTAAATGCGCCTGGCGTGTCCATACAATTGCTATCGCAATAAAAGAGATTTCAAGGACGCGAATTTGCCTTCGCTTCGAGCGATCAACACCGCACCGCCCACTTCCTTCAGCAACTAAAAAAACAAAACAAAAAGAAAACTATAACTAAAAACAAAACAGTCTCGAAGGCCATGCCTTGGCGTATTGCAGACCAGTCAGCTAGATTCCTAGAATACTGGGCGAGTGGGCAAATCTGTTCGCGAAAACGTGAGGGAGCGCGAAGCGCCTGGCGGTTATTTAAATACGGGGACATATATGTACATGCTCGCGGTGAGCACTGAGCAGTGGGTGCCTCCGCTCGGGAAGTTTTGGTCATCTGCCACGCGCTGGGTAACGCACACTCTGAGGTGTGCATCAGCTCCAAATAACGCCGATCTTGCAGCACCTTGTTGCATAAAGCCAAGAAAACATTTGCATATTGCCCTTTCCGCTCCATCTTTACATTTACCTCTGCGCTAGCGAGCTTGATAGGCGGCTGTTGCAGTCGCTGTTTCCGCGCACGCATGGTTCTCCGCGAGCGCGTTATGATATAAAACGTCTCCTGACCAACGAAGACAATGAACTTCTGAATCGCGGAATAGAGTAGAACAAAGCGGACTCACGGGAAAATATAGCAAAAATGTCATCATCATCATCATCATCATCATCATCATCATCATCATCATAATCTTTTTATGTCCACTGCAGGACGAAGGCGATCTCCAATTACCCCTGTCTTACGCTAGTTGATTCCAACTTGTGCCTGCAAATTTCCTAATTTCATCACCCGACCTACAGACCCTTTTTGTACACGCCGTGGCAGCAGTGTCTTCATGACCCCAGGAAACTTCCGGTCATACATTTCCGACAGTCAAGTTATCCAAGAAAACTGAAATATTTTCTCGCATAGTTTACTGTAGGCACATATTCTTCATGTGTTCAGATAAGAAAGTGCGCCATGCGTCGATCTCATGTATGGGCTTTTTTTTGTTGCACTGAACAATAAAATTAACTTGTCGAACATTCCAACTTTATAGCAAAACTGATGCAGCTGGAGGGTTCTGTAAACTTATAGGCTGTTGTAACTTGCGCTGTTAGAGAGGGTTTAACCGAAAGTCTTCTGGGAAGCCTGTTTGTAAGCATAAAAAAGGGTCGATAGTTTTCTGCCGTCCTCAACAGCGCTTTCCTTCGCTTGGCACCGATTCTCTAACTTTAATGGTCCACCAGTTATCTACACTACGCTTTACATATGGCCCGCCCAGCTGCATTTTTTTCTCTTGGATCTCTGATCCACACTGCTCTCTTCCTGTCTCTTAACGTTATGTCTAACATTTTTCGTCCCATCACTATTTGCGCGGTCCTCAACTTGTTATAGAGCTTCTTTCTTAACCTCCAAGCTTCTGCCCCATCTGTTAGCACAAGTAGAATGCAGTGAATGTACACTTTTCTTTTCAACGACAGTGGTAAGCTCAAAGTCAGGATTTGGTAATGCCTGTCGTATGCAATCCAACCCACTCTTATCCTTCGTGAATTTCCTTATCATGATCAGGGTCCTGTACAGAGAGGCTGGCTGGCGATACTGAATTTTTGCAAAGGGAAGCGCAGAAGCGTTGCGAAAAAAGGGAGACCTGCACAGGAAAGACGCTCGTATTTCCTGTCCATGCTCTGTCCAAGTGGATTCGGCCGCATCAAGGTTGCACCGTTCGAAACTGCTGGCGATCCTGCTCGCCGTGGTCGTTCGCACTCTTTCGCGCGCTGCTGCTTGCGATCAGACTGCTCAGATTGTGTTCCTAATTACATGTGACGTGTTTTTATGTCTTCAGAATAAATTCATTTCTGTGGTTTTATGTCGTGCTGTGACTGTGCGTGCATTGCGGCCGCGTTGTCGGCTTTCATTTTGCTATGTTATTGTATTTGCCTTGGAGGACAATTATTTTGCTTGTTCTACAAGCAGCATGTGTCTCTCGTGTTGTATTCTCGCGCATATAGTTCTCCGTCAGTAGCTTTTGCGAAACGCTGATGACGTAATTTTGTGGTTTTTATCGTCTTTATTGTGTTTCATTCGTTACCACAGTGACCATAGCTTTGTAGTCGCTGTTGTACACCGCGATCGGTTATACTGCTGTGCTAGACATGTTCTTGCGAAAGGTTAAATCTATACACGACCGGGTGACACGTCGTCGGCACATTGACGTCCGTGTAGCCCTCAATTCCAAACCGTTCCAACAGGAACGATACAATGCACTTGCCGCCGGGGCGTGTTAGGTCGACGTTAAGGTCGACGATTGGTCGGTACACTACTGCGTTTTATCATGCTTTTCGACCCTCCAATGGGAGCGAAGGAGCGCCGCCATGCCACATTTTCTATATGGCCATGGAGGTCATGCGTCATAACATGGTCGATAAGATAACATTCGGAGAGACCGCCGCGACTGTAAACATAACGCGGAAATGTTAATGCACATTATACATAGACGGAAGATAAAACATTCAGAGCGACCGCCGCGACTTCTTTTATTTGTTTTTCGCGCATGCGCATGGGGTTGCGCCGGAGGAGTTTTCGGCGTACAGGCGACAGACGGATGGCGGACGGACGAATCGGCTAGCTTCGCTGTAAAAAAGCTCATCCGCGCAGTGAATTCGCGCTCGCTAGCAGACGACTCACTTCATCATGAAAGCAAAATTGAATACATCGAGTAATACAATCCGTGCCTCAAATATATATGTTTGGCGAAATGGTGCAAACTTATATTTGTTCATGAAATAAAGCACTATTTTAAGAGCCTACAATACTCATGGCCCTCGGCGCCCGCAGCGAAAGCACGTCGAATATGCCGCGAAGCGATTCTCCGCCCCAAGTCTGTTCGCTCGCAGCGCTCCCGCGCAATTTTTCCCATCGCGGCGCCTCAACGGGACAGCGCCGTACGACCCGCCCGACCTTCTAATCCTCCCCCAGTGTTGCTGAACAGGACAATGTCGTCTGCAAACCGAAGGTTGCTGAGATACATTCGCCATTGATCCTCCCTCCTAATCCCTCCCAGTCTTGAATACTTCTAAGCAAGCAGGGAAGAGCATTGGAGAGATTGCGTCTCCTTATATATATATATATATATATATATATATATATATATATATATATATATGAAGTTACTCGAGAAGCGTTTGGCAAAGAACGAACGCGTTATTAAAGGTTAGTGAAGCTTTTATAGCCTTTATCTTGTGACGTCCCCGCAGCCACTGCCGATTCACAACAATATATATATATATATATATATATATATATATATATATATATATATATATATATATATATATAGGCTAATTCGGTCTAGGCTAATTCGAGTTCTTACCATCCTATGGCGCTGTAGTGACCATAGGATGGTAAGAACTCCAATTAGCCTAGACCTGAAGAGGGAACGGAAGAAACTGGTACATAAGAAGCCGATAAATGAGTTAGCGGTAAAAGGGAAAATAGACGAATTCCAGATCAAGCTACAGAACAGGTATTCGGCTTTAACTCAGGAAGAAGACCTTAGTGTTGAAGCAATGAACGACAGTCTTGTGGGCATCATTAAGGAGTGTACAATAGAAGTCGGTGGTGACTCCGTTAGACAGGATACCAGTAAGCTATCGCAGGAGACGGAAGATCTGATCAAGAAACGCCAATGTATGAAAGCCTCTAACCCTATAGCTAGAATAGAACTGGCAGAACTTTCGAAGTTAATCAACAAGCGTAAGACAGCTGACATAAGGAAGTATAATATGGATAGAATTGAACAGGCTCTCAGGAACGGAGGAAGCCTAAAATCAGCGAAGAAGAAACTAGGAATTGACAAGAATCAGATGTATGCGTTAAGAGACAAAGCCGGCAATATCATTAGTAATATGGATGAGATAGTTCAAGTGGCTGAGGAGTTCTATAGAGATTTATACAGTACCAGTGGCACCCACGACGATAATGGAAGAGAGAATAGTCTAGAGGAATTCGAAATCCCACAGGTAACGCCGGAAGAAGTAAAGAAAGCCTTGGGAGCTATGCAAAGGGGAAGGCAGCTGGGGAGGATCAGGTAAAGCAGACTTGTTGAAGGATGGTGGGCAGATTGTTCTAGAGAAACTGGCCACCCTGTATACGCAATGCTTCATGACTTCGAGCGTACCGGAATCTTGGAAAAACGCTAACATAATCCTAATCCATAAGATATCCGTGCATAAAAAAAAAATTCACCCCTCGTTACGAGGCACAGAACAAATCAATGAGGATAAGTGGCTCTCCGCTATCAAAAGCCCCGATGCCGGGGCGCAACTATGGGCTGTCCAGAGGGCCCACGATGCGGCGGCGGTCGGGCATGGCCTGTCCCAACGTGGGAGCGGCCCGCAGCGCGCTGAGTCGCGTACCTCAGGACCTTCATTAAAGTTTTGCATCCATCCATCCACCAAAGGACTACAATGCTTACGCATTCCCACACGTAAGCGGTTCTAAGTGTATCTGCTGAATTGTTCCATGTGCTTACAAGCAAGGCGGTATGAAGACGGCGTGTTCAGTGCACTTTGGCTTGACTCAGCTCGTTATCCAACACATTGATAAGTCCACTGTATAGCTGGATCGAGAAAATTTACGAGCCGAAGAGGTCGGGCTCTCTAGGAGGGGTGTGAGCTTAAAATGTTCGGAATGCGAACTTTTGGCTTACCTTCATTTTATGAGCACAACTGTGCTTTCGTTAGCAAAAGCGCCATTCTGACCAACTGGTGAGGGCAAGGGAACGGTTCGCTTTCCGAACCATTGTAAAAACGCAGACGGCGCTGCTGACATTGTTGGCATTGCTTCGCATTGCTGCCTGCCTCTCGAGTATTTTTGAAGATGGCGCCACAGCACCTGAAAAAGTGGACACCAATTCGGCAACACCATTTCGGGGCAGCTCAGGGTCCGGAGAGGCCAAAGCAGGATAAAACACCGTCCCAAACATAAGCCATGGGGCAGCGGGACCACGGCGTTAAAAGAAGGCCCACCGAAATTGGAAAGCCACTATTTGGGACCTGGTTTTTTGCGCTATTACCCTAGCTCGAACACAAGATGTAATGTAGTGTAAGTAAAATGACGTGCTACATCATTAAAGAAAAATTAGGGCGGAATTCATCTCATGATGACTGTCCACGGTAATGCGAATAGCGTCCGAGCAGTGTAGCGAGACACATCGTATTCTTGAAGTTACGTTTATTTAAAACGTGTAGTGGTAATTGCGAGTCTTTTAGTGCTTCGGCTACATGCCAAATAGTGCGATATCATCCGACTTTGCAATGGCACTTGCTTGCCAAGGTCCCCTATGAGTATGACCGCATGACGACGACTGTATGACGCCGACGCAGTGACAATGGAATGACGAAGAATGAGCGCTGTGAAGGGACGCAAAAGGGCGGCATGATGACGATAGCATGACGACATTGAGATGACGACGACTGTGTGACAACAGTGGCGTGACGACGATGGAACAACCACGGCGGCACGATGAAGACGCTATGACGACAGATGCGCGACGTCGTCAATGACGACGATGGCAGGAAAACGGTGGCCTAATTATGATTGAATGACGAGAGCCTGATTAGGATAGAATCGACGAACAGGGAATGACGTCGATACATCGACGAAGATGGTATGACGACGCTTAAGGCGGTTTTGATGTCGCTTAAGTGATGATCGTGAAACCACTTGATGGCGACAATGGAATGATGACAACGATATAGCAACGACTGTGTGACGACTATGGCTCACGACGATGGCATGACGAGAGTCGGATGTCGAAGTTACAATGACGACGATGTAATGACCGCGACGGCATCACGACGACGTATGGCGACGATGCAATGAGGACGATGGCGTGACAACGGTATGAGGGCAATGCGATGACTACGAGGGTATGGTCACAATGTCATAACAATCAATGTGTCATGAAAACTGTACGAAGACGTTGGCATGACTCACGACGGCATGACGAGAGTCGAATGACGAGGCTGGTGTGAGCACATTGGAAAGACCACGACGGCACGATGACGACGGTCCGACAACGGATGCATGATCGCGACTGACTAACGATGAAGGCATGACAAGGGCGTAATAATCACGATCGAATGACGACAGTATGATTACGACAGAATGACGAAGATTGAAGTTGATGGAACGACGAAGGCGTATGGCGACAGGGGCGTGACGACAATGGGATGACGTTACTCAAGTGATGACAATGATAAAACGACAGCATGACGACGACGGCATGACGACGACTGTGTGGCGATGATGGTGCGATGACTACGGTATGACGACAGTCGCATGACAAAAATTCCGCAGAGACACTCAAGACTGCTTACATGTGGGAATGTGAAATCATTATAGTCGCTTTGGTGAAATGCTTCTTTCTGCACGTTCCTTGTCCGCGCGAGCTCTCGTCTGCGCTTTAACTGTGCCTCGATAAGGCCAAATAAAAATGCGTAAAGCGTCTCATCGCGCTCGCTTGCCCGCGAGGAGTTCGTTACTCGAAGGATCGCTCAGCGGCATTCAATTGCGCATTAAAGGGACACTAAAGGTAAATACTAAGTCAAGCTAAAGTGATAGATTAGTGCTCGAGAACCTCTAAAGCGTCAATATTATCGCGAACAGAGCCTCAATAATGAAGAAAGCGAGATAAACGCAGGACATGATTAGAGACTCTCGCGGGACATTCAAGCACTTACCCGATGACGAAAGCACTCCTCAGTTAAATTCTGTCACTAGTAATGAACTACTCGTTGCAAGAAACACCCTCGTATTGTATTATAAGATTAAGTAAAATGATGCTTGTCCAGTTCCATTTCATGTTTCGGAAAAAGAACTCATTGAAATTACCGTTTACAACAACGCGGGCGATTGAAAGGTTTCGTTTTCGCTCGACTCTGCGCCGCCTACGCTTTCGCGTTTCAACACTTTCCTGATCGCGTAGTGCTGCGCTGGCTCGCGAAAGTCGCACAAACTGCAAGTGGCAGAGGATTCTACTTCCATGTGATGTCGCGGAATGCCCGAAAGGTCTATGCCACTTGACCAAAAAGCTGTTGCAGCGGCGAATCCGCCGCTCTGTCGTGGCTCGGTGCTGCCGTCTGTCGGGAGCCGTTTTACTCACCGACGGCAGCAAAGGATGGTGATGGCGTATGCAACGTCACCAATCCCCCGGCTGGGTGGCGGGAGATTTTAATTTATAAAAAGGTATTCAGACCCTTCGGATACAATTTTATCGTAAACTAAGTCTTTTCATGGCAGGAAATAAGCGTTGCGAGGTTTCTGGAAAGGTAGTTAAACAGGCCAGGTCGACTTAGTATTTGCCTTTACTGTCCCTTTAATGCTTTTAGAGCGCAGCGCCTTGGCGCCTGTTCCTGCGTTTCGCGTCAGTGTCGGCCTCGCCGTAACCAAGGTCATCATCCGCGCGCTCCTGCTGCCATCTCTCGCGCGCGGCGCGAGTCTTGATTTCCCCTTGTTCTCCAAAGCCGGATCACGTGTTCTCGTCTATCCTCTCGCCCCTTTCCTCCGCGCGGCGCCGTTGCGGTTACTCCCGCCGCTACCGTCCACTCTGTCCTCTCCGTGCCTTCTCCCGTTATCGTGGCATTGCCGCGGTGCCGGCGGCAGGCGCTCCTTGCCGCCTCGCGCGTGAACCACGTCTCTCCGCTTCTCCGTCTCCGCGTCGCGTGATTGTACGCCTCTCAGCCGTGTCTCTCACTTCCCCGTTTGCGGGGCGGGTTCCTCAGTGGCATTTGTCGTCTCTGGCAGTGCTTGCGCCTACTTGCGCCTAGCTGCCCTTCTCCCGCCTCCACTCTTGCCCTATGCCTCCCCTTACCTGGCACAGTGGCGTTGCGGTGACTCGAAAGACAGTTATAGAGTTTCGTCCCCTTACTTCTACTTCCCACCCTAACTTTGTGCGGCCACATTGGGGCCTGTCTGTGAGTGATTTTTGGTACCATCATTCGGTCACGCCGCCGACATACAACGCCAGATTTTCGCGTAGTGGGGTATATAATGCTTTCGAATTAAGACTGTAATAATGACGATGCACTTACCAAGACATGATCACGACCATGAACCCTAGTGGCCCAAAAAATAACACAACTTGAACAACTGGGTCGGAGTAGACGTTATGACGACGACAGCATGACGAAAATCAGATCACGAATCTTTAATGATAATGATTGAAGGACAACGACGACATCATGATGGCGGTGGGACAAGGAATGCATGACGATGGCGGGACGACGATGGCGTGAGGAGAGTCTGATGACAAAACTGGAATGACCATGATGCAAAGACGTACGATGGCTTCCCGACCACAAGCTCATAGTGGCACAAGCTATTAGGCAATTTGGACTACTATGTACAGGGTAGAAGGTGTGACGACGGCATGACAGGAGTGTAAGATCACGAAGCAGTATTCACGACGATGGAACGATCACGATGGCATCACGGCCAAGAGCACATACCTAGTGGCCCAAGCAAGTAGACAACTGGGTACTGGGTTGCCGTAAGATGCTAGATATATATATATATATATAGATAGGCTCAAAACGGCTGAAGTAGGCAAGGAATGCTATTCGCATTGAGAGAACGGCCTATGCGAGGCTGGCATAAGCATGTGCAAGTGAAAATTTACAGCGTGTAGCAGAAGCCCACCGCTTCCATCGCGCTACTGGAGTGCAGGTAGCCCGCGGGCATTAACGAAGATGACGATCTCTATTGGCATTTCCTTGCAAACGCGGCGGCGACAAATAGTCACACAGCCAGCTTGAGCTGATCAGGTTTGGCTGCACGCACCTATTTCAGTCTAGCATTTTGCCTATGCCGCCTTGATCTTTTCTCTCTTCATTAAAGCCTCTATCTCTATATTGTACAGTTACCTCTGCCTGTAACAACCCCGCTTCTATGGCTCTCTTGCTTATCTCGACCACAGATCTATTAGTAGTGGACATTAATGTCAGCACCAAGGCGTTGGTCCCAGGTTCGAGTCCCGGACCAGGACGAATTTTTCTTCAATGCGGAGCTTTCTTTCTGAGAAACCCGTATATCTTTCCTTTGTAGCTTCGTGCCGTAATTCAGGTGGATGCCATTTTCTCCCCTTTCAGATCAATTAATACTTCCCCCCCCGCTTTTGATCCCAGCGCTTCTAGAAGGCGGACGTTCTTGAATTGAATTGTCAGGTTTTTACGTGCCCAAACCACGGTATGATCATGAGGCACGCCGTAGTGGGGGATTCCGAATTAATTTTGACCACCTATAGGGTCCCTTTAACGTGCACCAAATGCACGGTACACGGAGGTCTTTTGCATTTCGTCCCTGCTGAAGTGCGGTACGTGCCGGGTATGCGGCGTTCCTCAATGAATTCTCTTTGACACCTGCTTGGGTCACTTGGAACTATGGACCGCCTGCGATTTCTCGTTGTCCGTGGGCCGAGAGCTCGCTTCATAGCACGTTTCCTGTAGCTCTGGGTATGTGCCACTGCAGGTGCGGCACATTCGGCACCAATTACACACGCACCATAAGGTATATTAACGACGCCAACGATCTGCAGGATGGATGCGCCGCCAACTTTCGTTTCCACCGTTTACATCCAATTTACACCGTCTCTGTTGCTCTCATTTTCTTTTTTCACGACCTCCGGGTTGTCTACTTACACTTCCAACGACCCTGCTGTGCTTGGTCGCCAATTTTCTTGACGCCTTCCTCAATTCTGGGTGCACGCTTTTGAGGTACAAGTATTTGCGCACTTTAGCTGCCCCGTTGTGCATTTCCTTTCTTTGGTACCGTGCCAGAGAAAAAAATAAGATGCCCTTCGCTGGTTGAAATTCACGACACAACAGATCAGCACATTACGTTCGTTTGTTATGTCGATTTAAATAATAATTTACTCATAATATTAATTTCATAAACAATAGGAGAATCACTTTTCACATTTGTCTCCCACTGCAGATACATTTGTGATCCTATCCCATGGCAGTGGGTTGCGGTATCTTACTTGGCACCAACCAACCTTCGAACATTCCTCTTCGAGCACCCGGAAACTACTGTCATGCATACGAAAAAGTATCTCTCTCCCGAATTCGACTACGGCATTGAAGTGGTAAGGCGCCCCTTTAAATATCTGGTGTGCCAGTTTGTCGTTGAATGTCAGCATGCCACGTGAATTGAATTTCGCCACGCAAGTGCTTCATGACATGAAAACTGTTTACAGCGCAAATACATGCAACCACAAAGTATAAGGGACAGGACACAAGCGCTTGTGTCCTGTCCCTTATACTTTGTGGTTGCATGTGTTTGCGCTGTAAACAGTTTTCATGTCAAGTATGCACCAACTCGCCCAGAAAGAAGTTTTAATGAAGTGCTTCATGCTCAACATCATGCAGGTTCTCCCGAGTGGTATACAGTGCGCGTTCGCTTGATGCGCTTGACGTTTTGGCTGTGTTCACCCTGGATACTTTTCTTCGTCTTTAAATGTTTTCAGAAATCACCTGTGGCGATAGGCCAACTGCGCATTTTCTAAATGATAACCTTATCAGGCTGGCATTGCTTAGACGAGGAAACAGGACGTGGACAATAATGAATAGCAAAATGACGCTATTTTAATCGTGAATAACTCTAGGAAGCGCATTGCCAATACACGACTCAAGCCGATGAGTGCTAATCCGTCAATTTATTAAGGGCCTTGCATCTATAACACCAATATATCTATAGGTGCTTTTTTTTAGCTGCACCAAGTTTTCTTTTTCTTTTCTTTTTTTTTTGAAGATTGCCCGCTACAGATAGCACAAGTCTAACCCTTGATCTAAATTATTTGGTGAGGCGGCCTATATTTCTGCGAGAAATCAACATGCTTAATTGAATAATTAACAAATTTGCGCCAAGTAACTTCTTTAATTAGTTACTTTACGGCACATATTGCGATATATTAATTATAGCTAGTGGGTATGCGAGGCATAACAATTTAAAATGAATTCTCAGGACTACGCCAGTTTTGAGATACTAATTTTCAATGTGCCCACTGAAATGCATTGGCGCTCTAGTTAATTTAGTGCATCAGTGCATAGAACAGGCTTGCGTAAAAAAAGTGAGGGGAACAACAGTGCATTTTTAACAAAAGTTCGACGACGCGTATCTCTTACCCGCCGTGGTTGCTCAGTGGCTATGGTGTTGGGCTGCTGAGCACGAGGTCGCGGGATCGAATCCCGTCCACGGCGGCCGCATTTCGATGAGGACGAAATGCGAAAACACCCGTGTACTTGGATTTAGGTGCACGTTAAAGAACCCCAGGTGGTCAAAATTTCCGAAGTCCTCCACTACGGCGTGCCTCATAATCAGAAAGTGGTTTTGGCACGTAAAACCCTATAAATTAATTTTTTAACGCATATCTCGAAACAGGTGCCATCCTTAGAATTCGTTCGAAGTGGATATTTATATACCGTTCTTTTTTTCAATGCCACAACTGGTAGAACAACCGACACGCATTCCACTTAACGCCGCCGAACACTCTTGACTCGGTCTCGACAACTCACCCTGACATAATCTGAGCCATTACCTACCCACCTGCGATATAAGTGATCACTCCTTATACTTGCATTTTCTATTGACAGTCCAGCTGTATATATAAACAAAAGAAAAACAGAGGAAGAAATACGTGATTATACAAAGGCGAACATCGCTGCTTTAAATAAAGAAAATTAACAGCATTTCTTGTCATCTTGCTACTGAATCTCGATGATCGTTCAATTCAAAAGAATTGGGACATGTTCGCCACTAAAGTTGATAAATTGACTGAAACGCATATTCCATCCCGCACCGTCATTTCTAAGCTTCGTGCGCCGTGGTACAACATTCACGCCAAGCGCCTATGTCACCGTAGAAAGCGCCTTCATTGCTCTGCAAAAGAAACTCGTCTACTGATTTGCGCTGAACTGCTCATAAGGATACACTTGAAACATACGTACCAGCATTAACGAACGAGAAATCGAATTTTTTTTATCTAATGTAACTCCGTCTGCGTTAAAGGCTAACGTTAAAAAAATTTTGGAGCGTAATTAATTCTACGTGTGACGTGCATGCAGCCTTGGAAGACTCGACCGGTTTTCGTATTCCGGCTGAACACTGCGCGGTTACGCTTAACGAAACATTTGTGCGAAATTTATCCATCGCTTGGAGTAATTGCCTAACGCCTACTCGGCAATACGGCCACGTGGCTAGGCCTCCAGTGATTTTCGAGACTCTCGGAGTTGCAACACTCATCAAC
Source organism: Dermacentor variabilis (assembly GCF_050947875.1). Taxonomy (NCBI): domain Eukaryota; kingdom Metazoa; phylum Arthropoda; class Arachnida; order Ixodida; family Ixodidae; genus Dermacentor; species Dermacentor variabilis. The sequence continues at coordinate 636,806 of NW_027460390.1, read as the reverse complement.
TCACTGAAACAACACTGCTCGTCCGGTTAGGACTCTGTTAACGCAACATTTCTCAAACAATACTAAAGCTTTTATATTTGGGTATTTGAAAAAAAACTGAGCAATGACTGGGTAAATGTAATCTGCCCAGCGAACGGAAAATCAGGAAGGTGGTTCCTCTCCACAAATCAGGTAACAAGAATTTATCGGCTAATTATCACCCAGTCTCACTTACTTGCAACTGCTGTAAAATGCTAGAGCACACAATGTTCACGAATATTGTTAACTTTATAGAATCTAATGCATTTTTTTTCGCAACAGCACAACATGTATTTAGAAAACGTTCTTTTGTGAAACACAGCTTGCATTATTTACGCACAAATTGCATCGTATCCTTGAGCGTTCATTACTAGTAGAATGCATCTTCTTAGTCTTCGCAAAAGCATTTGATAAAGCATGCCATAGTTATTGCTTTTTAAACTAAACTAACTGCCCATTGACATTAACTTCTCGATGTGGATTGAATGTTTCCTTACTTATCGCATGCAATTTATTTCTAAAAATGGCTATAACTCGTCACTAAGCGATGTAACCTCCGGTGTGCCACAAGGGTCAATTCTAGGTTCTCTCATATTCCTTATTTATATCATCATCATCATCATCATCATCATCATCATCATCATCATCATCATCATCATCATCATCATCATCATCATCATCATCATCAGCAGCAGCAGCAGCATCATCATCATCATCATCCTTAAAGCCCCCTTTCGGGGGGGGGGGCATGAACAGAATTACAGAGTAGTCATGATAGCAAAAGTGGTATGGGCGCTAAAGGCAACAAATAAATTAAAAGGACGTGGCACAGGTGTGAGTATATAAGCTGATTAGGTTCGAAAATGGGCTGTCAGTAACTGCCTAGATTTTAGGCCATCGCGCTCATTAACTATTCATTGTGGCAGCTCGTTCCAGTGCTACGTTGTGATGGGCAGGAAAGATTTATGAAATGAGGTGGTAGTTCCATGAAAGCACTGTATAGCTTAAGCTGTTGAAAAGTCGACGGGAAGTGCGCTGAGGAGGAAAAAGAAGTGTATTACGCAGCTGGGGAAAATTGTAGTAGAGGTTGTGAAAAAGACTCAGTTGTGCAATCGTGAGGCGAGCTGACAAGGCCGGAAGGTGAAGAGAACATTTAATGCTACTGACACTTGTGTCCTAATCGTATTTGCAAGTTGTAATTCGCGCAGCCTGATTCCGCACAGATTCTAATGCGTTAATCAAGCAAGTCTGATGGGGGCTCCAAATTGGTAACGCATATTCGAGTTTAGTGCGAATGAAAGTTAACATATTAATTAACGACCTCCATTCCTCGTTGTTGTCTATAACATTCACCTTTTTACCGACGATTGTGCTACAGTCGATGAAGCTAACCACCTCCAGTCTGACCTTATTATTATGACTAATTGGTGCAAAGATTGGTTAATGTAATTTAACGTTAACAAGTGAAAAGTTATGCGTCTATCACGAACAACAAATGGCAAACATACATATCACGTAAGCAGTGTTCCCCCGAAATTGGTCGACTCATATAAATACTTAGTTGTGCTCATCACGACTCAGCATGGACGGTGCATACCAACTACGTTATTAACAATGTTAACCGCATGCTAGGCTACCTACGTCGTAACCCTTTAACCGCCCCTTCGTCTCTGAAGCTACTTCTTTATAAGACACCAGCACGTCCCAAACAGGACTATGCAAGCGCTGTGTGGCAGTATACTCAGGAAAAACTAATTAGTGCATTATAAATTGTTCATAATAGCTCAGTTCGTTTCATCTTGTGTTTCTATACAGGGTGCTTTTTTTTTTTAGTTTCACCAAATTTTTAAAACTTCCTGTGGCAGGTAGCCATTCTAATCCTTTATTTAAACCACTCGATGAGGCGGCCATTACTTGTACAAGAAACCAAAGTGAATAAGTGAATAATTAACATACTTACGGTAATGATCTTTTTAATTCTTTATTTTACGGTGCATATATTGATCTACGGATAGTAGTTAGTGAGTTCGCAAGGCCTATTCACTTGGAAGGACTTCTCTGGACTGCACCAGTTTCGAGATATTAATTTTCAAAGTGTTCGACGAAATGCATTGGTGTTCCAATTACTTTTGTGCTTCAATGCATCAAACTGCGCTTTCCTAAATAAGTAAGTCGAACGCCAACGCATATCATCGGATACCTTGAAAATGAATATCTCGAGATTGGTGCACTCCTGAGAATCCGTGCTAAGTGGATACTCCTTGCGAACTCGCCGGGCTATATTTCGTAGATTGGAATATGTGCCGTAAGGTAACTAATTACACAGTTAACGTAATTACGTTAATTATTCAATTAGGTATTTTATTTTTTGTAGAAGTAATGGCTGCTTCATCGAGTAATTCAGATGAAGGGGTAGAATTGTGCTGTATGCCACAAGCAATTAAAAAAATATTGGTGCAGCTAAAAAAAGCACGCTTATATGAACAGCAAATATGTCTGCTATAAAAGCTATGCTTGCGCTCGCGCCACTATGATATCGTCGTAAAAGCTCGTGTTTAGCTCTCTTTGACAAGCGTTACCATCATTCGAATTCACGTGAAGAAATAATTTCTCTACCACAGCACTCTTCTCGAATTGATCATCGTTATAAGGTTGGTCATGAATCATGTCACAATAACTGTTTTAGAGCTCTTAGGAGCCCGTTCCTTCGGCAAGCGTCGGCGGCGCAACCGAACGAACGAGCACAGCGAAAGATGAAAGAGCGAACACGGAGCGGCAGAGAAAGACGCGTGCCGCGAACGGCGGAGACCAACGAGAGCGGCCAATTCAGTGACGTGTGCGCGGGAAACTGGTGTCATGCGGGCCAGCCCGACCGCTCGGTGCCTATTCGTATCTGGGCTCCCCCGGACCGCTCGTTTCGTACTATCGTTTGCTCGCGTCAGCTTTCGCTCGCGCTTGTTTGGTTTGCTTGGTTTGGTCTCGTTCGCACTTGTTTCGATTGCCATGGTTCGTGATTGTTTTGTCATCTGATTGTATGCGCGACGCGAACGGTGTGGTATTTTCTGGAAGCCACGTGGCACCAGCGATTACCCTGGAACCTTCGACGATTCCTGTAAAAAAAGCCGACGCGCTTGACCCGCAGTTCAGATTTTCGACGATCGCCAACTCTGCTACATGTCTCCCTCAAATTCTTTGCCTCAATGTATCGCGAAACGAAAACACGTATAGCGCTGCGCTCAAATTTCGCACTAGGGTGTATCGTAATCGTCGTTGAATTTTTTCCCATTCCTTTTTGCATCGCGCATCCGTTGACTGGAACCGCCTTCCCGAAGAAGTATCTGTTCATGATAGCCAACAATTTCGAACTGCTTTAGCTAACATTGTATAAGCAGATGTTTCTTCTTTTTCACTATATAACCAACTGCTAATATGTGTATACCGTGTGTCCCAGCTAACGTTAGCCGAGGTACCCAAAGAAAAAAAAGATTAAAAAATCACGGTGCAACATACGATTGTAAGACCTACGGTGTTATGTCGCCAGACCTCTGAACACCGAAAACCATTGGTCTTATAATTGTATGTTGCATTGTGATTATTTTTATTTTTTTTTCTACTTTCAACACCTTGGCTAACGTTAGCTGGGACACTCTATATAAAATGTATTTCTTATGACCGCTTATTCAGTATTTTGTGATGCCGTAGCTAGAATTGCAGAAACAGAAGTCTTTAACTTATTTTTTTTTTAGTCACAGTATTTTTTCATGTTTTTTTCGTTTATTGCTGTAACCACTCCCCTCTGTAATTCCTTTGGCTCTGAGGGTATAATAAATAATAATTCTGTCTATATAAATCACCTCCTTCTCACGCTGTAGGTATACTTATATCCGAGTACATATTTACTTGAAGGCAGCAACGGGTATTTCATCGAAACCCCATAACTTAATGAAAACAATATTTATTAGAGGTAACTGGATGATTTCTTTAATATTCATTTTTTGTAAAAGGCGATGATAGTGGCAGCGGATGTCGGCAAACGCTGAGCACGTACTCAGTACAAAGGTAAAATATTCAAGCTTACTTACGATTAATTTGTCAAGTAAGAAATCTAGGCTCGTATTCCCAAAAAGATATCACGCTATAGAATTGTTAGTAGGAGCGAATTGTAGCCAATCATGATATCGGACATAGAATTAACGAAGAAGGCTAGCCAATGACAAAGAGCACTGAAAACCGAAAAGCTTTGTGAATTCGGCCCTACATTATTATTCCGAAACTAGAGCGAATTCAAGGAGCGCTTTAAAGGATGCTCGTAAAAGCACTAAAAATTCCTTCGGTTATAAAAGTATACATGGATTACCAGAGTAACGCAAGACTAATATTGCGAAGGGCACAGTATACCTATAACCTCATAGTCAGCGAAGTGAAAAAAAGAATCGCACTAAAGCATTAACAATTTCGGCAGACGCCACATTTCTTCCACGCATATTAGAGGAGAAAATCCGCGTTCTTTTCCTCTCTCTAAATCAGTTCCATCGCTTTTTCTTTGTTCATTGATAGATTACGTGAATTTTTGCCTTTACAAATCGCTGCTAATAAGATTTGAACAGACTGCGTCAATAATTTTCCGCAAGCAGATTGAGCGCTGTAGATAGGAAAGCATCGTTACTATAGAACATCTATGAGGCACTTCCGTGCCTCACAGATGTTCATAGTGCCTCATATGAGGCACGGAAGTGCGCAAGGTGTTTCTAAAACATAGGGCGCTATAACGTAAAACTATTCCAAACTTTTCTATTCCAATTCTGTTATCAGCCCTCCACGATTGGTCAAAAACTTTTTTCGACCACCCCCACTTCACCTGTCTGTCACGCGACGTCATGAAAACCGCGATACCTCCCCATCTGATATGAAGTGTACACACTGATTATGCATGATTTGACAGAAAAAAGAAAAACAGTTACTTCTGATTCGACCCCTTTTCGCCATTAGTCCTCGGCTATTGGTAAAAAGTTTTCGGGCTGCACCCACTTCACCTGCCTGTCACGCGACGTCACAAAACCGCAAGAACTCACCGCGTCAAAGTGACGTGTACGCGATAAAGATGCATTAATATGCCGAACAAAACTGAATTTTCTTCGGAATAACCGCAGGCTGCCCCGTTCCGAAAGGAATAAAAGATGGCTGCCGCCGGTCGCTCAGACGCTGGCTACTCGCACCTGCCGGAGAGCTTGGGTGTATTTGCGTATAATAAAACTTCTTGCGTGGCCGTGTAACGTTTTGGAGCACTTTCGGCACATTTACCCCTCATTCTGCCAACTCTTCTTTGCTGAGGGTCCGCTTTAGCGTCATTCTTGAGCTTCCGTTGCATGCCGCCGCGATTTTCGACCAGCCACCGCAAGCTAAGTAAGGGAAAGCCGACCAATCGTAGACGCCGGCACCACCCTCTTATTCCGGTTATCGACTTTCAGTGCAGTGGCTCGGCCCCATCGAATCCCTCTCCACTTGAGCGTTCTCCTCGCCTCTTGTCAGCCAATTAGATACGTCAAGCCGCTCAGTGTAGGCAATGTTATTCGTTTTTCAAGCAAACAAAAGTGACCTCCTATGAACGAGGAGAGCGTTTGATTGGTCTGTTCAGACAACCCTGCGGGTGACCGCCTGGTGCTTGCGTTGGTGGTTACGCAAATTTGACGTCAGGAGATTGGAATAGAAACATATTGGAATAGTTTTACGTTATAGGGCCCATAGTTGCAATATGGTTCAAAAACACACACAAAAAAAGGCAATCACAGTACAATTATTTTGTTGGTTTCACTATGTCCATCGTTTCAGAAGTATATACAATTGACCGTGAAAGCTTCAGAACCACCAGCCAAACTGATTCGGAAGAACGTTATTTTTTTTTCCAAATGCGGTTAAGTATTAAAAAAGGGCGGCACACGATGCAGTTTCCACACTCCCTCTTGATACACATTTGAGTGCGCCGCCGTTTCGGTAGGAGATCCTGTGCGGTGGCGAAGCTCGCACGCTCTTTAATGACCATAAGGTCTGCGTGCCTCAAGGTGTACCTCCACGGAGAACACCCTCGCTCACGAGGAAGAAAGGCGAAAACGGAAACAACGGCGACGACCGTAGACGATCCGTATATAGACTGTCTCGTTCACTCGCGGCCTGGCTGCTTCACCAGCGCGCCGCTCTGTTCTTCACCTGCGGCAGACCACCAGTCCCGCTCCGGAGGAGACGTTGCGGGAGATGCCGCACACGTCCCCCTTGAACCCCGACGAGGGCGCCGCGGTCCGAGAGGCTGCCGCCGCGGGCCGCCCGCCGCGCTGGTACCTGGCGTACCGCGGTCGCGTGAGACCGCGCCTGTGGCTGTGCCCGGTGGCGCTCTACACCGCGTACCTGTGCTGCGCGGTGCGCCTGTCGTGGCACGCGTCGGACGACTGGTGCTCGGAGCCCCGGTTCCAGGCGCTGGTGGCGCTCACCGTGTGCTCGGCCTGGGCGCTGCTGCAGGTGGCGCGGCTCGTGGGTAGTCTTTACCGCAAGCGCGGTGCCAGGATCGACCATGCGCTGGACCAGGCCGCCGAACAAGGGTGTGCCGTGTGAGTGACTTCTCCTGCCCGGGGAGTATTTCTGGTCGAAATTCCAGGTTCGTGATGTTCCGGTATAGGCGCACTAAACGGCGCACGGCTTTAGGCACCGAGAGACGAAAGTATACGAACGAAGCTATAGGCTGATGGGTCGTTCGGCGTACGAAACCCCGTTACAATTCGTCGAACTGGAGAAACCGATAATGCGAATGTTCGAAATTTCGAATATTTCTGCGTCGATTTGATCCTCTGATATTCGATTTGTTCGAACGTTCCACTGCGACTGAATGTACGTGGGGTTGTTACTTCTGCTACTGTTGCTGCTCAGTTTAATGAAAACACACGCTAAGTGCACGAAGTGGCCTATCCTTCATTTCCTGCCACAAATAAATAACAAGTTTCTGTGTCCACGCGTTTTCTGACTCAGCGTGAAGACACGAAGAACCTTCTTGCGACAGGAATAAGCCCATGCAACTGGTAATCTGTTTACTTCAAATATTCACGTCGCCGAATATGGCAGAAAGTCTCCTATATATGTCATGGTTCAGCTTCCGGGCCTAACTGCAATTAAGAGGTGCACTTGAAGCGTTGCGCGGCTTCGTCGCCTGAATAGCATTCAACTTCGATAATGCTCAGCTTGATGAAAACATCCCGTAAGTGCGCGAAGTGGCCTATCATTTATTTCCTGCCACAAAAAAAAAAAAAAAAATCAGCTTCTGCGTTCACGCGTTTCCTGTCTCCCACTACAGCGTGAACAGAGCGCTCTGTGTTAACGTGTGCGTAGCATGCGATTAAATCAGGAAAATTAGTGCGGGTTTCATAAAAGGAGTCAGGGCGCCATGCATTTTTTTAATCGGGAAGCGAAGTTTGCGAAGTTTATTATTTCTAAGATATAACTGTGATAAATACATAATTTCATGTGCTATAGGAGGTCCCAAGGTAAAACGTGCCGCCAGGGGCACCTCCTAATCCAAAGCGCGGAGCTGCTGAGGGAGATAAAATAGAGACAACCGAGTACAAGTTGTATGGGAAGGTCGAAAATGTAATGTAGTGGTGGAAATTCGCCAAGGATTGAAGCAAGGATGCCCTCTGTCTACATTATTGTTCGCGCTTTACGTTAAGGACAGAGAAAAACGACTGGAAAGCAGTGACTTAGGGTTTCGTTTATCCTACATGCGTGATGGACCAATGCTGCAACGGAAGGTCCCCGGACTGATGCAAGTGATTTACAGAGGTCAGTGCAAGGTATTTAAAGAGACTTGCGGGTATGTGTGGAAATGCAGCGACAAATGTAGGTCTTAAGTTCTGAAGTTTAGCACAGAGAAATCGGGAATTATGATCCTTAATGAAGAGACGAGTAATTACGGGGTGTCAATTCAACAGCAAATCATACCCATAGTCAAGCAATACAAATATCTCGGCGTATACATAAACGAAGAAAAGACTTACCCAAACGTCCGCCAAGATAATCTGAAAATAAAGGGCAAGCGGAATGCAGCAATAATGAAACGCAGAACACTTTGGGGACACAGTATGAGGTAGCGCGTGGAATCTGGAAAGTAGTCATTGTGCCAGCGCTAACGTTCGAAAAGGTCATCCCGTGCTTAAAAGTCGGATATCTCGTCGGCACTGGAAGTTAACTAAACATCGGTAGGCCGGTTGGATTTGGCAGCACACGGCAAAGCCACAAATGAGGCAGTCCAGGGTGACATGGGTTGGACCTTCTTTGAAGTAAGAGAAGCGCAGGGCAAAATTAGTTTTGAAGAAAGACCTCGGGAACATGGATAAAAATAAATGAGTGGCTAAAGCGCACAAGTATGTGCATCTGAAAAGCGTGGACACAGATGGAGGAAGAGGTCCAGGAAGTTGGCAACCAAGTGCTAGTATAATTGAAAGTGAAAATAGACAAGCAGGATTCACCAGAAAGAAAGTGAGAGAAACAGAGACAGCGAATTGGATGCAAAGAATGGAAGCAAAAAATACCATGGAGATTTACAAGAATGAGATGAAAGAGATTAGAAAGGAGAATCTGTACGATAACACGAAGGGAAGTATCTTGCTATTTGATGCTCGGGCTTGTTGCCTAAGGACAAGAACATACCGGGACAAGTATTCGCGACTAGATGAGGCATGTGTATGCCGCGTCGAAAATCCGGACACCACTCAGCACATCTTAATGGAATGCGAAGGAATTCGCCCAGTGAGACCCGTAGCTAACGTGCACTTTCCAGAAGCGCCTGGATTTCAAGTGGATGGAAGCGTCAACCGTCAGCAGTCGAGATAAGCAAGAGACGTTTAGAGTATTGGTGAAGAAAAGGCAAGGAAGAGGTTGATGCGACCAGGTCCGTTACAAGCATAGGTATGGGTGCAAGGTAGATAGAGTTTTAAGAAAGAGAAGAAAAAATAGAGATGCATACAAAAATGCTAGAATGCAGGGCACGCGTCTAGCACACCTGAGTAACTCAAGCAGGCTAGGTGACTGTTTGTCACTGCCCCGTGTCAAAGGGGATGCCAATAAATCATCATCATCATCATCGTGCATAACTTGACACACAGAAGTCAGTGTTGAGCTGGTAATACTAATTACAAAAATGGCAAACACAAAGTCGAATGAAACTTAAGCAAGTTATGCGACTGCTAAACGCAGCAAAAAAGTGCAGTTTTAAAATGCAGAATGCAGTTACAACGTGTGAAAAAACAAAACACAATAAATTATAATTATATAATACAAATGTATACCATCCTACGATGAAGGTCCTAAAAATTGCCAATGGCCACAATCTGCCCTCGATGAAAGTCAGATATATGTCATTTCCGAAATGCAACCTACCTACCAGTACGTCTAACCATATGTATGAATTGAATTGAATTTTATTTGTCCTGCCTGGTTACAGGAACAGGAGCAGAGGCTAAAGGCTACAAAGCCTGACAAAAGACCTTTGCTGCCCCAGTCTGGCATGCAGACCGATGAAGGACAATGATAACAACAATAAGATATTGCACCTCTAATAATTTCGAAGAAAATACACTTTCACACACGCGACATTCACACTGCCTTCTACAACTCAATAGAACCACAGACTTGCAGTACATAACGCGAAATAGAAGAAATGTATGTTTATCACACAATGGCAAAATGACCTAAAGTCTTAAAGTATGAAAAGGTAAATACAAAACACTCCATTATATAGTTATCCAAACTCAATTTATAACTTGCGTGTGTGTATGGACTTGAAGTTGGTACTAAATGCGTAAGATGAGACCTATAAGACCTAGATGAGATCTATGAGACAGTGTATAGCTAATATATAGCATTGCAGGTACTTGGTATTCTGTATATTGTTTACCATAATTTGTCGTCAGTGCCAGTATTTTTCTGCGTTGCCGACGTATATTGTAATATGCACCCCCTGATGTATTCTGAAAACACCGAGGTCTGGTTTGTAGAAACCATTGTAAAAGTTTCAAATGGTATAGTTGCGTTACTTTTAGAATTGAAGATTTTTCAAAAATTCGTTCATTTTTCTAGTCACTAATAAGGTCATTATATTTGTCCGAATGCTCGCAAAACTGATGTTTGCAGAAATATCAGTTTTCGATAATTACTTTGTGTGGTTGTACCCCATTTCCATATGCACCGTGTTGCTATAGAAGTGAACAGAGCATAATATAATGCATTTCGTAACCACTTTGGTATGACCTTGCTGAGTTTCTATAAGCAACTAACAATTCTAATAAGTTCTATCGCCAGCTTTTCTAAGTGCCTATCGCACGCCAAACCTCCGTTCAACCATACTCATGAGAACTTCTTTACCTGCTCTAAGTGTCTGGCTTCGAAAAAAAAATAGATGTATTTACATGGTCTGTTGACTGGAGCAAATATTATCTATTTTTGTCTTACTAGCATTTAGTTGCAATTTATTTCAACTATGGCAGCACAGTAGCTTATTTATGTAATGAATTACCTGGTTTTAAGGTTAATGAATGAATTTACTGCCGAAAAATAGCCTTAGTGTCATCTGCATACATTATTAGCTTGGCAGAACGTGGAATATATGACATAAATCATTTGTATAAATGATAAATCTAGCCAGATGTTGACCCCTGCGGTAGTCCTCTGGTTATATCGGCACAAGATGATGCACTGTTATTTATACTAACCCATTGATGGCGGTTGGTTAAAGTGCCCTTCATCAGCTTCAGAACCACTCCACGCACACCGTTTTTGCTATTTTTATACTTAGCACTTTATGGCGTACTGAACCAAGTGCCTTCCTTGATATACAAACCCAAATGTACAGAGCCTGCTTTGGACGCTACCCGTCGTGGTTGCTCAGTGGCTATGGTGTTGGGCTGCTGAGGTCGCGAGATCGAATCCCGGTCACGGCGGCCGCATTTCGAGGGGGTCGAAATGCGAAAACACCCGTGTACTTAGATTTAGGTGCGCGTTAAAGAACCCCAGGTGGTCGAAATTTCCGGAGTCCTCCACTACGGCGTGCCTCATAATCAGAAAGTGGTTTTGGCACGTAAAGCCCCATATTCTAATTCTTTTTTGGACGTCTTTAATTAGTTTGTTTTTGAAGTTCAAAAAAAAACTTTTTTACAAGATTTACTTTTCTAGAAACCATGCTGGGCATCACTGATAACATTGTATATACTTGGTAAAAAGTCTGCACAACGGAGCGTTTGTTGCATTCCCAAATACTTTAGATAAAACTGGGAGAACGCATATCGCAGATTGGTCTGCAGTTTTGTTTTAGTGTTCAGTAAAAATATGGCCCACTGTGTATAGGCAAGTAAAACTGCGCGTTATTGACCAACAAGCAGCGAAAGAAACTGCCGACGACGCTAGAAAGTAACTTTACTGTGGTCATTAAGGTCAGCTGTTTCATGGTGCACCTAACTGCTGTTAGTGAATTATCAGTCCGTCGACTGAAACATACACTAATAAAGTTCACTCGCTTTTGCATCAAATCTATATTTCTGATTGACGGAATGCGACGTCGGTCGCATTCCTATGAGGGCGGAACACGAGAACGCTCGTGTTACGAGCATGGGTGCATGGTAACGAACCCCAGTTGGTCAAACTTAACCCAGGTCCCTGCACTGGGATGTCCCTCATAGCTTCTGTGTCGCTTTGAGACTACAGATCGATGAAGCAACCCCCAAAATCTCAGAGCGGCCTCACGCCGTGTTTGACTGCATGAGTAATGTATACAGCAAAGATGAAAGCGAAATTTAACGCCGACTTCTTTGCAACGATAGCTGTATCGGTATTATAGCCCCTGGAAAACGGCCTTTCGGCGTATTGCGGTGTTGGCTTGTTGCATCCGTCGTAACTTAACGCGTGCATATATACTCGACTGGTCGTCCCAATAGCTCCTCCCGATTTGGACACACCGCGCTCGCTCTGAATCCGACTTGGAGGTCAATCGGGCCTGTCGCAGTAGCGCAGTAGCGAGATCTGGTTTTGTGCAAGAGCGCCGCTCAGAAGACACTGCGAGCCGCTGCAGCTGAGCGGGCGATCAGACAACACAAGCGAGAGTGACGTCAGACCACTCGAACGAGTTTCTTTAGTCAGCGCAAGCGGCGCACATCAGTGTGGGCACTGGGACTCGGGCGAGCACACTAGATGACTACGCCGGCGCGGGTGCGCATGGCGTGGTCACGTGACTAGAAGTGAGCAAGGTCAGTGAACCGCTTCTCCGCACTGGCATGCCACCAACGAATGCTTGCAGGGTCTTCTGGTGCGTGCTGTACGCCCTGCTCGTTGGCTGCATCATGGTGGACAGCCTTCCGGACATACATCGCATCTGGTCCGCCTTGGGCGTCGGTGCCATAGTGGGCATCTGCTACATCTTTTCGTGCGAGAGGCGCAAGGTGCGCGTATAACCACCCGTATTCGATTCTTCGCAATTATTGTTCCGCGCGGCGCATAAGTGTCACAGTTTCGTGGATTAACTGTTCGCTGTATAGCGCTGGGCTTTCGCCATTGGCATGCCAAGTCCTGCTGGAACAAAAAAAAGAACAAAGAAAATAAAGAGAGAGAGAGAGAGAGAAAAGAGGTGACAGCTTTGCGCTTGCGCGCGTACGTAATGGAAGCTGTTCTTATCGCGACGCTGCTGCGCAATCCGATGCGCTGTCGGTGACATTAGCTACATATATAGTACGCTATGTCATTATCATCGTTGCAGCAACACTGTGACAATGCAGGTTGTTGAGAAGGTACTGGCATGAAAAATTAGGGCCGGCCATAATTCCGCGTTAGCGACAGTGGCAAAAAAATAGTCGCAGTTTCGCCCAAAAGGTGAAACATCGATTGCGATAGCAAATCATTAGACAGCTGTACGTAGTAAGCTTAGTAGTTTTATCGGCTGTGTAAATTGCAGCAAACATTCGCTTACTAAATAAATTAACAAGCGTGGTGTCACGCGCGCACAGGCAAACATGAGCAGATCTCACCCAATGGGCGCGGACACTCGCTGTCAGAACGCTGCCGTATATAATGAAGGGCGGCAGCAGTGCCGGGCGAACGCTTTGTGCTGCCTTTAGCGTCAGCGCGTATTAGAAACTTGGGATTACGCTACCTCCGACCCTAGGTGGGCGAGAACATAGCGCACACGAAGCCACAAGCCATAGGGGCTCTTGATGTCTTTATACCCGCCGCAGGTAACCTCTAAAAGAGGGTGCGTTTGACCGTGCTCAGCCCAACTACGCGCACCAGCGTCCGGGCTAGCGCGCACACCTGCCGCCCTTTCTCCCCTTTAGCGCGTGCTCAGACCCCCCCCCCCTTTTCGCGCACCGCAATGGGCGAGCAGGATGATGGCGCCCATAAATCCACCATTCTTCTCCCCTCTCACCTTTCTTTCCTCACGCCTACAGCAAACGGTGCCGCGAAACGCGATGGAACCTTATCGTAGTTGGGTTTTATACGGAACATCACAACGACGGCGACGGCGGAAATTCGCCCGTAGTGTCCCTATAATTGCTATCGCAATAAAATACAAACGAAACAGATCTCGTGTCTAACAGGCCGGCGTCACGGATAAACGCAAGCAAATGACCTTGCACTAGTGTCGTCACAGGTGTTAGCGACGCTTGTTCGAATTGAACAAATGGAACAATATCGTCTACTTATCCGACACCGATAGTGCGTTTACAACCTAGCCGATAAGGCTAGGCCGCATACCCATTATGGTACCCACAGCAGTTGAAGGACTATAGCGCCAGAATTCTTTCTAAGAAGTTGTGTGCGAAATCTATAGTGCTACATTATACCTAGACCATGTCTAATTACAATAACACGCGCCCCAATATAATGTAGCTTTGAAGCAGCGTGATCGCACCAACCGTCGCCTCGTTTACAAAGAGAAGCGAGATTGTGTGCGCATAAAGAATTGTGCAGATCTAGCACGCGTGTTGGAGTACATGTTACGCGAAAGTTTAGTGAAACGGTAAAGTAAATGCTATACATAACAAGGATGCATACAATGATGATTACTTTCATTATATACAACTTGTAACGCCATGTAATGGTTACGTTTATGCACTGCAAATGTCCCAACTTATATATTCCTTCTCACATTGGCATATACATGTAAATACATTTGAGGCTTCTACGTCCTTTGCGTCATAGTGGCACGTGCCCACTTTGTGTTCCCTTCATAGAGGATTAAGCAGTAATGAGGCACACGCCCAGTCGCACATACCGAATGTCTAAATAAGTAAGAAAAAATGAAGTGAAAAAAAAATCCGCTGAATATTTTGCACTATTCCGTTGTTTCATTAATCCTGATTCGTGCGTTTTGTTTAGGACTTCCCTGCGTTGCTGACTCAGTTTACGTGAGCCGCTTACTCAGAAGACTCGGAGGAAGAGGAGTAGATGATTGCAACCGCAGGCATTCAGTTGAGGCGGAAGCGATTGGTATAGTAATAGTTGAACCAAGTTGAAAGAGCGACGGCTGCATTCGCGCTCTTTCGTATATGCACTGACATTTATTCACGCGGGCAAGAGGGACGACTCTCTTCTTGTTGTATTTTTTTAATGCGAATGTGTTGCCGAGTTGTTTGGTCTTGCGAATCAACCAGAGGCTACGAGAGTGGCGACCGTGTCCTGTCCAGATTTCTTGGCACGTGGTGCTGTCCGGCATTCTGATACAGTTCGCGCTGGGCGCCGTCATGATCCGCTCGTCGGTGGGACACAGCGCGGTGACGTGCCTGGGCACGAAGTTGAAGGCGGTGATCAACTTCTCGCGGGTGGGCGCCCAGTTCGCGTTCGGTCACGCGGCCACGGGCGTCATCGGTGAATCGACGCCGCGACAACCACACGTCTTCGCCTTCCACGTGAGCACTGGCCGAAAGAGGCCCTCCGTTGAGCACGAGACCTGTCTGTTGCCGCTCCGCATGTGGGCATTCACGTTTCTGCGGTCACAGGCGTACGTTTCAAGCTAGTCCGATTTGGTCTAACGTGCGTCGCTATATGGTCTTGCGAGGAAGTGTGAGGGTCAATGATTTTTTCCTCGCACGTGCATTTCGTGTATTTGTCAGCGTTACTAATGCACTCAATTGGTTTGTTGAGAAGATCGCGCTAAGAAATACTCATACCACGCAACCAGAAGTCTGCCTGACAAGTTCACGCTGAACGAGTACGTGAAGGGGACTCCGCGTTTTATTCTTATCTCGAGACACAACACTATATATGTACGAATAATTTAATCTCGCTCCTGTCCCTGCGGCTTCTTGCGTTCCATGTGTTCCCTGCCAAGATGCTAAATGAAGCTTCAGGTGTTGAAATATTCGCGCGTTAATGTCGTCACTCGAGAAAAGATGTCTAATAATAATATTTGGGGTTTTACGTGCCAAAACCACTTTCTGATTATGAGGCACGCCGTAGTGGAGGACTCCGGAAATTTTGACCACCTGGGGTTCTTTAACGTGCACCTAAATCTAAGCACACGGGTGTTTTCGCATTTCGCCCCCATCGAAATGCGGCCGCCGTGGCCGGGATTCGATCCCGCGACCTCGTGCTCAGCAGCCCAACACCATAGCCACTGAGCAACCACGGCGGGTGAAAAAAAAAAAAAAAAAAAAAAGATGTCTAGAAAACGTGTGACCTTTAATTATTCAGGGGACAAGCTTGACAGAGCTGTCTGTTTTGATGGAAGAGGTACTATATGTACGCGTGAAAGATCTTGCGACTTTTTTTTCTCGGTCAATGGCCGGATTCCTTTTGAGCGGCGCTGATGTAAACGCTCGCGCGTGGCCAGGCCCTTTATATAGTGTATACGGGCGGATTGCTCACGCGTCGCGCAGGTCATGACCATGACCGTGTTCTTCTCCTTCCTGATGTCCCTGGTCGCCTTCTACGGCTGTCTGCGCAAAGCCATTCTGTCCGTTGCCACCTCGCTGCGCTGGAGTACTGGCGTGTCGCCGTGCGACGCCCTCTGCGTCGCCACAAACATCGTCGCCGCACAGGTGGGCATCGCGGGCTTTCTCGCACGACTCATGGGGAGCACCAGGTCCAGCCTATACCGAACAAGTGACGCAGTCTTGGGAATCTGGGGCAGCGGCACAGTGCTCGTCTTTGTTCGTGTAAATATACGTTGGTCTTACTTTGCTGCACTGCATTTTTATTTCCGTACCACAAGCGCCTTGCTAGCCAGACAACGCACTCTGCCATTCCCGAGGCTCCCTGTAGCCTTGTAGGCACCGTAGGCACCGAGTCATTGGTAAGAATATATAAGTACTCATCAAACTAAGACAAAAGATGAAGCGTTCTAGCTTTTTGTCTCTTTCAAATCCGTGATTACAACAAGGAGATGTGTTGACATGTGAGCGGTTATTTTTCTTTTTTTTTTCCGTCGTACAAGCTATACGTAACAGAAACGGAGCAAGAACGGAGGCAATTGCAGTTGGTCACCCACGGGTGCATGGGTCCGCAAACGGATATCACTCGCTCCGACACACTGACGAAATATATTTCAGCTTAGCGTGCTCAGGGGTTCAGCTTTACTCATCATAGGCACGATTCAACCGAGCTAACTCGGACTCAAGCTGACCGAGATTAGGTTCATCCTGGCTGAGCCAGATTAACGGGCTTATGGACTATCACTGCTTCGGGCTCACTCGCGTTCACGAAATCATAGGTTAAGGCTATACTCAGACTCATAAAGTCACAGGTTCACTCCTTTTTGCAGAGTCAGTCAGTTGACTGAAATTCCTGTAACACAGGGTCACAACTCACGCGGACTGATAATTATCAGCTCACCGTAGGGCTATTTGCTCGATTAACAGTGTTGTGTAATGTTGTCACGATTTGCGATTTGCATTGGCCGCACTGCAGCGCCATGCCATTACGCAGAGCTAAGTAAATTTCATTTTTACAGTGACGAAAATGCCACTCTGACCGTGAGGAGAGAAATGACTGGAAGAGGAGGCTGGTGGCGACGCCTGCTCGATTTTCTCACGCCAGCTCGCCATTACGTCATCGATATTGTCAGTCTCCGCTCGGGCATAGTAAAATCTTTATCAGTAAAGACGAAAAATTATGGGGTTTGACGTGCCAAAACCATTTTCTGATTATGAGGCACACCGTAGTGGGGGACTCTGGAAATTTGGCCCACCTGGGGTTCTTTAACGTGCACCTAAATCTAAGTACACGGGTGTTTTCACATTTCGCCCCCATCGAAATGCGGCCGCCGTGGCCGGGATTCAATTCCGCGACCTCGTGCTTAGTATCAGTAAAGGTGGACTACGGTGAATTCAGAAAGAACCAAGGACTGAACTTAGCAGGTCTAAAAAAATTTCACGGAGCGACAAAAATTAGACAAATATACTTTGAAATCCGTGACGTCACATGTATAGTGTGCCAGTGCGAAAATAAAAGAAATAATGAAAGTTTCACCTTAATTTTTCTGGTCAAATGTCTTATTGCCACAAATTAAAAAGTGTTTTTGTAGCATATTTCGTCAATGTAAACGAACTTGGCACGTGCGTTTATTTTTATTGTTCCTTTAACTAGCGTAAAAATGTTGTTGCCTTAATATGTTTCGTGATCAGTACATAGCTGCAGCATCAGCACAATTCACTGGATAACCTGGCACCTTATATGCACGTAAAATTCAATTTCCTTCCATTTGTCACATTTTCTAACATAGGCTCTCATTGTTCCAGTCGACACCGGTCGTGGAGACACATAGATGCAGCAGGGTGCATACGAGCTCTACCTCACGGACACTCAGGAATTTTTTTGCACCTCTGGGCTTCTTTAACGTATACCTAAGTCAAAGTACAAGAGCGTTTTTGCATTTCACCCCCGTCATTGAAGCGCGACGTCGAGCTCAGTAATTCTGCCTAGCATGTACGTAGTATCATGAACTCAAGAAAGACTTGAAATCACGCGTGGGTCAGATGGACTTGATCAAGGCTCCACGAAAGTTAATCTTCACTGGAACTCACTCATAAGGATTTCGACTCACTCACGCTCACTCATGCTCCCTTCGTACTCACTAAGTCGGATTTACACCCTAAAGAAGTCACTCGGACTCACTTTGATTCACCAAGCCAAACTCACACATCCGATTGCTCTTTCGGGCTCGCTCCATGTTCGGACTCCCAACCACTGGCGTCCACTGGAGCCCACTGAGAGCCAGACTCACGAAGTCTTTGTCCGAGTGAGCTCCGGGTGGATCTGCGTCTGACTGAGCAGAGTCGTGTGAGTCCGACAACATACCTCCTGGTTCCAACCCTGCGAATTAAGGGTCCGATTCGCAAGGATTTTGTTACCAAGTTTGACGTAGTATTCTCTGACCGGAGCTCAAGTTGTTCGCTATAACAATTGGCCGGCGCCTTTCGTTTTATGTTTCTCACGTATTCTTCCGTTCTCACTTTATTTCCTTAAAGACCCATTGCAAAGTGTTGCATAAGGGGTGGCAACACAATAAATTAAGACGTTTACAAAATACTGCTATTTCCTACATGAAGGCAGGTGAGTTGGTGACAGCAGCGATGTGGTAGGAAAGGCTGTTCCAGACTGCTCTTTGAATCCGGCTCTGTGAGCACCTTTGTGTTTCCGGGCCGTGATTTATTGGTATTGCTGTAGCGAGCTTCTCCAGGGAAGGGTTCTTGCGTGATATGTATTTTTAATTAACAACATTTCCTGACTGTGAAGTGCACTTGTGCAAGCTAAATAATCAATGACTGAAGATTAGTAACCATACGAAGAGGATAGACAATGATGCGAAATGAATCATAGCGCGAAATTACCTGTTTAATTAACTGGAATGTTGACTTAATTATGATTACAGGTCAAATTTCCGATAAGTTTCTAGTTACTACTAAGGAAACATAAAATTAAAGTAGAAAAAAGACTAAGGGTGGGAGAATATTAGAAGCTTCGAATACGAATCAAATAATACATACTATCTATTCATTTTCGTATTCGAAAATAAACTATTCAGCATTTTCGAATATTTTAAATGAACCTGCTAAAATTTTGACACTGTTCTCCTATGCTATAAACCAAGTTATCTATAAACAAATTATCAGAAGTGAAAGAGCGCCAAAGCTTTTAAAAACAATGCAGAAACAAAACGGGCGATGCAAATTTTCTTTTCAGTTTCGCGGCGGTAGCCTACATGATAGCCAGTGAGTATTGTTTGTAGTCTGTCATTTAGTGTTTCATGTGTCAGTTTTATTTTTGAGGCTACAGCCAGGGATTTTTTTTTCCTTGCACTCCTATTACATGTATTTACGGCACCCATTTCCTTAAAGGAACTAACAACTGGCCAGAATGTGTTGTGAGACTTTGATGGAAATGAAATGACCGTGATTTATAATGATAAGGATCCAGCACGCTCCTTCGCGATTTAAGTAGTAAATATAATTTTAAAATGGCAAAGAAAATCTCAATAACCAGCACGAGGCGTGACCTGGTGGTGAAATCTTGGTACTTCGGATGCATTCCATGAGATTACTGTACGAATTAAGTCGACTGTTATTAAGTACATAAAAATTATTGCTTGAAATTGCAGTTGGTATATTATTAGACACTCGCGCATTATTCTGTGCTTCGGAAATCAGAAACGCACGCGTGCTTACGGCAACACGTTGAACTCCGTATCACGTGTGAAGGCGTCGTTTCGTTTTCAATCCGATTGGTTAAATACCAAAGTAGTTTGAACAGGAAACCACGAAAACACGTAGCTATTTTCGCAGAAATCATTTAACAATTCGTAAAACATGAATCGCAGGAACATCGACTTGATAAACAAAATCATACTTTATCACAGCTATACGGCCACACTTGTCGTCTGCATCCCCACCAATGCCGGCGTAAATCGCTATTACGCTCACCTATCCCCGTTTTCAGTATACTCTCAGTAAACGAATACATCCTCACTGCAGATCGAAAAATTCTGATAAAAATGTTCCACGGTGTTTTCCGCGTTAGCACTTCATGATTAGACACTCTGACCGGTAAGCTTTCCATTGCACTAAAAAAATATGAGTATCATGAAAATTGGTTGTCAGTCCCTCTAAGCAGATTTTTTTTCCACCACTTCCGTTTCTTTTCGGCAACCACGTGTTAAGAGTTTTTGGAAAGTAGTCATACAACAGCCATTCATTCTAGAAAAACTTGTTTACAGCCAGGCTTTATAGATGTTGAAAGCCTATAGGTAAAATGGACGCTGGCGTACAGCGAACCTAAATAATGATGTTTCAGCACACGTACGGGAGCCTTGTTCGCAAAGAAATTAAAGAAAATTGGAAAATGATTATGTACGCGTACATAAATCATCCTCCGATTCCCTTTCCTTTCTTTGTGAACAAGGCTTCCGTACGTGTGCCGATCGAAACATCATGATTTATGTTTGGGGTACGTCAGCGTCCATTTTGCCCCTGACTATGAATGATTTCGTCCACACGAGTTTTCGTCAAACACTCGACTTCATGACTTCGTATTAAAAGCCTATTTGTGCAGCTTTTTAATAACAATTAGCAACATTGTGTTTAAAACTGATTTTTATTACGTGATAGCTGTCTATTTTTTCGGTAGTCAGTACACGCTTGATAGCTAATTAATCCGAAATAAATATTTCTGCTGTATGTACATGCGTCTGCGTTTGACTATTCGATATTCCACTCAATATTTGATACTTACTATTCATATTCAATTCGTATGAGAAGAATTTATTATTCGCCCATTTCTAAAAAAAAAAAAAAAGACGACTTGCCGACTGTGGGAGCTGATCGCTCAGCTTAAGAGGAAGCTTTAACTCGGGCTCAACTCCAACGCGGCCTATTCAAATAGATGTAAAACGCAAACACGTTTTTCTGAGATTACCGCTGGTCCGGTTTTAATGAAATTGGTTGCATTTGAGAGAGAAAGTTCATTTCTAGTGACTGTTGGAAGCGTAATTTCGATTTAGGGACTGCGTTTTGTTAAAAAAATGTTCAAAAATTCGAAGGTTTGAAAAAAAGAAATAGAAGCACGACGTTTACAAACTAATAGCTCTGCGTCAAGAACAGATATCGTGGTTCTGTAAGCGGCATCTATTATAACGGTCAAAACGGACAAATTTGGTTTGCCAACTTGTATCTTACGTGGGTTACGCTGTGTACAAGGGTTCTGCAAAAGCTGTATTTCCATATTACCAAATTTTTTCAGATTTATGAGTAACACATCAATTTTGCCCGCTTTAGATGTACTATTAGATGCAATTCACAGAATTGTGGTATCATTTTTGGTTGCTGAGTTGGAGTTGTAAACTTAACAGCTCCGTTTCCTGAAAATTTTCGATTTTTGCCAATTTTTCTTTTTTTTTTTTGCACCAAGAGGTGCAGTGATTAAAATAAGATGTATACTGCGTCGGCATTGTGGGTGCCAGCGAGATTGCCACTTCGTGTTCCAGCTGATGTGCCCATAAGGTTACGCGATTCACGGATCGCGTGGGGATACAATAATCATCATATTAATCGCCGTAATCTATAAAGCACATCCACTAGCAATTACATATACCTATCGTAAGAAAGATGCACAATCGCATTAACGGCGTCAATGGACGAGTGCGCCATCAATGTTTTCCTTTTAGTGTGTTTGCTGGCTTATCAAGCCTCTCTGCTCACAGTATGAGTGAACTTCGTTGTCATATCGGAGATGTAATTTACCTGTCCAGCTGAAAGCTTACACACACACACGCACACACGCATATATATATATATATATATATATATTCCAGTTGTCTTAATAAGGCGATGGCGCTTGTACACGCCATAGGAACACGCTCAATAAAGTTGAAACGCAGTAAAGAACACGGACAAGCATGCGGACACATACACGAGCCCCCCGTCTTGTCCGCGTCCTTTATTGCGCTCTTCAGTGCGTCTTACCAACAAGGCCGAACACTTCCGCAAGGGAACATGACTGCTGGGTGCAATTCCTTGGATTGTTGCGATGAAGGAACATGCATATGAAGTAATGAATAGATTGTTTCCCCAAAAGGAAAATGAAGACTTAGGAGGGAGAGTAAGAAACGACAGTTCAAGCGCTGATCTCAACCAACTCGCTCAGCAACAAGCTCTCGTGCATGTGAAGAAAGGTATTCTCGAATCCGTCGGTCGTCAAGGCATTCGGTTTCAACTATAGTGAATACGAACTCAGGCGCGCATTTTTCGACAGCGCTGACACGCATGCGGCGTTGCAGTTGCACTCTTTTCTTTTCGTCTTGCACGAACTTCTCTCAGAGAGTTGACACGGGCTTTGCTCGGCGCAGAACGACCTGCCGTGGATCCTGCGCGGGTACGTGGGCGACATGACGCTGTCCCAGCTGCACACGGCCATGGCGTCGGGCTTCGGCAGCCTATCTGCAGCCACATTCGCGGCCCTCGTCAGCTACGAGGTGCGCACTGAGACATCGTCGAATAGCGGCTGTTCCGCATATATATATATATATATGTATACGTGCATCTCGCTGTAGTGCGAACACGCTGTCTATTGAGCGCCCAGAAAAGGCTGATCTTCAAGGTGGTTGTCTTGAGGATAAGCTTTCGGGCACTCATCCTGCAGAAGTGGACAGACGGATGTTTGCGATGCATGCTACGCGTGAAGGCAACCCACCCGAGCTCCCTTCCACGTTGTCGACCCGGAGCGCTGTACTTTGTGGGTGCAGTGCGCTAGCCCGCATTTATGGACCTTAACGCGGACATAAGCTTCTTTCCTTTTGCTCCGGAAATCTTGGTGTTCCGCAGTCACATGACGGCCCTGTTTGAAGCTGCCGCTGGGGGCTTTCGAACCAGTTAGTGCTGCAATGCGGGCTTGTTGGTATGGCATCTTGGAATACTTTTGTAGCACGTCCGCATGACGTATGTCCTGGTGACACAGGGGAGGACGTAAGAAGGCACAGGGAAGACAAAGACGCGGATAGGGTCGGGGTAGGGACGTATAGGGCCGTGCCTAGCATCTGCTCTTAGCAACATTTATTTCGCAGATTTTGACACTCTTGCCTGAACTTGCCTATTGAAGGGGCAACTATTTTTAAAATTTTTAGGTACGTCAATTATGTCTTGGCCCTGTAGGGCTAAACAGCGTTATGGGGAGTCAAGTATACTTGACTGCACGTAACCGAATAACATAACAGCATCAGCACATTCCGAATGAATGTGCTGGTGTTTTTAATATTGTACGCGACTGCCTTTGTCCACTTGAACTAACCTGCGAAATGTTTCTTGACGGAACGACGAGGTTCCTAGATATAAACTTCATCTTTAATGGCAATCACACTCGCAGGTCATATGATCCTATAGTAGTATACAACTTAAAAAAGAACAACAGTTGGCAAGCAAGACACAGGGAGCGCGCGGGGTTGTTACTCCGCCAGCCAATCACAGAAGTAAACAATATCGTCGTCATGCTACCATTTCCAAACGGCGTCGTACTTGATACCTCCTGAGCGTCTGCTGTTCTTGAAGAATCTTTTCATCGGCGGAAGCGATGAGGTGTGCAACAGACATGAACAAAGTGTATGGAGTCTGAACATTTCTCTCTTCAAAAGTTCGCGGTATACAGTTAACTTCACTGCGGACACCGTCTTACTCATGAACTTTCACTGCCAACTGAAGTGGAACTTGACAATAAATAGTTGCAGCGAAGCAAGCGTTTTATTTAAGTTCACTAAAGAATTAGGCTTTCACCGTTCTACTATAATAGACGAGTGAGAACCGTATAAAATTACACGCTTATAATTTTATTTTTGTGGTTACCGCCTTATTTAGGTAACAGGGAAAGTTTAACGTACGAACTATTTGCACCCTCGCGGTGGAACAGTGGCTGGTGGTTATGAGGGCATGGGCGGGGCTTCAGTGCAGACTTAAGTTGTATCCGACTATGACGCTAGTAAGCCTCTTCTAATAAGTTTCTTCTACAGTTCCATTCATCCCATTCTAATCTGCCGAAAAGGGTGATAGCAAGTACGTGCTTCAAAAACGCATTACAAAAATCATGACCACATTTAATGCACGATTGCAGGCCACATGCCTTCGCGAGGCTGGATATCCAAGACATGTCCTGGTATCCGTTGCAAAAAGGCCTGCTCAAACAGGCACATCAGAGGGAAGGCGTGTCTGCAGCGGAAGGGGGTGCCAACATTGACAAGGAAAATGTTGCTGTATGGTCCTGTGTATTCACTGTCTTTCGCATAACCTAAAGAAAACAGGCCAGCAAGCAGACATCAATGTGGTCTTTTCTGCGCCGAACAAACTAGGTGTCGTCTGCCGGAAAAGAAATCCAGGAAAAGTCGCAAAAGCAATATGTGACAGAAAACAGCACAGTAACACGTATATCGAATGTCGTACAGGCGTCATATATCGCATTTCACTAGGCTGCGGAAAAAGCTACATAGGCCATACAGGGAGATGTCTGATCAATAGACTGCGTGAACACAGTAACAAAGTAAAAAAGAAAGCCGCCAGACGGTGTTCTGTCTCTTGCATTGCCTCAAATGTAGCTGTAGTCCCCGTATTGAAGGTACGATCATTCTAGGGACTTACAGGTGCAGCTTAAGTCGCCTGATTATAGAATCAGACTGGTTCGCCAGGTTTGGTGATGCATGCGTTAGCAGACTGTGTATTGCATTGGCAAAGAAATAATTCAAATATGTGCACATGAGCAGGAATCATCAGAGTGCCAGCATTATCTTCTCTCTGCAAGAGGGCTTCGTTTTATATATATATATATATATATATATATATATATATATATATATATCAATTTACTTCGTTTTTAATTAAGCCTGCTGATAAAGGAGGCGCTATTCTTATTCTTAATCTAAGTGACTATATAAGCGAAGCTGAAAGGCAACTGTCAGAACCATACCTTCTACAAACCGCTCCCGTCCGATCCTACAAATGAGTTCATAGTAAAATTTCAAGACACATTCACGCTACTGATAAAAAAGGGAGAAAGAATAGATGAACCGACAAACCTTTCACTAATTCCACTAAGTCCAGTAGCAGGCAGATTTTATCTCCTGCCTAAGATACATAAATTTAACAACCCAGAACGCCCCATTATCTCTGCCATAGTTACCGTAACTGAATATATCTGGGTAGGTATACGGATTGTCTCATAAATAAAATTCCGCCCACTTTTCCTGCATTAATAAAGGACACAAATCATTTTAAGAAACACATTTTGGACGTGAGTGTTCCAGACGGTAGCATTCTGGTGACACTTGATGTCTCGTCTCTGTACGCAAAGATACCACACAGCGATGGCATTTCCGCTCTAATGAAAGGTCTATGGGGAATGTAATTTTGACAAGCCTATTGACGGTGAAGCTATTGGTATTCTCATGAAGCTTGTCCTGGTTAAACAATTTAGAATTCTATAACTCACACTAAGTCCAAATTAATGGAACTTCTATGGGTACTATAGGTATATGTCCAAACAACGCTAATATATTCATGGGCATTGAGGAAGATAATTTTCTGAACTCGCCTTTAAAGGCATTCGTCTATAAGCCTTTCATAAACGACATTTTCATGATTTGGCCACATGGGGAGGCAGGTCTTTTAAGCTTCATTAACATTCTTAATGGTGCCCATCCGTCCATTACCTTCGCTATTCATTACTCATTAATAGCTCTAAACTTCCTTGACGTTACTGTCATAACCTGTCAATGAAGGCTCTCCAAAAAGCTTTTCCGCGAACCAACCGACAGGCACCAAAGCTTACTTTTCCATTAAGTCACGTCCGACATAGCAAGACGGGAATAGCTCACAGCCAGGAACATCGGTTTAAAAGAATACACTCCAGCCTCGATGATTTCCTTTCAAACTGCCCAAGAATTCAACGGAAATACCCACCGGGAATGGTTAATGACGCTTAAAGCGCGCAGACCATGCAACTCAACCGGGTCGATGTTAACGCCAATCCGATGTCTCCCAATACATCCAAGGCTAATCTCGTTTTGACTTACTCTGCGTCAGAACCAAAAATAGCTGCTATATCGAAACGACACCACAACATCCTAACACAAAGCGAACGCCTAAAATATTCTTCCAGAACGGCCGAGGGTCGCGTACAGAAACCTCAGCGATATCCTTTCACCTTCAAAGCTCGCGGTCCGTAAACACGATGGCTGCGCTCCTCGCGGGAATTCGCGATGCAAGGTGTGTGCGCGCGTGGTAACGACGCAAATCATCACCAGCTCGTCCACTGCAGGCTTCCAGGTAAAAAAGAGGGGCAGTTGAAAGTGTAACAGTCCCGACGTAGCATACGTGCTGGAATGCGATACCTGTGACATGCAACAGATTGGCCAAACAGAAACGTCGTTTAGAAGGCGATTTAATAACCGCAAGTCTCACGCCAAGACACTTCCAAGATTGCCCCCTATCAAAACATATCACGATGCCTGGTCACTCCTTTGACAAAATCAGGGCAACGGTATTGGCAGTCAAGACAACGTATAAACGTACAATCAAGGCAAGGGTATAAACGAACGCGCAAGCGCATTCGCTACCTCCGTTACTTAAGTCTTATTTTACTTTGGCGCATTCAGTGCGTTTCTGGTTGCTTACACTGTAAAATAATTTACACCCTTAAAAGTGAAAAAGGGTGTAAATGTGTCCATAAATTACACCCTTGGGGTGTCAGTTATATAAATCACACCTTATAAGTGCGTGAGTTATAGACACATTTACACCCTTTTTCACCTTTAAGGGTTTAAATTATTTTACAGTGTACGGAGCGCACTGGTAACCATCTTAGTATAGTACCCCGTCCTATATATAGTTTTGTTCACTTGTCTTTTTTGCCGTGGGCGCATAATATGATGGCAATGCGTAATTGACACGGTGCGCAACTCGTATCACAATTCTGCTTTACACGCATTGAGGCTCTTATGGTGGGCGTCGTGCGCATCGTCACCTCGCGCATTGTGGATGTTCGCGATTTGTGTATGTTCAATCGATAACGCTTTCCACTTACTGCAGCATAATTTTGCGCATGCGTCGCAACGTTTTATAAATGTTTAAAAAAGGCTGCAAATATGTCTTGCTACATGCCACTCTGACAAAGGCTGGCCCACCAGTCGAAACGTTTGACAGTAAAAAAGAACGCGTTTCCACGTACGTCGTGATTATTCTTTTATGCTATACCTGGCGCGAATATATATATATATATATATATATATATATATATATATATGTGTGTGTGTGTGTGTATGTATATATATATATATTTATTTATTTATTACGTTGATTTATTACATGTTCGCTGATGATGTATAAGAAAGGCATGCTACTCGGAAATAGGGAAGTTAGCACCGCGTCCGTGCCTTTCGTGTGCCTTCTTGCGTTCTCGTCTGTACGCGCTACAGTCCTACTCCAAACAAAATTGGAAGTTGCCGCCCAGACCCTGTTGGTAGCAGATTGGTAGCAGCAGATTCAAACTACAAGGATATTTGTTCGCTTCAGCAGGAAAAGCAAGAATAAAAATCCCTTCGGACGCCAATTTATAGCGATTACCTCGGGTTCGTAAATTGATTTTCGAAGTTACCGCAAGGAACACGCGGGTGTTCTTTGCGGTAACTTTCCAATAATCATGTCAAATGTATATATGTTTTCAAAACGAATAATAATAATAAATCATTATTCACCGACTGGCCTACAACCACACTCTTCTCACGCAACGCTTCCACAAACCGCACACAGTTCACCATTGCTAACACAACACACCTTGCTAGACGCTAACCGGAATTATTTATACATGTCGGCTTAAAGCCAAGGTGAATTCCATCTCACCCGCCGTGATTGCCCAGTGGCTATGGTGTTGGGCTGCTGAGCACGAGGTCGCGGGATCGAATCCCGGCCACGGTGGCCGCATTTCGACGGGGGCGAAATGCGAAAACACCCGTGTGCTTAGATTTAGCTGCACGTTAAAGAGCCCCAGGTGGTCGAAATTTCCGGAGTCCTCCACTACGGCGTGCCTCCTAATCAGATCTTGGTTTCGGCACGTAAAACCCCATAATTTAGTGATAAAGTTCATCTCCGTGCGGTGTTCGCTGCTCACTTTTGAAATGGCCTTTGGAGACGCGCCTTCCTGTGAAAGGGAAAGTGGCCACATACACCCGAAAGTAGGCCGCAGCTACGCAGAAATTTTCGGCGGATGAGTATTTCCAACTTGCGTGAAGCTTCCTTCACCTTGCGCGTTTGCCCCGGAACTTGCATTTGCTCGCATCCTCCAGTCATTGCGAGAACGAGAGACTCCCGCAAATGTGTTGTGTCATAATTATCGGTTTTCCTCGGTTCGTCTCGCCTTATCTTTCGTTTGGCTCATACAGGTGGACGTGGCATCCCTCATCAGCGCGTGCGTTATGTCGGCGCCCGCAGTGCTGGTCACCTCCAAGATGCTTCTGCCAGAAATCGAGCACCCGGACAGATCCTTCGAGTTCCTCCTCAGAATGAAAATGTGAGAGGGCGTCGAGCAACTTTTTCACGAAAAGTCGCATTCTGCCTTTCCTGTCTCAGTGAAAGAGGGGCAGAAAATGACCCGCGCTGGAATTAATTTGACAAGTCAGTTCAGCTGAAAAAAACGTCGCCACATTTGCGGACTATCACACTTGCGTTGAACGCCGCCGTGAGCTCCAAGCGAAAAAAAAAAAAAAAGAAAGCTACGAACTGAGCTTGTGCATTTGTTCTTTGAATGCCTGCCTTGTCTAACGGGCGTTATGCAATGCTCTGAATATCTCTATTGCCGCATCAAGCAAGGTTGCACCCCCTCGGCGTGCTTATTCTTCACTTTTGTGTGTGTGTGTGTGTGTGTGTGTGTGCTACGAGCGGCAAAGACAGCATGCCCACACGAAGCCTTGCACCGGTAAGCTTAAGGCTATAAGAGCTGAATTGATATCCACGGAAAGTGGTTTGTAATGCTACAATTTAGTATGGAGTATTTGTGGGCCTAATGCGAGTAAGCCGTGTTATTAACGATACGAAACTGCGGAGCACGAGCTCGCAGGTTTGTTTGCCTAGCGGCGGCCGGTGCAGACAGATGGGAAGAACGCTCGCTTACCGTGTTGCTTCGATTGCACGTTAAAGAACCCCAAGTGGTCAGAATTAATCCGCACCTCTGCATTAAAGCGTCCCTCGTAACACGCTGTGGTTTCAGGACAAACACAATTCTCTCCCTCCCTCCCGAACCCCCACCCCCTCCAAAGTACAATACAGAAAAAAAAAGAGCCCAAAAAGCGATTCAAAACAGAGAAAGCCAGTACAGCGGTGAAGAAGGAGACAGAACAGAATAACGTTACGCCCTTTATTTTCGCTGACCTCTTATTGCCATGGTAAGCTACGCTACAAAATATTTTAACTTACCATGCAGACATTATCAGCTCTCCTAGGTTGGCATTTCCACTGAACCCGCCTAGGGTTGGTGCAATGCTCTTGCAACCGGCAAGCGTTCTCAGGCAGATCGTGAAATGAAGCAATTACTTTTTCTTGGCTGCTCGCGCCGAATACTACGTCAGTCGTAGCGCAAATTAAGTACGCAGGTAGCAGAGTTTGTCTCGTTCAGAGAGTTCAAATTCAGCGGTAAAACATGCCGCATTCACATTTGTGCCATGCAGCCACGCTGCCTGCCGTGCAAATGCAGAAGCCCAGCGCTTCTGCGTCCGCCTTCCGCCATTTTAGACGGCCAGGGACTGTATAGCCTCTTTCTGATCACAGGTTTACGCCATTAAAAGGCTCGTATGGCTCCGCTACATCAGCATATGCTTGCTTATATCTTTGCTGTATATTTACGTACTGTCCGGAGACCTCAAAATAATTAACGTTAGGTAGACACCTCAAAAACCTTCTGATTTTTATTTTCTGTTGTGGAGAGCGGCACTTTCCCACATTATAGTTGACGCTGGCGCAGCTGTTCGTGTCCTTAGTAAACACCCTTCTTTTTTCGTGTAGCTATAGCATAGTCGCTGCCTCCATGTCTGCCGGTCCTGGCCTCTCACTGAGCCAAATAGGAAGGTTCAGTGGCGACTGCGAAAGCTCGGCCTAACCGAATCAGAGGTTCGTGTTAAGCGAAATTTGCTTGGAACTAATTCTAAGTGGAAGCAAGCACATATTTACGCATTGCTTCTCGCTTTCGAAAATTCGCTTTAACTGGTTTCGTCTTAATGAGAACGTATTCTCACATTCATATATGTTGTATTGGCGGAGGGAGGCGGATGTCTTTGATCGGAATGCAACAGCAAAGCTATTTTTTTCCCGGCACAGCGCAATACGAAGAACAAGAATAACATATAGAAAGAAACCGCTGACCATACACTTAAAAACGAACCCTCAGGTTGCTCAGCGGCTGTGCTCGTTCTGATAGTGAGAACATGTTGCTGGTTCAATTCTAGCCTTTGACGGCCGCAATCCGATGGAAAGGGGGGGGGGGGATTAAAAAACACTCGCGTAGCCGGTTTCGGGTGCGCGATAAAGTGCCCATGTGTTCCAAATTAAGAGGTATCTCCACCGCAACGGCGTCCTTCATTAAACTCACCATGCATCTTTGAGATGTTGAACCCCAATGATTATTATCATTATCACGTTGATCGTTCGAAATAGAAGTACCGAAGCAATAGCCACACATAAACGCTCATTCGCTCAAACGCATAAACGCTCAAAAGATTGCCAACACACGCTTGAACACTCCTGCAGTTGCCTTATTATACTAAACTCGCGTCCCGTCTAGTGGGTCTTCCGAAGCATTCGAGAAGCTGTTACGCCATCAAGGTATGCCCCTTGTGGCTTCAAGGTGAAATAAAATTATGCGGTGTTGCGACGCCATTTACTTGAACCTCGACCGGCGTTAGTTCTCGGTAGCGTGGCGTTGTCGGCAGGCCCCAGGCGTCGGGTAGACCATCGCTACCAGGCAGGCGCGAGATGATCACTAGTGCGAAATTTCGCACTGTTTATTCCATCGTAACAAAGTAGAAAAGAAGATACTACAAAAAGATACATTGCGGGGTGGCTTAAGTAGGCGCGCCAAAATCATAGGCGGGCGTTTGTTGACGCCAACGTCACGTGGCATGTGCTCAGTGCGGTCGGTGATTGGCGGTTGCTTTCTCTTTTAGGCAAAATTGCACGTTCTTGCCTCCGCTGGCGGTAACCCGCGGGTCCAGTTGTCTCTCCGAATCGTCGAGCTCCCCGGGGTGGTGGAAACGTTGTGAGTTATCACAGTTCGCGGAAGGAGTGCCTCCCCTTTTTCCCGCACGCACACCAAGGGGCTGGTAATCGCTGTTACAGCTACAGCCAGACCTGGAACCGCCCGAGTCTCCCGTAGAAATTTGGGCGCTACCTTGCGCTTTCCGATAAGGCATGGCAGAGTCTTTGGACAATCTTGTTATTAGGAATGGGCATTAAACGCCAATCGTAAGAGCGGTTTAACGTCCCATTGCAACGTGCGGCCTATGACAGACGCCGTACTGTCGGGCTTCCTAACAATTTTGACCACACGAGGCTGTATTTAACGACCACCTACATATGTAAATACACGAGCGTTTTTGCATTACGTCACCCATACGAATGTGGCCGCCCCAGCGCGGTATAGAAGTGAATAGAACAGCGCAAGCAAGAAGACTAGACGACTCGTCGTCGGTTTGCTATCCAGTATGGATTACCAAACCGTACGCCCATTCGCATATTCCGGTATCGAACCCGCGACCTCGTGTTCAGCAGCACGCCATTGCGGTTTGATGAGGTTTGCCGCCTTGCGTGTGTGTCTTTTTTTTTTTTTTCGAGCACATAAGTGTCCCGACGACGGAAGTATAAACTCAGCCAATAACATAACCACCGGTGGTTACCGGTGGAAAGCTCGGGTTCGGAACCCACCTGCGCAAAGTTGTCTTTTCGTCAACTAACATTACCCTTTTCTTGAATATTTCTGCACTTCAGTTAAAATAACAGTTCATCTTCCCCCTGTATGCTTTCCCTCACATCATTGTCTGTTGGTATATATAAAAAAAAAAATCAAGCCCTTCGCTGCCCCTTGGTCACTCCACTCACCACATTATTTTTTCTTCATTTTGCCTTTCATCCCATCCATTCACCTCATCTCACTTTATTCTCACAAGCCACAAAACCCCGCCTCCAGGTTCATACCTCGACTGTTTGAATTGAAAAAAAAAAGGGAGGCGCAGCTAAAGTTTCACTGTCCCTTAAGTTCATTAGTGGCACCACATCATCTCTAAATTGCTCGAGCAGTAGATTTTTAGATTTCACTGCGTAACCCCGGAAGGCCTGCTTGTCGTTGCCGTATGTTCCCATAACTAAGTTCACACGAGCTCGCAGTGAATGCCAGCGCATGCTGTTCCAAGCGCAGCCGACAGGAGAAGAACTGGCTCGAGGCGTCGCTCTACGCCATTCGCAACAACGTACGCGTGCTGGCGCTGATGTGCGTCAACCTGCTTGGCATCATCGCCTTCCTGGACCTACTCAACTCCGCGCTGGTCCAGGCTACCGAGACGGTCGGATGGCACGTCGTCGATGTGCAGGCATGCACAAATATATCTACAGAGGCCCGAACGAATGCGAAAGACTCTGCAAAAAAGCCTCAAATGCTTGGCCGTCTAAGCATGCACCCCAGAGTTGAGAGCTGCATTTCGTGTATATGCTTTGCACAGAAATGCCGAATGTACATCTCATTTGCAATCTGCATACCTAATTATAGGCCGTGATAGTGTTTGAGGTTTTTTCGCAGTTATTGCATTCCGAAAGTGTAGGTGTGCACGTATTCGGCTGAGGCACTAACCCTGACCTGTGTCCCTGTGAAGTTATGAATACACAATAATATAACTCGGTGGTCCACAAAGACGGTTCTACGACAGAGGCACCAGCTCGAATGTGTGTTGCTTGAGCAGCTGCTCAAACATTGAGAAAGCTTTAGTAAGCATACCTAAATTATGTACTGAATTGCAACAGTCGAAAGGCTCCGTGTGTTACATCTACCGAACAGCCGTGTCACACATGCAAGAGACTTAAGGGGACATGCGGTTCGAATAATTAATTTTCTTTAAATTATTTTTCGGATTTTGACTGCCAAATTCTGCTTCAATAAGCCAACGTCCTCCAACGATCAATTATCCAACAAACAATTCCACCAGAAAACTGCGCAAAATGAGCCTGTATATAACCGAGGAATGGTAGCTGTAGGGGCCTCAGTTTTCTGTGCATTACTGATGACGGTAACAACCAAAAGTTTGGTCCAGATGGTGAGCTTTCTTGGTGTAACCACAAGCGAGCACCAGCAGTGGCTGAATCGGCTCCAGCTTCAATCTCCACTGCTCACCAGCGCTGAGGCGAAGCCTCTGCTTTTCGCATATGAGAGGCTATACAAGTGAAAGCTGTTGTTTTCTTGTATTCGTGACATATCATAAAATGCGGCCTAGTCTCTCAAAAACAAGATTTGGTTCCTGTGCCCTAGAACAAAATTTTCTTCACGCAATCTTGCGCAGCTGGCCACTTCTACAGCCGTGGTTCACCAAAGGCCACAAGGGCTTTGATGAGGTAGGAGTTGGACCTCCTTCCTGCGCGCGTGTTGATCGCTCTGAGCAATCAGAGAAGATCAGGGGAGAACCAAAATAATCCCTGGAACACAGACAGCTGGAGCTAAATCTCGTCATTGTGGTGTAGCAATGAAAGGCTGGCTCGCAATGGTTCTGAGTCTACCACCTGCGCAGCAGGAGAGCTTGAGGCCTGCACTTCTGCTGGAAAGAATGGTTTGCACTTTGGTAGAATTTCACGCAAATTGATAACATGCTATAGTACTCAGCATGGTTATAAACTTTCAACTTCGTTTTTCTCGTTTTTTCATGCTTACGCTGTTTTTAGTACTTGTGCGCAAAAGTTACTGTGCATAATGTGACTCAATCTCGGTCAAATTTTGCATGCCCGTACACAGAAATGCGTAAACTGCAAGTATATAGGTTTTATTGCAATTTGCAGAAACCTTGGTGATGTGCAACTTGGGAAACCAATCATCATTGTCTCGATGACCAAAGTTAAGCTTATATTTTGAATAGTGAGGTTAAAATAAAACGTTTTTAAAGGTTATTCGCAGTTATTTCTTTGTAAAAAGCAGTATAGCCTATTTTATGACACTCCCCTATTGCTGGCATGGAGCTCAAACATAGCACAAGAAACCCTACTTTTCTCAATTTCAGGAAGCACAGAAAAATAACCATGTAAGTTAGTGAAAAGCTAAACTAATAGTCGAAAATAGGATAAAATGCTATACATTGTCTACAGTTTGTCTAATTACCTTTATTATTAATAAATATGTATCTCTGAGGTGCATCTCCCCTTAAAGGAAAAGCGCGAGGCCGTCTGTGCAGATAAAACTAACTGTACATGCTGTCATCTGAAGAAGCTCCAAGCTTTCTTTTTCCTGCGGTGTTCTCCTCTGTTATCTGACAATCAATAATTATTTAAATAACTTTCCAACGGATAACTTAGCAGCACAGTTGGAACACATACTGGTCTGAAGGTTAGCCGTTAAACACTTATTTAACTCACATTACTAATTAATCATATTTTAAAGGAATGCAGAATCATATATGGTGCTCGTTCAAGCGACTGTAACACCGCACCTTTAACCTGCTAACAACGTGCATAGTTTAATCCGTATACAATGCTGCGTTTCTTTTTTAAACGGATACATATTAGCTCAGACATCATGAATAAAAGAAACATCTAACTATCGTGAGCCCTCACGCAATAGCATCTGCTCGTTTTGCGGCATGCTTCTGTGAAGCACAACGGCTACCAGATTAGAAAGTTAGGTCAGTCTCTGCTAGCTGCATATGATGGAGACATACCTCCCCCCCCCCCCCGAAAAAAAAAGTACGACTCAGAACCAGAGTTAAAGTCTGGCATCGTAACCTGTGTGCTTCGCCTTCTGTTCCTGCATTTTTTTAGCGCTACAGTTTGCAAAACCTGCAAGGCTAACGCAGGGGGACTGAACATATGCGCTCTGCGTGCAGTGGTTGGTGGGCCTGATGCTACAACCAATGGCACTGATTCTGGGGGTGCCCTACAGCGAGTACGTGCTGGTGGCTGGGATCATCGGCATCAAGACCTATGTAGACGAAATGGTCGCCTTCATGGAACTGAGCAACTACGCCCAGGCGAGGCTCATATCGGTACGCTCTCTCGTGTCCAAAGCTAGAGAGGGGGAATTAAGGAACAGCTGATTATCCTGCCACCGTTCCTTGTCTTACCGAAATGTCTGTGAATAGTGCTATTCTGCGTACTGGTAGAAGCGTAGGTCGGCAAACTCACTTTTGAGTCGGCTCATGGACACTTGTATACCGACCAGTGAGTGAGTCTGAGCAAGCACGATTGGGTGGTGCATGTGATTACGAGTCTGAGTGAGCCCTTAAGTAGAATTTTCGGTGAGTCTAAGTCTGAGTGACGCTGGTTGAGTCAGGGCCAGGTAGAGCGGTCTTCGCAGTAGTTACCGCTTCTACGGAGGGCGGCGGCTGTTGTCGCCTCGAAATGAGCCCCTTTGTTCGCTCGTCACAGCCTATGTCGCCCCCGCGTCGTCGACTGGGCGCGCCCAGATGACAGGACAGCCCCAACCAGACGTACGCGCGTCAGGCGCGGAGGCTGCATCGCATGTTGACGCGCGGCGGCGTGGAGACCTTGCACTGCTATAGGTTTCTTGCGCCCGCACCGCAAGCTGCCGCTGGCGTCACCCGCCCGACGCGCCTCACGTGACGACGGCGAACCACGTGAATTCCGGAACGATTCTTCGCGCGGCGTGCAGGCCAGCCCGGGCAAGCTGCGTGCGTTGTGGTCGGAGTTCCGCTCGGGTTTTGGTATTCTATGATGGCAGCCGCAGCAGTCTTCAGTCGTAACGGGTGCGTTATTAACGAAACCTCCATCACCGAAGTTCGGGACCTGACATAGCGTGCAGAACGCGTAAGGCACAGAGCACGCGAGTGATGCTATGCCGACGCTGCTGCAGGTTTCACCGAGTTCACAATACTGACAGTTGAGCTGACTGAACCACTAGGAGTCCTGCAATATCATTTCTAAAATATAAAAACAAATTTTAAGTTAAAACTTATTGCGTGTTATTGCCACCTTTAACACACTGCTTAACGTGACCGTTAAGCGTAGGCTGGGCTGCCTTGAATCCCCGCGACGAAACGCGCGGCGACGAGCGCGCGGCAACTTCCTCCGCCGGACGCGACGCTATACGTCGAGTGAGCGCGGCGCGCGCGGACGCGTTCCAACGCGTACGTCTGGTAGGGGCGAATGCTCATCGCCCTATTGAGACGTAACGACGTGCTGACGTCTTCTGTGAATGTGGCTCCAAGCGGGAGGCTGTGTTGTTAGCACGTACAGTTGACCGATTCTTTAACAATACCGCGCGAGCGGTGACTGCATGGCCGGCCGGTAAGCGCCTCCCAACCGCGCGAAGCGACGAGATCAGCAAGAGCAACGCACGTGCACCAAGTTCGCTGGAAGCCGTTATCTCCGATAGGCCGGGGAGCTTGCACCAACCTAATTGAACCAGGGGATGTGTAGTGCTAGTATGGAAAGAGCCTAAGCCCACGAAACTTGCGCTTCCAGTGAACTTGGGGCGCATACGCTACTCTTGCTGATCTTGTCGCTTCGCGCTGTTAGAAGGCGCTGACCGGCCGGCCGGTCGAGGCTTTCGCAGTATTGTTAAAAAGAATCGATAGACCGTACAACTTGCAACGCGAAATCCTTCTAGCTGGAGTATAGCGACTCCACAAAAGATTTAAAACCAGCTCAGCAACAAATGTAACTATATGCATTTGCAGCCCATTTGTACAATAAAAAATATATTTAGGGAAACCATATTGACAAACTAAACAACAGTGTCTTACAAAAATCTGGGGTAATCTCCGGAATTTCTTTATCCGAGTTAGGGGGAAAGTGTCTTCGGAGGTTGTCAACACTGCCCTACGAGAGGAGAGTGCCCGCATCGAGGCACTCTAGTGGTGCTCGCATACCACTCGCATACTAAATATAGCGGACAGTCGATCTTATACTCCCGAAACACGCCGAGTCCCTAAACCACGGGCCAGTCAAGGTTACAGCTTTGGTGTCCCCGCTGCACATTTGGCGTGATGGAGGCGCCGTCAGAGCATACTGAATACTGACACGTTGTTTACACGTGGTACTTGCGCAAAATCTCGCTTTCCACCCGGCCTGGCAGATAATACATAAACTCGGAAGCTGTCCCGAGGCCTCCGTGTGCCGGTATAATTTTTATTTTCGCATGCTAAATTATCTCATAGGACCAAATCACTCAGTAAAGGTGAACTTCAGTAAAGGTGAAAAAAGCGCGCGCGAGAGAGAGGGAAGAGGTGCGTCCTTCTGTGTGGGACAGTGTGCTGTGAAGAATGTAGGAGCAGCTGAGGGGCCTCTGTCGCTGCGTGACGTCATAAGGAGCAGATTCCTCTGTCGTGAGAATACCGATTTACCGATTTAATAGTTTCGCTGTAAAAAACTGTTCGCGTTAAGTCCGTAAAAAAATAAAGAAGAGCTATGACAGCGACCTTATTAAATACCAGTTTCTTTTTTTAAGCTGCGCTGAAATTTTAAATAATTGTCTGTGGCAGACAACACAGTTCTTACCCTTGAACTAAATTACCCGATGAGGCGGTCATTACTTAATTCTACGAGAAATCAAAATGCTCAATGGAATAATTAACAGAATGCACAAGTTATCTTCTTTAAATTGAATAATTTACGGCAAATATTCCAATTTACGAGTTGTAGCCGGTGACTTCGCAAGGCGTGTCCATTTGGAACTAATTTTCACGACTGCGCCATTTTCGATATAATAATTTTCAAAGTGTCCGACGAAATGCAGTGGCGTTCCAGTTACTTTTTCTCTTCGATGCATAAAACACCGTGTTCGTAAAAAGTAAGTTGAACAACTGTGCATCTTCGTCGAAATCTGACGGCACATATCTCGAAGCCGGTGCCATCCTCAGAATTCTTTCCAAGTCGATACGCCTTGCAGATTCATTAGCTATACAATTCGTAGATTGAAATATGCGTCCTAAAGTGGTTATTAAAAATCATTTTGATTTCTCGTAGAAGTAATGGGCGCCTCATCGAGTAATTTAGTTCAAGCGTTAGGATTGTGCTATCTGCCAGAGGCAATTTTTAAATAAAAATGGCACAGCTACAAAAAAAAAAGGCACCCTATATATAGCGAAGGTAGCAGGCCAATGCGAAAAAAGTTCTTACGAACGAAAAACTGCGAGTTCGACCCCTGTGTTCAGGACATGTGCCAACGAGGGCGAGGAACGTTCGAGTGCACGAAAACCAAGCCGCTTCGTGCCCAAGACGGTCATCACCAGACGCTCTTGCGCGAATGACCATCATTCCGCGGTGACTGCAGCTGGAGCCCGACGCGGTCGCATGTCACTTCTCTTGACAGTCTCGGTCGCTGACCATGGTGACGTTCGCGCTGGCTGGATTCTCCAACCTGGGCTCCCTGGGCATCCAGCTGTCCGCCTGGTCCACCTGGGGACAGCGGCGCCTGGAGGACCTGTCGGCGATAGGGTTGCGGGCGGTGGCCGCCGGTGCCCTCTGCGACTTTATGACCGCCTGCGTGGCAGGTATCTGCACAATCTTCAGAGCTAACCTCGCTCCAGTCGATGTTGAGATAAAGAAACTAAGGCCTCTGATAAGGGCAGTCGCAGTCGAGAGATAGCAAAGTACAACGAAGTCAATGTTTATTCCGCGCGAGAAAAAAAAAAAAAAATTAGAGGACGCTTAAGCTTCGGCTTTAAGAGTATAGAACACGATAGCATTCAAAGATCCATGGCTGCTTCTCCCGGCCAACTGCAGCTAGAGTGTCTGCAGCTTATGTGGCCGCAATGTTTGCTGGGAAACGCTGGCAGCGAGCGCTATGCACGAAGGCGAGCTTTCCGGTATAAAAGCGGCCACTTGCGCAGGCCTACCCCGGAGGTATCCCCCCCCCCCCCCCCCCCCCATAGCCGCGCCAAAAGAAGTTGCACCATTTTCAGGTTTCTGTTATTGTTTCACACTTTTAATATTTCAGTCTCGGAATGTTTACCATAAAAGGCGTGCGCTGTCGGTGTTTTTGTTTCAGGACACCTGTTTGCGGCATGTCATTATCAAATTTGCGAGGAATAACTTTGTAAACATTCTAAGACAAGGTATGAGCAACTTTAGTAAGGAAACGATGTGGCAATATAGCCCGCATATACCGCATGTCATATGGCAAGGCGTGGCAAATACGTATACACCTAAATGCAGATGGAAATTTTCGCTCACGAACAATACCGCCGACATCGGATTTTCTGCGACACGTGATAGCTTAACGCTATCACGTTAAAACGGAATCCGCTTTGGCATTTTTCGTCGGGCCCGCGAACAAGCGCTTTGTGCTTAGACTGACCAGAAAATTGAAGTTTATGTATACCTGAAGGCAACAATAAATTAAAAAAAAAAGGTTAAAATTTAATTTTCTTAGCCATGTAAATTTGGTTCCTTACATCGCCTCGACTGTGGTTTATTCACAATGTTGTCACACACGAAGGAAGAAAATACTTATGCTGTTGCGCGCCCACTTCAACAACACAAACATCAGTCGAGGAGGAAGCGTGATCTTAGTCCTCCAAAAGGACGGTACGTCGGGCATGTTGGTATTCCATACTGAAATTACTGACAGCGCGAAACGGCACGAAATACACAAGAAAGATACACGAACAAGCGCTTGTGCGTGTATCTTTGTTGTGTACTTCGTGCCGTTTCGCGCTGTCAATAGTTTCAGTATTGATTCTCGTTGAGTTGTCGGTGCCTCTGCGTCCCTCACCTGCCGCATATTGTTTGATCGCAATCTGGAATCATCGAAGGATGGCTGTGTTCTACGATGCATTCTTGCTTATTTATATAAGATAATTTAATCCGGCCAGCATGCGTCCAAAGTAATTAGAATATCTATTTACGTCATTATATTAGAAGCGCAGCTATTGGTCACCTGTTTTGGAAATTTATGCTGACAGATGATTCGCGAGCCCTGTCCCAGGCGTCAAAAAGGAAAGAAAGAAAAGGAGAAAAACAAAGAAAAATAAACAGAAACAATAATGACGAATCGGAACATATCAAATTCATTCCTGGCAAAAAGCAAAGCTCCGACAGAGACGAAGCAAAATACCCGGCCGTCATGAATCAACAACAACGAGAATGTTCTAAGTTTCTACAGCCTGAGCTGCGGAACGGCGGAAGACCGTCGAAAGGAAAGAATCACACAGCAGTTATGCATACGCGGTAAACAACCGTTTCTGGCGGATCAACTTTACCCGTTACCACTCCACTCTCTGGGGAAACAACCGTTCGTGGCGTGAACCGTCCGCGACCCGCACGTTGCCTACTTCAGGAGACGCACGCACACGCGACACACTTCAAGCAATTCGCAATCAAGGCGAGGCCCTCGCCGCGGTGAGCGCAGTCAGACGGCATGCAAGCTCGCGCGGTCGGCCTGAGGTGCCCTTCCCGTCAGAAGCCTGTCGCGATAGCAGTGCGCGATACCCGAAGTCGAGCGGCTGTTTCGGACCCGTATACCGCGACATCCATCGGCGACAGCCGACTGGACGAAGTCCGGCTGAAGAACCAGAGCGCCCACGATCGCCGACGCACGAGCAGAGTCTTTCCAAGGGTCTGGCGGACACTCATTTTGACGACAGGACAGGAAGGAACAACAATGTCTTGTTTTCCTTCCTTCCCTGTTGTCAAAATAAGTGTCTGCTTAGTTTTGTAAAACGAAAGAAAAAAAAAACGGGACGGCACGTACTGGGTTGGCGCTTATCCTTTGACCACGCAGCGCTTCTGCGTATGCGCACATGTTGCTTGACGCGAGAACCATGCCCGGCATGTGCGTAATATGTTGTCAAGGGGGGCGGCTTTACGCGATAATGTCACCAAGTCATGTCATGTAATGTCAGTAATGTCACCATTTTGAAAAAGTCCCCGGGCCGAAGGAGCCAAGGCGTTCGCGTTTAGGTCCAACGTAAAGACGCGTGGAGAACTATCTAGCTTTTGCGCAATGCCGACAACCCTCTGCGACAACCTTTTCCACTATATCGTGAAGGATGGACATACGGACGACCGTAGGACATACGCGCCCTGCGTGATTTCGACTACCGATCTCTCGAGTTTACTGCCGTAGAGTGGATTCGCCGCCAAACGTGGCTCGGTGATCGCTAGCTTGGTTACCCGCAACAGGATAGTGGGAATACTCTGGCATGATGTGCACTTGCACCACGACGGCGTCTTTGGCTACTACAAAACGAAAGCGACCACGGGAGCTAGAGGCCTTGATTGCAGAAATTACAACCTTTGTCGAATGTTTTATCACTCCAAGATCCATGACAGATTAAAATTATGCGTGTCTCTGCTATCGCAAACACCAGAGGTCAGCGGAGCTGGAGGAAGGCCAGTAAAGTAGTGCCAAACCACACAAGACACAGGAGCGCCGGCGATGCGTCCCTACGGCGTCTACTACGTCGCCTGCGATTTGTGTGGCCAAAGCCATAGTAGACGCCGCGGTTGTCTCCACTCTGTACGGAGCGGTGGGCGAGGAGGACATCGAGGCACCCCAGCAGCCGCCGGAGAAGAACGCCCCTCCTCCCTCGCCTGCCCCTGCCTCGCGTGCCACAGGAGAGGGCACGCATCCGGGCCGCGTTCCTCGCTCGCGTGCGCGCCACTACTTCTCCCCCGCTAGGCTGCACCCATCCTCGCCGCGTCGCCATGCTACGCTACGCTATTCTTGTACTCTGCTTTCACTCTCTCTCAGCTCTCTCTCTCTCTCCCAGCTCAATGAAGCTGTGGACGTCAAGAGAAACACAGCGAGGTTCTACCATCATCATCATCATCATTATTATGATTATTATTATTATTATCATCATCAGCAGCAGCAGCAGCAGCCTGGTTACGCCCACTGCAGGGCAAAGGCCTCTCCCACACTTCTCCAACTACCCCGGTCATGTACTAATTGTGGCCATGCCGTCCCTGCAAACTTCTTAATCTCATCCGCCCACCTAACTTTCTGCCGCCCCCTGCTACGCTTCCTTTCCCTTGGAATCCAGCCCGTAACCCTTAATGACCATCGGTTGCCTTCCCTCCTCATTACATGTCCTGCCCATGCCCCATTTCTTTTTCTTGATTTCAACTAAGATGTCACTGACTCGCGTTTTTTTTTTCCTCACCCAATCTGCTCTTTTTATATCCCTTAACGTTACACCCATCATTCTTCTTTCCATAGCTCTTTGTGTCGTCCTCAATTTAAGTAGAACCCTTTTCGTTAGCTTCCAGGTTCCTGGAGGCTTACGAAAGGTTCTAACAGCTCCACTGTAAAAGAAATTATTTATTTTATTTATTTATTTATTTATTTATTTATTTATTTGATACCTGCTTCGCCTTTGCAGGCATTACCCCCAGCAGGGGGATACATTATATAAGCAACATAATTGAGACCAATAAAGAAACTAATTACACAAAGCGTGGTAAAAATCACCATTCGACACAATGGATACAATCATAGGCGGGTTTTACGTGCCAAAACCACGATCTCAATATGAGGCATACCGTGGCGGAGGCCCCCGATCACCCCTGATTAATATGGAACATCTGGTGCACCCATATCTAAATACACAAACGTTTTTGCATTTCCCCCCATCGAAGTGCGGCCATGGCGGCCATCAGACCAAGCTACGCCAACATAAAAAAGAAAAAAAGAAAAGGAAGAAACAAAGCAGTCTGGCATGGTGCGGTATCCTGTGTACTGGTGTAACATTCTCGTGCGTTCCCGGACAACCGCTTGTGTACACACTGAGTGTGCCTTTACCTCCCTCTCCTTCCTTTTCATCCTTTAAGCACCTGCCCCCGTGTAGGGTAGCGAACCGGACATGCGTCTGGTTGACATCCCTACCTTTCCTTCCTTCTTTTCATCCGTCTCTATATATAGCACGACCGAAATGGTATCGCAAACGCCACATGGCCACACAATTGGGTAGGCTTAATGAAGCCATCGTTGCCCAGCATATCTTACTTGGATCAAGGAACGTGACTGCTATCGCATATACATGGCTTTAGGCGGGTGACGCAGCTCATTACGACTGTGCCACGCAGCTCAAAAACCAATAATTAGCCACGTGTGCACTGCAGATATTCTTTTAAATATACTGTCTGACTGGTGAATCCAAACCATATACTGCACCTAACTGTTACAATAGTGTGAAATAAGGGCGAACGGCATATCTTGCGACAAGAACTGCTCGTAGACGTAGTGCTTGCATAGCGATGTCGAGCTGCACGTATATGTGCGGGATTTCATTGAAGTAACGCTGGAACTTACAAGCACGTGGTGGGGCAGGTAACTGGCTACTGCAGCCTGGCCGTGTCTATCCCTTACGATGGCGGGCGAAAACCAGCGTCGCGTGACTGCAGCACAGGGCTACCGGCTTTATGCAAGTCCCCTGTGGAGGAACGTGCATACATTAAATGTCGAACAGCCCTAGCGAGCGTGTTGCTTCCACGTGGCTTTATGCCCGTCTAGGTGCGAGGGCTCTATAGCCTGGGAACATTCATGACAAATAATACATCCTCGGCACGCCCTATAACATGCGTTCAAAAACCACAAGCATCCCACGCGGGCCGAAGGTTCTGCAATGTGAAATATAGTGCAGTCTCAGTTGTCGTTCTCTTGTAGCTCGCAGCGGTAAACCATGTCTCCATTTCAGTAATGGCCGGGATAAGTTCGTCAGGGCTTGTTCGGCTGGCTCTCGAGTTCGCTCTGTCCAGCCAGCTGCTGACGAAGGATTTCGGCGCAGTGATGTTCCATACAAAATAATTTTCTTGTTTCGAAATTTTCGTGTACAATTTGGACAAAAAAAAGCAGCACTTATTTATGGAGCGAGTGCGCACGACTCTATAGTAGAAGAGACGGTATAAACTACCCCTCTGCCTTTAGCGTGATTTTTTCTTCAGGTTACAACTTTGATTGGGAGAATAAAAGCGGCATATCGCATTGGATTAGCTGGAGTTGAATTATATAGCGCATTACCAATATAGTCATCTAGAGGTGACAGTCTG
This sequence comes from Dermacentor variabilis, assembly GCF_050947875.1. NCBI lineage: Eukaryota > Metazoa > Arthropoda > Arachnida > Ixodida > Ixodidae > Dermacentor > Dermacentor variabilis. The sequence goes on along the minus strand of NW_027460390.1, from coordinate 592,557 downwards.
CCCACAAGTAAGGCCCGCCTCCATTGAGTAATCCAGTTCAAGGATCCGAATTGTGTCATCTACTACAGGCGATTTTTAATAATTCTGCATAGAGTCTTAAAAAAAAGAATGAAAAAAAGCACTCGCTTTATTGTACTCTTGCGCCCCGCTGTATCCATTTTGTGACGCGCATCTCTGCGAAGAAATCGCCCACGATATATTGAAGTTTCACTCAGTAATAAAATGAAACGCTCGCATTAAATCCTGCGAAAAATTAATAGATATAAAAAAACATTCCGGCTTCATGATCAACCTTAAATTTGATCTCTCCAAGAATGCATTAGGCAAACTGTTGTGTTTATTACATTGTACTTTATTTTTCCAAAATGTTTCTGTATGTCGAATTGGTGTTATCTTTTGTATTTTCTTGTATTCTATAGTTCGTTAATATCTGTGCGCTGCCTGAGCGTTATATACTATATTGTTTTGTTCTTCTCCTTCATGCTGTACTTGCACGTATAGAGTGCGAAATAAATAAATAAATAAATAAATAAATAAATAAATAAATAAATACTTGTAGCGCTGTTTCTGACGCAGGTGCCTTGACCCCAACGAGCATTCCTTCCGAGACCACCATGTTCAACACCACGGAGTTCCTGGACAGTTAGCATATGACATGCATTGCGAACGTGTTCAACAGCACGTCTGCTACAGTATCACCCATACGGCTGCTTATCAACAGATTACTCTTCCTGCCTTTGTTGTTCTTTTTTGCACTTATACACTCTCAGTAAAGTTTATCTTCGACGCGATAGTTTTTTTTTTTTCTTACGTAAACTCTTCGATACCTTTAGTGGACGGTTTCAGCAACGCTGATGTCACGACCGCGCCTTATTGGACGCAGTGTTCTCTTTTGGCTTCTACAATGAACTGGATTTATTTTCTAACTTATTTTGCTGTTTTGCTGGTCAAATACGTCCTACTTAAATGTTTCTTCTTGTGTATTTGGCGTTGTTTCCGTACCGCACGTCTTTGTTTATTTTCCTTTATGTACTGACAGCGCTGGTGCAAGTTTTCGTGCGACTTATATACAGGGCAGTCTTTGTTTTCATTATACCTGAGCCCGTCACTTTCATGTACACTGAGCGCAAGAGGCACGCATACGGAGAAAGTGAAAACAGGGACACGGTGCTACTCAAAATTCCGGTTATTATGACTCGTGATCGACACATATATTATTAATCAACAACAGAGGAAAAAAATCCGCATTCGCAAAAAACAGTTCAGCCCAGCAACCCACGCGCCACAGGCCACTATTGAGACACCGTTTCTTTTATCTGACACGAAAACCAGCGGGCGACTGACTCATTTATGACTTCTATAATCTTAATCACTAAAGTTTTTTTTTAGATTTCGCTATAGCGAGCTGGTCAGCGTTTTCTGGCCCGCAACTGCATGTGACGAAATAGAGGCTTGCATGAACTTGTATACGGCACGCGATGACCAACCAAAGCAAGCTGACCTTATTTTTTTGGATTGCTTGTAGGAGCGATATCTCGAAGAAAGTAGACAAAACAAAAAAGATTTCGCTGAGACACTTAAGTCTGCTTGCATGTGGAAATGCGCAAAGATTATATTCGCTGCGGTGAAATGTAAGCTGCTAGCGCACGTGATGGAAGCGTCACTAACGAGTGTGCGTCAATCTCTCCACGGGCGCCAACGCACGCACTATACCCACCTTTTTTATTCAGCCAGAACCGTGGAGCCGCCGTGGCGTTAGGAGAGCGTGCGCGTCTCGCTTCCTGGGGCGCAGGGTTCGACTCCCGCCCAGGTCGATATGTACGAAGTTTTCTTTCCAAAGCGATTCATTTATTTTGCTTACGGGAAGCTTCGTGAGAAATTTTACGTCATTCCGAGCACTTCTTGTGACGTGATCTTACTCTTTGCGCCGTCGGCCAGTTTTGGTACCATCTCTCGGTCACACCGAAGGATTTTCGCACAATTGAGCACATAATGTTTTCGCGTTAAAAACAGAGAATCGTTCGACAGTCTTTTAGCACGAAATTTGGTTCACAGGTTCGGATCATGTGCTCTTTTCTGAACACCCTGTGTGACACCTCCGCTGTTGAAAGGATGTTCGCGCCTTTCGCCATGGCTGTGGGCAGCGCGAGGCGAACACTCCGACGCCTAGGTTATAAGCGAAAACGAAATCGCCCGTTGCTTTCCAACGAAATTTTCGACGTGAATTTACACGGAAACTACCAGACAGCAATGGGTGCCTTCGTTTCCGCATACCACACCACACATATTGGGCTCTCTGTCGTTGTTATTTATGGTATTTATTCAGCACCTGAAACAAAACAAGAGGAACCGTGTAGAAAAAAAAATGAACAAAACTTTTTGAATTGCCCCACATCATGTCACAAGCTGCAGGTTTCTATGTATCATAGCTTTTTTTTGTTTAATCAGGGAGGTTTCATGTATACACCCCGTATATATAGGTATATAAGAAGGAAGTAGTTCTTCGGATCCGGTGTTTAATAAATTGAAAAAGTGCAGGCGCACGTAGAAAAGCAAATCAAACATTTAGTGTTTGCTTTTCTACGTGCGTCTGTACTTCTTTCAACATATATGCAGGGTGTTTAACGTAACTTGTGCCAAGGATTTAAAAACAAGTGGTTAGCCGCAGCTGAATGAAGCCAACGGCATGTGGTTTGCCGTCATGTGGCGCTCCTTTTAATTATTTTTTTGTATTCCGCTAATTACTTAATTAACCAAGATGAATTATGCGAACTTCATATTATTAACTTTAGGGTCAAGTGCGTTTCGTTGTGTTGTAGAGGGGTTCAGAAACGACCGATTCAATTTTTGTGGCAAGGTACACCCTACGTGGCGATGTTTTTCGGCGTTTAAAGGAAGCCCGCGACATCTGAAATAAAACCACGTGACTGCGCTAGAGCGCTATCGTATTCGATCCAGCGCTCAAGACCATGCGTCGAGCCTATCGTTTACCAGGGACGACGGCGCTTCCTTTCCGTGTCCCACCACCAAAGGTGCTGACGCACTGTGAAGCCGATACCTGGAGCAGCGGCCGCTCACTTGGCCACGGTCCCCGCTAACGGTTCTTCCGCACGAACCGCGATTGAGAGAGCTGCAATGCGATAGCCCACGAGCACAGCCATGGTTTTATTTCATATTTCTCGGGCTTTCTTTACACCACACACACACACACACACACACACACACATATATATATATATATATATATATATATATATATATATATATATATATATATATATATATATATATATATATATATATATATATATATATATATATATATATATATAAAATGAAACGCGCTAGTTACGCTAGAAGCCGAGGATGAAGAAGTGTGCGTGGTAGCTGCTGCAGAAACGAACAGTAAACGGCCGTTCGCTTGGAATTGACTGCTTTTGCTTGCCTTTTCCTCTCGCGACATACTGGTGGAGGTGCGGGGTACGCATCCACCGTATGCCTACTGGTCCTGAACCAGAAGCTACCGACGCCAGTACCTCGGGGACGGCAGAAATCCATCGAAGCAGCCGTCGCCTCCAAGGTCTTCCACCGCAATACAGTCCCCGGGCAAGCTCCGTGAGGAAGATGTGACACAAACCACAAGCCAAACCAAGGGGATCCCAAATGCTGCTGTACCATGCATTGTGAACGCGCCTAGCATGCCTAAGCCGTTCCACTGCGACGCCTTTGAGGACGTTGAAGACTGGTTGGACCACACTCCCGGTCGCCGTAAGTTGAAGAACGTCTACTTTTCCCTTTTAGACGCGGCAACAGTATGGTACGAGAACCACGAAGCCTCATTTACAAGCTGGCAGGAGCTTTGCCGACTGCTTCGCGACACCTTCAGCACCCTTAAAAAGAAAGAAAGAGCCGAACAGGAACTCTCTTCCAGGTTCCAAATGCCGAACGAAACCATCGCCATGTTCGTCGAAGACATCACGCGATTGTTCCGTCGGGCCGACCCACTAATGCCAGAAGACAAGAAAGTGATCCTGTTAATGCGAGGCGTAAAAGAACAGCTTTTAACGGGTCTCGTGCGCAATCCTCCTACAACAGTGTCTCAGTTCATTCGTGAGGCAACAGTCATGGAACGTATGATTCGGCAGCGGCTCTCGCAGTATGAATGCCAGACCACCATGACTGCTGCATGCTCTCTCGTACCTGCAAATGATGACAGGGAGTCCCTTACCGAACTAATACGGCAAATTGTTCGAGAACTGCATAAGTCTTATGCATCGGCTCCGGAACCTCCGAGTGCCGGGGCTCTTAGGGACGTCATTCGGGAGGAAATCGGCAAAGTAGTTCATCCCTCGCCACCAACACGTACCGAGCCCCCCACGTCCTCGTACGCGGATGCTCCTCGGGTTTGCACGCCGTCGACGGGCCGTTTCTCGCAGCCGCCTGCTGGGATTTCTCGACGCTCCCCAAGTCCGATCCACCGCACGAATCCGCAAGCACCCTTTCATCCTGGTACGCCCAAATCTACAGCATGGCGCGCCCCCGACAACAGTCCGTTGTGCTATCACTGCGGGGAGGCTGGTCACATGTATGGCCAGTACCGACGGATTGGTCTGCGGGGATACCATCCGGACGCCCGTTGCCCGCGCTATGGCGAACGCTGTGAAGATTGGGGTCGGGCATGAAATAGATTGTAGCTGGCCCATGCCGTCGTCCAACTCATCCACGCTGAGGACGTTGTTGAAGGGAAGGACTTGTTCTCATCAAGAACGAGGAATATGGGATTTATTTACAGTATCTACGTGATAACGTTACAGTTCATCAGTCTAGCATGACTGAAAGGGAATGCACACTCAGCAGCCGCGCAACAGCTGCTTATAAACACTGTCCTCCCTAGATCCCTAGGTGAGGTAAAACAGCCGTTCAAACTTCGACCAATTCGGAGCGTCCAAAGTCATCGTAGCCAACCCGCCTTTGAGGGCGAAGGTTTACACACTCACTTCCGCACTGGTTTCACTGACCACACCGAGGTGAGAGGGTTTTCGCAGACACGGGTCTTGCCCTGAGCAGGCGCCTCTTGATCCCAGAGGCGTCTGTCCATTGACTGACGACTTCTAAGGCCCGTGAGACGGCGCCGCAAAACATCTTCCAGGAGTTCCCCCGCTCCAAACAAACCGTGACGGTGACGGCGAATCCACTAACAATACTTGGTCCGCCGACTGCGTCTAGACATGGTGGCGCCGACGAGATGTTGACGAGGCGCATTGTTGTTTTTACAAAGTGGGTCGTCGCAGCGGGTCGGGAGAGTTTGGAGGTCTCTTCTCCTCTAGATCGCCACCCCCGCAGATGCGGCGGGCTGGGAGAATTTTGTATGTCGGTACCTCTGCAGGCCGTTCGTAACAACGCCCGCACGAAATCGAGGAATACTTAGGAAGTAACCGGCTTCCTCCTGCCCGGCAGCGAAGACAGTCACGGTCGCCATCACCTCGTCGGTACGCGTCACCAAACCGCCCTCGACCCGCCTTTGATTCCGCTGGAGTCAACGGTGGAAGCCCGTGCCGGGGAAACTGAAAACGGTGACCTCCGGGGGTGAGGCCACTGCCATGCGAACCGTCAAATACCCTCCGCCAACGCCACCCCCCCTCGCGACGTACCGCTGACGCCTTCATTCAAAACTGCCAAAAGAACTTCCGCTGCTATTACTGCGTCCATTGACGGTCATCCGGTAACTTGTCGATACGGGAGCTGATTACTCGGTTATGAGTGCCTCACTGGCCACTGGGCTACGCAAGGTGCTGACAGCGTGGGACTGCCCACATCTGATTTCGGCTGGAGGACACCTCGTGTCAACCACCCATTGGGCGATGCACCGCCAGATTTGCATTTCTACTTCGACTTTCGTAGCGTTGTCCCTTGTGCTGCCCATGTGCTCTCGGCTGGTTATACTGGGCATGGGTTTTCTCCAGGAATATGGGGCGATCATTAACCTGCGCGACTTGTTCGTGACTTTTTCTTTGTTTCTTCGGAGTCGAGTGTGGAGGATGAACATCACCGAGCGGCTTTACGCGTGGTCGATGACAGCATGCCATTACACAAATATATATATATATATATATATATATATATATATATATATATCGCGGAAGAAAGTGCTTGGGAAAACGTCGCCGCGGTAGCTCAAGTGGTAAGAGCATCGCACGCGTAAAGGGAAGAGGTGGGTTCTTATCCCACCTGAGGCTAGTTCTTTTATCCACTTCCACTTATTTATCATTTCTTTAATTCAGCGAGTACAAGTAATTTGCCCTATGTTGTCTTTGGTGGCTTCTTATGATAAGATTACTAAAGATCGGGCCACTCGGTTTCCTTTCTTCTCGTTCATTATATTATAACGTAGTGTGACGGTAAAGAACAGAGCAGCGAAACTGTGAATGACGAAGCTAACTTTATATTGGGCGCACCTGTGCCCTCGAAAACAGGCTACACTCAAAGCACAACGATACAGCGGGGAACACAGTCGGCGATCGTCGAAAGCTGATCCGCCGGTCAAGTGCTTCGGCTTTTATACATGAGTCATCGCAGTTTCCAGAGTGATCTCTGGTGCCCGCGTGTCTTCCAGAAAGTACTGCACAATTCGCGTCGCTTGTACAATCAGATTACACAAACTTCGGTGACAGCAAACAACGGATAGAACCATCGATAACATTCGAGAAACTTGCGATACATGCAGGCGCGACCTGCGCTGAGCGATAACATTTGTTAGACGGTGAAACGCGGTCACCTTGCCAAGTACGCCATATATATATATATATATATATATATATATATATATATATATATATATATATATATATATATATATATAGAACGTCATATCTACTCCCTATAGAAATAGCTTACTTGAAAAAATTACGTGCCCGAAGTGGAATCCAGCCTTGGCGTCACAGCAGAGCAGCGCGATGCTCCAACCAATATTCCTTTCACCAACATTCCTTTCAAAAATCATCGCCGACAACCTGCAGTTCTGCTCAACCAGGCACCAGCTGACTACATGAGTGCGATCTTGTACGCGTTCCAAAATAGAACGGAGGCGGTTCGTTTCACCGAGCCAAATACGATTCGTCAATTTGAACCGTGCCGAACGCCATGACGTCAATTGTGACGTGATATCTGCTGTCAATCATTCCGTGTCGTCTGCTATCGGACGAACGGAACGGAACATACCACCTATTTCGTGACGTAAAGAACGAACCGCCTCCGTTCGATTTTGGAACGCGTGCAAGATCGCACCCCATCTTACCATCCACAAACTAATGGTCTCGCTGAGCGTCTGACAGACATGCTTGCCAGGACCAACTAGTTGTTGATGGCCACAGAATCGCATCGCACGACGAGATGACCGCCTTGTGTGTCCCATAGCGTATAGCATGGGTGCGCAGGTTCGCATGCGCGCGCGCCAGCTGCCTTTACACCAAGCACGCGGGAACGAAATGGGCAAATTCATAGCGTTTGGATAACCGCTTCACGAAAGCTTTGTTTCACACAGATTCCCTCTTTTTACCAATGTCTCTGAAGGTCACGATTACTGCACGAAAGGATGTACAGAAGAAACACTCTAGAGGGGCACATTGGAATGTAAATTAAACGTAGTTTTGACGCTATGCACAGCGCGGCCGACAAAGACGAAAAGAAGAAAGAACGACGGGCAGCGCTTGTCCTCGTCGTTCCTTGCTCGTCTTGGTCTGTCGGCCGCGATGTGCGCATTGCGATGGAAGAGCAACTATCCCAGTCTCACACCTTGCGGAGTTTTGACAGGGCCTACTTCGCAAAAAATTAAAATAGGCCGCGATCAGCACCCCCGTAGGAGCGTAATGTTGCGGACGCTTCAATGAACTCATTCTGAGAGGCTACAATGAACCTATGGCTGGCATCCAACAGACGTGCACAACAGCTTCGATTTTCATTAATTTATGGCTAGATTACCACACGAATGTACCTGGAATATTATGAGGAGGGAACGTAAGTAATGACAGGAAAGGAAAAATAATTGTGCAGAAGCCATCAATGATGAATGTAAATGTATGCAAATAGTCCGAACGAACGAAAGAAGGAACGAATGAAAGAGCAAACGAACGAGAAAACAAACGAACGAACGAAAGAAAGAAAAAATCTCAGTGCCCTTCCACTCTGTGAAGAAGAATGACCAGCGAAGCTGTGTAATGGCGAACTGCACCTCCGCCGCGGGTCGGCCGGGTATTGCACCATCTTCGGGATCGGCACACGCATGGGGAGTGCTTAAAGCCTACTTCACCTCCACCGCGGGTCGGCCCGACATTGCCCTTTCTTCGGGACCGGCCCGGGACCGGCCCGTGCTTAATGCCTGCTTCACTTCCGCCGCGGGTCGGCCCGGCATTGCACTATCTCCAAGATCGGCCCACGTATATGGGGAGTTTTTTGCTTACCACAACGGCACGAAAATTTCCTAGGACAGCAGAGATATCCAGCTTCGCTGTAAAAACGAAAAGAACGAGCGAAAGCACCAACGTACTGATGAAGGAACGAACAAACGAAATAACGAACTAATAAATGAACGAACGTTTTCCTAGCCGCGACCATCAACCAGCCTCCGGGATGGTGGATAATACGGCCACAAAGTTCGCCCCGACGGTCCTACTCCTCGTCATTCCTGAGTATCTCCGGTCAGATGTTCGCCAGGAACTTCACGACTTATCAACCGCCGGCCACCTCGGCGTCTCCCGCACTGACAACCGGGTTCACCGACGCTTCTTCTGGCCAGGTCTTGCCCGCTCCTTCCGGAAACACATTGCGGCGTGTGAAAAATGCCATCGACGCTTCCTGCTGGGTGCCTTCAACCGCTCGACGTCCCTTCGGAGCCATTCTTTCGCGTTGGCTTGGACTTACTTGGCCCTTTCCCTCTATCCACGTCTGGCAACAAGTGGGTCGTTGTGGCGACCGATTACGCCACGAGCTACGCAATCACCAGAGTGTTTCCAACAAGCTGCGCCACAGGTGTCGCCGACTTTCTTTTACGTTATGTCGTTTCCAAACATGTCGCTCCACACCAACTGCTCACTGACCGTGGCCGGACATTCCTTTCAAAAGTAATCGCCGACAACCTGCAGTTATGCTCAACCAGGAACCAGCTGACTACATCTTACCATCCACAAACTAATGGTCTCGCTGAGCGTCTGAATCGAACCCTGACAGACATGCTTGCAAAGTATGTCTCGTCCGACCATACTGATTGGGACCTTGCTCTAGCCTATGTCACGTTTGCCTATAATTCTTCGCGCCACAACACTGCCAGTTATTCCCCGTTCTTACTGTTGTTCGGCCGAGAACCAACACTGGCACTGGACAAATCCCTTCCAACCGCCGCAGCCGAAACTAGCGAATATGCCCTTCACCAGGGCAGCCCAAGCACGCCAATTTGCCCACGCTCGCTTCCCGACCTCCCAAGAGAACCAACGACGTTTGTGCCATGGACGACACAGAGACGTGCACTTTTCGCCTGTGTCTCTGGTGCTGCGGTGCTCCCCGACCCGTCACGTTCGGCTGTCCGAAAAACTCGTCTCGATACACAGGCCCATACCGAGTGCTGCGTGCCGTGACCCCATTTACGTCTGAAATTGCCCCAGTCAATGGCAGTGCCAAATCTGCCTCGCATGCATTCTACTGGCGTTGTGCATGTTGCACGCCTCAAGCCTTATTACTTCCCTGTTGATGCCGATATCTAGAGGCACCGCGACGGTGCTTCTGCCGCCGGGGATAAAGCTACGTAGTACAGTCGAGCGCGATTTGAAGGTTATCCCACTATGGTTATCGTGCGAGCGTCGACCGGGAACATGAACAGCGCCATGGCCCAGAATTCCCTGCCGAGGCGAGGGAGGTATCAGGCCAGCTTCCCTCAGTCTTTTTGCTGTTCCTTCAGCAGCCGTCACTCCCTGCTGGGCTATCAGTTTCTTTTCTTTTTTCTGCGAACAGGCAGTGATCGCAGTGCGCATGACGTATTCTTCGGTATTATCTGAAATTGGACGCTACGAAGCTGTATCTAGCCTATGTAACGTCATTGCTGCTGAGCCAGGAAGAATGGGTGACCAAGAACATTAGCTTAAGCCCGCGATACGTCCGTTATGTGCGGCGTCCCTCCATTTTTTTTTATTTTATTTTCGAAGGCTCCAACCAAGGAAAACGACGAAGGACGCGGAAAGTAAAAACGCCAGTTTGGATAAAATGCTCGATATCTCTATTATTTTTCCTAGCTTTCGCGCCGCCAATTGTACTATGACGAAATATTTTAGCCAGGTATATCCTAAACATTTTAAAAAATATGTTTTATGTGCGGTTGTCGAGAACTGTCCGATTGTCCCGGCGCATCACGATTTTCTTGTCTTTCTGACTGCAGCACGATTCATCTTATTATCACTGTTGCAAGGAGCGACCAGAGGATGAGAGCCCCCGTTCGTTAAAAACGACAAACGGCAATCGTGGGAATGAACCTTGCGGTTGATATTCTCAGTTTCAACTTTTCCTGCAGCTGCTGTAACACATGTCTGCGGAAGGTGTGTGCGTGCGTGCGTGCGTGCGTGCGCGTGTGTGTGTGTGTGTGTGTGTGTGTGTGTGCGCGCGTGTGCGTGCGCGTGTGCGTGTGTGTGTGTGTGTGTGTGTGTGTGTGTGTGTGTGTGTGTGTGTGTGTGTGTGTGTGTGTGTGTGTGATAGATGTGGAATTGAACTATTTAAGGCCCAGGGGATGACTATGTGAGGGCGTTCACTGTAGTTACTGAAGAAGTCTTTCCGTAAGGTCAAAAAACCAGTTAAGGACGCAGTACAATAATTTGAATAAGTGCACTAAATATGGATAGATTTTATGCATAAATAAGAAAAATAGACCTAATTATGATGTCCTCTTCAAAGCTCTGTAGTTACACACGTGCGAAGCAGGGGGAAATCATCACCGATGAAAGGATCCACATGTGCAAGCTGGTCCCCGAGGCCGAGATCAGACAATGCGGTCGGTATTAGAATTTTTCTGCCGCCAAGCCGGAGCAGCGGGTCACAAATTATAAACAAAAGAGGAACGACAGAGTCACTAAGGCGTTTGAATTTCGATAAACGCCAACCTTTTCGATATCTGTTCAGGCTGCTATGGTCTCTACATGGTGCTGCGAATTTCAGTGATGGTTGTGTAAAGAATTACTTCATTTTCGACGTCAGTGGCATGGCACAGGGAGAGGGCTAAGCAACGAACTACCTCTGAAAATGGTCGTGTCATCGATGCTTACTCATTAGTGTTCATTAGGCGCAAATTCATTTCAATCCTTCTTTACTTGCTTCCAAAAGAGACTAATGCTTCGTATGCATTATCTCAGGCTTAACTCTTTGACCTCGGTCCTAATACTTCGACGCGGTGCCCATTCTTTCTTTCACGTCCTTTACCCTTTTCGGGATAGAAGCGAACAGAGATTCTGCCAGTTCTGGGTCCTGTCGGAGTACATTCCACTCCCTCTCAACGGCTGCCCACAGAGTGTCTGCGTCAGTGTTCGTCAAGGTGGGGCGAGCCAACCGTGCCTTCATTAAGCCCCAAACATTTTCGATTATGTTCAGGTCGGGGCTCTTTGGCGGCCAGAGGAGCTGCGCAATTACAGACCTGTTCAGATTTTCCTGCACTGAGGATGCAGTGTGAACAGGGCAGCCGTCGTGTTGGAAATAAAAACACCCGTCAGGGAAAGGTCCATTCACGGCAAAAGGAAGGAAAACAGTGTCGACGATCTCGTTGTAGACTTCGGCCGTGAGCCTCGCTTGGATGCGGAAGAGCGGACCCAGACCGGCGTAGGTTATTGCACCCCAGACGTTCACCGAGACACGTCCGCTTGCTGCGACATCGCGGAAGTTTTCATCGTCATAGCGGCAATAAAATTGATGCATCGAATTTAATAAACAACACACTCACAGGGCAGTTACCACTATATATAATGAGAAACTGAGCGAAAGCTGCTAAAGTATTTGCAGCTCGTGGTATACTGAGGTGAAGAATTTCAGAGCGACGTGCATGTTTTCTAGCTAGAGACCACAGATTTTAGGTTTGCACACATACTCGCCCTTCGACTGAAACTCCGCTATGGTACGCCGGTCCTAAAGCCACGCTTGGTGCATGCTTGTGCGGTTACTCCATCTTTGTTTGCTTCAAAAAACTTCATGTCCCTGTCTTTCACTCTGGTAAATTCTAAAACGACACCGTGCCAACTTTCCAAAATCTCCCTTATTCTGCAACAAACACGAGTTAAGGAGATTTCAGTCGAAATCAAGAATAAATGGGCATGAGCAAGGCAGTTAATGAGAAGGCAAGACAACCAATGGGCATTAAGGGATGGGTAACGGGCTGGATCTTAAGAGAAGGAAAGCGTAGCAGGGGGCAGCAGAAAGTTAGGTGGAAAGTTAGGTGTGAAATGATATGCAAGAAACGTAAATCTCCCCGGCAGCCATCGACTCTCCAAACACGGAGTCGCTGGTTCCAGCAGGTAGTGAATGTCGATTCGTCACTAAACATGACGTGTTGCCAGTCCTCAGCGCTCCATGTTTCGTGCCGATGCGCAAATTCCAGACGCTTCCCGCGATGTTCGCTGGTCAAAAGTGGCTTTCTCGCAGCCACGCGGCTTTTAAGACCCGCAGCGTTAAGTCTCTTTCGGATGGACGAAAGGCTTGGGCCAAGGCCAAGTTCTTCTTCGATTTTCTTCGCTGTCATGAATGGATTGTTGACGTCGGCAGCTATTATCAGAGCGTCTTCCTCCTCAGTTGTTCCTCTAGGCCTCCTTCGATGCGGGGCATCTTCCAAGCGGTTCTCCCGGTGAAACGCTCGAAGAATGCGGTTTACTGTCTTCTGAGGACAGTTCACCAGCCGGGATATCTCTCACTGGAACATAAACTTTCCCAATGAAACAATTTCTTGGCGCTCCTCTGCCGTAAGTCGTCGTGGCATTTTTCTTGCGACAAGTGGTCTGGGATCGCATCGATCATTGCAGCAGTTATAGACCATTATGAAAAAATGTTTTGCGGAAATTTATTGGTGAACAAAGGCAATATGACGAGGCGATGCTGCATTGATATATTTTTTCCAACTTCAAAGTCGTTAAAATCAAGAAGTGCCAAGCACTGGCCTTACCAGACCTTTCCCACCAATTTTGTCATCGCCCGCGAAGATACGAAGTAACCAAGTCCACACTTTATCGCAACAAATGGAAAGCTCAGAATAGAGAGAAAGGGCGGTGAGTTTGTCGCGGGAGTGATGGTTGTTGTATGGAAAAGCGAACGAGGGAGAGAAGAATGCGAAATCATGATTTTTCCCTTTTCCAAAACCGGCCGCCAGGTGCCTGGAATGCTAGGCTGGTCGACGCTCGCGCGATAATCTTCAAATCGCGCTCGACTGTACATGCATGTTGCGTGCGTCTTTTGGACAATGCGCGCGGGCGCCCCGATGAAAGCGGTGCTCCTGAGTCTCGAGCTGTCGGCTGAAGTGGCCAGCACTGCCGTTATTTTTGTAAATATACATTGTAAATAGCCTTCATTGCTTCATCCCTCGTTCGCGTAAAAATACTGTTTGCTCCGTCCCTTCACTGGGGATTGGGGTGGGGACGTGTAAAAATAAGAGAGTATATAGAGAGGATTTGTCACCCTATTTCATCATTTTCAACCCTACTTCTGTATGCATTGAAAAAGAAACAGTAACGTTAGTATCACTATAAACGCATGATCACAGGCGGCCACGATGACAGCATGCTATCACAGCACACGTACGCTTCGTTAAAGCTAGCGTGATTGCACTGCTGCACGTTTGCAGTGTGGAAAAACTGCATGTAACTAGCGCGAATAAATTTAGGTTTCGATTGCCAGTCGGACCATAAATGAAACATGCGGAGGGATACGCCGGCCCTCATCAAGTGACGAAAAAACACGAAGAATTGAAAAAAAAAGGGTGGGGGGGGGGGTTGAGGGAGATCAAAGTTTGAGATAACTTTTCTGATAACTCTGTGATAAGTTTAGATAACTTCTTTTCTTTTTGTCACACATACGCTGTAAATACAAGAATAGATTGGAATCGGTGACGTGACACTGACATATTGGCGGCGCGCTTGAGCCAGAAATTTAGAAAGGGAAAGTTTGGCCCCATTTGTTTTCTCAGCTATCGAAAATTGAAAAGCAACTGAAAATAAATTTCGGTCAAGAACCCCAAGTGGTCGAAATTAATCTGCAGCCTCACAATACGGCGTCCATCATCGACTTCAAAATGTTGTGCGACAACTCCCGCGCGCGCCCAGTTTTCCGACGACATTGTCTACGTTGTTGCTATCACCCTCTTTACCCATTATCTCGAGCGCTCACTTTTGGTTTAAAGCACAGAATTAGTTATCTGTGGCTCACCAGTACCATCACACAAACATTCATTTGGCACGGCTCAAGCAATGTAATGCGCATTTGGGATCATTTTGTGAAGTCTATTTACCTCACTGTATATGCAAGATAAGGGCGCATCCAGCGCTCGTTCTGCTCGGACGTGTTTTTCCGTAGCTCCGGATTTTCGCCCCGTTTGCTGGTTTTTCTCCGCTAGTGGAACCCTGTTGTTTATGGACCGCTTTGCCGGTTTATATTAATCCCTACTGGCGCCTATTTACAAGGTCCCTCGGCATCTACACCCTCCTGCTGCGCCGTCCAGCCCGAGTTTTGTGCGGCTTCGCGAGTGCGAGTGCCCCCGCGGCACTCGCCGCGTCGGCACAGAGCATCCAAGCTGCTGTCCGCTGCGTCGAAGGAGCAGAACATTACCGATGCAACTGCCATCCAAGTCATGAACTTCTCCTTCGCGGGGACAAGTGCAACGTGCGAAGGCGGTACCCTGAGAATGGATACCACTAGCATGGAGCACAACAGCCCTGCTGTCACGGCGCACACCTCGGCCAGAGAACGACGGAAGCTACTGGCCTTCCATCGGATGAAAATGTAGCTTCATGCAGCGCCAAAAAGACCTCGCTCATCACAAGGCCTGCCTTCACGACCGACACATACGTCTCCGGTGTCGCCAACGACATCGTGGTAAAAAGTGGTTATCAAGCGTCGTGATATGACATATCCACTCTGCCCAACCGTATCATTCAAGCAGTCCTGGACGCCTGCCTCGAGACTTACAGATCCCCCCCCCCCCCAAGGTTTCGCTCTACCCACAAACCTACCAATATAGTCTCAGTATGGGTGTCTGCTATGACACTAGTTTATAAGCTCGAAGAACTGCAGCAGATACAAGTCTTAGAAGAATGTGTCCTTCCAGTTCAGGTGTAGCTCGCCAGTGGTAATGATTTAAGGCGCTACGTAGTTAATGGCGTTGACCATGACGAAGAACCCGAAAGGCTCCTGGGAACTATCGTGTCCCACAAACAAGGTCGTGGCTGCTCGCTACCTAGGCAGCGGTCGTACGTGCCTAATCACGCTTCAAGGTCCTTATTCCCCACCTGAACGTGTCCCGTATTACGGCTGCGTACAGCGCCCGCGTCCGTTCAAGCCTTCCGTCGTGTACTGCTACTCTTGCTTTGGACAGGGACGCATGAAGTCATCCTGCCCCTACCTACCCAAGGACGACCCCATGGCGCCTGAACCATCAGCATCGTTTAGATGCGGCCTATGCCAAACAAACGATCATGACATCACTTCCACGACGTGCCTTACGAAGTTGAAGGCCACTAAGAAAGCTCGACAACGCCGTTCTCGACAGCCAGCAAGGACCCCTCGAAATCCATCAATGAAACGAGTCTCCGTGTACAACCGTTACGCCGTTCTGGCCTCGCTGAAAGAGGACGCTAGCCAGGTGACAATAGCAAGTACAGCGACAAGTGATGCTGCCACTCCTACATTTAGCGCAGCTGTTAGGTCAGCAACTTCAGGACCACAACGGGCATCAAAATCGATAGAAGACACGCCGCTTCCCTTGGCAAACGAAGAGTTCGAGATCGACGCTCGCCTGGCCACCCTTGAAAATGAAATCCAACGTGTCAAAGAACGCCGTACAGTGCTCCGGCGTCGTCATGACAGAGCGCGGTCGTCGCATTCGTCGTCGACGTCTAATCCTGCTCATATGGCTAACCCGGAATCTATGTCGAAACCTCTATCACCCCAAGAACTCTTGCGCTTCGTCGCGCAGCAGCTCCTGCATCTCACCTCGGTTCTACTGGCCAATCTTAACCTGTGATGGCTGCTACGTCTTCAAGTGTACCAGAAGGCAGTTTACAGTGGTACTGCCGCGGCATCGCTGGGAAGGTCGGAGAGCTGCGCCAGCGTCTAAGATATGGGAAGCTGCGTGTTTGGGCTCTACTGCTTCAAGAATCCAACGGCCTGCCACCCATTTCAGGATTTGTGGCATACTCATCTGTCAATGGATATTCGTAGAGCGTATGACCATGTGAGTCTCGAAGTAATTGTTAGAATTCTCCATTGGCTTCAGTTCCCTAGCCATGTCTGCACGTTCGTCGAAGCCTTCCTGCGCGCTCGCAACTTCTCCATTCACCTGGCTGGCCAACCAGCAGGTCAGTTCGTCGCACATCGGGGTGTCCCACAAGGATCTGTGCTCGCACCAGTCCTTTTCAACATTGCCCTCCTTCCACTAGCTTGGAAGCTAGCGACGATACATAACGCACAGTACATAATGTGTGCAGATATGACATCACTGTTTGGTCAGTTCATCCTGAAATCTGCCACCAAGAACAAGCGCTCCAAGAGGCCCTAAACGTGACGCACAACTGGTGTGCTCAGATAGGGCTTGAAATTTCCAAGGACAAGACGACGTACATGTCAGTAGCGAACAAGTATGGGCGCTGTCGACTGGCACTCCGGCCTCTTCAGTTAACTCTGGATCAGCAACCACCACACGAGGCTTCAACTCTTCGTGTACTCGGCCTTGAAATGGATTCCTCCGGATCTGGGGGACGATGGGTCAAGAATGCAAAGCAACAGGCCGCAGACGCGATGCAGTTGATATGTCGCATTGCGAAGAAATCTGGTGGGGCGAGCGCCAACATGGCTCGCCTTCTTGTCCGTTCTGAATTGCAACCACGACTCGTCTACAGAGACCAGTTTCATCATCTCACGAAGGCAGAATGGGCTCGCCTTGAGGCCATTAATCACGAAGCCATGCGTGCCATAACGGACTAGCACGTCTCACTCAATTGCCAACCCTACAGGTCGAGTCCCAACTCAACACTATCGACGAACTCGTGCACCAACGTCGATGCGTATGCGCTCTAAAGCCATCAAATTTCTGCTCGGCTGCTTCACTGGCCCGGTACATGGGACACGAAATAGACAATCCACCTTCGTGGAATAGGGTACAATTGGTCGTCTTGCCTCATGGTCGTCTGTATAGCCCGGTTCCTCGCCAGGCGAATGCCCAAGTTTCCCGCCTTCGTCGCGCCGATGATAAGCAAGACGATGCGACTCTTGTAGCATACACTGAGGCCAGTGTTAAGGAACCATGATTCACACAGCTCTCATGTGTCCATTGATACCAGAGGAAGGCCAGGCATGCTCGTATGTTGCCGATCCTGCACCCCTGGCTTATCTTGCCGCCATACGAGACGGCTTGGCCGCGTTGCTCCCTCCTACTGTTCAATCTGCTCAATACTCTCAGCTCATCATTCGCACGGACTCGACTCAAGCCATCCACGACATACGTAGGGTATCTATCATGATCATTACCATGATCATTACGGAGCATCGTGCCCATTTTATGACACAAAAATCCAAAGTGTGACAGAGACACACCTACTATGGACGTGCCCAGGACTTCATCTAAGCCCTCTCCACCACCTCAGGGCAACAGGCATCCGGCCTGGCCGTCCACCCGACCTTGAACATTGGGTTCATGGACCACACCATCGTTCACTGCTAGATTTTTTGCATGAGTCGAATCTGCTCGTGTACTTTTAACAGCTTTTGTATTATGCGTAAAGGCAAGCTTTCGAATGAAAAGAAAAATATGCACGATGCAGGCGCCTGGGTCGGTTCGCAAGTTCCAGTTTTACGTGACGCGTTGCTTGTCATGGCTAAAACATTCTTGATGTGGTCTGCATCTTTCGTCTGTGTCTGTGCATCAAGTGTGTGATGCAGTATTTCTTTCTGTGCAATTTACAATGTAATCAAGAAAAACTAAACTTTTTTTTATGGAACCACTGATTCCTATTGTGTGCAGCTGTGTTATATACATTTGTGTTTCATGCATTCCATTCCCTTCTGTAATGATTTCTGACGCTGAAGGTATTTAAACAAATAAATAAATAAATAAATAAATAAATAAATAAATAAATAAATAAACAAACTGAGAAAAGCTATTCAAAAACGGCAGAAGATTGAAATACAGCTCTGATCGCAATATTTTTCGATTCTACATGATCTAGGTCAGTCTTGCTTAGGTTCTTTTTGAAGCTTGGCGGTCTTTTCAGTAAAAAAGGTTGCGATCCGCGAGTTTATTATGTCGGTATGTACGCCATGCTTAAAAATGAAATATTAAAGCTTTTGCGCTCCACTATGGACAATGTAGTTGAACATTTTACTAACCAAAGAAAGACGAGAATCGAAAGCAATGCTATCGTAATCGAAACCAAAACAGAGCTGAACCACGCGTCCAAGATCTCGGAAGACAAAATTAGCGGTCTGAACAGCCGTTCGGGGCGCTGGCGGCAGTTCAATGGCTCGACCACAGGGCCCTATGGGAGTGTCCGCTCTTTACCGATATGTTTCTCGATATGTTTACCGATATGACAGAAAGCCGCTGATCAGTCCGATAACTACGTCTATCTTCGCTTCTCCTTAAAGGATACGAAATATTTTTTCGCAGGAGGTTCTTGACGCGACGCAATTCAATAGTGATAGAACTTTATGATTAGCTAGACATGCGTATCAGGGCCCCCTTAAAAATAGAATCCGTGAATCGGTCCGCCGCACTTCCCTCTTATTGGGATCTTATACCGATTGGCGCTGTGTACGAGTCTCGATTAAACGCATAGCCACTTCAGCAGCAAGGGCGCAGTATGCCGAAACTTCATTTAACCCCGCCCTATTACGTCACAGAGGGGATGCACTTCGCGGTGCCGCGTGCATATTCAGGTAAATTGAACGAATAATTGGACCCCATTTAATTCCATCTACATGACCATTTTGAAATGAAGAAACACGAAACTATACTTTTATGACGATTCCCTTCAACTTTTCCAATATAAACACGTGCCGTGAAGTTTGTAACTACGAAGTTAATTACAGCAAATAATTTAATTAGTGAATGTATTACTTTGGCTCTTCTCGTAAATGACGTCCGCTTGGGCAGATGGAAGGAAGGGAATCGACTTTATTCGAGGTCCTGCAGGCCACGAGAGCTTTGGGCTCTCATGGAGTGGGCGTCTCCCACGACGGAACCGGGAGGTTGAGTTTCCTGGCGGCGTCGTGGAACTGCTGGACGGCCCAGAGTTGGGGAGCGAGTTCTTCGCTCCGGATTGCTTCTTCAAACTTGCGCTTGTCCTGTTCGTAGTTTATGTGAGCTTGCGAGCACGGCCGATAATCTATTTGTAGTGACGTAATTTAATGTTATAGGCTATAAAAAACAGTATTAGAAGTGAAAAAGGACAGACACTGTATTTTGTAATGGACCGAGACTATACTGCTCCAGTAAGGAAACGGCGTCAAGCAGCACATAACAATCCTGCAGCACTTTCTGACCATCCAAGGCTACACAATCTTTCCAGGGTTTTGCAAGTTACATACTACACAATCCAAAACATATAGTAAAAAGACAACAGACTTCAGCGATTCCTTCTGCTGATGCCATATAATGCGACAGAAGCATTCTTTTATACAGTGAATTCTGACTTGTGTGCTTTTTCCTCGTATAACTGCGCTCACCCCCTACGGGGGAAGATGCCAGCAGTTATAAAAATGTTGGTTGGGCATTCACTCGAACTCATTTTTGCTCTGTATATTTCCTTCTCATTACCAGTACCCTGTGAGTAATTGACCTAGATAAACATACTCCTGCACAGACTCTAGAGGCTGACTGGCGATTTTGAATTCTTGTTGTCTCGCCATGCTATTGAACGTTATCTTTGTCTTCTGCACATTAATCTTCAACCCCACTCTTGCACTTTTTCGGTAGAGGTCCTCGATCATTTGTTGTAATTCATCCCCAGTGTTGCTGAACAGAACAATTTTATCTGCAAACCGAAGGTTGTTGACATATTCGCCATTGATTCTCACTCCCATGCCTTCCCAATCTGATGGCTTGAATGCGTCTACCCTTGCAGTGAATAGCGTTAGAGAGATTGTGTCTTCTTGCCTGTAACATTCCTTGATAGGTAACTTTCTACTTTCCTTATGGAGAACCAACATAGCTGCGGAATCTTTGTAGATATTTCCCAAGATATTCATGTATGCCTCCTGTAGTCCTTGATTACGCAATGCCCCTTTGATTGCTTACATCTATACTGAATCAAATTCATTTTCATAATCTAAGAAAGCCATATAGGGAGGTTGATTGTACTCCGCAGATAGAACATCCCCTTTTGAAGCCAGCCTGTTCTCTTAGTTCACTGAAGCCAAGTGTTGCCCTGATTATATTGGAAATTATCTTGCTCAATACTTCATACAATACTGAAACCAAGCTAATGGGCCTACAATTCTTCAGTTCTTTAACGTCTTTCTTCTCATGGATTAGTATAATGTTGACATTATTCCAGCTCTCTGGTACACTTGAAGTCGTGAGGCATTTCGTATGAAGGGTCACAAACCATTTCAAGCCTATCTCCTCTATCTTTGATTAAATCTACTGTCATTCCATCGACTTCTGGCGCTTTTTCTCGGGTCATGCCATTGCAAGTCCCTTCTAATTTCATCGCTAGTTATAGAAGGAGCATCTGTATAATGTTATTCACAACGTTGAATGAAGGTAGCATGGCTGCTCTGGGTGCTGTACAGGTCAGTATAGAATATTCTGCTGTTTTCACTACGTCATCGAAATTGCTGGTGACATTATATTGCTTGTCTGTCAGTGCATACATCTTGCCTTGCCCTACGCCACGTTTTCTTCTCACTGATTTCATGCTGCGGCCATTTTACTGCTTCCTCAATCTTTCCCACGTTTTAATTTCGAATGTCCCTTACTTTCTTCTTTTTGATCAGTTTTGACAGTTCAGCGAATTCTATCTGATCCCTTGAGGAGGACACTTTCATGCTTTGTCGTTTCATTATTCTGTCCTTTGTTGCACGGGCGAGCTTACCTAGGGGTTGCCTTGGTGCTTGATCTCCCACTTCACGTGATGCTTCTGAAGTCAGCCTAGTTACGGCTTCATTCGTTACCTCTATGTTATCTTCATCTTCCTGATGTGCGTATTTCTTTGCGGGCACCAGATTGAATTCGTCTGTTTTTACCCTTACTGTGTCTAGGTTTATAGGGTTATATTTACAATAATAATTTCTTGTGATATTAGGGAAAGAAAGATGTTATCTGGATAAATAAATTGTACCTCCTTTGTCAAACGCAACTGTCTTCCTGTATGTTGTAGTAATGCACGTTGTGGAATTAGAAATACAGAAAGACTAGCTCAAATCTCGTGGTTGGCACTGTGCCATTTCGCTCGTGGTATTTCTTGTAATAGCGTTTGGCCTCAGAATGAATAATCCACAGCCGAAATAATTAAACGTGGTTGAAAATCGAGAAGCCTATGGCACAGCATCTGCCTCTTTAGATACGGCTTAAACACTAATTTACACTCGGAGTTATAGCACTTGAAAACCACAAGCAGAAATATAGCATAAAAGGTCTAAACTTGTTTAGCTCTGCATGACACGTCTGTGTCACGTCTTGTTTATTAATAAAGCTAGCACAGATTTAATTCGGCATTGTATGCCATGTTGCAATCCTGCTAGGACAACATACTCCGCACGTGTCGCAAGGAGTTCTCTGGCTCGATGCAGTCATTAGGCCACAACTTTCTGGTCCAGGCAGCCTCAGTGCTAGGATAAGTGCATGCCAGCCCAACCTAGCCACGTGCCAGCTGCATACACAGGGACCAGCCACCTTCCCTACCCCGTGACACCCTCGAAAGAAGGCGTAGTCGGAACTGGATGCAATTCAGTGGTACTGGAGCCGAACTCGGGGACGCTCTCGAATATCTGACTGATGTCTTCGAGAGACTTTCCTTTGGTCTCTGGAATGCACGTGTAGACGAAAATAAGCTGCACAACAGTGACCAAAGCGAACATCCAGAAGAGACCGGAAAAGTTGAACAGGCGGACGAGGTCATGGAACTCCTTGGTGATAAGGAACTCGCAGAAGAAACAGAAGGCGGTGCTGACGCCGGTGGAGAGACCGCGGGCTCTGGGTGATAGAATCTCACCCATAACGACCCAGGGTACCGGGCCGATGCCGAGGCAGAAGGCTGCAATATACGCCGTGAGTGACGCAAGCGGCACGTACCGATACCGATGGCGAAATTCTCCACTGTCCATGTCCTTGTAGTAGTAGAACAAGCCCAACACCGTCAGGCTGGCCGTCACAACTAGAGACGAGACAAGCATCAGGCTACGGCGACCTGCGCGGTCGATGAGCAGCGACGCTGCGAGCGACGAGATTACTTGTACCACGCCCAGCATAATCGTGCAGTCGGCGGCCGAGATCTCCGAACCGGACGACTCGAATATCTTGACCGCGTAGAAGGTGATAACGTTGATGCCGCAGAACTGCTGGAAAAACATCAGCAGGAGCGTGTAGGCGAGTGGCAGCGAGAAGCTGCGCTGCAGCAGGTCTCTGAAGGTAGCCGGCTGATGCAGCAAGCTGGCCTCGATGGTCAGGCACTCAGCCTCGGCGCAGAACTTTGGGCCGTACAGAAATCGCAGAGCTTCGATCGCCTTGTCGCGTCGGCCGTGGGCCACAAGCCAACGGGGGGACTCGACGGCGAACGCCATGGCGACGGCCATGATCACGGGGCACACGGTACACATCACTGCGAGCGACAGCCAGTCGAGCCACTTGCCGCCCACGAACACGGCCAGAACGCCCAGTGTGATGGCCAACTGGACGCCGGAGCCCAGGAGGCCGCGAACGTGGGGCGGGCTGATCTCGGTCACAAACACGGGAACCGCGAGCGAGACTAGGCCACAGCAGAAGCCCGTGAGCACGCGGCCCGCAAACATCCACGGCAGGCTGGCGTCGCACAGCGCGATGCAGAGGCAGCCGCCCACGAACCCCAGCGACGAGAGCTGGATGGGCCGCACGTGTCCGAAGCGCTCAATGAGGAAGCCGCTCACCAGGCTGCCCACGAGGGCGCCCACGGCGAGCACCGAGCCGAACCAAGTCTCCTGGGAGCGCGTCATGTGGATGCCGCCGGCCGCCATGCTGGCCAGCGCCGGTGCCGAGTAGCCCATGACGCTGCCCATGGCCACCGAAGCGAGCGAAGACGAGCCGGCCACATAGTAGAAAGCGGGCAGGTCGAGCACACGCTGCATCGGTCTGGTCCGGCTGTGCTACTGCTGTTGCTTCCGCCTCCACAGCGCGTGCATCCTCGAGGGCCGGCGGACCTCGAGGGTGCACGATGCACGAAATTAAGAAGGCCGTGAGAAATTGTCACCTACCTCACCAACGTATAGATAAAAAGTAATTTATTAATATGGAAGCATATAACACGCAATCAAAAATGGAACAGGGTGAGAAAAAAAGAAAGAATGAAAAATGAAAGACGAAGACGAGCGGCGTAAAAGCGTTGCAGTGCGCAAAAAACGTAATCACGTAGAAGAAGCCACAGACTGCTCGCTTCGCAAGAAAAATAGGTCTGGATGAGGAAGCTCTCGTAGTGTTGGAAGGTCTTGTTAAGTGCTTTGCTGGCCTGTAAACAGCGGAAAGATGAAGATGAAGTTATTTCAAGTCCAAGCGCTACCACGGGTTTTCTACGACGAGAGCACTAAGGACCATTGTAATCCTGGAAAGCCATACCAGGATTAGGTTGTTTAGCAATCACCTTTTGTTTTCATTCATCCACCATCCGTATTGGCACAGGGTGCCAATACCGATGGTGGAGCATCCGCACAAGTGGGCGCATGTGTGTCGTGCGGGCTATGTCCTCTTTCTTGTTTGTTGGCCTTCATTTTGCGATGAAAATCTCACTTGCTTGCTTTAATTCCCATGACATCTCAGTGACATTTCCTACTGACCAACCGTAAAAAACATGATCGGCTGTTTTCGCAAATGAAATAAATAATACTATCACCATCAACCGGAGCTCGAGATGGGAGGCGAGGTGAGGGAGAAAGCCCCATTTATTAATTTGTTTCAGTGTGTGAGGCATTAAACTTCCCTTGCCAGTGCTGAGATGTGTTCCGTACTAGGACAGCTTTTGTCCCAGTATAATCGTATGCATACACAGGACGCACAAACGAAATGCATACATAGATACATACATACATACATACATACATACATACATACATACATACATACATACATACATACATACATACATACATACATACATACATACATACATACATACATACATACATACATACATGTACCCCACGCAAGATTGAAAAAATCCATGCTCACCGTAGCTTGATTATTACGCTAGGTGGCGCCAGCAATGCCTATAGTGAGTACTGCCCTTCCTGCGCCGTTCAGCGTGGCTGCATCTTCGTACTGTTCAGAAAGACGTCCTCCGCGGCTGGGAATCGAACTCACGACCTCGTGCTCAGCAGCACGACGTCATAGTCAAGGGAGGCACCGGGGCGGGTAACGTACTGCTCTGGACTCCTTTATTTTTTCTCACACTGTAGTTGCAGAAAGGACGACACCAGCGCACGCGCTTGTTTCAGCACAAAAAAAGTCTTGAGACAAGTTGCAAAATGTAGCTTGCGCAATTGCACAATGTCGCGGCTTTCAAAGAAGGTTAAAAAATAGGCAAACTTGTGTGTCTTCTTTTCTTATACCAGATTAAGACAACATTGTAAAAGCAAATTTTTATTTTTTGCACGAATTGACGTCAAGAACAACAAATCAAATGAATGGTTGTGACGAAAATCCAGCCCGTCGGTTCCTCTTCTCGTTCAAATGATAAACTTGGTTTTTTACCAGAAGCCCGAAAATGGGCCTATTTCAGCAATTCCTTCGAATGTTCCATAAAGAATGATTTCTTTGAATGTCCGATAATTTTTGCTCGCGATTCTTTCTGTGCATACTTTACGACTTTCTGAATGCGCAGCAAAGTATAATCAGTCTTTGTCATTTTCTGTTGTTTTCAATTTCGGAGGCCAGTTTTGAACAAAAAGAACGTAAAAGGTCCAACGTTTGCCCGTTTTTCCGCACAAAAATTTAAAAGGTACTTGCGATCTCCTTGACGGGTTATTCTTTATGTTTTCTGCAAAACACGTTGCAAGATTCTGCCCAGATTGAGAACTCAACAAAGGAATGAACAAGGGGGGAGGGGGGGGCTGTGTTCGGCGATCCGCGACATCTGTTTTAGAGCGGCGAATCGCCAAGTCGTTTATGTTACTTGCTGTAACACGCTTCTTGCATAAAGTAACCAACCTGCAGCACTACAAGGGGACCACTAGTGCTTTTTTGATGAGAAAAGGTGAGGTGTGACGTTTTCACGATGAAACACAGCAACATGTGCGCTGGAAAAATAAGCTCGGTTGTTATGTATGGAGTGATTTCTATATTTCTCGCAAAATTCTCATTGAAATAAAAAAAAATTTGTCAGGACACCCCTGCGACTGTCCTAGTGTAAACACAGCACGCTCCCCTAAATACCCCGCTCAAACTGGCTGCAGCATCAGAGGAATGAAGAAGAACACTCAATCGCGAGATGCCGGAAGATATTCAGCTTTGTGCAATCTGTGGCACTGCAATGTTTCCCAGCGTCGCGTAGGAGACGGTACTATTCAATGTCGAACTTTCATCACGGCACAAAGTACTTAGCGCAATAGCACTCGTCTGATAGTAGCTGTTTAATCGCGTTTGCCGCAGGCATTTTCTGCAAATGCACACGGTTGAGAGAGCCGATGGTTGGAACACGTATGTTCGCATACGGGAAGCAAGATGTGGGGTGGCTGACGACTGGTCGGATAGACCTATATATACACGAAGGGACACAAGGCCATTTTTCTTTTCACGAATGACTAGGGGATCTAATTTCGACTAGCGTGCGTGGCCGCATACGCTGGCACAGGTTGCTACACCGGGTGGTGAATGCTTTGTAGCAGGCTATACAAACGTAGGGCCGGTCGCCGCTGTGAACACGCCTGTGTATGCTGTAACAGGAAGCGTCGCCGAAGGAGGCCTTTAGTTCGCAATGCTGGCAGCGGTAGGGTGCTCTTCCATGTGATTCCGCGCGTGCTTGACCAGTGACCACTTCTGCACGAAGCACTTGGTGCACCGCTACCAACCCAACATCTTGATACGGTGTCCCAGCTCGTGCGAGAGGTGCTTGAGTGAGGAGGCGAACCGCTTCTTGCGCACCCGACTCGTGAGCTGGTTGGCTTCCTCAGGCTTCGCTGCCACCGCTGCTGCTGCAAGCGAGAAAATCCAGTCAATCAATCAATCAGTCAATGTTAGTGTCGTAGAGTCGTTCAGGATTCAACCAGGTATAGCAAGAGTGCCACAGCTAATGATTTTGATATGCATACCGTGCGCGAATATGCATGTCCCAACCGTGGGCTGTCACTCATATCTCTGTTGGATGCGCAGGATAACTTGCGCAGGAGTGGCACGCGTGCAAAGGTCCGCCTGCAATGCGATCAAATACGCGTAAGCACTACGCAAGAAAAAAGAAGAGAATCCGAAGAAATTTTTACTAATTAATTAATTAATTAATTATTCAATCAATTATTGTTTCTATACATTCGTTTTAAGGGCACTGTTGTAGAGGGGTTCTTTACAAAAAATACGCATAACATTGCGCATGGAAGCCAAAATTAGAAATTATATATGTAATACCAAGCGCAAATTTCAATCAACAGGCAATAAGGCAAAGACGGATAGTACGAGAGTCGCGGCTTCAAAGGATGGAGCGCAAGATACGCATAAATAAGAAAATGCTTACGATGTATAAAACATATCGCGCAAAATATACACGAACAAGAGATAAGTGCAATAGCTGCGTGACATTCTCATAATGCAATAGAAAAAAAAATAGATTCATTAAAGCTAACATCCAAGCTGAATCATTTCATGTGGCCTCGGACGCACTTCATGATACCGTCAGCAAAGGTGTCGCTATTGGACATAACGATGTCGTTTGCCAAGTGGTTCCATTAGGAAATAATGCGCGTAAAAAAAGGAAGCCCAAAAAATGACGTCCGACATGAGAATCCCTTTAGTTTTCTAGGGTGGTGTATTCTTGAAGACATATACGCTGGCGGCCGCAGGTACAAATTCGCGTTGATGCCAATCTGGTCCAGTATCGTTAGTGGGCAGAAAGTGCGATATTGCTCGAAGGTATCCCATAAGGAATGCTTCATCGCAGTGGCACTGGTGCTACATGGGTAGGAATTTGTTACGACGCGAGCAGCTCAATTCTGAAGACCTTCTAGATTATCAACAAGTGTTTTGCTATCCATATCCCACGCAGCTGCTGCCTACTCAAGGATAGGCCGGACGTTAGTTGTATACAAGAGCTCCTTAACATCAGACGGAACACTTCTAAAGTTCATTTTCAGACAATTTAAAAGTCACCCTCTTCAAGGTAATATATTCAGCGTGTTTATTCAAAGTACGGTTAAATTAGAAGAAGACTCCAAAGTATATGACCTCTTTGACTATCGTGACTGACTTCGTAGGTAAGTAGTACGCTCTCTTTGTATTAGATCGTTTTCCGCTAAAACGAATGTGATTACATTTAGACACATCTTTACTCATTTGCTATTTGAGACGCCAATCTGATATACGGTGAGTTTCCCATTGTAGGGCAGTAGTGTCGTCCAGAGTGCGTATTTCTTAGCACAAGGCATAATCATCAGCGTACAACCAGATACTTTTAAGGCATGTCCAATGTCATTGATGAATGTAAGAAAAAGCAGTGGGTCCAGCACAGAGTCCTGAGCTACCGGGGCAACTTGTTATTCGGACCCATTAGTTAGCAACTTTTGCGTCGGTGATTTTAAATATTATGAATCTATACAGGAAAATACTATCAGGAAGTCCAATACTTTTCAGTTTGAAAAGAAGACGACAGTGCGGCACAAGGTCGAAAGATTTGCGAAAACCCAACATGATACAGTCCACCTGATTTCCACGGTCAAATGATCAGGAAGTGTCGTGTGCAAATTCAAGTATTGGAGTAACGCAGCAATATCCGGAACTGAAACCATGCTGAGAGGATACAATAAAACTGTTTGCGTGTAGATGCCACTACATGTTAGAACAAATCACATCTCTAGTGTTTTACAGCAGACAGCGATGAGTGATATTGGCCTATAGTTAAATACCTCGCAGCAAAGGGCACTTTTATGAATAGGGACAACGTTTGCGGTCCTCCAATCGGATGGTAGTTCACCAAACGTAAGGGAAAGGTTATATAGAACTGCAAATAATTTCGTCAGTGCAGAAGCACAAAATTTCATAACAATGCACGAAATAAAGTCTGAACCAGTAGCAGAACTCGATTTCAAGCTAGTAAGAAGTTTCAGTATTCCATCATATGATAAATTGATTTCGGGCATACGTTCTAATTTCGGGCCCCCTGTGGTGATGTGTGCGATGTAGCAGGTGGTGAAAATATGCTGTAGAAATAGCAATTTATAAGTTCGCTTGGTGAACGTTGTCAGTAATTAGACCTCCATGAGAGGAAATTGGCGGTTTAGTACTGTCCTCTTTGCAACTGGATTTAACAAATTTCCATAACTCTTCAGGATTTCGCTGAAGTTTCCACAAAGGTAAGAAAAATAATTATCTTTCACGTACTTTATCTTTGATTTATTATCTTGCCTAATTCGTCAATTTTTCATATAACGTGTTTGTATTATTATTTGTATAGGTGTGGCAAAGGCGATAACTTCGTCTTAACAGATTATCAATTTCCTTAGTGAACCATGGCTTGTTTCGCCTTTGTTTAGTAGATAGGCGCTTTGGTGGTATATCTTGTTCAACGGGATCAAGAAGCTTACCCTTAAAATTTTTACATGACTCCTCAATATTGCAAGCTCTACCCAATTCACGAAATTCATGATAACAATCTTCAAGAGTATTCTTTATGAAGCCAAAATTGGCCTTGTAGTAAAGGTAAATTTTCTTTTGTCTTGGTACGGCGGACAAAGGCCTATTGTACACAATTTTGGCAAGTACAACGTCATGTGACCCTATAACGTAAAACTATTCCAATGAGTTTTATTCCAATCTCCTGACGTCAAATTTGCGTAACCGCCGACGCAAGCATTGGGCTGTGACTTGCAGCGTTGCCTGAACAGCCCAATCAAACGCTGTCCTCGTTTATAGGAAGTCACTTTCGTTTGCTTTCAAAACGAATAACACTGCCTACATTGAGCAGCTGTTCTTATCTAATTGGCTGACAAGGGGTGAGGAGCACGCTCAAGGGGAGAGGGTATCGATGGGTCCGAGCCAGTGCACTGAAAACAGACAACCGGATGAAGAGGGTGGTGCCGGCGTCTGCGATTGGTCCGCTTTCCCTTACTTAGCTTGCGGTGGCTGGTCGAAAATCGCGGCGGCATGCAACGGAGGCCTAAGAATGACGCTAAATTGGATCTTCAGCAAAGTTGGCCGAGCAATGTCGCATGCATGCCGAAAGGGCTCGATAACGTTATAATGCCATGCCAAAAAAAAAAGGAAGCCGTAAGCACGAAGACAATTCCATGTACTACTCATTATTCCGATGGTGGCTGGACGACTGTAGTGCCAGAGTTCCCTCTAGTAATTGTAGGAAACTCTACGGTCGGCGCCCAGTGAAACATTAGATAACGTTAGGTTGACGCTTAGTGCCTGTGTTGCTCATAGCAGTGCATACACACAGCAAGGACGGTATAGTGTGCTTATAGGAGCATGTGCCCAACGTCCATGTCATCAGCGGAAGACAGAACGCTACCCCGGCTCCGCCACCGAGGCGATTGAGCGTACAGCGTTGATGGTGCGTCGGCTTCGCTTCATCTTTCTTGCAGCCAAACGCATTCCGCGGATAGGCCCCACATAAATCACCGCTTGTTAGCAGCGCATGCTGTTAAAAACGGCCAGCTGCAGTGCAAGTTTTGCCGGCCAGTTTCGACAGTGGCGGCAACTTTCCATGGCGTTATGCTCTAGCCTCGTCGCCATTGTGATGAATGAGTTCGGCGGGCCAACTATTGTTACCGAACTCCCCAACGAGGAGCTGATCTGCTATGAGTGGGGGAGTTGCCGCGGGAACGTCGTCGGACACCCCTTCCCACGCGCCGACCAAGACGCAAGACAAAGGCTACCCGGGCGCGCTGCGCGGGTCGGCTCCGAGTTCTACGAAGCCCCTCTGACGTCGGCTCCGGACCGTGCACCTGTGTGTGTGTGTGTGTGTGCGTGTGTATGTGTAAACCGTCCCGCGGAGAGGCAGCATGTTTACGATGACTGGACGAATGTTTCCGCCACCTTTGGATCGGGGAAGGACCGAGTGTTTATAAACGGCTGTTGTGCGGATGCTCAGGACACTTTCTTAAGCAGCCATGTTAGACTGAGACACTCTCTCAAGCAGTCGTGTTAGACTGACGTACTATCTCTCGCAGTCATGCTAGACTGATGAACTGCATGTAAATACTGTAAATAAATCCTTATTCCTCGTTCTCGATGAGAAGCAGTCCTTCCCTTCATCAACGTCCTCAGCGTAGATAAGTTGGACGACGGCATGGGCCAGCTACCTTCGAATTCATGCCGGACTCCAATCTTGACAACGGGTTACAAGCGATGGGATTGAGCCCCCAATCCTGACAATGCGCCGCCGAGCGGAACAGCGTGACAACGGCGTTGTCGGCGACATTGTTGCGCATAGAGCACCAGTATGATTGCTATGGCTAATAAGTATACCCAAAAGATAGTTTGCACATGACAACACGGACGCAGCTTGCCTCTGTGCTAGTATCCGTACATGGCGGCCACGATGACGTCAGTGCACCATATCGCGCGTACATTGCATTGTTCTTTGACAGTGACCGTTTTCCACCGTATTATCACCGTTATCGATGTGTCGCCCGGCGCAGGAAGCTCCTGGCGTGTGGTCACGTTTCATGCTTACACAGCTTCTCGATGTGCTAATACCCAAATACGGTGACCACGATGACGTCAATGCAAGCTCTCGATAGTTCACATGGTGATGCTTCGCAAGAAGAGTGATGCTTGTATATTACAAACCACTGTTGACCTACTATCGTGAGCAATAGGAGCGGGAACACAGGAGCGTGCGTCAGATAGCCTCGAACCCTACTATATGGTGCGATATGCGGCGGCCGCCGTCGGAAACACAGCGGAAAGGAGGACGCTGTTCTCTTCACTCCCACAATGCGTTTCTTTATAGAAAGTGCGGAACTTCGCATCTTCAGTGCACATTGATAAAGCACTTTGACATTGCGGTTACCGATAACTTTGTGCACCGAAGCGTGGCCAATAGCAGCACTGTTTTGAAGCGCAAGCATTCGAGAGCTACTTCCCTGGGAAATGTGTTCGTCTGTTTGGAAAGCGTGACACGATGCGCTCCATAAGATATACACGAAGTCCCCTATGCGGGTACATGTGAAAATACCTTACGCTAAACGCAGAAACGGGCGCTTAAGAGCTGCGCTCTAAAAAAAAGTATGACTGAAAAAAAAGAAAAGATGAGTCGCTGGAAGTCACTGCGCACGTAACGGTCTTATCGGCTATCGGCTGCCAGTGAAATGCCGTAAGCTGCCGTTTTCGACAAACGCAGGCCCGATGGGAGTGCCAACAGTTAGCGGAACAGCGTCCACCTTGCCCCTCTGTTTTCGAGAGCGCCATCCGCGTATCGCTCCAACGTGTTCCCGCTCATGTTGACCGTGACAGTGCATTATATCACTTGCATTAGGATCATTTCTTTGTCCATTCTTTACCTGTCAGGACTTTGAACGTATATTATTCCGGAAACCGTCTTCGCAACATCACAACTACCGTTCGCAACGCCGAGCAACGTCAGAGCTGCGTTTGCTAGGTTGGGACACAGGGCGGTGGCGGCCTGCCATGAGTACTGTTTTCGGAGCTTCGTTCTAGCAGACAGTCTTTGAACTAATTCTTCAGAGAATGCACCTCGGGATGCACTTAGGGAGGGGGGGGGGAATCAAGTGTAACCCGACTTTGACAAGAACGTAAACGGGGTGCGAAATTTTGCAGTTGTTGAGTTACACCCGAGAACACAAGACCTCAATATACAAGGTGACCATTTCTTAATTTTTACGAAATTTTTAAATATCGTCTGTGGCAGGTAGCACAATTCTTGTCGTTGAGCTGTATCATTCGAAGAGGCGGACATTACTTTCACGAGAAATCGAAACAGTTACTCGACTGTAATTAACACAAATTGACTAATTAAATTCACAAATAATTACGGCACATATTGCAATTTACGAATTCTAGCCGCTGAGCTTGCAAGACGCATCCATTTGGATTTACAAGATGGCCCAAGTTTCGGGATATTATTTCCCAAATTGGACGAAAAACATGTTCCAGTTACTTTCGTGCTTCAGTGCATAGAAGAGCGTTTTCTTAAAAAGTAAGTGAACGAGCAGTGCATTTTTACGGCGAGTTTGATGACGCATATGTTTAAACTGGTGTCATTCTGGAAAATAATTCCAAGTGCATACGCATGAAAAACTCACCGGCTACAATTCCTGAATTGCAATATT
This sequence comes from Dermacentor variabilis, assembly GCF_050947875.1. Classification (NCBI taxonomy): domain Eukaryota; kingdom Metazoa; phylum Arthropoda; class Arachnida; order Ixodida; family Ixodidae; genus Dermacentor; species Dermacentor variabilis. The sequence goes on along the minus strand of NW_027460390.1, from coordinate 559,653 downwards.
TGCTGTAAAGTTATTAATTAAGGAGTTATTTAGTGCATTTTGGTGAATTAGTTGAACATTTCTTTCGATTTTTCGTGCTTGTCCGCCTCTCTGAACAATTCAGCTCAAGGACTAAAATTATGTTATCTGCAACAGGCGATTTTTAAAATTTCCATAAAACCTAAAGATGAGCACCCCGCATATACCGCATATTTAAACCAACTTATCAAACGTGAAAAGTTGTTGCGGTTGGCTTATAATATGAAGACTTGCACCATTTCAAAACAAAACGAGGCTTTTATCATTATTCATTACACAATTGCTCGCGTTTGTAAACGCGCTTTGTGGACAGAATCGATCGAGTTCTGCATTCCCAGTCGTTGCAGTTGCTATTGTGTCCTCAACACATGGCTCATACCCACGAGGGAGAGCGGCCACACTAACAGCTATGAAAAGTGCACCCAACAAAAGACATAAAGAGGTAAAAGGCAATAAATCAAAAACGGAAAATTAAGCCACTGAAACATAACAAAATTTTGTTGGGGCCAATTATTTTTAAAAATGGTAATCGTCCGTTCATGCTTCCAGAAAATGAAGAAGAATAAGAAATGCCCAAGAATGACAGGTTCTATACAGGCACCAGGAAATAAAAACGATAAAAACACATGTAAAATTATACTTTTGCAGAGGCCAGCATTCGTTTTATCCTTACCCTTACCCCCAAAAGAAATATATCTCGTATTCTGAGAGAACATCTCAGAATTCTCCCCATACCTCGTGAGGTGAACCCCACCTATCACAGTGAGAGACGGGTGGAACGGGCCAAAGCAAGCCTGCACACCCGCTTTGCAACCAATCAGAAAAGAGCCTAGGTTGATGCGGCCGAGATCCAGGGACGCCTGGGTTTTTCGCTCGTGCGTGGTGGCCAACTATGCAGGGCAAACGATATCGGGAAGCTCAATTAAAACGAATAACCCGGAGGAGGCGGAGGAAGCGACCATCGGTTAGGCCATAGCCAACACCACCAACACGTACATTATCATCGATTTTAATTCCGCTATTCGTAATTATACAAAATGACGCGTCTCCCGAATAGCTAATCGAATTTTCAACCTAAACTACCGTACTGTCCAAATCCTACAGGCCCCAGCCCACTTCTCACTCCCCGTCAGGGGGGCCACCCACCAAAAGGCTTTCGCCTTCTGAGCCCTTGGCCGCACACAGGCCGGAAGAGATAATGAGGAAATAGAGGCATATGGGTAGTCGAAACGCGACCGCATGGTCACGTACCAAGAAATTACACAATATTATAATCTACCGGGACTTTACTACCCCCCGGCGCATAAATCGCTAACCAAACGGCAGGAGCTCGTTTGGAGGCAGATGCAGACGGGATTCTTCCCAACACCAATCATATACTCCTGCAGTGGTCCCACCAAATTTACTCATCAGTGCAAGCTGTGCTTGGGCCCCCAGGCCTACGTCTTTCCCATACTATACAGCTGTACAAGTATACCTATCCATAGTAGCCCACCAGTGCTTGCAAATTACCACGACGCAGCAATGGGATGCCACGCTGCTCAGCTCCGACCCGCACAAGCAGGTCTGGGTCGTGGGGCGGGCAGAGGTAACCACCAGGGAGCAGAGACTCCGGGCCGACTAACCGCCGTTGCCTCCCGCAACTGAAGAAACCACCAGCCATTATAGCTTCAAATAAAGTTTCGTCCATCCGTTCATGTAAAACCGCCTGCTTCGTCGCCGATCCCCCGCAGTGGGTATGAGCCATTGACTGAACTCAAGACAAAGGAACGCCAAGGGCGCTTCTTCTGACTTCGTGGTCGAAGTCATCAAAGCACAAGGGTGCTCATTCTCCGCTGCCAGCGTCGGACGTCCAAAAGGCGCCCATCGACGAGCAACCAGTGCCACAAGAAGCGTACCGAGAGCCGAAGGAAGGCGCCCACCTCCAGCCATGTCCAATTCCGCCAACACTAAAGCGGCCACATCGCCCTTTGTGCCTGAACAAGATGTACGCGAGCGGCGCAAGCGAAGGCACCGCCACCGCAAGAGTAAACGCGACCGTGCCGTCGAAAGGTCTCTGTCGCCAGTAGAAAATACCGACCTTGCAGCCGGCTGCAGCGCACCTGCTGATTATGTCGTCGACGACGACAATCACGACAACAGTTTAAGTCGTGCTTCGAATGCAGCGCCTGCACGTTTAACTCCATCTCAGCAAATTGAGAGCCGCACAATGGACGATTCGACGAACACTTCGTGGTCCTCCGGGCTCGTGTCGTCATCGCTTTGCGCCTCCGATAAACGCAACGCGACTGACAGCAAATGGACTCAAACAGGTGAGATCGGCATAAAGCCGCGAATCACAAAATCAGACACGGCGGTTGTGACTCGGGAGACGCGCAGTTCCCAAACTGATTTTGGGGGATATCAGGATGACGAAAGCTACGCAAAGGAAGGAAGCAATGACACTGAATTCGAATCGGAGTTCGTAGGCAATTATACATTACCTCAAATGACGGCGGGCACGGCAGCGATAATTCGGGAACGGTATGATCCCGCCACCAACTACGCGTTGAATGCTACGAAAACAAGACTTCCCAGGGGCTCAAAAGTGGTACGAGATGTAACGCCCAAGTCATTCCGTTCGAAGAAAGCTCCGCGACAACCAGGTTTCTTCGTCGACCGCGATGTGTCAAGCTATACCGTGTACCGGAAGGAAGAACGACCGAACCACGAAGAAAACTGCACAGATCTAATGCAAGAGGTGACGGGAACCAGCAGCAGCGTCGGCATAGATGGGCAAGTGGGAAACCGTATTGCTCCTGAAGTAGAAACATTGGAAAGCTATGAGCTGTCAGAAGAAGTTCCGGACAGTGAAAATCAGTATGGTTCAATGATCTGGCCTCAACGGTCGTGGGAAAAAATGCCACATGCGCAAAATAAGCTCCAAACAACGCCGCAACAACGGGCACTGCGAACAGAGGATCCTATTTTATGCGGTACGCAAGGCACAACACAACCTTACGGCAACTTAGGGCGCAAAAACTTTGAGCAAGCCTACCCACTTCGCGGGAATATCGAACAGTTAGTACCCGTGAATCATTCCTTTAATTTTTCCATGAGAGCCAAAAAACAAGACAATGATCAGTTGCAAAATGTACAGAATCGCGCACAGCCTGTATGCGATGAAGCGGCTACGTGTCCAATTTCGCCTTGCAATACGACACCGAGTAGCACGCTCTGCACTCAACGCTGCTTGCTCCACAATAGCAACCCTTGTATAACAAAATCTGCCTCACAAGCACCGATATTAAATCAGTCCTCTGCGAGTAACGACTTTGCTGCTGGCTCTAATGTAAGCCTTCAGCACCCTCCCATCGCCACAAGTTCATGTGCGCCGCATAATATTGCGCATTGCGGTGCTGTTGCTTGTCCGGCAGCGCCGTGCGTGAAGGCAGGAGTGGTTAGAGTCGTGTGCGCTGCTTGCAACTTTGTGCGCCCCTGTTCGCATATGGTCCGTTGCGCCCACCCGAATCCCGTACTTAAACAGAGGCTAGAACTTCCAACGCGACCAGCGCACTTTCACGGTCCGCCTGTATTTGCGAGCAGCAGTCATGGCGGCTTATGTGGCCACAGCTGTTCGGATCGCCGCAGCCACAAGACACGGATGTCACCGGCAGGCCAGGGAAGCCTGCAGATTCGCCTCACCGCCACAAAAGAAAACCTCGACGACTCGAAAAAGCGAGGTGACGTGATCCGTGGTAAACGGGCAACGCGCAGTAATATTCCGACGCGGTCACTAAAACACGACGGCCGAAGTGCGGTTTCCAGTAGCGGAAAGAGGGGCACCCGTAAAGTACAGACGTATGCCGAATCGACAGGAGCGTGTCTCACCGTCAGCGCGAAAGGAAGCTCATCGCGACTGCCGACGCCACGAAAATCAACGTCCGCTACCAGCTGCAGTTCTGGAAAATCTTCGCACGGCTGCAAGCGAAACCAACCAGGGACCTCGAAAGGGCGACCTTCCGGAGCAGCGAGCCACTCCAGAAGTCGTGAGGCTGCCTCAAGGGCGTCATCAACTGTGGGTCGCGGCCAGACAAAATGGAGTCCTGCACGAAATAAAGCGGCAACAGCTATCGCAGGAAGAGGACGCGGCCGAGCGGGCAAGCAGTCAGCAGCCGGTTCCAACGATGGCGGCCTTCTCTCTGCCGCGGATGTCTTTGCTAGGCGAAGCGAATGAGCTTCTATGCGGAAAATGCAGAACAAATGTTTTCGCGGCATCATATTACGGCAACGTGTGTATGGCCTAGAGTTTTCGTTATAGGACTGAACACATCCAGTCGCACTGGTCAGCATTAGAGGAGAAAAAAATTTTCATTCATTCAGCGATCAGATTGTTAATATCTCGCACTCATGTGTTTTCGGGTGGCAGTGTCGGTAATAATCATTTCACGTAGGTTCCACAAAAACAAAATTGAATATCGAATAATTCGATAATAAAAAAATCTGAACGAGTCAATAAAAAGTTTGCAAATCAGCAGACTTCAGCAACCTTCTCCGACTCCAAATTCAATTACTTCAAGAACAGGAGGATCTCACTATACGAACACAGCCATTAACGTAGACACAAAACAAGACTCATACCTACGAGAAAGATTGCCTCCTCCCCCCACCAGAGAGGGACGTATTACCTTAACACAACATGAAAGAGCTGTGAAGCAGGGTAGCCGACTAGCCAGTTAACAAATATTGTCACAAAGTAGCGACGGTGAAGAAACCCGCCCGCCATAGCCCACACTCTAAAGAAAGTTTACACCCTTTGGTTAAAACACGTTAGCGGGCTAGTTGATTAGAATCCATGATAGAGTGTATAAGCGCTACTGAACGAGGACGTAGAAAGAAACAGATACACAGAGACAGCGCTTCACTTTCAACTATAGATTTTATTTTCGCACGCATCTATATATACGTACATACCATACGAGCGGAAACAAACGTGACAGGAAAAAAAAAACATTCGGTGAACTCTCCCACGCTAAATCAGAGCTATTGTTATACCGCCGGTCCAGACAAGGGGTCAGAAACCTTGCGCCTCTGGAAACGCTGCCGATAGAAATTCGAGCTAAAAATGGGCATTACATACCGAGGACGGACTCGGTCAAGATTCTAGGTCTCCTCATTGATGCCAAGGGCTGTAACTCGACTGCCCTCAACAGGCTCACTGGACAGGCTAGTAATGTCCTAAGACTTGTAGCCCACGTCTCAAATCGAAGGTGCGGTCTCAAAGAGGACAATTTGCTCAGAGCTTATCAGGCATTCTTCCTGAGTCATGTCATCTACATCGCGCCGTACCTTAATTGGGGTAAAGCGGAAAAGGTTAAGCTCGTGTCCCTAATCAGAACCGGCCTCAAGCGCGTACTCGGCCTTCCGCAGTCCACAAGCACTGAGAAGCTGCTGGAGCTAGGACTCCATAACACCATCGATGAGCTAATAGAAGCCCACACAGTGGCTCAAACAATGAGACTTTCATCCACTAAGGCGGGGATCAAGATTTTAGAAGAAGCGTCCAACTCAGACATGACCCGGCGACCAAAGTTAGCTTGACCCGGGAAACCAGAACTCGCATCATGGTTGACGCCGTGCCGCGAAACATCCACCCAGTGTATAACGAGGGTAGAAGATTCGCGAGAGCCAAGTCCATCCTTAAAAAGATCAATCAGCAGAAACTAGACGTCCTCTTTGTCGATGCTGCCAGATATGACAGTGGGGATAAGTGTGCTGTCTCGGTGGTAGACGCGGGGGGCAACCTGGTCAATGCAGCCTCTGTTTATACGAAGTTTGCCCATGTGGCGGAGGAAGCGGCGATCGCTCTGGCTTTTCACAGCTCAAAAGTTCCCGCTATCGTCTTCTCGGACTCGCGCGCGGCGGTTAGATCATTCTCGTCCGCGCTCGTATCTGAACAGGCGAACAGTATTGTGATTAAAGCACTTCAAAGGACTAGGGAGAGCAGCGAAGGAGGATACCACATCTCGTGGTTCCCAGCGCATCTATATAGCTCAATTAACCCGCTTCGACGTAATCCTAACGAGCAGGCCCACCGGGGAGCGCGCGATTTCACGTACCGCGCTGTTGCGGGTAGGCAGGCTTAGAACGAGGTCAACATCCACAAATGTCCACTATGTACTTTCCACGAAATTGTTTCCCATTATCGACTAGGCAGGAGAACATTGCCACCCCCTCACCCCAAATTGAGCAAACCTCAGGTTAGCACACTCAGACTTCTGCAAACCCGTTCGTATCCCACGGTCCCTTAACAGGATAGATCCTGACCACTCACAGTCGTGCCCCAAATGTGGTCATGACTCATGCTCTTTTGAACACATGCTCTGGCTGTGCCCAGCCCTTAACGCCTCTCCACCCATCACGAAAGAATATAGGCAGGAATCTCTCAAGAGCAAAAATCCCCACATTCAACTCCAGGCTGTCCAGAGGGCCCACGACATTGCGGCGGGACTTCATCTCCTGGTCCCATCGTGGGCGGAGTCACCGACTTGATCTTCGGTAGCCTTCAGCTGTGGCTCCCCAAGATCTCAGTCCCTCAGGACTCAAATAAAGTTCTTGTCATGGCATGTCATTTAGTGGTGCATATCGATGAACCGTACACGTGTGCAAGGCATGGTGAAAACATATACTGCAATGGTTACAAAGATAAACCGAGTAATCGTATCTCATTTTCCGATAGCGACACTGATGGCTTGCTCATGCACCTTTCCTGTTTTTTTTTTGCAATTTTCATAGGCTTCCACAATCTTCCTTGTCATCCTGCTTTGAGCCCTATACAGAATGGAAGTACTTTCACAACAGGAGATTGTTCCTGCAAACCCATGTTTGAAAGTACTTTAAGTGACAATTAACTGTACGGTGCACTGTACCTGCCTTTTGAACATCGCTATTGTAAATGACAAAATAAACTTCAGCGTACAAGAAGTTACAGCTTGAGTGACATTGTGTGCAAACATTAAGAAGTAATCGGAGGCAAAATTTTTTTTGCTAACTTGTTTGGGCAGTAACTAGCGTCTGCAATGCGGTCCTGTAGAAGGCGTTGTGGGCCAGAGACCGCATTTTCTTAAGTTTTGACTGGTTGCCCGGATGATCTCGTTTCGTTCTCACCACATTCTCGTCAGAATCTCGCATTGAGTGCCCGGATAACGGCTCTGGAATTTGACTCAAGATCTCTTGAAGGTCGCGGACAATGGCAGCTAAAAGCATTTCATGCTTAGAGAGCCCCTCACCAGGCCTCATAGCAAATTTTGGCCATACGCTGCAAGTTGTTACATGTCCTCTAGGGAGCGTTCTGCCGCAAAAATTTTTCAAATCGGCCCAATAATAGCCGAAATAAAGATATTTCAGTTCCGCGAACCCATGATTTCAGCAGGCGGGCTCCACTGCCAAGCAAGGCGCTCTCTCCACTCGCCCCGTCTAGCCTCCGCAAGCGAAATTCCTTCCCTGCGTTCTTCCATACCAGACCTCGAGGATCGCGTGACTCATACGTCACAGGTCTCGCCTTCATTTTCTTTCTCCTCGGTTTTTTTTTTTTTCGGCGCTACGCACTTCTGCTGACAGCGACGCGCGCGAGCTGTTTCGTTCGCGCAGCGCACGATTTTGCGCGCTGTGCACAAGTATACACACGACTAGTGGTTTAATTCAGTGATACACGAATACTGAGGCAGAACAAACGGATCGCAGAGCATGATCACGCACTGCGACACGCTAGAAAACGGCCTAGTTTCGGTACCTACGCACGTGACTGCACGACCGTGGGAACAAGCCGACGAAGCGGAAGTACATCTATCTTGCTTCGGTGCGAAGTAAAACAAAACAAAACAAAAAAACACGCAGACATTCCGTTTGTGTGTTTTATTATTTCTCTAAACTTCAATTCGTCAATTCAAGCAACAGATCACACAAATAACAGATGGTTCTTTGACTAATTCTTGAAGTCACGTGTCACCACAAGCGACGGTACACTGCGGACCCGAGTACGTAGACGCAGGGACGCGAGTACGTCACCGTCCGGCTTGGAGCGCAGCGGCCGCGAGTAGAAGGAAAAACGGCATCCGGGTTGAAATTTCAGACCTTTCCGCGGCGCGTATCGATATAATTCTTCGCAAACACGATCATTGGCGCGCATTGTATGCTCTGCGCTTGTCAGATCAAAATCGCCAGACCTGGTGACTTTTAAAGGGCAACTCCGGTGATTTTTTTGATGTCCACTAAAAAAAATTTGAATTATGGGGTTTCACGTGCCCAAACCACTTTCTGATTATGAGGCACGCCGTAGTGGAAGTCTCCGGAAATTTCGACCACCTGGGATTCTTTAACGTGCACCTAAATCTAAGCACACGGGTGTTTTCGCATTTCGCCCCCGTCCAAATGCGGCCGCCGTGGCCGGGATTCGATCCCGCGACCTGACCTCGTGCTCAGCAGCCTAACACCATAGCCACTGAGCAACCACGGCGGGTTTGATGCCCACTGGTCTTAATAAAATTTTGAATATAGATTCTCTTTTGCACTCTGATTATCTCTGCCAAACAATATGTCTGCAAGCATTTAGTTTACATGAAAATGAATTTTAAAGATTGGTTGCGTGTTCCCGACTCGTGACTTTTTGCTGGCCACCCTGTGTTTGTGACGTCGGAGGCTACACCGCCACTGTCGCTGAAATAGTCGCTAAAATCGCCGCTGTCTAGTTCAGAAGATCTGTAAAAGCTCCCTGTGTCGTCAGGAGGCATCATCAGCTTCGCTTCTTTTGCGCTAACGCCACCTGCACTGCGTGTTTAGCAAGCGTTCTGCTGTTTACATTACAGTAGTGTAGTATCTGACGTCATCGACTCATCGTGACGTCATACGAAACAGCTATATCCGTTTCGGTATCACGTTTATTGGTTATTTAAAATTATTGATCAATTTCTAAGTAAATTGAACCACGCTACCGGTGACAGGACTGTCAATGCCATTTGAAAATGACAATATCCTAATATCCTTAAAAAACGCCGGAGTTGCCTTTTAATAGCGGTGAGCACAGTCGCCGGTCGTCGAGATCTTATCTACGGATGAGGCTCCTTGGTCATTTATGCGCGACTTGACGTAGATACCAGCGTAATTACTGGCGTTCGCGTGCGTTCCAGGATGTACACTTTATTCGCGTCGTGCATGTGACCTTGTAAGACAAGGTCCCCTGGCTATGAAATCTACCACAACATTCGGGAGAGTTCAACACATAAAGGCGGCGTCTTGCGCCGAGAAATAACTTTGTAACAATTTTTTGCCGATGAAAAACGGTCACCAGAAAAAAAAAAACTCACCGACGATTACGATACTCCCCAATGCGAAATTTGAGTGCAGCTCTATAAGTGTTTTCATTTCCCGATATCTTGGCTGGCGCTAACAAACTGTCTCGTGCTGCACGTTCCGAACGGAGTGAAGTGTGGCGCGACTGCTTCGCTAATCGGGAGATTGCGAGAGGCAGCGTGAGGCTGACGCGTGGGCGCGATTCACAGCAGCCGCCGCAGACAGACTTCCGCTTATGCAGTGCTTTCGCGACAGACGACGCGTAGAGTGCCTCGATGCGCGCACCCCTGCGAACGGAACGGAGGAGAGCGGGCGAATCGAGGCACTCAACGACGCGCGCTACTCTGGCGCAATCATGTGGCCATCGTCGCGATATTAGTCCATCTTGCGCGGCACTACGCTTTTTAAATGCGTAAGACGAGAAAACCGTCTGTCCGTCCGTCAGTCCCGTAAGACGATCGCTTTAAAGAAAGAGCCGCCGCAGCGAGCGACTTTACCTTCTTGCAGCATGTCGCTTCAACGTGAACGAAGCGGCGAGAACACAGCGCTCACGAAGGTCTCAGCACACGCCACACCCCGCCCCTTTCGCAGATTGCTTTAAAGATATGGGCATAGAGAAAGAAATTATACGGGCCCCCGCATCTCTCCAGCGCGAAGCGGCGAAAACACAGTGCTCGGAGCTATGAGCAGTCGGCAGTCTGTGCGCATCGCAGATCGCTTTCAAGATACGGTCCGCGTGGCCGTATCAGAGTACGTTTGATCGGTCCGTGCCGTCGCCGGGGTACATTTGGTCACGGTTCATAATGGTTCGACACGGATGGACAACGCACTAAAGAGCGATAACGGCTTATAATGATCGCAACATCATCAGTGAACCTGGCGCCGCCACCTGCAGTACTTTGCTTGCGTTGACAACCTTGCGCCGCCGTCCGCACCAGTTTGCATCGCCGCAGCGCTGCCGTTTGTATTGGCCGAATCAAGTTTCTTAACACTGATAATGACACCGGGCTGTGTGGAGATGAGCAAGTTGCACAATGCTTACGCATACTTACACAATTCTGAGAGGAATTTCTGCATGAATTTTCTTCTCACGCTTTCGCCATACCCTCCTCCTCCGCTTTTCTCCTCACGCTCTCTTCGCTTTCGCCGTCTTTCGTCGCCCGCTGCGTTCCGCGTTCGCTCTGATTTTTCGCTGTGCTCGTCCGCTCGGTTACGGAGCACGACGCCGACGCTCGCCGTAGGAATGGGCGCGCTGGTTCTTAATGCACAGGCGGGCGCGCTCTCGTGCTTCTTCGGCGGGTTGAAGGTACGCAGTGACCTCGAGGTTATCTTGGTTGCTGACATTCGGCAGCATGGCGTCAAACCTCGTCGCCGGGTTCCTTTCGTAATCCACTTAAATGGTGTCATATCGGTTGTTTCTTTCATTGCCATGTTGCAAGCGTAGGTTATGTACGGAAAGACGGCATCCCTAGTCTTGTGTTCGACGTTGAAGTATGTCACGGCTTGTCACCCGCTCGCCGTCGGCGCGAAGTCGTCGACGGGGTGTACAAGCCGGTTGGTCGTTCTGTACTCAAGCGAACACAGCAAAGGAGTCAGAGTCGGGAGAAAGACAGAAAAAAATATATTTATCGACTGACAATGACACAAAGATTAAAAAAAACAAAAAGAAACACAAGAACACTAACACACATGCACTTAATCTAGATCAATGATGAATACAAAAGAAATACAAGGACCTGTTAACAGTAAATACAGCAATTAACACTGCACAAAACACACTTAACGGTGGTCAATTAAACAGAGTTCAAAATAAAGCAAATGATGGCATACGCATGGCCGGGCAGCTGCAGCAAGTCCATAAAGCGTGGAGTCGATGGCAGAGCTTTCCCGAAGAACGCTGGCAAGCCGATCTCGTTGCGGTGGGTGCGATTGCTGGGCTGGGTTTCCCGGGAGTCTAGGTCTTACATCTTCCTTCGAGCAGGTTGAGCTAACTTGAGGGGAACTACCATGAGCTTCGTTGCAGACGTTGGTTTGTCGTCTCTTACGCCAACTAGTAACTCGCAGTTCAGACGCGGCTAGGCGGCCCAGGAGATACTGGACGGCAATAGCTCCTTGACGCTTTTCAGCAGATTGTAGGCTCAGCTTCTAGACTGCCTAGCTCGGTCTAAAACCTGCGTTTAAATAACTTCTCCTTTCCCTAGTTCCCTGTGTTGGGGAACGGCAGGTATTGGCGGCGATCCAATCAAGTTCACCCAATTGTATCCCGGCTCCTCCCAAGGTCTTGGCCGCGCCCCTTTTAATTAAAGGCAAGGAAACGGGCGATTCCCCCTTGTACAAAGAGGTCGGCAACTCGTATTGCACCACACACGCACACCCTTGAGTACGCGGCGGGCCTCTATTGTTCGTTCATCAACACAGGAAAAACGATGGCGGCCGGTCATACGGCGCTGTCGTTTTCGCACCTCCGCTTTCTTAGCTTCTCAATGCACGCGCGGAGCAGATAATACACAGGGGTTTCTACAAAAACTGTCGGGGCGTCACGGTCGCGCCGACAGCACAGGGATTCCTACAAAATGCTGTAGGGGCGTCGCGGTCGCGCCGATGACAAAAAGCCAATAATCTCCCAACCTGCCTTCGACTTCTTTCGGCCACTTGCCCGAGTGGCCGGCAATAACTGTCTTGCTCGTCCCTATTTCCACGACCTTTTGGAGCCCGTTGATGGGTGCTTCGCCGAATCGAATCATGCCGCACCGTGACAACGTACCTTGCTAACATGCCGGTGAAGGTTTTATTCAGGCGTTCTGTCTGCGGGTGGTTGTCAGTGGCCCTGCGGTGACTTGTCTGGCTGTATTAAAGCGAAGCTTTCTTTGCTTCTTCTTTCAACTTTTCCACTGCTGCTGCTCCTGTTTCTGTCTGGCACACAGGGGGGGGGGGAGGGCTTCACAGCAGGATCGCGGCAGAGAGGAAAGGCGAAGTGAGAAACCGTTTGGACCTATCTGTTGCGTCGCCACAATGCCCTCTGGAGCTCCCTAGGAGTCGCCAGACTATCCTTGGACTGGCCCCCGCAAAAACATTGCAGAAGCTGCAGCGCTTAGTTTTGTACTAACAAGCAACAGTCCAGAGGGGCGGTAGATAGAATAGTAGAGAGGAGGCGAGTAAAATCAACGCAGCCATGAAACAGGTGAATAGAGAGTTTTAGGCTAGGTGACGCAAGTGGCTTGCGTACGCAAGAACTAGGGGCGACGATACTGCGCATGCGCACACTCAGCCGTAGGAGTCCGCGCATGCGCAGTACCGTGGCCCCTAGCTCTTGCGTACGCAAGCCGCTTGCGTCACCTAGCCTAAAACTCTCTAATAACAGCCTTGCCATTCGCTCGTAGCTTCCATAGATGGGGGAGGGCGGGGGAGAGAAGGCGAAGTCAAGGAAACGGCTACTACAAGACATGGCAGTAGTTGCGGACAAACTGGATAAATTTAAATTCAAGGTACGATACAGTACGTTTCTGAACTTTCTGAAAATAAACACCGTGCAATTTTCTCAAGCGGACAACTGACGCAGGACGCCCACACGGAAATCCTGATTAAAGCTCCGTAGCGTCTAGACGACACCACATACGGAAGCGGCCGCCCATCGTATCAACACTTCTGGACCCGCCGCGGTAACTTTGTGGCTATGGCGTTGCTCGAGGTCGAGGGTTCGATCCTGACTGCGGCGACCGCATTTCGACGGAGGCGAAACGCAAAAATGCTCGTGTACTTAGATTTAGGTACACGTTGCCGAAGCCCAGGTGGTCAAAATGAATCATTGTCCCAAACCACAGCGTGCCTAGTAATCAGATTGTGTTTTTAAGCACTCTAATTTAATTATAGTTTAACACTTTTGCCACGATGCGATGCGCCGTGTGAGGCAATGATAGTGCTGACCTTCTCGCAAGCTATGAAAAACAGCCCGCAACAACGCCTGAAGCAAACGCGCAAGGGGAACATCACTTCACCACTTTCGGTTACACCAAGCGCTCAATAACTTAAACATTCGCCATCGACATCACTGCCAATTACCGGTCAATTAACGCAAACACTAAAGAAAGCTTCACTAAACCCACATTGCATGGGTGGGATCTGCCTTTCTTTTTTCCAGGATGGCTTCAGTAAGTTAGCTCCGCTCAAGAAGTTCTATTGCCCGGGATGAGGACTTGAGCGGCACCACGTCGTAGCAGGATGTGTCTTGCCGAAGAATGTAGGTGTACTTAAATATGTATAACGGGGGACCATGGTTGTGTATTATGATATGTATGTTCGTTTACGTTATTCTTTATTCGGTTACGTTTTTGCTATACCGCTTTTCTTTGGGTATTCACCATGCATGGTATATTATATATATATATATATATATATATATATATATATATATATATATATATATATATATATATATATTTGACGAGAATACTGTACTGCTATGCATATGAGTTTCTGGAGCAAGTCAGGCTACGAAAAGTGGCTTTTAGTCCAGAAACCTTTCTCTCAGAGGCAAATAAGATCATTGAATCAAATTTCGCCCCTTCCATCGCACTACCTCCGGACGGGGCTTTCGTTTAGTCGCGGCGGGCAAGGTAGCCGTAGCCACGATGATCCATTCATTCCCGGATTTTGACGCCGGAAAGGGCCCCAATATGTTCACGCCGATCTGCTGGAATCGTCAGCAAGGAGGTTCAATAAGCTGTAGCAATCTCGCTGGCATTGCTGGTGGTGTCTTGCGTCGCTGACAGCGTCGACATGTCTTGGCGTAATGAGTGACGTCGGCGGTCAGGTGCGGCCAGTAATATTTTTCTTGTATCCTCACGAGCGTACGGGAAAACGCAAGGTGGCCTGTGCTCGGATCCTCATGCAAGGCGTACAGAAACTCTGGCCGCTGTGTTGAGAGCACAACGAGAAGGCAATTGGCGCGCTCTAGTTAGAATTCCTTTTTTTTAATACGTCGTTTTGCAAGAAAAATGAAGACAATCCATGCCTAAATACCTTAGGAACAAAGTCGATCTTCCCTTTCAAGTACCCGAGAGAGAGAGAGAGAAAGAGAGAGAGACGTTATTTTCATGTTGGGTGGTGTGGTGGAAAGGGCCTCAGTCCAGAGTCCAGAGCCTCGCTTGCGGCATTCTACAGTGCAGAACTGATAAACGCCACAAGGTACCGTTGGTCGTCGGCGCTGGCTGCTTCTGTCCGCCACCCGGCATGGTGTTTAGGGGAAAGATTTGCTGGGGCAGGTAGGGGAGGTGGGGCTGGTCCACAGGACCAGAGGATATGGGATGTGTTCATGTGTTCGCCACAGTACCGGCAGGGTGGGGGATCTAAGAGGCCGCGGAGGAGGTGCATTCGCGCTGGTGTAGGGAGTGTTTCAGTCTGGGCCTAACGAATCAGTACACCCGGTTCACGGGTGAGCACTTTGCTGAGCTTGGGGAACTTGCGCCTTGCCTCTTGATAAGGCCGCAGAAGCAGGAGAGACCACCTTTTCGTCTGGGCTGGTCGCGGAATGTAGGGTGCCTGGTTCGAAATCTCGCAGGCGAGCTGATTAGCTCTTTCATTTCCCGGCAGCCCGTCATGACCAGGTATCCAGATGATTTCTGAAGGACCCTGAAGGTGCTCTTGAATAAACGTCGAGATGTGGGCCGGGAGATCGTTGTGCAACAATTTCCTGCAAGCCGCCACGGAGTCGGTAAATATGATTCTTGGGTAGGTTGAGTTACTATGGGGCATGTGTTTGATCGCGATTGCGATGGCTGTAAGCTCCGCTAAGGTGGGATCTGTCTCTGGGAGTACCTCCGTATGTACAGTTTGGAGGTCGTTATTCACGACTGCTATAGCGGAGCCCTGTGAACCAGCGCTAGCATCACTGCACCGTAGAAGTATATGCCGTCAGGGTGTGTTGCCATGTACCTCTTGAAGTAGGCATCTCGCTGGCGTCGCCTCTCCTTGCCTCGTTCTGGATTCATGTGGCGTGGCAATGGAACTATGTTTAGGAGTTCGCGTTGTTTCGGGGGTAGTGGGCGCGTGTCCACAAGGGGCGCAGCTTCTGGATGATGACCGATGCTACGGAAGATGTGCGAGCCTTGACATGTGCGCTGAAAACGCAGTTCCTGGCGACGACGATGAATACTGATTAGTTCCGCCACCGTGTTTGGAAACCGATGTCAAGGAGGAGCTTAGTGCTGGCCCTAAACGGAATGCCGATGGCCAGCTTTGTCGCCTTCCGGATGAACGCATCAAGGTGATTGATATCTTGCTGACGGAGATTGGTATAGGGCAGGTGATAGCGCAGGCGCGACATAATTAGTGCGTTTCTTAGCTGAAGCATATCCACCTCTTTCACTCAATTGGCTCGGTTGGAGACACTACGCATCATGTGCAGCACCTGTTCTTGCCTGAGCAGGTGCTGACAGTCGCAGCGGGACCTCAATCTTTCTGGATATGGAGACCGATTATCTTAATACATTTTGGTTGGGAAATAAAAGGTTTCTTAAATACGTGTCTGCTCGTTGCTGTTCGGCGAAGTCAACTGCTTGTATTGGCTCCAGATACGTGTCCTCGTCTAGCTGGTCTTGCGGTGGCGGGTAATTGGATACGCTAGACAGGCAGACGGCATCAGAGTGCTTCTGTTAGAACTTATAAATCACAGTGATGTCAAATTCTTGCAGTCGGAGGCTCCACTGTGCAAGGCGCCCTGAAATCTCCTCTAAATTTGCAAGCCTAATGTATAGTGGTCAAATGCATAGTGGTCGCTTACGACTTTGAAGGGCCGGCCGTATTACCTTTATTTCATGGGCGCCGCCATATTGAGGAGCCAGTGGCGCCATCATTTATGAGTAGTCGGCATGCTGGCGTGGGGCCAGCTCCGCGAGCGGGGGGAGGGTTTGGGTTTATTTAGCATGAAATGACGTCTACACGGGAAACGGTTCGGTGAGGCGCAGTAAAGTGAACAGAGGCGGACGGAGTACTCCGCGCGATGCGCGCACGCGTGTTGGAGCCTCCAATCAAAATTGGAGATCAATTTTGTATTTCTAAAAATTCGTTTCACGAATATGCCCTTATTGCAATATTCTACCAGTAGTTCTAATCTTTGGTTTAGCAGCAATGAGTAGTTAAGAAACATATGCGACGATCGTAACAGCGTGGGTACCGTTCTACTACGGAAAAAGTTGTGCTCATTACTTTCACAAACGTTCAAATTGGTATCTGTAGATAAATTACTCGACTACCTCGTTTGTTGGATGTGGTTTCCACCCACGAATAAAATAGTTCTGTTTAGTGATAAAAGCATACCGTACAATGTGAATCACACTTGTTGAGTGGTCTATGCGAGCGCCTGAAGCAGTGCCAGCAGCTGGGTTATGGATCTGTTTGTTCTACCATATGTGCCGCACGTAACTTATGCCATATTAAAAACATTCAAGGGTCACGTAGCTGGACAGAAACAGGGTATGTTGTTTGCCGTGGATTGTAGTAAATCAGGCATTTTTTTTATTTCGCCTAATGGGGCATAATTAGTAATTATTAATTGATCAACTTTTCAAATATTATATTCAGATTAGCAGTATCAAAGACAAAATCGCAAGCCACCCTGAAAAATACCGGATTCAGATTTCTGTTGCTCAATACATGCTACATAAGTTTTTCCGAAGCCCGAAAGAAAGTCCGTGAGACACGAAAAAAGTGAGGCGTATTTTTTATCTATTTATTAAACATTCTTTGCCTAGTGTACCGGGTTTGGCGTAGCTTTCTGGCCGTTGGTGCGGTCGCTGTGCTTAGAAAAAGTTTGTTTCAACAAAGACGATACGAATATTTTGAGTCACAATGACGGCACAATTCAATCATGGCGATAACATATACGAAGTACTGAGCATTGGACAGAGGGTACATTTTCAAAGAAATGTCCGAGTCCACGTGGCCTCACTAACATATAACCTTATAGACCCACAGAAACACAGTTCGGTCGCTATCTCGCCGGATAGATGCGTAGGTACCTTTACAAAGGCTATCTGAAAGTACCGATAAAGAGGCCTATATAACCTTTGTGCGCTGACCAAGTATGTCTACCTCCTTTCTGCGTATTACAAAAAAGTGACTTCCCACATAAAACCTGATCATATAAAGTCGTCTCACAAGCATCGCTAGCGCAAACCAATCTGGTAATGGAACGATGAATTATGGTTAATTGATTCTTTAATTTACTTATTTTTTTTCTGGGCACTCAGCGTGTGCTAGTGGATGCGTGGCCGCTCTTGACCAGTTCTCGACAATGGGCACTACGATTGTCCCACTACGATTCCTACATAAAACTCGTCAACTCAAACTAAACCAGTCTTTGTAGAGCATCAAATAGGCGTCACCACTCAAAAAGGTTTGGCTTCGCATAGATTCCAATATGTGTGTTGCACCCGCACAATTTTTTTCCCCTTGCCATTTTTCTAACTTCGCGACTGCCACCCGTCTCGGTAACGCAGTGCCAGTGGCGTTGTGCCGCTGAGCTTGAAGTCACGGGTTCGATCCCGGTCGCGTTCCGATAGGAGCGGAATGCAAAAACGCTTCGTGCACCATGCATTGGGTGCAGGATTTAAAAAATCCGCAGATGGGCAAAAATGATTCCGGAGCCCCCCCCCCCCCCCCCCTACGGCGTGCCTCATAATCAGATCGTGGTTTTCGCACGTAAAACCTGAGAATTTCATTTGTTTTATTGCGATAGCAATTATATGGACCCTCAAGGCGCATTTCTGTAGTCGCCGTCGCCGTGAGGTTCCGCATGAAGTCTAAAGCTGGAACGGCATGGCGCGTTTTCCGCGAGCGAAAAACGTGAGGCGCGGCGAACGCCTTGGAACGCCCGCGTTGCCGCCGACGCGCGAGCACACGCACGAAAAAAGTAAGCTGCGCTTTCGCGTCGCGTTTTCCGGGTTGCCAGACAACACAACTCCCAACGATATGAATTGTCTCTGTTACCGCATATATAATATGACCTTAAACTTACAGAAAACTACAATAAAAATAATCTTAGTGTAATCAGACAGGGACATTTTTGTCCGAAGTTTATGTATCAAGCTTATTTTCAAGCAGCAAGATTGTGTGCGAAACTTCGACTACGCCTTCCCCATGCTGAGAGGCCGCTGCTTGTTTACAATTTCACATAGAAAATAGGGTGTCGGCCGCTTACTACCGAGCAGAAGATGCGGTTCCTACTACTAAGGGGGATACTGAGGGCATCTACTATACCGTCTACGCTGAGGGTATCTGCTATAGCTCGCCAAGCCTGGTCACGTTTGATGTTCTTGTAATTGCGGTCGCGTACGTCCCACAGGACGCGACGGTTCTCCACTTCAGTTATTAGGGCCTCGTTGAGGGTTGCTTTGTCCAGTTTAGGTGAACACGTGTGAACCAACACGATGCGCGAACGAAATCATGGTAGCACGTGCTTTCTTCGACGCACGCGCCAGTTCTGCCGAGAAAAAAAATTACGCCAGACAGGTTCCGCCGAGATGCGCAGCAGGGCCATCTGGTGGCAAAACCAAAAACCATGATGCCACGTAACCAAATGACACGTGACTTACCTGAACTCTGATTAGCGGACGCGCCGCGCGACGCCTTTTTTTGTACTCCAAGCAGCAGCACGCGGCGGCGCGATTTCGTGACGGATCATGCTGGACGCGCGCCAAAATGACGCGCGCGCGTCCCACTATCCGCGCGTCAATCGCGCCTGAAATCGCGTCATGCGGTTTCGCCTTAAGGGCGATAAAAATCGTCACCGCGCGCCGTATTCTGCATGTGCGAATGAAAGCTTTTGCGAGGGTGAGCCGGCGATCGCGGCTCAATCTGGCGAACGCAATGGAAGAAAGCGGGGAGGAAGCGCGCCGCCTTCCGTCGCGCGCAAGGATCCGCGGGTAGGAGGGGTGGTTGGAGGGTACGTTCTACTCTGTGCGGTCCGCGCCGCTGTACCTTGAAAGTCATCTGCGACGGGTACAGAGTCCGTCACGCGCTGTGTTTTTGCGGCTAAGCTCGCGTTGATGCGAGCGGAAGGGTCAATTCGTTCGCTGCTGCTGCCGTGCTTCCTCACTCCAGCGTTTTGACAGAGAGTTTCCGCGGTCACCGAGTGAGATGTGTTCATGTTTGCTTCTGCGCGAGTGACACCATGCTTGTTAATTTAGTTAGTACGCCTATGTTTACAAGTTTACACGGTCGATAAAACCACCGTCCTTACTTCGTATAGCTGTCTACTCATTTGCTATCGCAATCGATGCTTCGCCTTTCGGGCGAAACTGAGAGTTCTTTTTTCCTTCCTGATTGCCACCTGTACTATAGAAACAGAAAAAAAAAACCTTCAGGATAGAGATGAGTGGCGCACGTCCATGGTTGTGTTGCACTGAGTTTTAACACTGAAAAAATGAGAGACCACGATACTGAAGGAAGAAGCGCGAACCAGCAACTGTTTAAACTTGTCGATGTTAAAACTTCGCTCAACACAATCAAGGAGGAACCTTGCGTGCACACTCACGACGGGAGACTACGCCAACTACGCCGCCATTTTCGCCTTATGCAGCCAGGAACTGCGAACGACTGTCCAGGTAGAAAATCTGATCCGCGGACGAAGCGCGTCGGCTTTGACACATGAATCGTCGAACGTTCCAGCGTAATCACTGGCGCCCGCGTGTCTTCCAGAAAGTACTACACAATTCGTGTCACGCATACAGTCAGGTTACGCAAGGTTCGGTGACAGCAAACAACGGATAGAACCATCGATAACATTCGAGGAACTCCCGATTCATGCAGGTGCGTATATGCGCCGAGCGAGAACGCTTAACATTTGTCAGCTGGTGAAAAGCGGTCACTGGAGAGAAAAAAATTAAATGAGATAACAACTGTCCTTATTTAGAACAGAATATTGTTGTCAACCGCTGTGTGTCTTAGTCTTCGATGCCGATAAATTTATTAAAGCGATATGGACAGCCATGTTACTGGCAGTCCTCCTCATAGCTTCCCGACAGAAATTATATATATATATATATATATATATATATATATATATATATATATATATATATATATATATATATATATATATATATATGAGCAAGGTAATTCAAATCAAGTTATTTGCAGGACTACCAGCTCCTGAACGCATGCAGTCGTCATAGTTGTACATGCTCCTTAGAAACTTTTCGAAACGAAGTTTGTCCACGCGTGGGCTAATAATCCGTACATGTAGCCAATGTGGACGCATTTTGGTACTACGTTCAAATTGAAAACGCGACTATGGCGAAACTTTAGCGCTAAAAAATGGAAAAGCATTTGTCCTAACCTTCAACGCTGTGCTGCCTTCGAGATAAACGATGCACATTGCTTACTTATAGCGGTAAAAATTCATTCATACTTAGAGTGTGCACTAGACTTAAACGGCCGTTTGGGTCATTATATACCGTTTGGGTCATTGCTCTTCGTCCATTGTCCGAAGAGCGAATTTACCTACTGACAAAAACGTAGGTGCACGGGAAAAAGTTTGACCCATGCAGTTTTCTTCTTTTTTTATTGGAATAGTTCACAATTGCGAAACAGTCACTTACGCGGAAGCTTTGCATGCTCATTGTCTTATGACCTGTCTTATTGGCTTTAAGATAAGTGTTGCCTCTACATTCACGATAGAATTACTCTAGGATTAGATGTAAAACAATGTAAAACAATGTTCTGTTGCACATCCTACACTTTCCGGTGATTTCAGCCACAAGCAACTGACTGACTCGTGCGCTTTCGATGCAGGACTGCGTACCGCTGGTTTTGCTCTGCGGTTTCTTAAAATGCAGGCGAAAAAAAAAATGCAGACAGAACTATCGTCGGCTTCAACGCCCAAGACGAAATGGTCAGAAAGTAAAATCTGCGCGAAGCACGGATAAAAGCGCTAAACAAGAGTACTGGTTATGAAGATGGGTGGGGCAGAGGGTCAGTACTACAAGGCGGCTCGCTATCGCACCCGCAGTGCAACACAACTTAGTTACCATGGTGTCAGTTTAAAACGCATGCGCACTTTATCGTTTACGGCGAAACCGCCTTCTCTAATGTCTAAAACGGTCACAAATTCTTGACTGCCCCACATACAGTGCACTTTTTCACCCATTATCGTGTCCAGAGAAGACACTTGCCAAATAACGTCCTTGCTCAGTCTAAGGTCCTTTGTGCAATCAGTGGGATGAACGACCCGCAGTCTGAACTTTGTATCTAAAGGATAATCAGAAACGGTACCGTCGGGGCCTTTAAACGCGTATACGTTAAAACAAACGAAACATACGTTGTACGAGACAACCACCTTCGGAACAATCACATATCCGTAAGCGAAAAGGCGAGTGCCACAGTCACATCGACCATTTCGGTTACCGGGTCGAGCTTTGCCTGCGGCGAAAGATGACCAATTTTCTATGGTGAATTCACAACACTCTTCGATGTCCATCAATATTTCTAAATTAACACCCGGACACAGAACAATTTGAGGCTTAGTTTCATCAATATTACCAACACTGACGTCGGCCTCGTCAACTGCTCTGGACGTTGCAGCAGAAGCTTCTTCTGTGCCCTGCAAGGGCTGCGGAGCGGCAGTACCGCTGAAGTTGTCTTGCTCCTTAGTTGACGTGCCTGTCAGTTCGCGTAGCTTTGCGTCCGTAGTCATGCTAGGCTCTTGTGTCGAAACCGCACTTAAGGAAGGGTCGTTATCTACCGAAGCGCTGTCCATTTCACCAGGCGAGGCAAGTGTCTCGAGACCACAATTCCTGTTCGTGATTGGCAAGGCGCCTTCCACTGTACTGCTCACAGTCATAGAAAGCCGCGTCATGTCACTTTCTTTCTCGGAAGTGGGGTCCTCGCTGCTTGGTACGTACCGCGCTTGTACAGTCAAGTTTTCTTCGATTATATCGGAGGCGGGGTGCTCCCCGCTTGATGTTTGCCCTGTTTCTACAGCAACCTTTTCTTCCGGTGTATCGGCACTAGGACGCTCCGCGCTCGATGGGTGCCACGTCAGCACTGTCACGTTTCCGTCAGATGACCTTCTTCGCACTTCCTCGAAGATAGATGAAAGGTACGCCGCCTGGGATTCCGCGGGAGAATATTCCTCAGGCGATTCCTCAAACGTTTCCTCGGGCGATTCCTCGGGCGATTCCTCAGGCGATTCCTCAGGCGATTCCTCAGGCGATTCCTCAGGAGATTCCTCAAACGTTTCCTCGGGCGATTCCTCAAACGTTTCCTCGGGCGATTCCTCAAACGTTTCCTCGGGCGATTCCTCAAACGTTTCCTCGGGCGATTCCTCAGGTGAGCAGCAGCTCTCGAGGTGACTGGTGACCTCCCGGTGCAACAGTGTGCTGCCGCAGGTGCGGCAGCTCACGGCGTGGAATCGACAGTCGTTGCCAAAGTGCTCCAGCATGGCGGAAGCTGTGTCCTCGGCATCGCAACCGTTCTCCGCGTTCCAGCAGCGCACTTTGCGACTGAGAATACTTTCCGCGCTGAAGGTCAACAGAACCACGTCTTTCTGATCAAAGGCTCTCTTGTCCCGCGGACAGCGGTTCAATTGTTTCCCGTCATGCACGTAACACTGGGGGCAAAGCAGGTGGCGGCAGGGCAACGCGGCCAATACACGGGGCACCAGTTTGCAAGCGCTGCACACGTGCGCAGAGGCGATGGCTTCCACGAACGAGGTAGGCCGCCAGTCGAGACCGCAGCCAAAACCGAACACGGTCTGCGTGCTGCTTGTTTCCATGGTCTTGTGGCACGCAGCGACTGGTCTGAAGGCTCCAACACTACTGCTGCCTGCAGGAAGGAACGCGTTCCTCGAGATAGCGCATGAGCGCGCATGGGCAGCGTGACAGCTGTGCACAAACTTGTGCGATTAAGTAATTTTTTATTCCGATATTATTGCGCAAATGATGCGCTTCTGGCGGGGTAGATATTCCTGCAACTTGGCTTGTCCTCGAGTGAGTCAGTTTATTTTAGTGTAAAATATTATGCGTCATAGCAAACGATTGTCACTGCCATATCATTGTTACTCACAAACCTGTTTTTTTCTTCGCTCGTTTTTGCCAAGTACCTGAACTGAAACGTGCACACGTGAGCGTCTGCAATGCAATTGAATTTTCGACGGTAGCTTCACGAAGTTCGGCCGCCGCCGACGAGGATAGTTAATGTCATACGTTCTTAAAAGAACCATGCGCCATTTTTAAAGGGCCCCTCACCAGCTAGGTCTGGCCATATTGAGCTGACGAGAGCAGAGCATACATTGCGCGATAACGATCGTGTCTGCAAAGTATTACATCGCTACGCGCCACGGAAAGACCTGAAATTTCAGACCGAACGCCGTTTTCCCTTCTTCTCGAGGCCGCCGCGCACCAAGCCGGAGGATGACGTATGTACGTACACGTGCTAGTGCGCCTACGTACACGCGTTTGCACTGTGACGTCGCTCGTGGTGACACGTGACTTCGAGAATTATTCAAGGCAGCATCAGTTATTTGTGCAATATGTTGCTTGAATAGACGAATTAAAAGAAAGCTTAGAGAAATAATAAAACACACGAACCGAATGTCTGCATGTTTTTGTTTTACTTCGCACTGCAGCAAAAGAGATTACTTCCGTTTCGTCTGCTTGTTCCCACGTCGTGCAGTCGCGCGCGCAGGCACCGAAACGATGTCATATTCTACCGTGCTCCCAACGCGGGATCATGCTCTGTGATCTGCTTGTGTCTGTCTCAGTAATCGTTTAGTACTGACTTATACCGCTAGTCAGGTGTCCTCGTGCACAGCGCGCAAAATCGTGCGCTGCGCGAAAAGAGACAATCACAACAGCTCGCGCGCGACGCCGTCCGCAAAAAAGCGAGAAAAAAAAAGAGAAGGCAGAGCCCGTTACGCATGCGTTACGCGATCCTCAAGGTCCGGTATAGGAGAACGCGGGGAAGGAATTTCGCTAGCGGAGGCTAGACCAGGTGTTGCTGGCTAGACGGGGCAAGTGAATAGACTGTGTCGCTTGGCAGTGGAGCTCGCCTCCTGAAATCATGGGTTCGCGGCACTGAAATATTTCTACCTCGGCTATTAATGAAGCCGATAAAAAAATTTTGCGGCCGAACGCTCCCTAGAGGACGCGTAACAACGTCCAGCGTATAACCAAAATTTGCTATGGGGCCTGGTGAGGGGCCCTTTAAGGACCCGCACTATTTTGGCGCAGTCTAAAGTGTGTGCTTCCACAGCGATTTCTGCAAAATAGATAAAAACATTTAAACACAATTTTTAGACGTCCGCGTTACTGGAATCATAAATGTAGCTTACGGACGCCGGCGACACTGACAACGGATAGCAGACAGCGCGCCGTGAAATTGAGCATGTTACTATATTGAGGTCAGCGTTGCCAGCAGAAGAATAGTAGCTCTTTAAATTATGAATTACTATTATTATTATTACTATTATGATGATTATTTTAATTTCTTTGTGGTAGAATAACCAAATTTTAACTTCTTCTTCTTTTCCATAGTTTTTTTTTCTTTGTTCTCTATGTCTCATCAATGTCTGTATTTCATTCACCATGTGTATAATGTTCATACGCACGGGCCTACAAGCCAACTGAGGCTTAGACTGGCCTGTTCATGTTGATCTGAATTTTTGGTGGTAATAAACAATATTATTATTATTATTATTATTATTATTATTATTATTATTATTATTATTATTATTATTGCGTCAACGCGTTTGAATCTGTATTAAATTCCCTCGTTTCTATTAGTGCTAAGAATATTTTAATAGATGAACAGCATGTATGGCTCTTTACCACGGCGCTACATAACAACGCACTTCGTAAGATTTGTGACCCATGCTTCCAGTGTGGTACATAGTTTATGCCAATTAGACGTTCTTTACTTTGAGGTATGTAAAGCATTTCATGTAGTTTGCCACGAGCCCCTCATTACGAAACTCACGCAAATGGACATACCTTCTTCCATCTTTATCAAATTACCCAAGCAATGGAACGTGCTCTATTGACATTGATGGACACAGTTCTGTCAGGTATGAGGTCACTAGCGGAGTTCCGCAAGGACATGTTCTTGGCCCTCTTCCTGCCGTTCATAAATGACATTTCGTCAGCAGTTCAACACTCTTCATTCCTTCTATATGCGGACGCCTTAAAGACTGCCAACAGGGCTTACGACTGCATATACAAAAAAATGAAAATCGCCGCCCAAGCACTCCGTACAGATGTTTAACCTCCCTGCCTTTCTCTCCTTTGCATCTCTCTCTGGTTAATCAGCGAAGCTGAAACGTGCGGCGCCGGTGGTTATCACTGGGTTGATCCGGACTGTTCATTACAGGACGGCTTCGTAGGCTGCCAGATCCTCAGTACTCAGTTGCTGCTGGCGCTCCGCTGCACGAGCCTGTTCTTGTGCCCGGGCTGCAGCAACGGTCCGGCGTATACGAGCTCGTTCCCGGTTCTGCTCGCGGCGTTGCTGATAGAAAGCTGCCTGCTCATAAGGAGTACTTATGACGCGCGGGCTACCCATTTCGGAGCCGAAGAGAAACCAAGGTAAATATACCTTGTAGCGAAGCTTCCATAGGAGCTGTTAGGGTTGGCGTCTGACACCACGTGGCGACAGGTCATTCACCCGACCTTCCCTGAACCGGGGCCCACGTGCACCGGAGGAGTCATTCACCCGACCTTCTCTGAACAAGAGCCCACGTGCACCGGAGGGGTCATTCACCCGACCTTACCTGCACCGGAGCCCACGTGCACCGGAGGGGTCATTCACCCGACCTACCTGCACCGGAGCCCACGTGCACCGGAGGGGTCGTTCACCCGACCGGATTCGTCGCTGAGAGGATCGACCTCTCCTACCCGTGTTTGGTATTGCAGGAGGAGGGGCCCTCTCTCCGTGCCTGTCACGTGTCATCGATGGAAGCAAGGTCCCGCCCACACTTGTAGAGAGCTATTTAAGGGGCTCCGAAATGTACTTTGATATACTTCTTACTTGGGACTTCATACTTCATGCTTTTCTTATTTTCTTTAAACTCCCTTTGAATAAACCGTGCAAGTTTCGCACTAGCAAATCGTCTCGCCCCTGCTTGGTCGCCATGATCTCCCGGATGCCTGCAGCCCGCCGACAACGCCACGCTACCCAATAAGTAATGTCGGTCGAGCTTCGTTAGGCAGGCGCCGCTACTTCTCGGCAGCAGTACGGTACGCTACCCTGGAGTAGGCAACAGAGCCCATACGTTCAAAACATGGCGGTTCATCGGCGGTTCATGGGGCTTAGCGCCATCTGTATGTGTAGGGAACACTTCCTGCGGAAGAAAAAAATAATGTGACGCCATATCCGTTAAAAACAAAAATGACGTCATTTTGTTTTAGAAGGCGCGAAATTTTTCTTTTGGCCTGCCTTTAGAACTGTATATCCAAATGTCCCGCCATTCGACTTGATGAGCGTTTCGAGCTTTCAGCGCGGAAAGCGATGCAGGGGAAAAGGCCTGCAGTACGGTTGTCAAAATCGCACTCCTGCAAGAACATATTTTCTTTGGAGGCTGACGAAAGTTTTGGATGTAGAGCGCTGATCCTATCGTCGGATGCCAAGCCCGTCAGCCAGCGCAGTCGCACGAAAACTACAC
Source organism: Dermacentor variabilis (assembly GCF_050947875.1). Taxonomy (NCBI): domain Eukaryota; kingdom Metazoa; phylum Arthropoda; class Arachnida; order Ixodida; family Ixodidae; genus Dermacentor; species Dermacentor variabilis. The sequence goes on along the minus strand of NW_027460390.1, from coordinate 532,658 downwards.
AATTATCTCGCGGTCGTAACTCACTACTTTTGACTGGACAGGTTAAGAAGCGATGAAGCTACCCGCGTCACCAAATTCAGACAAACTTCGACAAGCAAACAAAGCCCGAAGTGTGAGGGGGGCGTATTTTCACAGGTGTACTTTACGAGCGCGCCTTTCTGCACATTTCAAGAGGTGCACTGCATTGCGAGAGATAGCGGCTTCAACGCCACCCTGTAACGATAGACGCTGAAAAGAAATGTATTTATTAATAATAATAAAATTAAATAAACTTGTATTTTCTTAACTCGTCACGAATATGTAACGTTGATCAGGAATTTTATTTTCGTTGAATGAATCTAGCTGTGTCTCGCTTGAATTAGAAAACGCTTTTTTCTTTCCCAATGTTTGTTCCCTCCAAACATAGTCGCGCTTCAATCGCTGCTCCCATAACCACCCTTGCTGCATAACTGATAGTTGGGCGAGTTGGTACGAATTCATAGCGAAATATTTAGCGCGCACAATCGACAAGGACACAGTGAAGCGTTCGTGTGTCCCCCTTCACTGTGTCCTTAACGATTGTGCGCGCTAAATATTTCACCCTTGCTGATGTCGGTGACAATTTGTACTGGACTGCTTTTCGCCCGAAGCTTCGCGACCTATTTGGATCGACCTTGGAGAAACCGCTGCACGCGCACTCGGCTGCGACGGAGAGCAACGACGCCACAACTGGCGCAACTAATCCAACACCACCTAGATAGCACAAGGCCTTTTCACTCCGATCCATTACGTCATGTTGCCTGGCCTGACTACCATAAAATGTAATGGGGATGGTCCCAAGTAGGCAACAATGATTTCGACGTTACCGCTTTCATCATGCCAGCCTTGTCAATGCAAATCTCGGGCCAGGTAGCGTGACGTCATGGATCGGAGTAAGCAAGCCTTCTGCTATCTAGGTGGTGATGGCTAATCGCGCGCCTCTCCTTCTCTCTATCTTTTTTTTTTATCGCTTATGCGCATGGGGGTTGTGCCGGAGGTGTTTTTGGTGTGCAGGAGACCAACAGACGGACGGACAGGCGGACGAATTGGGTAGCCCATATACAGCTTCGCTGTAAAAAAAGAACTTTTTCGCTATCAAATTGGTGGAGAAACAATAAGCTACTCTTAAATGCCTTCATAATTATAGTATTAAGTTACAGACGGAAAAGACACCACGTGCAAGTTCCATACATCCTTGGAATGCTCCCCTTCCCAGGGTCGATGAAATGAAAGATATTGTTGTGTACTTCGACAAAACGCTTAGCTTTCCTTCAGACGCTAAATATGAGAAACAACGTGCCGCTTGCGCTGAGTGAGTGAGTGAGTGAGTGAGTGAAGTAACTTTATTTCGTTCCAGAGAAGACGCAGTGGCGACCCCGCGCCACCCGGCTAGTCCCACGTAGGGACCGCCAAGCCGAGCTTGACGGCCCGATCGCGGGCACTCTGGACGGCCAGGGTTTGGTCGTTGAGTTCAGGGCTGCCCCAGAGCGCAGCCCACCTATCCTCGCTGAAGGAGAAGCCGATGGCTTCGAACTCCCACAACACATGGTCCAATGTTGCCCTTAGTCCACAGGCAGGGCAGTCCGCACTGGGATATCTTTCAGGGTATATGGCATGAAAAACCGCGAGGTTACGGTACGCACGGGCTTGTAAAAGTCGAAGGGTAACCGCCCGCGCCCTGCATAAGGCGGGGTGCGGGAGGGGGAATACCCGTCTTGACAGATAGTAGTGCGTGGTGATTTCATTAAACGTATACAAGCAAGGGTTCCCCGCGGGGCAGGGGGACTGCTGAGGCGGCGCGGTCAGTGAGTCCTCGCGCGGCCTCGTGTGCGCCCTCGTAACCTTCAATCGACCCCAAGTGAGCGGGAAACCAAATGAGAGAATGCGGAGAGATACTTTTGGCGCTTTGGAGATTGCGGAGGGCCTGGGGGGAGACTATACCGGTTTGGTAGGCCTTAATGGCTGCCTTGGAATCACTATATATTGCCTCTCTGCGACCATCGAGCCCAGCCAGCGCTCTTGGAATGGTTCGTCGAATATCGCATGACTTCCATTCCCCTGTTGCCTTCTGAAATTGTATTCTACTGTGTGTCTTCCACTACTTGAGTGTGCCTCTGCAGTTTGAGGCCAAACGTATATATATATATATATATATATATATATATATATATATATATATATATATATATATATATATATATATATATATATATATATATATCGCGAATTACTACTGCAAAATGTCGCAGTTTCGCCCGAGAGGCGAAGCATCGATTGCGATAGCAGATTACAAATTAGTGCACAGCCATATTAAGTAAGGACAGTAGTTTTATCGGTCATATAAACTTTTAAACACTCGCTTGCTAACTAAATTAACAAGCATGGTGTCAGCGCGCCCGGGCAAACATGTACACATCATACTCGATAACTGTGGATACTCGCTGTGAGAATGCTGGCGTAAGGAAGCGCGGAGGCAGCAGCAGCGAGCGAAGTGACCTATGTGTTGTGTATCGCTTCAACGCAAACTGAGCGGCGAGAACACAGAATATCCAAAGTTACGTGCCGTCGACCCACCTAGACTGTGCCCCCAAAGCTGATCGCTTTCAAGAGAAAGCCCACGCGAACGCGCGGGCTTTGTCTTAAAAGCAGTCGCTGCCAAAGTGCAACGCCCCCCACCTCGTTCCTTGCGCGCGACGGAAGACGGCGCGCTTCCTCCCCGCTTTCCGCCCTTGCGCACGCGAGATTGAGCCGCGATCGTCGGCTCCCCTGGCACGCTTTCACTGGCGCATACAGCATATGGCGCGTGGCGACGGGGTTATGCCCTTGGACTTTATACGGGACACTACGGCGACGGCGACAAAGACGGCAAAAATTCGCCTGGAGTGGCCATATAATTGCTATCAGAATAAGTGAAAGAGCCTGGAAATGCTTCTGCCAGCTATATATATTCAACAGACATAGACCTATTTATCAATCAGACGCGGGGGCCCAAAAATTAGTTGAATTTCCATGTCTTTCTTTCAAGTATATAAAATCTCAAGATGAAGGAACAAAAGCAAATGAATGCTTCACAGAGGTCCGCGATCCCGCCTAGAAGCAGCAGTACAGCACGCATAAAAAATGCACATTTGCGACAAACAAATTTAATAATTAAACAAAGAATTGTACTTGGTGTCTAAGTCTACAGCATAAATGCATCGTCAGTTTAGGTAATAGTATTGTTAAGGTCATACGCAACGAAATACTATCAACATAAATTACTTGCAATATTCACAAAAAGGAAGACAGATGTGGGCGACCTTGGAGAATTTAATCCCATTTCCAGAGAAGCTGTTTCTTTCCAACAGCTGCAATAAAATTTTGAGTTTCTTGTAATTATATTTCACACCTTATATATATATATATATATATATATATATATATATGACTTCCGTTTGAGAACTTGTCCGAATGCAACGCTTTGGAGCACTTCTTGTTGGCAATTTTCAAAAAGCCAGTAACTCATCAACACAGATGTTGCCTCGCCATGACATTTACCATGGTTGAGATGCTTTGATGCGCTAGTTCGTTGCTGGCTGGATGATTTATTATCGTGCCCTTCCTCCCTCCCTGCCCCAACTCCACTGATTTCCCGCTAGATATGTGATATCGGATGAGTTAACAGTTCCTCAAGGCAACGGCATAATTCTTGGTTTGCAGAACACATTCATAAAGTTCCAGATCGCTTGCATGCGTAACTTACTGAAAATGTCATAATTAGAACCCTGTCTTTGAAATTTACCCACGTACTACCAAGGCACCGTTTATTTTTGCCTAATATATAAACGAAACATCTTGTTTTGTTCACCCAGGACATCGCTGAAACCAAGTTGGAATGTGTTATGACACCTGAAAAATAGGGAAAGAAGAACGACGGCTCAGTAATTATTGGCAACGCTTCTAACTGGACCAGGAACGTAAAAGTTTTGCTGCACATTGCACTTACTACGACTCCCCCTCCCTTTTCCACAAAATATAAAGCTGTTGTAACCTAAAACTGTCAGGACACTGAGAAACATAGCTGATAGCGGCCATATCATACGCTCTAACACTTGAATAAGAATTTTTTTTTTTTGCGAATGCTGTGTTTCATTCAACAGCATTTCGTGATGCACAATAGTTTTAAAGAAGTAAATGTTAGGCCACCGGATACGAAGAAACGAGCAGTAGCATTGCTAGTAAAATATGGATTAGAGAAGCTGGTTTCGCTAGCGAAAAAAGAAAAGGGCCACACACTGGCAGTTTTCTTCACAACAAAAACACATAAGATGTTCCGTTCAGGACAATGGTGTAGTAGAACAACTCGTGGCAATTTCTTGCGTCTGCTTTCCTTCAGAAAGTGCTCGCGTCCTTGCTAGTGAATGACCCATTCTTCGTGAAGAATTCTGAGGAGGTGGTGCATTATATTTCGGGTCTTAAAGAAGGGGGTTACGAGGGATTTAGCGTTGACATTCAAGACTAGTAATATTCTTTGCCGCAGGATGTTCTACTACCGTGTGTAAAGGAATGCCTTGAACAAGACAATGATGAAGTTGCTTTCCGTAATAAGATTGGAATATCACTAGAAGCTTTTCTAAGAGTATTTCACATATACCTGGGGAGCACGTATGTGCACTTTAATGATAACGTGTTCCTTCAGAGAAATCGGGTATGCGTAGGGTCGAAAGTAGCCCCAGTGCTGAGCACCGTTTTATTTAGTGGTGTTGACAGACTTGTGAATTCCGATTTGGATAACAAAGTGCTAAAAATATTCAGATATGTAGACGATTACTTGATCTTGCACATGAACAGAGATTTAGATGTGTTCACATCACAAGTGTTGGACGCGTTCAGGATAAGAAGCAAAGGGCTAGTTCTCCCATATGAAGTGCGAACAGATGGCTCTTTACAGCTCCTGGATGTGATGCTCAATTTCGAAGATGACCACTTGTGCCACAAATATTGCTCGAGAACTGAGAAACCTCTTCTACAATACAATTCAGTCCACTTAAAAATAGTGCGAAACGGAATCGCCAAGGGTTGTTTTCAATCGGCTTTGAGTGAGCGAGTGAAGTAACTTTATTTCGGTCCAGAGAAGACGCAGTGGCGACCCCGCGCCACCCGGCTAGTCCCACGTAGGGACCGCCAAGCCGAGCTTGACGGCCCGATCGCGGGCACTCTGGACGGCCAGGGTTTGGTCGTTGAGTTCGGGGCTGCTCAAGAGCGCAGCCCACCTATCCTCGCTGAAGGAGGAGCCGATGGCTTCACAGTCGCACAACACATGGTACAATGTTGCCCTTAGTCCACATGCAGGGCAGTCCGCACTGCAGAATATCTTTCAGCGTATATGGCATGAAGAACCGCGAGGTTAGGGTACGCACGGGCTTGTTAAAGTCGAAGGGTAACCGCCCGCGCCCAGCATAAGGCGGGGTGCGGGAGGGGGAATACCCGTCTTGACAGATAGTAGTGTGTGGTGATTTCATTAAACGTGAGCAAGGGTTCCTCGCGGGGCAGGGGGACTGCTGAGGCGGCGCGGTCAGTGAGTAATCACGCGGCCTCGTGCGCGCCCTCGTTAGGGTTAGAGGGAGAACCCTTAATCGACCCCAAGTGAGCGGGAAACCAAATGAGAGAATGCGGAGAGATACTTTTGGCGCTATGTAGAATGCGGAGGGCCTGGGGGGGAGACCATACCGGTTTGGTAGGCCTTAATGGCTGCCTTGGAATCACTATATATTGCCTCTCTGCGACCATCGAGCACAGCCAGCGCGATTGCAACCTGTTCGGCAACCACGGGCCCCGAAGTGCGTACCGTAGCGTAGCAAGTGAGCCTTGAATTGGAGTCGACGATGGAGACGGCGAATGCCTCTTGTTGGACATATGCCACGGCATCCACGAAGCTTGCCTCAATGTGGTTATTGCGGACATGCTCGAGTAGAGCTGTACCCCTGGTCCGACGTCTGCCGACGTTGTTTGCGGGGTGAATCACAAGTTAAGTGAAGCGTTCCTTGAGCAGGTGCTTCGCCTCGAGAAGGCTGGGTACCCTACTTCAACGCTGCTAACTGCAAGCGAAAGGCTAGTGAGGAAAATAAAATCGAAGGACAAGGGTACGGAAAGAAGCCGAGACAATAGAAAAAGTTCAGTAATCCCGTATGTGCATGGCTTATCGCATAAACTCAAGAAGGTTGCTGCCAAATATGACGTGAATGTAGTTTTTTCAGTAAGAGACAAAATGGGGGTTGTTTGCCCTGCGACAAACAGTATGTATGATAACAAAGTTAAGTCTTACTAATGAGTGCCAGATGCGTCATGAGCACCAGTTTTTAGAATGTAAATGAAATGTGGTATATAAAATTCCAAGTGTGGGCAGTACTATGTCGGTCAGACTGGCCGATGCATAACTGTAAGGTTAAGAGAGCACTTGGACAGCTCGAAGGGAAGGCCCTATACACATTTGGCAATGCACTGTGCGCAATATTCATTGAGCCTGTGTAAGCCACTGTTTGACCAAACCGCTATTTTGTATGTTAGTCTTAATCAGACAACAAGAGAAATTGTAGAAGCTTGGCACATATCCCCACTACAGGGAACATGTGTTAGCCATCCGTCTGTCGCTTTGAATGTTAGTGAAATTAACTTGCTCAATATTAGACGATAGTGTTCTTTTATGATGCATTTTATGAGTGTTGTTGTCATGTGGAACGGATGCTGTTGCCCTTGCATGTTGATCATGTGATGGGTGCATATATGTGCTGTTTTTATAAATAAAAATTCATTTGTCATTCTCCGCTGGTCTTTGTGTATTTTTCTTGTTGTCTTCGTCCAGCGTGCGCAAAATTTTCCACAATGAAGTCAAACCAACTAAACCGCCTTTCAGACTTATAGCAATTGCATTACTCTAAAAAAAAAAAAAACCTAGTGCGTATTATTTCGGTACAGTAGAGTAGCTGCCAGTAACTTTTTTATTACTGAGATTTAATTAGGCAATTGCAATTGATTGTCTACCTCAAGACGTACTATCCTAATTATCGAAGTGTCAATGAGGCATTTGTAGGCACAGCCAAGGGACATCTAATTGCGGCATTTTGAGCAACGCACTAAATGCATATTAATTTTTTCCGACTGATAAATAAACCCCGCGAAATATGAAATATATTGAACGAATTGAATGCATTGAATGAATTGAATATATATTGATATATGAAATATAAGTAGCCAGCAAACAGTGACGCCAAGGACAACATAGGGGAAATTACTTGTACTTAATAATTAAAGAAATCATAAATGAATGGGAATGAATGTGGATGAAAAAACAACTTGGCACAGTGGGGAACGATCCTGCGTCTTTGCATTACGCGTGCGATGCTCCACCAATTGAGCTACCGCGGCGCCTTGGGAGTGTTAGCCAGCGCCACCACTCACAAACGTTGGCGGCGGATGTGGAACATCCTTTCTGCAGCAGGCGTCATGAGTACGTGATTTTTTGGATGAAGGCAACTGGTCATTAAGCCCACACATGCTACCTGAAGGTACAGTGTACTAGAAGGGGCAGTGTCGCGGGAGGCACTCCCCGCGTGGTGCCAGCGCCGCCGGAGCCAGGCGGGGTGTGCCTCCCGCGACACTGCCCCTTCTAGCATAGCGACGGCGCTGCGATCGACCGCTTTTGAAAAGCAACAGACGAAACGCTCGCATACACTACGACATACCTCTATGCTTGACGAGCGCAGGAGATTTTGTTCATATTTTTGCCCAAAGCACTTCGCTTATTTGGTATGCATTCTCTGCTTACGATCAGACAATGAAATGCGTATTGTTTTTTGCCACAGATGCTAAAACGTTTTCTGGTCGTCGCCGAAACCTAGTCACCCTGTCGAGAACACGGGCACTTTCAATCGATAGTTAAGTCCCGCGCGGATGAACTTTTCAACATGATAGAAAATTACCACCGCTATACGTTGAGCAACGAGGATCGAGTTTGCCTATCTTACAGAGCTTGAGTACGCAGACGACAGTCTATACGAACTCGAGTGAGCAGATTCAGATCGTACATAATCGCAATCGAGTGACCGCGTGACGGGGGAATTACGCATAACTTGTCCCCGTAACGTCGAAAGTAAGTGTAAATCAAGCTGTTACGTTGCATGTTCGTTCTCTCATTGGCGCACTTTTCAAGAGCACATTATAGGCAACGACTTGGATGAAAACAGAAACTATAGAATGAATAACCTTCAACAGCCGGGCTTGTTGTGCGCCCGCTTGTCCTTGTGTACCTTTCTTGTTTCCGTGTTTTTATCGCGCTAAGTTACTACTACTTCAATTGTTGCTCCTGACACGAGCATAAATGCTCGCAAATTGAAAAGCAGCAGAAAAAACTTGCGTGCATGGATTGAAGTCACAAATGCCCACAGAAGTCATCTATCCTGAAAAAGTCAATGAAGTTCGTCTGTACAAATCATGTCGCACCCACACAGTAAACACGAATGAGCAGAAGGAGAGGGCTAGCACAACCATGATGCCGGAAGCCAAGCGGTAGCTTCGCTGAAACGGAAAAACAGCTTGTTGTTGTATTTATGGCAACCATGCTTTGGTGATGAGCAAAACGAGAACAAGGTCCACTTGTCGAAACGTTGACTACTGCTTTTACCTTCTTTTCGTTTTGCTCATCTTGAATGTTCATCTCCCGCGCCTTCCCCGTGTTTTCCCATGCTTTGGCGAGCAGTTTAACGACCCAGCGAAAACGCTCCGTCCATAGGACATCCGAATCATGTCCCAATGTCGATGCACATTTTCAGATACAAATGGGACGTACATCTGCTGGATGTCAGTCTCGGCTATCCTAACGAATGTCTCAAGGTTATCCCACATAGACCTTTTCTTTTGACATGCACGTGAGTATTTCTCCTCCAATTGAAACTGTGCCTCATGCATTTCCTCGTAACAGAATTATATTTTCTCGCACGTTCACATTACATTCCGAAGCTATCACGTCTGAAGCTTGTGTTTACGTCGCACTACGAAATTTCTGTTGCAATTTACTTTGAAAACTTGAAGCAGATCAACAAGGCAACTGCGCTTGGCGCAAGGCCTAGAAGAATGAGGAGTATGCTGCACTTGTACACACGTGCTCGCGTGCATAACGTGTGCACACAGTGTATCTGTTCTTGATGCGTGGGCGCGCTGCCCGTGGCATCTCACACAGAGTGTGCTGGGACCGTAATTAGCATTATGGCGAACACCATGAAAAGGCCTTGGCATATGCCCGTAGAATGTACGCAGCATGTCCACACAATGTCCCTCGCGCGCATGCAACGAATGTCCGCAGGACACGAAATGTGCGCCCAAATAATCATGTGAGAGACGTTCGCAGGACGTATTCGACACTTCCTTAGGATATCAATGTCCAAGCAGTGGACTTCCATATCCATAGGACGCAATCCTTGTCACCGGGGATATAGGTACAGCATTTCACAAATGGGGCACAATTTCACGGTCTGTGTAATCTGCAACTAGATGCTCGCTATACAGGCATCACAGAGTACGGGGACACACAAGAGTCGGTATGGGGCCGAAGAATGATATTTGGAATATTTTTCCGCACTACTGCAATGACAGCATTAATTACTATCGGAATGGGCACCAAGGACAAACAACTTGCATTAGAAAAGTCCCGCTGCTTGCTTTGCTTCAGAAAATCCTAGTCCCGTAACAAGGAAAGTAAGTTTACATATAAATAGTTACACTGTACAGTTGTTCTCTCCTTGACACACCTTTCAACAGGCCATTAAGTGAGGCCCTGGAAAATTGAGAACTGCACAAACACATAATATAACAAGCCAACAAACACTGACACCAAGGACAACATAGAGGAAATTACTTGTTCTGTATAAATGAAATAAAGAAACGATAAATTAGTGGAAATTAAAGTGGATGAAAAAACAACTTACCGCAGGTGGGAGCCGAACCCACAAACTTCGCATTTTGCGTGCGATGCTCTACCAATTGAGCTACCGCAGCGGCGTTTCCCCATCCACTTTCTTGGGTATTTATGTGTACTAGTAGAACCCTGGGAGTGTTAGCCAGCGCCACCACCCATAGACTTTGGCGGCGGACGTGGAACGTCGTTTTTTCCGCAGGCGTCACGAGAACGTGATCTTTTTGGGTGAAGGCAACTGGTCAATAAACCCACATATGCTACCTGAAGGCATCAATGTTGCCGGATTCGAGACCCTCGTTATGTAATAAACGAGAAGAAAGGGGGTTAACCGAGGGGCCCGATTTTTATTAGTCATATTATAACAAGCCAACAAACACTGACACCAAGGACAACATAGAGGAAATTACTTGTGCTGTATAAATGAAATAAAGAAACGATAAATTAGTGGAAATTAAAGTGGATGAAGAAACAACTTGCCGCAGGTGCGAAGGTTCGCGAAATGCGAAGGTTGTGGGTTCGGCTCCCACCTGCGGCAAGTTGTTTTTTCATCCACTTTAATTTCCACTAATTTATCGTTTCTTTATTTCATTTATACAGCACAAGTAATTTCCTCTATGTTGTCCTTGGTGTCAGTGTTTGTTGGCTTGTTATAATATGACTAATAAAAATCGGGCCCCTCGGTTAACCCCCTTTCTTCTCGTTTACAAACACATAATGTCGCACAATATACGCCCCCGGCCTCCTTGCTGTTGATGAGAGCTGTAATGTTCAATTTAAAAGCAGCAGACATTCAGAGAAAGCGGGCGAAGCACCACCAAAACCCTTTCAAGCCACACAACAAGCACCGCATGCAAGAGTGAGCGATTTCAGCACCGCCGCTCGATCCTTTTGCCACCAGCGGCGTCTGCTGCCCCTATGCGTCGCTGCCTCCGCGAGCTGCACTGTCCCTTCTAGTTCACTGTACTTAAGGCATCAATGTTGCCGGATTTGAGACGCTCGTTATGTAATAAATGAGAGGAAAGGCATTGTTTTCTGGCAGCTTATGGTATCCTTAATAAAAATCGGGCCCCTCGGTTAACTGCCTTTCGTTTCTTCTCGTATTATATATATATATATATATATATATATATATATATATATATATATATATATATATATATAAACACTTAATAACAGAACTTGGCCCTTGAAGAAACATTGTGTGACGTCAAGGAGTTGCTCACTGAACTAATGGCATTATGTGAGTATATACAAGAGCTCATAGTAGGAGACCGTTCAATTTCACAGCTCGAGTCCTCTCGCACCACCAAGAATATGGCGTCTCTTGGTGGTGTAATCTTCCTTCGTGAAGTTATTTTATACTTTGCTACCACTAATAGTATATGTATATATACATGGGTATACATATACACATGGCATATATATACATGGGCTTCAAAAATCTGGTCGAGCCCCCAGCCCCCCTCCCCCTCCCCGGAAAATTAAAACTCCACCTACGAGTCACGGCATTCTCTGCACGATGCGCACGTTTGTTTTAAATGTGTAAGAAAAAATGGCACAGGTTGTTCACTCTCAAAAAACGTTTGCGCTCCTTGGGACTTACTTTGTCCCATAACATTATTCGTAATTTTGTCTTGCGCGCCCTTCCTTACTTTAACGCTGTGCGCCCGGTACTTCCAGGCCATGGACGACATGCGCATCATCAGTATGAGGCAATACAGAATATTCTTGACAGGAAAGTAACGAGCGCAGAGTTTTCAAGGAAGGAAGCGCAAGCAAGGCAAAAGACGATTATCATTGTGGGACAAGATAAGCCCCAAAAAGTGCAAACTTTTTTAAAGAGTGTTTAAGCCACCATCACTTGATAGTGCACATAAATTTGTTTTTGTGCGGTAGCTAAGTTGCCGTGCAAGACATTTAACTGCATGCATTTCTTAAGCGAAAGCTTTCATCAAAATAATATTTAATTATGAACGAAAAGCAAAAAAGCAAAAAAACACTAAAAGCAGACTACTTACTACTGTGTCATGTGCACAACGAAACCCGGCATCCAACGTATACAACGGGCTGATTGATGATACATGATGCAAGTTCACAGCGTGGAAAGAAGAAAGGAATGAGACGAATGTGAACAAGGACGAGCAAGGTCTTTGATAAATATACGCTGTCAAGGTGCTGCTAAGCAAGCCAGCAGCACAGGAGCACTGTATACATAGAAGTTTATGGAACATATCTTTCAGAGACCTTTTATTTACATAGTCATGTCTGAAATATTTTATCATTGAAAAGACTGGGAACCAAGCTTATAAGAACAAGTTTTCGTGCAGTGAAATAAATTAGATTCATACTGTCAACTACATGGGATGCAGCAATTTACATTACCACCAAATTACGAACTAGCATAGGTCTCTCACAAAAACTATAATTGTCTGCCACATTTTACATCCGCCTCCTTAATGTCTTCAGATAATTTATTTTTTGTACAGAAATCGCCCTGCACTGACAATTGTTTTTCGGCCTGGTTCACTGAAAATGGTTGAGCTCCGGTCCTGTTCCAGCCTATTGGGGGCGAGCTCCACCACTGGAAAAGCTGGCGCCACTGTCGGCGTGACGGGGCATGAGGGATCACGTGGACACAGCGGCCGCTTCGGCTGCTTCGGAAGCGCCGAAGCGTGCTGAGAACGAAAGTCTTAAGTCCCATCTGCGCCGCGGTTCTAAGTGGTGAGGCTTTACCGCCTTGGATGTATGCTTGACATTTGAAAGTACTATAATAGGTAGTGGCCAGTGGCGTAGCCCGACATTTTGTTCGGGGGGGGGGGGGGGCTAACGTTGCAGCTTGGCCTTCTCCTTAAAGGGACACTAAAGGTTACCAGAAACCCAAGTTAAAGTGGTAGAGCAATGTTCTAGAACGTCTAAGGCGTCAATATAATCGCGAACAGAGCTTTAGTAACCGAGAAATTGAGGTAAATGCATGACACGATTTGAGACCCCCCAGCGACATTCCGGTACTAGCCCGATGACGAAAGGACTCCTTATAATTTGTGTTACTAACACTCAACTACTATTATTAAAAATATCATTTCAATCGATTATAAGACGAAAAAAATGCTACTTGTCTACGTCTATTCGATTCTAAGAAAAAATAACATTTTGACGTTACCCTTCAGTAATACGGCTGTTCGAAAGGTTTCGTTTTCGCTCGACTCTGCGCGCTCGACTCTGCGCCGCGCACGCTTTGGAGTTTCAGTAGTTTCGTTATCGCGTCGTGCTGTGAGGGTTCTGCTGGCTCGCGAAACTTTCATTTGGAACAAGCAGAGAGAATGCCACGTCCATGTGATGTCGTGGGAAGCCCTCGTTGCTTTCCCGCTCCGGAGAGCCGGTGTCGAGGCCGCCGTCGTAGTACGCAACGACGCCGGCAGTGCGAGCCCTCAGCAGCAGGTCGCGCTCGTCGGTGCTCAAATCGCTGAAGTTGAGCCCACCATCGCAAGCCAATCTGTCGGTGTCAGGGTCCATTGCGACGAGCGTCGAAGTTAGCGTCATAGAATGAAGTACCAGCTTATGGGCGTCTTGCGCTGGAGTTTGAGGTATAGTAGCGGTGCCTGGTGGCGGTGCGGGAAACGACATCTGGGACGTGCCAGCTTGGGTCGTATTGAGCCCTGGATGTGGCGAAGCACGTTTCTAGGCCGAGTTTTGCGTCGATTCGCACATTTTTATGCCCTGTTGCGAGTGCGAAAAGGCTCGTCGCTTCTCATAGACCACGCTGCGAGCTCGCCGCAGCCTTATAGTTTAACGAAAACGGACTCTCCGTGTGCCGTGGGACGTAATGTGGGACGTAATTCGTTTCTCCTTCCGCTAGCCACCATACTCCCGCTTTCGCTCTGCTGTCGGCTCTGTCTTGGCTCTGTTTCTGGCCGCGCGTTCGCGTTTTGCGCAGAAAAGCCGTAGCGCCGTCTGCGGACGCCGTTCTACTCACCGATGGCGCAACGTCACTATGAGACCATGATGTCAGTACTCCTCGATCGGAGGGCGGGCGATTTGAACTGCGCTAGAGGTACGCGGACGCTTCAGAACACATTTTCTCTTAAAATAAGTCTCTCCTTGCCACGAAACAAGCGTTTCGAGGTTTCTGTGATGGTATTTCAACAGTCCACGTTGACTTAATAGTAACCTTTAGTGTCCCTTTAAGAGGAATCTTTAGTTCGGGTGCTCCTATCTACGTAAATACATGTAGAAGGTGAATTCGTTTTTCTCGGCAACCACTGCACCAAATTTGACGAGGTTTGTTGCCTTTAAAAGAAAAACTTAAGCTCTACGGACTTCTGGTTTCGAATTTGTCATTTAGTTGTCGATTTTTATTAAAAATTGGTAGAAATCGCAAATTTCCAGAAAACGAAACTATCATGTTCAAACCACTGTAACTCAACAATGAAAAATAATATCACAATTCTGTGAATCGCGTCTAATAGTACATCTACAGCGGACAAAATCGATATGTTACTAATGGATGTAAAAAAATTTAGTAATATCGACATACGGCTTTTGCAGAAACCTTGTACACCACGTAACCCATTCACGTAAGGTACATATTGACATACCAAATGTGTCCACTTCGATTCTTATAATAGATGTCGTTTGAAGAACCGCGGTATCTGTTCTTGATGCAGAGCTATAAGTTTGTAAACGTCGTGCTTCTATTTTTTTTCGCACTGCGAATTTTTCAAAATATTAAAAAAATATTCAGGCCCTAAATCGAAATTACATTTCCAACAGATACTAGAATTTAACTTTCTCTCTCAACTGTAACAAATTTCATTAAAAGATATCCAGGGGTTATCTCAGAAAAGCATTTGTACGTTTTACATGCATTTGAATAGGCCGCGTCGGAGTTGGGCCCGAGCTAAAGCTTCCTCTTGAACAATTTGTCGAGAGATCAAATACATTATTAATAACTGCATTGCCATTTCCAAAGATGCTGCAAACGAATTCTTGAACGCTACGCACTCTCAAAACAAGTAATCTATGTATTTTTAAAGAAAAACATATACTCTTACGTGCCAAACATTGTGCCCAAAATAACTGATATCAATGCTTCCATGTCTATGTCTGTTTAATAAGTAAAAAAAATATCACACGATCTTTAGAACTATATCAGTTCGAAACCAGCAAACCAGTGCATGCCACCATGATATGAAAAATGTAAAGGCCATGAAATTAACAAGTTGAGGATAAATTTGTTAATGAAACTTTGTCATTCAAGAACCTTGTTTACATTTTTGTATATATGCAACGGCCAGTGAAAAATCTCAATGACACTGTCATTTATTCCAATGTATTATGCAGGCCGCCATTGGAATATGAACCTGGCAACGTTTAACGCTAGAATGTTATCTAGTGAGGCGAGTCTAGCAGTACTATTGGAGGGATTAGAGGGCAGTAAATGGGATATAATAGGGCTCAGTGAAGTTAGGAGGCCAAAAGAAGCCTATACAGTGCTAAAAAGCGGGCATGTCCTGTGCTACCGGGGCTCAGCGGAGAAAAGAGAACTAGGAGTCGGATTCCTGATTAATAAGAATATAGCTGGTAACATACAGGAATTCTATAGCATTAACGAGAGGGTGGCAGGTCTTGTTGTGAAACTTAATAAGAAGTACAAAATGAAGATTGCACAGGTCTACGCCCCTACATCCAGTCATGATGACCAGGAAGTCGAAAGCTTCTATGAAGACGTGGAATCGGCGATGGGTAGAGTGAAAACTAAATACACTATACTAATGGGCGACTTTAATGCCAAGGTAGGCAAGAAGCAGGCTGGAGACAAGGCAGTCGGGGAATATGGCATAGGCACTAGGAATAGCAGGGGAGAGTTATTAGTAGAGTTTGCGGAACAGAATAAAATGAGGATAATGAATACATTCTTCCGCAAGCGGGATTGCCGAAAGTGGACGTGGAGGAGCCCGAAAGGCGAGACTAGAAATGAAATAGACTTCATACTCTGCGCTAACCCTGGCATCATACAAGATGTGGACGTGCTCGGCAAGGTGCGCTGCAGTGACCACAGGATGGTAAGAACACGAATTAGCCTAGACCTGAGGAGGGAACGGAAGAAACTGGTACATAAGAAGCCGATTAATGAGTTAGCGGTAAGAGGGAAAATAGAGGAATTGCAGATCAAGCTACAGAACAGGTATTCGGCTTTAACTCCGCAAGGGGACCTTAGTGTTGAAGCAATGAACGACAATCTTGTGGGCATCATTAAGGAGTGTGCAATGGAAGTCGGTGGTAACTCCGTTAGGCAGGATACCAGCAAACTATCGCAGGAGACGAAAGATCTGATCAAGAAACGCCAATGTATGAAAGCATCTAACCCTACAGCTAGAATAGAACTGGCAGAACTTTCGAAGTTAATCAACAAGCGTAAGACAGCTGACATAAGGAAGTATAATATGGATATAATTGAACATGCTCTCAGGAACGGAGGAAGCCTAGAAACAGTGAAGAAGAAACTGGGAATTGGCAGGAATCAGATGTATGCGTTAAGAGACAAAGTCGGCAATATCATTACTAATATGGATGAGATAGTTCAAGTGGCTGAGGAGTTCTATAGAGATTTATACAGTGCCAGTGGCACCCACGACGATAATGGAAGAGAAAATAGTCTAGAGGAATTCGAAATCCCAAAGGTAACGCCGGAAGAAGTAAAGAAAGCCTTGGGAGATATGCAAAGGGGGAAGGCAGCTGGCGAGGATCAGGTAACAACAGATTTGTTGAAGGATGGTGGACAGATTGTTCTAGAGAAACTGGCCACCCTGTATACGCAATGCCTCATGACCTCGAGCGTACCGGAATCTTGGAAGAACGCTAACATAATCCTAATCCATAAGAAAGGGGACGCCAAAGACTTGAAAAATTATAGACCGATCAGCTTACTGTCCGTTGCTTACAAACTACTTACTAAGGTAATCGCAAATAGAATCAGGAACACCTTAGACTTCTTTCAAGCAAAGGACCAGGCAGGATTCCGTAAAGGCTACTCAACAATAGATCATATTCACACTATCAATCAGGTGATAGAGAAATGTGCGGAATATAACCAACCCTTATATATAGCTTTCATTGATTACGAGAAAGCGTTTGATTCTGTCGAAACCTCAGCAGTCATGGAGGCATTGCGGAATCAGGGTGTAGACGAGCCGTATGTAAAAATACTGAAAGATATCTATAGCGACTCCACAGCCACCGTAGTCCTCCATAAAGCAAGCAACAAAATCCCAATAAAGAAAGGCGTCAGGCAGGGAGATACGATATCTCCAATGCTATTCACAGCGTGTTTACAGGAGGTATTCAGAGACCTGGATTGGGAAGAATTGGGGATAAAAGTTAATGGAGAATACCTTAGTAACTTGCGATTCGCTGGTGATATTGCCTTGCTCAGTAACTCAGGGGACCAATTGCAATGCATGCTCACTGACCTGGAGAGGCAAAGTAGAAGAGTGGGTCTAAAAATTAATCTGCAGAAAACTAAAGTAATGCTTAACAGTCTCGGAAGAGAACAGCAATTTACAATAGGCAGCGAGGCACTGGAAGTCGTAAGGCAATACATCTACTTAGGGCAGGTAGTGACGGCGGATCCGGATCATGAGACGGAAATAATGAGAAGAATAAGAATGGGCTGGGGTTGGTTTGGTAGGCCTTCTCAGATCATGAACAGCAGGTTGCCATTATCCCTCAAGAGAAAAGTATATAATAGCTGTGTCTTACCAGTACTCACCTACGGGGCAGAAACCTGGAGGCTTACGAAAAGGGTTCTACTCAAACTCAGGACGACGCAACGAGCTATGGAAAGAAGAATGATAGGTGTAACGTTAAGGGATAAGAAAAGAGCAGATTGGGTGAGGGAACAAACGCGAGTTAATGACATCTGAGTTGAAATCAAGAAAAAGAAATGGACATGGGCAGGACATGTAATGAGGAGGGAAGATAACCGATGGTCATTAAGGGTTACGGACTGGATCCCAAGGGAAGGGAAGCGTAGCAGGGGGCGGCAGAAAGTTAGGTGGGCGGATGAGATTAAGAAGTTTGCAGGCATGACATGGCCACAATTAGTACATGACCGGGGTTGTTGGAGAAGTATGGGAGAGGCCTTTGCCCTGCAGTGGGCGTAACCAGGCTGATTATGATGATGATGATGATGACGATGATTATGCAGGAGCAGCTGTCACCGGTCGTGTATCGGGAGTAATTGCACCGAAATTATTGTCCCAACAGAGAGCACGTATATACAGCCATTCTGCAAAGGTAGTGACTACAGTGACGGGGCCCGGCACTTTAACATCTGTACTACAGTGACGGGGCCCGGCACTTTTAACACCTGTACTACAGTGACGGGGCCCGGTACTTTAACATAAGCGCTACAGTGACGGGGCCCGGCACTTTAACATCTGTACTACAGTGACGGGGCCCGGTACTCTGACATAAACACTACAGTGACGGGGCCCGGCGCTTTAACCTCTGCCCTGCAGTGACGGGGCCCGTCTCCTTAACCACAGACGGGACCGGCACATTAACGTCAACACTGTAGCGACGTCAATGGCCGCACTTCTTTCAAACAACATTCTATGCAAACAACTTCGAGCACTTCACGGCAGGCAGTGAACTTTATTAAGGTCCTGAGGAGTGTCTCCGAAACCCCCTTATCAGGAAGAGGGCCGCCGCGAGCCGCTCCCACGTTAGGACGTGGTTGAGATGACCGTGGTCCCGTAACGAGGGACACCGCCAGAGCATGTGTTCTAAAGTGCAGAATGGATCTCCGCAATCCGGACACGAGCCCCGCACGGACGCGGTGATAGGTTGCCCCTGTGATCCACCACGGCCGCCGCGAACCGGTCGGACGAACCTTATTGGGCGACGTCGACGAACGCGACCGATCGTGGATCGTCGGCGACGGGTCCGAGAAGTGCGACCGCCCGGGCCCGGCGTCTGCCTACATTGCGTTGCGGGTGCACGTTGCGCGGGAACGGCGAGACCGTGACGGCCTCCCGCGACCACGCGTCGAGCACGCACCACCTTTCCCTGACGGGTTAAAGTCCAGCGCCTCCAGGATCCGCCTCCCCGCAGGCGAGGAAGCGAGCCTGACAACCTGGACTAACTTCTGTGACCAAACAACCTCATCGAAGGTGTTGTGGATCCCCAGCTGCATGAGCTTCTCGGTGCTGGCGCCTATGGGGATGCCGAGCACTTCACGGACCGCGATATTTTATTCCAGTACTGTCCACAACACCACGTGAATTTCACGATCTCAGCAACTTCCGTGCAGTAATGGAATACATTGATTGCACACATACGGATCGAACGACCGCAATGGGTACTTCTCCACGAATGTACAGGCAAGTTGTCGCTCATTCGTGCCTTTGGACGCTACTAAAAATAAACTTCAGCCTATTTAGCGAGGGAAAATTACTGAGTGTAAGTGTGGAAATATAATAATGCCCTTTATTTAAATATGAAAAACATGAATGCAGTACTTTGGACTTCATGGCAGTGAATAACTTTTAATAATGCTCTTTAGAATGATGTGACAAACATGAATGCAGTAGTGTGACCTCATGACAGTGAACAGCTTTTACTCGGGCATTCTCTTCTGCACTAATCGTGGACAAAAGCTGTTTACTTAGCGTTCTAGTTGTAGCATGGTACTTCGCAATAGGTAATAAATATGCAGTATAGAAAAATACAATCAGAATCACAACAAATATACAGGTGTGCACTGCATAAAATTCTTGTAGAAACATCTAAAAGCATATAACGACACGTGACACAAAAGGAATAGCTGGCAAAACATAAAACAGATCAGGTTCTAATGAAAAAAAAAACATCACAGTAGATGAGGCTTCTACACCCCTGAGCATTGACTGTATAAAACTGTTATCACAGGCATCTAGTAAAAGGCACCCTCTGCATTAGTGAATACTCTTGTATAGAAGTGTGGCGGAGAAAAACAGGCTACTTGTGGTGCTCGCAGAACCGAAAATAGCAGTAGTTCCATGGAGCCCAGCTTGAGAAACCATTCACGATACATATGACAAAAATATGAAGATATACGAGGTCTGTTAGAAAAGTATCCGACCTTATTTTTTTTTCGAACACCTGATAGACATGAAACAAGCGCGCTTGCATCAGCCGACCTTGAACCTTCGTGTGCATGTGCGAATTTTTTCCCACCTGCCGATAGCGTCAGCCGCTGGGACGCAGTGTTTGAGTGAGGTAGTGCGCAGTGCTCTCGGCGTTTTTTTTTATTGCAACGAAAATGGCGGAGCGACCAATTTGATGCAGCGCTACTGCATCAAATTTTGCCAGAAATTGGGTGACACCCAAGTGGAAACCATTTGGAAGATTCAGACGGCTTTCGGTGACGATGCTATGAGCAGCACACAGATTGAGTGGTACAACTGGTTTAAACGCTGCCGCACATTGGTGGAGAGCGAGCCGCGCTCCGGTCAGCCATCAACATGACCAGGTCATTGCCGAAGTGAACGCTATGGTGATGCGAGACCATCGTGTGAATATCTGAGAAATTGCGAAAGAGGTGGGCATCAGCACTTTTCCTGCACATTCCATTATGACCGAAGAGTTGGCCATGAAGAGAGTTGCGGCGAAATTCGTGCCGAAGCTGCTCACGGTGGAGCAAAAGCAACTTCGTGTTGAAGTCTCACAGGACATGCTGGATTCCACAAACAGTGCCCCCGACTTCATGAACACCATAATCACTGGTGACGAAATTTGGGTGTACGGGCACGACCCGAAAACCAAATCACAAATGTCACAGTGGAAGCATTCCACATCACCAAGACCAAAGAAGGCCCGCCAAGTGCGCAGCAACGTCAAGTGATGCGACTGCTTTCGCTGACTCCTGCGGTGTGGTACACCACGAGTATGCACCACAGGGTCAAACAATCACCAAAGAGTAGATGTCCTCCGTCACCTACATGATGCTGTGTGGCGCAAAAGACCGGAGTTGTGGTCAACAGGAAATTGGCGCATCCATCACGACAATGCTCCTGCACATTCCTCGCACTTGATTCAGACTTTTTTTGGCAAAAAACCAGACTCCTGTAGTTCAGCAGGCTCTTTACTCTCCTAATATGGCCCCCTGCGACTTCTGGCTGTTTTCCAAAATCAAGAGGCCATTGAAAGGAGCGCGATTTCAGACAAGCGAGGACATTATAGGTGCAACGACAGCTGAGCTAAATTCCGAAAGAGGCCTTCTCGGAATGTCTCCTACAATGGCAGCACCGCTCGGAGAAGTGTGTGCAGTCCCAAGGAGACTACTTTGAGGGTGATTAGGTTTCGAATCCTCCTGTTATGTCAGTTTTTTTTTCTTTGGCCAAAGGTCGGATACTTTTCTAACAGACCTCGTATATGGACAAGTTGAGATAAGAACGGTAATCGACGTCCTATGACCATGATCGTATATGACAAAAGGTGGAGAATACCATTTATACGGTTTCGCTAAGTTCCATGTTAGGGGCCCTCCTGCATGCACGATAAATTTTTGTTGTGCGTGGCTATTTTCTCGGTGATCACTGATCAAATCTCGATACATCTTGTGTGAAGGTTGGGCTGAAAAGTGGCTTCTTCATAGCGCATAGCACCTGGAGCAACGTTTAGGATTTTTTTCCCAGAATAAGAAACAAAAGAAATGTTACTTAGTGCTTTAAACAGTACAAGTTTTTAGGCTTACATGAAAAAATACTCAAGCATGACAAAAATAAATTGTGCATGCAGGAGGGCCCAAAACTTGGAACTTTGTGAGATCGCAAAAATAGCATTCTCCACCTCTTGTCATACAAGTCTTTTTCCCAAGAAAACTAGAGCGTTTCATGCAGAACTAAAGGTTATTCCTTTGTGTCAACATACTTGCCTATCACATATAAACATCTTATTGAAAACAATAAATGGTCATGAGACCTTGATTACCGTAATCTGAATATGCCCATACTAGTTAGAGAAAACTTTGCACATTTTCAAAATTTCACACATAGCAATTCCGACAAAACCACACCTTACTTTTTGGCTTAGATGTGACAGACGCACACTTAAAGTGCAGCCACTCCAGGCACCCACCACACACAATGGCGTTATCATGGACCCTTTGCCGACATGCACTACATGTCCACAAACTAAGATTACGCTTCCGAGTAATTGTTGCAGTAAGTGCGGCCCACCCATCATCAGTGAAATAGTTCTGGATTTCATGTATCTTAACTCTGTCGTCCAGAACTGCTGAAGGAACTTTCTCAGGGGCGACTTCAATTTCTTCTTCACCAATCTTGTGTCCCCTGATAGCCTTTTCTGCTGCACCTACTTCAACAAACCACTGAAGCATCATTACGGCACGTTCAAGGGGGGCTTTCATTACAAATGGTGTTGGTCGTAGACACCTTCTCTTCTTTGGAAGGCCAACAACTGTTTGACCTCTCCCTTTCGGTCGACCACGATGTTTTATTGTTGTGGGCAGGATAACATCTTCAATCGACATGGCGTCTTGAGATGGCTGCTGCTGGTGTCCGCCTGAAGGAAAATGGGTACATGTACAACTGTGTGGAACCGCTAACGAGGAGATGAGGATACATGCAAACAGCTTACCCGAATGTGAAGCAGCTGCAGCACACTTGCTGTCTTCAGATGGCTGCTGTTGGTGTCCGCCTGAAGGAAAATGGGTACATGCACAACTGTGTGGAACCCCTAACGAGGAGATGAGGATACATGCAAACAGCTTACCCGAAGGTGAAGCAGCTGCAGCAGACGTGCTGTCTTCGGATGGCTGCTGTTGGTGTCCGCCTGAAGGAAAATGGGTACATGTACAACTGTGTGGAACCGCTAACGAGGAGATGAGGATACATGCAAACAGCTTACCCGAATGTGAAGCAGCTGCAGCACACTTGCTGTCTTCAGATGGCTGCTGCTGGTGTCCGCCTGAAGGAAAATGGGTACATGTACAACTGTGTGGAACCGCTAACGAGGAGATGAGGATACATGCAAACAGCTTACCCGAATGTGAAGCAGCTGCAGCACACTTGCTGTCTTCAGATGGCTGCTGTTGGTGTCCGCCTGAAGGAAAATGGGTACATGCACAACTGTGTGGAACCCCTAACGAGGAGATGAGGATACATGCAAACAGCTTACCCGAAGGTGAAGCAGCTGCAGCAGACGTGCTGTCTTCGGATGGCTGCTGTTGGTGTCCGCCTGAAGGAAAATGGGTACATGTACAACTGTGTGGAACCGCTAACGAGGAGATGAGGATACATGCAAACAGCTTACCCGAATGTGAAGCAGCTGCAGCAGACCTGCTGTTTCCAGATGGCTGCTGTTGGTGTCCGCCTGAAGGAAAATGGGTACATGCACAACTGTGTGGAACCCCTAACGAGGAGATGAGGATACATGCAAACAGCTTACCCGAAGGTGAAGCAGCTGCAGCAGACGTGCTGTCTTCAGATGGCTGCTGTTGGTGTCCGCCTGAAGGAAAATGGGTACATGTACAACTGTGTCGAACCGCTAACGAGGAGATGAGGATACATGCAAACAGCTTACCCGAAGGTGAAGCAGCTGCAGCAGACCTGCTGTCTTCAGATGGCTGCTGTTGGTGTCCGCCTGAAGAAAAAATTGATACATGTACAACTGTGTGGAACCACTAACGAGGAGATGAGGATACATGCAAATGGCTCACCCGCAGGTGAGGGAGCAGCAGCAGATGTGCCATGTTGGCTGTATGTAGCTGGAGCTGACATTGATGCGTCTTCTTGATCTGGGCATTCGACGATGACAACTCCTGACCCATTTTCTACAGCAGTGGTGAACTGCTTTACCGCTGTCATTAAAGCTTCAAACCTAGACATTGGCTGCTCAGCAATGCGTGATGCCAATTTCTGTAATGCTTCGCTGCTTTTTCTGTATTTTTGTATCTCAGACAATATTTTTGGCCTTGCATTGCTGTGCAAGTCAAAGACAGCTGCAGTCCCAGGTGCATATTCTGGTGATGTTGCAACTCTGCAGGTCTTGGCATAGTATGCCTTTGTCCAGCGTTCAGCAATACCAGACAATTGAAATGCTGGTAGGCCTTCCAATCTCCGCGCATGGAACATATGTTTGCAGGGCATTCCAAGAGCTCTATATGTGGGACAAGTGCACTGGTCAGTAGTTGATGTCACTGATGGAGCAACTTGGTTCATGCTCTCAGATGCTCTCAGTTGTTCACGCACCCTCTTAAAGCAATATGGTGTGAGGAGCTGTGCAAACTTGCTCTCGTCTTCTGTTAAGTTCAAGATTGCAGGTGTTTTCAACAAAGACTCCACAGCACGGTGGTCCCTTTCAATACGAAAGCTTGTTAACAGTGCCATCAGATCACTGAAAAGTCGTGGCAGGCTTTCATACTTTGAAATAATTTGCATTACTTTCTGGTTAATAGATTCAACCCTGTTGTTTGTCCTATTGCCTAAGGTCAGTGACCCTTGCATTCCTGACACCCACTCATGTCTTATTGGGTGCCAATTCTTCATGAAGTATGCCATCACCAGAGGACACTCCATATCTTGAATGTTCTGCAGCAGTTGCGAGTACTGTTCATTTGTCCTAGCATAACACATTGACTGCAGCTTTTCCAGGATTGCAATTCTAAGAGCTGGTGTGATGGACATTTTTTGCGGTGTGATTTCCCTCTTAAAGGTACGCAGGACGTGAAACAGGCAAATGTAGAAATTTGCATTGGGAAATATTTCTCCAAGTATTTTTTTCTCTGTAAAATCCTTGTCTGTCATCACTGCAGACGTTCTGAGCATGTGCTCACTTCCAGAGAGTACAACAAATCGATGAAAGAGTGAGCGAACTGTATCCTCATCTTCTGACACACACAGGAAGAATCCGGCAACTTCTGTGTACCCATTCGAATCCTCTACACAGATAAAGTACAGTGGCAGCCTCCTGTCATTAGTCTTATGAATAGCATCCACGAATACTATCTCGGGGTAGTTTCGAAATGCACTTCTCATGTCTTCATCTTGATAAAACAGCCCAACAAGCTGGTTGTCTTCCTCTCTCGCCAAGATATCAAGGGTCCCTCCAGATTGCCTGGCAATAGATGCTATGGACTGCAGCGTTCCACTAGCATAGGTTTCTTTCTTTGCTGCTGCTGCCTGCACATTACGAAGATCTCGAAGCAGCACAATCTTGCCATTGCTCCGCAGGTTAGTCTGGATAAGCTTTTTATTCCCTCCTAGCGAGAGGATCTTCTCAGTATCGTTGAGTTGTTGCCCAGTTAGCTTACGCTGTCGTGGTAGTTGTTCATAACACCCCTGTAACGAAAGCAGTGGAGATTGAAGCCACTCATTTACTTCATAATTGGTCGCGACTTTGCAGGAGGTGTGCTGCAGCATTAAAAATTGTTCCATGTTTGTTTGTTACATGCCCTAGTAATACAAGAATGTACAATAGCCCGCTACTAACCTTGCTAACAATGTGGTTATGCGCTGTCTCGATTGCCTTAACTTGAAGGGCATGGCCGTCCTGCGATGTCAGGAACTTTATTCTGGCTCTGCAGCCGATCTTCGTCGTCCTGTAATAACGAAGGCCGTGAATCAGAAAGTTTAAATTATGAGGTTTTACATGCGAAAACCATTTTCTGATTATGAGGCACGCCGTAGTGGAGGATTCCGGAAATTTCGACCATCTGGGGTTCTTTATAGTGCACCTAAATCTAAGTACACAGGTGTTTTCGCATTTTGCCTCCATAAAAATGCGACCGCCGAGGCCGGGATTCGATCCCGCGACCTCGCACTCAGCAGCCCAACACCATAGCCACTGAGCAGCCACGGCGGGTGAATCAGAAAAGGTCACGCGTTAAGGAAGTAGTTTAAGCTTACAGTTGATTTGGCAAGAAACTCACTTTTGATTTGGTCGTTCACCTGTTGATCTTGAAGTAAACTTCCGACCCCCATTAGTGCACACGTACTCGATCTCAGCAAACTTCAGAGCCGGCTCCACGTCTCTTCTCAATCCTTTCTTCTTCGCTGCTGCAATAGTTCTCGATGAGTTTACCCAAAACTGGACATAATTGTCGTCTTCGTACTGACGGATGGCAGCCTGCAGGTCTTCGTAAGATGAAAACGTCGCTCCCACGTCGAACGGGCCATTCGGTAAAACAGGGAGGTTTTCCATCACTTAACGACGGGTACACTATACGTGGCCCATAATACGGCCGTGGCAACTGCCACAAAGTGTGTGGAGAGGTGGAGGAACAAAAAAAGAACGAAAGAAAAAACGACTGACTAACGACACATGTGCAGTGAACAGATTGCTCTTGTGACTGGCGAAACACGTGTAAGGATGAAGTGTCCGTTGTGACTGGCGAAGCACGTGCTCGGAAGAGGCCCGTCACTATTGGGGGCGAGCTCCACCACTGGAAGAGCTGACGCTACCGTCGGCGTGACGTGGTATGAAGCCTCACGTGGACACAGTGGCCGCGTCGACTGCTTCGGAAGCGCCTAAGCGAGCTGAAAACGAAAGTTTAAAGTCCCCACCTGCGGCTGCGGTTCTGATTTAGTGGGGAGGTTTTCCCGCTTCGGGTGTATGCTTGACAACACTTGAAAGCACTTTAATAGGTAGTGGCTGCCTTTGAAGGCGCCCAACTTGGTAGGCTACTGCTCGGTGCCGCAGTACCGAACGTACACAACGGAGCCCCTGTGTCAGCCTTCAGACATACCCGCAGGACAAAAAGCTGCGCGAAACTTAGAACCGGCAAGCAGCCATTGGCTACAATTCGGTTGTGCAACAAGCACTTCCCCGAGGAAGATTTCTCATACGGCGTCGGGCTGCGATGTTCGATGAGTAGCAGAAATCGCGCACTGAGACGCTCGTCCGCGCGCGCTTCCCGGTTGTCGTGAAGCTTTGGTCTAGGAACAGTTTGATGCTGGATACTATATGATAGCGTCCACGGAACAATAGTTGCTTGCGTACTGTCAAATGCTCATATGTTGCGGCATAAAGCTCACGGCACGGTGCGAAAACGCACTCGCAGCGAAAGCGAAACATTGTGCGCAGACATGCATGCAGATGCGCAGTCGGTCACCGCGAACCCGTGTGATCGCTGCATTGAAGCTTCATTCTCTTATGCTCCATTTGGTTGCATACAAAAGCGGGCATTAAGAATAATGACGCACTCACGAACCGATACACCCAGCAGGCTGTTCAATTAAACATATTGCCATTCGATCTTATGCGTAGGCGTAGAATAGCTATCTATGTAAACAATATTGTGAAACGCAATAATCCTTTCCATGTGTCCATATTTTTTTTTCAGGTTCTACCAGAAGTACTGCCGCTGGATATGTCGACCTGCCTCCTGTACATAATGTATATGGAAAAAGACTAGTTGAATTTGTTTTAGTTAAGGCATGGAACAACATACCCTCCAAAATAAAAGAAACAAAATTTCGGCAGAGCACTGAAATCGTACTTATTAGCTATAAACCACTGATTTGGTGCCTCTACTCATGCTTGGCGTTCTGTTCTTTGCGGTTTGATAATTTATGTAACTGGTGATAATTTTTATGTATGGTGTAATAAAAATATATTTGTTTTTATGTTTTTAATGTGCTAATTTGTTGCTTTCATCCTCTGTATTGATCCTCATATGCTTGTACCGGATGTCTATTATATTTCGCATCCGGACCCAACCACTAGCTTGCGGTTATTGGGTCCAACAATCTTTTGCGTATGGACTGTACCACCTATGATGATTATAATAAAGTTCACTGTAATGGAAGGGGAACGGTAAAAACACATTTAAAAAGGCACGGCACATGTTCCTGCTTGTGTAACACCAGACAATGAATATTCTACTGAAGAAAAAGAAGCAGCGGGTAATTGCTCGCTTAGAAGACCGATAAACATGCAGTTCGATTAAATTTGAGAAATAATGATATTGAAGCTTCCAAGACTTTAGAAGAAGAAAATTAAGACTGAATCATCGCGACGAAACATCACAAGTCGCCGTAGGCGTCGAAGACCCTAGCTATAACGAAATTATTTTTGAACAGCTCCGATAGTGTCCATGCAACAATGGTTGCTTGCGTACTGTCAAATACGCTGCGGCATAAAGCTCACGGCACGGTGCGAAAACGTGCTCAGAGCGAAAGCGAAACATTGTGCGAGGACATGCATGCAGACGCGAAGTCGGTCACCGCGAACCCGTGCGATCGGTGCATTGCAGCTTCATTCTGTTATGCTACATTTAGTTACACAGACAGCCATCCCACTATAAGAACATATTTCACATGGTTTTCTCGGCGATTGCTTACGTTTCACGCAAACCGGTTCGGGGGAATCGATCGCAGCGACCGCGCGCAGTGTCCCAGCTTACTGTACGTAGTAGGTAAAGAGATAGCGTCTGTAAACCATTCTGTGCTTTCTGTTTGTCCAACATTATTAATTTAAAGGTAAAATACTGCCATTTCGAGAGTACTTGCAAAATTGTTCAGGAGGGCTGCCGCGTAGTACGTTTATTTAGCGCCGACGCATGTGAGGCGCTTCCGACAGATGGCGACTCCGTAAGTCGCCCTCGCCCCAATACCGACATCGTTATAGTGACGGCCCCGTCGCTGCAGTGTTGTTAAAGCGACGGGCCCCGTCACGGTAGTGTGGATGTTAAAGTGCCGGGCCCCGTCACTGTAGTGCACATGTTAGGGTACCGGGCCCCGTCACCGTAGTGCAGATGTTAAAGTACCGGGCCCCGTCACTGTAGTGCAGATGTTAAAGTACCGGGCCCCGTCACTGTAGTGCAGATGTTAAAGTGCCGGGCCCCGTCACTGTAGTCACTACCTTCTGCAAAATCTACCAGGGCGAGTCGAATGAAAGTTAGCCAATGCGAATATATGACAAACGGGGTAATTTATTTAACTGTAGCCTCCATAAGCATTTAGACATTTGTCCCATTGGCTAACGAGTCTGGTGATTCCAGTCTCATAAAACTGCTTGGGTTGCTGCTTCAAAAAATCTGCAACTGACTCTTTCACGCGTCCGACACGAATCTGTTTCCCTTAAGTTGTTTTTTTTTTCATTTGTCCCAAAATATGGAAGTCGCAAGGCAACAGGTCTCAGCTGTATGGCGGATGTTGCAGAGTTTCCCACTTGAACTTTGCCAGTTTTGTATTAACCACATCAGCGACGTGGGGACGGGAGTTGTCGTGGAACAATTAGAAATTAAATTATGGGGTTTTACGTGTCAAAACTACTTTATAATTATGAGGCACGCCGTAGTGGAGGCCTCAGGAAATTTCGGCCACCTGGGGTTCTTTAACATGCACCTAAATCTAAGTACACGGGTGTTTTCGCATTTCGCTCACATCGAAATGCGGCCGCCGTGGCCAGGATTCGATTCCGCGACCTCGTGCTCAGCAGCCCCACACCATAGTCAATTTTCCACGTCGTTTGTTCTTGATTGCGACACGCAGCCGATCCGGCGTTTCACATTATCGGAAACGATTGATAGTTTCTCCGGCTTTAGCAAATTCCATCAGTAATGGCCCCTGACGATCGAAAAAAAAAAAGTCAACAACATCTTTCCGGCGGAAATGACGGCCTTTGCTTTCTTTGGGGGTGGTGAATTCGAATGTTTCCATTGTAAGCTTTGCCGTCGTATTTCAGGCTCGTAGTAGTGGCACCATGGTTCGTCGCCGATGACAATTGCAGACAAAAAGTCGTCACCCTCCTTTTGATACCAGATCAGATGAGTCATGGCAGCGCAGAGCCTTCTGGCGGTGGTTCAAAATCTTGGGCATCCATTGCGCACACAAGAGCCGATAACCGAGATGTTCATGAATTATAGTGTGAACCGAACCGTGAGTGATGTTCACACGCTCTGCCAGTTCATCTATTCTTATCCTCCCTTCTTGTCTCATCAGCTCATCAACCTTTGCAATTTTGTTGGGGGTTATTGCACGATGGTTTTTGCCCGGTCTTGGATCGTCTTTGCAACTTTCACGTCCTCCTTTCAACTGTTTGCTCCAACGCTTCACAGTGGCCAATGAAATGCAATGTTCAACGTACACGGCAGCCATACGGCGACTAATTTCTTTTTTAGGAAACACCTTCAGCTGTCAAAAACTCACGGCACTACGCTGCTCAACTTCTGAAGCGTCCATTATGTCACGCAATCATGTTCAACCCAGTGTATGAGAGCATTAAAGAACACTTACCCTCACACCTGCGTGTCACTTTTGTAAATGAGAGGTGCCTGTGTGCTGCGCGCATGCCTCGCAGATACTGAACCGAACCATTATTGCGCGGGCTGGGTAGGCTCACTTTCATTTGACTCGCCCTCGTTCATTTTTCTTTTTGTTTTGTTTGAAATTTGTTTTGAATTGCTTTAACACTATTACAGACTTGTTCTTTCACCTTCACCTGCTACCATTTGTATAATTTCTTGGTACTCCTTTTTGTTACTTCACACAGTCGTTTGTTTCATTTATCGCGTTATTTATATTGTTAGATATTTGTTCTTTCATGTTTACTCGCTAACAATGTATAATTTCTTTTTACTCCTTTCTTTTTTGCTAATTCCCTGTATCCTCCCCTCACGCAATACTCCTTCAGGAGCCTGTCAGGTAAATGAATAAATAAATAAATAAAGATACAATGAAATATACAAATCTTTGATAAAGGGCAAAAAAGTGTCACTGGAAAGTCCACTGCACGTATACACAAAACCTTGCAACAAGATATTTAAATATACGTATAAGTATTCAATAAATCTACGTTTCTAAGAAAAAGTCACTGTATATAATGCGTCAAACAAGGCAAATAAACATGTTGCCCAATCAGATTCACAGAATCCTAGATCCCGCCTCCATTCCATCCACTCCCCCCGATGTATCGCGCGCGACGGAAGGCGGCGCGCTTGCTCACGCTTTGCTCCTTTGAGCACACAAGACTGAGCCCCCATCGTCGGCTCACCCATTCCACACGCCCCCCCCCCCCCTATTCTTTCACTTGCACATACAGCATGCGGCGCGCGGTCCCGACGTTATGCGCCTGGAGTGTTCGTATAATTGCTATCACAATACTAGAATAATAGTATCCAGCAACTGAAGCGTGCCGTGGCCGATTACTTTCCGCAAAAGAAGTAACAAACTGTCACCATGCGACAATTCGCTGCGCCGCAACAATGTGTTTTTTTTTTCTTTTTGTACTCGAGCGAGGGCACCGAAATGAAAAAAAAAAAAACGCAAAGGAGAGTATGTTCGCCACAATGCAATGCCTACTTTGGGCACCTAATGTGGCTACCGAATGAATATCGAAGAAAACGTGAGACGCTTGGACCACCGAGAACCATGCGCATACTGCTCGGTATCGTACACCGGCGAGACAAGACTTTCCGGAGAGGTTGCGCTGAAGCGAACGCAGTGCAATCCGTCGAGTCTCCACAGTGACGGCGTTGAGCGACCACTGTTTCTTTTTCTAGTCTGCTAGCCAGAAGGCCAGAGAAAACCAAACGCGCACCGAAGTGCGCCGCGTGGTGGTCGGGGCAACACGAGAAAAACGCATGCGCTCTGGCTGGCTCTGCCAGCCCTCGGGTAAGGTAGCCAGAATTAAAAAAAATTATGAGGCTCAATGTGTCCTCACGAATAAAAGTCAAAGTAGAAAAAATAAATAAGAACGTAGTTACCCTGGCTGGCTTTAGTGTCTTGACATGGGTGCTTTGGCGTAGGTGAAAAAAAAAATGTTGATATTTTTTGTGCGACATGACGGCACAAATGAACCACCACAACGCTTCGTCTCATCGGATCTCGCTGCGTGTTTTGTCAACTTGTCTGATAGTGTTTCGATTTGGCTTGTCTCGTTGTATGTTCCGATCTAAGACTTTAGAAAAGTCAAAGCACCTTTGGCGTCAAATGTTTATAACATTAAACATACAAACTTCCGCACTTGAATATCTGAAGCCCAACTTTGGAAATGTCAATGCACGTTCCGCAAAATAAGTTTGAGAACTTTATGCCTATAAAGTTTCGGAATTTAAATACATCCGCTCCGTAGGTTCCGCGCGATTCCGCGGCGAGCCCGTTCGCCATCAAAACGCCCTTGAAACTTTGTACTCGGATGGGGCTCCTGGCATTATGTGACTCCAGGTGCATGGGCGTTGCCGCGAAATCCGGCCCGAGTTCGCGATGTTCGCGGTGAAATGTCTTTTCGAGCGCGAAAAAGACATTCAAGACAAAATCTAGAATGATTCCCGGCGCCGGGGGTTCTTTGGTCGACGGTGCATGGATAGCACGAAAAAATTTCGGGGTGGGGGTGGGGGGGGGGCTGAAGCACCATAAGCCCTCCTGGCTACGCCCCTGGTAGTGGCTGCCTTTGGAGGCGTGCAGCATGGTAGGCTACTGCTTGGTGCCGCAAGGCAAGGAGCTGCGTGAAGCTTGGCTGGCGAAACTTAGAACCGGCAGACAACCATCGGCTACAACTCGGGTATGCAGCAAGCACATGCGCGAGGAATATTTGTTACAGCGCCAGGACTGTGTCGTTCGGCGAGTAGCAGAAAACGCGCACTGCGATCGCGCTCGACTGCGCCCGCTGCCCGGCTGTCATGACGGTTTGGTCTACGAACTTGTTATGCTAGATACTGGCAAGTTCACTGGAATGGAAAGGGAGCGGTAAGACGCACATTAAGATAAGGCATGGCATATATGGTCATGTTTGTGTTACGAATTAATGGATTACGAAAAAAAAGCAGAGGGAAATCGCACGCTGAGAAGACCGACAAACATACAGCGCGACGCAACTTGAGAAATAATACTGAAATGTCCCAAGAATTTAAAGACAAAAAAAAAAAAAAAGATTGAATCGTCGCGACGGCACATCACAGTCGCCGTAGGCGTCGAAGTCTCTATAACGAAATTATTGTTGAACAGTTCTGATAGCGTCCACGCAACAATGATTGCTAGTGCACTGTCAAATGCTCATATGCTGCGACTTAAAGCTCACGGCACGGTGCGAAAACGCGCTCACGGCGAAAGCAAAACATTGTGCACGGACATGCATGCAGACGCTCAGTCGGTCACTGCGAACCCGTGCGACCGCTGCATTGAGGCTTCATTCTGTTATGCCCCATGTGGTTATACAGGCAGCCCACTAAAAGAACATATTTCACATAGTTTTCTCTCAGCATTTTCCTACCTTTCATCAGATGCCGGTTCGGGAGACGTCATCGCGGCGACCGCGCGCAATGGCGTTCACTGTATGTATTCGGTAAAGAGATAGCGTCTGTAAACGATTCCGTGCTTTCAGTTTGCCCAAGATTATTATATCGGCAGTCAAAAAAACTTTCATAGTTTTGAGAGTACCTACAAAAATGTCCAGGAGGGCTGCCGCGTGGTTTTTATCGAGCGCCGTAAGCGAAACCTATGAGGAGCGCACCGCGTGATCCCTCATACTACGCAAGGGAGGCGCTTCCGACAGATGGCGACTCCGCAACTCCTCGACCCCAATAGTACTGTTGCCGATATGTCCGTTTTTTTTTCATTTCTTTTCCATATGAAAACGATATTTTATCAGTTGTCTTTATTCTCCGCAGCACTGTTGCCATTGGGTTTAAAATTAATTTTTTGTTCGTTGTTGCATTTTTATTTTCTTCAACTTTGAATGCTATTGTTACCCCCTTGCTTTCATAATGCATCTTGTTAAGTTATTGGGTTCATTCACATCCTTCTGCACTAATTGATGTTCTACTTTGTTAAGGTGTTATTGTATTTTGATCTACATTGCATGTATTTACTGCCCCCCTTACAGAATGCCCCTCGAGGGCTCTGTAAGGTAGTAATAGACAAATAAATAAACAGTGCAAAATTTTGCACACACTAAACGATGACGAGAAGGGGCACATTGATCAGCGCAGACTCTACACGCAGACGCAGTCTCTAACGAAAAAATCCCTTTTCTCCACTTCCGTTCCTTGAGATGTTCCTTGCCAATGCAAGCCTACAGGGCATCTGTAGTGAAGGTTCCACGCAGAACTTGGAACCTAACCTGAGCATATTCTGCTTTTCTTCCACTGGTGCGTCTACGAGAAGAAAAGAGAGAAGGAATGAGAGTAAAGAAAATTTTTTCGTTAAGACTGAGTTTGCGCTGGTCTATGTGTCCTTTTCACCTATGTCTGTGTCTATGTGTCCTGCATAAAATTTTCCACAATGAAGTGAAACCAACTAGCCTGCCTTTCAGTCTTATTGCAGTTCATTTCTAGTTTTTCAAGCTTTTTCTGCTTCCTGTATCTTCAATTAGATGTAACAAATCCCTCGGTTCTTGTTTCCATGATCACTGTGTGCGAGAGCAAGGCATGCATTTTAGGGTGGCACATCAGGCATAAGACTTGCCCGGATGAACTACGGTATACAATTGAACGGGTGCCAATGCCGGTAGGCCATTTCTGGAGGGTATGCAAGGTCTTCAGCTCGGAGTGTTGGAGACAGTGTCGCTTTCTTAAGGACCGTCTTCGAGCAGCAAGTTCATTGGGCATTGATGCCAGACCTGACTGGAGATTGTATCGTATGAGGCACGATTGTGCTACGAACTTAACATAGGTGTTGCGGCAGCAACTATGGGCATTTTTGCCTAAGAAAGAGAAGAAACAAGCCGAGCCAGGAAAGCTCCTGGTTTTCAGAGACGCGCCAGTGGAAGAAAAGCAGAAGAATATCCCCAGGTTAGGCTCCAAGTTCTGCGCGGAACCTTCACTACAGATGCCCGATAAGCTTGCATTGGCAAGGAACATGTAGAGGAACGTGTAGGAAGAAGAAAAGGATTTTTTCATTAAAGACTGTATTGAAGTCTGTGCTGATCTATGTGTCCTTTTCCTGTTGTTGGCGTTCATTGCGGAAAATCTTCCGCAATAAAGTCAAACCAACTAGCCCGCCTTTCAGTCTTATTGGAATAAACAAACTCTGGAGCGAAAAAATTATGGTGCAAATTCGTTCAATTTTATTTGCATAACCTAACAATAATTACAGATAACAGCACAAATTTATTTTGTGCAAAAACTCAGCACTACTGATAAGCTGCACTGAAACATTACGCCTGTTGCATGTTCTTCTGGCCGCACATAGTCCTCGAGCCTGCTACTCTGCTCAGGGGGAGAAGAAAGAGGAGAAAAACATGGTCCGAGGAGTAATAATGAGGACAGGCAGTAGCATGTCAAAGGCCCTTTGACAGCCTGTGTTAACTAAATATTCTAAGAGAGTTTTGTTGGCTAGCTTCATTGATATGACAGGCTGACAGTCGGCCCAGTAACACTTTTTCGCGGAACGGCCTATTGTTATTTGGCGCTAATGAAGAGATCAATGCCTAGCGTTCAGTCATACTGCGGACAAGCAACAAGCACGTGTGCTGCACTCTTTCAGGTATTTCGCGTCACATTCTGGCGAGTCCACGTGCCAGATGCGATGCAAATATTGTTGCGTTAACACAACACCTAGACTGCTCCCGATGCAATATGATGGACTACTAAAGGTGCTGCTGCTTTTAAAATCACTGAAAGGTTGTGTGCATTTACACATGAGCTAGCATAGTTGAGCCACAAGTTCAGGCAATGCATGGATGAAAAGCCGCAGAAAGGGTGGCCAACCTAAACAGAAAACTTATTTTTTTTCTTTCGGTTTCACTCCAGTGAAAAAGAATTGCAGCGTTACGGTTCGCTTCCGGTTTGATACACGTTTTGATGCAAAGTTTTTTTCTGGTTTTCATTTCAGTTCATTTGATACACTGACACTTTGACATGTAATGTGGTTTGAAAAACTATTTTTCCTTGTTAATTCCAGTTTTGCAGTTATGCACTTGGAAAAAGAATTTTGATCTCAATTTCTGTCATTGCAAAGGAAGATGCTCCCAGCGAATCTCGTGCTTCATTGCAGTAACACTGTTCCTCTTTCACATTGGCACGAGAAAAACCAAGCAGCTCCGTTTTACAACTTTTCTAAATGCTCAAAGTGACCTCCGATGGTTCCCAGAGCTGACAAGTGCATTCCGATATCAGCTGAACGCATGCTAGATACGCAGTATTCTTTAAAGCAAACTCTGAGCTTTTCAGGTTCCACTGAATGAGGCCCTGCCAGCTTTCATGTCCAATTCATCAACATGTGTGCTGCATGTACAACTGAAAGAAAATAGCACTCCCAAATATTTGTAAATTTCAGTTTTTCTTAGATTATCAAGTGACATTAACTTACAATTGGCTTCTTTTTAGTGAAACACATACACATACTTTTTAATGTTCAGATGCATATTCCATTGCACACACCATCTGTAAGGTTCTTCCAAGTCATTCTGCAGCTGATCCACATTGCACATATAATTTTCCTATAGACAACACAGTCATCTGCAAAGTGATGACTGTACATGATGACGTGATGAAGAAAATGTCCTTAATATAGAATAAAAACAAAAGGGGTACAAACACAGCCCTGTGCAATCCCTGATGTAAAGTTAACAAACTTCATTTTTTTTGCCATTTAGTACAACACATTAGTTACAGTGCGATAAGTAATTTTCAATCCACTGAATAACTTCTTGAAATAAATTGAATTGTCTCAGTTTTTGCAGGAGAAGGGAATATGTCAGTGTCAAATGCCTTTTGCATGTCGAGAAATACACAGTCAATGTGACCATCATCGCCAATTACAGATGCTAAATCATAAAATCGAACTACAGGGGCCCTCTGAATAAAGATATTCACATTTAGAATCAGCAGACAAAGGTTCTTTCTAGTCTTGTTTAACTAGAATACTATGCTAATCCGCATTGAAGGTGACCGGATATTAAATGTGAACTTTGAAATAGACATAATTAGGTTTTACCAAAAGAACACCTTCCCTTATTACACAGCAGCTAAAAAAAAAGTGCTTTATTGTTCGTAATATTTTTAAGATGCAAAAGGTTTATCGAGATCTTCACAGCTGCCAAACGTACATGGTAAAAACGGTACACATATCTGAATATATATTTTATTGGCACTCTGAAAGTTGACAATATGTGAAAACTGATGAAATCTCTAGAACAGTCAAACAACAATGAAGGTGATATTATAACTGAAAATGAAAGCCCCAAAAATGCTGAGTGAGGACTAGCCAATGCTGAAAATATGGCATAAATAAACTTTTAAATAAATATTATAAAACTCTGCTGGATCTATCAGGTCACCAGGGAAGTAAAACAATGTCAGTTCTTGTTTTTAGAATCCAAAAGGAAGTACAATGTTTTATATGCTTCTTGCATCTCACCGGAAAATCACTGTATGTAATGATAATGTAGTATACTGATTCACTATGGTAACCAAATACCGCAGTAATTTTCATTAACCATTACATAAATTTGTAAAGTGTAGGAGGTAGAGTTCTTGTCAGGTACCAGTAGCCTTTGACTTCTCCCCTCAGCTATGGCCTGGAAATAAAGCAGATTAAAATTTCAATTACTGCACAAGCCTAAACACACATTAAAATTGATGTTATAAAATGCCCATTTGCTCAAACCAAAACACAAGTTAAATGTACGCCAGCCCCATACCAGTACTAGAACAGTACAGACGCCTTTCAGAAATACAGGACTGTAATAAAAGTGCATAACTAAAGTAGTAAACACTAAAATTCGTAAAAGCCCATAGTGAGGACAGGGGAGGGGGTGAGGGCACGGTGAATAGCATGCATTTTTAAAGAAGCTTGCCCTGAGCATGCACATTTTTTGGGACACCATATGCACTTTATTAATAATTTACCTTTTGACCCAGCCAGAAGCAGCAGCACACGTGGCACAATAGAGACTGATAAGCAACGTAATATTTTGACATCATAATGACTTTTTTGCCGATTTTGCTATAGTTGATTTGGCCTGCTTCACGAACTTCTCTGCATAAACTTGCTCGAAGCAAATACCCATCCAGTGCCCTTTCCTAATCAGATTTCCGAGGGTATGGTAGAAGGCTGACAAATGAAATTCCATTTGGGTTTTGTTTGTAGTAATATATATCAATTCATATTCAGCATTATTGTTTGGAATTGACAGGATTCCCAACATCATCACTGCAATTCTCCTGAACTACAGCAATCAAGCCCACACCATGAATGTTTCCTACTTGTGCTCACCATACGTCACATTTTGGTTCAATGAATACATTCAATGAGAGTTGGTGAGCTTGCAAGTTGACAGACTCAAATGCGACTTGTGTTTCGTTAAATGTGACGCAACATCCGTAAAATGGTAGAACCAGCCCAAATCCCTAAACTTTCTGGAAAGTTCAGGAGAATTAGCAGGTTTGGAAGTGTGGTGACTGCTGTAATCTAGACAACAACCTTGACAACAAAATTGCTGCATCTAATATCCTACTTCGACAAATACCCAGACGTTTTACAGTGCTTCAAGATTTTTTGTGCAGAACAGGACAGATGGCAATGCGAAACAACACGCATGAATACAAACTTTCAACTGGCAGCAGCAATGCTGAGTGCATGAATTCACCATCAGTTTCTTTATCCAAGAAACAATCAGATTTTTTATATTGTGACGAGTGATAGCTGAACGCTTTTCGCCATTGTACTATCGGCCAAAAAAGTAAACGGACCACGGCACCGCTGGCTGGAGCGGCTGCGGGGCCGCACCGGGGCGCTGCTATCTCGCTCCGCGCGCTGACGGCGAGAGTGCCCCAAGTGACGCCAGACTTCGCCCTCTCTCTCTTACGGATCCTTGTCACGCTTGATAAATTTCTAGTGCGCCGTTCGGTTGCTCTGCTGCTGACGGTCGCGACGAAGGGGACTGTGCATCGCCGGTAGTTTAGCACACGGCGCTGTCGAACAGTAGTGGACGGCCGCGGGGCGTCAAACCGCGCCACTGAGAAGGAACGAAGACTCGTTCTTAATGTTGTTTTGCTTATATTCACCATACCTCTCATATGAGTGCATTTCGCTGGCGTCCACCGCTGTTCGATTTTAGACAACACAACGAAAGCAGCCGCAACGGTGGCTACGGTGACGCGCGCTTGCAGGTGCCAAGCTTTACTGCCGGCGCGGGTTCTCTGTCGATATTACTTTTCCGGCATTGTCTCCAGCAGTGGGTTTATTAACTATAGCAGTGCGCCTCTTCACACTGCTTTAATTCGCTACTACAATACACAGTC
Organism: Dermacentor variabilis; assembly: GCF_050947875.1. Lineage (NCBI taxonomy): Eukaryota > Metazoa > Arthropoda > Arachnida > Ixodida > Ixodidae > Dermacentor > Dermacentor variabilis. The sequence goes on along the minus strand of NW_027460390.1, from coordinate 493,500 downwards.
CGTTATGAAACTTTCCTTATAAAAGTACCCTCAGAAAGAGATGATTGGAAAGACTAATCGGAAAGACAAGTCGCTCGTGAAAGTTCATTCACGGAAGAAAATAAAAATTGGGGTTTCATGCTTTGAAGAGGTCCTCAATGGGATGAAAATTCGCCGTCGTCCGTGATTACTTGGCCTACTCGCCTTGGCATAGAGTCATAGAGCGCGGCCACTAGCTCCGGACGTCCGCGTAGTGCTTCCCACTCTTCCTTCACGGCATGCCAAAGCTGATCCGCTGTGCCACCACACAGGCGCCGTGAGGCAAGAGTCTTCTTCAACATTGCCCAAATGTTCTCGATGGGGTTAATATCAGCCCCGTTAAGCGGCCACGGAAGCTGACGCACGGCGTAGCTCTCCAGAAGTGCACTCACAGTGCGGGCTTTGTGCACAGGGCTGCGGTCGTGCTGGAACATGTAGCACCCGTCCCGGAATGGCCCGTCCAGAACGTATGGAATCAAGTGCTTGACGAGGAGTTCGCAGTACTTCGACCCAGTGAACGAACCCTCAATCCGCACGAGTGGGCCAAGGCCGTCCTTACTGATGGCGCCCCAAACACTAACCGAGCAGCGGCCGCTACTGAGCACGCTGTGGATGTGGCCGGGGTCATATGAGACAGCAGTCATTAACATATGTCGGGTACAAAACTTAACGCGCAGCCACCTCACTCTGCTGTAGAAATAAAAATAATGAAGGCTTAAATCATACCCTGTCTAACATTCAGCTCGCAGATATGCAATGACGCAAAAGAAACACTTCGTAGTCAATACTGCGCCTACGTGTAGTCATGCAGTAAGACGAGAAATGAGGCTGTACAGCATTCTTAAGGCTAGTATGCGTTGCAAACAAACCCTATTTTTTAGCACTGACTAGCTATGCAAACTTTACCCGCAACTTCCCTCAGCTGCAAGGATGACAGGTCGTACCTGCTGTTCAACGGACGCCACAGACGCTGCTGTTGGTCCCAGCGTGTGCTGAACGTTGACTCATCCGTGAAGATGACCTCCCAGTCCATTGCTCGAACGCTCGGGCAAAATTCAGTCGCTCTTCCCTCTGCTTCGTCGTCAGGTGCGGCTTCTGAGCGGCAACGCAGTTCATGAGACCTGCCTCTCGCAGTCTGCTCCTGATAGTTTCGCTGCAGCAACTGAGGTCCAGAGCGTCGCAAATTTCCCTGGCGTTCAGAAAGGGGTCAACAACAGCGGCAGCAACTATCTGTTGGTCCTCTTCCAACGTTGTAAGCCTTGGCCGCCCACTGCGCTGAGCATCAGCAATTCTGCCGTATTCATCCCTATAGGCTTGAATAATGCGGTTCACCGATGTTCTGCTCCTCCTAGTGCGGCGGCAGATTTCACGCTGAGGGACACGTTCTATGCTAAGCCGCACGATGCGCCTTCTCTCCTCGATCGGCACCCGGGATGGCATTTTTGCGACGAAACGAATGCGACCGTTCTCGTTTTTAAACATTTCCTAGTCTTCCAGTGTCCAATGGCTGGACACAACCATATCTGGATAGCAGCGCGCACTACAAAGCGCGTCGCCGACACCGTTCCAGAGAATAAAAAGGAAATATTGAATGCCGGTGTCCTATTGCCCCTTTGCTGTGGCACCGCGGATCGGCTGCATCATACCGTGAAAGAAGGGTGGGAAGCACTACGCGGACGTCCGGAGCTAGTGGCCGCGTTCTATGACTCGATGCCAAGGCGAGTAGGCCAAGTAATCGCGGATGACGGCGAATTTTCATCCCATTGAGGACCTCTTCAAAGCATGAAACCCCAATTTTTATTTTCTTCCGTGAATAAACTTTCACGAGCGACTTGTCTTTCCGATTAGTCTTTCCAATCATCTCTTTCTGAGGGTACTTTTATAAGGAAAGTTTCATAACGGACTGTGTATTGTAGTAGCGAATTAAAGCAGTGTGAAAAGGCGCACTGCTATAGTTAATAAACCCACTGCTGGAGACAGTGCCGGAAAAGTAATATCGACAGAGAACCCGCGCCGGCAGTAAAGCTTGGCACCTGCAAGCGCGCGTCACCGTAGTTGCCGTTGCGGCTGCTTTCGTTGTGTTGTCTAAAATCGAACAGCGGTGGACGCCAGCGAAATGCACTCATATGAGAGGTATGGTGAATATAAGCAAAACAACATTAAGAACGAGTCTTCGTTCCTTCTCAGTGGCGCGGTTTGACGCCCCGCGGCCGTCCACTACTGTTCGACAGTGCCATGTGCTAAACTACCGGCGATGCACAGTCCCCTTCGTCGCGACCGTCAGCAGCAGAGCAACCGAACGGCGCACTAGAAATTTATCAAGCGTGACAAGGATCCGTAAGAGAGAGAGGGCAAAGTCTGGCGTCACTCGGGGCACTCTCGCTGTCAGCGCGCGGAGCGAGATAGCAGCGCCCCGGTGCGGCCCCGCAGCCGCTCCGGCCAGCAGTGCCGTGGTCCGTTTACTTTTTTGGCCGATAGTACATGTGCTTCTACATCATACAATTGATTTGGTTCCCTCTCATTTTTCTGTTTTCTCATTCAAGTAAAAAAACATGACAGAGTGTGAACAAAACAATAAGACACACATTGCTAACTAACTAGGTATCTGTTCCAATAAGTAATTTTTTAAAAACACGGAAATGAATACAAAAAGGAGCATGAATCAATCTGACAACAGATGCTATTCAAGTTCAATACCTGGCAAGATAGGTGGTTTGGTCCTCATAGTTATAGCTTTTAGGATTATTTGGCTGTGTTGTTCTGTAAGTCTGGTTTTGTCAGTACAAAAATTTCAACAATAAATGCTTTAGTTGACACGACGATGTAGAAGACAAAAAATGAAGACTGATAGCATACGACAGAACTCATTGAGATCTTGTATAAACATAAAAATGTGCTGCAACTCGTAGGTCTTAGAGTGCGATTTCGTAAGCATTGTAAGGGGTTTGGCATGTTTGATGTATGTGTTGCCTCATGATGACAAGCAATAAGAAAGATTACTATAATGCAAGTGCAGTACAGTGAAAAAAAAAAGAATGTGGTGATGGAAGTAGGCACGCACCTCAATAATTATAAGAGTTCAAAACAAAACTTTCTCATAAAAAGATTGGACATCAAGATAACATTTGAGGTGCTTATCATGAGCTACAAGAAACTCTACTTTTAGAGAGCGGTATAGCATGGCTGTCGAGTGAAATTGCTACAGTTTACACACAAGTAGGGGCTAGAGGGGGGGGGGGAGGGGAGAAATAGAATAGAATACCATAAATATAGCCTTTGAAAGACTAACATATGCAACATGTTTTCTTTACACCAGAAATGAACATTACCAGACGGGAACTGTCACAAGGGCACACCCTTGCAAAGGCATCCTCACACTCACGTAGTACGGTGAGGGTGACATAAGCAGTCATAAAGTTTGCGAGGGCAAGGGAGGGACAATGTCATGAGGTGAGAGCTAGGAAGTGCGACTAAGATGAAGCAAAGTTGAATGAAAAAGTCATGATTCAAGCTGATACGGTTACCTGCATTCTGCATTTATCCCTCAGGGAGTGATTTACATTTGATGATAAAGGCATGGTCAATTTAGGCCAAGAACCTGCCGATTTCTATCTCCTGAGTGCCAGCAATAGCAGTATCCATGGTGTCAGTGCCTCTGTCACAATATGCCTGTGCCAACAGTCTGCAGATGATGCACCAATGACCATACCGGCAGATTTCAATGCATCTACCGTGCAACTTGTTTGTGCAACTACTTTTTACACATACTGTTCTCTGTATCGTTTTTAGCCCTCCTCAAAAACACATTTTATTGCCTGGCTATATGCATTTTACCGAAGTAAATTCACAACAGCTGCCGTGAAGTTGAAATTCGCATATAACTCTCATTCCGATTTACACTTCAACTTAAAATTGTTTTGGTGCACGTTATACAAAAATACGGCAAATTTTAAAATATGCTTCATTAATTAACAGCTTTGGTTTTGGCTAGCAAGTTGCACTGCATAGCTCATAGCCAAGGCACGGCAATGATGAATTCGTCTACAGTAATCTACTGACCTCTGCACCTGCTTGATTATTCAAACATACTTTATCTGCACTATTCTACTGTGCCCCCGATTGTAATTACGTTATATTGTCGGCATATAAAACAAATAATAACTTGGTGCCCATTCTAATATGCATATCAAGTAATGAAACCTCAGTCAACACATACTGTGTTGGAACAACTTTATGGAACATTCAAAGCACACAGACATGCACACAGCTAAACATTAGTGGTTAGTCACTATTGGAGTCCGACGACACCTCCTTTTCGCTGTCTACTGACCACAGGAAGTCACCTTCAGTTCCATCTGATGCATTAGTAATGCCACATGTACAACAACAAATTGATATTTGCACAAGCCTAATATTTAGCTAACTCTGTTTAAGGTTTTCCAACCATGTGATGTTTCTTCTGATGTTACGGTACTTCTAAATAATATTATTACTATTATGAAGTGACTAAATCTCTAATTTTTATTTTAAAGGTACACGCCGATATTGGCGAGGAATGTTTTAGATTTAAATTGTTATATTTAAAATTTATTATATCCGCATTCGTTATAATGAGCTTTGACTAATATAAAGGGGGTACATTCCTTCTTTTACTCTCATTTTTTTCCATCTCATTTCAAGGGATTTCTCAGTTTACTCAGAAGCTTTGAGTGCAGAAAGAATATGACATGCAAGAAAGGACTTGCTCCTTTTCAATGCCATATATAGGAAAAATTTCATCACAATGAGTCAATGCAAGTTTTTTTTTTTAAACTTGTCAGTTTATCTATCTCACTACAGTAGCACTTTGAGCAGTTTCATTAGAGATCCCAGATTCAACTTCAATTTCCACCTGCATAAAGATGCTGCTCACCTCCAAGACAGCTGGAGCACAGCCGCAGCACAAAGGTGGTTGACTATTTACGATGCTTCCCAAAATCTTTGGGCTTCCACTGGAGGCACTTGGAGTCGATGCGCAAAGGTCGCTTGAGAAGGGCCCGCTTGTATCCTTCCCTTGCCTCTTCAGTCAGCTTGATGATGTACTGGCCCTTGTAGTAGGTGATCAGATTCAGATGCTGCAGTGTCGATATTACATCGTCCTTCTTGATGCTTGTCAGCTTGCAAATCTCCCTGCATGTTAGAATACACAGTGGTAGTCGCACAGATGGTCAACTCATTGTTAATTGCTGCTGCTACTGCAGAAATCATATATTAACTGTATTTACTATCATCTGCCTATTTATGTTCATTCATGGCGGGATGAAAGCCTCTCTAAGCAACCTCTAGTTGCTTCCATTTCCTATTCCACCCCATGATGACAAATTTACTATCTCGACACTTGATTCTCTGCTGTTTTAGACTACACTTCCTTTCACTTGGCACTCACCCTCTTGCTTTAACAGCCTAGTGATGCCTGTACTGTGCATTATGTGACTTGTTCAGCACCCCTTCATCCTTTTAACCTGAACTAAGACATCAGCTGCCTACCTTCTTTATCGAATCCACACTGCCGTCTTCGCATATTTTAACACTTGGCTTTTAATTTTCCATGTTGGCTGCGCAGTCCTCAGCTTTTCAAGTTCATCTATTATTCTCAGACTTTCTTAAATTAATTTTATAAGGCAAGACTCATTGCGCAGTTCCATGCTGAACACTCAGAAGAGACCAACAAAACTGATTTTCAATGTAAAAAGATTTGATGTGAGTAACAATCGTGAATGTCTGCAGCACCCAACAGAAAAGTAAAGACAGGAATGAAAAAAAGTCTCACATCTACTAAACATGCATCAAATTATTGCAAGGCAAAATCATTTCCTTCCAAAGCATTTCCAATTATAGTTGTAGACTGGAGGTTGGCCACAATATAAATAGGATGCTGGACGACATGTGAACTTCGCAGGTAGAGCAGTGAGTGAACTTTCCTACTACCTATTAGTGAGGGGCACCAAGACCACAGTCCCTAAAAATTCTTGGTCCAGAGTTGCTGAAGAATGCTTCACAAACGTTATATGTAGGCTACTTATATGGCTCATCACGTTGAGCCCCATACTGAGGTACGCAGGTGCACAAGGTAGCAAGAACATTTGGGTGCTACATTAAGAGTGCACTACGAGACGCAAGATTACGGTTTAATTCTCACACAAAATAGATGATGATGATGAAAACGTTTTATTTAAAGAAAGAAAGGAGAGGGGAGTTAGGAGAAGGATGGTCGGATTCTTATTCCGGAATTCCGCTGGCTAAGGCAGCCGCCCTAGCTCTTTCCACGAGGGCTCGCTGGTCCTTGAGGGTTGAGCTGGACAGGGCTGCCTCCCATCCTTCCCACGTTGGCTGTTTTATAGCTTCTAAGGCACTATTAGCCTGACAGGCCCATACCATATGGTACAAATCTGCTTTCTGCCCACAGAATTTACACTCGGCCGAAAAAGATTGTGGCTCAATAGCATGTAGCTTGACTGGGTTATTAAATGACAGTGTTTGTAACCTTCGTAAATGACATTCTTCTGATTTGTCTAATCCCTTAGTTGGGCCCGGGTATTTTTGTCGCGATAAGCGCAAGTGTTGTAATATGTCTGCATAAGTTATTAATGGCGCTGGGAAGTCAGAGTCTTTGGGGAGGGAGGAGGAGGGATCCCGGGAGAGAAAAGCTCGGGCGGCAGCGTGTGCACGCTCATTTCCCTCTACACCCTCGTGACCCGGCACCCAAATCAGCTCTTTGCGCGAAGCGAAGACCCCAGATTGTTTGAGGATCCTGCAAGCTAGAGGTGCAATTCGGCCCCGCGTGTAATTTCTATATGCAGTTTGCGAGTCTGTAATGATGTATTCTGAACTAGGATGCGAAGCCGCCATGGCGATCGCCGCCTCTTCCAATTCAGCAATTTCCCCGTGCCGAACAGAAAGTCCATTGACCGTCTGCCCTTGATGCACCACCGATATTGTGGAGACTCCTCCCACCGGACCTGCAGCATCCACAAAGAAGGCTCCCTCTAATTTAGAATAGATTTGGTCCATCTTCTTGGCTCTTGCCCTCCTCCTTGCTTGATGATATTCTGGGTGCATGTTTTTAGGAAGGGGCAGTGTTGCGAATTTGCCCCTCCACTCTTTCGGAATGTCTTGTCTTGTTGCCGTATAGTAAGGACAGCTGATATTTAGGTCCTCTAGTACCTTGTGTCCCGTTTTCGTTCCTGCCAATCTGGCATATTGACTTAATAGGTGGGCCTCAATTATCTCATCTGTTGTATTGTGCACCCCCAACTGCAATAAGCGTTCTGTAGATGTTTTGACCGACAGTCCTAGTGCCTTCTTATATGCTGTTCTGATCATGACATCGAAATGTTTTAAATCGCACCTCATCATCCGAAGGTACGGAGCGACGTACACAATTCTGCTGAGTATAAAGGCTTTGACCAACTGCAAGGGCACATACATCCATGACACCAGGGGAAAGGAAACAGTGACAGATGCCTCACTTAACATTTGCCTTGCTGTGCCATATTCACCAACATTCTACTTAAGAGGATGCTAAAGGGCAACATCAAGTTTAGTTTAGTCAAATATTTTTAAAGACTCGATATGGATTTATTCCACAGAAGAAGTTAGTTATTAATGATGAAAAGTCATGAAAGGCAAGGTTCCATCTTTAAACTCAGTGCCCAAACCACAGCATTGGTGTAAGTTAGCATGATGTCAGAGGTTTCAAAGTATTTTCACATATTTGGACAGTTTACATTATGAAGCTCGCAAGGTTGACCCTTCGCTCCTATAGAATGCTAATGCAATCCTTACTTACTTGACTAGTTATGAGCAGGTGATGTCGAAATTTCGTGACGCCATGAAGAGCTAGTTTGGCAACTTCAAGCATGTCTTTCATTTTTGTATATTTTCTGACTTACTAAGTTCATGGTAAGCATATTTATGGTATTATGGAAGTGTAATTTACTGACCCAGTTAACCATTTGTTTAGTTCCCTTTAATTAATACTGTGCATACGAAAAGACCCAGGGGAATGAAGGGCTCAATATTATGAAGTGAACAGATTTCAAAATTTAGAAATGCATACGTGAACTGTTTGCTTCATCTATGCTTTTCATGGCTTCATTGATATATATATATATATATATATATATATATGTACCATATCATGAGAAGCCAAAAAACAAATACACCAAGGACCACATAGGGGAAATTACTTGTACTTACCAACTGAATTAAAGAAATTATAAATTAATTGCAATGAAAGTGGATGAGAAAACAACTTGCCGCAGGTGGGGAACGTTCCCACATCTTTGCATTACGCGTGCGATTCTCTAACCAATTGCATTTATATATATGTATCAGTGACATAGCCAGAAACTTCGTTTCTGGCTATGCCTCCTCCCTTATAAAATTTGTCAAAGGATCAAATACAAGAATAATAACTGCATTACCATTGCCAAAGATGCTGCAAATGAATTCTAAAATGCTATGCACTGTCGAGACAAGTAAAATATGTATTTTTTTCATAAAAGAATACACTCGTATGTTCCAGAATTGTGCCCAAGATAACCGATATCAATGCTTCCATGTTTTTAGCCTATTTAATAAGTAAAGAAAATATCACACGAACTTTAGAACTATATCAGTTCGAAACCAGCAAAGCAGTGCATGCTGCTGATATAAAAAATGTAAAGGCCATGAAATGAACAAGTTGAGGACAAATATTTTAATGAAACTGTCATTCAAGAACCTTGTTTATATTTTTGTACATATGCAACCACCCGGGAAAAATCTCAATGACGCTGTCCTTTGTTCCAATGTACTGTGCAGGAGCAGCTGTCACCGGTCATGTATTGCGAGTAATTGCACCAAAATTATAGTCGCAACAGAGAGCACATAAAGAAAGCAGGAGTTCTGCAAAATATACGAGAGCAAGTCAAATGAAAGTGAGCAAGTGCGAATATATGACAGACAAGGTATTTTATTTAGAAGTAGTCTCCTTGAGCATTTAGACATTTGTCCCACTAACGAGTCGCGTGATTCCCGTCTCATAAAACTCCTTGGGTTGCTGCTTCAAAAAGTCTGTAACTGACTCTTTCACATCATCGTCCGACACGAATCTGGTTCCCTTGAGCTGTTTCTTTCAATTGATTGACTGATGTTCATACGCCCTGCTAATTCATCGACACTCATCCTCCGACCTTGTCTGATCAGCTCATCAACCTTTGCAGTTGTGTTAGTTAGGAGGCCGAAAGAAGCCTATACAGTGCTAAAAAGCGGGCACGTCCTGTGCTACCGGGGCTTAGCGGAGAGACACGAACTAGGAGTCGGATTCCTGATTAATAAGCATATAGCTGGTAACACACAAGAATTCTATAGCATTAACGAGAGGGTGGCAGGTCTTGTTGTGAAACTTAATAAGAGGTACAAATTGAAGGTGGTACAAGTCTATGCCCCTACATCCAGTCATGATGACCAGGAAGTCGAAAGCTTCTACGAAGACGTGGAATCAGCGATGGGTAGAGTGAAAACAAAATACACTATACTGATGGGCGACTTGAATGCCAAAGTAGGCAAGAAGCAGGCTGGAGTTAAGGCAGTGGGGGAATATGGCATAGGCACTAGGAATTGCAGGGGAGAGTTATTATTAGAGTTTGCAGAACAGAATAATCTGCGGATAATGAATACCTTCTTCCGGAAGCGGGATACACGAAAGTGGACGTGGAGGAGCCCGAACGGCGAGACTAGAAATGAAATAGACTTCATACTCTGCGCTAACCCTGGCATCATACAAGATGTGGACGTGCTCAGCAAGGTGCGCTGCAGTGACCATAGGATGGTAAGAACTCGAATTAGCCTAGACCTGAGGAGGGAAAGGAAGAAACTGGTACATAAGAAGACGATCAATGAGTTATCGGTAAGAGGGAAAATAGAGGAATTCCAGATCAAGCTACAGAACAGGTATTTGGCTTTAACTCAGGAAGAGAACCTTAGTGTTGAAGCAATGAATGACAATCTTGTGAGCATCATTAAGGAATGTGCAATAGAAATCAATGGTAACTCCTTTAGACAGGATACCAGTAAGCTATCGCAGGAGAGAAAAGATCTGATCAAGAAACGCCAATGTATGAAAGCCTCTAACCCTACAGCTAGAATATAACTGGCAGAACTTTCGAAGTTAATCAACAAGCGTAAGACAGCTGACATAAGGAAGTATAATATGGATAGAATTGAATATGCTCTCAGGAACGGAGGAAGCCTAAAAGCAGTGAAGAAGAAACTAGGAATTGGCAAGAATCAGATGTATGCGTTAAGAGACAAAGCCGGAAATATCATTACTAATATGGATGAGATAGTTCAAGTGGCTGAGGAGTTCTATAGAGATTTATACAGTACCAGTGGCACCCACGACGATAGTGGAAGAGAGAATAGCCTAGAGGAATTCTAAATCCCACAGGCAGAGTCCTTCCATGTTTTCGTGGTCACGAAACTCCGCCGTCACGCTATGGGAGAGGTTCATATGCTGCCCAAAGGTGCCGCGACATGGCGCCACTGTGCCACAGAGGGCATCGTTCGCGCACCGAAATGCGTGCACAGTGCGAGGCGAGCTGAGTGATCGGGTGCGTTCTGTGCATGTGCTGCGCTATTTTTCGAGTGCTGGGCTGTTTAGTTGAAGTGGCGGGGTGGGACAACGATGCCGAACACCTGTTGCAAGTAACAGCTGAAGAAGTAGAATGGTGTTATCTCTAACAAGCCATTTAAAAGAAATTGCTGTACAGCCAACGACTGAATTTTCGAACGCCCAAATTTTCGGACATGCCTGATATTTCGGACGTCTTCGCGGCACCGCCACGAGCCCCATAGAATCAATGTATAAGGACATCTGAAGTTTGTACATTATAACATGTTTATTATGTACATGTACATAATAAACCAGCAGTCGGCTGCATACAGAGTTTTTGAACGCTTCTTTTTATACCCACTTCACTGATGCTTTGGCAGGGTTTCGGAAGCCTGGCACTTCGCCCTTTACCTCTAGATACGAGAAAAAAAGAAAAAGGTTGCGTTTTTTTGCATGCATTCATTTTTTCGGACTGCCTGAATGTTCGGACGTTTTTACGTTCCCTAGAGGGTCCGAAAAATCGGTCGGCGACTGTATTTGTGATGTGGCTACTTGTGTTCATTTGAGAGTTGTTTTGCCATGTGTTATGAAATGCTTATGCTTTACACTTTCTTGTTTATAGAAACAATCGATTATACATTCTGTATTTATTGCCACTCGTTTGCTGGTGTTTGTTTCCTGCCCATCTCTCACGTTTGATGTTATTTCTTTATGCTTATTATATCACAAACTTCTTGCATTGTGAATGGTGGACCATTCGTAACCGGACGCCTCTGTGCTGTCTGTATTTTGCTCCGCTTATTTTACATGATAAATAAATGATCGTGCTTGTATGTTGTTTTTGCACCAACACATTCTATTTCTTTCCTTAATCGAATTATAAAGTTTTTAACATAGTGTAAATAGTTGCGCACTAAGAACCAAAATACCTAGTCTCGTCGTTTCTGTGCCGAAACCACGAGCAGCGTGAATAAGTGCTGGGCTTACTGACGCTTCTAAACGACTGCTTACTAAGGCAATTGCCTAATTACAATACAGCTAGTTTCAACTGCGCAGCTCCTAACACTTCACGTTCGCCTTAATCCGTTGCTAAAAGCTGCACCGAAGACATTTAGTAGCGAAGTTTCGTCTTGCATTAATCCTACCTAAATCTCATTCAGAAAATGGCATCGCTTTGCAGAGAAATCTTAAGCGTACGGAGCAGCTCAATTTCCTTTTCTTTGTCATTAAGTATTCTATGGTAGCAGCCCTTTGCAATAACAATTTCATTATTTTGATCTCCTTATAAGATACTGCCCACAGTCAGAGTCCTTCTCTGCCACAGTTTAACAGAAAGTGAACAGCTGTGTTCGGCGAACAATCTGGCGCTATGCATAACGGAGAGTTAGCGCTTACTGATGGGTAAGCGGGGGTGCAAGAGCCCATATGTTTGCATCTGGTGATGTGTGGGACCACTGGCGCTTTGTTGCGAATGCGCGGTGTTTAATTTCAGGCAAATATTAAAAAGTGGAGCCCACCAAAGTGTTGACGCGAATGGTGATGATGAAGAAATCTGGACCGAGACCGCCCGGCCGTGTACAGCGGAGGCATTAGAAATGCAAAGATGCACCCTCGTGCATTAGAAATGCAAAGATGCAATGGAATATACAAATGCGAAGATACAGCTTGATAAAGGGCAAAAAAGTGTCACTGGAAACATAGTTCACAGATACACAAAACCTCGCAACAAGATACTTAAATAAACATATAAGTCTTTAATAAATCTATTTATCTAAGAAAAAGTCACGGTATATAGTGCATCAAACAAGGCAAATAAACATGTTGCACAATCACAGATCCACAGATCACAGAATCGCAAGGCCCGCCACCCCTCCCTCCACTCCCCCTAATGTATCGCATGCGACGGTAGGTGGCGTGCTTCCTCCTCACTTTTCTCCCTTGCGCACACAAGACTGAACCACCATCGTCGGCTTATCCATGTCACCACCACCGTCTTACGATTTCACTCGCACATACAGCATGTGGTGCAAAGTCACGGTTATGGCACAGGACTTCATACGGAACATGAGGGTGACGGCGATGGCAGCAATGTACCTGGAGTGTCCATATAATTGCTACTGCAATAATATAATAAGAGTATCCGGAAACTGAAGCGTCTCGTGGCCCATTACTTTCCGCAAAAGAAGAAGAAGTAACAAAATCGAACTTTCACCATGCGACAATTCGCTGCGCCACAACAATGTCTTTTTTCTTTTGTGGCGCGGGGGCACCGAAATGAAAAAAAAAAAAGAGAAAGAAACACAAAGGAAAGCATGCTGGCCACACTCGAACGCCTACCTTGGGCACCAATGTGGCTACCAAAGGAATATCGAAGAAAACGTGAGACGCTTGGTCCACAGAGAAGCATACGCATACTGCTCGGTATCCTACACCAGCGAGACAACACTTGCCGGAGAGGTTGTGCTCAAGTGAATGAGTTGCAGTGATGCCCGTGAGCGACCATTATTTCTTTTTCTTGTCTGCTAGCCAGAAAGCATCCAAAACTCTGCCAGACGAAAATACACTCGGCCAAAGAAAAACAAACGTGCACAGAAGTGCGCCGCGCAGTGGTTGGGGCCACGCAAGAAAAACACATGCGCACTGGCTGGCTATGGCAACCCGCAGGTACAACAAGAAAATTGGAGAGGCTCAATGTGTCCTCACGAATAAAAGTAAAAAAATAAGAACGTAGTTACGTTTGTCTTGACATGTGTCTTGACATAGGTGCTTTGGTGCAGGTGAAGAAAAATATTGATATTCTTTTCTGTGACATGACAGCACAAATGAACCACCACAACACTTCGTCTCATCAGACCTAGCTGCACGCTTTGGCTACTTGCCTGATGGTGTGTCGATTTGGCTTGTCTCAGTGTATGGTCTGATGCACTACTTGAGAAAAGTCAATGCACCTTTGGCGTCAAATGTTTATAACAACATCAAACCCACAAAGTTACAGAATTGAAAACCTAAAGCATGACTTTGGAAATGTCAATGCACCTTTCGCAAATAGTTTACAAGAACTTTATACCCATAAAGTTTCGCAATTGAAATCCATGCACTCTGTAGATTCTGCAGCCTCCGTGAGATGCTACGACAAGCCCACTTGCCATCAAAACGCCCTTGAAGCTTTGTGCTCGGATAGGGCTCCTTGCGTTATGCGACTCCCGGTGCATGGGCGTTGCCGCGAAATCCGGTCTGAGTTAGCAATGTTCGCGCTGAAATGTCTTTTTGAGCATGAAAATGACATACCATTCTAGACAAAATCCAGAATAATTTCCGGCACATAGGGTTGTTTTGGTCGGCGGTGCATGACAGCACAATAAAATTTCAAGGGGGGGGCTGAAGCCCCATAAGCACCCCCCCCTGGCTACGCCCCTGATATATTTATCTCTAAAGGAAGTAAGAAAGGTGTTTTTTTAGAGATGGCACAAGCAACAGAAGAATACCTGCAGCCGCTTGTGCCAAAGTGGTCCCCTGTTGTAGCACATGGTCTTAATTACATGGTTTCCCTCATCTGAAATCAATTTATGTGATGAGTGACTCACTGAATGCTGATCTTAGGCCTTTCCTCATTGTCGGCAGCAACCATGTTAACCAGAATCTCGAGAATGGCCTCAGACCAGTAGGACAGGTACGACAGCAGCCCCAGGTCAGAAAGTGGTTTCTCAGGGGAGCCAGTCTTGCCTTCACACTTCGAGAGCTCATAACCTGCAAAGCAACAACAGGCAGCGACTCTGAGATAGCTATCACTGGCTGCAAATGATGCAACAAGCTAATTGCAGTCAAGTGTGAATGCAATGAAACACTGCAGTAAAAGCTATACCCCCGATGAAACAAATGCAATTCACACTCCTCAAACTGCAAAATGGCTATTGTCCTAACGATGTAGAGTCAGGTCGCTTAGAAAAAGATGAAGCTTGTTCAGCAGTGAAGGATTAAAAATGAAACAGCAATGCAGAAACAATCTTGGTTTCACACTCCAACTGCAACAAAATTTCACTTTGGCTAGATTTGTTATGAGTAATAACTACACTCGAACCTCATTATAATGACAGGGGATATAGTGAAATAATGAATAGAACGAAGTAAATGGAATTCTCCTTGAAATTCCCATATAGATCCAGGTATTTAAAACCTTATTTTAACGAAGTAAAATTGTCCTGCTAATGGTATAACGAAGTAGATTCTTCTCTGAAACCAAAAAATATGTGACCATTGCATGCTGAATACATAGTTTTATGTGGGGTTCAGCACACAATCGCCGCGGCAGTTGAAAACTCCGGTGTCCCCGCATCGAATTCACCGTCGAGCAACACTGGCCTTTCTCCCCGTCGCGCGTAGCTGTGCACATGCAAGGGCTCGCTATCGCATTTCTCCACTTCCCTCTCTCTTTCTTGTGTGTGCCTGGCTGCGTGAGCTGCGCCATGCAGCGCGACTGTACGAAAGATTGGTGCATTTGCTTCTACTGCGGGGGGCAGTGGGGCATCCCCTCCTAGATCTCTCCGGCACAGTCTCAGGGGACACATGGAATTCTGTGCAAGTCTGCAGCTAAGCGCGGCAGTGCTAAGGATTAGTGCATTCACTTCTCTCATTCTTTAAGGCACACGATGCAGGCATCTGCAGCTGGACCTGGCCTATGAGGTCTCCCTGGCGCAATTTCGGGGGTCATGTCCAAGCCATGCATTCACTTCACCCCTACGGCACACCACGTTGGCTGGCAGGTGGGTGTGGCCTCCTAGATCACATTGCCACTGGTGCAATCTTGGAGGCTACGAGCCGGCCAAGCCATATTCGCTAGCCGCTTCGATCACACAGTGGAGCGCAGTGCTGTGTGCCACCTGCTGCTCGACCGCGACAGGCCAAGTGGAAAGCGGACGTGAAAGACCATCACAATGGAACAAAAGGCAGCTGTCTAAAGGCTATCACGTCAGGTGCCAATTCAAGTGTTGCACATGCTGGAGATGTTTTTGTTGCTTTATTCAAATTTCATTGCATGCGTGGCCGTGGAGCATTTCCTGCGGGCCGCAATGCCATCTTCTTATTTCGATGTTAACAACTGCGCACCCCTCTAGGCATACGTTGCAGCAAATCGCAATAAGGGATACAACGAAGCTACGGATATAACGAAGTAATTTAGGCCCCCCTTCAACTTTGTTATAACAAGCTTCCAGTGTACCACTAAAGCAATCTTGGAAAATCCACAGGGCTGGTAATTGAATAGTTTTCTTGTTAGCAGTCTTTAAATAGCGCCTAAGCAGATGACGCGTGCACCTTGTGGTTGTCGCTGTGATACAAGTCCCAGCAAGCTGCCTCCGAGATTTTTCAGTGCGCCACGGGTGCCACCTTGTCTCTGGGGTCATGCTCAGGTGCCATGTACTCTAGATCATGCATCACAATTCTGGGAATTGATGGCGGAATTTTTTTCAGTTTGGTATCAAAAAAGGCTATTTTGCTAGGTTTTCGCGAGCCTTTCGCTCGTATTTCAAACGTAAAATTTTGTAAAGAGGCTCCTTTATATTAACGCTATATTAAACTAGGCTTTTGACATCGTTCAAAATTTCGTCGAAGTTGGCTTTTAAGGCAAGAAGCGAGTGTCTAATGGGTTGCTGTCACATTATTATGAAGCAGCACGTCTAACCCAATTTGTACCAGAGTACCAGTCAGTTTCTACTTGACTTTTGAGCTTGTTGATCAAAAGTGAACATGCTGTCTATCATCTCTTCAAAGAATGTGCCTAATACAGTCAAACCCACTTATAACGATACTGGTTCTAACAATATATTGGTATAGCTCAGTATAGCAACATACCTGCTGCACCGTCAACTTTTGTATGTTTTCCACGGTGAAATAACCCGCTTACTACAATGCCCAAATGCTGCATTATCAGTTATAACGATGCAGTCTGGCTGCTGGGTGTCCGTGCTGAAAGGTACTGAAATACAAAATCCTTGAAAAGAAAGAAAGAAAACAAGAAAGTCGAGCTGCTGCACGATGGCCCTCTGCCCCAACAGCCGACACGCGCTCATTTTCCAGCCTTCTCCGCGTGCCTCTCTCCCATCGCCCTTCCATCCCTCCGAACACAAATGGGCTGCGCCCATAGTCCTGTGCCGCGTCACCCTCCGAAACCCAAATGGACTGCGCCAACTGCATTGCTCCCAGACTGCTCGCTGGATCCTCATTCAGCACAGTTCTGCAAACAGCTTAATCACTCGCATTCATCTTTGTTGACTGCATCGAAATTGTTCCTGGCCACATGGTTTCTCAGCCTCGTTTGATTCACTGCATGCTGAAGCAGAAGTTGGCTGATCTGCCCGCTGGTCATCGGCAATGCACTACATTGCCAGTGAAAAGAAAGTGCACGGCGATAGATTTAGAAACTAAGTGCTTCTAACTGATGAGGCAACCATTGCGAACATGCTTGCATAGGATAGCAATGGCGACAATGGCAGCGATGACGTGGTAGGGCAGGCTGCCTCAACGTTTCACCCTGCTTACGGCTAAGTATAATTCTTTTTCATTATATCCATAGTTGCTGAATATTGCTACGCATTCTTGGTGTTGAGAGGCATAATTTGATGACATTTTCATGTTCATGCAACATCTTTAAGTCACCAGACTGACCATTTTGTTCTGGAAGTGGTAACAATATGATCAGATCTCAGGTAGCCCAATGCTGTGTGAAGTCAGTTAAGAGGGCCTTGTTTTTATAAAAAGAACTTGCGAACGTATCAAAACAACTTGCGAACTTGTTCAACTCCATTAATAAACTGAGGGATAAAGTTACAGTACATAACCATCCAAAAAAATAAGCCAATACTCACTAAACTCAATCAGCAGCTTTCCATAACCTTTACGCTGGTATGGGGGAAGAATCAAGATACAGGACAAGTTGTAGTCCTCGTGTGATTGCTTCTCCTGCAAGGTCACATAAAAAACGCACTGCATTCAAGATGGCATCGAGTAATCAACAACAATCTCCTCTTGTTGCTGGCCGCATACATATTACTGAACAGAATACCCGAAAACACAACATGCACACTTTAACTGTAACATACCATCAACATTCACTTAAGAACCATTTGAGTCTAAGTTTAAAAAGGAGCAAAAGAAACTAAATAGCATTTATGCTTTTAAGCAAACGCCATGCGCACTCATAGAAACTCTAGTGGCAGACTACTTTTAAACAGCGAAGTGCCTTATCTAACAGCCTAGTCATTGCTGTTGCCTTGTGAATAGGCACCAGGTGGCCATCTAAAGGTGCCAGCAGCACAATGGCGAACTGCGGCGCCAACGGCAGCAGTAAGTGCAATGGCATGTGGCGTAGATGATGGGCAAAGATGCACATGGCATTCCCAGCAATTTTGCACTGTGGTTTCCAAGGCCTGATGAACTGGAAGAAATATTTTCGAGCATCTGCTCCTAAGAAAATGCGCCACTTGTACAAGGCAGGTCCTATCCACAGCATAAGGTAGCACAAAACGAGTGCAAATTGTGATGCAAATGCATCCTGCAAACAAAGCTCGCTGCGAAAGCAAAGACATGGAACTCCAGCAGTTCATGTAATTTTGCTGTGCACGTTAACCTAGTTGTGTATGAAGAAATGCCCATTTTTTTTTCTTGCTGCTCGCTGATGTGTCAGTATTCTCCTGTTTTTCATTTGTTTTCTTCCTTTTCTTGCAATGAGTTGACAACCGTAATGTCTTGGCAACTAGCCCAATCTTCCATCATGGTCTATTTTATGTAGCTTGGCACGACAAGAACTGTCGGTCGTGGCCGGAGCCTGTGTAAGGCCGGCATTGACAGCCACTCTAAACAGGCTGCTGCATTGGTGTTCGCTGTGGATACAGAGCATACAGACTCCTTTACTGGCTGCAGCCAGAGCTGGAGAGCGCGATAAAAGAAGATATAATACAGAAGAAAATGACTGAGCCACTGGGAAGAAGGCAGAATTATGACTATAATTTTTTTTAACAGCGCTAAATGGCAGGACAAGAACGGCAAAGCATGGGTTTCAATGTACCAACAAGCTCAATTTTCAACCCTTTGACAACTGTAAATCTCCATGTATGCCTTCGGTGCTCAAGCTCCAGAGCTGTCACACCTGTGGATGCCAGGACGCACAATTAGAACATAATGCTGTTGTGAATGAATGGCCTCCTTTATTTATGTTAAAACAACTTGACAAAATCAGAGCAGTCTCTAAAATGTACATGCAGCTGCATACGAATAACGCATATCCAGGCTTTACGCCGTTTCAGCTGGTGGGGCTGAAATAAAAACCGATGGAACTGAATGGCCTCACCAGATTCAGTCATGTTTTAGTAACTGTTCTTGCATAAAAATGCAACATGTTTGTTCAAACTTTTGGTTCCACAGGGCATTCCAGCAATGCAAAGGAAAAGAAACAATGAAACATAATCAGCCAACGCAGCTGGCGGCTGCATCTGCTGCGACCGGACCGGCCGTCACATGCCATTACATTCGCGGCGCCATTGCATGAAGGCACCACTGGTCAAAATGCTTGAGCACCTTGTGCCTATGGTACTCAAGAGGTGGATACAATGGATCAAGTCAAACAGTTGTGCCCTATTACAGACAAAATTAGCCTACAGTAATTTTGACATGCTAGGCAATCAGAGATATATCTATGTTGCACACTGATTTCAAGAGTGAAATTTATTTGCCTTTTAGCAGTTTCTAGTCAGTTATACATGCCAGAAGCAATCCTTGCGAGCTGCTAAATGTATACGATATCCCCTACAGCCATACGAGTGTGCATTCATTCTCCACTGAGCAAGCAAAAGCGATACTTTTCCAATATCTCAACATGATGGTAAGCATAAAGGAATGAACAAAACTAGGAGGGAGTTACGTGACAATCTTGAAGCCTAGCCATAAAAAGAAAGAATCATGGGAAAAGCACCAGAGCAGGCGATTGCAAGCGGTCATTTTTATTTTTTGTGTTGCTGTGTTGGGTTCGTCTGCTTGTCTGCTGCACTGCTAGAAAGTTGCAATGGGTGGCTAAATGTGTGGACGCTCTGAAACGAGTGTTGTCGTTGCAATGGCCACAATGTTTGCAGCTCTCAATGCCAAGAACAAAAGGCATCAAATGTGGCAAGCAGAAAGAGAGTAGCAGGAGCTGTAGAAAGAGGAGGCAACTCCAGCAACCAGCAGGACTCCAACCTACCATGAACCAAGCTATGTATGGCATGGTTTTCACTGGGGTTCTAACATGCCATGCATGCATTTCTCATGATTCTCCAAGTGAAAGCTGGGAGAGAACAACGTCAGAGAAGGCTGCCTCATGAAGGCTCGCTGCCTGACATCACATTCCCTCTTCGTTTTTTTTTTTTCTTCCTTCCATGGTGGCAAGTATATATTTGCAGCACACAACTATAAATGCACTTTTTGTGCAGTACTGACAGACGGCTCATAGCTTACTTTTTTAGTTCAAACATTATCCACAAAGACAAGGGCAAGTTTGATGCACTTCAGTGACAGCTGTTGCAGTCGTCTCTTAACATCATAAACGCTTCATTGGGGACCTACACTGGGAGTAGAGAAGTTGCCTGACACCATGCAGTTTCACATTTCTCACGTTGTACACTGGGTTCAATATGAAAGGGAACAATTGAACTGTGCTAATATAGTGGTTCCTGGTCATTTTACATTAACACTGATCAGGCCAGTCCCTTTAATACTAACTATGTGTGCAATGTCTGAACTTACTTTCTTTAATAAAAAAAGATCCACTCTTTAGTGAAAGAGACAGTCCAAAAGATGTTTTCATTGAACGGTGTTTCTTCCAAATGTTGTAACATTTTTAATCAGGACCACTAACACACGTGTGTGTGCGTGATACATGTTCTACAGGAGCTATCAATCTCAGAAGCTACTACAGAAGGCTTGACTCAAGGAGCTTATTCAACAAACTGATGTCCAGATCCCTAACATACCGAAACGTCCTCCTAGACATCTTTTTTTTGCCTGCGAATATTTGTGCAAATCATTTGGTTATTGTTATATGTTTCCCCAATCAAGAAAGATAAAGAGCATAGATGCATATAAACTGCCACAGCTCATGCTCACATAGAAACTAGTTGGAGCTTGGGTGTAAAATTGGGTACAAAACGTTCCCTTCTTGCGTGTGCCTGATGGTTGGGTCTTTATTTTGTTTTGATGATGAGAGGGTGTGCAAACTCTCTAGATTTCTTCCATATCGCCAACAGGAAGTATACTTCAAAGTCATTAATAGCCTTCAGTTCACTATCTGAGCTTTCGTCTTGTTGTTTCAAACAGATCAATTTAGATAATGTCACCTGCATGATTAACACCAAGGCTAACCACTTCTGTTCTTGCTCAAGTCACTGCATGTACATATGTCACTACAAGCACCATACTTGCATACAAAATCAAGAGTATAACATCCCGATGCAACTCATATGGGCTATAAGGAATGCTATAGTACAGGGCTCACTATGAGTGTATTAGAACCCTTGTGGCTTTTTTACCATGCAGCTAAAGCATGCGAGCACCTTTGCATTCCACTGCCTTTAGAATGCAGCTGCCATGGCCAGGAACGGTATCTGTGACCATCTGCTCAGTAGCAGACACCACAGCTACTAAGCTGCTTTGTGCAGGTGGGTACACACTTGTGTACGCCCACTGCTTTCAAGAAGCAGTGGGAAACGAGGAAACGAGCTACATGAGGGCATACAGAATCATTTAGAAGAAGCAACAGTTGTGGTTACCTTCAGTATCCTTGTCCTTGTTCAAACTTGTCAAATTTGTCATTGTTTGGGGCAGAGTACACGTTTGCACTACCCTACACTCACTGACAGAGCATACAGAACATCCCTCTCATGCTTGCTTCTAACACACTAATTTAGGCTTTCTATGCTAAACAACTTGTGACAGTTTACTAGCTCCCCAGGGCTTGAACCACATTCTGCTTACGTTATAAGCTAATGCATTTGTTATACATGCAAAGACAGCAGTTCACTGTATTTGCACGTAGAAGTGAAACAAGTAATGCCTAATGAACAAAAAAAAAAAAAAAAAAGGCTCATTTTTTTACATTTACTGCAACACCTTCAGAAATTTTCTTCAGCAAAAAAATTTCAACATCTTCCTTATGAAACTCTTCTTCCTCGATGCCCTCACAGCCTTCCTTTAATTGGTACAATGGCCACTGTAATTATGGGGTCATTACTGCATGCTCCACAATTCAAGAAATACAAAAAAATTACAACATGCCTTTTAAGAATTTAGTTTAGCATAATGAGGACATAAATTTGTGAAACCAAATAAAAAATCAAAGATGATCTTTTTTTACAAATTTTCAAAAAGTCACCAGTTACACACCAAGTGTAACCTAAGTGCAATATTGAAGAACAATGCATGTTCGCCAGACAAATGAAATTTCACAAGAGTGAACTAGAAAATTATCTGCTCAGTATAAAAAGTTACACCTTCCAAGTAATATAGATACGAAGAGCTATCTGCTAATGATTGTAGAGTCCAGCCCTGTTACGAAACGAATCTCGGCTGCTACTATACTACCGTTGTCTCTGCTCACAAAACGGCACGGCTGGACGGTTCTATGCAAAAATGTGGAGTGGCCTGCCTGGACACAAGTGCAGTACGCAGCATCAACCTTGGCAGATTGAATGGCCACTGATCCCGCATTCATTTAACATCTGTGCCAAGCCGACTCCTGTACAAATGGCCTCCAGCTCCGTTGCAACAATACCATCGATATAGTAGGTGAGCCGCTTGTGAGCCTTCTCGACAAGCGTACGCGCGTTATGGTAACGACATTTCCGCTACAGAAATGACGAGGAGGCTGAGTGTTTCGACGGTCAGCGCCAGATATGTGAACGAGTCGTGCACCTGAACGGGGTGACCACGAACCCGCAGGCTGTGCAACAATGATCCATTTTCCATTACCCCTCCCCAATGCAAGTATAACAAATGCTTGAGTTTGGCGAAGCTATCAGGTTGTCACTTATATAATCTTTTTTCCTTCCAGAACAATTATTATCAAAAACAAAAAGTTGTGCTTTGTGCAGCCTGCATTGCACAAATGCATGTAAAAACAAAGTTTAAGTAATAATTAGAATGACAGAGAGTTGAGCTAGTTGGCAGGAATTCACATTAGAAGAAGGTACAAAACGACGCCTACTAAGTAGCATGCATGAGAGCAGTTGAAATCGCACATCTCGTGTATCTGAAAAAGTTGACATACAGGAAAGCATTTGGGACTTCTTTCTGGCAGATGAAGCCTTCTTTCCAATAAAATAACTCTGCACATGACATGTGGATGCAAAGCCAGTATTAATTATACGTATATGTATATTTTGTTAGGTTAAACTTACAAAATGCCATCCATGCTAGGTGTGGTCAGTCTATTTGAAAACGGCCTCCTGCAGCATGCAAGTTCGAAGCTCCTTATGCTATAGCTGCAACATTTTTTGGAAGAAAAAATGTGTTGCCTGGCACTTTTGTGAACACAAAGATAAATTTTGGCATTTCAATGCAAATCTGTTGCTGCCATACAGTCAAAACTGGTTATAAATAAAATGGCATCTGACATGAAAATATCCTGATGTACCTGGTACTATATTCTTCAATGGTGCGCCAGGTACATCTAGAAAAAATTAAGCTAATGCATTCCGAAGCAACATAACCCAAAGAGGCCATAGTCAATGGGTGGAAGCTAAAGGCTCGGTATCATGCACAAATGTTTACTCTGCCTAGGTTCCTAACACATCAAAAATGCGATTACGTCACAAAATGTCAACTGTAAGTTGGCAGAAAAGCAGAAAAAGAAAACACACAAAAAACAGGGGGTTTCACTGCAAGAGAGATAAAGGCTGGCAGTCTAGTGGGCAATTACCTTGGAGAAGTAGCCAACAATATGGTGTCCACGATTATCAACCTCAGTCAAGACGTAGAAGAGGAATGGGTCCACGTCAAAGTAGAGCGTCTTGTGGTCCAAGAAACACTTGGCCAGGAGGCATAGGTTTTGCGCATATGTCTGCATCAAGAATAAATTCCACGGATTATTCCCAAAGCTATAAAAAAAAAAAGGGGAGACACGACTACAAAACACATTTTTCCTGTTGACAAAATTTAGGATTACAGCACACTCAGGATAAATACGGCTGTTATAAACAAAACTGACAAATAAACTAAATTAGCATGCCGAATCCGATAGGCCACCCACAAGAAAAATATATACTTTGAATAGCACTTGAAGTAGGATTAGTTTGCCCACCCATTGCTTACAATAGGTTAAGTGCAAAGCAAATGATGACAAAGGCACACACGACAAGTGCTGACAGCTGTTATTCACAAAACTCGAATGCTGACTGTATAGCTACAATCATGAAGGCACTATATTCGTGCACTATATTTCCATGTAACTGAAATGTTGCTCAAGCTGTGTGGGATTTGTCTGACTTGACACTCAAGCACACAAAATCGTCATTGAAAAACCTGCTGATGTTACAGTTGATGACATCCAGAATATCATCTATAAAGACAAGAACAAAGAGTTGGCCCCAGGGGCATTTGAGATATGATAAACTAAACATGAACGTGATCCATTTAAAAATACCTTTTGTTTTCTCAACATCAAGAAGTGACGCATCCTTTTACATCTTGTTTGGACAGGAAAGTAGCCTGCATTGTTTTTTACTTCGATACTGTCTTCGCGAAGCTGTCTACTTTGACGTCTTCGTGATAACTGGAACGAGACTTAAGATGGCTGCCGTCCACTTAGCTGTCTACTTTGCCATCTACAGCGAGTATTGAAACACAGCTCTCGTATGTTTTTCCTTTCACTGGTGCCTCCATCGAAGTGACCGTTGCACGGCCGTACTGAAGTGACGAAATGTGGCCATTTGGGCTAGTTTGGCCATGCACTTTCAGGTTCTCTGCGCGTGAGAGGGACACCATTGATCGTTACAGCCATATATTGAATGTTTGAGAGCATGAAAATAATAGCACAAATTTGTGTATACTTATTTTTCGTTTAGAAACTTCAGTGAGGCGCTCAGAATACAGATATAAATATAAGTGCAGTGCGATTTTCTTACCAATCCTTGCAAAAATTAGAATTACCATGAAATATTCTGTTTAAAACCTTTATTCTACATAAGTGTGGATGATTACTTGAAAGGCAGGAAAGAAGAGTGACAGAAAAGGGAAACTTTGCCCATGTTTACAGCATTTTAAGAAGTTAATTTTCCTGAGGGGTGATGGGGTTTTCTACTCACTGAATTCACTGGTGATGCCAGCGTAACTAGAACTGTCGCGTGGGTGCTATCAGCTAGCATTGGCTTATATGAACTAATATTTCGTCTTCAAAACTGTTGGTGGTGCTCGATTACACAGATTGTGCTGTTTTCTTTTCCAAGCAACAGGCTTTCATGCATACTTTAGAGCGCCGGGGAAGATTTTTAATGGCACTGCATCATTTGTTAACTGGGGCACATCTCATGAAATTTTGACTAGCTAAGTATGCTTCGAAGTGCCGCTTGCAGATTACAGTGGCATCATCCAAATCCTTCTCACCACATTTACTGTTTCGCCCCCACTGTTGCAAGGTCTTTCTTATTATTAGGACTTCGAAAAAGACTATTACTGTGAAGCGGTTTATCTGACGGACCAGCATGATTGAGCCATATGCATGGTCTCGTAGGAGGGGTATCTCGGCTGGCTATCTCTGTAAAGTGACCAAGAAAGATAACGAACGATAGTATGGCGCAAAATGAATAAAGTACACGTGATTTCACCACACGCTGCAGCTGCGCAGTGGGGGAGTGCACCCGTTCTGGCCACCGTTGCTGCCAGCTATGTCTGACCTCAATACAATGGCGCAGCAGTTGTGGCAGGAAAATATGGGGATGTGCGCTGCGGTAGCTGCCATGGTGTGCAAGAACCAGATTGCGCATTGCAGAGGTAGACCACTGCAACGGTTACAACTCTAACAAAAATTGGGAAAATGGGAAGACCATGCATTGCATGCACGGCCAAAGAACAAGACTATTACGAGGACAGGTGTCTACAGCAGAGACTTCACTACAATCAACGACAACGTGCCCATGTGAAGCGGAGAATGTGGCCAATGACTTTGGCTCTGAGAACGTCAGCTTGAGCAGATGCAAGAGTCTAATCGTTGCTGTCGAGTGCAAGCTACTGATGAGATCACGCACTGGTGGTCGCTCACAAGCATCAAGCTAGGTCGTCCTAGTCTGTGTCCAAGTGGCAGAAGAGCGAGTTGCCACCTCCTTCGAGTTTCACCGGGGTGAATTCCAAGTTCAAGAGAATGTTTATGTAAATATGACTGCTGCTGCCAAATTTACATCAATGACAAAGCCGGTTATGCTTCTCGGCATCTTGCCGCTCCCTCTACCTTCACCCTGTTTAACCTGCACCTTGCGCGGTGCTTCGCAGCCACGGCCATAGGCTTACAGGTTACGCACTCTGTTGGCAATGATGCTGGTGTAGCACCCGGCAGCAGGTGTTGGTTCCTCCTCTGGAGGTTGTACTGGCATGGGCTGTGTCGTCGTGCTTGTCATGTGACTCTTTAACAGTTGCTGCCAGCTTTTCTATTATTTTCTATCGGCCCTGTGCGGTTGCTGTGTATAACTGCTCATGGGGTTTTAGTTATGTTTGCCTTGAGTGATCGGCTGCTCGCAGTCAACCTATTGACATTTCAAGGTGTCTACCAAGTTGGCATTTCCAAATTCCCCGAGTTTTCCAGGTTTTCCCTCAGTGCCTTTGCAAAACTCCCTGAGTGATGTAGAACTATGTTTTATGTCAAGACAGGCTGAAACCACATCGCCCGATGCTGTCCCTCTCTAGTCGTCATCACCATCATCAGCCTGGCTACACCCACTGCAGGGCAAAGGCCTCTCCCATACTTCTCTAACTACCGCGGTCATGTACTAATTGTGGCCATGTTGTCTCTGCAAACTTCTTAATCTCATCCGCCCACCTAACTTTCTGCCCTCCCCTGCTACGCTTCTCTTCTCTTGGAACCCTTGAACTCTCTAGTAAGCTTGTGAAAAAAAAAATTAAAGAAAAACAACTTAATCCAATTTGAATACTAAGGAGTAGTGTTTGTGTTATTCAAAAAGAGAATAGAAGGGATGGGGCTAGTAAAATGCAGAGCAAATAAAATTTCTTAAAAAAAAAAATTGCAAATGGTGTCGGACATTCTCAAATACGAATAAAAAGGAAATTCACGTAGAAGCACATATTTTCGAACATGAACTATTTCTATCAACTGATAGCTCAGTGGTATGAGGCCCGAAATTTGTCACAATTGAGATTCTCTCTCAACAGCTTGTAAGTCAACCTCAACTGTCCTGACATACTCTCAGCCCGCGTACGCCGCCTCAGTGTTGTGTTCCAATGCTTTAAAGAGTTTATTTTGGTTTGGACGAGGGACACCTGCATCTCGGCATCAGCCGACACTGTTTTTTAAACTCAAGCTCCTTCGAAACTGCAGCAGCACGTTTCCTTTCCCGTTGATTCCTCAGTGCGTAGGTCCTTTCTGTCCTTGACTTCCGTCTGCCACTTGTTCGCGCCACGGACCATTTGAAGCATCTTCTTGGTCAGTCGCACAGTACACGCCCAATTTTTCTAACCCCCCTAGGGGCCGCGAAAACGTCCGAAAAATCAGCCGGTTAGAAAAAAAATGCATGTCATTTGCAGTCCTTAGGGGCTCAAACCGCCACAGGCACATTCGCAAACGCTCTGAAGGCCTGTCGGTACACATATTAGACATATTGGTGCTCGTACTGCGAGAGGAAATACCGGGCGCACGCGTGTGTAATTAAGAAATACATACTGCGTCCCGTGACATTAACCGCTTCCCACGCTGGTTATGCTTCACTGTAATACTTTTGCGCATGCTTCACCAAATAACATTTCTGTAAAGAGGCAAAGCTGACTTTCGGGAACAGGCATTACGGAACGCACCGTGCTGTCCAAGCTTCTAAGCCAATCACGAGGACCACAAAGGCGGAGTCCATGCCATTGCTGACAGAAGCGAATTCTTTCAATAAAAAACGCGGCACTCAACGGCAAAAGCTTCATAGCGAACGTCGAAGCAGCTAGGCCTAGCGTTGCCGCAGTGGTGGCTACGGCTGCCAGTGGATCTGCGTGCGAAAGCGCCGGTTCGAGGCGGCGAGGTAATCAAAATGGCAGCGGTGGTGGCTTTTATTAATGCCGTTTCGGACCTGCGGTCACGGCAAAACATCCGGAAAATCGGACGGCGAAGAGTGCTTGCATCCGAAATTTCAGACGTTCTGATACATTGACTCTAGGGGTACGTGGTGGTGACGCGAAGCCGTCCAAATTATCGGGAATGCGGAAAGTCGGTCGTTGACTGTACACTGGAAACTCTGCCAGCTGACGACAGGGCATCAAAGATGATTCATTACGATTCCTGTCTGTTATTCCAGCCAGCATTACCGCGACTTTCGACCCTTTAAATAAAATTACAGCTAATTTTCCCTGATAGAGGCACAAATTCCCTGAGATTTCCCTGAGTTGTTCCCAGACTACTCAAAATCCATGAGAATTCCCGGTTTTCCAGGTTGGTAGACACCTTGCATTTTGATTATTGTCTTTCTTGTTTCTTCCCTTTGTTTCTCTCTTCTTTTTCTTAATTTCGTTTCTCCTATTCCTTCTCTTTCCGTACCTTTTCTTCCCTTTTTCTTATTTTCTTGTATTTTTGCATGCTTTCACTTTATACCACCTCCATTACAACATTAACATCTATGATGATGATGTGTGGTGTTTTGTGGCGCAAGGGCCAGGTATGGCCAAAGAGCGCCATGTCTGTGCTAATGGGTTTGCAGTGTACTTATGATTACTATGAAGTTGGGGTGACGTGGCTGTAAAGGGGCCTTAATATATACGCTCTAAAGTGCGTAAAATCTGTATAATAAAATTATGGCGATGACGTATGTCTTGTACTATGAACATTTAGATGCATTTAAAAGAATGATACTGTCACGTGGTGGTGACGTTGAATAACACAGTAAGCAATACTGTGAACGACCAAACAAACTTTTATTGGGCGAACCTGTGCCCACAAAACAGGCTACACTTATAGCACAACGATAGCGGCGAACACGCTCGGCGATCGTCGAAAATCTGATCTGCGGGTCAAGCGGGTCGGCTTTTATAGAGCAGTCGTCGAATGTTCCAGACTAATCGTTCGGACCCGCGTGCCTTCCACAAAGTTCTACAACATTCGAGTCACGCGATGAAATTAGATAACACAAGGTTCGGCGACAACAGACAGCCGGGTAGAAGCATCGATAACTTTCCAGAAACGTCTGATACATGCAGGCGCGTCCCTCGCTGTGCGATTACAGTTGTTAAGCGGCGAAACGTGGTCGGCCGATAAAGATAAGCACACGTGTCAATACCCCCCCTCTTAAAAAGCATCGACCCGATGCTGCAAACAAACGAAGTTCATAAACAAAAGCACTCGTAGCAAAGAAAAGACGAAAAATAACGAAGTTCGTCAGCGTCCGTAAAAGGGTTTAAGGCGCACCACGTGGACCACTTCAGATCGTGCGCGGCGCCGCTGTGAATGCGAAATGCCGTCTGGCACGACCTCATAGTCCAGAGCGCCAATACGTCGGATGACCTTGTAGGGTCCGAAATAGCGTCGGAGTAGTTTCTCACTGAGTCCTCGTCGGCGTATCGGGGTCCAGACCCAAACACGGTCGCCAGGCAGGTACTCGACGAAGCGTCGTCGGAGGTTGTAGTGTCGGCTGTCGGTCCTCTGCTGGCTCTTGATTCGCAGGCGGGCGAGCTGTCGGGCTTCTTCGGCGCGCTGGAGATAGCTAGTGACGTCAACATTCTCTTCGTCAGTTACGTGCGGCAGCATGGCGTCAAGCGTCGTCGTCGGGTTCCTGCCGTAAACCAGCTTAAACGGCGTGATCTGTGTTGTTTCTTGCACCGCCGTGTTGTACGCAAAGGTTACGTACGGCAGGATCACGTCCCACGTCTTGTGTTCGACGTCGACATACATTGCTAGCATGTCGGCGAGGGTCTTGTTCAGGCGCTCCGTGAGACCATTCGTCTGCGGATGGTAGGCAGTTGTCCTCCTGTGGCTTGTCTGGCTGTACTGCAGAATGGCTTGGGTGAGCTCTGCTGTAAAAGCCGTTCCTCTGTCGGTGATGAGGACTTCTGGGGCACCATGTCGCAGCAGGATGTTCTCGACGAAAAATTTCGCCACTTCGGCTGCCCTGCCTTTTGGTAGAGCTTTAGTTTCAGCAAAGCGGGTGAGATAGTCCGTCGCCACGACGATCCACTTATTCCCGGATGTTGATATCGGAAACGGCCCCAACAAATCCATCCCAATCTGCTGGAATGGTCGGCGAGGAGGTTCGATCGGCTGTAGTAATCCTGCTGGCCTTTTTGGTGGTGTCTTGCGTCGTTGACAGTCTCGGCATGTCTTGACGTAACAAGCGACGTCGGCGGTCAGATGCGGCCAGTAATACCTTTCCTGTATTCTTGACAGCGTCCGGGAGAATCCGAGGTGCCCAGCGGTTGGATCGTCGTGTAGGGCGTGCAGTATTTCTGGACGCAGCGCTGACGGTACAACAAGAAGGTAGCTGGCGCGGACTGGTGAGAAGTTCTTCTTCACGAGCAGGTTGTTTTGTAGCGTGAACGACGACAACCCACGCTTAAATGCCCTAGGGACAATGTTGGTGTTTCCTTCCAAATACTCGACGAGGCCTTTTAGCTCCGGGTCTGCTCGTTGCTGTTTAGTGAAGTCTTCCGCGCTTATTATCCCAAGAAAGGCGTCGTCGTCCTCGTCGTCTTGCGGCGGGGGATCGATGGGGGCGCGCGATAAGCAGTCGGCGTCGGAGTGTTTTCTTCCGGACTTGTATATTACCGTGACGTCATATTCTTGTAGTCTGAGGCTCCACCGCGCCAGCCGTCCTGAAGGGTCCTTTAAGTTAGCTAGCCAACACAATGCATGATGGTCACTGACGACTTTGAATGGCCTGCCATAGAGGTAAGGGCGGAATTTAGCTATAGCCCAAATGATGGCGAGGCATTCCTTTTCAGTCATAGAATAGTTGCTTTCCGCTTTTGACAGCGACCGGCTAGCATACGATATCACCCTTTCAAGTCCTTCTTTCCTCTGGACTAGGACAGCACCGAGGCCTAGGCTACTGGCGTCAGTGTGGATTTCGGTATCGGCGTCCTCGTCGAAGTGTGCAAGTACCGGCGGTGACTGCATGCGTCGTTTGAGTTCTTGAAATGCCTCGGCCTGCGGCGTTTCCCACTTGAACGCGACATCACATTTGGTTAGACGTGTTAGCGGCTCCGCGATACGTGAGAAGTCCTTGACAAAGCGCCTATAGTAGGCACACATGCCAAGGAATCTGCGCACTGCCTTCTTGTCGGTTGGCTGTGGGAACTTTGCGATGGCAGCTGTCTTCTGTGGGTCGGGGCGTACTCCTGATTTGCTGATCACGTGTCCTAGGAACAAAAGGTCATCGTAAGCGAAGCGGCACTTTTCCGGCTTCAGAGTGAGCCCTGATGACTTGATGGCTTCTAACACTGTCGCAAGCCGCCTAAGGTGATCGTCGAAATTTCCGGCGAAGACAACGACGTCATCCAGGTAAACAAGGCACGTCTGCCACTTCAGTCCGGCTAACACCGTGTCCATGACGCGCTGAAACGTTGCAGGTGCCGAGCACAGTCTGAATGGCATGACCTTGAACTCGTAGAGGCCGTCTGGCGTGATGAAGGCAGTCTTTTCGCGATCTCTCTCGTCGACTTCTATTTGCCAGTAGCCAGACTTGAGGTCCATCGAGGAGAAGTATTTAGCGTTGCAGAGCCGATCCAATGCGTCGTCTATCCGTGGAAGGGGGTACACATCCTTCTTCGTGATCTTGTTCAGTCGACGATAGTCGATGCAGAAGCGTAGGGTTCCGTCCTTTTTCTTTACCAGGACTACAGGAGAGGCCCACGGGCTTTTCGACGGCTGGATGACGTCGTCGCGCAGCATTTCGTCGACTTGTTGCCTAATAGCTTCACGTTCTCGCGTCGAAACTCGGTAAGGGCTCTGGCGGAGTGGTCGAGCGCTCTCTTCGGTTATTATGCGATGCTTTGCAACTGGTGTTTGTCGAATCCTCGATGACGTCGAAAAGCAGTCTTTGTATCGTCGGAGAAGACTTCTGATCTGTTGCTGCTTACTCATAGGAAGACTTGGATTCACGTCGAAGTCTGGTTCGGGGACAATGCTCATCGGGGTAGATGCGGCTGAATCCGAGAGTACAAAGGCATTGCTGGTTTCCACAATTTCCTCGATGTATGCGATTGTCGTGCCCTTGTTGATGTGCTTGAACTCTTGGCTGAAGTTGGTTAGCATAACTTCCACTTGCCCTCCGTGGAGTCGAGCGATCCCTCTTGCGACGGACGCAAATTTCACGGTCGAGCAGTAGATGTTGGTCGCCCTCGATGACGCCTTCTACGTCAGCGGGTGTTTCAGTGCCGACGGAAATAATAATGCTGGAGCGCGGCGGGATGCTCACTTGATCTTCGAGCACACTCAAGGCGTCGTGACTACGACAGCTCTCCGGCGGTATCGCTTGATCTTGTGACAGCGTTATCGATTTCAACTTCAGGTCGATGACTGCGCCATGTTGATTCAGGAAGTCCATGCCGAGAATGAGGTCTCGTGAACACTGTTGGAGGACAACGAAGGTGGCAGGGTAAGTCCGGTCATGAACGGTAATTCTTGCCGTGCAGATTCCAGTCGGCGTAATGAGGTGTCCTCCAGCGGTCCGAATTTGGGGGCCCTCCCATGCAGTCTTAACCTTCTTCAACTGGGCGGCGATGTGTCCACTCATTACGGAGTAATCGGCCCCTGTGTCGACTAAGGCAGTGACTGCGTGGCCGTCGAGAAGTACGTCGAGGTCGGTGGTTCTTTGTCTGGCGTTGCAGTTGGGTCTTGGCGTCGGATCACGGCTGCGTTGCGTTGAACTGAAGCTGGAACGTCGCGTCGTCAAGTCGTCTTTCATCGGTGTAGTCTTGGATTCCTGATTTCGTCGGGACGGCGGCGTGTCGTTATGTCGTCGAGGTAGTTTCTTCGGTGGCTTCGTCGGCGGCGGAGGATCTTCGTCAGTTCGACGGACAGCAACCGCACCTCCATCGGTTGCTGCTTTTAGTTTTCCGGATATGGGCTCGCTGACCGGCGCCGGGCTGGGCCAGTGTAAGGTCGGCGCTGCGGCGACAGGTAGCGGCCTGGTGATGGCGAACGCGACGGTCGTCGAGAGCTCCACTGAGTAGCGGCGAGGTAATCGCCGATATCGCGAGGGCGTTCACCTCGCTGCGGGCGCGGAGCATTGACGGCGAAACCTCGCAGTCCCATCTCCCGGTATGGGCATCGGCGATACACATGGCCGGCTTCTCCGCAGTGATAGCAGAGCGGACGGTGGTCGGGGGCTCGCCAATTGTCCGTCTTCCTCGCGTAGGTGCGCTGGGCGACGGGTGGGCGTGCTGGCGGCGGCGGACGACGGAATTGCGTCATTGCAGGGCCCTGGCGTGGTCGCGGAGGGGGACCTTCACGGCGTGCGACGGTGGCGTAGGTCATCGCTTCTGGCTGGGGCTGCGGTAATTGAGGTTGCACCTCAGGAACCCCAAGCGATCGCTGAACCTCATCTTTCACGATGTCGGCGATCGAAGCTACTTGAGGCTGCGACGAAGGCAGGACCTTGCGCAGTTCGTCGCGCACAATGGCCCTGATGGTCTCTTGAAGGTCGTCCGAACCCAGTCCTTGGATGGCATACTGCGGCGTGTGCCCCTGGCGGTTATATTGCCGGGTGCGCATCTCCAGAGTTTTCTCGATCGTCGATGCCTCTGCAGAAAACTCAGCCACAGTCTTCGGTGGGTTACGAATAAGTCCGGCGAAAAGGTCTTGCTTGACGCCGCGCATCAGGAAGCGAACTTTTTTTCTCCTCCGACATTTCCGGGTCGGCGTGCCAGAAAAGACGGGCCATCTCCTCCGTGAAGATCGCGATCGTCTCGTTTGGCAGCTGCACTCTGGTTTCTAGTAGAGCTTGGGCTCGCTCTTTTCGCACGACGCTTGTAAACGTGTGCAAGAAGCTGCTTCGGAAAAGGTCCCACGTCGTTAAGGTGGCTTCCCGATTCTCGAACCACGTCCTGGCGGCGTGTTCCAATGCGAAATAGACATGCCGCAGCTTGCCGTCGCTGTCCCAACTGTTAAACTTAGCGACCCTCTCATACGTTTCGAGCCAGGTTTCCGGGTCCTCGAATGTTGATCCGCGGAACGTCGGAGGTTCCCTGGGCTGCTGCAGCACGATGGGGGACGCTGGGGCTGCCATTGGGGTTGCCTTGTCCACAATCTTCTTGGTCTTCTCAGGTAGAAGTCCGTGCTCCGGGGGCAGCTGTTGAAGACGGCAGCTTGCTCGATGCTCGGGGACTACGTTGGTGTTCTCTTTGCGGTCCGGGCTTGGATCACGGCTTGTCGGGGGCGTCCGGTACATGAACGAAAAGCACCTCCACCAGATGTCACGTGGTGGTGACGTTGAATAACACAGTAAGCAATACTGTGAACGACCAAACAAACTTTTATTGGGCGAACCTGTGCCCACAAAACAGGCTACACTTATAGCACAACGATAGCGGCGAACACGCTCGGCGATCGTCGAAAATCTGATCTGCGGGTCAAGCGGGTCGGCTTTTATAGAGCAGTCGTCGAATGTTCCAGACTAATCGTTCGGACCCGCGTGCCTTCGACAAAGTTCTACAACATTCGAGTCACGCGATGAAATTAGATAACACAAGGTTCGGCGACAACAGACAGCCGGGTAGAAGCATCGATAACTTTCCAGAAACGTCTGATACATGCAGGCGCGTCCCTCGCTGTGCGATTACAGTTGTTAAGCGGCGAAACGTGGTCGGCCGATAAAGATAAGCACACGTGTCAATACGATAGGTAAAATATAGCAGATTATAAGAAATGCCAGAGCACTACTGCCTCCTTAGAGCCCTTGAAACACAAGGGCCTGGAGGCATGTGCTATGCAAAACAATTATCGCAGGGGCATCCTCTGGAGAGAGGAGGCGCTACGAATGCATGGGACTAATAACATGTAAGACCACATCTCTGAGGAGACCTAAGACTGTGTCTGTATTAAAAAGCGGTTCTGGACCAAGAAGCATTGCAGGATGTAGAGGAATGTACTGTCGGTATGCTAATGAAAAATGTTTCTTTCTCTCAGATTCGGCTTCCCGACACTCCAGGAGGACGTGGAGTACGGTGAGCCTCTCCCCGCATCTACCACAGGTTGGAGGCTCACTTCCGGTGAGTAGAAAATTATGGGTGCCAAACGTGTGTCCTATTCTGAGACGACAGAATAGGACATCTGTACGGCGTGATTTTGTATTCGAGGGCCAGAATCCTAACTGTGGCTTTATCAGGTGGAGCTTATTTATCCGTTTCCGCATCCCACATGTGTTGCCAGTGATCTCGCAGCCTCCTTCGCAAGAAAGGCCTGAGATCTGTGACATTAACATCTACTGTCTCACTACAATGGGAAGCGCCTCACCTCAGTTCTCGTTGCACCCTACCATTGTTTTCTTTTTTCCCCCCATTTTCTGATAATCATGTACCTTCTTGAGCCCTCTTGGTTCTGTGGGCCGGTGGTGTGTGCGTGTGAGCTCGTCTGTTTCTTTTGCGATGACTGCCTGGTTAGCCTTTCTTGCAGCACTGGGCAGTCATTGCTTTGCCTCTGTACTTTTTTTTTTTTTTCATTTCAGATACCGGTAAAATGCCTCCAGTTGGCCTCCAATCCTGTCACCATAACCTGCCCCTGTCATCCTTCACCCAAAGGCTTTCTCACTCGGATAGGGCACTTGCAGTCTTGGTAATTTATCATTCACCCTTTCACTCATTCATCCCCCCCCCCCCAACTGCAGTCTTAAATAAACACTCTGCATGAGTGCTTTCTGTGCTCGATGACTAGACGCTTAGGATACCACAAGTTACCATACCCGATTGTTATTTTTCCAGTTGGCTTTTTCTCCTAATTTAGCAATTTGGGTAGTTTTACACCCCTTTTCATTCATTTTTCATCAGCTTTCTTGCCCGTTTTTGCTTCAAGTAGGAGCGGACTTGCCCCCACTTTCTTTTATTTTTTTTTTAAATACAGCGTGGTGAAGAGTTTGGAGCGGGGCAAATTCCAAATTCAAGAGAATGTTTCTGGTCGTGGAGTTTAGCCACAGTTGCTCGGCACAGCTTCGCTGGCTAATCTGCCACCGTATAAATGGTTTGGCCCAAAATTTGTTTTTCGCTGTGCACGATTCGTACTGACACCACAGTGCGGGCCCAAGTAGCCAATGGAATGCCTGGGGCATCGAAAACGAGAGCCATTTCACGCCAAATATTGATAATTCTATCCTCTCCGGTTGCAGTATTAAACGCTTGTTGTTGGAGGAGGGTTTAGAACAGGAAATAAAACTAAACACGAATCTCCAGAATGTGTTTTCTACACAAAGTGAACTAACGAAACTGTTGGAGAACCACATAACCTTCTGCAACGTCTGCGCTCCGCGGTGCCACCGCTCAACGTAGCTAGACAGCGCAAAGCCAGCCTGCTAAAATGCTTACAGCTCAATGAAAAGTGCGGAAATCATTTGTAAGTGCCTCTAAGAAATGTTTTTTCCAAGTTGCTTAGTCATTAACAACAAAGAATACAATAAAAAGCCCATTTACTATATTTTGTTATCTAAAAACACATTCATAGAGCCTGGCCACACTGACAGAAACGCGGCGAGCATGCGGCGGCATCCGCCTGTCTTTAGCTCCATTTATGTGATGCCAGCGAACTATCAACATCGTCCCGCCGCGTCTATTTGTGCCGGGCAAAGTTCGCCATGAAAGCGTCAGTGTAACCGAGTGAACGAGCACGGCAGCGAAGAATGAAAAAGCGAACGTGGAGCATGAGATAAAAGAAACAAGCTGCGAACGGCGGAGATGAATGAGAGCGGCCCCTTCACTGATGTGCCCATGGGAAAGTGGTGTTATAAGACCTGCCCGACTGCTTGATGCGTACTCGTATCTGGTCTCAGTCAGACTGCTCATTTTGTACTATCATCTGCTCGCGTCAGCTCTCACTCACGCTTGTTTGGTTTGCTTGGCTTGGTCTCTTTCATGCCTGTTTCCATTGTCATGGTTTGAGATTGTTGTTTGCAATTATGAGTCTAAACCGAGACGTCCTGATGGAAAGGTTTTTGGACACAGTGCGCCATATCCGATTCCGTAGGACAAGATGGACCCTGAATACTTGGGAAAACGGCGATGCTACAACAGAAAAGAGCACACCAACATCATTATGATCAGTGGCAACGACGTCATCTTCATAAGACATGACTAGTGCTAAGGATGAAGAACGTAAACACAGCATCGACCTGTCAGCAGACAAAGGAAAAACCATGTAACACCTCGTACCTACAGAGTAGAGGCATAATTTTCATGCTGTCACGTGACTGCCACAGCTGCATTTTAAAGCTGGTGGTGCACCATGCACATTTTACCTCTAGTATGTATGGTGCTTTCTACGGCAAGATAGCGCTAGGGTGGCTAGTGACGTCTGTTCACCAATGACAACCTCGATAAGGAATTCGACGAGTGTGTCAAAACAAAGTGCTGCATGTGCAAAGGCCTGCTTGCGGCGGCTGCTCTGAATCGTGCCCATGCGTCGCCCACATGCTGCCTCTCGCATTCTCCCGATTAGCGAGGCAGTCGTACCATACTTCGCTCGTTTGTAACGTGCCAGATGAGACAGATTGTACGCGCCAGCCAATGTATCGCGCCATGAAAAGAAGTGTAGAGCTTCGCTCAAATTTCGCATTAGGGAGTATCGTAATCGTCGATGGTTTTTTTTGTTCCAACTTGTGTCAGTGCCATGACAGTTGCCCTCGATTGACCGAGCAGGCGAAAGCAGAATGATAATGAATTTGGTCTGCATGATGAAAAACTGTCAAGTTCACAGTACCAGAGGCAGAAGAAATTATAAAAAAAAAAAGTGTTTGCTTCAGTTAGGTATTCAGTTCACATGAATAACTCAATATTAGCAACAACTTTGACAAGCAAAATATCATGCACAGAACCTGAACCAAAATCAATAATGGTAATAGGAAAAAGAGGTGCACTCTTGATAGTTGCAGTGACACTAAGGCAACAATAAATTCATTTTCTTTTTGTACATGAATACAAAAAGTCACCGTTTTGCTCGACAGGTGAAGCAATGACTGCGATAGCAAATTATGAGACAGCTATACAAAGTAAGGTTAGTCATTTTATCAGCTACATAAACTGCAGTAAACATTCACTTACTAACTAACAAGCACGTTGTCATGCGTGTACACAAACACATCTCGCTCGATGAGCTATATCGGGTCGGCTGGCCTTCGACCCCCCCCCCCTCCAACGCAGATTGGCTCCAAAATAAGATGCGTGCAGCCACGCTCCGCCGTCTCAGCTGGAGTAGAAGATGAGGTGCGCACTAACCTGCTCCCTACCCCACGCTCCCCGATCTCCTAGCCAAAACCACCTAGCGCACGCACATCTCCCACTACCCCCCCCTTGTGCACGTGAGAAGACGGTGTGCATCCTCCTCGCCTTTCTTTCTTGCGAGCACCAGAAGGCGCTGCTGCATCAAGCTGCCATACTTCTCGGCTCACCCTTGCAAGCCGTCACTCGCAGCTTCAGCATACGGCGCACGGTTCCATATAAGTTCACACTTGAACTTTATATGGAACCTCGCGGCAAAGCTGATGGCGGAAATTTGCCTGGAGTGTCCGTATATTTCTATAGTAATAAAAATTACAGGTGGTAAACTGTTATAGCAGGTGCCTTTCTCTACCCCTACTAATAAATTGCAGTGGTTGCTAGAGCCTACAGTGTCAACAAAAATAACAAGTGGGCACTTCAGCACGACTGGATAAACAGTGTTTTCTTTGCTTTCTTGCATTTAAAAGCGATGTTTAATTATAAATGGCAAGCAAAAATTGAAGAAACCTATGCAACCATTCAATCTGCACTGCTACAAGTAATGTGCACGCACCACATGAATTCGAAATAAAGCAGAAAATCAAACCTTGTCTTTGCGGCCATCGATCTCAAAAACGGAGAGGGTACCCTTGCGATAAATCTCATTTCCGGGTGGGTGCTTCAACGGGCATTTGACCTGGTTCAGGACAAAAAGATTGTAGTTGCATTGTCACTACAGTTATGTATAACACACACAAGAAAATTAAACTGGCAATTGCTCAAATAGATTCTGCTCAGCTAAAGAAAAAAAAAAAGAAAGAAGAAAAAAAAAAACTAAACGTTCCCCACACACTCCCTCCCACACTCAGAACAAATTTTCCTGGATAGAACACATACCTTTACTCCTTACATATTGACCAGCAAGATGACACATCGGAAGAAATGACAAGGCGTCATCGGACAATTCGGACTAGGTTACACACAGCTTGCTCAAGTCAATTCATTTGAACTAAAAAAAAAAAAAAAAAGAGGATTGGGAGCGGGGGGAGGGGGTTGCGCACCAAAACTATAGCCTGATTATGAGGTTATGAGGGACGTTGTAGTGGGGAGCTCCAGAACAATTTTGGTAATCTAGGGTTCTTTAATGTGCACCCTATGCACGGTATGCAAGTGTTTTTGCATTCTGCCACATAGTAACAGGAATAGGGCTGCCGTGGCCGAGATTGAACCCGTGATCTCGAACTCAGCAGCGTAGCCACTGGGCTACTGCAGTGGGTTTTCTTTAATTAAAACTTGGCAGAACACAGAATGGCTTTATTAACCTCATGTTAGATTCGTTCTGGTCATACAGAAGTGGGATTGAGAAATCATCATTTGTTAAACGAAAATGTCACATGACAATTTCTACCTACACAAGTGAAGGCCAGGTAAGCACTGCCTGTAGCAAGCCTAAAGGATCATTCTACTAGATGTCATTTCAGCTTTAGATATTGCCAGATGCGGCACAGTTTGAACTCATCATCTCTTTGTTAGTTGGCATCTAGAGAGAGAGAGAGAGAGAGAGAGAGAGAGAAACAGTACTTATCTCATCTTAAATGGAAAGGGGCTGCGAGAAGAAGTCGAGGGAGGTTATCCTACTCTCGGTAGGCCTGCTCTACCACCTCAGCCCACCTCAGGATAGCTTCCTGAAGTTTGGGTTTGTAGCTGCGCATGGTAGCCTCCCACAGCTCCCTACTACTTAAAACTCTAGAAAGGTTAGAGCTCTTTTATGTGATGACAGTACTAGCACAACCCTTCGTCACGACGTGGCCAAAAACCACCTTGGTTTCAACATGTGACAACTGAAATCTGCCTTGCATGTCAACAGAGTTGCATGATGCTGTGGGATCATTTCTACACTTGTTTATTCAAAAGAACAGCCCATCTACTACATTGACTGGCGGAACTTGGGATCTAACTACCAGCAAATCTGTTTAGTTAGAATGATAGTGAAAGTTTAAACCTTGAAGTAAAAGCTTTATCTTTCCACAGGAAAGCATAATTTCAGCTAACTAAAGGGCCGAATTAATGGAGGTCGATTGAATAATAGCACCAAATGATTGTTAAGTTGTGAAAAAAAAAATTCTTTAGGTTTAAATTCAGGCATCCCATATTGAACACACAGGCAATCTTTCTTAAATTGAGAATTTGCTGACTTAATGTTCTATATGACTATCACCTTGTTATGTTCTCCTCAGCAATGAACTAATAAAGAAATTATACTGTAATGATGAAGAAAGCCATAGCATTGCTGCTGCTGTTTGGTTGTTGAAATGAAAAAGACAAGCCTCAGCAGTGTAGCTCGTGCTTCTGCTTGGTTATAACTGCTCCCCCCCCAGTCCAGGACCTTACTTTACTTTGCTTCATACACAGCAGAAGCTACTCAAGTAGTGTCGTCACAGAAGTCATTTTAGAATGCAGTTTCAATCTGTGACGCTTTCTACAAAATAACAATTTCATATATGGCAACTACAAGCTGCAAATTTAAAGTTACAGTGAATCACATACTATACGTGCCCCTTTGTGCTTCGAGTATGCAATGTACAATGCTGTTGTCGAGAGTACAAGTGGTGCATTGTGGGTGCTGATCACAGAAATGTGGCTTTGCTCATTTAGTAGTAAATAGGTTTTAGGTCTACAACACTTTCTATGTAATAATTATGTAATATTTTACAACATCAAAATATGAGATTTATGTAATATTGAATTACATAATGCATATGTTTATCTTTCATGTGACACACTATCTCTTGGTGTCACGGCTGCAAGAAGCTTCTCTGGCCTCAGGAGGGTTGCCTGCTATGCATGAAATACAATATAGGCTTGCCATGCACTCATGGTCAGCAAACCTTGTTACAGTGCACATATATGTGAAACAATGCCAATTTAGGCTTGAATGTCTCTTCGTGTGTGACTTGTTGTTACACAGGAACACTGAACATCAGAAAATAGAAATATCAAAGATTACAATAGAAGCCCTATTAAACTGCTGTTTAAAAACATGTCGCAGTAGGAAAAGACCCATTCATATCAGATAATGCCAGAGGACGGTAGGAGACTTGAATTTTTCCATGGCTACAAGTTTACAACCTGTGCCCACAGCCCAATTGACGGACATCATTATACTTTCACAGACTACTCCAAACCAACTTCTAATTAATGGGCTCTTAATCCTTTTGGCCTTAGAGAACTCCATGAGGAGGAAGCCCAAATGCTTCCGGCGAATGCACATTTCAGCACATACAGCTGAAACATGCATGAAATGTGCAAAGGCTTTGTTAATTTAAATCTGTGTGGCGAGGTTACTTGTGTAAATTTTGAGGTGGGGAAGCTAGTGGGAACATTAATGGAGAAGGGGGAGAGAGCCAGGTCAAGTACAACTTAGCATGGCAATAAAATCCAGAAGCACCAGCTGGACTAAGGTGGTCCTTGGTATTAATAAGGTATGCGTAAACCCTACTCTAGCACACACACGTATTCCAGATACCTGGCAGCTGAAACTGTAGTTGCAGTTGAAGTACCAGCTGAGCACTCATGCCATATGCACGCAGCAATAATACAAAGAAAGAAAGCTTCTTACAATGATAAACGGCGTAACTGTGAAGCTGCATGAAGAACAATGGGGAAATCTGCCATGAAACAACAAACAAGCCTCATGGCAAGTCAAAAGGATTCCTCACCAAATGTCTCTTGAGTAAGGCTCGACTTTTTGTGAACTTGAGGCAGAACTGGCACAAGTAAATGCAAGTGTTGGCCAGCTCCTGAAATGAGAGGCAAGTGCAATGCAGGTCACCACCACACGGTAAGAAGCAAAGCAAGTACAGGACAAGCTAACAGGAGTCACAGAATCTTATGCTGTCTGGACATCTCCTGCACACTGCTAAAAAATTAATTCAGGCCTAATGAAGTCCTAAAAAGAAGACATGCAGGCCTTTATGTGAAAAAAAAAATTATATATATATATATATATATATATATATATATATATATATATATATATATATATATATGCACTGGCGTAATAGCCGGACTATTTTTGTTGCAACCTTGGCATGGTGTGGACCTCAGAGGCAGACCACCGAAAGAGCAAATGGTATTGTTTTCATACTGACATATGCATACTGACACGTGTACTTGGTTATCCTTCTCGGGTGACCGCTTTTCCCCGGCTAAAAAAGATTACACATTACCACGCAGCACAGGACGCGCCTGCATGTATTGGAAGTTTCTCTAATGTTATCGATATGGTTCTATCCATTGTATGTTCTCACCGAACCTTGTGTAATCTGACTGTATGTGCGATGTGAATTGTGTAGTACTTTGTGGAAGACACATAGGCACCAGCGATTATTCTGGAACGTTTGATGAATCAAGTAAAAAAGCTGATGTGCTTGGCCTGCAGATAAGATTTTCACCGATCGCAGACTGTGTTTGCCATTGTTGTGCTTCGAGTCTAACTTGCTTTTGTGGCTACAGGCTCACCCAATAAAAAGTTAGTTGAGCTATTGACAGTTTTGCGACTGTTTTCCTCATCGTCACTACAACGTGACAATATATTTGTTCATGTGGCATGCCCTGCACCTGGTGCACATATACTTCTCACCAATGCCCAGGCTTTGTTTGGCAGTCTTTTTCTGAGCCAGCCATGGCATCAGATATGCCTGTAATTCAAAGCTCTTCACTTTTTTAAAGGTGCACTAAGGTTCAATACTGTTAACAAAAAAATGCTGTGATCAGAGCAGACATTTGTAACAATGCTGACTGAACATTGTGGTGCTGCATGTTGTAGAGGACCCACAAAAGAGGAGAGTGTGACCCTCTCTGATGCCAGCTACATTTTTCCTTCACTTTGGGAGA
Organism: Dermacentor variabilis; assembly: GCF_050947875.1. NCBI lineage: Eukaryota > Metazoa > Arthropoda > Arachnida > Ixodida > Ixodidae > Dermacentor > Dermacentor variabilis. Next base: position 450,341 of record NW_027460390.1, on the reverse strand, counting down.
GGCTTGAAGCTGGCTTGATTGAAATCGCATGAGATATAGCTCAGTATTCCAAGTATTCCTTGTACTTGACTAGTCAATCACTACAGTAGTCATTCAATAAATCTTGCTTATGTTACAAATTTTGAGGAGTTTGCTTCTTGCAGCAAAATGTAAACACAGAAAGGTAAAAACAAGTAGACCAAGGGTAAAGTTTCTCAGTGATGACCAAGTTTTGCTGTCTGCAATAGCAGGTGCACCTTACGTTTGCTGGTGTTCTTTATGAAAGAAGCAATGCTACTCGCAAATACTTGGGGCAGTTACATTTGCTTTGTTGAACAGACATTTCCGAGTGGTGAGACGAGCGCTCACAAATTTTCAGGCAGCATGTGTCCCATATGGTCATTTATTTCATTTGAGAAATGCTTGTGAACCAGAAATGAAATGGGCTTCTGGCACATGACATGGCATGCTCTGAAATAAGTACACACACTGGCTCACACTCTCAAGACACCTTTCATTGACGGCCACATTGAGAAAGATTTGCAATGTGTATGCATTCCAGAGAGAAATTGTGAAAATGCATCATCTATTGCAATTATTGTTGCGCAAGAATGTTCACGAGAGGCCACGTAAAGCCTGCATAAAAGAGAATGCCACGATATGGATGGCCTAGGCCACCTTTACATGAAAAAATTAAATGGTGATAGCTGTCCCACTGCTGACGAGAACGTAACAAGGACAGCAACCACAATGACGACAACGACAACAATCAGAGCAAGGACAATTATTAATGGTGATGGCAGGAAGCTCACTTTTTGAGGAAGCTCACCCTTAAAGGGAAGATGAAACACTTTTCGAAAAAAAATGAGTTCTCTGCGGCATTCTACAGTTTTGAGTCCCCTGAACACGAATATCTGGTTCAAAAAGGGCGGAAACAAACGCAAGCGGCTATTTTTTCAAGAAAATGCGCACCAGCGCCTCAGGGCGTCGCGCGAACGCCGCTGTTGCCCGTGATTGTTCGGGGCCGCTGTGACGTCAATCGCGGCAGTCGCCGGTCGGCGCCGCCGCATGCCGCCGTTTCAGAGCGTAGCACGCTGTTCTGTTCTGGCTTCATAGCTGAGTTGTAAGCATTATGGAACGTTCTCGCTGTCCCGGACAGCTTGTATTTTCGCCGTACATGTTCGAACCGACAGCCGATGCGGAAAACGATGGCGGCAATGGCGGTAACGGCGGCAACGACGATGTTGAGTGTGCCAACAGCGAGAGCTATTTGTGCACCTTCTCGCGCGTTGGAAATCTTAGCTGGTACGTATGTTTTTTTTTTTTTTTCATGTAGCTGCACGTTCCAATGACGGGAGAAAAAATGCGCTTAAGTGTCACTGGGAACTTGCTGCTGGAAGAATGCCGAAGCACTAACTTCTCATTAGATTGTAAACACGGGTGCAATTCCGCGATGTCAAGCACCTTGCCGCTGCTTGTCTAAAGTCCCGTGGTTTTTTTAGTGTTGATACACGATCGCGCACATAAGTGCTGCGTTTCAAACCGCGCACATGCAGTGCTGCGAGGTACAGTCGCGGAAGTTGCTTATCATACACATCCAGAGATGGCCAGACGTATTATGTGTGCAAAATTCATACTATGATTCGACGACTTTGCGATTGTGGCTCGATCAAGAATCAGTATGCGTGCTCCATGCTAGTGTTGACATAAAGATATTAGGCAGTTTTAGCACCGCCGTGTGGTAAACACGACAACTGCAACCGTACGTTGAATGTCACTAGGCAAGCCTATACTTCATTTCATACCTCAGGTGCAACGCTGTGGAAGCTACGCACGAAGTCCGGTCACCAAAATTTATTACTGCGCGCGTTTCCGTCTATGCTTCGCAGCGTGCCAGCGGCGTTTGCTCGCGCGAGCATGCACGTGAACCTGCCGCGACGGGCAGCTTCACGAAAGAACATTTTACGAAAATCGCAAAAAAAAAAACAAACATGAGTGGCGGCGGCGGCAGATCTCTCGTAGCGTCGTTCAGTAAATCACAGGATGGAAAGAGGCATGCCAGTACATGCCAGCACGCTGGTCCGGCCGCTCGGTCGCCGCGAATGACGTCACTCTCGCCGGTTCTCTCCTCTGGCAACCACCTCACCCGGCACTCCGGGAAGCGATGGGGGCATGTCCGCGGGGGTGAATTAGAAAGCGATTTCCGCCCCTTATATTAACAAAACGAAGAAAAAAATTCGGAACCGTAAATTATTAGGTCTGTTCTTCCAAATCCCAGCAATTCATGGAAATTGAAAACCGTTTCAGCTTCCTTTTAAGCAACCTATAGTGAACTTATTGAGATTTTCAGAACATAGTTTATTACAGCTGTGGCATTCAACTACTCCTGCATGATGACACAATGAAGACAGTGACAACGAAATGACGCTCTCGATGTTCAGGCAGCCGCATGCAACCCACAGTGATGCGACCACAAGGTTCCTTTAACATGACAACATTCCAGCATACAGCCAAAACTGCTGAGCCCCCCCCGACATCTTTTTGCCATGATGACACCAACAAATACGCTAGTTCAAGTGCTAAGGAAAGCCCATAACAGCCAATTCAGTAAATTTCGATTCAAGCGGACTAAACCCTTTTATCCCAATCGGGACTTCTGTCAACCGATCAAAAGCACAAAATATGTCGTTTTTAGGTACTAAACAAGTGCTTTCCATGTGAATGCATGTGTACTGCTATGATCGGCCTCTCAAATGTAGGAAACATTGTAGCGCGCTTTCCCATGTCGAAGTAATTGCCCTCATCCCCGAGAGGCTGTTATGATCGGCTTGGAATTTGACCTCCCAAGTGTGGGAAACATTCCCGCTTACTTTCCTGCGTGAAGGCAATTTTCCTCATTCGTGAAATAGTGTCGCTCCTCTACACTGTAAGCAGACACAAAGGGGGGGACCCAAAGGAGAAGACGTGAAAGGGAGGAGGTCGTCGACTACCTGGTAAAGGCACTGACACTACCACAAGTTCCCCTAAGTTTCCTAAGGAGACATCAACTACCACAAGACCGCGAGGAGTTATTTTATTAAGGCCACCCTGGAGCCCATGTTAGGCAGAACCACTCGAGACTCGGATAGAGGCACAACCATGTACCAATGAAGTGAATACATTCTTTCAATTTTTTTTTTTTCGTCTTCGCGATGCACGCCTTCATCTGAAGATACTTGCAGTGAAGACCCACCTCACCCGGTCAAGACTGCATCAGATGGTTGGCAGCAATGGTATACTCACCCTTCATCCTGGCTTCAGCAGAATGGTGAGCACTTCAACTCTGAGATTTTGCCAGGTTTTAGCTTGTTTGTGTGTTAGTTTCTGTATGTGCAGGCTCCTGTTGAAACCTTCCTGTCACAGCATAGTAAGAAAGTCCTTGTTCAGGAGTGACCATGGATTTGGGCAAACGAAGGAAGCCAGAGTTATTACTTTGTGAAGAGCTGGGAATTGAGGTCAGGAAAAGTCAAAGCCGCAGCTTATCGGGGCAATTGAAAAGTGCAGGGCTCTTGGGGATGAAATTTCAGAAGCATGGGAAGAGATAGAGAAACGATCTGAGAAAGCTGAACTAAATGCTTCAGAAAAGGAAGCTGCAGAAAGAAAGGAACGAGAGGAACAGAGAGCTCACGAACTACAGCTAAAGGAACTAGACATGTAGCAGGATCTGGCCAAGCAATCAGCAAATAACCTCTCAATGGATGAAAGACGTTCAGGTGAAGCAGGAGTGAAAATAAGGGATCTCATGCCATCGTACAAGGTGGACGATTACATGGGATTGGGACATGGGACGAACCTGCAAGAAAAACAGGTTGGCACTAGAGAGTTGGCCACAACAGATTCTGGCCGTTCTTCCTGCAGAAGCAACCAAAATAATTGCAATGGTAACGAGAGGCGATGCAGATGACTATCAGAAAGTAAAAGCTGCATTGCTAAGGAAATATTGGCTCTCAGCGAAGGCTTTCCAGCGCTGTTTTCACAGGGAGAGTCTTTTCAAGATTTCACTTGTAAGCTAATTTGATTGGGTGGCTAAAAGGAGAAGACGCGTTTGGTTGTCACGACAAGGTTGTTGAACTAAATTGCATGGAGCAGTTCTATGGGTCCTTGAGCGAAGAGATGTGCCTGCGGATTCAAGATAGGTCGGACGAAAAGAACTTGGAAGAAGCTGCAGTGCTAGCAGATGAATTTGCTACATGTCGCAAATCCGAGAAAACGGGTGTCAGGCCATTCACTAAATTCAGCAAAGAGGAAAACGGGCATCCCTTTCACACTGAGAAAGCTGGAGGCGGAACAAAAGACATGCTGACCAATAATACAGGACAAAATAACACCACTGTGAAAGAAAAGCAGGAAAAGTGTTTGAGGCTAGAAAATCGGTCGTCTGTTTCTGTTGCCAGGAGCCTGGACACCTTGTGATCGGCTGTCAGAGGCCTAGAATTGTTTTTTCTTTCGTGAATGGCGACGACGATGACAACTTGGCGCTCTTAGAACCAACTGGATGAATGTGGAATGGAAGCCTACTTCCTTGTTGCCTCAGTGGCAAGTCTTTCCGTGCTTTGATTCCTAGCATATGCATGCAGCTTTGTAGTGGAAGAAAGGTGGGAAGTGTGACAGAAGCTGATGCATGAACCATTTGCATCTAACGGGGTGCAAAGAGTGAAAGTTACTTTCCATATGTGTAAGCTGGTGTATGCTCATTACTAGCCCAGAGGGGATGCACATGATTTTGGCGTTGAAGAAAACAATGCAACTGCCAACCTCCTAGTTTACATTTAGTGCATTTAGCACAAGGAGGCAAGTGTTGTGATAAGAGGCTGACTGTCAAAGCTGTCATAAGAGGTTTAAATATTTTATCTTGACAAGACTTGATACCCGCTGGCACTACTATTGTGTTATGCAGATTTACTTCAAAACTCAAATATGGTATAGAGAAGAGTACTGTTCATGCCACAAGTGTGCTCCCGAAGAAACATAAAAAGCTTACGAATTTTCACTTCCTACGGATCTCCACATTTACACATAAGTTGCACATCTTATATACCTAGTAGAATCTCGATAAACTGAAATCGCTTAAACGGAACTGCCTCTTACAGGGAACACCATCCTCATGGTTGGTTGGTTTTGTATTCATACAATTGTATTCAGGTTTGTCTCTCAGTAAATGGAACTCCTGATAAACATAATCAATTTCCCTGGTCCCTCGAGGTGCTGTCTAAAGAGAATCCGCTGCATATATGCCGTGCGCATGATGTATGTACGGTGCAGTCATGGTAATGCCCGTAAGATAAATTGAAGAAAGCCGAATTTTGCCCAGCTCATGTTTATTTTTGCTACGCCTATTTTGAGGCTAAATAACGCGAGACTGCGTGTGCATGTGCGATGATATCTTGTTTCTCATGAAAAATCATGGATTTGTCCTGTTCGTATGTACAATGCTTAAAGAGTTATTGAGACTACCAACCATCTGGTCCAATATTCAGCCCCCCAAAAATAGTTATATCTGTTCCATTTCTGAAGCATAGTACATGCCTTTGCTATTTCAGATGCCAGAGAGGAATCACTGCAGAAGCAGTCAAGGGACCAGGCTGCAGTTCTCTTGCGAACGGGCTTATGCAATTCAAGGAAGGTGTTTTCAATACAATACAAGACTGTCATTAATTCATATCTTATGTTTGAACCAACCACTAACCTACTACCACAGCAGTTACAACAAAGTTTTCGAATTCCTGCTGTGTTTGTATCTAAACAGTTCAATATAAGTCAACAAAAAAATCAACTGTAGTGATAATTTGTCTGCAAAGTGCTCACCTTCTATAGTGCGCTTTAGGACACAAATGTGTGCATGAATTAAATAGAATATTATACAGGATGCCTTTCCTCATGGCAAACAATATTTTTTTAAAATTCTTGTTGCAGATACCAGAATTTGGCTTCTTCATTTGCTTTACCTTAAAAAGGCAGACATTACTTCCTAAGTGAGTAGTAGTGCAGAAGTTCCCAATTGACAAAACCGTGCCAATTATATTTTTTTTATTAGTAACTTTAGTGCGGATGTTGCAATGGTGGAAATGAGCTCGTTAACATGCAGGGTCTATTCAGTTGGAACAAATCTTCTAACTAGTATTAGTTTCAACATATGCGTCAAAGTGCGCGGCGAAAATGCCTTGGTGCCATGGCTATTTTCTTGTTGCATTGTGAATATATGCAATGTTTGAGGGCAGTAATTAGGACATCAACTGATTTTGATGACTGACTTTGCATATCTTAAAATTGGTTCTAGTTACAGAATTGGTTCCAAGTGAATAAGTCCTGCATGCTGACAGGCCCTAATTCTACCATTACAACATGTGTCCAAAGTGATTCATTAAATAATTAGAGCAATTTTTTCAATTAAATGCTTCTCCACTTGCGACTTATCCAGAATGTAATGTCCACCAGTTCAGGTAACCCAGTTGAAGAAGCAGAATATGCTGGTATATGTGATGAGGGGCCTGGAAAATAAAATTGGCATAAGAAAAAGTGCCCGGTATGCACGACTAAAAAAAACATCCTAAATACGAGCACTCGCAAAAGAACGCTGGCCATGGACAAGCCACGGTCTTGCCATTGTGAAGAAGTAATTGGCCCGTGTGTCGGCCGAACGTGGCCACTATAATTTAATCTGTGGTCATGACACCACCCCAGTGTCATCTGTCAGACACCTACTGGTAGTTGGCAAACGGGCTGGCTATTTGCGAAAACCAAGCCCAACCCTACCCAGACGGCCGAGATCGGGCTGTCCACTCTTTAATTGGCCACGGGCATCGGCCCGATCTTCCGCCGAGCAAAACTTTCTTGGAGCTTTTTTCGCTTTCCAAGGAGTGGTTCACCATGTTCACAACGCTGTCAGAGTCAATATTGTGCCCAAAATGAGCACAATGCAATTTCTAGGCACAACTCAATGCCTCAGCTGCCCACAAATGACATAGCGCTCTGTGTGGGCGTCCCTTCTCTAACCTACCTCTGGGTAGGGGGAGAAGTACCACGGCTTGATGCCATACTGGCCCAGTTCAATCATGTGAATGTTCTTCACCCGCGACACCACGTCATTCTGTGCCGCCGTGCTGCCTCCTGTACGTGAGCCCGACGCTTCCGGGTGTTCCTGCACGGCGAAAGAGAGGAAGTGATTTCCAAGTGTGGTAGGAATGCACATGCCTGAACTAGTCTGTGGCAAAGGAGTAGTGTAAATTTTGGAAACATTTGTGCCCAGTTTATGACACTTTGCTGAAAACATTCTTTTCCTTCATAAGACACCAAAAACCCTAAGAAAATAGTGTACATGTAAACCTTGATATAGCGAACTTTAATACACTCGAACCTCGTTATAACAAAGTTGAAAGGGAAGCCAAAACTACTTTGTTATATGTGTTGCTTCGTTATACCGACTACTGTCATTTACTGCACTATATGCCCAATCATGCATAACTTTAAATATGCAAAGAAAACTACGGCTCTGTGGCCTGCTGAACCGCTATATGCAGCCGTGTATCAGATGAAAATTCAATAAAACAAAGCAAAAGACTCTTCAGCATGTGCAACACATGACTTTTTAGCACCTGACGCGACAGCCGTTACGATAGCGCCCTTATGTTCTAATGTGACGATCTTTCACTTCTGCTGTCCACTTGGCTCCCTCATATTGTCGTTAAACACTTCGAAGTATATGGCCAACAAAGCCTGGCACAGGGTCAGAAACGCGGACATATACGCAGACGCGTTCAGACTTTGAAAGCCAAACTATCTGATGCTCTGTTTTTCTATGGTCCTGCAGCTCCACTGTGCGAGTGCACCAGCTTACCTTGGCTGGCTCATGCCGGTTTCATGCAATCTCGGTGGTCATGCCTAGCTGCGTCAGCACAGCGCAGCACGTCGCAGTGAGAGAGAGGTTGTTGTGGTTGCCTCAAGACTTCAACTTCTCTCTCCCTGTAGAGGTACTAGTTTTTACCACACCATGCGCAAGCAACATCATGGATGTGTACTGCAGTGCACCTAGGCGTGGCCTCAAAGATAGCAATCTCGAAGGATGCATCTAGCTTCGCCAGCTACCTGCTGCAGCGAGAGAGAGGTGCAATATCAAAAGAAGTGCTGCTTGTGTGCGGCCCCCCTGCGTGCAGCTATGCGCATCGGTGATAAAGACCAGTGCTGCTTGATGGCATATTCGACGTGGGAATTTTGAACTGCCACGCCGAACGAGTACGGAACTCAGCGGAAAGCGATGTGCTCGGAGCGCAACAGTCAGTATTTTTGATTTAAGAGACAAATCTACTTCTTTATATCGATTGACAAAACAATTTCAATTTGTTAAAATGAGGTTTAAAATAAACGGATCTAGAAGGAAATTTCAATGGGAATTGCATTTACTTCACTAAATCAATTATTGCGCTACATTGTGTGTTTATACATGACTTAAATATAAAGAAATTTCACTGCTGCCCAAAGGAATCCCGAGACAATAAATGGAAACTTTCGTGGACACAGATGGTCAAATGGTTGAATTACATGCAGCTGCTTGCGAACACACCTCTTAAATTATGTGCCATACGAGCTAGAGCAACTGCCAAAGTGGAGCAGCATCATGTTCTGTATAAAGTCCAAGTGCGATAAAATCCTACCGAACCCCGTGCGCCGAGTGCTTTAGGTGGGAGTGAAATCGTGCAAGGATGAGCCGAAAAGGATGGCGGCTTGGTGAGAGTTGTCTTCCCATGTGAGCAAGGAGAAAGAAGGAGGGGAGTAAGCTCTCAGTAACGTGATAAAACGTGAGTGAGGGTGGCAGGTTGGCAGATGTCTTCTTTTGTAGTGCGGCTGTGGCCACTCATGGCTATTAGCGTGCCCGAGCACTTAAGCAGCCTGCGCACCCTGTTTTACAGGTAATCTGCCGTACGTGCAAACACTGGGCGAGCTGAGATGGCGTGGCCTCGTGTGCTGCTTTCCCGCGTGTCTAGTGCTGGAGGTTGCGTAATGAGTTTGGGAGATGCGTTGAAGCGATAGGCAGATGAAGCATTCATTTCAGGTGCCAACGCTTTTCATGATAGCGCCGTCCCAATGTGGGTGACACTATCAGCAGTGATTGCAAAAGCATGGCTAGCTTCGCTTCGTACAGCCAATGTGAAGATATCGTCGACGTGGCATGAAACTGTGCGATAAGATTTCATGCCATGTCAATAATAGTTTTGTTGAATTTGAGGGTCAGTGAAGAAAGATACGGTATTTTTTAAATTTAACAAAATGAATTTTCTCTCGTTTAAGAGACGTATTCTGCAACAATCACTTTTGACGATAGTAATGCCGTCAGTCATGCACTGATTGGCTGCTTGAGCACTACGTCACGCGAAGGCAATAGTATCACTGAAGTGGTCGTTGCAGAATACATCCCCAAGTTCGCTTTCATTATTTGCCTGATAATTTGGAAACGTTTGCAGCCCCTTCTGTGTAAGAAAAATCCGTCAACGACAGTACTTATTTGAATAAAAGATAAAATTTCAATATAATGAAATTTCGATATAGTGAAGGAAATTGTTGACTTCGTTATTTTGACGTTTAACTGTATTTGACCAGCATATCTGCTTACAGGTTGAAATGCAATATCTATGCAAGCCTTTCGGTTGTATTGGAATGAAGTGTAGAAGAACATGAGGACATAGACATAAGAAGGAATGACAGACACACGGTGCTATTGTCCAGGTCCCTGTACCTTTCATTCCAATTCAATGTGACTGACTGACCAACAAATCTACATAGCCAACTTCAGGTTGTAATGTAAAAAAAAAGGGTAAAACTGATGCACATGCGAGTACTACCAACCATGAATATTTATACATCGGAAAAGTAAATCTTCTCACAGTCTAGGCAGACATGCAGCCTGTAATTGAGGAGCAGACTACCGTAGTAATACACCTGTCAAATCCAAACTACATACCTGCACTGTGAAGAAATTAAAGTCTTCCCAACGTCTGTTACCCCATAAGCATTTATGGAGAATGGTACTTAAAACATAATTCTGCGCACTTTCGCTCACACACACACACACACACACGCACACACCGTATTTACTTGCGTAATGAACACAGCCCTCACTTTTCCAATCAAGAAGTGTGCGTTTTATGGTGTCCGGCGGGTTCGACACAGCGGGTGTGGCCGTGTTGAACGCCGAATTCCTATCGTTTCTCCTACTCTTATTGCGATAGCAATTATATATGGACATTCCAGGTGCATTTTTACTGTCATCGTCACCACGCGCTGCATGGTGTAGGTGTGAGTGAAAGCACGCGAGGGAAGCCGATGATCACGGCTCAATCTTGTGCGCCATCTTTCATCACGGAAAAGGCCCTGTGAGGGCGAGGGGTGGAGGCGTTGTACTCTGGCAACTGCGTATTGCACAACTGTGCCCTAGGGAAGCCGATGATTGCGGCTCAATCTCCCGCGTACAAGGGAGTAAAGTGGGAAGGAAACATGACATCTTCCGTCACGCGCATAGCACCGGGTAGGAGAGTTTACTCCGGCAGCAACTGCACGGTGCATGCCGCGGCTTACCCTATCTTCAAAGTGATCTGCGTTGGGACTGAGTCAATGGTGGCTCATACCTTTGTGCGTGCAGCATTCTCGCCACTAAGTTTGCATTGAAGCGAATGTTTACAAGTTTACACGGCCGATAAAACTACTATTCTTACTTCGTGTAGCTGCCAACACATTTGCTACCGCAAGCAATGGTTCGCATTTCAGGCGAAACATTTTTAGAGATGGCAGCAGGAAAAAAAAAAAAAAAAAAAAAAAAAAAAAAAGAAAAACGAAATTTTAACCCACATAATGGACGTATCCCCCAACTTTGTGCATATTTTAGGGGAAGAAAGTGCGTTCATTATGCGAGAAAATACGGTATACACTATTATAAAACAAAAGGTGTTCTTAGGCCTTGCGAGAGCACTTCAATTCTCAGCACCACATTGTACTGCTCGGGGGTGGTGAAGGCCTTTGTTCCCTCCAGGCATTTAAGAGTACCAGAACAGGCTGGTGTCTGCAACTGCAGCGTTGCCACAAAGCAACGATCTTGCGCCTGTTACACTGGCAGCAGGCTAAGCCATTTTTTTTTTACACAGGTGGGGCATGTTTTTCCAGTTTATACATCATTTTATTGTTACTTTGTGAACATTACTAGCAATTTCTGACTGACATCACCTAGGTGCAGGATGGATGCACTTGTGATAATTTTGCCAACACTCCTTGCAGCCATGTATTGTGTGCAAAAGCAACAGTCCCACCATTCTAGTTTTGACCCCCAGTTATGCATCAGCAAGAAAAAACATCATTTCTACTTTAGGATGTTGCACAGGCCCCCAAGACACGTAACTCTTATGTCAGGTGATGCCCCATTGCAGTTTGAAAAAGGCTGGGAGTCTACGGTCACTTTTGCACGTGCATGTACGTGAAGTTACCATGGCACTGCCAAGAATAATGAGGCAAAGTTGAGCACAAATAAAAAAAAATCAAGGAAACATAAATACAGAATACAAGCAAAAAACAAAAAATCAGCCAAGAACCAAGAGTGCTGTCCACGAAAAACTCAATTAAGCCATAAACTGAAAAATAAACCTACCTCAACCTCTTTGGCAGGGGCTTTCCTCTTTCTTCCGACAGTCTTCTTTGGAGACACTTCCACCTGCAAGACAAATTCAAAACATTCTGTAATGTTTCCAGATAAATGTGCCTTATGTAAACAACAGCAACCAGTGCTGTAAAAATGTTTTGGTAACACCTTGCTATTCCCTACATCTATGGCCTCCTCTGAAGGGCACTAAAATTGCTCATTCAAATTTAAAAAAAGATCTAAATCTATTGAATTATAAGACCTATAGATTTTCCACCACTACATACTATCAGGCTGCCAAATATGTAGTGTAGCCCTTATCAGGCATGCAAGCTGACATAATGATGACATCATACTAAGTGATGAAAGCAGAAATTATTGAGTGTTCTAAGTTAGCCCAAACTTGTTCATGTTTCTTTTGCCCAATAACAGCCCATTTGACACTCCATGTTAAAAAGCCCATCCAATAAATTAAATACCTAGACAAAAGTAACAGCATGTAATAAAAGGCTCCTCAGAGTCAAATTGAACTGCAAAAAAAAAAAAAAAAAGATGCATCACTTAGGAGAGGATTATCACTTAGGAGAGGATATTATTTTTGCATAGCATGACAAGTGTGTTCCCATCATTTGCATGCTCTTTTATGAAAGTGGCACAAAAAAAAAACTGTGCTAGACTTTAAAAAACTTTCTTAAATTTCAAGAGTGACAGACGCTTTGGTTACAGTTACTACTAAGTAAGTCCCAATTGCATGCACCACTGGCTCAAAAATAAGCTCCGAGCAACGATACACCAGCACAGATTTGAATTGAATTGAATTCTGGGCTTTTACATGCCAAAACCACAATTTGATTATGAGGCACAACTTAGTGGGGGCCAAATTTTGACCACTAGGGGATCTTTAACATGCCCCTAATGCATGGGACATGGGTGCTTTTGCTTTTTGCCCCCATCGAAATGTGGCCACAGTTGCCGGGATTTGATCTCATCACCTCGTGCTTAGCAGCACAACACCACAGCCACTAAGCCACCACCGTGAGTCGCACACCATTTGCTGATGCCACAAAGTCACTCTGTTGTCATGGTCTGATTAGGTGTTTCAGGATAAGATGTCACAAGTGAACTTATGACTTGGAGACTTTCTTTGTAGCTCCGTATTGCTTATTTTCATTGGTTTCCTTAACTGCACTGACTTCTCACGCTTCATGTGTTTTCAACTGTATGCATTTGTTTGTGTGACTGCAAGACTGGCACTTTTGTTTCTATGATTGTGCAAAGGCAGGTGTGCATCTATAAACAACATAAAAGAAAGTAAATTCAATGCTGTGGAAGCTTACGCATGAGACACAGAAATGGGCACAGAATATTCAGTGCAGTTTTTTTTTCTATTGACTGGCACTGTCAATATGAGCAAGCACCTGAACAGATGTGAAGCAAGATGTGGCATACTGCCTTTGTTTAGAGGTGACTGTTCCATGCACTTGCCATGGGCGATTGTTTCACCCAACTAAAGCATGAAGCAGATATGCTAAGCAGTACTGCGAAAATTTAAATAGCAGAGTGTGCAAATACAATTTTTTTTTTTAATGCAATAGATACCAGACTTTTCAAGCGAAGCTTGTATTGCCTCACAAATGGCGCTGTAGTGGTCACGCAAAAGCCCAGTTGCTCCCAGAGCAGAGCAGCTGCGGGAAAGGGCGGTTTGATGAGTTTCAAATTTCAGACGTCAGATCGTTTGGCAGAAGAGGAATCATTTGCAAATCTTCCAATCTAGCTTGTGTGTCTTGACTTTCTCCAATGCACAACCGTCGCGTCATTACCGGTAAAGGCCTACATCCCAGAGAAACTGGCATGTACAAAGGGTACTGTTCGTGGTGCGGACCCTATCTTGCTCTCCTTAGGAAGTACTGGAGGACTTCCAAAAAGCTGATGTGGGGATAGTTTCGGTGTACCACTGCCACAGGGTGGTTGGCAGCACTCGAAGTACATAATAGCAACATTTGCTGGAACATCGTTTCCTACAGAGCTAACGGTAAGGCCTATTATCTATAGGGTAGATCGTTTGGAAACACGCCCGCCCTCGCCAGTGGAAGAACTGTTGGCATTTCAGATACAGCGGCAAAGCCTGTAAATCTGCGACGTGTTGTCACAACTGTGGTGCAAATCGCCAGACCATGCCAGATTTTGCATCAAGATTTGAGCTGCTAACAGTAAAAACTTTTCTTAGAGCATACGAATATGTTTTCAGGACAAGTTACTCGTTGTTTGTCGCACAACTGGCACTATCTTTCTTTTTTATTTTATGTGGCCATGATACTAGCTCCCCCAAGTCGTGTTTATGCAGTCTTAGCAAATATAAACATTAACCTACGATGAGTTCAATGTGTCACTTTTATAAAAGCATATACTTGTAAGTTTGATAATGTCTCACCAAGGAATGCTAAATTCATAGCCAAACAGACACTAGTCGGACTCTTGAGTGAGTATCTGGAAGATTTTCCCTCATACAATGCAGTGTCCACGGACACTTCACAAGAAGATGAGAAATCAGTGATAGGCATTTGCTCTCAAACACTATCATGGAGCTTCAATGCTATCTGTCGTCCCGATTACCCACCAATTTATGCGGCCGAATTCATGGCCATATGCTTGGTCGTATGCGAAATTCAGAAAAATGTGTCCCACATAATATTGCTCGGAGACTGCCTGCCAGTTCTTATGTCGCTAGAAAGCACAAATACTTCACTACTGCACCGATCACTACACTTTTTTATTCCACATCATGTTAAACAAATTCATTTTTTTTGTGGATACCTGGACATTGTGGACTAGCACTTAATGAGACTGCAGACAGTTTGGCAAACACAGCGCTTGGCGGGCCACTAAATTTCTTTATACCCAACCTTACTTTTCTGGCGGTAACAAGATTCCGAAGGTGACAACTTGTCCTAGGCAGAAAAGGTCCCCTCCTTGCTGCACCGTATTACAAACATTTAGCGTTCCCCTAGAATGTCTGGGCTTGTCCCTCTCAGCAATGCAAAGTTTCCATTACACTATTATGAAGTCGAATACCTCAACTAAATCTGTACACGAGTAGGTGTGAATTCGCACCATCGGACCTTTGTGCATCATGTGGGGATATAGAAACATTGGGCCATTTCCTCCTCTCCTGCCAAAAATATAATTCCAAAAGAAAGACCTACTTATAGCAAGCCCTACTGCGTATGAGCCTTCCTCTCTCAGTGATCAACATTTTATCTTTTGGGGCAAATACCCTTGGCCGAGCCCTAAAGGAAGTTTGTCAGATTGTACATGAGTACGTCATTGTGACTGGGAGACTCACGTTAAGCCCATTTTCCTCAATATTAACACTGAATCCTATTATTTTCGTAATATAGCATCTTCGTCAAAATTGGCATGACCACTATTCAAGAAGCGGAAACAGAAAAATAATTTACATTCACTATTTATTAGATATGGATAGTAAAGACCAATAAGTTTACAGGAAGCAAGAAGTTCATATTATGCTTCCACTGAGAACCATGGCCAATAACCCCCTTGTGGGTTTGTGCCAGAATTTGAAAGAAGGAGAACAAGAAGATTAAATGGTAGACACCACCCATCTTACCGAAGTTATGTCCTGTGGCTAGATAGTTTACCCGGACTGCTAAAACAAAGATGAGGGAAATGAAAGTGGATGAGAAATCTTGTCACAGGTGGGAGCCAAGCCTACATCTCTTGCATTACACGAGCAATGCCATACAAAATCAAACTACTCTGGTGGCTGCCCACTTTCTTGAGTATTTGCGTATGTGTACAAGATTAGCGCTGGCAGTGTCAGCCAGCCCAGCACCTTTCACGACCATGGTGGCAGATGTGGAAAACCTTTTTTAACCACAGGCACCATGCAGTACTTGAAAACTTAGGAGCAACTGACCAAACGAGGGTTTAATGGTCAGTTGTTCAAAGGGCGTTCCTTATCTGCCACCGGAGATATTTCTCATTTACAATGCTTATTTCTAAGTATCTGGCAATGTTATGTGTTTGGCACTTTCGTGGGGTGACAAGCCGCTCGAGCAAGTTGCCTATCAAGATGAACATTTCATCTCGGCATTCTGCTTGTGTGGATTTTCTTTTAGTATAATTTTTACAGAATGCTGGAAAGTACTGGA
Organism: Dermacentor variabilis; assembly: GCF_050947875.1. Taxonomy (NCBI): domain Eukaryota; kingdom Metazoa; phylum Arthropoda; class Arachnida; order Ixodida; family Ixodidae; genus Dermacentor; species Dermacentor variabilis. The sequence continues at coordinate 434,534 of NW_027460390.1, read as the reverse complement.
TTTCCACCTTGAACCTTGTGGCACCAGAAGCAGATGCTGGCATGCAGGCCATGCACTTTTGGTCATTCATTAGTATGCGATATCATTACCTCCTACTAATTAGTTTTAATATTTTTAAATATAATTGTAGCACTGTGACTGAAATGTTAACACCTTTTTCTCATTTTGTTTTATTTAACTTGAATTTTCAAGAATTTATTTTTATTGAAGTTCTTCAGTTTTTTTTAATCCACGTTTCACCAGTTTGCATACAGTTGGAACTCGCAATGAGTATTTTCATACATATGCTTTGCTGGGTGCAATCCTTTTCTGTAGTAAAGCTTTATCAGTTGCATAAATAAAAAGCAAGGAAGGAAACAACAAATGGTACCTAAATACAAACAGTGGAACAAATACCATACGTCTTTAAGTGAATGATTCTTTCATGGAAGTGCAGCTTTCTTTGACTTCCTCCCTGGGTTTTGGCAAGCCTGCTCGGTTTGTTTCTCATTAACTAAAGCGGGCCAATTCCAGAGATAAAGTAATGAAAACTGGGCCTATCCCATGTGAAGAAATTATAAGGGATGTGGCGAGAGGAGGAATGCGGTGAGAGGAGCAAGAAAAATTTGCATATTGAAACCACAACTCAACAAAATTCCAGCCGACTTTCAAGGAAGCTAACACTGTCTGTGACAATGCCTATCTATACATAGGTATAGATATGTGTTGTCGTGTGCAGATTTAGATGTGCGATTACTCCTCCACTTCACTGCCCTGCTCTCACTGGAGTCATGCACATCCTCTCAATCCTTCACAATCACCCTAATTCGTTTACCTAGCCCTCAGCTCATTCATCCTCTAGCACTTTCAGAACAACAGCCAGAATTCGTAGTGCTTGCAGGTGGCGGCCATCGCTTGCTGCGAACTGGGGAGAACCGACACGTGCAATGGTGCTCAGCCTGCTTATTTCGCATGCCTGCCATTGGCGTTCACTAGTCATCGCTGCCTGACCCACCAAAGCTGCAGTACCTGTGCAGGCAGCGCTGACAGAACATGCTTACAAAAACTATGGGAAGCTGATAAAGTGCGACGCTCTAGCATTACCGCAGAGGAAAGCTAACACACATTAGCCAAAGCTAGTGCAGCCACTTGTGCCTGTCATTTTGCACAAGAAGGTACAAGTGGTGATCCTAATGTTACTTCTCACAATAACAGACTAGGTCACCAGTGCCACTCATTCGAGTCTGCTGATAACTACTTTCAAAGACATTTATTGAATTATGAGTTCAGCTCTGTGTGCAGTGTCCAGGTGTCTTTGCTTCAAGTCAGATGTGTAGCTGTCCAGCTGTAAATTTTTATCGACCCAGAACCTTATCCGAATATAAAAGTGTCAAAGTAGTCTGACAGCTCACTTGTAGGCGATTCAGGCTTTATTTTGATTTGTTTTTTCTAAGTATGGCCTGAACTGGTAGGCTATGAGTAGACCCATCCATTTTATGCTTTGCCTCTTCTCTGTTGTCGTCAGCCATATTGTCTCTTTCTTTCCTCTCGCCCCAGTGCAATCTAGCTGGCCTCAAGAATGTACCTCAGACTGATCTCTCTGCTTTTCATATAATCAAACTTTTCTCCCTTTTCACAATGCCAAGGTAAAAGATATGTAATAAATTTTTTTTGCTTGCAGTGCATTGACGTAGCACCACCACACTTATTCACTTGCACGTAACTTGCAATACAGCACAGATATGTGGACACTGTTAAGACTGATAACAAGAAAAATGGTGTTCTCCTCATCAAGCACTACTTGTGCTGCATGTTTTGCTACATGTCTGCACAACTGCAAAAAGCAAACATTGAAGTATGTCCTTTTCAACTAGGAAGAAGTAACTCTCAAGTTGGAGAGTGATAGCAATGAAACAGCTGCCCAATGACGGTCCTAAGTTGCCTGATAAAGAAGACATCTGGCTGAGAAGACAATGAATGCAAGTGGATGCAAGTAAATCAAGTTTCCCACGCTTCTAAGTTGTTGCAATGCCAGACATTTGGACATTTATAATGCTTGCTTTATATCAAGAACATTTATTATATCCACTGCATGTTGTACAGAGGCTGACATTCATTGTGAAGGGATGCATAGAAACGGACACAGAACACCTAGGCACCACAAGTGCTTGTGGTGTCATAGGTTTTCTGTGTCCATTTCTTTGTATTCCTTCACAATGTGTATCAACTAGCCCAGCTAGCTCTCTACTATGTTGAGGCAAACATTCCTTTAGTTCTGAATAACACTTTTGTTACGATAGCAATTGTATGGATACTCCAAGTGGATTTTGGCTATCGCCGTGATGTTCTGTATAAAAGCCCAAGGGCGATAACACCGTCGCCGCATGTTGTATGCTGTATGTGTGAGTGAAAGCGCGTGAGGGAAGCCAACGATCGCGGCTCAATCTGGCATGCGCAAACGAAGAAAGCGAAGAGCAAATGCACCATTTTCCATCGCGCAAAAGGCCGTGAAGAGATAGGAAGGAGCAGAGGTGGCATGCCTCAGCAGCAACTGCGTATTTCGCGACCGGGTGCAAGGGGAACTGATAATCGCGGCTCATTCTCGTGCGCCATATATGGAGGCAAGCGGGAAGGCAGCGCAAGCGGGAAGAGAGTCGAGAAATGGCAAAGGAAAAAAAGGCAACTTATCACTCAAACTGCAACTGCCATACCTCCTGAGCATCTTTCATAGCCCCGGAAGTGGGTGGCCTGCCAGGAGATCTCTTAGTTGAAGATTCCCTACTGGTTGAAGGAAGGGCCTTTAAAGATATAAGAAAAAAAAAAGACAATTAAAATGGAAAACTGTAGAGAACAGCAGCAATATCAACCTAGTCATGGTTGTGAGGATGAAGGGCAAAGCACCACATAATTAAAGAATGGCAAGCAACAATACAACAACAAAAAATGTGCTGTTTACCTTCCAGAGACTGCTCAGTGCGTTATAAGGAGCGGCATAGTTGGGGGACACCGTGTATTAACCACCTGGGGTTCTATAATGTGCAGCCAAATCATGGCACACTAGTGCTCACTGTTTCTGCACACCATCCCCACTGGAATTCAGCAGCTGTGGCCAGTATTCAACCCCAAACCACATGCTTAGCAGCAAACAAAATGCCATTAGTCACTAAGCTACTGCAGTGGGAGACAACAAGAAAAAAATAAGAAACTAGGACGGCGGACTCACATTATGTATTTCCACCATGGTCATTATCAACTTACCATTTTTTCTAGTGAGAATTGTGTCAGAGCAGTATACAAAATTTCTATTCGATGTCGAACTTGGGGTAAAAAAACCTGGACGCAGTGTATGTTACATACTACCACTATGGGAGATAGGCCAGCAGAGGAATGACGGACTGCTCCCAGATTTGCCTGAACTTTGTGCTTCTAGGCTCAAGCGACCTTCTTGAATATACTTGTCATTTGAAATTCCTTTTATGTCGTCCACTAGCCTCATTCAGCAATGTTGCGAAGGTAGCACACAACAAAACTGAACCTGGAAGAGCATCGAAAGAAACTGCTATGCGATTTATTAATGTGCTCACACTAAACTGTAAAAATATCCCTGTAGTATCATAATTCCTAGTGTGGTTGAACAATAATAATAATATTTGGGGTTTTACGTGCCAAAACCACTTTCTGATTATGAGGCACGCCGTAGTGGAGGACTCCGGAAATTTTGACCACCTGGGGTTCTTTAACGTGCACCTAAATCTAAGCACACGGGTGTTTTCGCATTTCGCCCCCATCGAAATGCGGCCGCCGTGGCCGGGATTCGATCCCGCGACCTGTGGTTGAACAACGGAGCACCAGATTTGCCTCTAGTATTCTCAGCAGGTAACTTCATAGGTTTTTCTCCAATGAAGACATTTAAATGCACTACAACCCAACTACTCTTGGGCTCCTAGAATTTTTTCAATTCATTTTGTACAAGGTATCGAGTGCCAGAACAGCCCCTATCCTTAAACACTGGAGCCAATACAATTGCAGTTTTTTTAAAGCTATAAGCAACATCAAAGCTTGAACTGTTTTTGCCCTCCAAGGACATATTCTAATGGTTCAGAACAAATTTCCTCTAAGGCATTCCAACAGTTAAAGCAGCCCTATTAGTGGTAAACTGCTCAGATGCCAAAAACGACTCTCGGCCATAGTGCCTACCCATCTAAATCAGCCTGTAAAGAAAAACCAGCTAGCACAAAGTATGTGCCATTGCCAAGTGGCAGATAACATGTTTTGCTAGTGTCTCAATATGAGCTGAAGTGTTGTTGAAACACATATAAATAACCTTATTGCTCAACACACACATGGCCTCACACAAAAGCAGAACATGTATGGCATGCATTCTTTTACTATATGACATGCTGACAAGATTTCCATGTGGCGTCTACGATACAGCAGATAAAGCCCTAACGTTCCTCCACAGCAAGCCTTTTTTGAAATGCTGTGAACACGCTGAAAATGAGGAAAAGTTAGCACAAATCTAGGGCAGTAACTAACAACACAACCTGACTGCATTAACACAATCTAAAAAAAGAATGCATGGAGTTTCAAGCCAGGGCCCTGGTACTAGCATAATTATTTTAGATACTGGAAGTAAAAGAAAGCATGTATTAGATCATTGTTCCATTTTTTTTGGGATCATTACCATTAGGAAAGCCTACGTAAGAAGAGAGTGGACAGTGGTCTTGAGCAAAGCAGGGCAACAAGCTAGCTTTTGGAGGAAAGCTTGAGGCACAACTTCACAGAACATTTAAGACTGACAGAGCCAATAAAGGAAGGAAAATTTATGCATAGAATGCTCTACTCTTTATCCTGTACAAGTCAAGTCCACCATCCCCCTTCCTTCCCTGACTTCTTAGATTGAAGGACAATATTTAGGATGGTGACCATGAAACAATCCTACTTAAAGAATAAGCAATGCAATGCATTATACACTGCACTAAAGGACTCTTCACCAGGTCCCATTGCAAATCGTAGTTATACACCGAAGGAATAGCGAGGAACTTTTTCTCGGAGGGGGGCTTTTGGCCGCACGCGCACGTGGCCTTTCTGGCTAGATGATGTGCTAAGCACGCGCAGGGGGAGGGGGGGGGGGGGGCTGGCCAGGTGGAATCTTGGTACACCAAAATTTAAAAGGAGGGGGGTGGAACGTGTGCCTGGTGTGCACCCCACTTACTGGCTCCACCCCTGATACACTGGAATGTGTAAAGTGCTGCCCAGGGAGCATCTTACAGCAAAAATTTTTCAACTGTTCAAGATTAGAGGATATACGGGGAATTGAAATGTAACATTGATATGCTGCCAAGAGTTGAGTTGATTGTAAGCATAAACGCTCTCTTCCTCTGCCTCGACTAGCATCCGTAAGAGACATTTTTTCCTTCCTTGCCTTCTCCTATAACGGAGCTGAGCGACTACATAGCATCGAATTCATGAACACAGCCTCTTCTTTTTTTCTTTTAATTTTTCGCAGTGTAGCACACTTTTACTGGTGGTATTGCACATTCTGCACTGGATGGTTTCAAAGGTAGGGCGCACGAGCTTTCTTTTTAAATCTGAACTGTTTTTGTGCTGTGGAGTGGCTCGGAGACTTGATCGTTGGAACATGATTTATACACCGCACTTGTCTGTTTGCTACACCAAAACCTGGTGAGGGATCCTTTAAAACTTCTTTATTATTTACGCGTCTACTACAAACGTCCTTGCTGAAGTTCTAAACAACAATGGGTCTTGTCTTGCTCCTGGATTTTCCTTCTGGTTAACTTTTGAGAGGCAAGAAGTCTGATTACATTTCTTACAGCCAGCACATGCTCTTCTATAGATCAAACTGCAGGAGACAGCAAGAATACAATGCTGGCATACAATGACAAATATTTATGCAGCAGTGACACAATGGGGAAGCACAGCAGGCATTCCATTATACCAGCTGGAAACATGTTCATTCTTGGACCATTTGAAGACAGAAGACAATTCTTAAATACAATAGGGGAGGCAAGTGTTAACTTTTTCTTCAGTGATAACACCATCTTGGCTGCATTGTTGCCTGCTGAAGAAATTTGTTCTCAACTGTCATTCTGTCTGAAATATTACATACAGGGATACTTGCACAAGGCTTCAAAGCCACATGACTGGCATTGCACTCTAAGTTTATGCAAGTTCGATTTCAACATACAGCTGGCACTTTCATTTGGGCCCACGGGTACCCTGGGTGAGAAATCAAGCCAGGCCCTACTGAGACTTGGCCTTCTGCAATGCTGCCCGACTGCCAACCACTTCTCGCCATTTGCCTTATAAACAGCCAAGGACCACCATACAGCGGCACATAACTACAATGACACACAAAAAAGCGACAATGAGAACAGGAGATACTGGCACAAGAAAGAAATATTTAAGAGCTAAAGACTATTATTACCGTCTTCGGTGAAATCATCATGCTCACTGGTGACTCGAGTGGCGATGACTTCACCTGCACATTAAAAAAAAATTCAGACAGAGCAGCAACAGGATATATACATATATATATATATATAGCGCAATTACGAAAATTGCATTCTTAATGTTTAAATGTTTCAGCCGTGGCATGGCCTTTGTCAGAATAAACACAGATGCACGCGCGCACCCGCTTTTATGGGCATGTGCACGTGGGCATAATCAGCAGTACATGCACGTGTACACTTGCATATAATAAAAATAAGTGCAGCAGTAAGTATAACTTCAGCACGATAAATGATATGTATGAAATATCATTATGGTATCACGATGATTGTACATGAAGTTACAGAATGATATCAATTGCGACATGGCAAAACTAGGAACAAATTGATTTGGCACGCTTTATCAATTCTGTACAAGAACATACACATCAAGATATGGCAGAAAGGCACGACAGTTTTCCTACGCTCTCGTTGATACCAGATGACACAGTGTTAAATTTATGGATGAGAAAGGATTCTCGTACTTCTCGATCATGGTGCGATCATGATCATAAGTTATACTTACTGCTGCACTTTTTTCTTTTATTATTTGCAAGTGTACACATGCATGTACTGCTCATTATGCCCACGTGTGCATGCCCATAAAAGCGGGTGCACACTTGCATCTGTGTTTATTCTGACGAAGGCCGTGCCATGGCCGAAATGGTAGAACATTAAAAATTCAACTTTCGTAAGCGTGTGCTTTCATTTCTTCAACTACCTATGCACCAGACCTACAGAACTTTTCCTTGAATTACACACATGCACACACTGTGTAGATAAGGGCAGCCTTTTGCAAGTAGTTCTTCCAGTTCAATAGCTGACTCAGTTGTGCTCAAATATTGCGCAGAGGATGTATTCCATACTGCACATTGTTATACCCCATTTAAACGCAGAAGTTGCCTTTTCCATATGGGATGAATCAGAAGCACATGTGGGCTATAGTGATCCTAGATGGAAATGTCTCAAATATGCCCGGTAAGTGTACTGTCAATGTGTTTTACTGGTACTAACATTTGGGCAGACACTTGAGCTCAACAAGAAAGCTAGAGAAGAATTGAAGAACTATGCAACAAGCTTTCGAATTAAAAAGGTTAGGTGTAACCTCAAAAGAGAGCAGTGTGGATTAGAGAGAAAACAGGGGTAGTCGATATTCTAGTTGGTACTAACAACAACAACAAAAAAAAAAAAGAGCTGGGCAGGTCATGTAATGTGTATAGCAAATAACCAGTGGTCCATTTAGAAGCACAACTGAGAACACCAGAAAATTAGGTGGTGTAATGAAATGAGGGAACACACAGCCATAAGATGGAGTCAGCTGGCACAAGACAGTGATGATGGCTGCTGCTGCTGATGATGATATCAGCAGCAATACTGGAAAGAGTAGGCAAGTAATGCACTCACATATAGAAGCAAAAGATATTGTTACGGGGAGATCTACAAAAAAAGGGGATTTATTTACACTATGTACAAGGAGACTAAAAGTGGGGCAGCAACAACAAAGATGCTGAATGATAGACCTCACTTTGTCCTCCTCTTGTATGCTCTACAATTCAGCATCTTCTATATCCGCAGGAGAACTGGCTCATAACCCTACCTCTCCGGCAGCGAAATCACCGACTCTATGCAGGTGATCAAAGCTACACGAAAGAACAAGCGCACAAGGTATTAAGGGATGTCCGCGGCACGATAGGGCTTGAGACGGACGTGTACAATGTTCATGCAGGGATGAGCAGATGATGATGAAGGCAGCAGGGGAGCAATTTCATAAGTGACATCAGTCACCTGGCGGCACACGCAATATGGACTGGTGTACTGGAAAAGCAGTTTTTCGTGTACTCTGACACGTCATGCTGGGGACTACAGGAAGACGAGCAATCCAGGGACAAAGCAGGTGGTCCTATGGTAGCTGTTGTAGCAAGACTGCTGGTGGATTTGGGACTCAGAAAATCGAGTGCAAGCAACTTGATGTGCTTGGTCGGCACGGGCTATAGGATCTCGAGCATATTCAGTGGGTGGGCACCCAGAAGAAGGCACCAGGGTGTCCATGGGTAATGTAAGATTGTGACGATATATAAAAAAAAAAAGGCGAATAACCAGCAGTCTTATGCTTGGAAGTGTTGTACGCAAATGTCACAAAAGATAATGCAGCGTTCCAGTCCTGGTGGTTGTCCGACACATACGTGGCCAACATGTCGGTAAGTGTGCTGTTGAGGCATTTTGTAAAGCCATTCGTCTGTGGATGGTAGGCTGCAGTCTATTTATGTTGTGTCCCGCAGGATTTTAGAATACCATCAATCACCCTCGACAGGAACTGTCTGCCCTGATCAGTTAGCAGCTACCGAGGGGACCCGTGCTGGAGCATGATGTTATGCAGAAAGAAGTATGCAACGTCGGTGGCACAGCTAGTGGGGAGTGCATGCATAATGGCAAACCACATTGCATAATCTGTGGCAACGGTGACGTACATGTTGCCAGAGGTGGATAAGGGAAATGGACCAAGTAAATTGAGGCCGACACGGTGAAATGGCTCATACGAAATGTCCAGAGGCTAAACATGGCCTGCAGGTGGCAGTGTCAACCTTTTCCTGCGCTGGTAAAGGTCGCACGAGCCCATGTCATCTGGGTGTGTCACGTGTGTGACACACCCAGATGGCTCACCTTTGGTGCGTCGTGCAGCTGCGCCAGGACAGTAAACAGTGGTGAGTCGGGATGACACGCAACAGGTCAGGACTTATGGGGAGTAAACTGCAACGATGTATCGTGTCATATTGGAGTACAAAAACACGGAGAGAAGGATCAGGAGTGTGGGAGTACAAATTTTCGATGATCTTGCGTAGAAACGCGTCAAGGCATTGTTCAGCAGCGATGTTGAAGAGTTGAGATATGAAAAGAACAAAAGGGCTGGAGTCGCTCAGGGCAGTGTCCGGTGGATCTATGGGGTACCTGGAGAGGCAGTCAGCATCCTGGTGCAAGCAGCCAGATTTGTAAACGATGGTACATGAATATTCTTGAAGTCGCAGTGTGCAATGACCAAGGCGACCAGTAGGATCTTTGAGAGCAGACAGCCAGGAGATAGCGTGGTGGCCAGTAATGACGGTGGAGGTAAGGGCGAAATCTGGCGATGGCCGAGACAAGAGTGAGACACTCTCTCTCTCTCTGTGATCGAATAGTTTCGCAGTCCTGACCATGCTGGCTATGGGCTAGAACTGTGCCAATACCATGGCCACTGGCATCGGTATGGATTTCCGTAGTCGCAGAGTCATTGAAGTGAGCAGACCCTAGTGGTGATGTTAGTAGTGCAATCAGCTGTGAGAAGGCAGACGCTTGTTCAGGACTCCAGGAAAAAGTCACGTCTTTATTAAGAAGGCTGCTTAGGGGCTGTGCTATTTCTGCAAAATCTTTCACAAAATGCAGAAAATAAGAACAAAGACCAAAAAACAAATGAACGTCCTGAGTAGAACGAGGTGTCGGAAAGTTGGTAACGGCCCTAACTTTGGTAGGGTCACGCTGTATACCTGTAGCATCGACAAGACGGCCAAGTACAGTGATCTCTCGGCACCTGAAGTGGCATTTGGCAGAGTTAACTTGAAGACCAGCATTGCGAAGGATGCACAGAATAGCCGAGAGTCTATGTAGATGACTGGAGAATGTAGGCGAGAAAATGACGTCATCGAGATAGCACAGGCAAGGTAGACCAATTGAAACTGCGATCGAGGTAGCAGCACAAGCCAGTAGACTCCTTGAAACTGCGAAAAAGGGAATCCATCATTTGTTCGAATGTTGCCGGGGCATTCACAAGCCAAATCGCGTAACTTTGAACTGGTGGAGCCCATCAGGTGTATAAAGGTGGTCTCCTCCATGTCTTTTTTTATTAATGGTGATTTGCCAGTAGCTGGATCAAAAGTCTATAGAAGAAAAGTACTGTGAGCCGTGCAGAGAGTCAAGGGAGCCGTCAATTCGCGGCAAAGGGTACACGTCCTTAGTAATCTTGTTTAGATGCCAATAGTTGACACAGAACCACCAGGTGTCCTTTCTTTTCCGACAAGCACCACAGGGGATGCCCAAGGACTCATAGATGGTTTGATGATGTCTTTGGCAAGCACTTTCTTGACTTCCGTTTGGATTATGTAGCATTCAGTAGCAGACACTTGGTAAGGCTGCCTATGGATGGCATTGGCATTCACGGTGTCAGTGCGATGAGTCAACTTTTATCTGACTCAGATGGGGCAAAGCAAAATCGAAAATGTTGCTGTAAGCAACTAGCAAGCGACGAAGGTCGCCAGACTGAGCAGTCGAAAGGTCTGGCGCAATCATTGCGTCAAAATGGGTGTCAAATAAAGTGCTGGTGTCAGGGCTTCAAGAAGACTACGGGGCATCGATAGTGTGGGCCAGAGGGTCGTGTACATTTAAAGGCACTATGCTGCCCAGCGTGATACCCTCAGGAAGCAATTGTCGTGTGCGTCCAAAGTTCAGAATAGGAATACATGCCCAGTTCGCAGTAGCAGCCACAGCGGAGTGAGGGAGAGCTACACACCTTGTCAAAAGAGCATCTAGGGGAGAAGAGGTCACGTAGTTGCAATCACAAACCATGGGATCTGAGGTCAGTGTGACATACGTCACAGTAGCTGGTTGAAGGCGAACAAACTCCGTGACACAAACGCAGTGGTGACTCGCTGGTGAGATCGGGCATAGAAGGAAGTTCCAACTGCAGAAGGCCAGAAGAGCAGTCAACAAGGGCAGGCAGATGAGTACTCAGGAAGTCATGTGCGAGGATGACTTCATGTGGACGCTGGTGCAGAACAACAAACAGAACCCAGATCTGGTGGCTAGCGAAGCTCACAAGGGCAGTACACATGCCAATGACGCAAGATGTACCACTGTCGGCAACACGAATGACAGGTGATGCCGAAAGCATCAGAACCTTGCAGACATGACGAAAAAGGCGAGCGCTTATAACTGATAATTGCGCCCCCGTGTCTATGAGCGCCGAAAGAGGCACGCTGTCCACTTATATGTCCAAAAGATCTTGTCAGGTAGCCAGGGTCAACAGAGGATTTCCGGGTCGGTTGGCCAATGCAGCATCACCTCCGGGAGCTGCTCTGGTCAGTTTTTTGAAGTGGGATGGCGAGGACATGGCAACGGCGAGTGACGTGCAATTGGGGAGCGAGAATGCCGGTTCTATGGGGACGGCGAGGGGCGGTCACAGGATGGAGTCGGAGCAGCAACATTATAGTGCGGCGGGTCATTGCCGGCATAAAAAGGTGAGGATTGGCTCTCTCCGGGGGGTAAGTGTGCGTGGGACGAGGAGACGAAAGCCAACCATAGCAACAATGGCAGGAAATATGACCTGTCCCATTGCAGTTGAAGCATATTGGCCCGCTGTCATGTGTGCACCACTGGTTTGGGTCGCGGTTTCCGAGATAGGTTGATTGTGGGCAGGGACGTCGAAAGAAATTGCTGACCGTAGGGCTACTTACAGCATCAATGGGACAGATGCCTGCGTTTGCCAACTCTTCATATACGACAGGTTGAATCTAAGATGCTTCCGGGTGGGACTTGTGGTAAGGACGAGCCTGAGGAACCAATGGAGACACAGCCTCGATCTCGTGCCTGACAAGACGCGGCAAGTTTTCAGCACCAGGCGGCTGGAAGTCTTCACATGATGAGGTAGCGGCGATATTAGGGAGCCGAACGAATTGTTGTGAGACACGACAGCTCTTTGCTTCTTCAAAGCGTTGATGCTCTCTTCTAATGTCGTCGACAGTCAAGCAGTCCTTGTACACAAGTAAATTAAAGGTGTTGTCGGCGATGCCTTTAAGAAAAGAATGTGGCTGAGTGTCAGCTTTGGGCATCTTGTCGTCAACCCGCCAACAGAGTGCTAATACATCTTGAATGTACACAACATTCTGTTCAGTAGATGTTTGGGACCGGCATGAAAGTTCCTTCTTGGCGGCTCACTGGCACTCAACCGGCTTCTTAAAGAGTTCCTGCAGTTTTTGCTTGCAGGTATCCCAACTGGTCAATTCCTCCTCGTGTGTTTGGAACCAAACACGGGCCGTTCCCGTGAGGTAATAAGTTATGTTAGCCAGCATTATAGTCGGGTCCTACTGGTTGTCCTTGCTGGCTCGTTCGGATTTGATTAGCCAGTCTTCGACGTCCATGGTGTCAGTGCCGGTGAAGGAGCTAGGGTCTTGAAGTTGGATCAAAACAATTGGTGTTGTGGTAGCTGAAGCCAAAGCAGCGGGCCTCTCAGTCGGCATGGTCGAATGGCCCGCAAGATGTTCACTGCGAAGTTCCGTGATGGGCTCGTGATGTACCCTGCAACTCTACCAAGATGTTAGAGGGAGATCTACAGAAAAGAGGGTTTATTTACACTATGTACAAGGAGACTAAAAGTGGGGCAGCAACAACGAAGATGCCAGACGATAGACCCCAGTTTGTCCTTCTCTTGTCCGCACTACACTTCAGCATTTTCTTCCATATCTGCTGGACAACTTGCTCATAACAATATTGTTACGGGGATATTGGGAGTATAGACTTAATATATTTACAGTATATATACAAGCATAGTCAATGTGGTCAAGGTGGCTGACCAGCAACAACACGCAGCAGCCAGCGTCTCGCCATCTTCTTCGTCCTCTCTCTCTTCTGTCATCTTTCCATAACAGGACCCCCGGGAGGTGAAGTGCCATCCCGGTGCATGGTAGGCAAAGAACTGTGAGCGAAGTATGGCTTCCGCCGCGAAATGTGCACGACGTCAACAGGCGGCGGACTTGAGGATGGATGAAACTGTAACGGCGCAATCTCGTAATTGATGTCGTTAACTTGACGTAGGACTTCATAAGGCCCTGTTTAGCAAGAGAGGAGCTTCTGGGAGAGGCCAACCCGTCGACACGGTGACCAAAGCAGCCCCCAAGCACCTGGGGCGAACTGAACATCATGATGGCACCGGTCGTAACACTCTTTTTGCAGGTGCTGTGGGGCTAATAAGAGAGATCGGGCAACTTGACGCGCCATGTGAGCGCAATCTATGACTTCACGAACGTACTCAGTGGTGACGCGGAGCACAGAAGGTATGATAGTGTCAAAGGGCAAAGTGGGGTCGCGACCATACAAAAGATAAAAGGGTGAATATCCTGCGGTGTCATGTTGGGACGAGTTATATGCGAATGTCACGTAGGCCAGCGTGGCATCCCAGTCGCGGTGATCATTGGAAACTTACATCAACAGCATCTCTGTTAGTGTTCAGTTGAGACATTCCGTAAGACCATTCGTTTGTGGGTGGTAGGCGGTGGACAGCTTGTGCTCAGTGGCACAAGAGCGGAGGAGGTCGTCCACAACTCGAGACAAGAACGAGCGGCCGCGGTCTGTAAGTAACTGTTGAGGTGCACCATGCTGGAGAATGACGTCGTGAAGGAGAAAATCGGCGACGTCAGTTGTGCAACTAGTCGGCAACGCCTTTGTTATCGCGTAGCAAGTCGTGTAATCAGTAGCAGCAGCGATCCACTTATTCCCTCTAGTCGCCGCCGGAAAAGGGCCAAGCAGGTTGGTCAAGGCCAACGCGAAAGAATGGTTCAGAGGGAATTTCCATGGGATGGAGTCAGCCAACAGGTGGCAGGGGAGGTTTCTTCCGGCACTGACACAATTCGCAAGTTGCGACATAACGATACACAGAGTGGCAGAGGCCCGGCCAGAAGAACCGGCGTCGCATGTGGTCGTATGTACGCAAAACTCTAAGGTGTCTCGCCGTCGGTGCATCATGAAGTTGTTCGAGAGCGATGGATCGCAGATGACGAGGAAGGACAAGCAGCAACTCAGGGCTGTCAGGGGTCATATTGTGGCGGTAGAGGCTGCCGTCGTGCAGCACGAACATGCGGCACATGCCGTCAGTGCTGCCAGATTGCACTCCGGTGATGATGAACTGTAAGGATTCTTATTAAACTTTTGCGCGCACAAGGACAGGACGTCGAACGAAGAAGGGACACACAATATGCGCATGTTGTGTGTCTCTTCTTCGTTCGACGTCTTGTCTTTGTGCGTGCAAAAGTTTAATAAGAACCATGTACAACCAACTCGCCCAAAACGTAGCGCTATTGTAAATATTCATCGCATTGTTGTTAAGTGCGCATGTCGGTCATGTCAGTAAAAGCCATCACGCAGGTCACCGGATCATACGTAGCAGGATCAGGGGGATCAACGGGGTGACGAGAGAGGCAGTCAGCGTCCTTGTGGAGGCGTCCAGTCTTGTAACTGACTATAAATGAAAATTCCCGGAGAAACAAAGCCCAGCGAGCGAGCCGTCCTGTCGGGTCCCAGAGGGAAGACAGCCAGCAGAGTGTGTGGCGGCCTGTAACGACCGAAAACATGCAGCCGTACAAATGTGGCCGGATCTTGGCAACAGCCCAAACTAAAGCCGAGCACTCCCGCTCGGTGATGGAGTAATTTCTCTCGGCAGGGGACAGCAGGCGGCTGGCATAAGCTATCAAGCACATGGTGCCATTCTGTTGTTGGACGAGAACAGTGCCGATGCCATGGCCGCTTGCTTTAGTGTGGACTTCAGTTGGTGCAGATGGATCAAAGTGGGCAAGTATGGGAGGGGTGGTCAGGAACCCGATAAGGGCGGCGAACGCATGAGCCTGCTCCAGGCCCCACGAGAATGGTGTGTTCTTTTTTAGATCATCTGTCAAAGGCCGAGCAACGTCGGCGAAGTTTTGACGAATTGGCAAAAGAACACAGGCCGACGAAGCAGCGCACGTCAGAAGAAGAACGTGGCACAGGGAAACTGCGTTCGACGCAAACTTTTTCCAGGTCTGGTTGAACACCGGATGCGTCAACCAGGTGTCCCAACACGGTAATCTGACGCCACCCGAATGGACACTTCATGGAATTGAGTTGGAGGCTGGCTTTTCGGAAGACCGCAAGAATGGCAGCGAGTCGGGTGAAGTGGCTGCCGAACATCGGAGAAAAAACAACGTCGTCAAGGTAACTGAGACAGGCGGTCCATTTGTAGCCTCGCAGAAGAGAGTCCATCATACGTTCAAATGTCGTAGGAGCATTGCATAGGCTAAAGGGCATGACTTTGAACTTATATAAGCCATCCGGCGTGATGAAGGCCGTCTTCTCCCGGTCCATTTCATCAACTGAAATCTGCCAGTAGCCGGATCGAAAATCGATGGACGAGAAGTATTGAGCTCTGTGCAAGCAGTCCAAGGCGTCATCGATGCGTGGTAGTGGGTAGACGTCTTTTCGGGTGATCTTGTTTAACTGGCGATAATCAACGCAAAAACTCCAGGTACCATCTTTTTTTTTTTTTTCACAAGGACGACGGGCGAAACCCAAGGGCTGACTGATGGTTTGATGGCCCTTTTGCGGAGCATTTTGTCCACTTTTGATTGGATGACTCAACATTCAGCATTCAATACACGATAGGGATGCCGACGAATAGGATTCGTGCCTCCAGTGTTGATACGGCGGCGAACAAGAGATGTTTGACCTAAAGGCTTGTCGCCGAAATCAAAGATGTCAAGGTACGATTCGAGGAGGAGACGTATGTCTATGGCCTATGCAGAAGTGAGGTCAGGTGCAATCATCTTCGGCAAGTCATCCGTTAGGGAACCAGAACTGTGCGCTGCAATTGGTGCTAAGAAACCACTCTCGGCATTCATAATTGCAATGTCAAATTCGGAAGTATTAGAAAAGCAGGCAAAGAACATGCCGGCTGGAAGCACTTGAGTGCACAGGCTGAAATTCACAAGCGGAAGAATAACGTTGTTATTAGTAATCGTCACCAGCGTATGCGGAAGAGCAATGTTCCGGTTCAAAAGCACGTTGACGATGGGGCGAAGGACATATTCACCATCGGGAATGTGTGGCTGTGCAGTCAAAGCGACGTAATTGACTGCCTCAAATGACAGACACACATCTTGAAGTGAATACAAGTGCAGTGGAGCGGTGCTCAGAGCATCGGCGACTTGAGGCAGTTGCAACTGAATAACGCCAGTTGCACAGTCGATGAGAGCGGAATGATGGGATAAAAAGTCCAATCCAAGGATAATGCTGTGAGGGCAGTTTTCAATCACAGCGAAAAGAACAGAAGTAGGGTGGGCAGCTATACTTATGCGCGCAGTACACATTCCAAGTTCAACCAGCACACTGCCATCGGCCACACGAAGCACTCGGGCAGCTGCTGAGGGGAGGACCTTCTTTAAACGTCTATGTAGGCTAGCACTCATCACAGATACGTGGGCTCAGTGTAGACGAGTGCTTGGACAGGCAAGCCATCTATTTTAACGTCAATTACACTTCTCTTTGTGGGCACAGACAGAGGATTTGCTGCAGTATTGGGCAATGCAGCACCACCTCCGAGGGCTGCATTTCTTAGTTTCCCGAAAGGGTGCGGCCAAAAGCCACAGTGGATGAAAGGTGACGTGGCTGCGGCGAACGGGAAGATGGGCGACGTGTTTGCGGTGAGCGAGACTGGTGTCCGCGTGGCAATGGTGAGCGACTGTACCACGTGTTCCTAGCAGAGCTGTCGGCGCTGTTAGACTCGACGGTGGGCGAAACATTGCGGGCATTTCGATTAAAACGGCTCAGGTTAGTCGGCGTGTGAGGTGTTGAGGGCCACGAGTTAGGACAGTATCTGGCGACATGACCAATGCAGTGACAGGTGAAACGTATCAGCTGGTAGTCCGCGGCTGAGTGTTCTCCACTCAGTTGGGTTGCGATAATGCGGAGAGAAGCGTCGGGCAGCAGCGAAAATAGTAGAGGGGCGTTCGTTGGCTCTGGGGTTGGTGACAGCAAAGACAGAATAAAGGCCAATGTTTTCAAGTTCCTGTCGCACGATGGCTTGCACAAGGGGAACTGAAATAGGGGTAGCATCAGGGCTACGCGAACAGAAAGCTGCAGGCGCCATTGCGTCCAGTTCACGTCGAACGATTCGCACGATGTCCTCTGATGGCGACGCATGCTGCTGTACGGGCTGATCTTCGCACGTCGACGTTGTGGCAGTATTGGGAAGTCTGGTGAAGGGGTGCAGGGCGTGTCGGCTTTTGACCTGCTCGAATTGTCGGCCCTCTTTTATGATATCATCAACTGTAGAGCAGCTTTTGCACATGAGCAGATTAAAGGCGTCGTCAGCAATTCCCTTGAGCAAGTGCCCTACCTTCTCAGCTTCGGTCATGTCGTGATCGGCTTTACGGCAAAGCGCCAGCACGTCCTGGATATACGAAACATAGGACTCTGTGGGGGATTGGGCACGAGAGGCCAGTTCCTGCTTTGCGGCAATCTTACGGCCAGCTGGTTTGTTAAACAACACTGTTAACTTCTCTTTGCATTGGTCTCAGCTGGTCAGCTCCTCTTCATGGTTTTCGAACCACACCTTTGCCGTGCCTCTTAGGTAGAACAACAGGTTAGCTAGCATAAGCGTAGGGTCCCATCTGTTGATTCCACTCAAACGTTCGTACATAGCCACCCACTCTTCAACATCGGCGCCATCAGTCCCGCAGGAAGTTCCGGGATCCTTGGGTTGCACAACCACAACCGAAGGGGACAGCGTCTTAGCGGGTGATGGCGACGTTGAATGCGGCAACGGCATTGATCCCGAGTGCTCACCGTCATTCATGGTGAGGACGGTAATGGAACGTCCACTGCGGAGCTCCGTTTCCAGCCATGGTACCCCGCACCTCCCACTGTGAGGATTGGGAGGCTCAATCCTACCATTCATAACCAGTTGCAAAGATTAGAGTCGGGCATGAATTAGATGGCAGCTGGCCCATGCCGTCGTCCAACTTTTCCATGCTGAGGACGTTGTTGAAGGGAAGGACTGCTTCTCATCGAGAACGAGGAATATGTGTTTATTTACAGTATCTACATAAGGATGCTGCAGTTCATCAGTCTAGCATGACTGCGAGAGAAAGTGCACTGATTCGCTGCACAACAGCGGTTTATAAACACTTGGTCCTCCCTCGATCTCAAGGTGAGGGAAACGTTCGACCAGTAGACGAGCCGCCTCTCTGCGGGAGAGACACACACACACTTCCGCACAGGTTCACGGCCCCCATCGACATCAGACGGTCTTCGCAGAGCTCGGGGCTTACGTCAGGAAAGGCACATCTTATTCCCCGAGGTGACCCCCGCAGCGCAGCCGCCGGTGCTCCATTGTCTTGCGTTTTGAAAGGTGCGTGGGAAGGGGCCTTCGAAGACGTTCCCTCGGCAACTCACCTGCTCGCGGCAGACCCGGTTGGCGGTGGTGTGTTCAGTCATAAAGCCTGGTTCGTCGAACTCATCTTGGCAATCCCGCGACACAGGGTGGTGGACGTGGCGCATTGTAATGTGGACACAGTAAACTTAGCGATGCTGTGTGGCTTGAGGGTTGCGGTGGCGTTACAGGAAAAGGTGACGCCGCTGTCACAACTGGCTGGCAAAACTTGCACCTCAGCGGGCCGTTCTTAACACCACCAATATGTTATGGGGATGTTGGGAGTATAGACCGAATATATTTACAGTGTATATACAAGCAAAGTCGATGTGCTCAAGATGGCTGACCAGCAACAACACGCAGCAGCCAGCGTCTCGCGATCTTCTTCCTCTTTCTTTCTTCTGTCCGTAACAATACTGTCAATTGGCACATCTAGAAGAAACTTGAGTGCAAAGAAGCTGGCTGGAAAAGACACGTACGAGGGAGGGGCCCAGATGTGATGAGGATAGTTTTCTTTCTCATTCACATATTTCTTTGAACGTTCCTGAACATTATTTATTTAATTTATCACATAGAATATATATGGGAAGAGGGGCGCATGCAAGCACAAGTGGTTGCAAAAGAGAAAAAGCCACAGTTTCACCTGAAAGGTGATGCATTGATTGCAGTAGCAAATTAGTGGACAGTTATGCCATGTAAAGATAGTCTTATTGGCTGTATAAACCTGTAAATATAGGAATACTAACTAAATTAACAAGTACAGTTTCATGTGTGCACAAGCCAACATGAACACGTCTCACTCAATGACTGCAGAAACTTGCTGTCGAAACACTGCAGCAAGGAAACGCGGCAGCAGCAGCGAGCAAATTAACCTTCATGTTGCCACTCACATCAATGCGAACTAGGCTACGAAAATACAGTGCAGCATGGACTCTGTACATGCCATAGATGGCTTTCAATGTACAATGGCCCGGACAGGGAGCATGCAGTCGGCCGGAGTAGAATGCACCCTGCCCCCTCCCTCCCCTCCCCCCAAAACTTTGCATGCGATGGAAGGCGATGCACTTCCTCCCCACTTTCCTCCTTTTCGTGCACAAGTTTGGGCTATGATCGCTGGCTCACCCTCGCACGCTTTCACTTGCACATACAGCATACAGCACACAGCAACGATTTTATCGCCCTTGGACTTTTTATGGAATCTCACGGCAACCCTGACAGCAGAAATGCGCCTGGAGTGCCCCATCATATAATTACTATCGCAATAAAAAAGAAAAGTAAAAAAAGCGAAGCAAAAAAATATAACTTTCATCTCCTACAAGCTTAAAGCAGCTGCTGAAAGACTTTGAAAAGTAAAAAAAAAAAAAAATAACATTGTGGCATACATAAGCACGAAGTGCACTAGGTGGAAGTGTTGGCATTGGTAGACTATTCATAAGTTCCTGGTACTCTCCATGAAAAGCAGTGACCTTGTCCCATTGCTTTAGTCATTATTCAAAGCTGTTCAGCAATTTCTGCAAATTGATTCCCCTCAATGCTTTGGTTATTCTGTGCTTTGCCTCTTCTACATCTTCAAAACGCCCTCCTTTAGGCCTCATTTCACATTTGTAAATAGATCACAAGGGTGCAAGATACAGGTAGTACAGGGAGAATAAAGGAGCAGTGTCATCTCATGCTTATCAGAATGTGCCACACGCTCAGTGTTCTGTGAGCGGAAGCATTGTCGTGGTGCACAAGACACTCATCTAAGCTCCACAGATCAGGCCATTTTGTTTTAACTGCATCATACAACAGCTCACACACTTCATCAACAACAAAAAAATGCTGTTTTTAAATTTGCAATGCAAATTTAAAATGAATGAACTGTTTGATAGAAGAAAATTCCCATGAGGGAACAGAACTTGACGCATACACATTGTTGGACGTCAGCCATTGCAAAGCTGACACAGACGGTGCCAGAGGCTCAAAACGAAAAAAAAGGTAATAGAGAGAGCAGACGAAACTTTACACAAAGGCAGTGCTTTGCTAGCTAATAGAGACAGCAGTGGAGAATGCCTGAAGATGCCAAGAAATGAAACTGAAGATGCCAAGAGCAACATGTGTGCCTGAACTTAGGCAAATATTGCATGGCAAATGAAAAGTTGGATATATTAAGTTAAAAAGGTTGGTTGCTCTCAACAGGCTTCTTGTACAGGGTCGTCCACTCTTAGGCTGAACATGGCTCACCGTGGCCGCGCTCCGCGGGGCGCCAGTGCGTCCAGCGCGGCGGCACATCGAAGTGAAGCAGCGCAGGTGCACACGGACCCAGGGGAAGTGGTTTGCGTCGTCTGCTACAGAGCTGGAGCGCGCCGCCTCTTGCTTTGCTGTAAAGCACACTTCGCTAGACCCATGTGACTGAGCGTGCATTGTGGGAAAGCGCACTTCACTAGCTGGAGCATTTTCCAGCTGGTTCGGTCTACAGCTTGTGAACAGCCTGCTTAGGCAATGTGCATAAAGAGAAACAAGCTTATCACCTCATAAATCACTTAGCACTCTTTAAAATATGTGATGAGGGTAAAAATAGTCATTTTTCGTGCTCTTTATTAGGCTGGGGCCATCTAATTTTACTCTCACAGCATTTAGTGTAGTGCATACCGAGAAACCTATTAGGCATGCTCTTCTTGGTTGGAGTCATCACGTGATGAGCCTAGCGCACCGTTTCGCACATGTCTTGATGCTAGAATGAATTTGCTTGACTTAAGAAAATGACCAAAACCCGCAATAAATTTCACAGAAAGCTAGAGAGCGATTGTTCAATCATGCATCATGTTTGCCATCGATTTTGCCATTAAGGAGGGCAATCATATTACTTCGACAGCAACTCGGAAGTGACATCCGCTGCTTTGCGACTCTCTTATTGATGCGTTAATGTCGCTGGTAGGGGTGCAGGGAGCACTTTAAGCGATGTACGAAACTGCTCTCCCCGGCACAGTAACTGATTTCGCTGGCAATTCCACCTCCCCCTTTTCATCTTTCTATATCCTATAAGAAAATAAAATTCATTTTTGTTCTCACAGTTTGGGTAAGGTCGCCGAAGCAGTGCCGGTCCTTTGACGGCTACCTGACGCTAGAAGTCGCATTCTCATTTAGAGGAATCGTTGGTCAATTATTTTATCATATTGATTAGGTGGAGTAAAACATGAGGCACCGACGTTCGGCCGACGAAGGCCGACGAAGAACCATTTGCAACCATTTGAAGCATAGTCTCGACGATAGAGCAGTCCATCCCGTACCACAAAGTGAGAAGCTTGACGGTGGAGAGCACGGGAAAGGCGAGTTGCTGGGGAGTCAGATAGGCAATCCAAAAGAGCCGCGATCCCTGAATCTTTGCGCTGTTCCACAGCCATATCGATGAGGGCTGGGGACAAAAAGACCGAGTCGATGGCAAAAAGGCAAGTCGTGTCACTTGACGTGGAAGAGCAAAAGAGATAGCGTCTGCGTTGGTGTGTGTGCGGCCAGACCAACAGACAACATGCATGTTGAAGTCTTGTAAACGGAGGGCCCAGCGGGCAAGTGGCCTGATGGGTTTTTCAATGTTGACAGCCAACATTGGGCGTGATGGTCGGTAACGACATCTAAGGGACAGCTAGGCAGGTATGGTCAAAATTTTCGAAGTGCCCAAATGATAGCTAAGCACTCCTTTTCAGTAATGGAGTAATTAGATTCAGCCTTGGTTAGTGTCCTGCTGGCGTAGGTTACTACGTATTTGCCGTATCCACTTTTGCACTGAGCAAGTACAGCACTAAGTCCTATGCCACTGGCATCCGTGTGAACTTCTGTGGGAGCCATGGAGTCGAAATGGCGCAGTACGGGCAGCAATGTGAACAGACAGCACAATGTTGTAAACATGTTGTCACAAGCTGGGGACCAGGTGTCGCCTCGCAGGAGTTGGGTTAGCGGATCAATGATAGAAGCAAAATTCCTGATAGAACGACGAAAGTATGAGCAGAGCCTGATGAAGTTCCTTCAGGGTCATTGGTTTTGGGGAATCGGTGACAGTGCGAAGTTTAGAAGCATCGGGTAAAATGCAGTCTTTGGAAACCATGTGTTCGAGTATCGGTTTGTTGCTTGGCTCTAAAGCGACATTTCTTCATATTGAGATGGAGGCCTGCGTTAGTTGAGCACTGCAAGACCTGCTCGAGACAACGCAGATGAGATGCAAAGCCAGGAGAAAAGACGACCACGTCATGAGGGTAACATAAGCACATCTTCCATTTGAGACAACGGAGAAGATTGTCATCCGTTCAAACATAGCAGGAGCATTGAAAAGACCAAACAGCATGACGTTATATTCATACAGGCCATCTGGTGTTACAAAAGCTGTTTTTGGGTGATCGGCTGGTGCCATGGGCACTTGCAAATAGCTGGAGGAGAAGTCGAGTGAGGAAAAGTACTCCGCGCCTTGCAAAGAATCGAGGGCATTGTCAATGCGAGGCAAAGGATATATGTCTCTGTACATTATCTTGTTAACACGGCGATAGTCCACGGAAAACCGGATGGACCCATCCTTTTCCTCTCAAGGACTACAGGGGACGCCCAGGACTGTTAGAAGGTTGAACAACTCCGCACTTAACCATATCACTGGCTTAGGCTTCAATAGCACCGTGCTCTGTGGGGGACTCGTGATGAAGTCGCTGGCGCAGCGAAGCGTGGGCGCCTGAATCGATCTCGTGATACACCGTCGATGTGC
The DNA here is from genome assembly GCF_050947875.1 of Dermacentor variabilis. Taxonomy (NCBI): domain Eukaryota; kingdom Metazoa; phylum Arthropoda; class Arachnida; order Ixodida; family Ixodidae; genus Dermacentor; species Dermacentor variabilis. The sequence goes on along the minus strand of NW_027460390.1, from coordinate 411,121 downwards.
GGCCCAAAGTAGCTTGTTGACAATCGAATGTAGAGGGGTACTTGCGAAGCAGGTTGAGAAGCTTGGAGCGTTGTGCGGGGCTCAGGCTGGTATCCACAGAACTGTCGAAGATGCCCGGCGGAGCAGGGCAAGCAGGGCAACATGCCAATGTACTGATCTCTTAGCAGGTGCCATCAAGAAATCAAGAAGAGCATTGAAGATGGTCGTAGAGTTGATGTGCTCAAGACGTCCAAGGCACTCACCATGACGCAAAGTGAGGGGCGAGGCATAATCGTTGGAGACAAGCATATGAGTGAAGCTCCCGTTGACAGTGATGACAGCGAAGGGAAGAGAACATTATTGATGAACAAAAATATGCGACGGTGTAAAAAGCAGTGGTATCTGCAACACCGTTGCAGCAGGCAGTTGCAGTCACAGATGAGTGCGGAGGTATTGTAGTGTCATCAGGAATGAGCAGCTTGACGCCAGAATCATCAGCATCATCAAGTTTGGCATCATGAAGCGGTGAAAATTCGACTTCGGCACGAGAACAGTCGATGACGGCCTTGTGATCAGAGAACGTCACATGACACACAGGCAGGTCTGTTTATCAAGCATCGGCACCAAGCGCGCGAGCTCTGTTCTCGAGTGAGGCATTGACGATGCACCTGAAGCACACGCCTGTCTTCTTCGCTACAGGGCTTTCTTTTTCGTGTTGCAATTATTACACTTTGTAAAGGCTCAAATATGAGGCCATAAAAAGTGCCAAAGGTGTTCATTCCCGACACTGATTCAAAACTTATTTGCTTGCTTATAAAGTGTGTGTCTAATGCAAGCACTGCCATGAATAAATAATCTTATGTCTGTATTCTTCTAGGATTCTCTTCTACCAATTCTCATTTCTTATCACCAATGTGGATATCACTTATCACTGAGTGGATAATTCAATCAATTTCGTAGATCCTGTCAGGGCCGAATTAACAGAAGTTGACTTACAATGCACAAGTACTTCACACAGCCACTGCAACAATTTAAATGAATGGCCAGAGAACACCATTCATTAAAGACAAGTAGGTGAATACGGAATAGGAATGAAACCTACGTGCAATTAGAGAAATGTAAGAGTGGGCATGGTTCCTCTCAGGGTTATTTTCACCTGGTAGAATAGTGCACAAATGCACCAATGATATGCCTGTCACGATGGTAATATGCTTTGCTGGCGACTACATCACAGCAAAGCAGAAGTATTCCAAAATGTGATTGATCGATAATATGGCTCTTGAGTTTTTCTTTCAGGACAATGCATGTTGCAAGCTTTCTGATGACCAATTGCATTACTCAACGTTTGCATTCAAAAGCTGGTTCCTGTTGTATGTATTGAAGAAAAAAGAACAATACATTTCATTTTGCACAGGGCAGCTGAATTTGCCAGATTCAGCACCAATCCTTTCCTTTCCTGTTCATGCTTAAAACCCTAATCCCTTCTTTTGTGATGCTTGCCTTCTTTACGAATCATGAAGAGCTGCATAATACAGTCCTTTCCCGCTTGCAAGGCCTTGCCACAATGCATGAGACAGTTGTAGATAAGTAATGATGTGAAGGATGTTAAGCCATTAAGCTGAAATGTTAAGCTAAAAGTTGCGCAGGTCTTTCCCAATTTTTGATCAACAAGCACTAGAAGGTGGCAAAATTAGCAGACCTGCAAGAAAGAAGAAGTAGCGGTTACATAATCACCTCTTTTCTTTTCTTTCTTTTTTTTTTTTTAGTAAAAAGACTCTGCCACTAAGTTCCTAATTCTAGTTGTTTAGTGGAACGTAAGGCCCCACCTTTAATTACATTCTGCCCTTGCCCTTCATTTTATGCATGCTGCACTGTATTAGTCATGAAAATATTAGTCGTGAGAAAGTGGGTGGTAGTGCCCTAAGACGATGAGAAACTGGCAGAACCAAAAGCTTGCAGGATTTCTACCCAAGTGCCTACAAGCAGACAGAAGCTGCGGTGAAGGCAAACCAGAAGACCTCTACCAAGGAATCGCAGAATGCGGACAAATATTCAAATGACATAGTCCAAGGTGCACTGTGTATTTACTAACATGTTGGGATGAAGGAGGTACTAGGGTGACAAAGAAGCAACCAGACAACAATTGTGAAACATGCTGCAAAACACTAAAACACAAATATAACGCACAGAACACATCATGAGCCAGTGCAAAATCCGGTATGAATGTGACCGGAAGGAAAATTAATGATTTACTTACAGGGGAAGAAAGACAGTCCTAGAAAAAGGAAGAAAAAAAGGGAGGAAAGAAAGAGAGAAATAAAGAAAGAAAGTAACAGCCAAACTCAATCAGAACATTCAAAATCAATAGAAGGAAAAGCTGGATGGGCAGGTACAGTTTGAAATAACGAAAAGAAAGAAGAAACTGCAAAACACAAGCAAAACCGCATGCAGTTAAGCGCCAACACAAAACTCAATGTTTTCATGAAAAGCCAGAGTAGTGGTAGTGGAAAGTTGTTGCAAAAGAAACACGCATGCAAGAACACCAATACCAACTAAAACAAAAATGTACTAAGAATAATTGAGCATCCAATATTGCTAACCCCTTTCTTATACATTCTTGTCTTTGATCCTCTGCTGATCTCCAGTATGTGTGCGTTTGTATCGGTGTGTTTCAGTAATAAATATGCTATCTTTTTGTGAAATGCTAAAGTTATGAGTCAATACTTGTCTGCGTCTGCTCCCTCAAGTCCTTGTCTGTTGCACCTAATGCATGAATGGCCGCAGCACAGTGCATGCTGAGAAGACACACAACACACACTGCATGCAAGATCTCGACGGAAGTTATTACACATAGCAGCTGAAAATAGGCAGCCCTAAAATAGCACATGAATGAACAAATAAAAATAAAAAATAAAATAAAAGTTGCAACTCTCAGCTGTAAAAACTGACATCTCAACAATATTTTGACACGTGGAGTTAAATGCAAGCAAGCACTAGCTTTCACAAACACCTTAATTTTCCAATTGCTCCCCGCTGAATTAGAAGTCTTAAAGTGGGTTGCTCTTAATAAATAGAACTGGTTTTGCCACACAGACGACTGACTAAAGATAATGCAATGCATTCGACCACATAAATCAAAACCTGCTGGTAAAACCAGGTAACTACCAAGTGCACGACAGCATGACGTATTGGAAATGTATTGGTAAAAAACCATAGCTTTCAGCAGTGCAATTATAAACACACAATAAGACTGTTATAAGCATTCTTTATGAAAAACACGGGGAAGGCGGGAGATGAAAATTCAAGACGATGAGCAAAACATGAACAAGGTGATAGCAGGAGCCAACGATTCGACAAGTGGCCTTGAAGAAGACAAGTCCAGTTGTCGAAATGTTGGCTACTGCTTTCACCTTGTTCTCGTTTTGCTCAAGCATTCTTTATGTGTGAGACTTCTGCAATGTATTTTAAAATCAGCCATGTTGGCACTATGATTTACCTTCCTGTACTTTTTTTTTGTTGGTGGTGGTGGTTCAGATTGCTTGCAAGACTGAACTACTTTAAAATGTCTTTCTCACTCCTTTATCTTTCTATGGGTGATCAACCACACTACATGCAGACATGCAATGGCACCACCAAAAACACACCTATATAGATGCACAACATGCAGTTATGGAAAACACACCGCAAACACGTTTTCAAGAAGGGTACCAGATATAAAAGACACTTTGAAAATGTGTAAGCTCCACAAACATTGGAGCAGCCAGACTGAGCAAGGGAGCCCCCTCAATAATTTTTGAAGGAAAATACAGTAGACTTCATTTAGGACCAATTTTCTACCAGAGTCCAGGGACCTTTGTATATTCAGTGCACCTCTGTTCAATTGAATGCCTGACGTGACAAATAAAATCTATAGATCACTTTGTGTTCATATCAAAGAAAGTGCACGAGAAACAGCCGGAAGACTCACCGAAGATGAAGAAGAAGACAGCCGGCCTGGGCTGCAGGGCAGACCTTTGTTCTCCTGGCATGGTAACTGCAGCTTCGTTGGGTCCAAGCGGTCAAATGTCACCCAATCATCGAGCCGCTTGTTGTCTGTGCACAGAGCAGCCACCATGAGCCGAGGAGCTCACAGACAGAGTCCACAAATGCGCAATGAATGTGGAGCAGAAATGTCCCTAAAACAGTATAGACAACCAAAGCATCGTGCGGATGCACTTTGGCACTAGTCGCGGACGCCACCTATAGCAAAAATTTAAAAACAACTACGTGTGCGGCACTTGGTCCTCCTCTGTTCCACTGCGCTGTGCATGACACAATTTTCGCCAGACTGCACACGTAAACTTGACAACGATGGTTTGCCACACCTGCTTCACGTTGAAGGACTTGTACAACCCCCCAATCTGAATCAAAAGCAAACAATTACTTTTCACGGTTCAATCGTTGCGACAGTACAGCTAGCTCCTGCACAATCTCGTCGCTGGTGCGGAGGAAGTCACTGAACAAAAAAAGGTCCTTGGGTGAAGGAAATGCGCTCCTGTGTACCTTTATTTTAGTGTGCATTATCTCGCACATTTTAAATGTCTCTAAGGTAAAAGGTATCCTGATGCAGTAATTTTCCAGCCAAACAATCCTTAGCGCATGAAGCAAGTTTTCTCTTCTTTTATTTAGCGAGGAGTTATTTTGGGGGGTGTTGTTCCATTTTAGATTTCGGTTTTTAGAGCAAGCAAACAGCTTCGGGTACACAATTAAAGGGGTCTTTAAGCACCCAATGCACCACTCACTGCTTGCATTCTTGTATACTCCGTTAGGGTTCTTTAGTGTATCCTTTAGCATTCTTTTGTTTGCCCAGAAGTTTGCGTCCTCTTAACTTTTGGTGCGTAAAATGAAACTCCGCAGTGAAAGACTTAAATTTGTGCCCAAAATGAAGATGAGCATGAACGCTTGCAGTATCTTATTGCTTCAAAATGAAATTTACTGAGTCAGCTGGAGATATGTTCACTGTCAGTAGTCTGCAGAGACCATGGGTACTTATTGATTTTATGTGCCGTCTCCAAGCTTCCCATGCCAGAAGGCTGCAATTTAATAAAAAATTTTTAACTCTGTATACTGTGTTTGTTTTTACGATATGCATGTGTTATCCTGTCTTTGTATGTGATAAATCTGCATAAAGCGGTGCTGCTGTTCCAGTGCACAGAAGTGTGAAAAATGCTCAGTTAGGTTAAATTGCTGGGTTTACCATATAGAAGCTGCAAGGTGGATTATGAGGGACACCGTAGTGGAGTCTCCAAATTTAGTTTGACTTGCGGTTCTGCCCTGCACACCCAAAGCACTGTAATCGAGTGTTTTTGCATTCAATCTTTATCGGGATGTGGCCAGAAATCGAACCCATGGCATCGTCTTAACCAGTGCAATGGCACAGCCACAGATCCAACGAGCGAATTGAGTTTCAATACACGTCGACTAATACAACTCAGTTTCTGTTAACCTTTTTTCCCTCATTTTTTCATTGCTTGTTGTTCAACTGTCATCCATCCTATCTCATCCTAATAATAATAATAATAATATTTGGGGTTTTACGTGCCAAAACCACTTTCTGATTATGAGGCACGCCGTAGTGGAGGACTCCGAAAATTTTGACCACCTGGGGTTCTTTAACGTGCACCTAAATCTAAGCACACGGGTGTTAATATCTCGTCCTAATTCCTGCTCTAAAAAAAAATTGGGCCCCTGAAATGGACAATGCCTCCTTACACGTGAAGATTCTATATTTTATTTATGCCACCACCCAAAAGAATTGGCTGCAGCCCCGACTTGACATCCCCACTTTTCGTGCTCGTTATTGAACATTTCGACTTTCGACATCCTACTACATCCGAGCACTTATTCTACTTTGCCATTGTGGGGAGGAGGGGAGCAAGCTATTTAAACTCTGCAAAGAAAAACAATTTCTTGGCTGCGCCTTTTCACTGAGCAGCCATGCAGTTGTTGCCTCGTCGAAGACCAGTCCCTTTGTTGAAATACTGGCTCCGGAGAGATCCCTTGCTTGTTTGACCACTGCTGATCTTTTCATGTCAATTGAATAAATAAGCCTCCATGTGCAATGCAAGCGCCGTGCAGCCAGGGAAGCGATGAGCGGAAGGGATGGGGGTGCATGCCTGTGTAAGCTTGCACTGCTCCGATACGATCGGGGAATGACAAGCATTGGTGGCATGAAAACGTTCACGTGGGGTAGTCCATACCGCTTAAGCACACCATTGCTGCACCTTTTACGAAGTACAGCCAAGCATTAGTAAAACTAATCTGGTATTAAAGGTAACAGTTTATTTCTAACCATATGCACATCGCACGAGGGACGTTCTGAAAGCAAGTTTCGTCATTTATATTCAGACGGAAACTTTATTTCCAAAAAATATGCACCACGGCATTATACACCTTGTACTATTTTTCCTCACAGTCACCACTGACAGTGAGACATTTGTCATAGGGTGCAATCAGTTTGAAGAAACTACTCTGGTAAAAATCGGTGTCCAGGGTGCAAGGCCCGAGACATGACCTCTTCACCATACGCTATCTGTAGGCGTTCATGGATGACAAGATACACTAGTCCCACATGCCCATTCATACCAGATAACAGCATGCACTTACATTGGCGACTACGTTGTCAGCACACATCTGTCTGCTGTCGTGATTTGTACTCGAATAACCTCGGGCACACCGGTCTGCTGCTACTCTCTCTTCTTCGGCACTCTGCGCAAGCATCATTCCTCCTCCGCCGACGCTCCCTCCGTCGTTGAACACCCAACGGGTGTGGATTCTTATGCCGATTGTTTGTGTCACCTGGTGTACCATCTTTTCTTTCGAAAAAATGACGAAACTTACGTTCGGAACGTCCTTCATAGAATCTTATATTGCCTGCTTAACCATTATCGCTTATAAGTGTGGCTGCGCAGTGCAGCTTCAACGTGCCAATGCAAAGCCCTCGCAAGCAGCAACAACCATACTCATTTTGAACACTACATACAAGCACAATGATCTGAAGCCAAATATTAAAGGGGCTCTAAAACACTTTTTCAACCCAGTAAGAAAACTGCTGGTCTGTAAAAGAGGCACTTTTCAACAAGTGAGCCAAATGCTATTGCACAGCATGCAGCACAGAATTTACAAACTTGTATCAAAAAGAGAAAAAAATTGCATGCTCTCATCTTCACAATGTTCTCATCACAAGCAGTGTAGCCCATCGACAGCTATTGGCTGATTTCATGATCGAAAGAACATTCTCAGTATAATACTATTGTTAATTTCAACGTAAATAAATAAAAAAACTATATGTCTGCAATCTAAAAAAAAAATTTCATCTTCGCACTGCCGGTCCACATGCTAAAGTGCGTGTAGCTGTGTGGTCTCAGAGATTGCAGAAGCATGCTGCGTAGTGTAGATGCCGCAGATGCAGCCGCCATGGGGTGTCACGACGAGCCCTCTTGCCGGTGAGACACTCAACTTTTTGGCACAGTCTTGCCCTCTTGCCATCTCCCCTGTGTAGCTTTCAGCACACTAGCAAAGACGTAAGGAGAGAGGAGGCTGTTCGCTGGTGCAATAACTAACTCTAACTCCGCTTTTACTTGAAAAACGAAAAATTTTTCCGACATGAGTTTCGTAAGGTGACGTCCGTTAATAATGAAGTCATCTTATGATTAGTCGAAAAAGTGTGTCGGGCACCTTTATGCTTAAAAATAAAACCAAGTGACTGCAAAATAATAATAATAATAATAATAATAATAATAATAATAATGACAACCAGAATACAGTGTGCATACACCATGCTGTTCTAGCCAAAACCAATTTGTGGCCAAATTTAGAATAAGACAAGGGAAGAAGGGGACCAAATTTAGGAGGTACATGTGGCTGCAAGGTTTGGACAATGCACAATGCCATTTGCAGATACCAGTGGCACCACTTTAGACACACCGCACGTAAGCAAGGGTGGCAAAAGTTGTGACCACCACATTGGCTACAGTGCCACATGCTGTCCGTCCTGCTGTGTAAAAGAATTTGCTAATGCACACCAAAATCCACTTGGCTAATACGTTCTCATCCCTTGAGAGTTTATTTGTGGGTTGCAAAATCGGTGATTATTGAAAATAAGAAATGGGCAAATCCGACACATCTTGATGAGCACGACTGGATCTTTCTTCCCATTAACTTGCGCAGTACCTAGTGCAGTAGAAGATGACCGAACGGAGGTATCTTACACGCAGAGCTTGAGTAATTAGTTGATATGTTCTCGTTAAGCTTGGTCTCCCTACGCACATTTCCAAAAAACTTTAAACAAACTACCAAATGGTCCTTTGGTGAGCCAAATGAAGGTTAAGTTTGTCTATTTCAATTTTAGGCCAACAGCTACACACAAAGTGCACATTTTTTTCCCTAGATAGTAAACACATCAAAAAACAAAGCTCAAGGTTGAACCTTCTTGCAGGAGAAAGCCTGAGATGAAGACTATTTTACAAAAAAAAAAAGAAGGAAATAGTGTTCCTACAGAGAAATCTGAAAACAGTTTGTGATTTCTGCAAAATGAAACTCTATCCTGTATGAAAGGCTAAGGCAACTTTTTCTTTTTCAGGATATCATTGATTATTTTGTTCAATATGTAAAAGCTAAGTTGTTATAAGTTACAGCTTACATAATGAGTGACTTACCTAAGCTTTTAGAAACCATATTTATGACATTCTTTATGACATTCGTTTTATGTCAATACATATTGGTCGCAACACGTACTGGGATACATAAAATTGCAGCCAATTTGTCAGCATTTCAAATGGAAGTAAAGCAGAAAGAATTACTCGGAGGGTTTCTGAGAATTCTTATTATAAATTTCGAAGAAGCACCTTAAGAAGCATGGATGAAACAAATAATTTGCAACTTTTACTAAGAGTAGTGAGAGTAAAGAAAATCTGAAACATTCAAAATATGTGTCTTGCTCCTGGTTTCAAACTCCCCTAAAATAAAGATTTGATGGCACGAATATCAGCAGTAATGATGGCCATGTTATGTGGGAAAGCCATGGCTTTGCAAATGTGGAAACAATCATGTGTTTATGTGCACAGAGCAATTGTTCCAACCCTTTGCAGCAGGCACCTGATTCCTTTCTTTCCACTTTCTTTAGGCTCTTGATGCAATGATTGTCAGGTTTGGAAACATCCACTAACCACCTCATACGCCATTATCATGCTTGATCAACTTCACACAGTAAGCAAGTTGGGCTAGTTGAGCACCTTGAACCAACACTGTAGCCTTAGCACGCTTTGTACGGCATTTGTGCAGTACTGTAGAGTAATGTACATCATTTTACAGTAATTAATAAGGGCATTTGCACAAGTGCTGTCTAAAAAGTAAGAGATCAGACTGCTTGTCAAGCTTGCCCAAAAAATTGGTCTAAAATCAACGGTCTGTTTTTGTGGGAGCGAAAACTCCTCACAATGAGGAAGATTTGTCAAACAGTTTGTAGATACACTGCCGAAATGCTACTTGGATAAAAGCGACTTACTGCAGCTAAAAATAAAGTTTCACTTGACATTATTTGAACATATTAATAAATATAATGTGCATTCCTGAACATGTGTCAACATTTGAGGCAACGTTGCAGCAGTGTAACTGTGAAGCATACAATCAAAATCTAACAGAGGCTTTTGCGTCTTCACTGCTGCTATCGTTTAAAAGGTTGCGGGATGGAATCTCAGCCACGGCGGCCGCATTTCGATGGGGGCGAAATGCAATAACTCCCGTGTACTCAGATTTAGGTGCACATCAAAGAACCCCAGGGGTGCGATCTTGTAAGCATTTCAAAATAGAACGGAGGCGGTCCATTCCACCGAGCCGCACACGATTGGTCAATTTGAACCGTGACAAATGCCATGACGTCAATTGTGCCGTGATATCTGCTGTCAATCATTCCGTGTCATCGGCTATCGGACGAATGCAATGGAACGGACCACCTATTTCACGACGTAAAGAACGGACTGCCTCCGTTCTATTTTGAAACGCATGCAAGATAGCACCCCAGGTGTCCAAATTCCTAGAACCCCCCACTACGGTGTGCCTCATAATCAGATTGTGGTTTTGGCATGTAAATCCCCATAATTTAATTATTTTAACTATGCAGCCGAGTCAACAAAAGCACACATTTTGCATTGCTTGAAGTGGAAAGTGCAAGAAACGTTGCAGGTCAGTTTCAACAATAACTGCTGTCACTTTTCTTTCTTCAGACTCTCCAATGTGCCAAAAATTACCAAAGGTGACTAGACGCCTGAATACAGCTTTCATTTCATACAGTACATGGTGTTACTTGTGAAATGGTTCCCATGGGAATGTTTAACAATGCGTTGAAATGCTGTTGAGCTATTTTATCGAGATCCTATAGCCAAGCAAGGAAAGAATTAAATATGCATTGGCCTTATCACAAAGAAGGTCGCCAGCAGATATGGAATTCATATAGTTTCAGACCATACCAATTTGTCAAAATTTGTGTTTGCACAACATTTGCTCAAAGAGAGGGAGGGTATTACAGGAATGACACTAACTATTACGAACCCTGTTCCATGAATTTCAAGCATAAAATGTTTCTTAGTCGCAAAAAGAGCGACAAAAAAGAAAAAAAGAAACAGATTAGTGAACAAATGACCCCACGAAGGAGAATTTGTACAGTAAAAGCTCGTTAATTCGAACCGCAAGGGGACGCCATCTCAGTTCGAATTAAACGAAGTTCGAACTAACGAAAGCAATGAAGAAAAACAGGACACCGCGACCAGGAAGCAGCAGGGCATGGCGCCAGTTCAATTTAATGTTTGAAAAAATCCGTAATTGTGGTCTGCTTTTTTTCTTTGAAGGCAACAGCAAGCACTTTCTGCTCTAAAGAGCGAATGTTGCGGAAGGCTTCCTCTTCGCTTTCTTCAAAACTGAAGAACAGGCGGGCGGCATTAAGTCCGGCCATGACTTCCGCAGCGGAGGGCCGCACCGGTGCCTCGTCGTCTTCCTCGTCGTCGTCACTGGCAGCGACAGGCTCTATGTTTTTAACTTGGGAAATGATGTCCTCGTCTGTGGTCACACCACAGACAACTGCGCTCGCATCCACGTCTACGTAGTCGGCAAAGGAAACGTCTTTCAGAACGTCCGACATGGGAGCGGTGACGCTAGTGACGCAGTCTCCGTGCGCAGGTGCCGTGCTTCTTGGCGATTTCTTGTTTCGACAAGACTCCGGCGTCCACTTCCCGTAAGATGTCGCATTTATCCTTCAGTGTTTTGGCGCAGTAGTATTTACCGCGGGCGCACGCCATTCTGAAACCGCACGTCAGCACGGCGAAGCACACCACCGAGGCCTAACTTTTCAAGCGATCCGCACAACAAAGGTCGTAAGCGCGCCGAAAACTAGAAAACTCGAGGCTGCCGAAAGCGGCCGAGACCACCGCGAGTTCAGGACAAAGACGTTGACGAAGGCTCCTCCTATTCGTTCAATTCTTGAGCGCTAGCGGCGCTGCGATGTACTGGATTCGCTGTATTTTTTGTGCTGGTTGCGCCATCCATCGGTTAACAACTGCAGCTATACGACAAGATTCTTAGGCCTCTGAGATCGGCGGCTCAAAACCGGAAACCGCAGTTCTCGGAGGTAGAGAGAGGGCGTAGCTGTTGCCACAGCTGTCACCCCTTGCCCTCCAGCCTCTGCGCCGGGTGCTGGCACCGGTTTTACCCGCTTTTTCCTTCTCTCCCCATTTTGGAGGCAACTCAGCCGCTGCAGCCTCGCGACAAGGCCTGCTCTGGCCATGTGCCAGGCGGCACGCCGCCCAGGCGCGGCGGCGCGTAGTTCGAATTAACCGTGGCAGAACCAACTCACGTTCGAATTAACGGGCTTTTTTTATACATGGACTTCTATGGAGCTAGGCCGGACCAAGTAGTACGGTTCGAATTATCCCGAAATTCGAATTACTGAAGTTCGAATTAACGAGCTTTTACTGTATCACTTAAAGAAAAATGAAAGTAGGCACATCAGGGCATAGGCTCACGCCTGCATGTGTGAGCCTTGTTTTTCAAAAACAAGAACGGAAACCACTGAGCTCCTAGAATCTCTAAAGCAGGGTACAGTGCCGTCATAAAACATGCCCCATGAGGACTAATCTCAGTTGCTACCAATGGTTTGGTAAAAAGCCTTTCTGTTTTCTCTTTGGGTGAATGACTTGAAACAACTTCTTGGACAAATAAGCTGCCTCAGTAAATAAATAAATGCCAGTGTTGGTGCCACTTCTACAGAGGGAAAGAAAAAAATTGTTATTGTACATAGCGCAGCGGATGAACCAGAAATGGACAGAACTGAACACATTTACCTACACTGTGACTGCACCACTCACCTGCATCACACCCCTTAGGTAGTGAGTGCCAACTTATACTTACTATTAAGGTGATGGACGGTAATATTTCACACTAAACCCTTTCACACACAATCCCCATTTTTCCCATTACGAAATTTTGTAAAACTTTCTATAGCCATGATGACAACTGGCCTGAAATCTAAAAAAAAAACAAAACAATTACAATGAGGTTTTTAGTGCCAAAACCAAGATATGAATACGAGGCACACCGTAGTGAGGGACTCTGCAGTCATTTCGACCGCCTGGGATTTCTAAATATGCACATAAATCTAAGTACACAATCATTTTTGCATGTTGCACTAATCGAAATGCAGCTGCCATGCCCGTGGCATGAAATTTCACTAAGTTACGATCAAGAATTCAAATGCCAATAATTAAAAGCACTGCAACCCCCTGAACTAATCACTTCAGCTTGCTGCAAAAGTAATGCCTTTCTTTTCTTGCTACATTGCTGAAATGGCAGAACTGCTACCTTCAGCAACTGATGACCTTAAAAAAATTATATTGCGAAATAAAGAACTCTGAACTTTGCATTGTTTAAGGGGATTATGCATTTATATTACGATAATGTTGACATGCACAGCAATGAAATTGTTGGCATGGAAATATAAAACTTTATATTTTTATAGGGCCCCCATGCCCTTGTGAGTCACAATGAATCAATTCCAACGGGACCAAATAATTTTTCATTTCTGTAGCTGCACTCAAATCAATCCATAATGTTTGAATTATAACCATAACAGAACTGAAAAGCGCTATTTGATGCTTTGCTAGGCGACCTTTCTACAACCATATTTATCCGAACTCTACATGTTTTGTGAAAATCGTGACAAAATGACAGACAAATTTTGTGATAGCAATTTTTAGCTATTATTATTTCTGCTGTAAGATTACTTGAGATTTCCTTAAACTATTCTCTCCGAAGGGTTGCATCAAGTTTTGCTCGGACATTTCTACATATCAGAGGGTGAAGATTTCTGTCATTTCAGGGTTTGCGAGAATTTCTACATCAATGTCAAAGAAATTTCCACAAGGGAGAGCAAATATTTATAGATGTCTACTTAAGTCACAAGGTTCTATATGACTCAGCAATGTCCCTGATACTAAGTCAAGTGACCTTACCTGCCTATATACTTGTGCATTGTTACAAATTATTTCGCCGGCTATAAATTCTTGACTGCTGAAATTACCTTGTATAGCTATATGTTAACAGGTAGTCATCACACATGTTTGCTTTGATTAAACATTGAAATGATAAATCATTGTACAGTTAAATACTAGTGATGAGCTCTTATTTTTTTGTGTACGATCATAGCATTTTACCGATGCTAACGTATGGGGCAGAAACTTGGAAGTTAACAAAGAAGCTCGAGAACAAGTTAAGGACTGTGCAAAGATTGACGGGACGAAAAATTTTACGTCTAACATTAAGAGACAGGAAGAGAGCGGTGTGGAACAGAGAGGAAATGGAAATAGCCAATATTCTAGTAGACATTAAGAGAAAAAAATGAAGCTGGCAGGCCATGTTATGCGTAAGGCAGATAATTGGTGGGCCATTAGAGTTACAGAACGGGTGCCGAGGGAAGGGAAGCGCAGTCGAGGACGTCAGAAAATTAGGTGGGGTGATGAAATTAGGAAACTTATAGGTCCAAAGTGGAATCAGCTAGCGCAAGACAAGGGTACTTAGAGATCGCTGGGAGAGGCCTTCATCCTGCAGTGGAAATAAAAATAGGCTGATGAAGATGATGAACGAGTTTTGTTCAATTTTGCATTGAGATTAAGCCTAAACCTTCTTTGTGTTGTGTAACTCTAAATTTGGTTTTCAAGCCCAAAGCTTCCTAGTAATGTTAAGTAATGCCAAAGAAGAAAGGTACTCACAGTCAATGTAGTGAATATAGTAGATGGCTTTGTTGTCAGGCAATTTCTTGATGGCAAGCACCTCAGCGAGAGCTGGAAAGTTCATAATAAGAATGACAGCTAGCACAAGCAGAAATCTCATTTATATGGACAGCCAAATAACTGAGAGCATGGTTGGCCAATTGTAGATGTGCATAAAGTTCATTAAAAACTATGTCTAGGATGGTAAGCGACATGACGGCTCTGGAGTGAGCGTTTGGTATGTGGCCAGCACAAAGGGCTCTATGGCTGTTCTGTCTAGTCTGTCAGTGACGGACTCTGACCACCACTCGAAAAAAATTAGAGCAGCTGCTGCCGTCTATTAACCGCGTGTCCGTCCACATGAATTCTTGATCGTACTGTACTCAGCTAGCCCATATGAGCATGTGGCCTCCACAGCTAAGAATCCTGCACAGTGAAGTTTTGTGAGACTTGAGTTACTCTATTCGGCTATAGCCTATATGAGAATGTGGCCTCTACTGCTAAGAATTTAATCTGAGAACCCATTCTCTGCAGGAGACAACTATAGCCACTGAGCTTCTTTTAGTGCATCACTTGGTACAAAACCTTTTCTGTGGCCTCCTGATGTATGGTGGTGACAGAATCCGTGAACATTTAACAACAGCACTTTTGAGTGTGAATATGTGAATACGCCTGACAAATTCTCAAGCGTTGTTGGCTAATTTTAAAGGGTTACAATTTCATCAGCAAAGTATTGCTTGGGACTTTCCTTGTGAATTCTTAACACTTCAAAGTTGCCAGCAACCCCTGTGGAACGTGTCTGGTGCTCAAGGGCACCTTCTCATAAACATTTTTAAACGGAGGTTATTGAATGCGCCTTGTCTGAACAAAGAGCCCTAAAATGCTGCCACTGCCACGTCTTTGTGACCTTCTCCTCCTCTTTTTTTTTTTTTTTCACTGTTCTCCAAACCTGAGCCACCATGTCCATGTGGAAAAATTGTCGCTCTACCCCTCAAACCATTGTGCTCAGATTTGATACTGGTGTGACCTCATTACAGAGGTAATGCGAAACTTGCTCTTGTTGCCTAATCTTACCGGGCAGAATACTGGAACACACTGGTATTGTCTGCAACTACAAGGTACTCCTAATGTTATGATTAATGGGATTTCGTGTTCAGTTCTACAAGAGGCACTGCTTTGTTGTAAGGCTTTAAAAAAAATGTGACCATTGCAATATTATGTGAGCAATTAAAAGGGTAATTAACAAGGTTTTTAGCACAAAGTTGCGCATATTTCATGAAGATGAAGGAGAGAGCTGGCAATCTTTTGAACAAAACACTGGGCTGCGAGTAGAGTCATTCCTCTACATAAGAATATACTGAATAATATTATATAACAAAATAAATGTAGAATTTATTTGACCTAACTGTATTTCAATTAATTTCAATAAGTTCTTGTTAGTATACCAAAACTGAATATGTGAGATCCGCTGCAGCATAGGTCATAGCAAATCAAATTGTTGTTTGCTTTATATGATGTATTCTGGTGATTAATATGTTGCAAATACAATCACCGACTGACTTTTCAGACACCTCATCTTTTTCTTTCAGACCAGCACAATTTGTCAGACCTTCCCGTGGCAGTGCCACCTACCTCTAGATTGACTGATGGTAACAGCAATTTCGGATGCCACACAATACGCTGCTTGATTTTTAACATGATCTGCAAATGCAATGCTGCAAACATGATGGTTTGAACATGTTAATTGAATACAGAAACACAACTTTGGTTGCCGGCTTTGAAAGAAGGAGACAAAACCATGGGAAGCTGGCTGTCAATATGTTTGCACAAGCAGACCTCGTGGAGAGTCAAGATTGCATGTCCATGTGATCTACTGCATGGTTTGGCTGACACAGGTTAACCTGTATGTAGTCCCTCGGTGTTTGAAAAATTGGTCGATGACTGTGCTCAGCAAAAGCAACTTAAACTGGCACATTCCTAATATCTGTAAATTGAGTGATTTGTCAGCCTTCACATGACAACAGACATCAGTTTGTGAAAGTAATAGTACAAGCCATGGCAATGTGTGGAGAGAAGCCACATGCAAGTCCTTTCTGTGCTACTTTTAGCCAGTTTTAAACGGCACAGCTGGCATAATGTACAAATTTTTTCATTTTTAGTGTGAAGTGTGCAAAAGAAAAAAAAAAAATACAATGCCTACCTTGTTATCCACACGTAAAATTTGATCAATAGCCCAACATACACAACTATCTATACATGTTTAATAGTATACTGTAGTGCATTGAAATTTGTTTCTAATTTTGATGTCTTGAAGAAATTTTTTTTTTGCCAACGAAAAAAATAGTGTGCCTGAAACAGTTTCTTTTCATGCAGGCTTGACAAAATAAAACAAAATCAGAAGAAAATTCAGCACATTTAAAACCATTTTAGCTAGTATTAATCATAAACATGCAAGAAACGTTCATGTCAGTCACAATTCAACAAAAACCTGAGAGCCACCTACATAGCGTCAGCTGTAGAAAGCACATAGGAGTTGTATAAATGATCAGTGGTGCCTTCATGGTTATATAGTTACAGGTGCCGAATAAAAGGGGCTTTTGGAATACTGAACTTGTGGGCAGTGTCTCAAGCTGCCAGCTGCCCTTACAGATAGTTTGATTGCATTGCTCTAACCAGTGGAACATCTTGACAATAACCACACCAAGCTTCTACCAAGTTTAAAAGAATTCTTGGGAAGTGCTTGTCATTCACTCTACAATAAAAACAACATAAAACTTACGCCAGTCATCACTGTTCTGCATGCGACAAGGCAGCCGGCATCCCACAGTAACCTGGGGTAGAAGCAAAATGACATTGTTACTAAATCAGAACTTATACGCATGCCAATTCATGCCTGCCAGCAACAAACACAATGACCACTGCAAACCGCAAGAAACATGCAAGCCACACCCAAAATAAGCAGCCCCAATAAAAAATTTTTCACCTTTCTATTCAGATCTATTGTCAAAAATTGTTGCCAGTGCGATGTGGCTTAGCAAGATTCAATGCAAACATGATACACCTGTAACTATATGATTGATTTGTATTATTGGGTCATTCGATACCACTAGATCTTGAACAAAATTACTGAACTGTTTTTTAGTACTACACCATTAAAAAGCAACTCTTCAATGTGTCCTTTGATAGGGCAGCAGATTTCAATTAGGACAAAATATCTCTAAAGCAGAAATATTAGGTGATCTCTTTATAGTTGATGGCTGATTAGGTGCACTTTTTGAAAGCAAGAAAATTGGTAGGGTCCCTTTGTATTCTTAGTAACTTTAAAGCTCATTAAAAAGATGGAAACATATTAACAATATATTTCAAACAGGAATATCACTAGAAATAGTGCAGAATATCTAAATAAAGTTATTGAGGGTTATAGAATGCCTACCATTATCTCTTTCGTTAAAACAAAAAACAACAACAAAAAAGAAAAACAGTTTGGCATCTGCTGCATGTAAAGACAGCATTTGGAAAAAGGCAAAATGCATATGACGACGTGGGCTTGTCTAAAGTCAGAAAATGCTGATTGCTCAATACAGCTTGAATTGTCAAGATCTCTTAAGGGGTTAAAGAGAGTCTGAGTCCAGTAGATAAAGACCAACCTTTTAATATCCACACGTCTGAACAGCACAACAGACGAGGACAGAAGAAAGAAACACAGGCGCTGACTTCAACTAAGCTTTATTTGCGAAATTGCCAGAACTATATACTTTAGACATGAGCAAAAAGTAACAAAAACATTTGTAAGATGTCACACATCTCATGAACCCCTATCGCATCACATGAAGTGGCAATAAACACTCGTTGAATTGGCAAAGTACAGCCCAACCCCGTTATATAGAACTCGAAAAAAAAAAAAAAAAAACGCCCATCAGTTCGATATAGGGCATAATTTGATATAAGCCTGCTAAAGAACTGGACGTCATAAAAGCATCTACCATATATAAAAGCACTTTATTGTTGAAACTAGCTTAGTTTCGCACGAAATAGTTCTGTACCTTCTTCCGCTTGCGCAACTTTGCTGCCTGCAACAGCACGCACTTCTTCACACTGTCTAAACAGTTGGATCAGCTGAAGCCGCAACGTTCCACATTCAAGAAGAAGCGCCAGACTAGTGAACCAATCACCTCAGAGGATGGAGGCAAAGGATCGTCATTGCTTTTTTCATTGTGTCCACTTTAACTTGTATTCGGTACAATGTTGTTTGGCAAGAACCAAACTTCGGTGACACCGGCAATGGCTTCGTCGCACTCATAAGCATTTCAGAGTCATCACAAAACACGCAGAAACTGGCACGCCTAAAGCAGTTTTGGATGAACAACTTGTGCATGCCCACCTCGACATCATGCCTGTGTGTACGCATCGGGCACCACACGGAACGGGTTGTCTATCCGCTTTAGCCCTAATCTGCCCCTTATTTTTCAAAGATCGTGCTGCGAGTGCACCTCGGTATCTTGTACCCTGCAGTGACATCCGACTTCTTACCGCGTTGGACTCGATTTATGATTTCAAGCTTCACAGTGAAAGGCAAATTTAGTGCACTTCGCGCTAGCCATCACGGCAACACTGTTGGAGAAGGCCCACAAGGTGCAACCACCACGAACGAGAAAAGCAGCGAGGCAACTCGGACCTGCACCATCTTGCACGACGAGGGCACAAGAGCCTCTGATGATCATTTTTTGCAGGAGGGTCTCGGCGACTCGCTTGATGTGGCGCAGACACGATAGGAAAAACGGGTGGATGGAGCCGCACCACCAGGCTAAATCACTTTTGTAATGTGTTGGCGGGTTTCTCCACCGCTGCAAGGGAAAGCCAACTTCTGGGAGCACTTTTACACTGCTTGACGTTCGATATATAGAGAGTTGCTGCTATTTTTGTTTGATGTAAGCATAATTTTTGCTATATATACTCATAGTAACCATACCGCTTTCAGAAATTGTTCGATATAGTCGGCTTCAACTGTATATCAGAAACAGCAGGCTCGAAACCTTGACATTCACAAGCAAAAAGTAACAAAACATAATCCACAAACTGGAAAACATTTACAACCACTTTGCTATCAAGGCGGCTAGCAAGAAGCCAGTCTTGTTAAGCAAGAAAAATGTCGCTTAAGATTGGTGCTATGCATAAACCAATGCACACACCGCTTTTTTAATATAAATGTGTTCATTCTATGTGACAAACGTTGGTAAAACAGCAGATAAACAGCTGTTTTACCAAATAAGGTGTTTGGCTCATAAGCCCACAAGGCTATTTATTCATTCTGTGTAACTGCCGAGATGACGTATTGCTTTTAAAAGTAAGAATGAAAACGAAAAAACTTTGTAGCGCACCGAGTCTAAATTGGTTAGCCAATTCAACTGACAAAAGCAAGAAGCCTAGCTTGGATTTGTTTTTCACTGTCAAAATCCACAAGGTTGACTGGCCACTACGAGTCATTATCTCTGAGAAATTGGCCGGTTTGTTTTTACAGGAGAAACTTAACGTGCTATGAATTGACGACCATTTTCTGGTGAAAGACTAATGGAATCGTAGCATATATTTCAAGTAACAACAAGAACCTCAACACTTGCTCCATTGACATCAAAGACCTGTACTACTCTTTACCACACAATATCCTACAGTGCATTGAGGGCTGTATTGACCGTACTAGTACGGCTCAGTTGAGTTCCAGAACGCTTCTGCTGCTTCAGTGAGCAGTTTGCTTGAGCTGCTTTGATTCTACTGAAGTTCAACATTTGTCTCATGGAATGAACACATTTACATTCAAATAAGCGGTGTGTGCATTAGTTCATGCATAGCACCAATCTTAAGCGACATTTTTCTTGCTTACTATGACCGACTTCCTGCTAGCCGCCTTGATAGCACAGTGGTTGTAAAAGTTTTCCGGTTCGTGGTTTACTTTGTTACTTTTCGCTTGTGAAGGTCAAGGTTTCGAGCCTGCTGTTTCTGATGTACTTTGCCAATTCAACGAGTGTTTATCACACCTTCTGATGCATGAAGTACCGGTGGATGCCTCATTAAGGTTTTTAGATTTGCGTCTTCATATTTTTAGAGATCACCTGTGCTGCATGTATGAGCCCCGAGGGAACAAGCCACTTTTGTTTTATCTGGCGGCCTATTCCAAGCTGGTTAAACGAGGAATTGTAAATCTTTGCTTTACAAATGCCCTAAATGTCATCACGGAAACGTGGCTACACAATGGGATTTTTGGCTCTGAATTCACTCCACCGGACTATATCGCAATTCGGACGGACAGACAGAACAGCAAAGGGGGCGGCGTCACCCCTTTGCTTTGGTCAGACCTTAGGTTTTCCGTTTTTCCAGCTCCTCTAGATATGGAATCGGCCTGGTGCAAACTTTACTTGCAAAAAATGCGTTTTGTAATCGGCACTTTCTATCGCCCCCCGGGAACAACGGTGGACTCACTTCAAGCAATCGAAACGTTCATGCACATGCACAACCTAGGTCCTTCCAACTTTATTTGTCTCGGTGATGTCAACGCACCGGGCATTCAGTGGCCCTCTCTATCTATGCATGGTCATGATGCCACTTTCGATAAAGAACTTCTAAATTTTTGCCTGAATTCGGGGCTTACTCAGATCGTTTGCGAGCCTACCAGGCATAATGCTCTTTTGGACTTGGTCTTTCTTAGCTCGAACCTTGCCGCGAATGATTACACTTGTGAAGTGGTAGAAGGCATCTCTGATCATAAGGTTGTTTTTGTTTCCCTTCCGTGCATTGTTCCTAAACCATCCTTCGCTCTTACTACATTTTGCGATTTTAATCATGCTGACGACACCTCTATTCTAGGTACATTGGCTGATGGCTTCGACACTGTTGAAACACTCAGTATATCAAGTGACGTGAATGTTCTCGTGACATATTTTGCAAATATTGTTATGTCATGTATTGAACACTTCATTCCCATCAAAACCAAAAAGAAAAATACTAAAATCCCTTGGATGAACAGAGATATACTACATCTTTCACGTCGTGTTCGCAGGCTTAGACGAGTGAAGGGCTCCCATAATCCCGTACACACTGCTAGGTTTGCTAAGGCAAAGGAGGATCTTAGCACAAAAACCAAATCAGCTAAAGACTTTTTTCATAGCGTGCAGCTGCCACTTCTGTTGAAAAGTAACCCACATAAGTTCTGGGGATCCATTTTCCCTCGTGACAGCTCTTGTACATCTTTATGTGTGAACAATGAAATGACTAGTGATTCATTATTAATCTCCAATGCCTTCAACCATTAAGTTAATTCTTACTTGCGATAATCATATTGTTCCTCCTTTTTCAAACATTCATCCAACTTGCCCCCTTAATGATATCTTAGTTAGCACAGAAGGTGTCTTAAACCTCATAATAAATCTTTATACAAAGAAAAGTGAAGGGCATGATGGAATCCTGAATTTGTTTCTCGTTCAATATGCCTTATAGACTTCGTGATACCTTACTCTTATTTTCAATGAATCACTAACTTCCGGCATAGTACCTTCATCATAAAAGATGGCTAAGGTGCTTCCGTTACATAAGTCAGGTAGTAAGCAGCATCTTTCTAACTACCAGCCAAATCTTTAACACCATATTCGTGCAAAATACTAGAGCATATAATATACAAACACATTATGGAATTTCTTGAATCAAATAACATTCTCTCTAATGTACAGCATTGATTCAGACACGGATTCAGCACCATAACGCAACTTGTCGAGTTCCCGCATGACATAGCTTCTAACCTGGATAAGGGATTTCAAGTTGACGCTATATTCATAGACTCTTCCAAAGCTTTCGATACCGTACTTCACTCAAAACTACTGTCCAAACTAAATGCCATTCTTAACAACCCTCAATTAGTGAACTGGATGGAGAGTTTTCTGTCTCACCGCTCTCAATTCGTAAGCTTTAACTCTATCAATTCCTTGGTGGTGGATGTGTCATCAGGCGCCCCTCAAGGATTGGTCCTCGGTCCTCTTCTTTTCTTACTATATATTAATGATTTACCATACAAGATATCACCTAAAATCTGAATGTATGCAGACAACTGCGTATTATATGACATCATTTCATCTCCCTTTGATCACGTTCGCCTTACTGAATCATTCGTCAGATTTTCCAAATGGTGTGAAACATGGCAAATGAATATGAACTTCCGTAAGACTGTCGGTATGTCCTTCTCTAATAAAGCTAGCCCGTTCTTTTTCCGCTAAGAATTTAATTATAATTTAATTCAACGCGTTTCTGAATATAAATGTCTTGGTCTCACGTTCACCACTAACCTGTCCTGGTCAAAGCACATTGATTCCATTACGTATAAAGCTCTACAAAAACTCGGTTATTTACATCGTATGCTCTCTAATTCTCTGCACGACACTAAATTACTGTTATATAAAACTATTGTTCGCCATATACTTGAGTATGGTAGTATCGTATGGAATCCCTACAAGCAGTACGAAATATACAGAGTTGAGGCCGTCCAAAGGAAAGCCATTAGATTTATCTACCGACATTATGACCACCAGTTCTCACAATCGTCAGTCATGCCCTCACTCAACCTGACATCTCTCGCCGAACAGCGACACATCTATTCTTTAAAATTTTTTCACGGCATTATTCATTCATCTTGTCTCCTCTTCAGTAATGAATATATGACCTTTGTAAAAATCTCCTCTAGTATAAGACATCACGCACTAATACTTTAGGTATAGCTTTTTCTCGCAAACAATTGAAACTTGGAATTCGCTATCAGGAACCAATCGTTCTCTCCCATTAAATGAATTCTTGTCTGTGCTCCCTCAACATTGCGCTTAACTTTCTTTCTTTATTGCCTGTTGTATTTCTTTTTCGTATTATATTGTATTATCCCCTCCTGCTGTAGCCCAACCAGGAACTGCAGTATGTGAAAATAAATTAATAAATTAAAATAAGTCGTGCTGCCCCTCTTCAATGCACAATCTCCTTGTGCAGGCCTCCCACCTGACATGTGATGGGTACCCCGAGCTTTTGTTAGCTTCGGCAGCAGAAAAGATATTAAAGAAAGTCATGCTGGGAGGCAAGGCACCAGCAGACTGCGCTGCCAAAGACAACAAGCGAGTCACGGTACTCCCTTACTTGCACAAAATATCACACAGCTTAAAAAAGATGGGCAATAAAGTAGATGTTAAAGTTGTTTTTTCTGCAATGGAAAAGTTATCAATGCTGTGCAGGCGTGTAAGTACTCATGCCACACAACAAAATATTTGCACTACTAACCATAGGAGGGGGGCTTGTAGCACGCGCGTGGGGTGTGGTTTATATGACTCTCCTGACTTGTGCATAGAAGTACGTTGGCCAAACGAGCAGGTGTTTAAATGAGCAATTGAAGGAGCATTTTTACAATGTTCACACAGCCATGCAAGGTCATCTTGGCAATCACTGCAGAGACTGCCCTGGTGTGCCTGAATTTGAACAACGTGTCATAATCTCTTAAACACCGTGAACAGCTTACCCATGAAATCATAAAGGCTGACAAGACACAGTGGCTGGGTGACCTTTGCATAAGTCTGCCATCTATTGCCTTCACCAAAAATGAAATAAAGAATTTGGCTGTGATGTGAAAGGGTTTCATGAGATTTGTGACATCATGCAAAAGTTTTTTCTACTTCTTGCTCATGTCAAAAGTATATAGTTCTGGCGGTTTCCAAAACAAAGCTTAGTTGAAGTAACAGCGCCTGTGTTGTGTCTTATCTTCTATCACCGTGTTTTGCGCTGTGCAGACACGTCGATATTGAATCACCCACTCGCCCAAGCTTCCACTTCATCAAACTTTTTAACTTGTTAGACCAAAGAGTCCCCTACTTCACTAACAAATTACACTGAACTCAATAACTCCCAATGGCCCTCCACACACATTATTCTAGGGATGCAGACAGTGCACCCAATCACAATTACACCACAGAACAATAAAACAGCCTTGCCGCCCTTGACACAGCTAAGTTACTACTAAAATTTCAAGCCCTCTAAATAAAATCTATTGACTTCAAGTTCAATGCTGACAATGTGTGAATTCACATAGCAGTTTGTAAGAAGTTACCCACAGCTTGATCTTTTATACAAAGCTTATATATTTCTCAGCCAATAAATGAACAGTACGCTATGCTTCAGATGAACGAGAAGGGAAACTGAAGTGCTTGATTTTCGTTAATGACAACCATGTACAGCCAACAGGCAATGAAGCTAAGGAAAACATATGGGTATAATTAGATGCGGTTGAAATAGAGTTGCAGAAACTAATAATGAAAAGGGCAAATAAAAGTGGACAAAAAGACCACTTGTTGCCAGAGGGAGACCAACCTTCAACCCAAGTTTGTGGGTCCCACTCCCACCGGCGACAAGTTAACTGTTCACCCATTTTCATTTCCCTTATTATTTACTACATTTCAATTTCAACCTTGGATAGTTACCCCTATGCTTTCATTGGTTTCATTGCCTGTCGGCTGTACACAGACATGATTAGTTTATTTATTTAAGTATACTGCAGGCAGCAGTGCTGCCCAAGCAGGAGTTTTTTTTTTTGCATCAAGTGCAATGACAAAGAATTAACGAAGGCATTTACATTTCTACAATCAACAGCAGATGCTGGCAGACAATTCCACTCTCCAATTGTGAGCGGAAACAGGGGCCGTATTCTGAAACGTTTGCCTTCCACGAAAGTTTCGCCGCCGCGAAAGTCACAATCAATAAGCCAAGTGACTGCTTACCCATGACGTCAGCGTGCATTACCAACGCGCACTCTCGAACACTTCACATCGCATGAGAGATCGCGCCTGGCGAGTGCAGAGTGGCTCGGGTTTGTTGTTTGCGAGTGTAGTGGCCGCAGTACGGGTTCTGCACACTGACTACGTTTGCTTACGGCCTCTTTAGGCAAAATAAATTTAATAAGGAAGTGTGAAATGTTTTAGTTTATATGAATCAACAAACATCGCCGCGAAACAACATGTGTAAAATGCCACCAAAAAGGCTACTATAAACTACCACCTATCTTATCTCTACTACACTCCATCACCAACTGAACGCCAAGAGACGCCAAAATACGTTCATTTATTCAATACATGTCGAGAGCACCCATTGGCACCATGATGTTAAAATGACATAGGCCGGAACTACTAGATGGCGCTGTTTAATTTCCGGTTTTGCTAAAATCTCCAGTCAGCACGCGCCATTGGCGGAGGCGTGGCCAGGGCGAAACTTTCGTGGAGGCGAACGTTTCAGAATACGGCCCCAGATTTCTGAAGCATCTTCGTCCTTGCAAAGTAAGGGCGGATAACATCCGAGTGATTTATTCTAGACCTGTGTTGCACACGGGAAAGATAAGTTTCACGCAGCAAACCAACTCTGTTCTGATAGATAAAGTATTTTTAGTCTTGCAATCTTTTGGCGGACATGGAGCGGCTCCATATTCAGTCGCTGCAACATATTGGTAACAGATGATGATAGTCAGATACAATAAATCTAGCAGCGAGGTGCTGAATATGTTCTACTTATGCAATATCTTTAACGTAGTGTGGGTCCCACACTGCCGAAGCATCCTCAAGGACTGGTCGAACTATAGTGCAGTATGCCTCAAGTTTAACATTTGATGGTAAGGCTTTCAATTTTCTGCGAAGAAAAAGTTTATTAAATGCTGTTGTGCAAACGTTCTTCAAAAGCTTATCCCATTTTAAGTTGCTCACGATAGTTAGTCCTAGATATTTGCCAGACGTTACTGGCCGAATACTTGTATTAGCAATGCAATATGTACGAGACAGTGGCTTTTTCTTTGTGGTTATTGTCATAGCAACTGTTTTATTAGAATTCATTTCCATGTCGTTTTGTTCGCAACAGTCCTCAAGTTTACAGAGACTATTGTTCAGTATAGTTTGGCAAGAGGAGTATTAACAACATTGTACATCATGCAGTCATCAGCAAATAATTTTACTGTAACAGTGATCGATGTTAGAAGCAATACCATCCATATAAAGGTATGCATGAAGCATAATATTGCCCATTTTACTATGCAATGACTCTAAACTTATGGCTTCAGTACAATAGTATTCACTTTAATGGGCCCCTCACCAGGCCCTGTCGGAAGTTCTTGTTACACACTAGAACTTGCAGAGCGAAGCAAAAGAGTTCAAAAGAAAAGGGTTTAGGAGTAGCCGTGATAAGTTAAAATGATGTAAAGGAATGGGGCAAGCTACATCCTCCTCCTCCCAAAAGCAGACGCACTCACATCTTGCTTCAACCTTTGTCTGCAACATTCCTGCCTCCTACCATATTGGAGCCCTGAAGGCTCATATACGTACATTTTTCTCATGACCCTTGCCTCCCGCGATTCTTGCTTCCTTTTCCTTTTCTTAGAGCATAGCGGACATGTGTGCTGCTATACTCTTTCTGAACAGCCAACTGCCCATTTCATCGCATTTAGAAACACAAGCATGCCAAGCAAATGACCATGCAAGTAACAGACTGCACACATCACTACACAAAGACACGTCACACACCACACATAACAGATTTACTGTATGAAATAGCTTGTGTTACTGCATACAGTACATCTATTACTCAAGACAAAAAGAAAGCGATAAATTCTTTTTCAAGCAAAGTCCTTACTTCGACCATGTTTACCACGGCAGAGAGCATATCCTGGAGAGAAAAATGGGAAACATGCGTGGCACCATGAGTTTCCTCAACTAGTCCAACTACGAAAGAGGAACTCTGCTAGAAAAAATGCAGTCAAATAAGTTAAAAGGTCACAAGCACAACACCATTATGATTAGTACATGAGCCCCCAGCAAAAATAAAATGCATCATGTAACAAGATGGAAGCTCTCCCTCCTACCACAAAAAGAGTTTTTAAAAATACGAGTGGAAATGTGTGTGTACACAGAGTCTAACTGTAAAGGGGTCCTTCAATACTTTTCCAAGATGGTAAATATAGCCACCCAGTTGCTAGACATGCACCTATGAATACTTGCTTACATGAATGGTAGTGCAACACAAACAAGGACAAAGGAAGAACATGGCACAAGCATTCCGTCAGTCCCGTGTTCTTTCTTCTGTGAAATTCTGATTATACACCATTACCAACTAGCTTGTCTATTAACTCTTTCATTAGCAAGCAGCAGGCAATCTACGACAGATCCTGCAAATCCTCTGACTTTCCACTGACATTTTACAAGTAACAACCACATTTAGCCTACCTGTGCAAGCTCACAATGCCACACAACAGCATATTGGCTGGATTCTTTTACTTTTTAGACCAATCGGTGCTACCTCATGATGAGTGGGAGGCCTGGCCAGCAAGGAGAGTGGTACAGAAAGCAAGCAAACAAAGGCAACCGAAGAAACCCTTTCCCATTACAGCCATGTACAGATATGCAGGCGTTTGCATTCAGTCATGGCAGTCGTGATTCAAGGTCGGCTTGATGGAAACTGCACAGCACTGTCAAAAAAAGGAGGCATACTAAGGTTGTCAACGGATCATAGCTAAGTTTATTAATTACCTCTTTATTCCTAACAATACAACAGCAAGGATCCAGAGTATTCTTTAGAGCACCTTGATTGCCATTTGCCATGGGAAGGATAAGAAGCATCGTGAGTGCTAGCATAACCATAAGAATGTGACACAAATGGTGTGCATGTGGCCTATTACCAACTCCCTCCTTGCTTGATATGGCTTGCAGAACACTGATCACTTTCACAAAACATCAGAGAAGGTTGATGATAAAGCTACACAAAGTTGGAGTAATTAAATACTAAGTGCTGCAAAGTTATGTGCAGTTGAGGAGCATTCCCCTCACAGTAAAGGAGCTCAGTTTCAAGGGTGCCAGGAAAGAAATTAATAGACTTCAGTGGAAGGTGGCATGACAATGAATTGATAAACAACTTGGTGATAATGACTAACACAGCCCTCGTCAGAGTAATAAAAGGACAGATGGACAGGACTGTACAGAGCAAGCCCAGTTTCAAGCTTCTAGATACTGTTGTAGTAAATGAAAACAGAAGTGGAATGCTTTAAAAGGCAGGTTTCTACCATATGTGTCACTGCAAAAGACCTTTCAAGAATCGCACTGCGAGAACACTCCTGAAGCAATACTCCTTCATGCTTGAAAACTCGCGATGTAAAAAGAAATGTGGGGCCCTTACACTGTGTCCATGCACACAACTCGGCATCATATTGGTAAATGTATAAATCTATGCTTTAGCTGATTTGTGAGGAATACACAGACAAAGAAAGCTATCCTCTGTATTTAATCACAGCTTCAGAAACTTAACAAGTTTCACTGATTTCTGCATAAGCAAAATGCTTGAACAATATGAATGATGGATGTGGCTATGTCCCCACAAATAATGAAACAATGCAGAAAATGAGAAAACATTCCAAAACAAAAACCTAACACACACATTTAGTTCACAAAACTGCATGCAGCAGATTTCTCGGTGAAGGAGAAACACAGAAAAAATAAATTTCAAAGAAAGATTCTTACTCCGAGTACGTCCACAACAGCAAAGTGTGGAGTCTGCAAAGAGAATGAAGACACAATGTTATGCCCAACTTTTTTTTAAGGCACTTAATGAACCGCATAAGAACAGTTAAAGCAACTATTATCACATCGAAGGAATGTAAACGCAAATCACAATGCAAAGCCCTCTAACACATTATATGAACTAGAAAATGTCCCCAAAACGCTAGAGAAATGGCATACTGGCCACTAAGGTCACAGTTAAAGCAACTCGACTATTCACTTCCTTTGGAGTGCAAGCCATTTCCCATAACTCGCATCTCCAGCCTAACTAACAGTGAGGTTCCTCCCACTCCTGCCAGCATTCAGTATGCTGCAAACACATTCCTAGTTGACATTTCCATAGCAATCATATGCTTCATGCGCCAACTTATGTGGCAGCAAGTAACCTTGTTTCACTCTGCACTCTCGGAGTATTTCACAGAAGCACAGCAGTTGTCATGGTACACACCTTAATAAACTTATGAGCCGAGTATGATATGTCCAGACATACATTCTCTCACTGAACACACTAGTATGTGAAGACTTTGCTGCAAGAACATCAAAACAGGAGTTGACCCTTTTATATATTCACATTCTCTGCACGGCACTTACTACAACAAAGCAGGTGAGGCAGATTTACTGCCAGATGCCTTTATAATAGGTACTCTCCAGGGGAGTGCGAATACTGAATAGTAGATTAGTAGTAGTAGTAGAATAAAGAATCGAATCCAGAAAAAGAAAGCCGAATATCGGATCGAATATAAGAAAACTTATCACACAGTTTAATGCTTGCTAGAAGGTGGGAAGCTATCAGTCACTTAGTTACCTAGAAATCAAAGATATACATGCTGCACAGTCTACTGTTATTAAAGGGAACTTCTAATTTGCATGCCAGTACTGATCACAGCTGAGTTCTAGTATGTGAAGGTCGAAAATATATTTTATCAATAGAATCAAGAGCTATTTTTAGGTGTGTGCAAATGTTCGAAAAGTTTGAATATTATCAAATATCCTATATTTATTATTCATATTCGATTGGATATGAATATTCGAATCCCATCGAATATACTGCTGGCTGTGTGGGACCAGACACGGTTCTTAGCATTTGTTTCTATCTAATATAAGAATATTGAGGTGCTATTGTGTTGAATTTTGCTATGATTTCGTGCTGCTAGCGAAATTTCGCTTGTAACGCACACTTAGCACTGAACGTCTAAACTTTGCTGGAAAGCCAGCCTCTCAGTAGCAAGGGGCAGGGTTTGCGGACAGCGAGGGTGCATTTTTTTCTTTTCTTTCATTTTTTTTTAATTAAAATTTTCTTTTTTTTTGCACTGCCACCCCCAATTCAGAGCTTACTGCCTGACAGCAAGTGCAATGAGTGATGACTGGCACAAGGTCCAATGCCTCCGACATTACAGGCGTTTGATGTGGTATAATAAGGCACAGTTTGGCGAGCACAGCTAGCGGAAATTAATAAGTTTCCAAGTTAACATTAGCCAGATACACAATGCTTTAGTATCATGGCTGAATAGTCTAGTTTTTTAACAGTGACAATGTAATTGCAATGTTCCAAAATAACAAATTAACCCAATTCGCTAATAAATGCATGTGCATATAATTATTCGATATTCAAATTTAGGCACTCGTATTTGATTCGTATTCGAAAATTTCTATATTTGCACACCCCTAGCCATTTTTCCTCTGCAGCTAAAGGATAGTGACGTTATTCTGTACTGAATATCAACGAGGTTCTCAGTTTATTTGTGGACCTGTGTTTTATGGCAATCTTTTTATTGCATGGAAAGTTTTGTTCTAGAGTTTTCCTTCAAAATACAGAAGGGCTTTCCCAGCCTTACGGCAGGAGGCTTATCATAAGGCCAATCTGCACGACAATTGCATACAGCGTGGCTCAATCCCCACTCCATGCGTACTTTGCCATCGTTTGTACTGTGCGAGTCGACTGCGGTTGGCTCCAACGGTAAAGAGCAATTGTCATTGTCACGTTCAGCATCATTTGCCACCCAACAAATATCCTGAAATCGGAATTCGTACGAGACATCTCACTCCCCCCCCCCCCCCCCCCTTTGTACGCCGTCTGCGAAAATGCATGCATCCGAGTCAGCGCACTACAGTCCCACGACACTTTGGTGCCCACCATTTAAATCCGAAACCAGTATTGTGACGCGTTGCTTCAAGATATAATTAAGAGACCGCCGTAACAGACTGTCGTAATGGACCACAAATCGTCTTAGAATGCAAGTTGCCAGTAAAAGGTCACAGTTTCGCCCAAAAGGCAAAGCATCGATTGCGATAGCAAATTAGTGGATGGCAATACAAAGTAAGGCTATTAGTTTTATCGTCTGTATAAAGTTGTAAACCATCGCTTATTAACTAAATTGAACTCTGGAACATGATACCAAGCTTTGTGGCAGATGCCAGTGACGTTTGTAAATTTGAAAAATTGTTAATCATGTATTTTTGTGATTCCGCTGCCGCTTGATGCACCTGTATATATGGTCTGCCTGTATTTAAACCCTCCCTGTAAGAACCCTCAGCAGAGGGTTGACAGTATGAAGAAATAAAAAAATAAAAAATAAAATAACAGGCCTGGTATCAACACACACAGGCAAACATGAACACATCACACTCGATGACCGCGGACACTCCCTGTCAAACGCTGGCGTGAAGAAGCACGGCAGAAGTGAGTGAAGTAACTTTCGTGCTGTCTCGCTTCAACGTAAACTGAGCGGCGCGAACACAGCCGTCAGCACACCTAGACTGCTGCCCACAATGCAGATTGCTTTCAAGATGTCGCACGGCCCGCCCAATATGCAGTTGCTGCTGGAGTACAACACTGCCACCCCCTCCATTCCCTCCCCCTGGTGTCTCATGCACGATGGAAGATGGCGTGCTTCCTCCCCACTTTCCTCCCTTGCGCACAAGAGATTGAGCTGTGATCGGCTTGGCTCGCGTACTTTGACTCGCACGTACAGCGTAGGGCAGGCGGTGACAGTGTTGTCGCTCTTGGACTTTACAAGGAACATCATGGCGACGCCGACAGGAAAATGCGCCTGGAGGGTCCCTATAATCGCTATCTCAATAAAA
Source organism: Dermacentor variabilis (assembly GCF_050947875.1). Classification (NCBI taxonomy): domain Eukaryota; kingdom Metazoa; phylum Arthropoda; class Arachnida; order Ixodida; family Ixodidae; genus Dermacentor; species Dermacentor variabilis. Next base: position 379,170 of record NW_027460390.1, on the reverse strand, counting down.
TCCCAGTTTCGCCCGAAAGGGGAATCACTGATTGCAATAGCAAATTAAAAAGAAATTATGGAGTTTTACTTGCCAGAACCACAATCTCTTTATGAGGCACATCATAGTGGGGGCCTCCGGAATAAGTTGGACCAAATAATGTTCAACGGGCACCTCAGTCTAAGTACACGGCCATTTTCGCATTTCGCCCCCACCGAAGTGCGGCTGCCGTGGCCGCGACTCGATCCCGCGACCTTGTGCTTAGCAGCTCAAAACCATAGTCGCTAAGCAACGCCAGGTGATACCAAATTAATAAACAGCTCTACGCAGTAAGGTTAGCAGTTTTATTAGCCGTATAAAGTAAAGATTGCGCTTACTAACTAAATTAACAAGCATGGTGCCACATGTGCAGAGGCAGACATGAACACATGTCACGTTTACAGGTTGCATTGACAGCTCTTGAAGCGACGTTCAGTTCGTCTCTGCATGTCCAACATGATATTTGTGCCTTCCAGCGATTGCCCCATCTTTGCACATGCTTTTTCACTTTCTGAATTGCACTGCTTTTGCTGCCGGTCTGTCAGAGTCATGTTATCGTTTCGATCATTCCTGTCGACCCGGACAAACCTTGTACCGAAAGAGGCGGCCCCGGCCAACCCGGAGTCCAGGTGCTGTGTGTGATCCCTGCATCAGGACAATGCCCGGGAGCACATGCAGTAGGGCAGGAGTGCTCGCAGGGACAAAAGTTTGCGACCGCATCAGCCGTGGCGGCACGTCCGCGGCGCACTAACAACGAAGTGAGGCGCTCGCCAGCGTGGCATCGAGCACAAGGGGCTTTGCAACATATGCAACATGCGCCACTATGTGGGTCTCTACACTGAATATTCAAAAATTCGAATAGTAGGTATTCGATTTGCAAATAGAATTACAGAATGTTCAGTTCATTCGAGTGTTCGCACACCCCTAGTCTCAACTGCAGCACTCAAAAGGTACTACAGGGTTGATTTCAGATGAGAAGACTCATTTCAACAAATATGGGTTACAGTGAGCCTGCAAGCCCTTTCAAGTCAGGTTCTCAGCAGTCCTATTGTACTTAATTAGTGAATGACAAACCAAAGATCCCAACACAAAGCTGTCTTGCCACTATATAAAGTGGTATGCTTGCTACGCCACTAGATGACACCTCTGGCTTAAGTGATTTTAATTGTCTTCCAGCAGGTACTGTGGGTAAGGGCGAGAGTAGGTTATCACAGAAGGGATTCTTTTTTAAGGCGTAAGGTAGCTGTATCAGAGTGAAGGCCGACTTCAAGGGACAAAAAATATTTCTGCATTTTTGTTTTAAACTAGGAAAGATGACAATGGAAATCAACCACTGCTACAACAGACATTTGGCAAAGGTATAGGTCACAGTCAAACCCAGAACTGGTTGGAGAGCCTCAGCAATGGCAGAACGTCTGTATATCACAATGAAAGCTCTCGATGCCCTTCAAGTGGGACTAGTGGCACAAGCAAAAAGAAAAAAAAAAATGTCCAAGTAGTCACTCAACCACAATTGATCTTTGCGAAGCTTTTGAATTTTCTGCCAAATATGATTCACCACCAAATTTTAATTGAACTGACACAGTTCCACATGAGAGCAATTTATGTCTTGACTCATGAATGAAAAGCAGCACTGAGCACATGTCTGCACAAAACTGGAACAATGTTGTGGGAATTAGTGATACTCCATTTCAAAGATTACAGCTGGAGATACACATGGAGCTTTAACTAAATTAGAACATCTGCTGTCTCAGCATGTCACCAAATTTTCCATGACTGAAAAAAACAAATGGCAGGTCGAAAGCAGTACAAAGGCCATAATTTAGCTTTTTGTTTTTAAACAGGAGAAATTATACACAAGGAACTTGTGCCAGAAAGGCCCAATAATAGAAAGCTTACAAAAATTTTCTTAAGTGTCTTAATCAGTTATCTCATGATGTAGGATAACACATCAAACTTGCATCATGACAATACACCGGCCAATTCCTCGCTCGCCTCGCATGAATTTTTCGCTTATACAGACAGCTGTTCACATTCTGCACCTCCCACGACTCCTTTCTATTCCCCGATATGAAAATGATGGTACACAAAGGTTTGAGATACTATATAAGATTCAAAGAACATGGCAAGCAGCAAAGGAAGTCGCAGAGAAATATTTCCATGAGTTCATGCTCTGGTCGAGCGCTAAGACTGTTAGTACCAGTGTGTTTGTGTAGAAATCCTGGCACCTGTTTGGAGGACTGTCACCACCAGAAGGCAATATAATAGAAAAATATATTGCACTACACATGTAGAGGCCTGACATAAAGCACACTTTTACACAGAATGTCTCTACATTGCGAGTCAGTGCTTCGCTCATACTATTTCTTGTTACCCCGGTAATGTTTCTCACATTTTCGCACGTATAACTACGGAAATTAACACCCCTTTTATGAAGTACTCTAGGCACATGTTACAGTTGTGGAACCAAAGCCAGTTAGTGTTAAGATGTCACCCATATGCCAAAAATCTTGAGAAAAGCACCTGTTTCAAGTTATTCCAGTCGACATGATGTCTTCTCGTGGCTAGATAAAAAGGTGGATATTGATCATAGAATAATTGCTGGGCTCGTCTCATACAAATCTTGGTTTCTATAAAAAATTGGTGCCTACGAAGTCAGCCTGTCACCTTACATCTGTGCACGTGAAAACATGAGTGATCATAGAATTTACAACTTCGAAAAAGCACATGAACCTAAGGTGTTGCCTTAGGTAGACAATGCACAGAAAAACATGGCAAACAATTTGCAGAGAAAAAAAAAACAACGTAAAATTCTCACTAGTAAATAAAGAATTCTGCTTTCGGTTTTTCAGGATTGTTCATGGTTGAACAGTGTTATGTAGTGTTATGTAAGCCTTGTGACTGAACCTTCATAAACTACAAATTAATGCAAAAAATGGCTTCCTGAAGGGACACTCCAAGTTAAATGATGAATGAGTAATAAATACTTTATATTTTATGCAGCTTATCCTATTAGTGAAGCAGTATTCTTTTAGTAGAAAGCTTTGCTGCTGCATAGAAAAAGCAGCTGCTAAGTCAGCATGAAGTTTTTACTGATTGCTTGAAGTATTGCAATAAACTGTGCCTCTAACATAAGTGCCTCATTTCAGTTGAGGTTTTTTTTATTTTGAAGCACCAGCAGTCACATGTGGCTATGTGGAGTTTCAGATCCCTCTAAAGCAAATTTAGTGCACTTTCATATGCGTGTGTGTCTATATATATATATACAACTATAACAGTACGACCAACTTTTCTCTCTCTCCGAGTCTCTAAGTACACTCACTAGTAGCATATTGTCACAGGCGGTCATGAACCACGCCTGCCGCTGTCAGGATTGGGGGCTCAATCCCATCGCTCGTAACCCGTTGTCAAGATTGGAGTCCGGCATGAATTGGAAGGTAGCTGGCCCATGCCGTCGTCCAACTTATCCACGCTGAGGACGTTGATGAAGGGAAGGACTGCTTCTCATCGAGAACAAGAAATATGGGTTTATTTACAGTATTTACATGCAGTTCATCAGTCTAGCATGACTGCGAGAGAAAGTACGTCAGTCTAACACGACTGCTTGAGAGAGTGTCTCAGTCCAACATGACTGCATAAGAAAAGTGTGTCGAGCATCCGCACAACAGCAGTTTTTAAACACTCGGTCCTCCCGCGATACAAGATGACGTGAACGTTCGTTTAGTCATCGCAAACTAGCCGCCTCTCCGCAGGACGGTTTACACACACACATGCACACACACACGTGTTCATGGTCTGAAACCGACACCACACGAATTTCGTAGAACTCGGAGCCGTTCCGGGTAGCGCGCTGTCTTGCGTCTTGGTCGGTGCATGGGAAGGAGCCTCCGTCGGCGTTCCCGCGGCAGCTCCCCCGCCTATAGGAGATCAGGTCCACGTTGTCGCGTTGCGCACAAAGTCTGCTTCGTCTAACTCCTTCAGTCACAATGCATCCTAGCTGAAGCGACGGAGAGTGGAGGATGCGCGTATTGATACTGACACAAAGTCGACTTAGCCACGCCGTGGCTAGAGGTTGGCGGCGGCATTCCAAAATGAGGTTGCCACTGCTGGCGTAACTGGCTGGCAAACTTGCACTGCAGCTGGCCGTTCTTAACACCGCGCAGACAACCAGATGAAAGAGCAGAACGACGTTAGCCAAGCTGCCGTGAGACCGCTCTTCAACAACCGCGTCTATCCACCAGATTCATCTGGTTCTGCATTAAACACCTTGTGTGTAACGTTTGGTGGAGCTGTGCGGGGTAACTCCCACGACCTACAACGGAGCCACCAGCACAAGAGCTACGCCGAAGCCATCGCCTCGCCGGACTTTCGCCGTCGCGCTCAATCATGGCCACAGAGCAAAATACCCTCACCAGCAGCCCAGTCCCTATCCAGCACTACCGAGAGCCACGCACGTTCTCGGCGAAGGCAGAGGAAGATGTGGATGAGTGGCTAACCCATTACGATAGGGTAAGCTAATACAATAACTGGAACGCTGCCAGTCAGCTTAGGAACGTTGTTTTCTTCTTGGCCGGCACGGCGTTGGTATGGTATGACAACCACGTGGACATGCTAACTACATGGACACGCTTCGTTGAGGAGATCAAAAAGTGTTTCGGTGACTCAGACGCAAAGAGAAAACGTGCGGAACTCACATTAGCCCAGAGAGCTCAGGTACCCTGCGAGACTTGCTCTACCTATATCGAAGAAATTTTGAAGCTATGCCGAACCGTCAACTCTCAAATGACAGAGGAAGATAAAGTGGGGCACGTGGTAAAAGGAATAGCGGAAGACGTGTACAACTTCCTCATTGGTAAAGAGAACTTGCACACTGTATCAGAACTGATACGGCACTGCCGTACATTCGAGGCGCTGAAGACTCGCCGAATTACACCAAAGTTTGGATGGCTGGCCAATGTAACGACCATAGCAAGTGTTGACACGAGTCCTCCGCTCCCAGACCTTTCATCCGCCAGATAGTCCGCGAGGACCTCCAGTAACATGACAAACAGGCACGTTATGCGGCACCACGTTGCAGCTCCTCCGTTTTCCGAGACACTCTTTGGGAACCCCCTTCGGCTACTTGGAACCACTCGGTGAACGTCATGGATTTTAACGGCTGCAGAGACGAACCGCATTACATTATGACCGAACCACCACGCAATGATTCGCCCCCTCAACGCTTTGATCCACGCCCAGGCAACTTTCGTCCACGAAGACTCGCCGCTACCTACGACTTTCAAGGGCAAGAGCCTCGTTACCCTCAACCGATGTCTTCGGCAGAATACTTCAATCCGCATTCTGAAGTTTGCCCTTCGCCAGTGTGTTACTGCTGCGGCATGCCTGGCCATATAGCTAGGTACTGTAGCCGACGCCGAGCATCGAACTACAGATCGTCAGCGCTGACTATGCGGTCTAGCAGTCATACACTGTGCACTCAGTGGCCAGGAGACTCCACTTCAGGAAGCCACTTTCGAGAGCACCGATGCACCGCCCAGGAAACCTACTTTGGAGAAGAAAGAACCCGGAACCGCTACGACTCCCCTGCCTCCGACCGTACTCTGACGCCACCACCAGCCTTCCGAGCCTCCCGATCACCATCGCCTCGGCGCCGTTTCGTGTCGCCCCCGCCGGGAAACTATCCAGCGCGGCCAATGGAGGTGAGGTCGCTGGAAAATGTGCGCTGCCGACTCAACTGTCTCCAACTATTTTCATGCTAAAGAATAAGGTTCATGTACTGATTGATGGGGTCTCTACAATGGCTTTAGTCAACACGGGAGCAACTGTCTCGGTCATGAGTGTGGGGTTTAAAGGCCTTCTGGGACGCAAGGTTATGTTTCGTTGGGACCAGTGCACAAGTTTCCGTGGAGTCAGTGGTGAATCATTATACCCGGTTGGTGTGTGTAACGTGGATGTGTCTTTGGGTGGGAAAGTTTTTAATGCAGAGTTTACTGTTCTTCCTCGCTCCTCGCATGACGTGATTCTGGGGATTGACTTTTTGCAATTGTATGGTGCGAATGTTGACTGCCGGACGGGAGAACTCAGTGTCGACACCAGTGTTTCACCTGTGCTCTTTGAAAGTGAAGCTTGCCCGGAGAGTGTGTTGTGCGTGTCTGAGGATACAGTTGTGCCCGCCATATCCACGATGCGTGTTGCCGTCGCCTGTTCATCTCCGACTCCTATCTCGTTCGATGCTGCAGTGGAACCTGTACATCGAAACTGCCTCAAGGAAAACGTGTTAGTTCTGCACTGCGTGGTCTCAGTGACCAATGGATGCGCGGGGCTGTGGGCGCTAAACTGTTCCACTGAAGCGGCAGTGCTACCTCAAGGCCTAAAGATTGCCACGTTTCAGGAAGACTCGCCTGTATCAGTGGCAGTACTTACAGAGCTCCCTGATGGAGGAGCAACCAGTGTCTCGAGCCCCGGGAGCTCGAAGATACTTTCCATGATTGATAAGTCACTCAGCGATCACGAGCGTCGAGTTTTGATGGCCCTGCTTACGAAACATACCTAGGTATTCGACTTTGCGCAGCACGATGGCCTGCCATCAATTCCTGCATCCAGAACTCGTCACCGCATCAACACAGGAGCCGCCCAGCCAATCCGACAAAAACCCTACCGTGTATCCCCGTCAGAACGCAAGATAATCAGCGATCAGGTCCAAGAAATGCTATGCAAAGGCCTCATTTGAGAATCATCTAGTCCTTGGGCAGCCCCCGTGATATTGGTGAAGAAGAAAGACGGCACGTGGCGGTTCTGTGTTGATTACCATCGCCTAAACGCCATTACGAAGAAAGATGTATATCTGCTCCCACGAATTGACGACGCCATCGACTGTCTCTTTGCGGCATCTTACTTTTCCTCAATCGATTTACAGTCAGGTTACTGGCAAATTCCTATACACAAGGACGACAGAGAAAAGACAGCATTTGTAATACCTGACGGACTATTCGAGTTTAACGTGATGCCTTTCGGGTTGTGCAACGCGCCCGCAACGTTCGAAAGGTTCATGGATACGATATTACGCGGCTTAAAATGGGAAGTTTGCTTAGCTACTTAGATGACGTTGTGATCTTCGGGCGAACGTTTAGCGAGCACAACAAACATTTGGATTTGGTCTTGAACTGCTTGGAGAAAGTGGGTCTCGTGCTCAATGTTAAAAAAATGCCGTTTTGGGGATCGACAAACTCTTGTGCTAGGCCATCTGGTCGCTAAAGAAGGCATCCGACCAGATCCACAAAAGACTGCGGCCGTAGAAGCATTTAGAGTACCCAACTCTGTCAAGCAGTTAAGAAGTTTCTTGGGCTTGTGCTCCTATTTTCGCCGATTCATACCCCGGTTTGCTGACATGGCTCATCCCCTTACACGCCTTCTCCAAAAAGGCGTTCCCTTTGAGTGAACTACAGATTGCGACTCATCGTTTCGCCAGCTCAAGTTCCTGTTGACATCCCAACCAATTCTTCGCCACTTTGATCCTTCATCACCAACTGAAATTCACACCGATGCCAGCGGCGTAGGCATCGGTACTGTGCTAGTTCAGCGCGTTGGCGACAGTGAGCACGTGATCTCTTACGCTAGCCGGTCCTTGAGCCGCTCCGAGCGCAACTACACAGTCACCGAACAAGAGTGTCTGGCGGTCATCTTTGCCGTGCAACAGGGTCGTTTGTATCTCTATGGGCGCCCCTTCACTGTGATAACAGATCATCATTCGCTATGCTGGCTTGTGAATCTGCGGGATCCCTCAGGATGACTAGTGCGCTGGGCCCTCCGTCTACAGGAATATGATTTCGTTATTTGCTACAAAAGTGGCCGGCAACATGCTGACGCTGATTGTCTCTCTCGGATGCCACTTCAAACAACTGAATGTGATGCGGACAATTTTGACCAATACATCGCTTTTGTGTCCCCGGAATTTCCAGATATGGGTACCGTCATATCAGAGCAGCACAAGGATGAGAGCTTACAACCGCTCTTCGCGGCAGCACAGGAGTCACCTGCAGGCAGTCGCTTTCGCCTACGTGATGGTGGCGCGCAGTATAAGAAGTGCTACTCAACCACCGGTGCATGCTACCTTTTAGTTGTCCCCAAGAACCTTCGCCACCAAGTATTACACGCCATGCACGATGACCCAACTTCCGGTGATCTTGGTTCCACACGTACACTCTACCAGGCTCAAGAACGTATTTACTGGCCTAAGATGCGGAAAGATATCAAACGGTACGTCGCCAGCTGCTCTCAATGCCAGTGCTAAAAGGGCCTGCCACAAGCACCACATGGCCTGCTTCAACCAGTTCCCCCTTCTAGCGTCCCCTTTGAGCAAGTTGGTATAGATCTTCTGGGCCCTTTCCCGCGATCCTCCAAGGGTAATCGTTGGGTTATTGTTTGCGTAGATCACCTTACCCGCTATTGTGAGACCGCCGCATTGCCATCGGCCACAGCTACAGAAGTTTCTATCTTCTTGCTGGTAACATACATGGACCTCCTCGCATAGTAATCAGCGATCGTGGGCGACAGTTTACTGCGGACGTGGTTGAAGAAACCCTTCGTCTGTGTTCATGTAACTTCCGCCATTCTACGCCCTACCATCCACAAACTAATGATCTGGTCGAGCGCACAAACAGAACGCTTGCCAACACACTGTCCATGTAGGTCGATTCAGCACACAAGAATTGGGACAGTATCTTGCCTTTCATTACCTATGCCTTCAATAATGCGAGACATGAGACCACTGGTTACTCACCATTTTTCCTTCTGTAGGCTCGTCCGCCGCGCTACACCCTCGACACCATATTTCCCTACTTCGCTCATGACAACGAATCAATTGATGAGATCCTATGTCGAGCAGAAGAAGCGCGACGCCTCGCTAGGCTACGCACCCTAGCATCGCAGGACCGGTCCAAGATACGCTATGACGGGCGCCACCGCCATGTTTACTTCGATCCTGGTGACCTTGTATGGCTCTGGACGCCGTTGCGGAAGCGTAGCTTGTGCCAGAAGTTTCTTGCCCACTACGTCGGCCCTTACGTTATTCTGGAGCGCCTCAGCGAAGTGAACTACCGCATTGCGCGTCTCACGAGCAGTGGACGACGCTCGGCCAAGGCTGAAGTGACACACGTGGCGCGCCTGAGGTGTTACAACCCACGAGATGACTGACTCGCCCGGCGCGCTTCGTCTGCCAGCGAGGAAATGTCACAAGCTGTCATGAACCTCGCCTGCCGCGCAGGCAACCATATGAAAGAAAGAGGAGAACGACGCTAGCCAAGCTGCCGCAAGACCGCTCTTCAACAACCGCGCCTATCAACCAGATTCATCTGGTTCTGCATTAAACACCTCGTGTGTAACAATATATACGTTTCACCAGCACCATCTCACAAGAGGTACCTTTTGCACATGCCAACATGTTTCCTTCCATTCTCTTCCACTTATAAAAGTAGTGCTTGTTTGAAAGCATATACCAAGAGTTAGAATTTTGTTCCGAAGTTCCCACTCCCCATTAGTCTTTCTTCCTTTATTTTTGGAAACAATAAATAATTAAACATTTGGTTCAATATATCTAAAGCCATTCATTTCTAATTCATTTGATTAAATGATCTCATCTGGTAAAGTGTTACTTCTTTTTAATACAAGATGCACAATTACCTGAAGCTCAACATGGCAACAGAAATATAAAGCATATGTAGTCTACTCCAAAATTTATTGTAGTTTGTGACTTATCTGTAACTGTACGATCAACTTATATACTCTTGTGTTTTCAAGAAACATTATGCAAAAGCATTTTGAGCCACAAAGCCCAAAGCAACATAACCATTCTAGGCAAGCTGGAAAGAAAAAATGTGCATACCAGACCAAAAGCTTTATAAGTATACCTTTGCCAGTGACCACACACAACTACGATTAAACCGAGGGAGCCAAAGTGCTACCAATTGAGAGCAACCCTAATTACTCCAGTGACTTACTTTGTCTTTTTGTACTTGGTTTGCTTGTTTCTATTTCAGGCAGTTTACTCTACTTCATTCAGCACAAGAGCTTTCTCATGCAGCTCAGAATAGGCTATGTGTTTGGATACATCCCGCAGAAGAAACATAAATGACAAGTTACCATTACTTCGATCAAGTCGTTAAGCTAGTATAATGGAGACAATTTTTAAAATACTTTTTTTCCCCAATGTTTTCCAGAAATTGCAAGACATTTGTTACCATGCATGAATATAAGTAGATCAACATTATTACAATATTGTTCATCTATTGTGGACATTAAGCTCTGAATCAAACAAAATTTTAAAACAAACTCACTAAGAATAGATTTCCTCTGGTCACAGGCTATTTTTTGGCATTCCAGGCTCCCCACATTAAGGTTCTTTTCAAGACAGCGATATTTTCATTTGGGCCCAGTGTCATCTCGCAATACTTAATTAGAAGACAGTGCCATGCACACAGACAGAGAAAGGAAACGAGAGGGCCGTGCGCTGACTCTCAACTGCAGTTTATTTTAGAAACACTGAATATACACCTTTCAAACCCCCGGACTTGCGGATAGGCACAATTTATGTTATCTGTCCATATATGTTCTGTCTGCCAGGTGGCAGTTTTGAATAGTTTATATTTGACATTTCTTGAATAAAGTGCAGTTGAGAGTCAGCACACTGTCCTGTGGTGTCTTTTCTCCATCTGCATCTCTGGCACTGTTTTATGATAATGTTATCACACCAACTTGCCCAGCTGTCCCTACTTTTGTAATACTGAAATATTGCAAAGTCACACTGCAGGTTCGAAAGAGGCGATTGCAATTTTAGACAATATGAAAATGCAACCAAACTCGAGTGGCAATTGCTATAGTTATGAGGTGACCAGTAAGAAAAATTCAGAAAGAACCATGCCTTTTGACTATCAAAGACAGCATCGGCTACATTCAAACCATTACTAATTTCTGATTGACGATTAGGGTAACACTTCTGCTAACATTTCAACTGCCTTTCTCTCAATTAACCTTCACCTTCCTAATTTGGTTTATGTCCTGTCTACTACTTGGCCGAGCATGTGCTAAGAGAGTGACACAATAGGCAGTGACTTACGTGCTGAAACGAAAGAAACTAAGCCAGCGGTGCAGATTCCTGCTGAGCGCGTGCCTCACCAGATTTCAAATGACACTCCTTCACACAAATCTCACTGCATTCCCCCATCGCTTGCCACATTTTCCCTCGCATTCTCAAATTTCTTTGTACCCTCTCCAACTATTGGTCAGGACATTGATGCGCTGAAGGATCGGATCATTGCAAGGAAGCTAGTGCCTAAAGCAACGCAGTGCACACTTACATTCTCATCTTCAGGTGAACAAGCTGGAGACTCCCCAGCAGCAAGGGAGTGGTCGTCCTTGGGACACGAGGCTGACAGGACACGTGGGGGTGAGTGGCATTGAAGAGCATGGGCGGCATATTGAGGATATGAATGCGCATACTTCCCGCTGCCGTGCAGGGATGCACAACCAGATGGCACCTCCTCCACTATGTCCATGGCTGGCGGAAGCAACTGGCCTAAGAAGTTCACCTGCAATTTGTTCATGCCCAAGTCAGCCAGACAATAAAAAGAAAAAGAGAAGAAAGGAAGAAAGAAAAAGAAAAAATCAAGCACGCAAGAGTTTATTTAAAAAGGAATGAAACTGGTCAAACAATGTTTTCCTCCTGTTGAGAGCCATTTATAATTTCTGGGCACATCATGCTTCCTACTTAATGGGTTGGTTTAAATGAGTACCAGTCGCTACTTGGTCCAGGTTCATTTGGTCACAATGATTTCTGTTAAAGCGGCTCTTAGGTTTCAATGGTATGCCCAACACAGTGTTTTAAATTTCAGGAGGAGCAGATATAACTGCAATTTTATATGTGAAAAACCAACTAATCTCGAGTGGCAAATGATACAAAGGGTGTCCCAACTTACACACACCAAGATTTTAAAGCATGCAAAGGCCACAAAGCTGGACAGAACCAAGGTAATGTTGTTTGCCGTCGCTTGGAGATCCTCGGATTTTTTTTCATTCCGCCTAATCACATAATTAGTCCTAATTAATTAATGAACTTTTCAAATATTATAATTAGATGAAAAGTGTCCATAAGAAAATTGTAGAGCAACATGAAAAACTCCCGATACTGCTATCTGTTGCTCAATATGTGCTACATAAATGTTTCTATAAGCATGAAAGAAGCCCACAAATACATGCAAAATGCCTCGAGTTCCCAGTCGCGTGGCAATTTTGCGTGTATTCACAGGCTTCTTTCGCACTTGGAAGAACACTTTAATGTAGCACATATTGAGCAACAGAAAGCTGTATCAGGAGTTTTTCATGTTGCTCTACAATTCCCTCATTGACATTTTTCATCTAATTATAATGTTTGAGAAGTTGATAAATTAATACTAATTAAGTAATTAGGCAGAATGCAAAAACTAATCTGAGTATCTCCAAGCGACTGCAAACATTACCTTTGTTCTGTTAAGCTACATAGCATCACGTTTGCATGTTTTTAAATCTTGGTGCATGACATAAGGTACACCTTGTATAGCTGAAGCCTCTAATAAGAGTCCCATATACGCGGCGATCATACTTATTTTCCAGAATTTTAGAAAATCACCTGTGGCAGACAGCATAATTCTTGTCCTTGAGCTGGATTATTCGAAGAGGCAAACATTACTAGCATGAGAAATTGAGAGGTTTATCCAACTAATTAACAAAAATTCAATAATTAATTAATTACTTTATGGGCCATACTGCTATTCATAAATTTTGGCCAGCGAGTTTGCAAGACATAATTCGAGAACTATGAGAAGAAAAATTACGTGAGCAAGGAAAAAATGACAAAGGCTTCGCCGGAGCCCGTACAACGTCCAAAGTAATTTTTTTTTCCCGCGCGTCCTTCGCAGACCACGCAGAAAGAAACGGCGAGTTCATAAGAAAGTGAGAGAGAAAAAAAAACGTTCAGCCGTATGCGCCAGTCGCGCCTTTTATCACGCATCGTCAGCTTGTTCTCGACTCGCGAGGTTAATGGAAGGAGACAAAGCGGTCTCAAACTCACGCGCGCTCTAGTACCCATGACCAAAAAGTTCAGGCGGTATAGGTGCAACACAGCAACAGTGCTTATGGTGCTGGTGCAGCTTACTTACACGTTAAGTCGACAGTACTGACGATCGTAAAAGGTCGAACTCAGACAATGGTGCCGGCGAACCTCTTCGGCGATGAACGTGAACTCTTCTACGATGCACGTGCCACTCCACTCTCGTGCGCGTGCTCCACAATGCGCAGGAGCACGCGCGCCACCTTGGCAACATTAGAATGGCTCTCGTGAACGCGCTACACAACCATGATAAGAAGACGGCCATCACCGCTGGGACCAGCCACGGTTAGACACGGGGCGAGCGTCGTCGTCTGAGCCAATGAGGAACGCCGAAAAGAATGAAAGATGGCCGTCATCGTTGAGACCGGCCACGAAGCGCGCGTCGTCGTCCGAACAACGCGGAAAGCCGATGATAATATCAAATGGCTGTCATCGCTGAAACCCATGGAAGAAGAACTAGGAGGCAGGGTCGTGTGATTCCGCTAGCCTCGGCAAGTCAATCTCTCTGAAGCCGACCCTACCGCACAAGGTCCATCTTTGGCGTAGGAATAGACCCACATTGTTGCCGGACCATTCGTGATTGTTTGGCACGTGGTAACGATTAGTGGGTTAGTGGCGCTTGCCGTCAAATGCATGGAGGCACTTATGGCATCTTCGGTTGGTCGTTTCTGAGCGCTCTCACGGGCGGCGTTGTCTTCGGCTGGTTGAAAGAGGGTGCGCGCCCTGCGTTCGGCTGGTTCTTCTCGATCGCTCTCCTCATCTTCGAGCCCTCTGAGGCGCTCAGAGCCCTGTCGTCGGAGCAGCCGTCGCGATTCAAGCGTTTCCCGCAACGTCATCACATCACAGCGTCGCCGCTGTTAGCGACGGTCCGCCGTAACCTGGGTGACCTAGGCCGCTGCATGCTGGCGTCTCGACGAACGCTCGTCCGCTGGCTTTCCCGGCAGCGCTGGCAGCTTTGGATTAGGCGAAACATCGGACATTGGCAGTAGTCACGTGGTTATGCATCTACCATTTCCTTCGAGAACGAGTCGGACGTTCGGCTTGCGCGCTTGACCTCTACCTCTGAGTTCGGGGAATGCCGGATCTGCCCGACTCGGCTTCGGGAGATGGAGGCAACCAGTCGAAGATACCAATAGGAAGTATTACGCGTAGGTTTCTGCTACCGCGGCCGTCGTTCTTCGCTTCAAATACGTTCCCTTGAAACGTGGAGAAAGACTGGGGAGCCAGACCCATGACGACATAATTTTCAAAGCATCACTTGCTCTGGCTACTGAAGTTAGCGCTTTCATCTCGAAACCTCTCCAGAGTATGCCCGAGCGTGGTCTATTGTTTCGTACCGTATTGTTGCCCACCGTAAACTCCGGAGCGTATTTTCTTGCCAATTTTACAGCGAAGCTGCATGCCTTGACCGTCCAAGGAAATTTTCGTGTCGTTGTAAAAAAAAAAACTCCCCATACGTGTGCCGATCCCGGAGACAGTGCGATGCCGGACGACCCGAGGCGAAGGTGAAGCAGCGTTAAGCACTCCCCATACGTGGGCCGATCCCCAAGATGGTGCAATGCCGGGCCGACACGTGGTGAAGGTGAAGCAGGCGTTAAGCACTCCCCTTACTTGGGCCGATCCCGAAGATAGTGCAATGCCGGGCCGACCGGTGGCAGAGGTGCAGTTCGCCATTAAGGAAGGGCCCACATACACAGCTTCGCTGGTCATCCTTCTTCACAGAGTGGTAGGGCACTGAGATTTTTTTGTTTCGCTGTCTTGGACCTACATAGGATGAGGTGAGAAGTTTCGCGGAATAGGTATTTGTCGCGCGTTTGCTTAGTAAAAGGCTCTACTGTGCGTCTTTCGTTGTGAAATAAATAAATAGCATTAGTCTGCACTGCATGTAAACGCCGAAGTCGTCGCTTTCCTTAAGATTTACGTCCACTATATGGTAACATTGTGTGGTGCGACGTCGTTACGCGATTGAAAGGCTGTTGAGTTCCCGCCGGTCTGATGAGAGGCAGAAGGCATTGAGCAGGACGACAGCGTCGACTGGGGCCGTCTGCCATAACAATGGGCCGGCACGGCCTTAATTATAGTCGGGGTCTCCGGCTCGCCAGTCCATCGTTGGGCCGTTGGGCACGAGATAGGACGATTTTTTTTTTCACACAGGAAAGCAGTGCTGAGGACCCTGGACGCTCGCTTTGTCGCCTGCACATGTTTGCAGGGGCAAAGTGCATCATTGTTTCCCAGAAGATGCCCCCAAATGCGACGAATCGCCATCGGAAGGGCGACTTGGTTGCCTTCACACGTCTACAGTGCGAAAGCTTTCCTCGTTTTCCTGAAACCGCCTCGAAACGCGACCAGTCGCCCTTGAGGTGGTCCTCGCGAGTTCTTTCGGCGCAATGCAGATTAATCACCCGATGCCTTCGTTCGCAACAGGCTTGGCGCCTGTCTACTGCTTGCTCAAGCGGCGAGCCGCGTGGTGGGTCGGTGCGTTACTCGACTAACATAACACAGTCTCGACTGCTTTACGCACTTAAATTCCTTCACTCAACCTAGGCGTGCGTTTGCCACAACGACTATGTGCACATATTTCAAAACCACCGCAGCAGGCGCGACCAAAGCGAGCCGGCTAAATCTGCCCCTTGCCTATCACGCCGGGGCCTATTTCCCCATCATCCCATTCCTCAAAATTTTTTAAGACTAGGCTTCAAGGTTGTCACGCGACGCTTACTTTTTTCCTTCCTCCATGCTGGGACCTGCCATGAGGTGCGCGGCGTAGTCCGAACCAATGAGGAAGGCCGAAAAGAATAAAAGATGTGCTGTCATCGCTGGGACCACGGCAAGGACCATAGTTTCCTACGATTGCCAGAGGGAACTTTGCCGCTGCGATCGTTCAGCCACCACGGGAATGATGATTAGTACATGGATTTGTCTGAGCTTCGTTTTTGTTGCTTGATACGTTCTTGTGGGCTTTATCTGCCTTCATTGTCTTAAATTTCAAAGTAATCTATAATTGCCTAAATGCCGAAAACCCTACGAACACGCACAATAGCTAATTACAGCGGCTCAGCCTGTCAAGAGAGAGATAAAAGGAAGACAAGGATGTTAAACAGTAAAGAGTCCGGTTGGCTATCCTGCGCTGGAAGAAGGGAGTAGGAGAATAGAAATAAGGGAGAGAAAGAAAGAGATGGGGTGGCCAAATCGAAACGCGCCAAGCATCTCAATGCGCTCGCTTGACCGCGAAAAACTCATGACGGTGTTCTATGCAGCTTGTCAATGCGTGCGTACGTGGCCCGTAATGGTTTCAATAACATACTTCTGCACCGGAGGTCCTGTGTTTGAATCTTGCCGTCGGTCAATTTTAAAATGTGTCTTAAGATATTTATTAAACAGCACTTCGTTTAAAAAAAATGAGTTCACAAAGTCACGAAGCAGTTTGAAGCCAGAAGGACGAAGTGTAGGCAAATCCATGTACTAACCCCACTTGATGTTCCCGTAAAACCCCTAAAAATAGAAAAAAGTAGCGTCATCCATTAAAGATTGCCACCGTCCTCTCCTGCGCTTTCCCTAGACGCCCGGCCCTCCCATTGCCCGAACGCCGTCACGCGCTTTTTTCTTGCTTGTTGCATCCGCTGCCATCCGGTGCCAAACATCGCGGGCGGCGTACGCAGGCACCACGTTTCGCACCTCCCTTGTGCTTCTGTAGCGTAGTTCCGTGTGCCAAGCGAGACGCGGCACTTCTGGGGTTCAAAGAATCAACCGGGCTGATTGGAACCTAGCGCAATGTTCCCGGCTGTGTGAGGTAAGCGAGCGATTCTTCGCTGATCACTAATCTCATTTGCTGCCACTTGTTGTATACGGCTTCCTTAGTTTTTTCACATGTTCGGCTACTTTTATTTGCAACTTACGCGCCCGACTTGAACCACGTCGTCTTCAACCGCACGTGCTTTTTGTCGACTCAGTCATACATTGCATGGCGTTGTCTTTGTTTGGCCTGGATTTATGCGAACAGCACCTTTTGAGTGTATCGCCGTACGTTAGGAAGCGGTGACGGCACGTAGGCAAACAGGTGCGCAGATGACGTTCCGATCATTATAAGCCGTTATCGCTCTTCAGCGCCTTAAAGGGAGACTAAAGGTTATTATTAAGTCAACGTGGACTGTTGAAATACCATCCCAGAAACATCGAAACGCTTGTTTCGTGCGAAGAAGAGACTTATTTTATGAGAAAATGCGTTTTGAGGCGTCCGCGTACCTCTAGCGCAGTTCAAATCACCCGCCCTCCGATCGAGGAGTATTGACTTCATGGTCTCATAGTGACGTTGCGCCGTTGAAGATTGAAGACATCTTCGCCGCGAGATGACGAATAATCGTCTTAGCGACCTAGCTGTGCTTGCGGTCGAGCGATCTTTTGCCAATAAGATAGGTCTTCGGCGAGTTGTCGACACGTTTGATGCAGCGCACAGTAATCGGAATCAGGGTGTAGACGAGCCGTATGTAAAAATATTGAGAGATATCATAGCGGCTCTACAGCCACCGTAGTCCTCCATAAAGAAAGCAACAAAATCCCAATAAAGAAAGGCATCAGGCAGGGAGATACGATCTCTCCAATGCTATTCACAGCATGTTTACAGGAGGTATTCAGAGACCTGGATTGGGAAGAATTGGGGACAAGAGTTAACGGAGAATACCTTAGTAACTTGCGATTCGCTGATGATATTGCCTTGCTTAGTAACTCAGGGGACCAACTGCAATGCATGCTCACTGACCTGGAGAGGCAAAGCAGAAGGGTGGGTCTAAAAACTAATCTGCAGAAAACTAAAGTAATGTTTAACAGTCTCGGAAGAGAACAGCAGTTTACGATAGGTAGCGAGGCACTGGAAGTTGTAAGGTCTACTTAGGGCAGGTAGTGACCGCGGATCCGGATCGTGAGACTGAAATAATCAAAAGAATAAGAATGGGCTGGGGTGCGTTTGGCAGGCATTCTCAGATCATGAACAGCAGGTTGCCATTATCCCTCAAGAGAAGAGTGTATAACAGCTGTGTCTTACCAATACTCACGTACGGGGCAAAAACCTGGAGGCTTACGAAAAGGGTTGTACTTAAATTAAGGACGACGCAACGAGCTATGGAAAGAAGAATGATGGGTGTAACGTTAAGGGATAAGAAAAGAGCAGATTGGGTGAGGAAACAAACGCGAGTTGATGACATCTTAGTTGAAATCAAGAAAAAGAAATGGGGGCATGGGCAGGACATGTAATGAGGAGGGAATATAACCGATGGTCATTAAGGGTTACGGACTGGATTCCAAGGGAATGGAAGCATAGCAGGGGGCGGCAGAAAGTTAGGTGGGTGGATGAGATTAAGAAGTTTGCAGGGACAACATGGCCACAATTAGCACATGACCGGGGTAGTTGGAGAAGTATGGGAGAGGCCTTTGCCCTGCAGTGGGCGAAACCAGGCTGATGATGATGATGACAGTAATCGACGTATACGTCTGCACCAGTATGCCCGTATAATGATACCCCATCGTATCTCCGCGGTGCTTTCGTGAGAAAATTGTACGACACGGGCGTATACCGATACCGGTATCAGAACACCCACTTCGCCATCGAACATATCCCGGCTGTGTTTTATGTTGTACTGTCACAGTGCAGGCAGTGGCACCTGTGGTTGTGATGAAACCTTCCTCTATCCCTGTCATGGCTTTGAGACTCCATATATAGGGTGCCCTCCGAGGCCACGTCGGTGGCCTAGCTTGCGTAGTGAACAGTATAGTCGGACGGCTGTTATTTGCGCTTGTGAAAACTGCCGGATTGTATGGCCAAATGTGACACTGACTGAAATGCCTATGCGTGCTCTATTCTTGCAGTTCTCTCCCATCTTCTAGTTGTTTTTGTTATTCTTTTCCCATATACCTTTTTGTTTTCCCCGTTTCCGACGTTTAAAATACCAGCCGGCGACACAAGGGTGCATTAATTTAAAGAAAGATCTATCGCGTCTTTACCAAAGTTGGAATTGATATGCACATTGCTTAGTGGTGTTAGTTTTCTGTCCTGTTGTGAAATTACTCTTTTGAAGTGTGATCTGGTTAACTGATATTTTGTTGCTGCTGAGTACTTGTATCTTTCTTTATTTAATACTGTTTTTATGTATGTACTGTACCATGTATTATATATATTTTCATTTTCTTAATAGAAGCACTGATGTGTAAATATGCAAAATTTTAATTTATATCTTACTGCGATATAGGCATACCTTATTCACACTGATGTGTTTAAAAGGCCTTCTTCCCAGTTAAACATGGTCAAAACACAATGCAGAGGTTCCCCTCCTCCCTGCGCCCCCCCCAGGAACTCACTTGTCATGGGTACCAACCCCCCCCCCCTCTCCCCACTCAAAAAACCCTGGCGCCGCCCCTGGGCCCGCAGCGCCATCCGGGCCAATGAGGAAGGTCGAAAAATAACAGAAAATGATCATCATCGCTGGGACCCTCCACAAGGCACGCATCGTTATTAGCACCAATGAGGAAGGCCGAAAATAAAATGATTATCATCGCTGGGACCCTCCACAAGGCACGCCGCAACATCCGAACCCATGAGGAAGGCCGGAAATAACAAAATGATCATCATCGCTGGGACCAACCACAAGGCACGCAGCGCCATCCGAGTCAATGAGGAAGGACGAAAATAAAATGATTATCATCGCTGGGACCGTCCACAAGGCACGCAGCAACATCCGAACCAATGAGGAAGGCAGAAAATAACAAAATCATCATCATCATCGCTGGGACTCTCCACAAGGCACGCAGCGCCATCCGAGTCAATCAGAAAGGCCGATAACAACAGAAAATGGTCATCATCGCTGGGACCCTCCACAAGGCACGCAGCGTTATTAGCACCAATGAGGAAGGCCGAAAATAAAATGATTATCATCGCTGGACCCTCCACAAGGCACGCAGCAACATCCGAACCCATGAGGAAGGCCGGAAATAACAAAATGATCATCATCGCTGGGACCAACCACAAGGCACGCAGCGCCATCCGAGTCAATGAGGAAGGACGAAAATAACAAAATGATTATCATCGCTGGGACCGTCCACAAGGCACGCAGCAACATCCGAACCAATGAGGAAGGCAGAAAATAGCAAAATCATCATCATCGCTGGGACCCTCCACAAGGCACGCAGCGCCATCCGAGTCAATGAGAAAGGCCGATAATAACAGAAAATGGTCATCATCGCTGGGACCCTCCACAAGGCACGCAGCGTTATTAGCACCAACGAGGAAGGCCGAAAATAAAATGATTATCATCGCTGGGACCCTCCACAAGGCACGCAGCAACATCCGAACCCATGAGGAAGGCAGGAAATAACAAAATCATCATCATCGCTGGGACCAACCACAAGGCACGCAGCGCCATCCGAGTCAATGAGGAAGGACGAAAATAACAAAATGATTATCATCGCTGGGACCATCCACAAGGCACGCAGCAACATCCGAACCAATGAGGAAGGCAGGAAATAACAAAATCATCATCATCGCTGAGACCCTCCACAAGGCACGCAGCGCCATCCGAGTCAATGAGAAAGGCCGATAATAACAGAAAATGGTCATCATCGCTGGGACCCTCCACAAGGCACGCAGCGTTATTAGCACCAATGAGGAAGGCCGAAAATAAAATGATTATCATCGCTGGGACCCTCCACAAGGCACGCAGCAACATCCGAACCCATGAGGAAGGCCGGAAATAACAAAATGATCATCATCGCTGGGACCAACCACAATGCACGCAGCGCCATCCGAGTCAATGAGGAAGGACGAAAATAACAAAATGATTATCATCGCTGGGACCGTCCACAAGGCACGCAGCAACATCCGAACCAATGAGGAAGGCAGAAAATAACAAAATCATCATCATCGCTGGGACCCTCCACAAGGCACGCAGCGCCATCCGAGTCAATGAGAAAGGCCGATAATAACAGAAAATGGTCATCATCGCTGGGACCCTCCACAAGGCACGCAGCGTTATTAGCACCAATGAGGAAGGCCGAAAATAAAATGATCATCATCGCTGGGACCCTCCACAAGGCACGCAGCAACATCCGAACCCATGAGGAAGGCCGGAAATAACCAAATGGTCATCATCGCTGGGACCAACCACAAGGCACGCAGCGCCATCCGAGTCAATGAGGAAGGACGAAAATAACAAAATGATTATCATCGCTGGGACCATCCACAAGGCACGCAGCAACATCCGAACCAATGAGGAAGGGAGGAAATAACAAAATCATCATCATCATCGCTGGGACCCTCCACAAGGCACGCAGCGCCATCCGAGTCAATGAGGAAGGACGAAAATAACAAAATGATTATCATCGCTGGGACCGTCCACAAGGCACGCAGCAACATCCGAACCAATGAGGAAGGCAGAAAATAACAAAATCATCATCATCATCGCTGGGACCCTCCACAAGGCACGCAGCGCCATCCGAGTCAATCAGAAAGGCCGATAACAACAGAAAATGGTCATCATCGCTGGGACCCTCCACAAGGCACGCAGCGTTATTAGCACCAATGAGGAAGGCCGAAAATAAAATGATTATCATCGCTGGTACCCTCCACAAGGCACGCAGCAACATCCGAACCCATGAGGAAGGCCGGAAATAACAATATGATCATCATCGCTGGGACCAACCACAAGGCACGCAGCGCCATCCGAGTCAATGAGGAAGGACGAAAATAACAAAATGATTATCATCGCTGGGACCGTCCACAAGGCACGCAGCAACATCCGAACCAATGAGGAAGGCAGAAAATAGCAAAATCATCATCATCGCTGGGACCCTCCACAAGGCACGCAGCGCCATCCGAGTCAATGAGAAAGGCCGATAATAACAGAAAATGGTCATCATCGCTGGGACCCTCCACAAGGCACGCAACGTTATTAGCACCAACGAGGAAGGCCGAAAATAAAATGATTATCATCGCTGGGACCCTCCACAAGGCACGCAGCAACATCCGAACCCATGAGGAAGGCAGGAAATAAAATCATCATCATCGCTGGGACCAACCACAAGGCACGCAGCGCCATCCGGGTCAATGAGGAAGGACGAAAATAACAAAATGATTATCATCGCTGGGACCATCCACAAGGCACGCAGCAACATCCGAACCAATGAGGAAGGCAGGAAATAACAAAATCATCATCATCGCTGAGACCCTCCACAAGGCACGCAGCGCCATCCGAGTCAATGAGAAAGGCCGATAATAACAGAAAATGGTCATCATCGCTGGGACCCTCCACAAGGCACGCAGCGTTATTAGCACCAACGAGGAAGGCCGAAAATAAAATGATTATCATCGCTGGGACCCTCCACAAGGCACGCAGCAACATCCGAACCCATGAGGAAGGCCGGAAATAACAAAATGATCATCATCGCTGGGACCAACCACAATGCACGCAGCGCCATCCGAGTCAATGAGGAAGGACGAAAATAACAAAATGATTATCATCGCTGGGACCGTCCACAAGGCACGCAGCAACATCCGAACCAATGAGGAAGGCAGAAAATAACAAAATCATCATCATCGCTGGGACCCTCCACAAGGCACGCAGCGCCATCCGAGTCAATGAGAAAGGCCGATAATAACAGAAAATGGTCATCATCGCTGGGACCCTCCACAAGGCACGCAGCGTTATTAGCACCAATGAGGAAGGACGAAAATAACAAAATGATTATCATCGCTGGGACCACCCACAAGGCACGCAGCAACATCCGAACCAATGAGGAAGGCAGGAAATAACAAAATCATCATCATCGCTGGGACCCTCCACAAGGCACGCAGCGCCATCCGAGTCAATGAGAAAGGCCGATAATAACAGAAAATGGTCATCATCGCTGGGACCTTCCACAAGGCACGCAGCGTTATTAGCACCAATGAGGAATGCCGAAAATAAAATGATTATCATCGCTGGGACCCTCCACAAGGCACGCAGCAACATCCGAACCCATGAGGAAGGTCGGAAATAACAAAATGATCATCATCGCTGCGACCAACCACAAGGCACGCAGCGCCATCCGAGTCAATGAGGAAGGACGAAAATAACAAAATGATTATCATCGCTGGGACCACCCACAAGGCACGCAGCAACATCCGAACCAATGAGGAAGGCAGGAAATAACAAAATCATCATCATCGCTGGGACCCTCCACAAGGCACGCAGCGCCATCCGAGTCAATGAGAAAGGCCGATAATAACAGAAAATGGTCATCATCGCTGGGACCTTCCACAAGGCACGCAGCGTTATTAGCACCAATGAGGAAGGCCGAAAATAAAATGATTATCATAGCTGGGACCCTCCACAAGGCACGCAGCAACATCCGAACCCATGAGGAAGGTCGGAAATAACAAAATGATCATCATCGCTGCGACCAACCACAAGGCACGCAGCGCCATCCGAGTCAATGAGGAAGGACGAAAATAACAAAATGATTATCATCGCTGGGACCGTCCACAAGGCACGCAGCAACATCCGAACCAATGAGGAAGGCAGAAAACAAAATCATCGTCATCGCTGGGACCCTCCACAAGGCATGCAGCGCCATACGAGTCAATGAGAAAGGCCGATAATAACAGAAAATGGTCATCATCGCTGGGACCCTCCACAAGGCACGCAGCGTTATTAGCACCAATAAGGAAGGTTGAAAATAACAAAATGGTCATCATCGCTGGGACCATCCACAAGGCTCGCAGCGTCATTCGAACCACTGAGGAAGGCCGAAAATAACAGAAACTGGTCATCATCGCTGGGATCATCCACAACGCACGCAGCGTCATCGGAGCAATGAGGAAGGCCGAAAAGAATAGAAAATGGCCATCCGCCAAAACTGCCTTCAGGTGTCTGAAAACAGTTAAGGGGGTTCTGAACCACTCCTCGGGCTGGGTGAAAAAACATAGTCCGCGAATATAAGAACATCTCAGCCAAATATTGGAGCCATGCGCGGCGCGTGGATCTCGCAAGCGGAGCGCCAAATCACCTTTCTCTCAAACCCTTTTTTTCATTTGAAGCCTGTTCCTCACTGTTTTCTGGACGCTTTATTTCGCAATATAGCAGATTCCCATACGCGGCTGCTATTGGCCCATAGCTGGCATCAATTAAGAAGGGTGTTTGGATCAGAGCGCTTCTGCCTTCTGTTACTGTGTATATTGATCGACGAAGTTTAATGATTAAACAGGCTGAAGTAAGCGAAGGTTTGCTTTCGAATTTCGATAACAATTACGTACTTCAGGAAGAAGCCGACTATGGTCTGCTCGCGCTCGGCCGCTCACGCGTCACCGTGAACGTCACCGTGGCTGCACGCCACGGTGACATTCTGTAGGCGGACCGCTGTGGGTACGCCCCGCGCCTTCGTATAGCCTTCGCATTGCAAGGTATTGAAGGAGGAGCGGAAGCGCCGCGATGGACGTGTATGATTGCCAATAACTCCGCTTCTGCTGAAGCAATTAAACGACTTTTTGCGGCA
This sequence comes from Dermacentor variabilis, assembly GCF_050947875.1. NCBI lineage: Eukaryota > Metazoa > Arthropoda > Arachnida > Ixodida > Ixodidae > Dermacentor > Dermacentor variabilis. The sequence continues at coordinate 354,500 of NW_027460390.1, read as the reverse complement.
AAGCAGTTCAGAAATAGCCAATTTTAACTTCAAACGCATTTCTCCACTCTGATGAAGAGTGGTTCAGCGCACCTTTAAAAACAGCTACAAACAGTTCTTAGTGCAGACGTGTAATAAACGTCTCGTTCAAAACAGAATTTTGCAGATATCTAGAAAACGTGTTAGAAGTGAACAAATAATATAAAAGGACTACTTGCAATGCTGATGTGTAGCCTGCTTTAAACACACCCGCAAGAAGGCAAGCGCATACGGCTGAGCTCCGGGTCGCGCTGCGTATTGTTACCAAATACATGCGTACTGCGTGCGTCGTCTCCTACTGCATACCTGCCAACCTGCGAAAAATAAAAATTTAATAAATGGCATATGACACCGCAATATCGAGAAACTGCAGCTACCAGTGCGTTCAAAGCAGACCGATAGTGTTAACTGCGCTGGACATGCAATTTTTATATCATGCAGTTACACTGGTTCTACAAAACGGCGCTGCTGTAGTCTTCTTTTTCCGCAATGAATGTTGTGTCAGGTGCGTCGTGCTACATTTTCCACGAATTTTAGCGTATTGCTTGTATTTGAGTTCTTAGTCGGAGGTAAAGATTTCTTACAAAACAATGCATGGCCAAGTTGCTAAAACTAGCATTTAGTGCAATAAGAAAGTCGCAGTTTTGCCTGACAGGCGAAGCATCGATTGCGATAACAAATTAGTGGACACCTACACGAAGTACTGATAGTAGTTTTATCGGCCGTATATAAACTTGTAAGCATAGACATACTAACTAAATTAACAAGTATGGTGTCACGCGCGCACCAACAAACATGAAGACATTCCACTTGATGACCGCGGAAACTCGCTATCACAACGCTAGGGTGAGGAAGCGCGGCAGCAGCATCGAACAAATTGACCTTCGTGGTGCCTCTCGCATGAACGCGAACTAAAGGCGCGATCGGAGATCGTTGTTCGAAACGTACGTTCAGTTTCGCCTCACGCCATTGGCCTGTGCCGCCTCTATAGTGTCAGCATTGCCCTTGCGTTCAGTTTCGCTTGATGCGATTGCCCTATGCCGTGTCGAGTTGTCAGTCACCGGGCGTAGAAAAGGCGTATCGAAGCCAAGACATAGAACGGTGTAGAGTGTATTATGGTAGCTGGCATAAAAAAGCACACGGTGCTGTAATAATATGCATGAGGAACTCCTTCCAGCTTTGTGGTAGTTACTGGCGCCTCGGACAATGAGGAACGCTAAAATAGCAAAATGCTTTTGTCCGCGTTTTCTTGCCTGTTACCGACGCCTGTAGCGTCCCAAGTACCCGCAGCGTCCATCGTTGCGCAACAATACGAAATGGGGCGTGGTTCACACTCGAATTATATTCACCTTGTGCAAGCACCTGCGCTCCCATGCCTCGCAGCCTTGACTCTGCTAAACGCCGCTTACGAGACACGAGTGTACTTCACTGAAGGGAATTTTTTTTTCTTTTTATTGGGTGTGAAACGCCACCCGCGTCGAAGCTCCGAAACTGTTGTACAACCTGATCAGGCCGTGGGGTCGAACACGCAGCCGAACGTCGATGTCGGTGATACATCACAACAACAAATGTTTTTGCGCTGTAGCACAGGCCGCGTTTACTTGAATGCTGGGGCTTCGTTTGATTTGCAGTACACTTTTTTTCCTCAGCAGTTCCTTCAGGTTTGTTTAAGACTCAGTCACATTAGGCCAACAGCACAGCGATTTTGGTCTGCCGACTATCGGCGACAGCGTTCCTTCCTTCGTGTCGGCGCCTCCGTCACAATACCGACGCCGACAATCTGCCGACGGTCGGCGGAGAGCTTAGAAGCAACATACCTATAAAGAAAGGGGTCAGACAAGGAGACACAATCTCTCCAATGCTATTCATTGCGTGCTTGGAAGAAGTATTCAAACTGGGAAGGCTTAGAAGTGAGAATCGACGGCGAATATCTCGGCAACCTTCAGTTCGCAGATGGCACTGTCATGTTCAGCAACACTGGAAACGAGTTACAACAAATGATTGAGGACCTTAACAGAGAAAGCGTAAGAGTGGGGTTGAAGATTAATATGCTGAAGACAAAGATATTGATCAAAAGCCTGGCAAGGCAACGAGAGTTCAGGATCGCCAGTCAGCCTCTAGAGTCTGTGAAGGAGTACGTTTATCCAGGTCAATTACTCACAGGGGACCCTGATCACGAGATGGAAATTTACAGAACAATAAACACGGGTTGGAGCGCATACGGCAGACGTTGTCAAATCCTGACAGGAAGCTTACCATTATAATTGAAAAGAAAGGTGTACAATCAGTGCATTCTACCGGTGCTTAACATATGGGGCAGAAACTTGGAGACTGACAAACAAGCTCGAGAACAAGTTAAGGACCGTGCACAGAGCGATGGAACGAAGAAGGTTTGGTGTAACGTTAAGAGACAGGAAGAGCGCGGTGTGGATCAGAGAGCAAACGGGGAGCCGACATTTGTTCAGCATAGTTGCAAAAATTATCGATGATGCGCCCTGGTTAGCCAATCAGATAGCTCGCCGAAATGATGTCAGTTGCGTGAAACGCGTAAATTGGGATGGGGCGGCTCAAAACTCAGAAGAGCGGCGCCGCTGGGATGGGTAGCGATGCACATTTTTAAAACCTTATACTAAATTACACGCTTTACGCGGAGTGCTTAAATGTGTCACTTAATGATCAGAAAGACCTCCTAACTGAGTACGTTTGTACAAAATGATCAAAATCGTTTCAGCATCCCTTTAATGTGACGCAAGCTTGACGTTTTGCCTAAGAAACTGAAACGAAGACGATGAACCTAACTTTCTTAATAAAACAAAACAGTTTTTCTTCTCCGTAAAAGATTCACCGACGATTACAATGCTCCCTAATGCGAAATTTGAGCGCAGCTCTATGCATGCTTTCATTTCGCGATATATTGGCTTTCGCGGCCAGTCTGTCTCGTACGGCACGTTGCGAATGAAGTGTGGGGCGACTGCCTCGCTAATCGCGAGAGGCAGCGCGTGGGTGATGCGTGGACGCGATTCACAGGAGCCGTCGCAAACAGACTTCCTCTAATCCAGCGCTTTGTTTTCATATATCGTTCGACGCGCTCGCTGCAAGCCATCGGTGAACAGACGACAAGCGCTACTCTGGCGCCATCTCGTAGCTAGAATCGCCGCAGAGCAGCACTACGTTTTTCTTCTCACGCTTTCGCCATACTTCCCACTTTCGGCTTCATGTTTTCACTGTAGCCTCCTCCGATTTCCTCCCCGCGCTCTCTTCACTTTTCATCGCCCGCTGCGCTCCGCGTTCGCTCTTTCATCCTTCGTTCTGCCCGTTCTCTCGGTCAAGACGCCAGCGCTCAACGCAGGAACGGGCGCTTCAAGGGACAGACAACCGCTCAGAACATGAATCGAGATAAACTAGCTGATGGAATGATTCCCAATCGCAGTGGCTACAAGGATTCATGTTTTTCTCATTAAACGTGGATCTGTATATTTAATTTGCCACTGAAGGTCGCGAAAAATGACCTTTGCCGCCCTACGCCGCAAAAACGTGAAGGTGCATAAGAGGTACACCACGTGAGCTTCTACTAGCGCACGCGGTTCCTGGTCTTTTTATTAGTATTGAAATGCAGTATATTTTTTCATTATTATAAGTGAGCAGAAAAGTGGCGCTGCCTTCACCTTCGTTTTCGATGAGTTGGCTTGGCTCGTCTACAGACAAAACAACGACGACGGGGGCCAGCCAGCCATGACGTAGGCGTGTACTTGGGGAAAAGCGTGGTACAAATAAATGTCTGTACAACAACGCTAACTTATTGCACCAGCTTTTTCAAAAGTGGTTGAAAAGGTCAAAATGGTAGGTTGTCAACGACAGCTACACTCATTCCTGTGAAAGCAGAACGATGGGCGGCTTTCACAATTTGCGAGGCGGGCTATCGGCATTGCTCTCAATTCACAGCGTTGCTGGAGGAAGGACTCTTACTTTTTTGGGGGCTGCTGAGATGGGAAATTTATGCTTACGAAATATCCACGCGCTTTTGGAAGTAACCGCTGCATATGTAAACACTACCGAGGGTGAGCTTTGCGTCGCGCCATAAAAAACTAGTTCGTTAAAAATCGGTTGTCAGTCCAGTTAAGAGCTGCGCTCTGAAATAAAGCAGCAAGCTCAAAGCGTGCGATTCTTCAACCGAAAACGTATCTCACTTCGGTCGTCTGCTTCATTAGCCAGGATGCGTGTCTCTGAGAAACGGAATGAGTCATCGTATATTGGCGCCGACGCGCTGGTTTTCTCCCTTGAGGCAGCATACGCGACCGACCAGTGGTGATGAGCGCACGGTCCAGGCCGCGTTATCGCTATCTCGCGAAACGCATGTGACTCGTCTGGCTGAGAAGCGGCAGATTATCATCGATAGTGTTGCGCGCGCCACATGTATCCGCTGGCGCACCGCAAGCACCCGCGCCGCCATCTTGGACCCCTACCACACATTCGAAATGCGCATGCCACAGGTTCTGCGCGCTATCGCTGACTTCTTTTAAAGCGTCAAAGTCACAACATAGCTGCCAAGGTCCGGGAGAAAAAGTATTAGTCGATAAAATTTGCAGCTAGGCGTCACGTTTCATCTCGATGAAAACGCCAAATTGCATTTTGCAAGACTTTCGCTGCCTGGCAGAGACTGAATCGGTAAGTGCATGAACACGCCCGATAATGGCGGCCGTGCAAGCACCATGCGTGTTGACAATAGAGCACTACAGCCCTTGATACACTCTTAAAAGAAGTTTGCACCCTTTGGGACTTACCTTGTCCTACAACGATAATCGTCATCTTGCCCACGTTTCGTTTCTTTAACGATGCGAGCCCGGTGCTTCCAGGTCCCGAACGGCATTCGCGCTATCAGCGTTACAGCGCATTCTGGACAGAAAAAGGGCGAGCGTAGAGTTTCCAAACAAGAAAACGCAAGCAAGGCAGCTGATGATTATTGTTTTGGGACAAGATAAGCCCTAAAGGCTGCAAACTGCTCTGAGAGTGTAGACATGATGAAACTTTAGGGCGCCGTCTTGCGCACATTTCTTTTTATGAATTAAAAAGCTGCCGTAGTCATAAGCTCTGATAATGTGAAAAGTCAATAATCTTGATCACAATACGAATGGAGCAGTGAAAAGCGCAAAAAGTCGCATAACGTTTCTAGTGTTCGACCAATAATATTTAGAACAGGCGCATTTCAAAAACAAATTAAGCGGAACCTCCCTGAACGGGAACTATCGCAAGGTATGCGTAGCATTATGTGACGGTCGGCGTGGTACGGAATGTATTACGAGTGCTAGTGATGTGTGGGGGGGTTGTGCTGGTGTATGCGTTATTTATTTCTATATGCGTGAGTACGAGCAGACAGACGCACATATTTTACACTGCTGAACATATACATTCCGCACCATGCCGATCGCCATATAATGCTACGCATACCTCGTCCAGGATTAACTTCAACATCACCTGATAAAAGCAGGATCGCATGAATAGTGGTTGTGCGATCTACAAATTCAAAGCACAAATGAAAAACGCTAGACAAGTACTTTCTAGACTCAAACTCAGTGGGGCGCACCACGGCAAGAAGGCAGCGGTTGGAACTTCTATAATACCGAAAGGGCGGTCCAAATGACCTACCTGGGTAAACTCGGGGGTTCATGCTGCGCCCAGCGGTGTCGATCCCCAGTGTGGCGGGAAACGTGTGCAGCTTATGCTCGTCTTCATCGGGCGAGGAGGAAAGGGTGCGTGGCCAGCCTTTCCTGCTTTCTGGCTTGTGCGCTGCTTGAATGCGTTGCCGTCGACTTGGTTGCCATCGCGAGCTGCGGAACGATTCGTAGATGTTTTAGCTCGTTCTCCGCGAAATTTACGTGACGCCAGTGCATACGGCGTCGTTGAAGAGCCGCTGTGTAGCATCTTTCGGTGCAGCGACAACTACAGCATGCCGAAAATTCTCTTGGCTGCGCAAACATGCGACGCGCATCAACAGCCACGGTGTGTGTGTGCGTGTTGTGACCTATTTTGGCTGTATCAGCTTTTATTCAGCGAAGAGCAGCGGCGTCTCTGAATTGCCCCTATGAATTGGAAAATCTTCAGTCTGATAGCTTGACCTAAGAACTAAAACTTAGGAGCATTCGTGTACAGCCAACATAATGCAACCCCCAAACCACTAATCGCCAATCGTTGCAAAATATTTGTGTCAGCCAGTGGCATCGTTCTCAAGTCTAGCAGACCTGAAATCACTATGCTATGTCTACATTAGCCTCCTGTATGGCGACGATGGCGTTGCTGAACACGGTGATCACTGCGGTTGGTAAGCCAGCATGATACATGCAAGTTTTTGTCCTTCGGCATTGCCTTTTTGCCGTGTAAGGCAGTATTATCGAAAGAGGACCGCATAAAAAGAATCTGGTGGCTATTTATGAGGATACAATTTCCGTAAAGAGAGTGCGTCGTATGCGATGGGACGTTGTTGTTGGCTTGTTCTTCGGCCGTGCGCACAATGCGTGGTCTTCCCATTTTTTGTTGGACTTCCCAACTGTTGCAACGGTCTACATCTGCAATACACAATCCGGTTCTTACCGCGGAGGCTACAGCGGGGCACATCACCGTGTTTTCCCGCCGCATCTGCCGCGCCGTTGTATTGAGTGCAGACGCATCTGGCAGCAACGGCGGCCAGCGCGGGTGCACTCCCCCATTGCACAGCTGCCGCGCGCGGTGAAATCACGTGTGCTTTCTTTCTTCTGCGCCGTACTATCGTTCGTTATGTTTCTTGTTCACGTTACGGACGTAAGCCAGGCCCAGATACCCCTCTACGAGGCCACGCGTACGGCTCATTCACATAGGTCCGTCAGATAAACAGCTTCCCTGTAAAAAAATAAAGGAAAAAATATGCAGATCCCACGCGCTGTGGAAGTCGATATAGGCAAAGCTTTCTGTGTTGTTTGCTTTGATTGACGATAAGTAGCGGTGATGTTGACGGCGAATGTTTAATTTCTTCGACGTTTTTTTCAACACGAGAGTGGGGAGTTAATGTCAAACGTTACCCTGCGTGCACCACTGCTGTTTGTCTGCGTAGTGCACAAAACACAAAGGGAGAGGTGTTTGCCTGAGGCGTCGTTGTGCGCCATATTTCAAAACCTCTGAGTGCGCTGAGCATTGTCATTGCCTCACAAGGCACATCGCATCGTGGCAGAAGGAACATCGTGGCAGAAACTTGAATTGAATTATGGGGCTGTACGTGCCAAAACCACGATCGGATTATGAGGCAGGCCGTAGTGGCGCACTCCGGATTAATTTTGGCACCGCGATGTTCTTTAATGTGTCGCTAAATCAAATTGCGCCAGCGTTTTTTTATTTCGCCCACGTCGAAATGCAGCTGCCTCGGTAAAATCCGCGACCTCGAGTAATGCCATACCCGCAAAGCTATCGCGGCGGGTACAGAAGTGTGGATTTGACGTGTGACCGCTTGTGCTGTGTCGCGTAGACCATGCGATGCGATTTAAGTAATGCGACTCTGCTTCTGCACGTCCTGCGTAAGTTGTATGGTAGACATATATGCATGGTTTTATTTTTCAGAAATAGCAGAAATGCACAGTACCGTACCTTGAACCTAAGCTTATCCAGCGTTTCCTTGCCTTCTCACGTCACCAAAGCCGAACCACCTTTGAGGGGGAGGGTTTACACACTCACTTCGGCACAGGTTTCACTGACCACACCAAGGTGAGAGGGTTTTCACAGACACGGGTCCTGCCCCGAGCAGGTGCTTCTTGATCCCAGAATTGACCCCACAGACAGTGGCCGCCGCGTCTGTCGATTGACTGACGACTTCTAAGACCCGTGAGACGGTGCCGCAAGACACCTTTTTCCAGGAGTTCCCCCGCTCCAAACAAACTGTGACGGTGACGGCGAATCCACTAGCAATACTTGGTCCGCGGACTGCGTGTAGACATGCCGGTGCCCCTTGCTTGGGGACGCGGCGTATTGTCGTCCTTACAAAGCGAGTCGCAGCAGCAGACACGCCGGTGCCAACGGGTTGTTGACGAGGCGCATTCTTGTTTTCACAAAGCGAGTCATCGCAGCGGGCTGGGCAGAGTTCGATGGTCGCTTCCCCGAAGATTGCCAGCCCCCGCAGGTCGAACGTAACACGGCCGACTATTATAACTAGACTATTATAACGGTTAGGGAGGGGAACCGTTCACTTGGCTTCACCTGATTGGTCAAAATTTTGCTTGCGTCAGAGGCCGTCAGAGACAACGGGGCGGCACAGCAAATTATGGTCACATCACGCATCTGTCAATCATTTTCAAAGCGAACACGTCGTTGGGTAAGAGCGGAACCGGCGAAGGGGTAGTCCGCTTTGGATTCCTTTGCTGTGGCTTGGCTGTTGGCTCGCGACCCTGGTCGCGCGCGCCGGTCGTGCGACCCCGGAGACACGCGGGGGTCGCGCAAGCGTGCGTTGGCTGCATCGGAGGCTATAACTTGCCTTTGTCGTCTGCTTGGCGTGGCTCGTTCGGTGTCGACCACGGCTGGAAGAGCGATAGGCGTTAGAAGAGATGACGGATAATTATTTGCACTGCCCCTGCCGGCTTTCCGACTATACCTTTTGCAGGCTATACGCTACGAACTGGAGTAGACTTAGGGTGCAAGCGTACCAATGGTCATTCCATGCAGAGGAGGAATTGCGCGCTGCGGTTCATCGCCACCGACCTGCAGCTCCCAGAGGTCGGCCGGAAGCGAAGCATTCATCGAAATTGCCTAGATATCTGCTGCCGACACTGTCCAGGAAGTTGCTCTCGCAATTACTGTGTTGGCCGGTAGAAGGGCTGGGTCAGCTTTCCCGTGACCTCCGCTTCAAAGTCAATGCCAAAGAGATATTTGCATGGTGAGATGGAATTCCCAGTGCTATCGCCAGCGTGAATATCTCGCAAATCGCCATTCAGCAGTTAGAAGGGTTCAACCTAGGCTGGTTGTGCGCTTCCTTCGTTCAGCTGATAAAACTATACAGTCAGGACGGGAAGATGTTATGGAGATCTCTTAATTGGCTGCTCTTTTTGCTCTAGTTCGGGAGTGCCGCACTTTCGTCCTCAATTTAACGGCACAGCGTGCACCGTCAGCACCATGCTCTTCGGTTTTACTTCGCGCAGGTAATGCAGAGCCCGTATATTGTAATGTTCGATTTCAAATTCCATTGCTTTATCACGCGACGCGCCGTGAGGCAGATCGCAGCGGTAGCGGCAGCGGCGGCGAGCGAGTCATGTCCGAGCCGATGACGAAGGGCGAAAAAATACGGAAAATTGATATAGTCAGTTAGTAAAGGTGACCTTAAGAACCAGTTCACGGTTTTGTTGCGCTCGCTACTTAGGAAGTGCTGGGAGCGCATTCCTGGTGCATGCATCGTGCAAGCTCCTGGTAGCAGACGACATAGTGCTGCGCTCTGCCAACTCATTTACACTTGCGATACCGCCTCTCGGCTGAGAATGAAAAAGAATGACATTGATAAATTACTCCAAGCATTGCGTGAACATCCAGCACCGCATAGTTAGAACTTGTCATATAATATTGAATTTATACTTTATATTTCATTAGCAAGCAGAAACATTCTGGAGTTCCTTGGTTAACTTGTCATAGATGATGTACACTTCAGAGGCGGCACCCTCTCGTCTATTGGTCGTGTCCTCCCCTTCTTCCACCTCCGGCTTGGGAACGGGCCATTTAGTGACGTAAGCGGCGAAGTGAACGGTTCGTTTTCCGAACTGTTATAAGACTCCGCCCTAGGCTTCGCAGGCTGCGTTGACGCTTCGATTTCGCCTTTTCATTGTCGTCGTTAGTGAGAGTTGTCAATAGTGTTTGGTCGTTGGGTATCAACACGAGGAATTAGCTCTTCAGACTGTCGGATGATGTAGGGAACCATGCTGTCATGCTGCTCAAGTATGCAAAGGTGGGTATAGATAGTACTCAGAGAAAAAATTAAAGCCCCAAGTGATCTCTTGCGAAGGGAGCAATAGACCCAGAATAATAAACGGGCTGACAAAGAGCTAACGAACGACAGCGTGGTTTGTGAACGGCACTTCGACGAAAGAGAGAGAGAAAATAATGCAGAGAAAGGCAGGGAGGTTAACCAGAGGTAGTTCCGGTTGGCTACCCTGCGCAGGGGGAAGGGTTAAGAGGGATAAAAAGAGAAAGAGATTGGAAGGGGGAGGTAGAAAGAAAGGGAGACAAGCACGAACAAAGCGCGTACACTACAGAACGGTAGGGGGCGGCATTCTTAGAGTCTGTCGTGAAGCCCCGTAGACCGCAAGAACGTTAATAGCGCGAATAAGGCCTTCAACGCGGATGTTCTTTCGGAGCATTGGCCTAAAGCTTTTAGTTCTGAAAGTGGACGATTGTCCAGCTTGTCCAGTACCCTGCACATCACTTGTCTCTCAGCACTGTATCGCGGGCAGACACAGATAATGTGTGCGAGCGTCTCGTCGATGTTACATGTGTCGCACGTGGGGCTGTCGGCCATTCCTATGAGGAAAGCATAGGCTTTTGTAAATGCAACGCCTAGCCACAGACGGTAAAGCATGGTCTGTTCACGTCGTGGTAATCCAGGCGGGAGGTGCATCCGTATGTCCGGAGACAACGAACGCAACCGACACATGGTGAAAACATTTGAGTCCCACAGGGGCAAAGTACACTCACGGGACATCAATCGCAGCCCAGCCGCAGCGTCTGTTCGCGAAAGCGGAATGAAGACTCGTTGACCACTTTCATGTGCCGATCGGGCACATTTATCGAGAGGACCTAACCCACACAATTAACGGTGAGGATGTGTAACTACCTCGATATAGTCCGCGTCTGAAAGAACACGCCATGCCTACTGTGTTCCCTGATGCGCCTCAGCATTTTACGAAGGAAGCACCGATAAAAAAGTAAGACAGAAATATATGTGAGCAGCGTTGGACCTGCTGCAAAACAACAAAAGCTGAACAAGGCTCAGCAGGCAAGACGCCCAGCAAGACGACGACGCCGCAGCGCACGCGCAGCTGCGCCAGGAGCAGCAAGATTATAGGTATATCCTGAGGCGGAAATACCAGATATATTGCATGCCGTGGGACTTCAACGCGTGTGTGATAATCTCTCCGCTTACCTGATGCAACGTGGAACAAGGTAACGTTTCCAACACCCGCCGGGGTTGCTCAGTGGCTATGGTGTTGGGCTGCTGAGCACAAGGTCGCGGGATCGAATCCCGGCCATGGCGGCCGCATTTCGATGGGGGCGAAATGCGAAAACACCAGTGTACTTAGATTTAGGTGCACGTTAAAGAACCCCAGGTGGTCGAAATTTCCGGAGCCCTCCACTACGGCGTGCCTCATAATCAGCAAGTGGTTTTGGCACGTAAAACCCCCCAATTTAATTTTTTAACGTTTCCAAGTGAACGTTAATGGGTGTCCTTCGGAGCCTGTGAGCTCGAGGGTGAGCAGGTTGACAACATCTTGCTGCCCAAGTTAGTGAATTCAAGCCGGAATGCAACCAAACAGAATCATTGTTTTGCTCTGTATTCCCGAGAGGTTAAACCCGCCAACAGGGCACTGTTCCTTCGCCGGAGGAAGCGCTGTCGGTGATCGACATCACACATGGACTTGTATATTGTGCGGAGGCTGCGGTGTGAAACCAAACTTAAAAACAAATGTGACGGTGCTAAGCGGACGAGGACGAAGTGAGACACGAACGACACACACGGGCGTGTCTCACTTCGTGCTCGTCTGCTTAGCGCCGCAACCTTTGTTTATAAGTCATGAACCAACTAGCTCAGCAACAAGTTTTGGGAAACCAGAGAAGGAAAGAATATATGCGTCTATATATATACCCTTCCCACGGAGAAACCAGAAGCCGAAGTGAAACGAAACAGTGAACTAGTCAACCACAGTGACAAGGCAGGATTGTTGTATCCTTGTGATAATCTGGCCAAACTGGTAAAGGCGCTAGTAGATGGCCTTACTTTTTTTTTTTTTGCTGAAAAAGAAAGTTCTCGAGTATAAATGATTTCATGCAGTTCTTAGCAGGCATGAAACTGAATCGAGTTGACTGTGATGTTTACAGCAAAGAATTGACTGCAAAATAGTGCAGTTTTAGATACTCACAGGCATGCGCTTCTTGATAAAGCCTTTAAACAAAGACGACTGCCCAAAGGGAACGACAAACTTATTTGAAGTTGAGAAGGTGCAAGTAATTTGACCTCCCCCAAATGTGGTGAAAAAGACATGTGAAAAGAAATGTATGATGAATACACGTGTTTTTCAAGTTCCCTCACGTGTACTGAGTGTGCATATAAAATGGATAATACAACATAAAGGAGAGAAACAGCTAAAAAATAATAAATGAAGGTGTACAGTGCATGAGAGCCCCCCCCCCCCCCCCCCCGGCTACAGCATTGCCCTTTCTACACTAAAATAGAAGTTCTTCAAGGAAAAAGGATATTAAGAAAAAAATTAAATCTAAATGCCTTGAACACTTCAACCCGCCGTGGTTGCTCAGTGGCTATGGTGTTGGGCTGCTGAGCACGAGGTCGCGGGATCGAATCCCGGCCACGGCGGCCGCATTTCGATGGGGGCGAAATGCGAAAACACCCGTGTACTTAGATTTAGGTGCACGCTAAAGAAACCCAGGTGGTCAAAATTTCCGGAGTCTTCCACTACGGCGTGCCTCATAATCAGGAAGTGGTTTTGGCACGTAAAACCCCAAATATTATTATTATTATTGAACACTTCACACTGAACGAACCTTCATGAGAGAGAGACAATGAAAGCGAAAAATAAACACTATACTCAAATCATTACTCGCTATAAAAGAGAATATTAAGCAGATTACACTTCAAACAAACTTCACGAAGGGATAAAAACAACAAAAGAAGCGCTCTAAACGCAGTTTTACCATGCGCTTGCGTAAATGGGTTGATTCAACTGAAGTAGGTGAAACGTGAAAACTGGTCAATGCTGAGAAACAGAATTATCATAAGCTAATTGCATATTAGTGGTTTTTGTTTATGTTAAAGGGACTGACAACTGGCCAGAATGTGTTCTGAGACGTCGATGGAAATGAAATGACCATGATTTATAGTGACAGAACTCAGCACGCTGTTCGGGATTTAAGTAGGAAATATAATTTTAAATTGGCAAAGAAAGTCGGAAAAACCAGTAAGTGGCGAGGCCTGGCGGTGAAATCTTGATACTTCAAAATGTAGTCAAGAGATTACTGTACTTAAGTCGACTGTCATTAGTACAGTATAATTATTACTTAAAATTGCAGTTAGTATATTATTAGACACTTGCGTTTTATTCTATGCGTATTACGAAGTCCACGCTAACGAGGGGCGCTCGCGTCTTCCCACATGCATAAATTTGGATAAATTGGATAAATTCAACGGAAAAGAAGCATAGTGTTGAACCGTATCGATACTGGAAACAGCAGATCAGGAAGGAAGCGTGTTATGATAACTCAAGAGGCAGTGCCCTAATCTTTGAAGCTAGTTCAGGATGTCTTAGAACGCGCAGCTATAAAAAGAAATTTAACGAAGAAGAAGACACATGTACTGTGTATGGTAAATCTGTAGAACCAATAGAACACCTCATACTAAAATGTGATGGTATCCATCCCGATGTCGATGCGGGCACAGTCACGCTTCCTGAGGCCCTAGGGTTCAGAGATAACAATAGTCATGTAAATAAATATGCGGTGGAAATTAGCAAAAAACGATTGGAAGATTGGTGGCTCAAAAGCAGAGAGGTGACGTAAAGTTTTTAAAAGTGTAGGAAGAAGTATTTAAAGAAAATGGCGAATTTGAACACAGTTAACCAAAAAATAAGAAGCTGAGCATGGTGCCAACTGCCATCACCCCGTTTCAAAGGGGACGCTCCTACCTACCTTCCATCCATCCATCCATGCATGGCGGCGCGCATGCTTTTGTACGCGCGCGACTATAGCAGGAGTTTGCAAGTTCCCAGCGTTTGATGATCTCCCTGTGATACAAGATGCCATCCACGAGTTGTGCCGTAAATAATTGGATACCGAGCTCTCCGCCGACCGTCGGCAGATTGTCGGCGTTGATACGGTGCGACAGAGGCGCCGACACGAAGGAAAAAACGCTGTTGCCGACAGTCGGCAGACCGAAATCGGTGTCAGGTCGGCCCAGTGTGAGTGAGCCTTTACCAGTCGGCATTCTCCAGGCGCGCTGGTTGTGGCGGGGACGGTGATCGATCGCGCAAGTCGGATTCGTAGCTTCCGCTGCCGCTTTCGTCCATGGAAGCATGACATTCGGGTGCTACTTCGTAAGGATCTAAATTCTGAGCACGCATGCGAGCTAAAATTCGTTGTTCCAGCTCGTTCATGTCTTCGAGAGACGACAGCGGAAATCAGAAGCGCGTATGCGTTGTTTCTTTCTGATGCGCTTGGTTTCGTTTTGACTAGTCAAATACCAAAGCAGTTGGTCAGGAAACCGCAAAGACACGTAGCTATTATCGCAGAAATACTTTAACACTTTGGAAAGCATCAATCGCAGGAACATCGACTTGATAAACAAAATAATATTTTCTCACACCTACTGTCACACTTGTCGTCTGCCTCCCACTAGTGCCGGACTATAATCGCTGTCGCGCTCACCTATCACAGTTTTCAGCATGCTTCCAGTGAATGACTTCATCCTCACTCCAGATGAATAAATTTTGACAAAAAATGTTCCACGGCGTTTTTCGCGTTATTACTTCATGATTACGAGAAGAAAAAAGGTTAACCGAGGGGCCCCATTTTTTTTTTAGTTAGTTCTAGTAGTAACACAAATATCCAAGAAAGTGGATGGGGAAACCGCGCCACGGTAGCTCAAATGGTTAGAGCATCGCACGTACGCGTAATGCGAAGACGTGGGATCGTTCCCCACCGGTAGCAAGTTGCTTCTACATCCACTTTCATTGCCATTAATTTATCATTTCTTTAATTCAGTCAGTGTGTAGAAGTAATTTCTCCATGTTTTCCTTGGTATCTTTGTTGACTTCTCATGATATACTTCATGATTAGACGCTATGGCCGGTAAGCTTTCCATTGCACTAAAAAAAGTGGGTACCATGAAAATTGGTTGTCAGTCCCTTTAAGTATAGCACCATTTACAATTTCGAACGCATGCTTTTCAACGAAATAACAGAATGGCTAATTTATGCCCTGTCATCGCACAACACGGACGCATCGTGTAGTTATTGGAAACAAGGTGAAAGTAACCACCATGCGGCTCTACGAAAAACCGAACAGCGCCGGCACCGCTGCCACCTGTTGCACATCCAGTGCCATCTACCGAGGCCGCCATCCTTCATCGCAAATTAGTGCAGCCCTCCGCCAGCTCCGCTCTAACCCGTCACGCAACCCCCGTCCAATCACCATAACGGAGCGATCGCTCAAGCCAGCATGCCATAAAAAGTTTCTTTCCTGATTTCGTTTTTTTCCCTCTTAAGTAGTTACTCATGCCAGGTTTCTTTTCCATTGCCGCCACCCGTGACATTATTTCAGCCTCTCTTTTATTTTCCGCTTGACGTTCTTCGTTGCCGTGTTGCCCACGCTACAGGCCGCATACTTGCTGGTAAGCTTCCTAGTTCTTTTCCTCCACTGCGAATCAATGTTTTTCCTGACAGATACCTGAACACTCTTCCAGCCCATTTATATTCTTCCATATTCTTCAGTCGTTCTTCATACTCAATTTTACTGCGAGCTTCCCTCACTTCAAAACTAGTCCAGCCCGTATAACGCTGCACAGCTTCATTTGTAGTCTTCCCGTGAGCGCTCAATGCGAGGTGACCCACTTGACCCATAAGCAGAATACTTTCGTTTCCTTAACTACGTGGCTCCACACGAAGTCACTGCCGACGATATGTGCACTGAACACTTTTATTCGTGGTCTGACCAGCTTGGCAATTCACCACTTGACAACCCATTCTTTCTTGGATGCTCCATGTTTGGGGAACAAGGGGGGGGGGGGGGGGGGTCGTGTTGGTGCACGCGTAAGAGCATTTTTGCAAACCGTCAATTGGGCGAATTGGTATTGCATTCTACATCTGGTACACCGCAACATGGAAAGAAAGGAAGAAGTCGAGCCGGCCAGAAGAGACAACAGTGCTGATTTTAATTTTTTTTCGGCGCTCTGTTCTTTCTTCTGCCCGGCTAGGCTTGTTTCTCCCCTTCCACGTTGCCCTGTACCAGCTTTAGCTTATCAGCTCAGGACGACGTCCGCTTGCAATGCCCACATCGGCTGAGTCGCGGAGGAAGCTAAAGCGTAGGCAGACAACGCCGACGACTACGGACCTAAGATATGCGCTGTACGATCGACAACGACCGTGGCTGAATAACGGCGGTGAACCTCGCATGGGCCACAACCGGGCGATTTAAACGGGGCCTCTGAGATTGTGACGGTGCGGATGCTATCCCGGACGCCGTGGGTCGTTTTCGGTTACGCAAGCCGAAGCCGCAAGAAGGCAAAACGGCGTTGGCAGACATGCATTGCGCATTTGTTGCACCAATTTCACTGAACAGCTTTCCAGTTGGAGCCAGCGATCTGCGCAGCGCACGCGGTGCCACTTACTCGTTCGTCGCGGCTGCGACACCGCTATCTTGCCTACAACGCAATTGACGCGTGTGGCGCTGCCTTTCTGTGGACGCCCTGGTGGCGCTCGAATAAGTGTGCTTCGCTCCTGACTGTTTTTAGACGGTAAGTCGACGCTTGCTTCTGCACAATCTTCGCTTTCGTTTGCTGCGTTTTGCTGCACAAGTAGTGACAGCCATGTGGTATTGTGCCTCTTTATGGCAGGTACAAGTGCCGGTTAGTTCACGTAGGCCTTAAGATCTATAGGCCAAAACCCGTAATTACTGATAGCACGTACCCGCCGTGCTTGGGGGGTTGACTTAATTACTGTCTGCGATCTCAAACTAGTTCGTTTGTTTTTTAACACTCTCGCACGTAATCTCTTGTTTTTCGCAGTTCAATTAACCTTTGCTGATGGTTAGATTCGTGACCTTTTGTTTGCTGTTCGCAATTAGAACTCCGGCGCGGAGAAGTAAATACAGTGCGCTTTCCTTTCCTGGTTACTTCACTCCACCATTATTATAGTAAATCATTACGCACTAGCCCGGTTATCAGCTCGTCTGTATTTCTAACGGCGGTTTAGTTTCGTACGTTCACGACTAATGCGTTTTGTTGGCGTAGTTTCTTGCTCAAAAAGCATACCACGATGTCTTGGAGCAGAGTTACGCATTTGAAAACTGTGTGCTTTAATTTCTGTACACGAATTTTGAGCATATTTTTTTAAAGTTTCACCCTCTAAATAAGGAATCCGCTTCTGGCAGTCACTAGAATTGATTTTTGTGTCTGAAATCCAAAAAGAAAAGAAACGTTGTAATTGATCCAGGGCTGACTTCATTAACGCGTTTGTGTGTTTTAAATTTATTTAAATAGGCGACAACCAAATTCGGGGACAACCGAATACGTGACAGCCGAATTCGACATCTGCGGGGGTTATACCGTTCGAATTGTTTTGCAGCATGAGATTGTATTCGTTAAAAAGGCATATATTGCCGCAAGAACACACACACACACACACATATAGACACTAGTATCTAAGAAGCCAACAAACTCAAACACCAGGCACAGTAAATGGGAAATTGCATGTATTTATTCGTTGAATTAAACAAATGACAAAAAATAATGGAAATGAAAGTGGATGAAAAAAACATCTGGCAGCTGCAAGAAGGCTGCGTACCCACGCCTTCGCATTACACGTGCAATTCTCCTGCCCAATGAGCTATGGCGGTGCCGCAGGGCTTGGTTTATCCGCGCTTGTTGATACTTTAGCCAAAGTGTGTCGGACCACTAATTAACGATAAGCTCGCTAAAAAAAAAAAAAGCCGCTGCGCTCTTGTGCGAATGTACGACTTAGGACTTGTGCCTGAGGACACCGCCATGCCGCATCACGGACAAGGATGGGTGCACCGTTTTCGAGACTACGTCGTCGCCGGCGTCAACAGGCGACCAACGCGGTTCGTCGACGAGGTTCCCAGTTCACGTGTATGGGGCCTATGCCGCATGATCCCGAAACGGACGGTGCTGTTGCCGTGCTGTCACGGTCTGTGCCAATCATGCCACACAGCCAGCCTCGAAGGGGGCGTTGGGCAGTGTCCATTGGATCGAGAGCCATTCGAAGAAGTGGAGTGCGTCGCTTATGAATTACCTACAAGGATAGCGAATACCTTGAAGGTGAGGGGGAAAAACAATTTCTGACGTTCTTTCTTCGTTGGTGGGAGTGGGGGAAGGAAGGGGGACTAGGGGAAATCTGCATTAGCATTCGTTGCGCTGCTTCTTATCTACATGCCTAACGATAAGAATTTGCGATTTGCTGTTGCCGAACGTTAATTTTCTATCTCTGTCAAAACTCACGCACTAGAACAACACTAGCTCAATGTAGCCTCATGTGAAATATTTTGTCGCACCTCAAAATTTATTCATTTCTTTAGTGTGATAGGTCAAGTAAGGGAAATGCAAAAAAAAAGGCAGTAAATTGATATATCCGAACTCGCACTGACGTTTCGGTATTGTCTTTTTGACGCGACATTTGAAGCGAGATTGCAAAATCGGCACATTTCATCTAATGATCGATGACCGCGTTCTCTTCAAGCATTATTCGTCCTTCTCTTGAACTTCGAAATAAGACATCAGAAATGAATGTTGGGTACATGGCGAAGAGTAACTCACGAGGGATTCTTCCAAACAATAGCGTTGGTGCCGACATTACTTTTGCTTCAAATTCTTACTTTAAGACATTATTCCTGAATAGCTACCCCCCACCGTGTTTCCCCCTACAAACCGCCCTATAAAAGATATCTGGCGGGTTTTGGGTGAGCACATTTACTTTAGGAGCAAACTAGCAAACGAGAAGCAGATGGTGGTCTTCACCGCACAACAATGCTGCTGTCGCTGTAGATGAGTTGGAAGCTTGAAAAACAGTTGAAGTATGAAATATTTTCCTCATTCTGGCTTACGAAACTTGCTTCAAGTGTTAGAGTATCTGTATTTCTATTTAGGAGAAAATTTAAGTGATTCACCTTAACCTGCTGTTAATGTTTGCTGCCTCTTAATGTTTGGAGAGAGACAGATACTGCTTGGGGGTGATCTAGAGCAATGCTCCCCTATAGAATTTCGCGTATACGTTGGTTCGCACCGGACTTCACGTAAATGTACGTTTTAAATGTTAGGGAGCGCGAAGCAACGCGCTTTTTGTAAAAACATTATGTCGTCCAAAAATTCTGATGTGTTAGTTATTTTACTTTCTATTAAGGTGTATTGCTGGAAGGAAGCGCACGGCTGCAAGTACACGGGCACCTTGGACCTTGTGCGGGAACACCACGAGATGGAATGCACATTTCACACCTTGGAGTGTTTCCGATGCGGCGAGGGAGTCCAGAACAGAGACCTGCCAACACACTACGTGGCCAGATGCAGTGCCCGTGTTTCTGCCGCGATCACAGGGTGTCCGTCCTCGGAACCTACGGCACTGCCCTTTGAAGACGTGAACGCTGATATGAAAAACCTGAAGGCGATGTTAGGGGATCTCATCCACGACCAGCTGCCGCCAATGATGCAGTGTCAGTTGAATGAGCTTACAGAACAAGTCAGAAAGCAGGAAACCTGCTTCGCGGAAACCTGCTTCGCTAACGTTCGAAATAGCGCTCACCAATAGCGAGATTGACGGTGGTGTCAAAGGAACACCCTAACGTTCGACCTTGCATAATGTCTAATGCATTGCTGGATCGTCCTTGCCACTTCCCATGTGTGTGACATAAGCTTAGCGAACTTTTTATGGCCTTTCTCCTAAATGAAATTGGCTCTGCGAAAGCTTAGCGAACTTTTTACGGCCTTTCTCCTAAATGAAATTGGCTCTGCGAAAGCTTAGCGAACTTTTGATGGCATTTCTCCTAAATGAAATTGGCTCTACGAAATTTCTTTCGTTAAAATTTTTTTTTTGCTTTGTAACTGTCAACCTAATCTTTTATTACATTACTGTCTGTGCATTTTGTTGTTTATTTATTCTGCTAATACAGTTGGTGTTCCTTAGTGTTGTGCGCCTCGAGGGGCTTCTGACATTACGGCGCCCACCTGGATAATTTCTCTAATATTGCCGGCGGCTGCTAATACGAATAATTGGTAGGCGATGTTCGTGGTGAATACCACACTGTACTACTGCGCATTGCCCTGTATCTGAAATGTTCGGACAAAGTTAACGTTCGCATTGTTCGGGCCTTCGCTTATGATTTTAAACCGTATTTTCGGCAAGCACATTGTGCTCCTCCGTCGATGACCGGTGTATTCAAAATTTTAATAGCACACGTAATCAGACCACGTAATGCTACGGCAGCTCGACAAGCTCGACTGCTCAGATAATTGGTGTTGGAGCAGATGAGATCTTGAACAAGAAATCTCTTGTTTCGATGCTTCTCAGTTGCGATGCGGCTTACGTCAAAACAGAGTTGATAGTGATTACGAAACTGTGTCCTGACATCACAACGAGTGATGCGCGTATTTCTACTGGCACGTCTGCCCCAAGACCTGAGCAGACCTCAAAAACTGCTGATCTTTACGAGAGAACAGGCGGCGACTGAAGAATATGTCTAATTTTTCCAGGTTTCTTGAGACTGTGATGAACCGATAAACACCCTCACATGGGTCTTTTGATTGCTACTTTCTAAGGCCTATAATTGAACTTGGTGCTCTTCTTATGTGTCCTGCGTTAAGCTTGTGCTATGCTATAACATTTTATTCTTTTCAATTTTTGCATTGATCTATCAATCTCCCGACTTCAGAAGCACCTTTGTTCCATTTTTAAAGCATTAGTTGGCGAATCAGTGCAGTCACGCCAGTCTTTAGAGCGTTGTCTTAACTGTAGTTCGGCGATAGGGCGCAAAATATGTGGCATGCGGATTAATACTTAACTCCTGCCTGATTCTACGATGCACGGAAAAAAACTTACACGAGCATTTAAGCGTTTCTCCACTATTATAATTATACCACCAATTTTTTTAAATCAAACTCTCGGCTTGCATTTCATCACAAGAAGGGCCGCCCTGGTGTGTCTGGAGGTCTACACAGCAAATAAACACCCGGAAAAACAGCAGCAGCAACATTTGAAAGGCATCAGAATGTTTTATCTAATTTCAATCATAAGCATCAGTGTGCGTTTATATCAATTAAAAACACAAAAAGCGACAGTTTGCGACTTGCAGTTGGTCGCCGAGGTAGATAAGCGGTGTCACTTTCATCAAAACACTTTTCCTATTATACGTGTAGCAGCGAGCAGACACGAAATCATGCCACAGTTTTCGTCTTTCCCTCCACACGAGTAAAGCTATAAAAGAAGCCTCCATATAAGCATTTGAATCTTGTGACTGATACATCAAATCTGTGTTACTGAGTTCGCCCCCACCCTTTGAAAGCCCTAGGACGCTGTTTTCTTTATTCTTTATTCTTTATTCAGACATATCCCCGCTTAGCCCGAAAGCGTTACAGCAGGGGGGTTACAAGCATGAAAAGAATACATCTTGATTCTCACTGCACACCTGTTCACATGACAGTCTATTCCACTGAGCGATAGTTTTTACAAAAAAGGAGTTGGCATACAGGCCCGTCCTAGCCCGGTATTCTCTAATTTTGCACTGGTGGTCAGTGCGTGCCGATATATAGTTTGGCGGTTTTAAGTACATTTCCCTATCAATTCCAGTTTTGTTATGATAGATTTCATACAGAAGCTTTAGCCGCAGCCTCTTTCGGCGAGACGACAGGGACTCCCAGTTGAGCTCTGTTTTCATTGCTGTGCAACTGTGCCTCCTCCCGTACCTACTCAAGACGAACCTGGCTGCTCTGTTTTGTATTTTTTCTAGTTTATTTATCAGACATATCTGTGACGGGTCCCATAAGGTACAAGCATATTCCAAAATAGGCCGTATACAAGTTAGGTACGCCGTGCTTCTAAGGTTGGAATTTGCGCATTTTAAATTTCTTTGAATGTAATTCAGAGCAACTGCCGCTTTGCCAACTACATAGTCCACGTGTGCCCGCCAAGAGCAGTCGCCCGACAGCATTACGCCCAAATATTTAGTCTTGGATTTAGTACTTAATATATTATTCATTAGACTGTAGCTGGCATCGATTACTTTTTTCTTCTTAGTAAACCGCACATGGACGCACTTTCCGGTATTCGAATTCATTTTCCACTTTGAGTCGTAGCTTGCTTGCAGCCAGAACGCAGCACCTGTTAGAGCTACGTTAGAGAGCAGTCTGGTGGGTGTTTCATAGGGGATGTTTGTTAAAGTTGTTATCACGTTTGCGACCCGGATTCTTTCCTGTGTTTCATCATTCTTGTGCATAAGGGAAACTGTGCTTAGAGATAGCTGCCCTACAGGCTGCGTTGCAGCACAGGAAACACAGGAAATGTGTTCAACGGATTTGATGATATTTTACCGTGTGAGAGCGAACAAAGTGGATTATGAGCGAATGTCATTGGTTGTAAATAAAATTAGGTAAGTCGCGTAACAGGGGTATAAAGAAGTCGAGCTGTTTCTGCGTTAGGATTGGAGGGTCGTAGCCTCGGAGTCGGGCGTCGCGCAGAGGGTCGCTCCCTAGCCTACGCCACCGGTGCGTCTCGTAACGAGTAGCTCGCCCACGCAACCACGCCGTCAAACGAAGGCTGAGCGCTCCCACGCCGTCTTGCGGGTTTTCTTGAGTAAGGGTTGCCTCTTCCGTGAAACATACACAGTCGAGATGATGAGGAACGGAACAGGGGGTCTATTTACGTAGATGAGGCAAACTTATTTACGAAACAAGGAATACTTGAACTGGTTGGAGAGCGGAGCACAGTCCGTCGTTCTCGTCGCATGAGTTGCACATCAAACCAGTCTTCATGTTTGCAGAGAGCCCTTCAGGGCACACTAGCACAACAAAGCACAGTCGAAAAAGCACGGTCTCCATAGATCCCTAGGCCAGAGAAACCTGTGGCCACACCAACCTCCAGTCGAAGCGTCCGTAGTCGTCGAAGGCTCCGCATTGAGGTCGAGGGTGCACACAATCATCCCGACACCTCCGTTCACGGAACATCAACGCAGAAATGCCCACAGGCGCACCCGGTTCACTGGTCCACCAGAGAAAGAAGGGGACAGGAGGTGTCACGCATGACTCCATTGGCGCGCCTTGACTGCTGGGGTAGCCCAGAAATTTGCTGGTTCGTCTGTCCATCGGCTTGGGCGGCTAGCAGCGCCCGCAACGAACCGGCGTAGAACGCACTTTCGCAGGAGTTCCTTGGTCTCAGCATCGTGGTCG
This sequence comes from Dermacentor variabilis, assembly GCF_050947875.1. NCBI lineage: Eukaryota > Metazoa > Arthropoda > Arachnida > Ixodida > Ixodidae > Dermacentor > Dermacentor variabilis. Next base: position 331,099 of record NW_027460390.1, on the reverse strand, counting down.
GCGATCTAGTGTCATCCATCAACCACGTAGCCGTCGAACGTGCCTCGCCTTGGTGTCGCCGCTAGTCTGACCGAGCGGACGTGTTGTGAGCTTCAGGAAAGCCGATTGGTCTCACGAAAGCAGGACCGGCTCGAAGGTCGCTGTGTCCGCTGCCCGACCGCGCCGCCGCCGACAACGAGCGAATTCACATTCGTAAAATGTAAGAATTTTTACAGCTAAGCTGTCTAAGGTTAGGATCTGAGATTTGATGGCATCCGTGTAGAAACACTTTCTCCCAAAAAGAGGGAATGAAAAAGCCAAGAACAACATCAAACGCATATCGCCGCTTGTGTCAACGTCTCTCTGTGAATCTATGACGTAGTTCGTGACGTAGTGTGCGCCTGATAAGGCGACCAAGGGGAATTTTACTGCGAAACTGTATATGGCTCACATCCGGGATTTATAGACATATGAGAGGAGAAATTATCATCGTCATCAATGGCTCGAGCTTCGTCCTATTCGTTGGCGCCCATCAACACAACCACGCGAACGCGTTCGTTGCACTGCTCAGGCGATCGTCGTTGCCGTCTCCTTCCACAGCTGGCTTCGCTGCCGCTCATCGTTCCAGCGTAGAATTCCACTACTCTCCTGTCGTCGTAATGGGGAGGCCGCGTTTACGGGGGTATGAACCACTGCTTAAGGGGATATGAGCCATTCAGTGTCTTACGTGAAAAAAACATTTAATAACGCAGGTGATACGCGAATCTGTTTGCGTACCTGTCTTCACGATGACCATCGATCAGGAGAATAAATATGTTCGTAGCTTTGTTCAAAGTTCTGTGTCACCTTTGTGTCGTGCGCTAAACAGCTTCGCAGGTCATGCACTTTCAGAGAGTGCAATGGCACATGCATTTTTTTTCATATAGTTCAAATAAACGACCAGTATTGCTTGTTTTTCGCTACTCCGCGGCCATCAGTGGTCATGCCTAGAGTTTTTTTTTTGCGTGTATAACAGTATGAAGTGCAACAAAAAGAGTCGCAAGGTTCAGTTCCTTGCCGGTTTACAATTTGTTTATCGGTAGTCCGCGCTGTGATTCCCGGCTAAACTTCCCTGAAATAAAATAGGTGCATATATACAGCCGTGAGCGAAAGTTTAGGAACCGCAGGTTCTACGAAAAAAAAAAAACGATAATTTGTATCCCATGTCCATAAACTGAAATTCACGGGTGCGCGAGAAAGTTGTCAATGCCAAGTCAGCACTGCAGTTCTCAGTTTCGAGTTACACTCATACACAGGGAAAAAAATTGGCTGCGTCATGGAATACCGGCTACGCGTACTCTTCTTTAGGGTATTACATATAGGATGCGTCAACCATTTTATGACGCAGGGCAAACACGCAGTTTCAGAAACTGAAGTGGTCCTTGAATGTCGCAATTTAGAAATTGCTTGCCGAAGCAAAAGGATAGTCGCCGAACATAATTTGTAGATGTTCGCCCCTTTCAAATGAGTTGCAGCGTGCATTTTGCTCTTCGATTTGTGTTAGTCTGTAACTTGAAATACGTTGGAACTGTGCATTTCATAATATTCAACGTTCAGTTTTACTGAACAATAGCAGTTTCATGTATCATAAATGCAGCCCACTGTAACTACCAACGCTTGACACACCAAATATCTCGCTCGCTCACTGGCTCAATGTCTGCCTGATTAAATGACCATTTTGGCTGGCTGCATGGCTCGCTGTCTGGCTCGCTGTATGGCTCAGTGACTGGCTTCCTGGCTATGCTATATGTAGCATGGTCGCGTGTTCTGTCTGACGCACTCATTCATAACAGATGAGTCACCCCGTTCGAGTGCACGAGAGGTGTCTATTGCTACTGCAACAAAAATTTAGTATTGATGCAACCTTCACAAGAATCTGGGAAGTATAGAAGCGGCGTTTTAGCGAACCCTGCCAGCGAAATCATTTACTCCAGTTCGCTAAACGAACGACGATGTTCGGGCATTATCATTAGCAACAAATGGCGAAATTATTCGGTTTATGCTTACTTTACCTTCACTTTAGTTTATAAGGTTACCTGAGTGTAACATGCAAAGCTGTACGTTTTTTTTCTTGCGTCTATGTTTTAAAGATAGAAATATATTATGTGGCATTGGTGCACCTAGGAGTATGTAGCACTTGAAGTATTTTATTTCTATCGCTTTTTGCGCAGTTTCTAGTAATTTTTTCTGAAGTTTTGATACCCTCGGCATGCTATCCCACGCAGCTCTCGTGTTCGAATAACCTGGCATTCGCTCGCGTCTGAGTGCTGTCGTGAGCGACACTTATAAATGACTTGTGGACGCAACTCTCAGAGGACACTTATACTAAAGCGCATTTACCAACGCATTCATGAGTTGATTCAAATAGTCCTGACATTGCGTAGGGGGCAGGCGCATTAAACGTCACGCGTTACATTGCGTACTCGATTCCTTGCAATTCCACTTGCACCGTAGCACGCCAGCATCACCTTGGTTGTTAAACTGCTCGGGTATGGATGTAGCGGGATGTCTAGCGGGGAAGATGGATCAATTGCGTCCAGGAAAAGAAGTCAACCTAATTCATTTCCGTGTAGTGCAAATGGCCCATGGAAATCGCATCAGCGCATGGCGCCAACGTAACATAACGCAGCCGCTGTTAGCATGACGTGATGTCAATATGTTAAGCAGTAACACAGGCCTGCATTTATATTAAATTAGGGTCCCGTCCACTAATTCCGACGGTTCGTATAATGTACATCAAATTTATATGTATATGTCGAATTTTTTACATATCTCGTGACACATTTTTACAGTTTAGAGGATACAGATTAAATATAAGAGATATTAGATCAAATGGATGCTGGCTGATGATATTAACGCGGCCTTGACTAACGTTGATGGTTTATCGTCGGTCTCATTTCGTGCAGAATCGGGTTTCGACACGCGCAACGCCATCTAGCACTGCCCTTCATCGCACGTGCGTTATGAGACGCCTCGCAGCTGTCAGGGCGCTGTTCCCACCGCACAGCCGGAGCGTCCTTGCGTAATGTGTTGCGCCAATACATCGTAACCACGTACAGTAAGAACAGCGTCTTATGAGTTGAAGCGTTTCGCTGAACCTTGATATTGCAATGAATGATTTGCCCGTCGGGTTAAACTTCTAAATTTCGTTTTGTTCCACGATAATGACATCTGCATCGTTTGTTTAAACATACTATTCGTATGTTTGCTTTTGCCTTTCTTTGATACCAGTTTACATGTGGAAGCTTTCTTTACGACGTGAAATATGTTCGCTGACGATAAGAGATCCGTCATTTTCTCGTCATGTCCGAGTTTCTTCGCCATATCGATTAGCTGGATGGCGGTAAATGATAATGGAAAAACAAGCACAATCTATATGCTCCCCCTGCCGCGCAATCCGCGGTAGATACCTGGAACGACTGTCGGCGACGATGACGCAGCACTTGTTCCTCGCCGCGTGGCAAAGGTTAAGATGCAAAAAAATGCTCGGTATTGTGCGTGATATTGGGTACAGGGCTCATTTTACATGTCCCTGTTGCTGATTTGGCCAAAGTGTATGAGACCCCTCAGAAACGATAATTTCGGTAAAAAAAGCCACCGCGCTCTTGTGCGAGCGTAGTATTCATGCCTGAAGACACCGCCATGACGTATCACGGACAGGGACGGCTACACCGTTTTCGCGACCACGTCGTCGCCGGCGTCAACTGGCGACCAACGCGGTTCGTCGACGAGGTTTCCTGTTCACGTGTATGCAGCCTCTGCCGCATGATCCCTAAACGTACGGTGCTATTGCCGTGCTCGCATGCTTTGTGAAAATCTTGCCACGCAGCTAGTCTCGAAGGGGGCATCGGTCAGTGTCCAGTGGATCAAGTGCAATTCGAAGAAGTGGAGTGCGTTGCTTATGAATTCTCTACCAGAATAGGGAATAACTTGAAGGTGAGCAGGGAAAAATAATTTTTTATGTTCTACTTTTTGCGGGTGGGGGGAGGAAGGGGGACTAGGGTAATTCTGCATTGGCATGTGTTGCACTACTTCTTTTCGGCATGCCTAAGGATAAGTGTACCCGATTTACTATTGCCGACCTTAAATCTACTAATGTAGCTTGACTAAGTTTTCCTTGTGTCTATCAAAAGTCACCAACTAGAACAACACAAGCTCAATAAAGGCTCATGCAAAATATTGTGTTCGAACTCAGTATTCCTTCATTTCTTTAGTGTGTCAGGTCACGAGAGAGAAATAAAAAAAAAGGAAATCATTTGATATGTCCGACGTAACACTGACGTTTCGGTCTTGGCGTTTCGACGCGACATTTGAAGCGAAATTGCAATATTGGCCCGCTTCCTGTAGGGATCAATGGTCAGCTTCTCTTGAAAGAATAATGTTCCTTCTTTTGAACTTCGCACTTGAACATCAGAAATGAATGCTGGGTACATGGCAAACATAAATTCACTAGTGAGTCTTCTCAACAATAGCGTTGCTCCCGACATTACTTTTGCTTCAAATTCTTACTTTAAGACATTATTCCTGAACCGTTGCCTCCCACCCTGTTTCCCCCTACCCACCGTCCTATAAAAGCTGCACGGCCCCTACTGGGTGAGCGCATTTGTTTAACGAGCAAGCTAGCAAGCGAGAAGCAGATGGCGGTCTTCACCGCACAACAATGTTGCCCTCGCCGTAGATGAGTTAGAAGCCAGAATAATAGTTGAAGTATGGCATATTCTTTCCTCGATTATGGCTTACCAAACCTTCTTTTTTGTTTTAGAGTGGCTGTATCGCTTTTTAAAAGCCCATTTAAGCGATTCCCCTTAACCTACTGTTTATGTTTGCTGCCTTTTAATATGAAGGGAGCGATAGATACTGCTTGGCCGATCTTGAGCATATTGCCTATAGAATATCGCTTTTATACGTTGATAAACACCGGACTTCACGTAAATACACGGTCCCGAATATTTGGCTGTGCGCGTTAAAAAAAAATGCACTTATCGCTCACTGTTTTGCTCAACATTTGCAGAACGATCGCATTTGGGCGTGGACTTCGTTTATTGTAACAATTGACGCGATTAGTAGCGCGTTTTTTAATACAAAAATGAGGCATTTTATCGTCGATGGGAAAAAATGGCGTCTGAAATGCCGGCCCTAGCACGGGTGCGACTGTTTTCACAACAAATCCGTGCAGGGGCGGAGCCTCGCCTCGATGACGTATCACCATTTTCTTTTTTTTTTCCTCTGTTTGGCGGCGCGGTCGGTGTGCGGCGCTTCAGTTCGGATCAGCTCACTCCAAGTGAGCGAGAAGTTGGCGCACGTATCATATTTGCGGCGGGCATTGTTTTGTTTCACACGGAATGCAACGATGAGCGAGCCTGACCGACAGAAGGTGATCGAAAAGTACCTATAAGGGTTACATCATCATGAAGACGGCTACTCCCATGGCTACCTGAAGTCAGACGATGAGCTTAAGCTTTTTGAGAGGTCCTTGGCTGCCGTCATCGAGAGGTATGCTGTGCGGACATCAAGAGACCTGAACAAGCCGTCTAAATGTAAGTAGTATCGACTGCTTCTTAATGTTTCGCTCTGCGCATAGATTTATCATTGTAAAACTAAGTAGTAATTTTAACCAGGGACTCAACCTGGCAGAACGACTTGTTTTCAGTTGCGGTTAGTGCGCAACACTAGACGATTGATTCATCTTGATTCGCCTTTTTGAAGATGGGGGTTATATATTGTTCTGGTTACCGGTTCAGAATTCCCCTAGCACCTATTTAATTCGGTTTGAGTGGAGTATTGTTCTGGTTACCGCGACATGACCCGATTTTCAGAAAGTCTGATAAACGTAAGATTAACAAACGTTATTTTTCCGTTTTCAGTCATGATTACAACCGTGCACGCAAAGTAACTCCGAATACAAAAAATGAAAGGTCTGCCCCTGTGCTCCTTACATATTTGATTTGAATTCGAGACAGAGCTGCGCTTGGGCGTTTGTTTTGTATGCATCTGCGCTTTTTTTTTGAACATTGAAAAAGCAATCGCGCGCAACACGAGACACTATTTGCGGTGGGGGCTGTACTCCATGTCGTGACACGGCCGTGTGTGCCATCCGTGGTCCTGCTAGAAGTGTGAATTGGACGTCTAGAGCAAGGCATAGCCCTGATGTTGAACTCTGTATATGAGCTGAAGCTGCAGCGTCGAGCTTTTTGCCGTATTATATTAAAATCCCAAGGCCCAACCAAACTGTAGCATGTTCGTGCTGCTTTTAAGTTCTCACTTTTTAAAACCATACAAAAAGTATCGGTAATTAATAATAATAGTGATAATTATTATTCTCGTTGAGGAGAGCCAGATTTTCTTGCTAGAGGCAGTGCATCTTAGTTTCTTTGCTCCCATTACATTACACAAACTAAAACTAGATTTGATATTGCCCTGTGCCATGCATAAATCTAGGCACCTTCATTAAATCGTCTTTATTGTTTATTTTCAGCCAATGTCGTCTTCTCCATGATCCACTCCGGGTGCAGAATCTCTCTAGACAATGTACCGTTTGTGGTTGTCAAAGAAACCGTCAACGTCTGCATATTTGGAACGGAATACTAGAAAAAGACTCGAGAGAAAAACAAAGACCAGGTATGTTGCATGATGATGCACTTGCGTACGTTTCATTCTCGTGCAGATATCCAGCAGCGTTCCAAATTTAAAGATTGTGTACAGGCAGTGTAAAGAGGATTTACTTTATGTTACTTTAGGTTTACACCAGAAATAAATATTGATGATTTCATCTACAGGGTTCAAGCACCACTGACTGGCCGAAGGAGGTGTACGAGAAGAAGCGAATGAACCTCCAAGGCACAAAGAAGAAAGGGTGTGCAGCAACAATGAATTTCAAGTGGATTGAATTGTACCCAGATTTCCAGGTACGTAATGCGCAACCACAAGTAAAAAATGTTTGCAGGCTATTTTCTGGGCACCTTTATCATGGCATTTATGTCTGCAAGCAGACACGAAACAAGCAGTTTTAAAACATTATTACATTGTCCTTGCAGTGGCTCGTGAGAAATTTGTAGCTTAAGTCCACTGTCATTGCTTCTACTTCTGGTGATAGTAGGGAATTTTAGTAAAGGGATCTGATGAGGATGCGTTCTCTCCCCTCTGACAGCCTTGAATACGCGTTGTGCATCGTTATGGTATCGTTATTGGGGCTAAAGAACGGTCTGGTAAAACTACCTAATATCGGCTTTTCCTGTTGCCCTTGGTGCGCAGTGCAGGCAAATTTGTCGTGGCATAAGATGGGGCATGTTAGAATTGGTTGACGTATGCTCAATGAAAGGTTTGTTTGAGCTAGTTGGTTTACTAGCTCAAGCAGCAATGATCATTATGGTTTAAAATAGCGTGCCAATATGAGGACAAAGTGAAGACGAGACAGAAGATAGCACTGAACTAACAACAGAAACTTTATTTCCACTATTTCCAGTATATATACGAGTACACGTGGGAAATAGCAAAAAAAACAGTGCGAAAGATAAAAAGAGTACAGCACATACAGTCTCGGCATCCAAGCCGAGGCTGTATGTGTTGTACTCCTTTTATCTTTCGCACTCTGCTTATTTTGGCATTTCCCACGTGTATATATAATGGGCAAGTGGAGATAAATTTCCAGTTGTTAGTTCAGCGCTGTCTTCTGTCTCGTCTTCACTTTCTTCTCATCTTGTGGCGCTGTTTTAAACCATAAAGTATGCTCAATATACGTAACAATGCCTACTTTCTAGGTGGACCTTCCCCAGCCATGCGGCCAGACGAAAGAGGGTCGGCTAAAAGCAGACAAGGCCAAGCAGCTGCAGGAGGTGCTTGACGCAGAGCAGCAGACTGTGGCGAAAGAGACGCGGATATACATTAAAAATGCCAACTGCGGTTCCCATCGTAACCCATGGTTTCGAGGACATGGAAGCTTTTAGCCAAAACATGGACAGGAACATTGCTGAGCGAATTCAAATGTTGGCGAGGGAAGGAATTACATCCGTATCAGATGTGAAAAAGTGTCTGCACTATTACGTGCACGACGTACTTTTTGCAAACAAGGAAAAGCCTGATAGCAGCTGCAGGGCCTTTTTCCCAACACATCGTGATATCAGCAACCAGATCCAAGCTGTTCTTAAGAAAGACCGCTTCAGTACAGTCGATCAAGAAAATGCTAGCGTCCTTATTGAAAAGATCAGGGGTGAGCAACCCGAATCCTCCATTTTATTTCGGCCATATGCAGCACGCAGCTGCGTGGGTAGCAACGACTCGAACAACGTGGAAGAGAGCATTGCCAGCGAGTGTGAAGACACGTTGCTGTTCTGCTTCCAGACAAAGTTCATGAGAAACATGCTTAAAAAGTATGGAGGCTCAGTAGTTTGCCTGGACGCAACACACAAGACTAGTGATTATGCCTTACCACTTTTCTTGCTTGTTGTGAAAACACCGTCGGGATACACACCAGCTGGTGTGTTTATCGTACAGTTTGAGACGACCCACTGTATCGCTGATGCTTTAGACGTTTTCAAGCAGTGGTGTGATAACTGGTCCCCGCAGTACTGGATGGTAGATTACAGCAAGGCAGAAATAAGTGCCATCAAGCAAGTATTCCCAGAGAGTCAAATCTCCATCTGTGACTTCCATAGACTACAAGCATGGCAAAGGTGGCTGCGCAGAAAGGAAAACAGCATGTCCGATCCGGATGATGCCCTGAGACTCATGAAACGCTTAGCCAGTGCTTCAAATCAGGATGAGTTTTACAAGGCATTTGAAGTCCTTGTCGCCTCAGAGTATTGCAAAAACGAAAAATTCCGCAGTTACTTTGAAGCAGTGTGGCTGTCTGTAAAGGAGGTGTGGGTCATGTCTTACAGGCTGGAGTTTGATGTTGTCTTGACCACAAATAACGACATTGAGGCACAAAACAGGGTGTTGAAGGCAAAGTATGTGAAAAGTGCCAGTGGGAAACGGTCGTTAATATCCCTAATCACAGCTGTCGTCCATGGCTACCTTCCCGACTAAGAAGTGAAATTCCATGAGGCAGCATTGTACCAGGCACTTTTTGTGGGCTACATACGCTACAGCATGCCTGTGTTATCTAACATGGGGTCATCTTGTATACGCACGCTGGAGAGCCTTCAGGCTCAAGCACTACGGATATGTCTTGGCTTGCCACGCTGCACGTCAACTAAGGGCACAATAGCGGAAGCACGGGCTTGTCCTATCGACATATACAGGTCTTGTGAACCTGTGCGAACCTATCTTCGCCTGCTAACCAGACACTCACACCATCCACTGTCAACGCTTCCAAGCATCAACCTTGACTGTGCTTTTTCTAAAGCTATTGCATGTCACGCAAGCATTGTACCTGCAAGATTCCAGGCAACCGACATCCCCGCGACACCTCCGTGGACATTGCCAAGACCACTAGTGAGGCTTCAGATACCCGGAATTAGGAAGAAATCTCACGTTTCCTCCATTGGCTTGAAGCAGCTCACCCTGTCCCATATATTTACTTTATATAGTGGGACTGTACAAGTATATACCGATGGTTCGGTCACGCCATCTGCCACAACGGCCACATTTGTCATCCCACAACTTGGAATTACTCAACGATTTCGATTAGACCACAAATCGACATCTACGGCTGCGGAACTTGCGGGAATTCGGGAGGCTGTCCGTTTTATGAGAACGCAGACACCCCATCAATGGACAATATTGTGCGATGCCAAATCAGCGCTACAGGCGCTAAAATACTTTTTAAACAAAGGACCATACTATCTGCTCGTGCTGGAAATCGTCGAACTTTATCACAGTGCCGAGTTAAGTGGCCACGTGATCACCTTTCAATGGGTGCCTAGCCATTGTGGTGTTTTTGGTAATGAACTCGCTGACAGTGAGGCAAGATCGGCCTCCTCTTCCTCTGATGAAGTACAGATTGCCTACTCGCGACCAGACACCAACTCCATGATCAAGGCACTCATGCAGGACCTTACAAAGGCTTACAGAGCCCACTCTGATAACATTCACAGACGTCTACATATGATTGACCCAGACGGTAAATTCTGTTTGCCCCCGAAGCTTACACGGAGCAAAACATCATTGCTACACAGGATTCGGCTCGGCGTTGCTTTCACCCGTCGCTACGCACACCTCATCGGCCATCGAACAGCCCTGATTGTGTACACTGCCAGATGCCCGAAACACTGCAACACGTACTGTGCGACTGCCCAGCATATACGCTGGAGCGAAGGACGTTAGACAGTTTCTTAGCCAGTGTTGGCAGGCAACTACTGTCGGAGGAAGCTATCCTCGGCCCATGGCCTGACACTGCAATTTCGATGCGTGCAACAAAAGTATTGTTGGAGTTTCTGCAGGACACCAAGCTCGACGAGCGGTTCTAGCGAGGCAACTGTCTCATGTACATAAGCACTCACCACTTCTCTTATCATCATCATCCATTCCAATACTTTCACTCCCCTTCCCTCTTCCCCAGTGCAGAGTAGCAGACTAGAGCGCACTAGCTCAGGTCGACCTCTCTGTCTTTCCTATCAATAAATTCTATTCATTCATGAGGCAGCAAGGAGGCAGTCATCAGTGTACAGACAGTACAGCGAAAATATTCCTGCATACCTGCACAACCGGCCTCACGGGTTTGTTAAACATATGCTGAGACGGATCGTTAACGCAGAGGAATACAGCCACACAGACATGAAAGAGCTGCCCACTGAAGGCATGTTCTCGGTTCATTCTGAAAGAAGTGATGATGATGTGTACACAGTCGACTTCACCAAGCCATCGTGTACCTGCCCCGACAATAGAAAGCACAAGTACCCATGGAAACATTTTTGTGTTGTTTTTAAGTACAGCGACAGGTGGCGCTTTTCCTCTCTTCCGCAGAGTTACCTCAGTCGACCGCAAATTACACTTGGAAGCTGTCTAGAATCAGAAACAGGTTCTGAGATTCCCCTTGTCAATGAGCCCAGCCCTTCTGAAGTGTCTTCACAGGCTCTTGGTACAGCAGTATCAGAGCCGGACATTCCCTTTGCCAATGAGCCAAGCTTTTGTCAAGTGCCTTTACAGCCTGTGGTTGCTATGGTTCCTGGGACAGCAGTCCCCTCAGTCTCGGAGTTGCGCAAATCTATAACCGAGGAACTTGAAAAGTGCAGTTCCCTCCTTTACTGCTGCTACGACGTTCAAACACTGTTGGAGGCTAGGGGCTTACTGCAAGTCACCTTCCGTAAGTTGGCTGAATCTGTGCCACAGAGTTCTGGCCTTCACATTCGGGGCTCACCGACAAAGGGATGCTCGTCTCTGAAGCCTCTTCCAAAGAGAAGGCGCCTATAGTGTGCTGTCACTCTGCCATTGATTCGTTGATTCTTCACAGGAGCTTTGGCTCGGGCTGCTAGGAAAGGGTCTGGGGAAAACGTTAGAGATTGCCACTCGGTGTTTTTCTTTTTTCATTTTTTAAGGAGTTTGAGTTTGACAGGGCATTTGAAGTCCTTGTTGCCTCAGAGTATTGGAAAAACGAAAAATTCCGCAGTTTACAAAACTTTACAAAACTCAATTTTTACCATGCATAACTTGAGCTTAAGCAGAGTGTTTTAAAAATGTGTAAATATGTTTTAGAATGTTTGGAGCTTTTAAGATTAATATGCTATGTTTTATACTAGACTCCATTATAGTCATGTAATTGCAACATTGGCAACGGCTGTGTATGTGTAGAAATACTGCCTTAATGTTTCGTGTCGGTGGCTCAATTCATTGATTCTATAAAACTATGTTTTTAGGCTTGTGCTTTCAATGTATGTGTATAAAACTGCTTGTAATGTTGCATCCCTTCTGTACTTTCATGAAAGTGCTTGCTTTTATACTTTCCTTTTAACATTTTAATATAGCAGCTATTGTATATGAAAACATGTTATTACATTTTTGTCTGGTGTTTACTTCAAGAAATGTTCAGTAGTGTGCTTGTAATATACATCGACTGTGAATAAAGCACATTTGAGAGAATGCCTAATGTGCACCAAGAGTTTATTTTGAAAATGTGAAGTATGGTTACCTACACAGTAGAGCAATTTCGCCAAGTGTACTTCAACAGTTGTGACTGGAATTAGAGGCTGGGCAAACTGGCCATTTTCGAGGGCAATTATGAGAACTACCCTTTCAGCAAAATGTTTTAGGTATACATACTGATACTAGTGATTTGAGGGAGCTGTTTCATTATCCAGACTTAAAACATTTTTCAATGGCACCCTATGGGAATGGGGATATAAAAAGGGGTTGCATAAGGAACAGGAATGCACAAGAAAATAGGCAATCGTCTAAACTTAGCATTTATCAGCTAGTATTTTTCAATTAGTCTCAACATGTACTTTAGTATCGTGGAACTCGAAACAGTCAATGTTGAGCTGTCTAGTTTTTGCCCATCATGTAACGAAAACATGCGACCTGATGTATGGTGCATCAGTCGTTAGTACGGTGCGTACTACATAGCCGTTCTACGGGAAGGGGAAAAGTCTCATGAACCCTCTTTTTTGCGCCCTGTAGGTTCATTCACTTTTTCTCGTACACCTCCTTCGGCCAGTCAGTGGTCAGTGGTGCTTGAATCCTGTAAATTAAATAAAGTATATTTATTTCTGGTGTTCTTACATGCATGTTAAAAGACACACAGGTCAACTGTAACATCATGCGGCTTTGGTAAGTACAAACAACAACAATGACATGCTTCCATAGTTCACACCAGACATGTAGCCAGGATTTTGTTTGGCTTGCAACTACTGAATGAGGGGGGGGGGCGGAGGGGAAAACGCCACAGGTGGGAGAGGTGGTAAAGGACATCCCAGCAAAACTGAAGATTTCTTGGGGGACTGGGCCACTCCAACCAGCGGCTATGTGCCTGGTACACAGCCATAATGGTCTTTTCCTAAATCTATTCATTTACTAGGACCAACCTGAGGGCCCTGAAAGGGGCATTGTATAAGGGAAAATAAGTTAAAAACAGCTGTCGCGAAGTATCCTCTTTAAACTGCTTGCACACAATCTTTGAGTTGGAAGGCTGCTGGATATCTGCATGAGAGTGAAGTGTTTGCAAGCGCATCCATGTAACATACCTGGTCTTTTTCTCCCCGAGTCTTGTTGTAGTATTCCATTCCGAACTTGCAGACTGACTGTTTCCTTCACAACTCGAAATGGCACATTCCCCAGAGAGATTTGACATCCGCAGTGGATTGTGGAGAAGACGACATTGGCTAAAAATAAACAATAAAGACGATTTAATGACGGCGCCTAGTTTTATGCATGGCAGAGGCAATAACGAATCTGGCTTTAGTTTTTGTTTATGGGCAGCAAATAAACCTTAAGATCTGCATGCCTCTGGCTAGAAATTCTGGCTCTCCTCAGCCATAATAATAATAATTAATATTATTAATTACCCAGACTTTTTTGTGTGGTCTTAAGTAATAACTTGCAAGCAGCGCCAAAAAACCAACATGTTACAGTTTGGTTGGGCCTTGGGATTTTAATATAACAAGACAAAAAAGCTCGACGCTGACGATTCAGCTTCTCGTATACAGAGTTCAATATCAGGCCTATGCCTTGTAGCAGGACCACGGATGGCACAGACGGCCGTGTCACGACATGGAGTACAGCTATGGTGGCCGTTCTAGCCACATAGTACAGCCCCATCGAAATTCGTGTCCTGTGTTGCGCACGATTGCTTTCTCAGTATTAAAAAAAGCGCAGATGCATACAAAACAAACGCCCAAGCGCAGCTCTGTCTTGAATTCAAATCAAATATGCAAAGAGCACAGGGGCAGACCTTTCATTTTTTGTATTCGTGGTTACCTTGCGTGCGCGGTTGTAATCATGACTGAAAACCGAAAAATAACAGTTGTTAATTTTACATTTATCAGAATTTCTGAAGATCAGGTCATGTCGCGGTAACCAGAACAATACTCCACTCAAACCGAATTAAATCGGTGCTAGGGGAACTCTGAACCGGTAACCAGAACAATATATAACCCCATTTTCAGAAAGGCGAATCAAGATAAATCAATTGTCTAGTGTTGCGCACTAACCGCAACTGAAAACCAGTCGTTCTGCCAGGTTGAGTCCCTGGTTAAAATTACTACTGCGTTTTACAATGTTAAATCTACACGCAGAGCGAAACATTAAGAAGCAGTCGATACATCCTTACATTTAGACGGCTTGTTGAGGTCTCCTGATGTCCGCACAGCATACCTCTCGTTGACGGCAGCCAAGGACATCTCAAAAAGCTTATCGTCTGACTTCAGGTAGTCATGGGAGAGAGGCTCGCTCATCGTTGCATTCCGCGCATTCACCAGCGAAACAAAACGCGCGCCGACATTTCACTCCTCTGAAGCGCCGCACACCGACCGCGCCGCCAAACAGAGGGGAAAAAAAGAAGAAAATGGTGCCACGTCATCGAGGCGAGGCTCCGCCCCTGCACGGATTTGTTGTGAAAACAGTCGCACCCCCCTAGCACAGACTTGTGTCGCTATCTGACGTCATCTGTAGAAAGCAGCATTTCAGGCAGGGCTGCCGCGTGTTGCCCCCTCTTGGAACAGGCAACTGCCCTCCCCGAAACGCTGCTTTCTGCAGATGACGATAAGTGGCGACACAAGTTTTTGCTTGCGCCGTCGCGGCAGCAGCGCGCATCCCCACAAGAGCAGGCAAATTTGCATTTTCTTTCTTAGAAGCCAGGTAAACAAAGAAGTCGAGAAGACTTCTGCCCAGCCACACGAGAAGCAAGAGGAAAAGGGATCGAATTCGCGAAGGCGAGAAAGAAGTATTTCGAGCTCAGCGTCGACAGAATGCGCATAGATGACGCAACGTATGGGTACGACGGCGTCACTAGCACAGTAGTCCAGCTGAGCAGATAGCTGATGCATAGCAGTCGCACCCATGACTGCCGGCAGGCACCAGAACCTCGGATCATACCGTCACTATCAATATCATTTACTAATATATGAAGCCTTGTGCGCAAGCTGGATCAAGTCTCTTCTTTCCTAGACGATACAGGTTCCGACATCATCATCTTCACGGAAGCATGGCTTCATCCTGACATTTCAGACAATGACATAAGTCCCATACATACCACGTATAACATTAACCGATGTGATCGCACTACTAAACGAGGTGGAGGCGTATTTATGGGCGTTAGGAAGACTGTAAAATGTTATTTAATTGATTCCGACACTAACTTAAAAATTGTCTGGGTTGCGTGCATGACTGGTTTTGAAAAATCATGGTTAGGTTGCTGTTATCGTTCTCCTTACTCAAGTGTGTTGTTAGTGACCTACGAAACAGCATAACTCGCGCCGTTAGGGCTTGTCCGGCTGAAAGTATTTTTCTTTTCGGCGACTTTAATCTTCCCTTCATAAGGTGGAAGCAGTTGTCATCAACCTGCTGCCTTTCTTCAGACTTCATTGCCTTAACATTGGATTTCAAACTGTCAGAGATCGTCCGGTCATTCATGATTCCAATATACTGGATCTAGTATTGACAACGGTCCCTAATACTGTTGAAAAAATAAGATATTTAGACGGTTTCAGTGAGCATAAATGAATGCAAGTAAACCTTAAAGTCCCGTCCCATTTTTCTGGTGCCACAACTAAGATAACTCGTGACTATAACAGGAAATTACGGTGTTATTAACGCTGAACTTGAAACATTTCTTGTTAGTGTATTACTTCTTTGTTTCAGTCAGCGTACAGTTCAAAATAACTGGGCTTTGTTCAAAAACAAGTTAACAACACTGGTTAGTCAACATGTTCCGTTAATAAGATAACAAATGATAAACGCAACCCGTGGTTCACTAAGTCACTTAAACAGGGAAACAAAAAGAAGCGGTTGTACGCCGCCGCAAAACGTGCGTGCACTCCGATGTCCTGGAAAAAATACAGGGACATATTGAAAACCTACTGCCCTGGTGTACGCGCTGCCCCAGATAAGTACTTTTCGCACGATTTTCCATCCCTCCTCACAAGCTACACAAAAAATTTTGGGAATCAGCGTGTCCAGTGCGGCAGGACAGCAACATCATCTTGCATGATAACGACCACATTCCAATTTCAGACCATGACTTTCAAGTTTTTTTTAATTTCTTTTCCTATCAAGGTTTATTGCTGGAACGAGGACCACGGCTGCGAGTTTGTGGGCACTGTGGAGGACCTGCTGCGGCACTACGAGAACGAATGCACCTTCCACACCATCGAGTGTTTGCGGTGCGGCGGGGGAGTCCTGCACAGGGATCTTCCAGCGCACTACACGACCGGATGCACTGGTGGCCCTCCTTCCGAAGCTGCAAGGCGGTCGGGCTCGGAATCCACAGCGCTGACGCATCGAGACTTGAGCAGAGCTCTGGAAGACCTCTAGCCGCTGCTATCTAACCCGTGCCAGGACGAGCTGCTGCCGGCAACTCAAGAGTCAGACGAACGAGTTCACCGAGCAGGTCAGAGGCCAGGAGGCCAAGCTCGCCGATCTGAAGCGCGAGCTCGGAGCACCTAAGCCCAACTTGAAGCTAGGGACGAACGAATACACGAGGTTGGCGATGTCCTCGGGCGTGTCGGACCAGCTGCGCTTCCAGCGAGACTCGCGCGAGGGAAACGTGGCGCCACCCCTGCGCACCGAGAAGGCCCTCGTGCTTCGAAATTTGGAGCACTTCGCCCACTTGTCGCACGAGACGCTGGAATACCTGCGTCAAAATGCCACGTACCGCGGTCAGGCACCAGTGATTGCGTCTTGTGGGCCTCTCCTTTCTTTCTCGGGTGCGTCCCAGAGTTTGACACAAGTGCTGTCTACAGCATCCGCGTTTGGCGAATCGATTGCCGGAATGCGTTACGAGCTGAGCATCAAAAATGTCCTCCAAATTTTTCCCTGCAAGGAGGACGACGTAAAGTTTGCCGAGGTTACGGTGTGGCACACGAGGGACACCTATTTTACGGTTTCCGTCTGGAAGCGCAGCGAGCGTGAGGAGAGAGAGAAAGCGAGGAGAGGGAAGGCCGGGAGGTCAACCAGACGAGCGCCCGGTTTGCTGAGTTCTGAATTCACTTTGGAGATTGAATTTAACGGGCTGCTGTCGAGTTCTCAGTGTGCGCTACGCGACTGGTGCGTCAATGTGCGACGTCAGGGTCATGAGCGCGCCTTAGAAGGCCCCACTGAAGATTCTTGCTTTTGCGAGCGCGGTAACGCTGAACTTGAGCATCTTCAGTTAAAGTTCGCTATAGGCTGGGATCTTCTTAAAAGGGGTGGCTTTGTGATAGACGAAAATATGACGTTTGACATCTACCTAAAGTACTTGGATGCCGAGTCCTCAAGCGCCTAATATTTATTAGCACCGCGTGTGCTTTGTTGCGCTATGTTCCCTTTCTTTTTATTTATTTCTTCGCATGTTTCTGATCCCACCTTTGCCAAGAAGTTTTGCCAACTTTCCGCTAATAAATAAACCATGTGCAATGTTGTGTTTTATGGTTCTCATTATTGCCGAACGAAACAAAATTCCTAGTATTTGAAACTTGTTTCAAGGTTATCCGCATTGTTACGTCATTGTTTACCTCTACAGGAGTTCCCGCCTGCATATTTTAACTCCGAGACTAACCACCCCTGGCGCATCTACATATGTCTTAAAAGGTTCCTGAACCACTCGTAACATCCCCAACTCACAACCAATAAAAACGCGTGTCTTGTACGGAATGTCGTGACGCTCGTCCTTGATGAACATGGCGACGCCACGTGCCGCATAGAGCCACAACCTTGAAAGGCAATGCCTCCCTTCCTCTTCCAACAGGAGCGCTCGTGCCACTGCTCGCGCGTTCATCATCCTCGTCTTCCACAGCTGGCTGTGGTGGTGGTGGTGGTACACTTTATTTCATCATCATCACCATCATCATCATCATCAGCCTGGTTACGCCCACTGCAGGGCAAAGGCCTCTCCCATACTTCTCCAACTACCCCGGTCATGTACTAATTGTGGCCATGTCGTCCCTGCAAACTTCTTAATCTCATCCGCCCACCTAACTTTCTACTGTCTACTGCCTTTCTAAAGCTATATATAAGGAATATAAGGAATATATAAGGAATATAACCAACCTTTATATATAGCTTTTATTGATTACGATAAAGCGTTTGATTCAGTCGAAACCTTAGCCGTCATGGAGGCATTGCGGAATCAGGGTGTAGACGAGCCGTATGTAAAGATACTGAAAGATATCTATAGCGGCTCCAAAGCCACCGTAGTCCTCCATAAAGAAAGCAACAAAATCCCAATAAAGAAAGGCGTCAGGCAGGGAGAGAAGATCTCTCCAATGCTATTCACAGCGTGTTTACAGGAGGTATTCAGAGACCTGGATTGGGAAGAATTCGGGATAAGAGTTAATGGAGAGTTCCTTAGTAACTTGCGATTCGCTGATGATATTGCCTTGCTTAGTAACTCAGGGGACCAGCTACAATGCATGCTCACTGACCTGGAGAGGCAAAGCCGAAGGGCGGGTCTAAAATTTAATCTGCAGAAAACTAAAGTAATGTTTAATAGTCTCGGAAGAGAACAGCAGTTTACGATAGGTAGTGAGGCACTGGAAGTGGTAAGGGAACACATCTACTTAGGACAGGTAGTGACTGTGGATCCAGATCATGAGATTGAAATAATCAGAAGAATAAGAATGGGCTGGGGTGCGTTTGGCAGGCATTCTCAGATCATGAACAGCAGATTGCCATTTTCCCTCAAGAGAAAGGCTTATAACAGCTGTGTCTTACCAGTACTGACGTACGGGGTAGAAACCTGGAGGCTTACGAAAAGGGTTCTACTTAAATTGAGGACGACGCAATGAGCTATGGAAAGAAGAATGATGGGCGTAACGTTAAGGGATAAGAAAAGAGCAGATTGGGTGAGGGAGCAAACGCGAGTTAATGACATCTTAGTTGAAATCAAGAAAAAGAAATGGGGGGGCATGGGCAGGACATGTAATGAAGAGGGAAGATAACCGATGGTCATTAAGAGTTACCGAATGGATTCCAAGGGAAGGGAAGCGTAGCAGAGGGCGGCAGAAAGTTAGGTGGGCGGATGAGATTAAGAAGTTTTCAGGGACAACATGGCCACAATTAGTACATGACCGGGGTAGTTGGAGAAGTATGGGAGAGGCCTTTGCCCTGCAGTGGGCGTAACCAGGTTGATGATGTTGATGATGATGATGATATATAAGGGTTGGTTATATTCCGCACATTTCTCTATCACCTGATTGATAGTGTGAATATCGTCTATTGTTGAGTAGCCTTTACGGAATCCTGCCTGGTCCTTTGCTTGACAGAAGTCTAAGGTGTTCGTGACTCTATTTGCGATTACCTTAGTAAATAGCTTGTAGGCACCTGACAGTAAGCTGGTAGGTCTATAATTTTTCAAGTCTTTGGCGCCCCCTTTCTTATGGATTAGGATTAGGTTAGCGTTCTTCCAAGATTCCTGTACGCTCGAGTTCATGAGGCATTGCGTATACAGGGTGGTCAGTTTGTCTAGAACAATCTGCCCACCACCCTTCAACAAATCTGCTGTTACCTGATCCTCCCCAGCTGCCTTCCCCGTTTGCATAGCTCCCAAAGCTTTCTTTACTTCTTCCGGCGTTACCTGTGGGATTTCGAATTTCTCTAGACTATCCTCTCTTCCATTATCGTCGTGGGTGCCACTGGTACTGTATAAATCTCTATAGAGCTCCTCAGCCACTTGAACTGTCTCATCCATATTAGTAATGATATTCCCAGCTTTGTCTCTTAACGCACACATCTGGTTCTTGCCAATTCCTAGTTTCTTCTTCACTGCTTTTAGGCTTCCTCCGTTCTTGACGAAGCCAACCGTCAGGAACGGAGACAACCGAGCAAGCCGCCGGCTACAGCAGCTGCCCCCGGAAAGCGGTCTTCTACTGGAGACTTCCAAGAAGTCAGTCCAAGAAGATCGTCCAGAAACGACCAAGAAGACATCCCCAATGGCAGCCGCAGCGGCCCGAATAATTCTTCAGCAGCCCAGGAAACCACCGACGTTCCGCGGTTCCCCATTTGAGGACCCGGAAAGCTGGCTGGAAACGTATGGGGTGTCGCTGCGTTTAACAGCTGGTAAAGCGACAACAAACTGCGACATGTCCATTTCGCATTGGAGGACGCCGCCAGGACGTGGTTTGAGAATCGAGAAGCCACCTTGACGACGTGGGACCTGTTCCGAAGTGGCTTCCTGCAAACATTTACAAGCGTCGTGCGAAAATAGAGAGCCCAAACTCTACTGGAGACCAGAGTGCAGCTGCCGAATGAGACGATCGCGATCTTCACTGAGGAAATGAGCCGTCTGTTCCGCCACGCCGACCCGGAAATGTCCGAGGAGAAGAAAGTCCACCTGCTGATGCGTGGTGGAACTTTTCGGCACAATGATACAAAGACCACCGATGACCGTAGAAGAGTTCCTTCGCGAGGCCACCAGCATTGAGAAGACACTCGAAATTCGGAACCGGCACTTCAACCGCAGAACGAACTCGACAGACTACGCCGGAACTGGCCACCGACGACCTGCGCAAGACCATCAGGGCAGTCGTAAGAGAGGAGCTTCAAAGGATATTCCCTTCATCGCAACCCCAAGTGGCCTCTATCACCGAAATTGTCAAAGAAGTCCAGCGATCGCTCGGAGTTCCCGAGGTGTAACCACAGTCATTAGAGCCGCAGCCAGAAGCGATGACCTACGCCGCCATTGCCAGCCGTCAAGGTCCCCCGCCATGCCCGCGCGAGGGCCCTGTAACGCCGCAATTCCGTCGACCGCCGCCGTCGCCAGCACGCCCACCCGTCGCCCGGCGCAGCTACCCGAGGAAGACAGACGTTTGGCGAGCTCCTGACCACTGCTCTGCTACCACTGCAGCGAAGCCGGCCATGTGTACCGATGATGCCCATACCGCGACCTGGGATTGCGAGGGTTCGGTGTCAACGCACCGCGCCTTCGGGAAGGTGAACGCCCTCGTGACATCGCCGACTGCCTCGCCGCTACTCAGTGGAGCCCTCGACGACCGTCCCGTTCACCGTCACCAGGCCGCTACCTGTCGCCGCAGCGCCGACCATACACTGGCCCAGCCCGGGGCCGCTCTGCGAGCCCATATCCGGAAAACAAAAAGCAGCAACCGATGGAGGTGCGGTCGTAGTTCGTCGAAATGACGAAGATCCTCCACCGCCGACGAATGCGCCGAAAATCTTGTCTAGACGACATGTCAACGAGACGCCACCATCCCGACGTAGTCTGGAAGCAAAGAATACACCGACGAAAGACGACCTGACGACGCCACGTACCAGCCACAGGTCAATGCGACGCAGCCGCGATCCGACGCCAAGACCTAACTGTAACGCGAGACAAAGAACCACCGACCTCGACGTGCTTATCGATGGCCACGCAGTCGCCGCCTTAGTAGACACAGGAGACGATTACTACGTCATGAGTGGACCCATCGCCGCCCAGTTAAAGAAAGTTAAGACTGCATGGGAAGTCCCACAAATATTCGGACCGCTGGAGGGCACCTCATAACGCCGATTGGAATGTGCACAGCAAGAATTACTATTCGTGTCCGGACTTACCCTGCCACGTTCGTTATCCTCCAACAGTGTTCA
The DNA here is from genome assembly GCF_050947875.1 of Dermacentor variabilis. Taxonomy (NCBI): domain Eukaryota; kingdom Metazoa; phylum Arthropoda; class Arachnida; order Ixodida; family Ixodidae; genus Dermacentor; species Dermacentor variabilis. The sequence continues at coordinate 309,436 of NW_027460390.1, read as the reverse complement.
CGAGACGTCATTCTCGGTATGGACTTCCTGAACCAACACGGCCCAATCATCGACCTGAAGTCGAAGTCAATAACGCTGTAGGCAGATCAAGCGATATCGTCGGAGAGCCCTCGTAGTCACCTCGCCTTGAGTGTGCTCGAAGGTCAAGTGAGCATCCCGCCTTGCTCCAGCATTGTTATTTCGGTCGGCACCGGTACCACCGCTTACGTAGAAGGCGTCATCGAAGGTGACCAACGTCTACTGTTCGACCAAGAAATTTGCGTAGCAAGAGGGATCGCTCGACCGCATGGAGGAAACACGAAAGTGTTGCTGACGAACTTCAGCCAGGAGTTCAAGCACATCAACAAGGGCACGAAGATCGCATACATCGAGGAAATTCTGGAAGCCAGCAATGCGTTTGTCCTCTCGGATTCTGCCGCATCTACACCGGTGGCCGTAGTTCCCAAACCAGACTTCGACATAAATCCAAGTCTCCCCAAGATTAAGCAACAACAGCTCAGAAGTTTACTTCGACGATACAGAGTGTTCTTCGACGTCATCAAGGATTCGACAAACGCCAGTCGAGAAGCATCGCATAATAACCGAAGAATGTGCTCGACCACTCCACCAGAGCCCTTATAGAGTTTCTGCGCGAGAACGTAATGCTATAGGGCACCAAGTCGACGAAATGCTGCGCGACATCATCCAGCCGTCAAAAATCCTGTGCGCATCTCCTGTAGTCTCGGTGAAGAAAAAAACGAAACCCTACGTTTCTGCGTCGATTATCGTCGTCTGAACAAGGTCACGAAGAAATACGTATACACACTCCCACGGATAGACGACGCATTGGATCGGCTCTGCAACGCTAAATACTTCTCGTCGATGGACCTCAAGTCTGGGTATTGGCAAATAGAAGTCCACGAAAGAGACCGCGAAAAGACCGCCTTCATCACCCCAGACAGCCTCTACGAGTTCAAGGTTATGCCATTTGGACTGTGCTCGGTGCCTGCAACGTTCCAGCGCGTGATGGACACGGTTCTAGCAAGATTGAAGTGGCAGACCTGTCTTGTTTACTTGGGTGACGTCGTTGTCTTCGCCGAAAATTTCGACTATCACCTTAGGCCTCTTGCAACAGTACTAGAGGCCATCAGGTCAGCAGGGCTTACTCTGAAGCCGGAAAAGGGCCGCTTCGTTTATGGCGAGCTTCTGTTTCTAGGCCACGTCATCAGCAAATCTGGAGTCCGCCCCGACCCGCAGAAGACAGCTGCCATCGCAAAGTTCCCGCAGCCCATCGACAAGAAGGCAGTTCGTAGATACCTTGGCATGTGTGCCTACTACAGGCGTTTTGTCAAGGACTTTTCACGCATCGCTGAGCCGCTAACACATCTAAGCAAATGTGATGTCGAGCTCAAGTGGGAAACGCCGGAGGCCGATGCATTTCAAGAACTCAAACGACTCATGCAGTCGCCGCCGGTACTTGCACGTTTCGACGAGAACGCCGATACCGAAATCGACACTGACGCCAGTAGCCTAGGCCTCGGTGCCGTCCTATATATAGTCCAGAGGAAAGACGGACTTGAACGGGTGATATCTTATGCTAGCCGGTCGCTGTCAAAAGCGGAAGGCAATTCTACAACTGAAAAAGAATGCCTCGCCATCATTTGGGCTACAGCAAAATCCCGCCCTTACCTATATGGGAGGCCATTCAAAGTGGTCAGCGACCATCACGTGTTGTGTTAGCTAGCTAACTTAAAGGACCCTTCAGGATGGCCGGCACGGTGGAGCCTCAGACTACAAGAATACGACATCACTGCAACGTACAAGTCCGGACGAAAACACTGAGATGCCGATTGCCTATCACGTACCCCCATTGACACGCCGCCGCAAGATGACGAGGATGACGACGCCTTCATTGGAATAATAAGCGCAGAAGGCTTCGCCAAACAGCAACGAGGAGACCCGGAGCTAAAAGCCCTCGTAGAGTATTTGGAAGGGCACACCGACGTTGTCCCTAGGGCAATTAGGCGTGGATTGTCTTCGTTCACGCTTCAAAACAACCTACACGTGAAGAAGAACTTCTCACTAGTCCGCGCCAACTACCTTCTTGTTGTTCCGTCGGCGCTGCGTCCAGAAGTACTGCACGCCCTACATGACGATCCTACCACTGGGCACCTCGGTTTCTGGCGGACGCTATCGAGGATACAAGAAAGGTATTACTGGCCCCACCTAACCGCAGATGTCGCCCGTTACGTCAAGACATGCCGAGACTGTCAGCGACGCAAGACACCACCGACAAGGCCAGCGGGATTACTACAGCCGATCAAGCCTCCTTACCGACCTTTTCAGCAGATCGGGATGGACTTGTTGGGACCGTTTCCGACATCAACTTCCGGAAATAAGTGGATCGTCGTGGCGACAGACTACTTCACCCGCTTCGCTGAAACTAAAGCTCTACCGAAAGGCAGCGCAGCCGAAGTGGCGAAATTTTTCGTCGAGAACATCCTGCTGTGACATGGTGCTCCAGAAGTCCTGATCACAGACAGAGGAACGGCTTTTACAGCTGAGCTCACTCAAGCCATTCTGCTATACAGGACAAACCACAGGAGGACAACTGCCTACCACCCGCAGACGAATGGTCTCGCGGAGCGCCTGAACAAGACCTTCGCCGACATGCTAGCAATGTACGTCGACGTCGAGCACAAGACGTGAGATGCCGTCCTGCCATACGTAACCTTCGCTTACAACACTGCGGTGCAAGAAACAACACATATCACGCCATTCAAGCTGGTTTATGGCAGGAACCCGACGGCGACTCTCCACGCCATGCTGCCGCACGTGACCGACGAAGAGAATCTTGACGTCGCTATCTATCTTCAGCGCGCCGAAGAAGCCCGACAGCTCGCCCGCCTACGGGTCAAGAACCAGCAGCGTACCGACAGCCGACACTACAACCTCCGACGATGCTTCGTCCAGTACCAGCCTGGCAACCGTGTTTGGGTTTGGACCCCAATACGTTGACGAGGACTCACTGAGAAAATATTGCGACGTTATTTCGGACCCTACAAGGTTATCCGACGTGTTGGCGAACTTGACTATGAGGTCGTGCCAGACGGCATTTCGCATTCACAGCAGCGCCGCTCATGACCTGAACTAGTTCATGTTGTGCGTTTTAAACCATTTCACCAGCGCTAATTAACTTTGGACTTTGTACTTTGTTTCTTTGTTGTTACTTTGTTTAACAAGTGTCCTTTTGTGTTTTATTCTCCTGTTATGTTTGCAGCATCGGGACGATGCATTTTGAGAGGGGGGAATTGACACGTGAACTTGTTTATCTTTTACGCATGAGCGCTTTTACCGTCCACGAAATGTTATCGCTCAGCGCAGGACTTGTCTACATGTATCGGAAGTTTCTAGAATGCTATCAATGCTTCTATCCGCTGTCTGTTGTCGCCGAACCTTGTGTAATCTGATTGCATGTATGCGCCACGCGAATGGCGTACAACTTTGTGGAAGGCATGCGGGTCCTAGCGATTACTCTGGAGCATTCGACGACTGCTGCATAAGGGTCGACGCGCTTGACCTGCTCATCAGATTTTCGACGATCGCCGACCGTGTTCGCCGCTATCCTTGTGCTATACGTGTAGCCTGTGTTGCGTTTCGCCTGCGACACGTGGTTTTGCCGGCGCGACTGCGGCGGGGCGGCAGACATTTTGGCCCGATCGTCGTCGCCGCAACACTCATCGCCAGGTGTTTCCAGGCGCGTCTGCGGCGATGCGACCGCCTAGGGATCCTCCTCGCATTCCAGTCATTGTGCCCGAAACAGGCGATGCCAAAGCAGGGATCTCATTCCAGTTATTGGGCCCGAAACAGGCGATGCCAAAGCAGGGATCTCGTTCCAGTCATTGTGCCCGAAACAGGCGATGCCAAAGCAGGGATCTCATTCCAGTTATTGGGCCCGAAACAGGCGATGCCAAAGCAGGGATCTCGTTCCAGTCATTGTGTCCGACCGGCAGCGCCACGACAGGGTGCTACGAGATCGTGCGCAGCGCCACGACGGGGTGCTACGAGATCGTGCGCAGCGCCACGACAGGGTGCTACGAGATCGTGCGCAGCGCCTCGACAGGGTGCTACGAGAACGTGCGCAGCGCCTCGACATGGTGCTACGGCATCGCTACGACAGTGTGCGTCACCATTAGCCCATTGTACATTCACGTGCTCGTCTTTTGAGGGGTTCCTTCTTGCCCTCAACTGCGAGAGTATAAAAACAGCTGCCCCCGGACGCCAAAAGGAGGGCTCCGATTTCTTCAGTTGAGTGAAGTGCTCTCCCGTCTCTCTACTTCGGTCAACCTGACCGCCAACTCTTTGCGATGTTAAAATAAACAAGTTGTTTCGTTGTTACCAGTCGACTCATGCTTTGCCGGGACCTTCGGATGCTTCCAGTTGTACCCCAGGCCGCCAGGCCAACGCTACCCTTGGGGCTTGCGACCCAGGTACAACCACGGGCGTCAGCGCCGAGTTCCCAACAGATCGTACCAGCGGTCAGATCCAAACATCTGGTTGGCAGCGGTGAGATCGCCTACGACTTCAAACAACGGTCTGCCAGCGGCGAGATCGCGACAACGGAGGCCAGCAGCAAAGAGATGCAGTTGACAGTATGCTGAGCAGCTCAACGACGATCCGGGAGCAGTGCAACGAGCCCTGTGTGACGACTGGTTGCCTGCAGCGGAACGACTGCGCGGAATTCCTGCCTGCGAGGTTTGGTGAGTGCGGGACTTTCTTCTTCTGAGCTTTGCCAGGCTTTTGTTAGTGTCAGAAACAGAGCTGGTAATTGTGGTTGTCGTTGCTGCCGGGTTAGTTTGCGGCAAGACAATAGTAAGCAGTAGAGAAAGCAGCATTCAGAGCAGCCATGGATTTGAAGTCGTTGCGCAAACCGAAATTGTTGGAGCTTGCAAGAGAGTTGGGTCTGGATGTCTCGGACAAACTCAGAAAACCAGAACTGCTAAAGGCTATTCTTGAGTTAGAGGCTGAGGATGACGAGCTGTCGGAATGCCTTGAGACTATTGAAGAGAGGGAGACTGCAAAAGAAAAAGAAGAGCGTGAACGTAAAGAACAGAAAGAGCGAGAGCAACAAGAGCGTGACCGTCAACACGCTTTGGAAATGAAGCGTCTTGAGGTAGAAATGGAACGCGCTCGTAATGGAAGTCAGGCACACGGTGCAGGAGAACGCGTATTGTTCAAAATGACTGACCTGATGCGGCCGTTTAAGCTTGGAGAGGACATTGGTTTGTTCCTGGTTAACTTTGAGCGAACGTGCGAGAAGCAGGGGTTCTCTCGGGAAACGTGGCCACAGCGCTTGCTCACTTTGTTACCCGGCGAGGCGGCCGACGTAGTCGCTCGCTTGGATAGAGAGGAGGCAGAGGATTTCGACAAAGTAAAATCGAGTCTGCTAAAAAAGTACCGGCTGTCTGCGGAGGCGTTCCGTCGGAAGTTTCGGGAAAATGAGAAAGGCAAAAGTGAGTCATATACAGAGTTTGCGTATAGGCTTATGTCGAACATGCAGGAGTGGCTCAAAGAAGAGAAAGCGTTTGGTGACCACGATAAAGTTCTGCAGTGCTTCGGGCTAGAACAGTTTTATAGTCGGTTACCGGAGAACGTGCGATACTGGGTCTTGGATAGGCCAGACGTGAGTACGGTGGCTAGAGCCGCTGAGCTAGCCGAGGAGTTTGTGACGCGTCGAGCTCGCGGAGCTAAGGACGGTCAAAAGGGTGAATTTGGCTCCAAGTCTGAGAGGCCGAAGTTCACACCCATGAGATTAAAGGGGGACACGCGTAGTGAGGATGCGAGCGAAAGCAGTCCGACCAAACGTAAAGAGACGGCGGCAGCCAAACGCAGAAAGCGGTTCGAGATGAGGCGAGCGCGCTTGTGTTATACGTGCCAGAAGCCGGGTCACTTTTCGGCGCAGTGTCCGGAAACAACACCAAAAGTTGTGTTTTTTTCAATAGGCAGCACTGACGAGAACATGAAGCTTCTCGAGCCTTACATGCGAGACCTCCTCGTGAACGGGAAAGAGTGCCGAGTGCTTCGCGATTCCGCAGCTACGATGGATGTAGTTCACCCGTCTTACGTAGAACCCCATATGTTCACGGGCGAGTGCGCATGGATCAAGCAAGCCGTGGAAGCTCATAGCGTGTGTCTGCCGGTAGCAAAAGTGCTTATTGAAGGACCTTTCGGAGCGCTTGAGACAGAGGCGGCAGTGTCATCTATGCTGCCACCCCAGTACCCGTACCTATTTTCAAACAGGTCCGATCACCTCCTGCGCGAGAAGGGGCTTTTGTTTGGTGAAGCTAGTGTTCAGGCCTTAACCAGATCGAAGGTTCGGGAGCTCGCTGCAAAGGCGGTAGTTGCGGGGCCGACGTTATCAAACAACGAAAAAGGGTCAGAGGCGCAGCAAGCTGATATTCCGAGCACGCCCGAACTGAATAAACTTGAGTCTGTAACGTTAAAGGCGCCAGATACTGGAGAGGAAACGCCCGACGCGGGAAAGTTAGAAGAGCTATCTACTGATTTGCTCATCGCGCCTACGTCAGACGGACTTGATAGGTTGCTAAAAGTCAGCCGGACGGCTTTGATAGCCGAGCAAAAAAAGGATGGCAGCCTGGAAAACGTGCGCTGCAATGTCAAAGAAGGTATCGCCAGGAAAACTGCGCGTTTTGTGGAAAGAGGGGGAGTCCTGTACCGGAAGTATCTAGACCGCCGAGGAGTGGAGTTCGATCAGCTGGTCGTGCCTCAATGCTATCGTCAGGATCTGTTGCGCTTGTCACATGGGGGTTCGTGGTCCGGACACCTAGGAGTTAAGAAAACTAAGGACCGTCTCTTGCAAGAGTACTATTGGCCAGGGTGTTTTCGGGACGCAGACCATTTCGTGAGGACATGTGACACTTGTCAGCGGGTGGGCAAACCAGGGGACAAATCGAGGGCGCCGTTGAAATTGGTACCTATCATTACGGAGCCTTTTAGACGGCTCGTTATTGATACTGTGGGACCTCTGCCGGTAACAGCCACGGGGTACAGACACATTTTGACTGTGATCTGCCCAGCGACAAAGTTCCCTGAAGCAGTGCCGCTTAAAGAACTCAGCTCAGTTGAGATAGTCAATGCACTACTGTCCATATTTGCGCGAGTTGGTTTTCCTGCGGAAATCCAATCAGATCAGGGCACAGTGTTTACTAGCGCTTTGACGACAACTTTTCTCGAAAGGTGTGGGGTAAAGCTGTTACACAGCTCAGTGTACCACCCACAGTCGAATTCCGTTGAGAAGCTCCACTCCGTCATGAAGCGCGTGTTGAGAGCGTTGTGTTTTGAACATCGAACTGACTGGGAGCTGTGTCTGCCTGGGGTGATGTTTGCTTTAAGGACCGCGCCGCATGCGGCTACGGGGTTTTCGCCAGCTGAACTGGTGTACGGTCGCTCGCTTCGATCTCCGCTTCGCATGCTTCGAGAATCATGGGAAGGTAGGGGCGACGACCCAGTCGTGGTGGAGTACGTACTTAAGCTCCTCGAACGCTTAAGAAGGGCACAGGAGTTGTCAGGTGAAGCAATGACAAAGGCCCAGCAGAGGGCCAAGGTTTATTATGATCGGACAGCCAGGGCCCGTCGTTTTGAGGTTGGCGATGAGGTCATGATATTGCGCACATCGCTAAACAACAAACTAGACGTGCAGTGGGAGGGCCCAGCACGAATTGTTCAGAAACTGTCGGACGTTAACTACGTGGTAAGTCTGCCAGGAAAGCGGAAAGCACAGCAAGTTTACCACTGTAATCTGCTCAAACCTTATAGACAAAGGGAAGCAGTGGTGTGCATGATGGTAAACGTTCCTGAAGAGCTTCCGGTCGAGCTTCCGGGACTAGGCTCAGTGACGAACAGGGAAGACACCGGTCAAGTCATTAGTGACCTTATCAGTAAAGCACCGCTGTCGCCTGAGCAGAAAACCGAACTACACCAGCTATTACAAGAGTTTCAAGGTCTGTTCTCTGAGAGGCCTGGTAGGACTTCGGTACTTACTCATGATATAGAACTTACCTCCCCAGAGCCAGTACGATCCAAGGCGTATCGGGTGTCACCCCGCCAGAGCGATATTATGGAGGCTGAGGTAAAGAAAATGCTACAGCTCGGTGTTATTGAGGCAGGTGAGAGTGATTATACCTCCCCTTTGATTTTAGTTGAGGTACCGGGCAAGGAACCTCGTCCTTGCGTCGACTACCGCAGGCTTAATTCCATCACTAAGGATCAAATTTATCCGATCCCTAACATCGAGGAGCGCCTTGAGAAAGTTAGTAGCGCTCAGTTTATTTCCACCCTAGATCTTGTCAGGGGTTATTGGCAGGTTCCACTTACAGAAGAGGCTAGTAGGTATGCGGCGTTCATTTCACCAATGGGAACATTCCGTCCTAAAGTGTTGAGTTTTGGTTTGAAGAACGCGCCATACTGTTTTTCAAGTCTCATGGATAAAGTGTTGCGGGGACAGCAAGAATTCGCTTTACCGTATCTAGACGACGTAGCGATATTCTCCGCATCCTGGTCTGAGCATATGGCACACTTGCGGGCAGTGCTAACCCGCCTGCGCGAAGCGGGCTTGACAGTCAAGGCTCCTAAGTGCCAGTTAGCACAGGCCGAGGTTGTCTACCTCGGTCACATGATTGGTCAGGGTCGTCGCCGCCCCTCTGAAATAAAAGTGGCCGCTGTGCGAGACTTTCCGCAACCGCGCACCAAGACCGATATTCGGTCGTTCTTAGGTGTCGCCGGCTACTATCAGAGGTACATCCCTAGGTACTCTGATATCGCGGCTCCCCTGACGGATGCTCTAAGAAAAACAGAGCCTCAAACAGTCGTCTGGGACGAGACCAAGGAAAGAGCTTTTAGCGCCCTAAAGAGTGCCCTAACAAGCCAGCCGGTGCTACGATCGCCAGACTATACAAAAGGGTTCATTGTTCAGTGCGATGCTAGTGAGCGAGGCATGGGCGTTGTACTGTGCCAACGGGAAAATGGAGAAGTAGAACACCCCGTCCTGTATGCTAGTCGTAAGCTGACCAGTCGTGAGCAGGCGTATAGCGCCACCGAGAAAGAGTGTGCGTGTCTCGTGTGGGCCGTTCAGAAATTGTCATGCTATCTAGCCGGCTCGAGGTTTATCATTGAGACGGATCACTGCCCTCTCCAATGGCTGCAGACCATCTCTCCCAAAAATGGCCGCCTCCTGCGCTGGAGCCTCGCTTTACAACAATATTCCTTTGAGGTGCGTTACAAAAAGGGGAGTCTCAACGGTAACGCCGATGGCTTAAGTCGAAGCCCCTAACGTAGGAATCAGCCTCAAAATTGTTTGTTACTGATGTTTTTCTTCCTGAGGCAGGATTTTTTTTTAACATATTGCTTTTGTTTAGTGTTTCAAAGTGATGATATGCTTTCTAGTGCAATTTTTCAATTTGTGGACGCGTTCTGAGTGATGCTAGACTACTGTAAGGAACTAGGCAGTGGTATAAAAAGGGGAAAGAGCCTGGCAGGGCTTAGTGAGGGTTGTGCCGTGCTTGCTGACTGAGCGGTTGAGTTTCAGCGTAGTTCTAACGCTTGCCGGGAACGAGAACAAAAATGTGAACTCTCCCGAAGTCACTTTGCAGTGTCCCGTGCGAACCTGAACGAGAGAACGAGGCCTTCTCTGTGCGCTGCGCTCAAGAAACGTCAAGGGACGCCCGACTTCGGTTATGAGCATCATCGAGCGACATCCCTCCGGACAGCGGATGCAGTCCCCTGTCCATCGGGATCTCCTTCCCCCGGCGGGGCGGTCTGTTGCGTTTCGCCTGCGACACGTGGTTTTGCCGGCGCGACTGCGGCGGGGCGGCAGACATTTTGGCCCGATCGTCGTCGCCGCAACACTCATCGCCAGGTGTTTCCAGGCGCGTCTGCGGCGATGCGACCGCCTAGGGATCCTCCTCGCATTCCAGTCATTGTGCCCGAAACAGGCGATGCCAAAGCAGGGATCTCATTCCAGTTATTGGGCCCGAAACAGGCGATGCCAAAGCAGGGATCTCGTTCCAGTCATTGTGCCCGAAACAGGCGATGCCAAAGCAGGGATCTCATTCCAGTTATTGGGCCCGAAACAGGCGATGCCAAAGCAGGGATCTCGTTCCAGTCATTGTGTCCGACCGGCAGCGCCACGACAGGGTGCTACGAGATCGTGCGCAGCGCCACGACGGGGTGCTACGAGATCGTGCGCAGCGCCACGACAGGGTGCTACGAGATCGTGCGCAGCGCCTCGACAGGGTGCTACGAGAACGTGCGCAGCGCCTCGACATGGTGCTACGGCATCGCTACGACAGTGTGCGTCACCATTAGCCCATTGTACATTCACGTGCTCGTCTTTTGAGGGGTTCCTTCTTGCCCTCAACTGCGAGAGTATAAAAACAGCTGCCCCCGGACGCCAAAAGGAGGGCTCCGATTTCTTCAGTTGAGTGAAGTGCTCTCCCGTCTCTCTACTTCGGTCAACCTGACCGCCAACTCTTTGCGATGTTAAAATAAACAAGTTGTTTCGTTGTTACCAGTCGACTCATGCTTTGCCGGGACCTTCGGATGCTTCCAGTTGTACCCCAGGCCGCCAGGCCAACGCTACCCTTGGGGCTTGCGACCCAGGTACAACCACGGGCGTCAGCGCCGAGTTCCCAACAGATCGTACCAGCAGTCCGATCCAAAACACCTGTTTTGTGGGCACAGGTTCGCCCAATAAAGGTTAGTTTTGTCGTTCACAGTATTGCTGCTGTGTTCTTCAACGTCATCACCACGTGACAATACATAAGCAATTTTCATTCGAAACTGCCTTTAGCACATATGAAGTGAGCATAGCGGCCAGGATGTTCCAATAAACACTAAATTTCCTCACTGTTCTCTGTCTTTGAAAGAAGAAGCTATGTGACTACTAGTAACTACCGCTACAACTTGCTCAAGCTGTGTTTCTTCTGACGGCTCTGACAACAATCGGTGGTACAAACATTGACAGAAAGGCGTTGAGTATGTTTCTCTCAATGACATAGCAACGGTACATGAAATGTGATCGAAGAATTAGGTTGGCGCACGATTTCAACATCACTGCTCTTAAGGTTCAGTAGATAATGCGATCGTGCTTCTTTATCTGTTTTTAGTCTTGGAAATGTATGTGGATCAAGTGAATTTCGAACAAAAGGTTTAGGCGAACTCAAGCCCGGAATTATAATCCTATTTAAGTACACTTTACAGACCCCTAGAGGTATTGTGTAAGGGGGGAGAGTAAGCTGACAGATAACATAATAATAAGAGAACATATATGACATCAAATACAAAAAACACAGGGTAAGAAATGCGCTAATATACAGTAATATAGTATTACAATATTTACAAGGAATGAACCAAACGATTCTGAACACGACAGCTAATTCAACAAAAAAAATCGCGGAGTAAAATATAAACAATACAATCACAGGGCGAGCGGGACATTATTAGGCTATTACAAAAGAGTATTTAACGCGTATTTGCACGTTACTAATGGGAAACGCAATGACAAAAACAATAGGTAACACGTTGGCTCGTGTACAGTTATATAAAAAAGGGGTTGTTAGAAGAAGCCGCAAATTTTCTTGGTACCTCTCATGAGTTACGGTGTTTGGAAGGTCGTTCCAAAGGCGAATGGCTCTTGGAAGAGCGGTGGAGCCGTTAAATGAATTTCTCTTACCATAGATGCGCATGAAATTGAACCGATTGTACAACCGTTGTGACCTGCGATGAGGAGGGTCAAGATGAGCTTTGTTATGGGCGTATTTATGAAATAAAGATAGCAGGTCTATATCACGACGATCATGCAAGGGCTGTACGTAGTGAGAAGTTGAGTTTAATTTGTGTTATGCTTTGATTATAGTCATAACAACGGGAAATAAAACGCGCAGCCCTATTCTTAACAGGTTCGAGTTTTTCGATCGAGGTTGTACACATACGTGGATTGAAATATAGTGGCTTCGAGTGTATTTTCACACAAAATTTCTTGCAGAGAATGCGCCCCAGCAAGTTATCAATCCTGTGTGCTTATTAACCTGAATGCACAACTGCGACTTCAACGTTTTCATGGTGTAAGAAGGCAAAAGATTTTTTTTAGATTTTATAACTTGGGAAATTTTTGTTTGTACAAGTTAGAGGGGGACGGGGCACAGTATGTTGTATGTATCTCAGCCCTTGGTGCCTCACTGTAGTTTCCAAGTATAACAAACTTGATTTGCTTACAGGCTGTGCCAACATGCCAGTGCGCAAGCTGCGTGAGGTAACGGCAAGCTAAAGCTCTCTATCCTTAACACGATGATTGAGAGTGGGCAAATGTGTTATACAGAAGCAGGGAGAAGGGGAAATGTGTTGGCGTGCAATGTTGTCTTGTTTTCGCATCGTAGGGAGCCGCAAAGATCGTGCGCTCTGCTACCTACTAGAGCGCTCAGTACGCGTTTATAGCTTGAGCAGCGTCGCCTGCTTCTCGTGCGAGCTGAAGAGCAGGAGCCGCTGCAGCCATTCCGAGTACACGTGCTCGTAATGCGTCTCCTGCGTTCGAGGTTTCGTGAATGAGATTTTGGGATTTCGAGAATTTCTCACTGCCGAAATTGCTTCCGGCACACGAAGCCAGGAGAAGCACAGCCTTCGAGATTTGTTTCGGCTGTGCACAGGCCAGCTGTCGCTGCATCGTGGATTTATACAGTACCTCTCCTGAACTTCAGCAGAGTTTCTTTCTGGGCCAGTTAATACAAACTTCGGAACAAGAAACGAGCGGTGAAGGTGCGAACGCAAGAGAAGTAACGGGCAGTGCAGTGCATAGACGCATCTGCATCGCTGGTTTCCACTTCCGCAATAGACGCTGTCAAAATTCCTCCTTCTAGTCGAATCTTGCTACCTTTATTACTGCAAGTATGTTTTTCCTTACTGGCTTTGAGGGCTGCTGAGGCTTCTCTGATTCGCTCAAAACGTGAACGTGGCATACAGTGATAAGGTTGAGGGGCCATTTGACAGCTTCCCGAAGGGCACTTTAGAGTGTCGCAGAGCTCAGGACGACTGCTTTCATAGACAGTGCTAATAACTAGCTGCAGTAGACCCACCCAAATAGCGTGCTTAGCGGATGAGTAAGAGAACGATGATGCCGCCGATGGGCGCTGCTGGCTAGAGCTTTGTTAGGGACCATAGCCATAGGCTGCAATCAAATAGTTAGGGATTATTGTTTAGTCTGAGCTTGCATGTGGTCGTACTGAGACCGCCGTAACCCGTGAGGTAAGCCCTATACCATAACTTAGGCCTAACTTCACTTTATGCACTCTACAAACAATTTGTCAAACAAAGAAGCAAATCGCGCGTCTGGTGGATAGTAAGCTTTTATATGATAGACTTGTTACTCTCACCTTTGCTTCATTGATTCTATTAGCATTTTTTTTCATTATAAAGACTGATTGAATGACTCAAAAAGAAAGAAAAAGTTCGTCCTACGTTCTTTTCATACTCCTCTAGGAGCTTAGACCAGTCGCAATGTTCATAGAACTCAAACTATGATTGCAGTGTAAGTCTAAACACCAGGGAAGTTCACAAGAAGATGCAGGCTTGAAGTGAATAACGGCTGTAGAAGAGCCATGTTTACATGCCTATGGTAGAAGAGTATTGTGTTAATTTATCGTATCGCATGCACTCATCCACCAGCGTTTACACGAATGCACATGTTCCTGGATAAATGGATGGATGGATGATGCTATGAGCGTCCCCTTTGAAACGGAGTGGTGGGTTGCGCCACCAAACACTTCCGGATCGCTGGATAAGGCTGAACATTTTAAATAGAGAGGCAGCGTACGCCCCATTTCCTGTTCAGAAGACTAACGCCACCTAGTGTCGTGTTTCAAAGTTAGCACTCTCACTTTCGATAAACCTGCGTTGTCGACTGCATTCCGTCAAGTTCTCTTTCATTTGTACGCGTGCGTATATATATTTGAGCTACATTTATTTTTCTGCAACGTACCGTAATATATCAGGATAAAAAAAAACTTCATAGCTCGGCCACTACTGTTGTCATGGCCATTTGTAGCCGAGCACAGCCACCTCGGTTTCTACGTCTTCAAAGCGGACTTGGCTGCGTTAGTGTCACGAATCGAGGAATTAAAGCATAACTGCGAGTCGGCCTAGTTGGAACATATTCATATTTATACTTTTTGTGCGCAAACAAACAGGGACGAAGAATAGGGGCAACACAAGGACGAGCGAATTAGCTGATGTTATTGTAATTTATTCTTCAGAAAGACGACCCTCTTTGAACACGCGTAATCTACTAACGAGTGAAAAATACCGTGTGGCCTGCTTTGTAAGCCGCGATTACTGTTTTGGTGTCCTGCAGTGCGGCAGTAGAGCAGCAACCTCCGGTTGGTTGGTTGGTCAGTTGTCATCCCGCAGCGAATGGTTTCCCATAATTCCTGATATGATACGCTTCTATTACATTCGCCAGTGAAATGCGCATTCCCCATTTCAAACTATCTCTGTAGAGGATATTTGATACGATACGCCATATTCTAGCGAATTACGTCGTTTGCAAGAGATGCGATACGCTTCAAAGTTCATATGATACGCTTCTGTCTCATTCATGTACACGCTACTGAGGAGTGTTACGGGAGCCAACATTTCGATGAGGTAACCTTTGTTTATTAGGCCAGTAAGTGCTAACCTCAGTATCGTTCATGCATGCGCACGTCACTCTGCCCCATCCTCAGTGTCAGACGAGATGAATAAGCACCAACTTGTTCTCGTATTTGTTCGATCACGTTCCTTGTTCGGCCACTGTGCACCAATTGCAGTATACCGCGGGAAACAATAAAGGCTTAATATTTTTGTTATAATAGTAGTACCACAAGAGGGGTACTGGCAAATTGATCTTCTGGTAGTGAAGGTAGTGATCGTAGTGCTGGTTCCAGTACATGTGATAGTTCCAGCGGTACATGTGGCAGTATTGAGGGTGACAGCCTGCTCAATAGGCAATGGTCTCGTCGAACGTAATAATCCATGGCATTGTAATGTTGGCAGGCTATTCTCGTACGACAAGGGGAAGATACCATTGACTCCACGATAAAAATATGGAAACTGCCCTGGTTTGATGCTAAGCAATACACACGCCTTGGGTAGCGTTGCAGTCAGGCGACTTGAGGCAGTATTGAGGTGATGAGGCAGCTACGCGAGTCGGAAATTCAGCGGCGGCGTCCTGCGATCACATTTTCGTAGCGTTTAAATCAGAGCCACAGAAACAGGGGTCGGTCCTTTGCCACTACGCAAATTTAATACGCAGGACAATGAAAGGGGCCAGTAGGGCAAACGTTGTCCTGGTAGCTTGTGCGCGTCATGACTTTCTATGTCTTGTGTTTTCCACTTGCGTTGCACTCAAGCAACATGGAAAGTCACCCGCTAGCTCTAAGTGTCACGTTTCTGCGGTACTACGATAAAATAATGATGCATCCTCATTGTAGAATACGCGCTAGTTTTGACCCGGCACATTGACCAATGACGCACCGCGTACAGTGAAAATCACACTTGAAAACCGCAGAGTTGTGCGGACCGAGGCGCCGAGCACTCGGCCGCTCTGGCACGCCCTTGTAGCCACTACGGCAACCCGTGACTTAGGTAGTGTTGCACAGTTGCGCGGTCTGAGGCATCGAGTGCTCGGCCGCGCTGGCACCCCGTCGCAGCCGCTGCGGCAACCCACGACTTGAAGTAGTGTTGCACAGTTGCGCGGACCGAGGCGTCGAGCGCTCGGCCGCGCTGGCACGCCCTCGTAGCCACTACGGCAATCCGTGACTTGAGGTAATGTTGCACAGTTGCGCAGACCGACGCATCGAGCGCTCGGCCGAGCTGGCGCACTCTCGTAGCCGCTGCGGCAACCCACGACTTGAGGTAGTGTTGCACAGTTGCACGATTGAGGCGTCGAGTGCTCGGCCGCACTGGCGCACCCTCGTAGCCGTTTCGGCAAACGCAATGCAACCTGACGCAATGTTGCGCAGTTGCGAAGACGGAGGTGTCGAGTGCTCGGCCGCGCTGGCGCCCCTTTGTGGCAAACTGTGGTGGCGGCGACTCAACATGGGCAGCATGATTTTCACCATCACCAGCAGGGCCATCACGCGCAGCCGGGCGCGTGTAAACACAGTCGGCTGCTCGGGACTCTGGTGGGACTGCAGCTACGCGAGTCGGAAATTCAGCGGCGGCGTCCTGCGATCACATTTTCGTAGCGTTTAAATCAGAGCCACAGAAACAGGGGTCGGTCCTTTGCCACTACGCAAATTTAATACGCAGGACAATGAAAGGGGCCAGCAGGGCAAACGTTGTCCTGGTAGCTTGTGCGCGTCATGACTTTCTATGTCCTGTGTTTTCCACTTGCGTTGCACTCAAGCAACATGGAAAGTCACCCGCTAGCTCTAAGTGTCACGTTTCTGCGGTACTACGATAAAATAACGATACATCCTCATTGTAGAATGCGCGCTAGTTTTGACCCGGCACATTGACCAATGACGCACCGCGTACAGTGAAAATCGCACTTGTCTAGTGTAGTCGAAATAGCAGCTGCGAACTGTTACATTGGGATGACGTCTCGCACAATGCCTATATTAACACGCATCAAAGCAATAAACGTTGTCTTGGCCCAACCACCGCTGTGTACGGTGCAGATTTTTTACGAACAGTGTCAGCGCCGCCTAGCGGCAGCTACTTGTTGCACAAGACCAGCGATATTCAATATATTAAGCCTGATCGACCCTTTTACTGACGAAAACTCTCTCAGAATAATAAACGGCTGAAATGGTCCACTGCGCATGTAAACTACTATAAGGTATAAGTACTACTATAAGGCTGTGGTGGAGTTCTGTTGAACCTTTGCACCACCTACCGTGGCAAACTATTGCTTTTGAATCGCGTGGTTGCCTAGAGCTTGCGCAGTGAAAAAAAGTTTACAACTAGCTTTCTTACTGTAAGATAACTCATTCAATGTTCCTTGCCTCATGTTTATGAACTAACAAACGATTTCGTTATTGCTGAGAGCTTGCTTATGTGGAGTGACTCTCCGTAGAGGCGAACCCCGGTTATGGAGTAATTCTAAACGTAACGCACGAAGCGTGCTGATAAATCTGTCTGTATGCATTTAAACCCTTCTTTTTCGCTCTAGCAACAACTTCGGAGTGAATATCTCATCGCGAATATCCTGCAGTAGTAAACACTCTGCCCTGCCTCAAGTGGACTATTATAACGTGGTCCTATTATGCGTTTGTACCTAACTTCGATAACAAACCAATGTGGAACGTTATCTGAAGGCTTACTTGTACAGTATGCGTTATAGATGATGCTAAAAAGAGGTGTATGACAGTACCAAACACAAGTGTCACGTGCAGACTTACCTTGTCTTCAGGGGCGTAGCCAGGGGGGGAGGCTTATGGGACTTCAGCCTTCCCCGCCCCCCCCCCCCCGAAATGTTTTCGTGCTGTCATGCGCCGCCGACCAAAACAACTCCCGGCGCCGGAAATCATGCTCGATTTTGTCTATATAATGTCCTTAATTAACGCTCGAAAAGACATTTTAGCGGGAACATTGCGAAATCTGGCTGGATTTCGCGGCAACGCCCATGCATCGGGAGTCACATATCGTAACGCAAGGAACCCCACCGAGCACAAATTTCAAGGGCGTTTTGATGGCGAGCGGGCTCGTCTCTGCATCTCGCGGAGGCCGCGGAATCTACGGAGTGCTTGGATTTCAATTCTGAAACTTTGTGGGTATAAAGTCCTCATAAGATTTTGATGCGAAAGGTGCACTGACATTTCCAAAGTCGTGCTTTAGGTTTCCAATTCCGGAACTTTGTGGGTTTAATGCTGTTGTAAACATTTGACGCCAAAGGTGCATCGACTTTTCTAAAGTCGTACATCGGGCCATACAACGAGACAAGCCAAATCAGCATACTATCAGACAAGTTGACAAAGCACGCAGCGAGGTCCGATGAGACAAAGCGTTGTGGTGATTCATTTGTGCCGTCAGGTCACAGAAAAGAATGTGAACATTTTTTTTTCACCTGCGCCAAAGCATCCATGTCAAGACACTAAAGCCACCATTGTAACTAAGTTCTTATTTATATTTTTACCTAGACTTTTATTATACATTGAGCCTCTTTCTCAGTTTTTTTCTTTTATTTTTTGTTCTCGCAACCCGCGGGCTGCCGATCCAGCCAGAGCGCGTGCGTTTTTCTCGAGCTGCATCGACAACCGCGCGGCGCACTTGGATGCGCGTTCGTTTTGCTCTGACCGACTGCATTTTCGCCTGGCAGAGTTTTGGACGCTTTCTGGCTAGCAGACGAAAAAAAGAAACAATGCATAGTCGCTCGCCGCCAGCACTGCGGGGACTCGACGGATTGCAACGCGTTCGCTTGAGCGCAACCTCTCCGGAAAATTTTGCCTCACCGGTGTAGCATACCGAGCAGTATGCGTATGGTTTTCTGTGGACCAAGCGTCACACGTTTTCTTCGATATCCTTCGGTAGCCACATTAGGTGCCCAAAGTAGGCATTCGATTGTAGCCCCCCAACATGCTTTCCTTTGCGTTATTCTATTTCGCCGCACCCGCCCCACAAAAGGAAAAAAGAAGACATTGTTGCGGCGCAGGGAATTGTCGCATGGTGAAAGTTCGATTTTGTTACTTCTTTTGCGGAAAGTTATGGGCCACGGGACGCTTCAGTTGCCGGATACTATTATATTATTGCGATAGCAGCTATATGAAGACTCCAGGCGCATTCTTGCCGTTGCCCTCTTGTTCCGTATAAATAAAGGCCAAGGGCGATAACATCGTGACCGCGCGCCGCATGCTCTATGTGCGAGTGAAAGCGTGGGGGGGAAGGGGGAGGGGGTGAGCCGACGATGGTGGCTCAGTCTTGTGTGCGCAAGGGAGAAAAGCGGGGAGGAAGCGCACCGCCTTCCACCGCACGCGATACATTTTGGGAGTGTAGGGAGGGGGGTGCTGCTGTGATCGGTGAATCTGTGGTTGCGCAACCTGTTTATTTGCCTTGTTTGACGCATTATATATAGTGACTTTTTCTTAGGTACGTAGATTTATTGGAGACCTATACGTAGATTTAAATATCTTGTTGCGAGATTTTGTGTATATGCCCAGTGAACTGTTGCCCTGTATCAAGCAGTATATTCACATTTGTATATTCCTTTGTATCTTCGCATTTCTAATGTACGAAGGTGAGTCAAATGAAAGTGAGACAACCCGCCCCGCGCAGTAATGGTTCGGTTCATTATTTTCGAGGCATGCGTGTAGCACATACGCATCTCATTTACAAGTGACATGCAGAGGTGAGGTTAAATGATCTTTAATGCTCTCATACACTGGGTTGAACATGGTTGCGTGACATAATGGACACTCCAAACGTTGAACAGCTTGGTGTCGTGAGGTTTTTGACAAATGAAGATGTTTCCTAAAAAGAAATTATTCGCCGCATGGCTGCCGTATGCGTTGAACATTGCGTTTCATTGGCCACTGTGAAACGTTGTAGCAAACTGTTCAAAGAAGGACATGAAAGCTACAAAGACGATCCATGGCCGGGCCAAAGCCACCGTGAAATCACCCCCAACACAATTGAAAATGCCGTGGTTGCTCAGTGGCTGTGGGGTTGGGCTGCTGAGCACGAGGTCGCGGGATCGAATCCCGGTCACGACGGCTGTATTTCGATGGAGGCGAAATGCCAAAACATCCGTGTACTTAGATTTAAGTGCACGTCAAAGAACCCCAGATGAGGGTGACGACTTTTTGTCTGCAATTGTGACCGGGGATGACTCATGGTGCCGCTACTATTAGCCTGAAACACTACGCCAAAGCTTACAGTGGAAACATTTTAATTCACCACTCAGAAGGAAAACAAAGGCCGTCATTTCTGCCGGAAAAGTGTTGACTTCTTTTTAGATCGTTAGGGGCCATTATTGATCGAATTTTCTAAACCTCGAGTGACTCTAAATCATCTCAGATATTGTGAAAGGGCGGATCGGCTGTGTGTCGCAATCAAGAACAAGCGACGTGGAAAATTGAGCGTTGGGAACATCTTGCTTCACGACATTGCCCGTTCCCACGTCGCTTATGTGGTTATTACAAAACTGGCAAAGTTCAAGTAGAAAACGCTGCAACATCCCTCATGCAGCCCAGACCAGTTGCCTTGCGTCTTCCACATTTGGTAAAATTTGAAAAAAAAAAACTGCTCAAGGGAACCAGATTGGTGTCGGAAGATGATGTGTAGCCATTTACAGATTTTTGAGGCAGCAACCGAAGGAGTTTTATGAGATGGGAATTATGCGACTCGTTAGTAGGACAAGTGTCTAAATACTCATGGTGACTACTTTTCAATAAAGTACCCCGTTTGTCATATATTCGCATTGGCTCACGTTCATTTGACTCGCCCTCGTATATTTTGCAGAACTCCTGCTTTTTATATGTGCTCTCTGTTGTGACTATAATTTCGGAGCAATTACTCTCAATACACAAACGGTGACAGCTGCTCCTGCGCAATATATTTTAACAAAGGACAGCGTCATTGAGATTTTCCCCTGGTCGTTGTATATGTACGAAAATGTAAACAAGGTTGTTGAATGACAGATATATATATATATATACATATCCGTCATATATATATATATATATATATATATATATATATTGATGCCTCGACTAATTCTATAAGGAGGAGGCCGAGCTGCAAAGTGAGCCCCCCACGAACGAAATTTCTGGCTACGCCACTGCTTGTCTTCACTGTGGAAAACTTTCAAATGAGCACATCGCGGTGAAACAGCCCGTTGTGCTGCCCGTGCACGGCTTGTCGGCGGCCAGCTGCGAACGGTAGACAACCTCAGAGGATTGAAGACAGCTTATCTTTTGAGGCTACGCCAAGAGCGAAATTGCTGTTGTACGTTGCTGAGTGTCATCCTTACGTCTAATGTCTACTGTACACACTGACAAGATGTACGGCAAAATATCCGTCATGTAAAAACTATTAGAACCCAGGTGTGTTTGGAGCAGATATGCCTAACCGCAAAGCTCAGTTTGCAAAAAAAAGAGAAAAAAACAACAACTCTTCTCACATGGCCCGAAACAAAACAAAACAAAAGAAAAGAACGGTTAGCCGTTGAAAGCTGGTTAGTGACATTTCTGTGCGTACAGGATTGCACACTTCAACATGTTCGCAGTGGAGTAAGATAACTCCATCTACTGTAGCAGCGCCCGTTGGAAAACAACAGGAAACGAATCATTTTACTCTTGTCATTCATCCAGCCGACGGCATGTTCTCAGAATGAGGTCGAACGTTATGTTAAAATGATAATTTGTGTCGTTGCGATGTTTTTTCGGTATTCTTTTCCCTGTTAAGCCAACAATCAGAACTGAATTACGTTAGCTTAGGTTATGTTTCGATATGTTTGATTTGGTTAGATTAGGTTTAGTGCAACGCTTGCACAAAGCTTAATAACTGGCATCGCTTGCTGCGGTTGCTCAGCTGGCACCCCTTGACTTTTCCCATCGTGCATAGAGCGGTTCTGCTCGCATTACACGATATCGTATGTGTAAGCCTTCGTAAACTACTCATTATAATCTTCGCTTGCATGGTCGCTCGCTCCAGGGCTCTCGCCTCGAGACTGCCAGAACCGGAGCCGCTTTACGTCAGAGCCAGAGGCAGAGCGCCACAGCCAAACACATGTAGGGCGACAGAACTGGGTTCATCGGCAACATCCGCAATTACGTGAATGCATCACAGACCCGAGCAAAAAATGACGAATTTTGGTATCGCTGTTCAACACACGGAAGTAGCAGGTTTCACGTGCACTTGGAGCTCGGCGAGACCTCGGAGACACTGCGACGAGAGGGTCGGAATGGCTCCGAGTGATGTCGATCAGATCCGATGGCACAAATGGAACCAACCGAACAAGTTTCGAGCAATCCGTTCCAACCAGCGAAAGACGAAGTCGCGTGGGTGGTGAGCGGTCTATAGAGCTCGAACGATAACGACCAGCCGAAGATACCGCAAGAGTGAAAACGTCTACAACGCCTAAATTACGAGATGGCTG
This sequence comes from Dermacentor variabilis, assembly GCF_050947875.1. Lineage (NCBI taxonomy): Eukaryota > Metazoa > Arthropoda > Arachnida > Ixodida > Ixodidae > Dermacentor > Dermacentor variabilis. The sequence continues at coordinate 287,313 of NW_027460390.1, read as the reverse complement.
AAGCTGTCAATCATCAAGCGCTTTTTTTTCTTCAAACTGTTGAGACACGCGACGGACGCGTAATTTGATTAAAGAAGAGCGTTGACGCGGCTTAAAAACACGGTAAACGTATGAATGAAAACAGTGCCAAGAACCAGACAAAGAACAGCGCTTTGTCGTCCGTGCTCTTGCGTTGTAGCGCGCTTTTCGCGTAGTTTTGATTACCACGAAGAGCTAGCTATACGTGGCCATATTGTTAAGCACGTACCGACTGTCTGCAGCCAGCGAAGTGGCGCTGAAGAAAAGCGGCGTGCTGGTGTGACTTGTTGGCTTGCATCTAACACGTGACCACACTGCTCGCATGCTACAAAATTTACAGTGCGCCCAAAGCCATCAACTTAACCTAACCTAGCACGGACAACAAGTGGTCAGTGCCCCTACTTAAGGCCGTTACCGGTGCGAAACGTCACACCTTGAGCAATGGTGCGCGTCATGCGACGACAAGCCAATAGCTTTTCTGAAGCTGACAATTTGTCGACTCTCTCTCTCTCTATCTCTCCTTTTGTGTTCACGTTGAGAACACAGCCTGTCGCTTCTTCTAGGTCAACTGGCTTGCAACGGGAACAAAAAAAAAACAAACAACGAAGAGGCGGCACGTGGAAATAATACGCAGGGGGTGGTATTTCTTACTCACCTTTTTCAGGTTCTTGCTCTGCTCCCGTCTTCAGTGATGGCGTCGTGTCCTTCTTGCTCACGAGCAGGTTAGAACGCATGCCTCGTGACCTTCTTCCTTTTCGTTTTCTTCGTTTCTACGATGGCGCGTTTACCGCACAGACCTGTGGTTGTGGCTTCATGATCATCATGAGCAGCAGCAATTATTAAGAGCGCGGTTTTTGGAACCCTCAGCAGCTTGAGTGTACATCTACACGAGTGCACAGAGGCATACGATCTGCTTCGTCCGGCGAATCCACGCTGTGCCTGAAAGATAGCTGTAATGTCATCAATACTTGTCAATCTCGGCCATCCTCGTCGGTTATGCAGGTCCATTAGCGTCGTTAGTCGTTTATACCCATGTATATCTGGCCATGAGCCATAACCGAAATTTGCACCGAACAAACTTCACGACAGGTCAATCGCGATGCAATTTGGAGTTTCAAATGGCCTGGTTTAAAAAATTCTGGATAAAGAAGTGCCATTCGTTAAAACTGATGGTAGCGCTAAAAAGGACGGACACACGATGAAAAGGCGACACGACGACGCGAAGCGTTTCCTCGTCGTCGTGTCGTCTTTTCATCGTGTGTCCGTCCTTTTTAGCGCTACCATCAGTTTTAAAGAACGCATCACCAACTAGCCCAGCACAAAGTTTTATTGAAAGAAGTACCACCGTGCGAAATTATGCGCTTCAAATCCGAGCGGATGCATCGCAGAAAACTAGTAACAATTAATTTTTTTTTGTACCAGAATTGCACAAAAAGAATTGTTTGGAAACTGTCGTCGATGACTGTCAGTGCAAGCAACTAGTTGAACACTTCAAGAAAGCTATTCGTTTTAATTAAGCAATGGTGCGCATCTGTGAGTACGTACATTTTTTGCAGTGAGTATTTATAGCTAGCGTTTGTTATTTTATTGTGTGATTCCCTATAGAAGACAGATGTTAACCAGCAACTATTTACCCGTAGTATGTAAATGAACAATACGTATGCCTCAAATAGTTGTGGAAGTTGGCAATGGGTGACGAGCGTTGTTGTTGGTGCCTCAAAACGAACCTGCTCTACAACGCGATCGGCTGAAAGAGCCAAAGAAAGATATTCGCATACAAAAAAAAAGGAAAAAGAAAACGCACCATCAGCGGTTAGCTGAAAGTGAACAAAGCTCGGGATCGCTAAGAAGTGACGTCTTTATTCGGATGGTCCCAGAGAGGTGGGGTGGCGCCGGCTGTGCAAGGAAAATATCCGACGCCATGGTCTCGTATTTGCGTCGTATATACAGTTTTAAAATCTATTTTTTGTGCGTTCCATTCTCACGTGTCTCCCCCCCCCCCCCCCCCCGCTCGGAAGCACCGTAATTTTTTTTTTTTACTTTCCATAGGGGCATCTTCATTAGCGTCCAGCTTGTTATGTTCCTGCTCCCGGTTGTTACGTCGAGAAACTGCGACGGGGCAACGCCAATTCGGCATGGTCCGGCAGCAGCGCCTCAACTGACCGCCGCATGTTGCTTCTGAGAACGGTCACCACGCCCAGAAGCTGCCGTGAGGTTTAGAAGTGTCGTCAGAGTCATACTCCGATCGTCGGCGGTCGCCTACCTCAACACGACTCGTGAAGTCGCAAGCCAGGAGCAAGTGTACGAAGGCACAATGCCCGAGATCCACCTTTGTGGACGCTGTCTCGTGGTCTTCGATAAACTTGCGCGGTTAGTAGGCGGCGCGGAAATTCAGAAAGCGCTGTGAGTGCTCGAAAAGAGTTTGTTATATAGAAGATTTTTTACCCGAGAACCAGGTAGGCATTTTGTAATTCACCTTTGTGGCCACTCCAAAGAAGTCTTTAACGGGCAATATAACAACCCGGCAGTGATCACAAGCTTTCACTTACCGGTTTACAATAATAAGGTTTTTACCGAGAGTAGCTTCTTATCTCTTCATAAGTGCTGCCCGAAACATTATCGAGGGTTGTATTTTCCCGGATAAAAAAACATTGTGTTTATAGAACCCTGAGAACTTATGAGTGCGATATTATTATGTGTACGTACCGTCCGTTTAGGGGATACTTAGGGACAGACAGAAAAAATTAAGCTATCGACCCTGAAGAGTTACGAACGTTGTTCAGTAAAATAGTGCAGTTGGTTTATAATAAAATTAGCCCAAGGTGAAACTTCTTTGAGGTTGGCCACGAAGGGGTATCCTGTACTAAATTGCTAATATCATCTATAGTTCATTTTATCAGATACTTGAAAAGCGGTGCTGAACTTGATATTTCTGCCAAGTTGACGCGACTGTCATGAGAACTCAGACTCAATTTCTGAATTTTTACGTGCTTTCTACAGTCAGTAGTTAAAATGTTACTCAGCGAATATGTCTTGCTAGTCATCTGAACGTTGCACATTATTAGTTATCACATTATTTCCGGCGCCTTTCGGAAGAATAGGTACTGTCAGTAAAGTGACAGAGCGCTATATGTCAGAGGCTATTTCTGAAGAGAGAAAAAGTCGGTGTGAACACAGAAAATGGTTTGTCATTCAGCTCGAAGGAACAGCGTCTCCTAAAGTGCAGGCGAATCAATTGAGCCCAGTTTACAGGGGTTCTCACCGCATCAAAACTGTAAATTGATTCCAGCAAAGAGCAAATAATCCTCCTTATGTAAGCAGGACTCTCACAACAGCTGGACTCGGGATACGCTCCGTCTCCGCGAGGCTGTATCCTATCCTACAGGTATAAGCCTGTCGAGTGCCTCATGGCCCTATCACACCTAGTTGGATTAGAGCTCAGAGAAGCTTCAAATTGTGTGTTTGGTTTTATAACCACCTGCTGACGACACTCTGCGACGGATTACCGAGTACATTACCTGAGTAAGCAAAGCAGGGCCTCAGCTTTGTTGGGCCTATAGCTGTCTGGAAGTTGTGAGCCGCTGCGAAGGTGAGCTTAGGTTGTCGCGCCCGCATAACCAAGGCTTGGGTAGATTTGGGCACAGCACTCGCTGCTCTACCGAAAGGCTTCTTTTTCCTTTTTGTCTTGTCGGATAATCGGAGGCGATGGTTTAACCAGGGACCTAACGAATCGAGTGATCAGTACACGGCAGCCTGCCGCCACACGGAAGTCTTGGTAACACCTCACGAGTAACATAATTAAAAAAAAAGGGTAAGGCGTGCAGACACGGACACAAGAGAAGAGAAGCGGACAACACGAACGCCGACTATCAACTGAAGGAAGCACTGAGGCGAAAAAACAGACACAAAACCCATCTGCACATGCTCTGGAATTTTTTGCATTATGAATCCTTACCAACTAGCTCAGCTTTCTGTCGTTTTAAGCTCACGAGTCAAACACGTTACTAGTCGACTTGAAGGAATTTTGTTTTTTGACGATGTCAAATTTGAATCCGAGCCTGAAAAAAATGCAGACTACTTCTTCGGTAACGTTCTCGTTTACTGTTTTTCGTGTAAACTTCGTCTCAGCAGTCACCCACACCACCTTCAAATTCAGAGCACTCAAAATCTTTCAACGGATTATCGGCCCATGTCTTCAGTCAGCGAGTTTGCCGTTCCACTGGCGCGCCACGCTGGCTTAGTCGCTGTGACGCTCTCCTGCTCGGAATGGGATCGATACTGGATTGTCGATCGAGACCAGCGCATCCCAATGAAGGCGGAATACACAAACGTTTGCGTGCCGAGCTCAGAGTACATGCAAAATAACGACAGACACCCGTTCAGAATGATTCTCCATTGCGGTGTATGTCACGACGTAAATTCAATCACCGAATCAGTGAATTAATTAATTAGCTAAACAATGAGTCAGTAAATGAGTGGAGGAATGAACTTGGTTGGAAAACTTTCTTATTGTCCTGCAGGACGCGCGTAGCAAGTCGTGAATCAATTAACGGATCAACTAATGAATGAATGAATCAATGATTCAATTCGTGGATAAGTCAGTCAGTCAGTGAATCAATCCATGAATCAATCAGTCAATGAATAATTTATTAAATCCATCAATCAATGAATCAAATTTCCACTGTAGTCAGTCATTGTCTTTCAGCGGATATTTTTCTCGTCTCCGCTCATTATTGGCGAGAACCTGTCTGTCTCCGCTCTCGATTAAACTCCTCAAATGGCTAGTGAGAATGGATTTCATTACAGCTCCTGTACATTATGTTTCAAACCCGCCGTGGTTGCTCAGTGGCTATAGTGTTGGCCTGCTGGGCACGAGGTCACGGGATCGAATCCCGGCCACGGCGGCCGCATTTCGATGTACACAGTGTACAGCTCTAATGCATAATCTAAGCTATAATGTACATACCTGTGTACCCCAATACTAATGAGTTTTAATTACAGCTCTAAGCTACAGTAAATTACTTGTTAGAGCATTCAGATGTCTTCTTTTATTCACCGGTATTTCGCATTCAGCTAACCGATCGATTCGTGGCGTGCTTGTGCCTTTCATTCATTCATTCCCCCGGGAGGCCACTCGCCTCGTCGCAATTTCCGACGTTGCTGAACTCTAGTTCCGATTTCTATGTCGACCCAACCAGCTTAGATGCCGGTTCGCCTTTCACCAATCCTCTCGCCGAGTAGTGCTCATCGGGAACGGGAGAGCTGGGGTTCTTCGGGTGCCCGCTGATACTGCTGCTTTGGGCTTTCGTCGTCCATTCGGGAAGCTCGTCGTTACACCGGTGCTAGCGATTCTGTGGAGGGGATTCTACTGAGGCCGTTGTAAGGCTCGGCCGGCCATGTGAAGCCGAGCGCCGGACGCCTCGTCGCATTTCTTGTGGGCATGCCTGCGAGGCGCTCGCGCATTACCTTCCTCCCCGACCTTGCGCGTACCACGTTCGACAAGATCGTGCAGCACTCCTTATGCAGAGCTTAGGCTTATCCGCAAACTTCTTACTGTGTACGGATTACCGTGTTTTCGAAGCCGTTATCGCAGTAGCATGAGGTTTTATAGCAGCGTTACGGTATCCCTGGACAAAAAAAATTTTTTTTTTCTATGTGGAGCCATAATTTCATACCGCACGGCGTCCCCTTTATCCTGACACTCTTCCGCCATGCATCGTGCGGGATTGGCTTTGCATGGTCACGTGGAATTCCCCACGTGACCGCACTGATCACTTGCGCCCCCGAAATGATCCAATGTGTTTCAGGCAGCGTGGTTTACGCCAACACACGCAGGGACAAGGATTTACGGCGCGGAACACAGTTTCAAAATGAGTATCGATAACTAATGTAGTGCGACACAAATGAGAAGCTTCTAGTTTTTGCACGCGCGTTGAGGGGAGCTTGAAACATTTCGGGAGGCGCTTGAGGTGCTCCATGCCGGAGCATGATTAGGGGAGGAACTGAGGGGGCAAATGCGAACGACGCTATACCTGGACACTTATATAGGGACTTCGCAGTCTCGGTGGTGGTGTCGTCTGCACTTTGTTTTCTAGCGTGTATTTCCTGCTCACCAACGCTTCTCTCAATTGCTTCTTTTGGCATTGCGATGGCTCCATTCACTAATTCATATTAACGTAGTGTTCCCCTTAGAGGTTCTTTGGAATGGTCTTCGAATCGTTCGCTAAGAAATGGCATAGGCTATTCAAAAGAAGTGGACGAGCTAGATCTAAAGAATGACTGCAGCTACGATTAGTGATTGCAACATTCTTTTGGACCGAGGTAGTCACGAATGCAGGCAGCCGGCGGCAATGATCTGTGCATTCTCGACTTCCCTGGAGCGCACCTTCGAGGAATCGAAGCTTCCTTGCGCGTGAGACCACGCAGCCGCTAATTAGGTCCTCGGGGACCCGTTTTGGTGGATTCTCCGACCGTGTCGTTTTAGACACTGGGCTCCTTACAGACCGGAGAGTGAAACATTTCAGCCTCAGCGCTATGGTCTGTAATAAAAGTTGCCTAAGAACCCACGCAATAGCGGTGTCTTATCGTTACGTCTATAGTTTGTTTAAAAGTGAACTGTCTCTTACGTATTCGAACATTTAACCCAGTGTTCTCTATACGGTTTCGACTCTCGAGTATTAGCTCTGCGAATTAGAACAGATTTAGGTGGGAGCAACGTGCTCCATTGAATTCCTTTCAGTTCATTTATTCCAAATTAAAGGGGAGTAGGCATTATATACGAGGTTGAAAGAGATACTTCGCAGAAAAAAGAAGACGGGGAAAGGCTGGATGGAAGAGCCACTCGTCACAGGAGAAAGGGGAAAAAAAAAGGGAAAGGGAGTGGGCTTGTGACAATGCAATAGAGCGTCGAACTATATTGTTTCCACGTGACGTCACGGGCGCAACTTGTTACCGGGCTAGTACCCAAAACTGGCGGCAAAGATGACGTCAAAGCACCATATTTTCGCGTCTATATCGCTTTGATCTTTAGATAGCGGTACTTCTTTAACCAGATTATCGCTGTTATCTTTCTTGCGCTCGGTGCTAGCTGCCCGCGCCCGTCATGCCGTCACATTTTTTGTTTGCGTAGCTTCCTGACGTGCCGGTACCCCAAGATGGCGGCCTCGATGACGTCATCGCGAACTATCTAGAGCACCCACGATGAATGTAATGTGGTACTACGCGTCGTGGTTTTACTTTCCTGCCGATGAGTACTTTATCGAAGTGCTGCTGTTATCGGCTTGTTGCTTTCGCGAATGAAGATTTTTCTGGATCCGAAGTATACGCAAAAGTAATCCTGAGTTAGTGAGAATGCTCGTTTAATCGCATCGCACGTGTGATGGGAATTGTGTTGCACATTTTCACATTTGTTTTCGTGAGCACTTGAGGTTGATTTGAGATGTAGCGCGACACGTGTATAATTTCAGGATCAACTTGCGCCAGGAGATTAGACTGACAAATGAGCGCGCTGCTACGATTAGAGTACTGATTATCTTCATGAAGACAAATTCGTCCAATAAAGAGTGAAATTCTTAACTTGCACTTCTGGCAGGGTTTCTGTTTTTTTTTGTTTAACATTTTCTGCAATGTAGCAACAGAGTTTCGATGCGAAAGCATTCTACGTCCTACGAGGAAGAAAATCCGGCGCCATCAAGCGATGGTACCAAAATGGCCGACGGCGCAGAGAGTAAAAACACGTCAAGAAATGCTCGGATTGACGTTACGTTTGTCAGGTAGGTTCCTGTAGACAAAGTGAATTAGCGCCTTTGAAAAAAAAATTTGGTAATTTCGGTCTCTGCGGGAATCGAGCCCAAGATCTCGGGGTGCGAGACGAGCACACATCCCCGACACAAGGACGGCTCCGCGGTTGTGGTTGACCTAAGGTGTACCTACTGCTTGCGTCGTAGGGCACGCGACGGCGCAGCCAGTGGGGAGGAGGTGACATCACCAGCGTCTTGTACGACCTCGGGAGTAACACAGAATATCATAAACGGTATAACAACATTATTAGTAATATTAATTATTTTTTTTTATTCAGATACCCTAAAGGCCCTTTTGGGCATTACATAGGGGGGGGGGGTGATTAATTACTGTATGATTAATTACTGTGAATTAAAGTGAATTAAGGAGAATTACAATGAAGTAAAGTGAATTGAAGTTACAATACGTTACAGTAAGGTGACTTATGGTGGAGTGAAGTGAATGAAAGTGTATTAAAGTGAATTAAGCTGTATTAAGGTAGAGTTGTTAAGTTGGAGTGTTAGAGTAAGGTGACTTAAGGTGGAGTGAAGTGTATTAAGGTAGGATAAAGTAAATGAAGGTGAAATAAAGTGGAATAAGGTGGATTTACGTAAGGATACTTAAACGGCTGTCGATTGTTTCTTTTCCGCGACAGGTTACGCGTTGAGGTCATTACTTAGGGCTTGTTTTTTGCTTTGATTCTAATATTTTATATGCTGTATGAAAATGTACGATGCTTCTCCTTTCCGATGTGAGTCACATTTTGCTCTTCCTGCTACTGCAGAAATATAAAGCTTGGCAGGTTCTTCAGAAGCTCAGCGATCGTTAAATCCCGCAGGAATATGTTAAACCGAGCAGGTACATGTGCAAAATAACAAGTTCCGTTGGCAACAATGAAGCTGTCAAATACATGAAGCGAGATATACTCGACTAATGCAGCCACTCAAGCGAACACATGCCAGCGGCAAAGCGTCGAATTTCGTAAATCAAAGAACTTCAGTTGCTTTTCACATCTGAAGGGATATTGTCGAAGATGATCGTGATTCACTGATAACTTTTATTATTTCTTTCTTCTCGTGGACAATGTGCTCATGCGCCTTTATCACATCGTTCGGATCAGTCAGACCATTATCGTTCACTGCCCACGTCGAGGAAACGCGGCTTCCTTATCTCTGCACAATTTCATTCAACAATCATCTTTCTTACATAACTTACCAGACAACGTTGCCGGTCGATAAGCGTCAGCAACATGTTAAGCTTTATCGACCGTGCATTGCAGAGCCTTCGGGATCAGCGCATGCCTTCGTCATAGCCTGCATGAGAAACTTATCTTGCCACCTTGTCAAGTCTCGTTCGCATGCGCCCACGTGCAGAATAGCAAGGACGTCATATTGCTGTAATTTACTGCTTTTAGCGTAGAAAAATGCCCGAAAGAAAGCACAAGGAAAACAAAGCGTTCTGATATGAAGGTCAGCACTAATAAACGACAAGGAGTATATAGTTCGAGATCAATCAAAACTAAAACGAACCTCCTAAATCATGGGATAAAATCTCCGTGCACGATACCATTGTGGTGGAGCGATGTCACGTGATCACACTTTCGACGCACAAACGACTGCAGCGCCGACAATTCTAGCATTGGCCGTCATGAGCAATAGGGAACCAGCGCTTAAATTTCAAGTGGTAGCAGCAGCAGCGCCGTATTACGCCGTCTGGCAAGCGGTGGAAGCAGTTTTTAGTAGGACACTCTTGCATTTCGCGTCAGCAAGTTCGCCGCTCATGATGCGGCACATGTGCCCAGCATGTGGTGACCTGAGTGGACATTGGCGGGCTAGAACGTGTGAGCGCATGCGCTTCTTACGAAGTCAAATTGCTGCAAAAAAAAAAAACTTCGCGAGATGCGCCGGGTTTTATCAACTGTTGATATAGGCCGCACGCCTATCATTCTTCGAGAAATACCTTTTCCTTCCTGTAGGACGGCCTCATCATAATTCAGCAGGACAATCAAATTGCCGTAGCGCCTCCTCGCCATTGATCATTTCCTATAGCTATCTGTCCACTTTGTATGCACTATGCTATTGAGCTTTCAACTACAGCTGAAGTAAGCGAAGTTATTTCTTAGATTTTTGCAATGGTACCGTAGAGACGACTGTGTTACATTTGGTTCATGCCATGTTCGTGTTAACAACTAGGATCAAACTGATTATTTATAATATCGGTGTTATTACTGGCACTTATATGGAGAAAGTGTGATTGGCAGAACTGGGCCCAGTTGTAGGCATCTGATGTACATTGTAATTAAAATGAAAAGTAGCAGTGACAGAGCAACTGGGCAAAACATGTCTTTTGGCGTTCGGTCGGAGTTCGCCAGGGCGCTTCATAGCGGCAGGTCGGCACTGGCCACAGCGCTAACGAGATTGAACTCATCATTTCTTCAGAAGACGGCACCCGCGTTCGCTGGCCGAGAGTAGCACGCTATCGTCCTGTTCTGCACTATCGTATGCACTGCTGCTGCTTCTCTCGAAGGATCGTGTATGCTACGGGTGGGCGGAAGCTTTGAGGCCGATGAATACCACTCTACCGGTATCCACACGGCCACTGGAGCCTTCCTGGCAATTGGATCATGAAAGTTGTTGTCTCCTATTGTCTTCATTTATGCGTTGACCTTCGGATGCCGTAACGCAATTCCTTTCAACGTTCCAGCTCAAAAAAGATTGAATGTTCAAGAATAGGAGGCTTGCTGCCTTTCTCTCTCGCTAAAAAAAAAAACACCGATCTAAATGTGTATTCACGAAAAAAGGTTGACCTTGTTCAGATCAGAGTTGCCAGATAATCGTCCTGTCGTGCGTATTAATAAAGATGACAATGACAAAGAGCACTTAATGAACAAAGCGCCTTGTATATTCCTCCGTTGCTGTCTTTTGAAAACTCCTCCCCTGGCCCCCTCTCCATGCACATATTTTTTAGACAGTGCCGCCAGTGAATATCGATCTCGACAGCTAATTTCATTATCAAAACAATACCTTGTGTTATGAAAAAATTGAAGTAACTCTTTAAACGCTTGTACGATGCAGGAGCGACAAGTACTACGTTAGCCAGAAGAGAAAGAAAAGGCGAAGCGCTAAGGTAAGCTGTACCAGTGCCCGAACGTTAAAAAACGGAACGTTATTATTGATCTTTTCGCAGGAAGGAACGATCATACTTGCAAAAAGCTATCTTTTCTTTAGTGTGCCCTGCTTGTAAGAGAAGGAGTCATTCGCTAAAACGTGTTCTCCCATTTAATTTTCCGTTCATGCGCATCAATACATGTTGCTCGTGCGTTTGGTTCATACACTGAATGAATTGTGGGATTTTACGTCCCTAAATCTACGATTTGAGTCAAGCCGTATTAGGGATCAACTCCGGATTAATTTTGACAACCGTTTTTTCTTTAACGTGCCACCGAATGCACGGGACACGGTCGTTTTTTTTTTCCATTTCGCCCCCAACGAAATGCGGCTACCGCGGCCGGGATTCGATCCCGCGACTTCGTGCTCAGCAGCGCAACACCCTAACCGCTAAGCCGCCACGGCGGGTTCGAGTTCTTACGAACAAGTACATTGCATTCCCTTTTAGGTGACATTGAAGTAGCGTGTTTTCTTTCTTTTTTTTTTTTCGCAGGTGTCCTCATCTGCCTGGCTGAACGAATCCCTCGCTCTGCTCAGGCAACAATGAAGGGACCGTGTCGTATTTGCGACCGCAGAACGCTCGGCTGCTCCGTGTATTGCTCCAACGCAGGTGCGCATAGGGGCCCGGGGTGGATGTTGGCCTTCGCTTCGCCCGATATTGCGCTGGGTCGGCCAGCCGGTGCTGTCTGCGTCTTGAGAGGGAGAGTGGAGAGGAGCTATACCGACGGGTCCCCCTATCCGAGAAAGCTTGGTTCCCGACTCCGCCTGTTCGATATGGCGACAGAACCCCGGTCGATTGGTTGAATGAGGTTTCAGTGCAGGTGCATTTTGGAAACGCTTGCGAAAACAGCGTCGGCGTGGTCTCCGATCGAACAGGTTTCGCTGGCTTACAGGTCCGCAGCGATGATAGTAAAATTTGTTTACACATAGGATGATGACGATTGGAAAGTGAGAGAGGTAGTTTACCGATAGAAGGATAGGTTAGTATATCGATGATTATATATTAAAGACTGAAATTTCGCCTTAAGCCCACAAAGATATGCCAGAAAGACATAGGAATGTTTCCAACGATTGGCTTTGGTATATTATGTTGTCTTGGGCGAATAAAGCTCGCAAGCTGTTATATAATACTAAGAATGAATGTTAGAAACACTCAACCCCTAACAACACAAAGAATGCGCGCAAAAAAAAATCAAGGTTAATCTGTATTTTTTTCTTTCTTTTCTCTCTTTTTCCTTTTTCTTTCTTAAGGTGACGTCGAAAGACATTGCGGGCGAACTAGCCATAATTTTGCTACAACGGTCTAGTAACAGTTTCAAGTGGCCCCGTAAAAAACAAATGTATCGTACTGTTAAGTTTACGCACTCAATGAGCGTTTTTTATTGTTACCCCTCCCCAGCCAATAACAAACATGGCTTGTTTCTTTTACTTAACAACTAATACCTTAAAATTTATTATTATTTTATATGCAGGTTTTATTGGGAATTATGAGTCGCGAGTGAAGGTGATCTAGATAAACTATGTAATCTCGTCTGTGCTAACCGGACGGTTACATCATCAAGAACGCTGCACAATCCCCACTTATGATTGTCTGCTAACTTGAAGGTTTCTTAAAATCTGTAGAAATGGCGAATCGTGGCATGCCAGACCGCTTTGACATTAATGTTCAAGGGAACTAGTAAACATGTCTTCTTGCAACGCTCATGTTTGTTGATGTACAGTGGGCACCGTTGAACCTCTTTGGCGGCGGCGTTCCTTCATCGCGTGGCCAACACGGTACTACCGGATTGAATAGAAAGAAAACAATTTAGAAGGAACATAATTTCATGATTTTACTTGTTCTTTTTTACACTTTCATAGTTTACGGCGTATTGTTATTACGAAATTCGCATTTGTTCGAAGAGTCAGTGGACTTATCGATTCGATCATCGCGAAAAATATTTTCCGCAGCATCACACCCTTGATTTGTGGAAGGCGGCAGACTATCGGTTCGATGGCTTTTTGGATGTCTGCCTTAGGCTGGTTGAACATGAGCTCCTTTCTCGGACGTTGTCACGATTGGATAAGTGTGCAGCACAAATTACATCACGTTACGATTGAATGTTCTCAAAGAAATGCGCGGCTTTATTGATGTGGAGACCTATCCGTGGCGTTTCTTCGATACTGCGCGGGTTAGTAAGTTTTCTATTAATACGCAATAAATATTTGGAGGACGCTTAAACTTCGCCTTTAACAGCGGAACGCGATAGCATTCAAAAATCCCTGACTGCTGCTTCTCACGCTGCCCGGCAACTGCAGCTTATGTAACCGCATTGTTTACGGGGAAACGCTGGCGGCGAACGCTATGCACGAATGCGAGCTTTCTGGTAGAAACGCGGCCTCTTGCATGGGCCGCGATGGATGGATGGATGTTATGAGCGTCCCCTTTGGAAAGGGGCGGTGGATAGCAAGCTCTTGCTATTATACTGCCTAATGTCCTACCTAGGTTAAACAACAACAACAACAACAACAACAAAAAAAAACACTATGAACTCCCACAACCAAATTTCCTGATCCCCTATTGCGAACTGTGCTTTTGTACGTCTCCATTTTTTGTCGTCTTCCTACTTTTCTTCCACCAATACTCCAATCACCTCTTACTAATCCCTATTGCGGACATGTTTACTTTTCGACTGCTCTCGCTGAACCCAAGCGTTTCGAGGAGGCCAGTGGTGCCTAAATCGACCGCTGGGTAGACGTCTTCACATTCTAACAAAACATGGTCCATAGCTTCCCTAGCTTTACCGCAGCAAGCACATGCTTCTTCTTCCTTCTTATATCTCGCTTTGTAGATGCGTGTTCTAAGACATCCCGATCTCGCATCGAAAAGTAATGAGCTTCCCTTTGAGTTATCATAAATTGTTTCTTTCCTGATTTCGTTTTTTTCCTCTTAAGTAGTTACTCATGGCAGGTTTCTTTTCCATTGCCGCCACCGATGAGATTATTTCAGCATCTCTGACTTTCCGCTTGACGTTCTTTGTTGCTGTGTTGTCCACCCTACAGGCCGCATACTTGCTGGTAAGCTTCCTAGTTATTTTCCTCCACTGTGAATCAATGTTTCTCCTGTATAGATACCTCAACCCACTCCCAGCCCATTTACTTTCTTCCATATTCCTCAGTCGTTCTTCATACTGAATTTTATTGTGAGCTTCCCTCACTTCAAAACTAGTCCAGCCCATATCACCCTGCACAGCTTCATTTGTAGTCTTCCCGTGAGCGCCCAATGCGAGGCAATCCATTGACCCTTGGTTCCCATCGAGTCCTGATTGTACCCCTGATTTACAGCAAACAACCACATATCAAAAAGTAAGTCCTGGAACCATTACACCTTTCCTAATACCTCGGAGCACCTCGTGCCTATTGTATCCCTATAGCGCTCTGTGCTTCATTATATCTGCATTCTCTTGCCCCTCACTGTTATTGTTTTTTCCTGTGTTTCCATATATCTATTGCCTTCGTTTATCCATATACCAAGGTATTTATATTCTATTACCCGAGCTGTTTCCTGGCCCTGTATCGCCACCGTCTGTTCACTGTTTTCATTGAATACCATAACAACTCATTTTCTAACACTAAATTTCAAACCTAAATTGTTGCCTGCCTGTCCACAGATATGGCAAAGTGATTTGCCAGACGTTGCAAATCACTTTGCTTGTTAGCTAGCAACACAATGTCGTCCGCATAAAATGAATGTGGAAGCGGCTGCTCTACTACTGTACCCGCCTGTTTGTATGAGAGATTAAACCCGATATTACTTCCTTCTAGCGCCCTCTCCATCCTCACCATGTACATCAAAAACAGCAGTGGGGCAAAGGGCGCCCCTGCCTCAGTCCCTTGTTGATACGAACTTTCTCCTCGCTCCTCATCCCTTCCCATTCAAAGCAAACGATATTTTCTAGGTAAATCTATCTCAAAAGCTTTAACAATCGTCACCTAAGCCTTCCCCTTCTAGATTATTCCACAATATGTTGCGGTCTACGTTGTCATACGCTCCTGTAATGTCTAAAAAGGCCACATATAACGGTAAGCTTTCTACTCTTGATATTTCAATACACTGAGTAAGAACAAATAAGTTATCATCTAAACGCTTACCTATGCTGAAGCCATTCTGAAGTTCTCCCAAAATGCCATTTTTCTCTGCCCATGCTAGAGGCTTTAATTTGATTGCTTGGATTGCTAGCCTGTATATTACCGATGTAATGGTGAACGGTCTATCCAAGCGAATTCTATCTTTCTGCCCCTTGCCTTTATAAATTGAATTCATTCTACTTTGTCGCCAACTGTCTGGTATTCGTCTATCTTTTAAGTTTTTTCCACTGCTTTCACCAGAACTTCCTTACTGTTTGGCCCCAGTTCATTAATCAGCCTAACGGGAACCTCGTCTAGCCCTGTGGCTGTGCGATTATGAATTTTCTCTTCGGCTTTTCTTTTCTGTTCGATGCGACGCAGGCGAGTGCCATCTAGAGGTGTTGCAAGCAACCGGACAGCCCGCTTTATGGTGTTCGAGATATGCGTGCCTCGGAGGTCCTCCTGCTCGTTCTATGAATGGTAGAAATGCTGGAAAATGGGCTTGTCTTTTGTTTTTTTTTAGTTCCGCTTAACAGAATTGCATTTTATCGTATATTCAAATTGTTTCCGACGCAATCTTGTCTGTAGGTTGTGTGTGAGTCGTGCTTTACGATTTTTTCACCTATTTTACCTTGAGAAATTCAATTTATTCAGTGATTTCCTTGCGCTACACGGACGGCCTGCATGTTTGGCTGTACGTGGTTCGTAATCTTTTTCCGTAAAGACGTCCGACGCTGGTCGCCGGATTTTCTGCGACACGGGGTCCTTAACGCTGTCGCGTTAATAGCAGTCGACGTTCTCATTGAATCCTTGTAGTATACGGCACAGCTAGGATCCACCCTGGCTACTCAATTAATCCCTGAATGGCTGTGCTCAATAGCGTCGGGAAACGACAGAATGCTACTGGCTGTCTATTTGACGTTGTGTTGACGTAGGCAGCTCGCGGGTTCCTTGACTGAGCTGGCCCGCAACATAACCTTAATGACAACGATGATGTCTAAAAAGGGTTCTTTGAGCGTCGTGTAACTGTCTTTGGCTCATTGTGGGTCTATGAGCAGGGAAGCCAGCTCTACAGTAAAAAAAAAAAAACAAGAATGTGTTCTCTGGACTCGTAGTATACCACCTGTTTCCAATAGATGCACGCACAAACACTGTTGAGTAAATCTCATTAAAACGAGTCAGATGTTTAACGAAAAAAAGAAACTATGTCGGGGGTCCCGTGAGGAGCGAGCTTCTAAACATTCAGTGGCGATGTAGCGGTGAATGCGAGATAAAGGCGTTGGCATTACGTCACACCTCCGAGGTCCCGGATACAGGATATAAAACTCACGCACCACACACTGTAAACTGTTGCACCTTCGCGGAGCGAAGTGCGACTGATGGCGGTCCGCAGCTGACCACCATCAGTTGCACTACATATGTATATATATATATATATATATATATATATATATATATATATATATATATATATATATATATATATATATATATATATATATATATATATGTATATATATATATATTCATGCATACAACCTCTTCTAAGCTGTACTCTCTACCACGTGAGCGGCTTGACACACTTCACACGCCAACTTTCTTCCACTTTCCCACTTCTAATGCCAACGTATTAAAACTGTAAGCTTACGCGAAAAAAGCTGGCAGTGGATTTTGTCGTGTTCTGCATGCTCCTAAAGTTATGGAAAGAAGAAATGTGAAAAGATAGTCCACGATACCTTATGGTGTTTCTCGAGCCAAGAACTATAGCCAAGCATGGCACAAATGGCATATTCATTTTATCTTGTCATTGCGGAAGACCACGAATACATGAGATTTGTAGCTTCGCTTCAAGTGCTCCCAGAACGGTACTACTATACAAATGCGAATGTCATTCGAAATTTACAAGAAGTTCGCGCTTCCGATGTCTTGTTGATTCATGATCGACACGTGCAACAGTGATTGTATGAAAAAATCAAAAGCGGCTCAGCATAGCGGGGCACGTTGGTGCATTTAGGTTTTCACGTCGCTCAACTTAAGCAATGAATTAGGGCTAAACAGTGTACAGCGTGCCATGCTGTACAACAAGTACAGTTCCATGTTCATATCTGCATTCAGGCAATGAAATGCAGGATTTACCATGGCAAACATTAGTTGATGGCCGCTGCTTTCACATTCATGTAGCTGCACCTTTTGAAATCTAACCACGGTGTCTAAATTAAGAGAAGACGTTTTTGACGTTAGAAACACAACACTAGTCAGTCAGTCAGCCAAAGTGATTGTTATATTTAATTCCGGAAACAAAAACGAGCTAACAAATTATAGACCAATATCTATACTTCCTGTATTTTCGAAGGGTCTCGAAAAGATCATTCGCGCAAGAATTAGATCATTTTGTGATAAACATAGCATTCTGACAGATATGCAGTTCGGTTTCCGGCAGGGAATGTCTACAGAGCTTGCCTTGCTGACGCAAAAAGAAATAATTTTAAACAACTTTGAGAACAAAATGTTAACTCTAGGTGTATTCGTTGACTTTTCCAAGGCTTTTGATTCGGTTAACTATAATACCGTATCTTCAAAATTAAACCATTATGGCTTTCGCGGGACTCCCTTTAAACTTTTGAAATCATATCTTGAGCACAGAAGGCAGTGCGTCGCAATAGGATCGAAACTTTCTTCAGCAAGAGAATTAACACAAGACGTTCCACAAAGAAGTGTACTTGGACCGATTTTATTTAACATTTATATTAATGACATAACGAATATTAGTCAACATGCACAGTTCTTAGTCTATGCGGATGATACTAGCCTTTTTTTCAGGTCACTCGATATTGTGCAACTTACAAATATGGCAAATAAAACTTTAAACTTATTGCAAAAGTGGAGCAATCTAAACTCATTAGCAATTAATGTAAATAAAACTAAGGCTGTGTTGTTTACGCCATCACAAAAACAAGTAAACTGCAATACTGTTCTTTACCTCGGCACAGAAAGGATAGAAATAGTTGATACTGTCAAAACGTTAGGTGTTATTTCTCACAAACATTTAGTTTGGGATGCACACATTGAGCGTATTATGTCCACTTTGGCGAGAGCATGTGGAATAATCTGTCGATTACGACACATACTGCCCTCTATGGTAAAGCTAATGTTATATAACAGTCTCTTCCTTTCACATGTTAGCTATTGCAATTTAGTGTGGGGTACGACATCGCAAGCAAACATACGAAGCTTAAAAGCATTGCAAAAGAAAACTGTCCGACATGTTGTGAACGCACCGTTTGATGCACATACATTCGAGATATTTCGTGCTCTTAATGTGCTCCCTATTGAATATTTCTATGATTATAACCTAGT
This sequence comes from Dermacentor variabilis, assembly GCF_050947875.1. Classification (NCBI taxonomy): domain Eukaryota; kingdom Metazoa; phylum Arthropoda; class Arachnida; order Ixodida; family Ixodidae; genus Dermacentor; species Dermacentor variabilis. Next base: position 268,885 of record NW_027460390.1, on the reverse strand, counting down.
CTTAAAAATTAAAAAAATATTTTTGCTGTAACAACAACGTTTTCACAAACTTGTGCAACTTAGTCAAATCAAGGGAAGCGTTATATGATTTCCGAAAACAGAGCCAGTGGGCGTTACCTTTCACAAGAACAAATTATGGTTTCAGGCGATTGCAGTACCAGGTGCCGAGAATATTAAATGTGACACAGGCTTCCCATACCGAACTAAATGCTATTACGAGAAAGGCACAGAAATTTAATTGAATTAATAATGGTCAAATTTTGTAAATAACATTTGCCATTTTTATTTTTTTATTTTTTATTCATTTTATTTTTTAGCATGTTCCAAACCTCGCTTTTCCATCGTTCCGCATTTTCTTTTGTTCCGCTGAGCATTGCCGTTACATTGAGTTGAATTTTTGGTATTTTAAAGCGTTTTTGTTCAGGTGTTCCTTGTCATTTGTGCATGATCTTTGTTCTTCCTCCACTTTTTTCTGTTACAGATGTATGTGTACATGTACAGATGCAAATATGTATAGATGCTGGGTTGGTGTAGATGCGCATGTGAATGTATGTATACAGATGTTATAAATGTTCTGCTGTGAATATCAATATCTGTGTAATATGAAATTGTTTTTACACTTATGTAACTGATTTTCTTTGTGAATATTCTGCAACTGTTTGTCAAAGACAGGGGACAGGAACCTCGTCAAGCTGCGATTGTGCAGCTTTTTGTTCCTGCCCTTGCATTTTCTTTTTCTGTGCAAAGGAAAATGCGAAATAAAGTTTGAAAGTTTGAAAGTTTGAAAAGTCCAGCTTCAAGGGTGAGTGTGTCCCATAAGTGTATCTTGGCCTCGGGAGCATATACAATAGGGCATACACAATTGAATAAACACGTCCAGAACGAATACGTTCAGTAGATTCAATGCATTTAGGTATGCCAAGGAAATTGTTTCGTTCTGCTCTTGCCCGAGAAAAAAAAATGGCCAGGAACCCGTCACACGATGGCTGTCGATGGGAATGAGATTAGCATTCAAGCAGTGTAGAGACACACCATATTGCTGAAGACACGCTTGTGATGCGTGAAATCAGTGCATTAGATAATAACGGCTAGTTTGTCAGCGTATCTGTGTTTAGAAGAGAAGAATGAAATGGCCGCATTACATTGGATCATTTCCAATGCGTATGTGTTTTTTCTATTGCGGTCCCGTAGCGTGCTGGCGTAACCGCATGAGGGTAGAATAATGATTGTAAAAAATGTAGTTCTAAAAAAAGTAGTTTTGTTTCAGAAGGAACGTATTTGAACTCATAGTTTTTCTATAGGCGGCTTTGGGAAGGCATCTATAGGCTCGTACCCTCGGAGTCGGCTTACTCCTGCAGAAGGAATTGCGCGGGAAACAAGGAAACAGTCCAGCCTACTAAAAACCCGCAGCAATGTTTCTGTGCGTCTCCATTCTGCTCTCGGTTTTCGTCGTCAGATGAATTCGCCGTGTCACGAACCACCACCACCACAGTGACAACCAATCCCATCTGTACTTGCAACATTTATATTTCTTTCGTCTGATCTGGCCAGTCGTCTGTCTCGAGAGAACCGCGGACCAAACTGCTGACGAATATAAATACCTATCGAAGTTGGAGGAATGCCATAGGGAAAAAAAAAGAAAGTTGTAGCGAGGACGCCTAGTGGTAATAATTAGCAAATGTGATACGAAAGCGAAAAAAGACGAATTGGTAATTGGTATATTCGTGTAAACTTTCTAGAAGTCTCCAACCGCCTTGCCGAATTCCGTGGGCACCGCATCCGGCTGGTCATCTACGTAGAAGTCTCGGACCCTGTTGAGCGGGAACGTGACATTCTCCTCCTCTTGACGGTAGGGCTGAGTGCGGTGCTCGGTGACAATGCTGGTCCCGTAGCGCCTCTTGTCGCTCTGGCACCACACGTGAAACAGGTAGGCAATGCAGGCCGTCATGAATATGATGAGCACGCACTTGCCGATGTCGCGGATGCAGTCGCGGCTGCGTAGAACCGAGAAATCCGTGACAACCGAGACAAGTTGTAACAGCCGTAATACCGACCGTTTTTTTTTTTACTTGCGTCTAACTATTCGTCAGAACAACAGGATTGCTTGTTGCGCCCGCTTTATGCTGCAGTTAAGTGCAGCTTGCCAAATATAACCTACTGTATCCCGTGGTCGCTATTGGGCCACGTACTGATTTTGAGCCCGTCTATAGCAACGACACGTCTACAGTTAAAGGTCAACTGCAACAATATTTCTGGCCGCATAAGAAGCCTATATGTTCAGCAAATGTGCGCGCAGCGAAAAAAATGACACGGAAGTTGAGAGCGCGTGCCAAACTTGGTTCAGGCGCCGTTTAACGAAGCATGCGGCTTCTGTATAGACGGCACTGCGCATGCGCGTCGTTTAATGCTCGTTTGCAACTTCTTGCCTACGGCCACTTCTTGCCAGCGTGCTGTCGGAAGCTCGAAGATAGCGGAAAATTACGGTAGAAGAGCGGTGTCTGTTTTGGCATTTGTGACGTGCGACGATTCTGTGCACAACCCGACGGTCGAAATGGACAGCGCTGTCCTAGCTGTCCAGCTCAGACTCGACGGACCAGCTAAACCTGGTCAATTGAGCGAGAAGGGCTGCTCAGGCCACTGGACTCCTGGACTGAGGGGACCATCCACTGCAGAGCGGAAGAGCTACCTACGGTCGTGTGCTCTTTTCTATGGCGTTTACTCTCTCTCTCTATCATGGTCATGATGAGCCTTTTTTTTTATGTCCACTGGCAGGACAAAGGCCTCTCCCAACGATCTCCAATTACCCCTGTCCTGCGCTAGTTGATTCCAACTTGCGCCGGCAAATTTTCTAAATTTTCTAAATCTAAACGACGTACGCGTCGTCTGCTTGTTTGCTACTTAAAGGCTCATACAACGAATAATAGATCATTACGAGTCCTGTAACCATGCCACGATCCCTTGAGCAGCCTATTCTACTCCTTTATAACACATGTCGCAGCAGTAACAATTTAATTGCAGACGGCGTTTGAGTTAAACGAAGTGGAAATCTGACATCATATTGTGGTGCACAAGAATAACGCGTAGGTGTGTCAAAATGTCCAATTAAGAAAAAAGGACACTGCCCACAAATTTTCAAACGAGGCCGCACACTCAAGAAACTTGCGTGTCTCAATCTGTTGAAATGATGAAATTTGTCATGTATGCAATACCGGATTTTTTTGCTTACGAGCAGCAGTACGCTGCTGAGTGGTTCACCTTCCATGTTGAACGACGTACTACAGTGAAGACACCTGCCTATATCAGGATTTTACTTCGTGCCGGTGCCCATTTTCGAAAACCGGCCTTCGAACTTCTGAATAGGGCACGTAAGCGGCGTATAACATTTTGCGTGTTCGAATGCAGCATTAAAGTGCTCTTGAGGTGTCTCTCTCACTGCAATAAATAAATAAATAAATAAATAAATAAATAAATAAATAAATAAATAGAAATTGAAGTTACATTTACAACACGGTTCTTAAGAGTTTAGAATTATTACCTAGCCTGTCCTTGTTGCGTTCAGTGCAGAAAAGCAAGTGCTATCTAAGTTATGGTGTTGGTAGTATTTTTAACCATACCATGACTTCATGGTGGCGGTTATGGTTGGTATATCACAATAATGGCCCGGTGGCATATAAAAGCCTGTGGCTCGTATCATTGACGTGGATGAACTGCTTATCTTATGCGCAACTGGTTTTGCAAGACTTCCTGCAATTCCGCAAACGTGAAGGCGTAACACAACGTCTATACACCGTACAGAGCAACGCGGCTGGATCCTCCTCCTAAGTGTAGTTGTTTGAGAACAAGCAGTTACCGCGTCAAAGGGCGCAGAAAGGAGCAAAGAATGCTCCGCCACAGTTAAGACCACAAAAAAAAATAAAAAAACCGCCAAAGTATGCTTCCAGCGTGAGGCCAAACATAGACGGACACAAGAAACCCGGGAGGGCACGGGCAGCGTTCTTACTTCCAATTGATTTTATTCGCTGAATCGCTGAAAGAACACCTGTATAGGGACTTTGCAATGAAAGCACCAAACTAATAATAATAATAATAATAATAATAATAATAATAATAATAATAATAATAATAATAATAATAATAATAATAATAATAATAATAATAATAATAATAACAATAATAATAATAATAATAACAATAACAATAATAATAATAATAATAATAATAATAATAATAATAATAATAATAATAATAATAATAATAATAATAATAATAATAATAATAATAATAAGGAAATGCAAATGCACAGAAGCAAGATCGTCACCTAATCACACCGCACTGAATAACGTACTTGTACGCCATATCATATGGTGCGATTCGGTGACGAACGCTGCTTCTGTAGTTTTACTTTTCAGTTTGGCGCTTTCACTTGACGCGTCATATGAGACCGTTCTTTCTGCAGATGTAACCAGTTGGAAGAAACGGCGCGCTATGGTTGCTTCGTTGTCTCTGTCTACGTTTAGTATTACTTAGCACGTTTATGATGACCGACGAAACTAGCCCAAACGTTTAAATTGCAAACGATAGGCTGTTGAGCGTTCACCGAGCTATGTAGACCTCTAGAGAGAGAGAGAGAATTAAGAGGAAAGGCAGGGAGGTTAACGAGATATGAGTCTCCGGTTTGCTACCCTACACTGGGGATAGGGGTTAGAAAGATGCCTGAGGAAAACGCTAAAAAAAGGGGAAAAAGACATGCACACGTGGAGACACACACACAAAAGGCATTTCAGTTAAAGTCGTTCACACAGGCCGGTAGATCGCAAAAAAAGCGCAATAGCGCTTGCACGGCCTTCTGTGACGGTAGGTCCTTTCGATGTTGTAGAATTCTTTTTTCGGATAGCGGTTGGTCGTCCAGTTGGTCAAGTTTGTGGCGAAGGCATGCCCTCTGTGGACTGTACGGCGGGCAGGCGCACAGAATATGGCCAATTGATTCTTCATGGCCGCAGTGGTCACAGGTTGGGCTGTCGGTCATCCCTATGCGGAATGCATAGGCTTTGGTAAAGGCAACGCCCAACCAAAGTCGATATAAAAGCGTGGCGTCTCTACGGCGAAGCTGTGATGGCGCTCGAAGACTTAATGTGGGATCAAGTGAGTGCAGTCGCGTATTTCTTAAATGTGGCTCATTCCATTGCGACGCGGTGCACTGCCGAGCAAGTAGGCGGATCTTCCGTGCTGCGTGAGTTCTAGAAAGAGGAATTGGGACGTGGCGCTTCTCAGTATGGGCTGAGCGGGCAGCGTGATCCGCCCGTTCATTGCCGATAATCCCGCAGTGACTTGGAAGCCATTGAAAGGTTATTTCATGGCCTGCATCACTTATATGTTGTAACGTCTCTGTAATATGGAATATTAGTTGTTCGTGCAGTCCGCGTCGTAAAGGTGACAGTAGAGACTGCAGTGCCGCCTTCGAATCGCCGAATATTGTCCACTTGTGCGGTGGTTCATCACCAATGTGATGAAGGGCAGTAAAGAGCGCTGCGAGCTCTGCTGCCGGCGATGTTGTCGCGTGGGTCGTCTTAAATTTGATTGTTGTAGATTTCGCTGGTATGACGATTGCCGCCGCGGAGCTGCTTGGAAGGACAGATCCATCAGTGTAAATATGCGTAGAGTCACGGTAGTTCTCGTACAAATGTAGTAGCGTGAGCTGTCTAAGGGTTGGCGATGATAGATCAGCTTTTTTCGAGATACCAGGTATTGTGAGGTTGATTTTTGGCTGAGCGAGGCACCATGGAGGAATCGAAGGTCTCGCAGCCGGAGTGAAACAAGCTGGCAATGATTCATCATATGCCGTTATCGTTTGGCTGAAAGATGTGTGTAGTCTGTCTGCTGATAGAGAGGCTAAATGGTGACGAGGAGTCCTGGCTAGATACCTTATATGGGTCCTGAGTACTTCAATTTAAATGTGGGTCTTGACAAGGTGGTCTCTAGCGATTGCTATCGTAGCCGCTGTTGAAATACTCTGAGGCAGGCCTAGACAGATCCGGAGCACTTGACCGTGAAGACTGTATTGTGCGTAGATTTGTTTTACCTGTGTTGTTTACTGCTGGCAAACTGTATCGCAGGAATCCGAGAAAAAGCACCCTGTACAGTTGCAACATGGCGCTTGGCGACATTCCCCAGGTCTTGCCAGCGAAAAACTTGAACAGGTGACAGATGCCGGTCAACCGTTTTTTCACGTATGATACGTGTGGGCTCCATGACAAGTCCCTGTCGATTATGTCACCTAGAAACTTGTACGATCGCACCCGTCGTATTATTTGGCCATTTATCATTACACTGTAGTTTGCCATGGGTTTGCGCGTAAATGACACTAGCGCGCATTTCTCGGAGGAAATTTCCAGGCCTCGATTACGGAGGTAGATAACAGTTTGCGTGGCGGCTCTCTGAATTCTCGCTCGCAACTGTAGGCGTGTTACAGCAGACGTCCATATGCAGATGTCATCCGCGTACATTGATAGCCTGACTGTAGTTGGCACCTGCTCAAGGAGAGCAATTAGTGTTAGATTAAATAACACAGGGTTAAGTACACCGCCCTGGGGGACGCCGCAGTAGCTATGATGTAGGCAAGTATGGCCTTCCTCGGTGCTTACAAAAAAGGATCGCATGGATAGATAGCTCCGTATCCATTGAAACATCCGACCACCCACTCCTACTTCTGCGAGAGCAGAGAGGATGGCTTCATGCGTAACATTGTCATACGCCCCTTTAACGTCGAGGAATAAAGAAGCGCAGATACGCTTACGGCATTTCTTACGTTGAATGTAGGTGACCAGGTCGACGACGTTATCGATCGATGATCGACCGCGACGGAAGCCCGCCATGGCATCTGGGTAGATGTTGTGGTACTCCAAGTACCACTCCAGGCGTCCTAGGACCATCCTCTCCATTATTTTGCCCACACAGCTCGCCGAAGCGATCGGGCGATATGATGAGTGTTCCAACGGCGACTTGCCAGGCTTCAGCAGTGGAACAAGACGACTTGTCTTCCAGGTTGTTGGTAGTGTACCATCTCTCCAAGATTCATTGTACACCTCAAGGAGAACTCCTCTCACTCGCTCCCCCAGGTGGCACAGAGCTCGGTAGGAAATTCCGTCAGGTCCTGGCGCTGATGTGCGGCTACACAAAGCTAATGCTGCCTTAAGTTCGTGGATTGAGAATGGTAGATCCATCCGGTGATCACGGGGTGGCGGACCGCTACTGGAAGGAATGGAATGTTGGTAGCTGTAAGTTGGCCGGATAACATGGCGCAGAAATCCTCTGCCACGTGAATCTCCGATCTCTTTTGAGAGAGGACAAGCGCCTTGAATGGGAATCGCTGTACGGGGAGTGTCCGGAGACCACGCACTGTTCTCCATAGTAGCGATAAAGCCTTGCGTGGATCTAGCGACTCACAGAAGGCAGTCCAACATTGCGATTCGAGCTTGTCTAACCGGTGCTGTATCTTTTTTTGCGTGCGCCTGGCGGTCCGTAAATCGTCCATTGTCTTCGTACGTCGGTACCTTCGTTCAGCACGTCGTCGGATTGCTCGAAGTCGTTCTAGTTCCACATCAAATTCATTCAGTTTCGAAGAGCGTGTGAGAGTACGCATAGTGGCTTGCACCACGCTCTTGATTGCCTCTTCCAAGTCGAAAGATGGATTGGTGTCGCAGTGTTCTTCCATAATAGACTGAAATTTAGGCCAGTCCACTCTTTGGATCGTATCCCCTATTTTGGAAGGGGACAATCCTCTGATCTTGATGTACGTGGGGATATGGTCGCTTCCGTGCGTCTCTATGTCCGCAAACCACCCTGCACGTCTGACAAGGCTTCGTGAGACGAAAGCCAAGTCAAGACGGCTGCTGTACGTGGAGCCATGTAAGAAGGTAGGACTTCCATCATTCAACAGCCAAAGTTCATTACTGGAGGCGAAAGATACCAGAGCTCTGCCTCTTGTGTTGATCATCGGACTTCCCCAGAGTGTACGATGGGCGTTGAAATCTCCAATGATGACCCAGAGATTGGAAGTTGAGGAAAGGATGTCTTGTAGTCTTTTGTAATCAAATCGACTCGACGGGGATAGGTAGGCGCCCACAAAAGTAAAGGCCAAATTCTTTTTCCTTTCGTTTAGGCATATATATTGATTATTGTCATTAGGTGGTACAGGCTGATGAGTGTAGGTGAGGTCACGGCGAATAAACACCAAAACGTTACGGTTTTAATAAACAGTTGACGACGTAAATGATTCATATCCAGAAAGCCTGAGTGTGTTCGATAAGTACGGCTCGCAAATGACGATAATGGGAAACATATTGCCGTACACGAAGCGACGGAAATCCCAAAGGTGCGCTTAGAGTCCGCGCACATTCTACTGAAAAATAGCTGCTTGTCGGACCTCTTACCTAAACGACCGTGGCTGTGGAGCCATTATCTATTCAAGGGTTGTAAGCACCGGACTCAGAGCGTCCAGTACTTGAAGCGCACTTCTGGCAAACGGTGCGTGCATGTTGCTTAGCAACACGCGAATGACATTCATTAAAGGCCTAATAAGTGCTATCACTTGCTCATCTGTTTTCCGCGACTCCTGGGATACAGCACCTTGCTGTACCGGGGGCGGCTTCTTCTGCGGCTCTTTGGCGGTCGTGTACGCGGAAGTGGCGGCCATTTCTTTGTGGAGAGAGATCTGGCAGTTTTCTCCCCTTCCAACATCGGTGTTCGGAGTGCTGGAAACTTCCGCTGATGATGCTGCTTGACGAGTTGACTTTTCCTGAAAGCTTGATGTTTTCCGTCGTGAAGACCTTCGACGGTGACGTCGTCTTCGCCGTACTTTCACAGCGGCCTCTTTGTGGGTAGAGTTGTCTCTTACCATTTGTTTAAGAATGGTGATCTCTTTCTTGATCTGGGGACAGTCTTTGGAAGAGGCGCAGTGATCACCCTGACAGTTAGGACACTTGAACGTGGTTGCGCTGCAGTTGTCTTCTGAGTGGGGTTCGGCACATCGAGGGCACACGGCCGCATTTCTGCAGACACCCTTCACATGGCCAATCTTCTGACAATTGAAGCATTGTATTGGTTTTGGAATAAATGGTCGAACCTGGTGGCGAAAGTGGCCGATCTTCACGTAGGGTGGAAGGCAGTCGCCTTTGAACGTTAGCCTCACACAACGTGTGTTGCCGAGGCGACAAACATGCACATTGACGTTGTGTTCACTTGCTGGTTTTATGAGAACTGGGAGGTCTGCATTAGGAATTTCATTGTCAATGTCATAGATGACTCCTGTTATTGTGGCACCATTCGTTGGTACGATGGATCGGACCTTGAGTTTTCCCAGCTGCGTTACATGTTGTAGTATGGTCAGCGCACTCGGGTTCATCACATCGATTGCCAGGATGCTTCGCCTAGTGTTTATCCTGACATCCTTGATCTCGTTTGGCATGGTGTTTTCTAGATACACGGAGAGTGCTTGCCTTTTGAGGACGCGCAGGTTGTCGGTAGCGCTCTGTGGCACAAACACGATGGAGTGAGGCCATCTTGAGGCGCTGTTTTCACAGTGGTCGAGCTGGACGCCGAAGATGAGTTGATAATTCTTCCTTTGGCCTTGCGGTACTGGACAAGTCGAAAGCTGTCTTCCGAGGACTCATCACCTGATGCGGAGTACAGCTCTGTGTCCTCGCTACCACTCGACGTATTTCTTCGCTTCCTCGAACCGATGTCCGCGGGTGAACGGGAACCGGGAGGATCCTCGAGGTGTTGTACATCCATCACCGCAATGGAGGGGGCGGTAGACCCAACAGGTGCAGTGAGAAGTCCAGAAAAACACAGAGAGGGGCTAGATGTGTTCCGCAAGAGAAGCACTTCGTCTTCTTCCCTCTATGTAGACCTCAAACTCTGTGGTGCTCATGTAGACACCCTTTTCTTCCTCTTCTTCCTCCTCTCCTTCTACTTCCTTACCCTCGTCGCCTTCCCCCTTGCCGTCCTCATCCCCCTTTTTCTTCTTCGGCTTCTCTTCCTCGCTACTGTCCTCGTCTTCATCGCTAGACTTTTTCGTCTTCTTAGGGTGCTCCTTCTTGGGAGCCTCTTCCTCGCTGCTGGACTCATAAGAGCCCGAGTCGGAGCCCAGTGCTTTTTTCGAAGCCGCCTTGGGACCCGCCTTGGGAGCTGACTTCGAAGCCGCCTTCGAATCTGGCTTGGCCTTCGGAGCGGCCTTGGCAGGAACCGCCTTTCTTTCCTCTTCCTGTCAAGTGAGAGGCGCAAAAGATTCACCACAGGGAACATTTGATTAACTCGTCGATGGCTTGGTTGGACCGATCATATCACCGATTTAGCATTAGGTCCTAAGCTACTATTGCAAAAAATAATGGTCACGTTTTCTTTAATAGATAGCTCTCCACCCGGTAATTTAGATGTGGTTTAATTTTTTTTATGTGAAAGAAATAATAACATTACTCTTTGATGCAACTCGTTATGATGATGATTTAGCTTCAGAGTTCCTATCTAATTTTTCGGTAATAGAGAAATCGTGTCTCGGCTAGCCGTGTTTCGATTTTGATGAGGTTTCTTGCATATACCAGAAAAACGTGGAACGTAGTGACTGTAGAAATCACATTTGTACTTTCGCTGTCACCTTTTAAAAAGTTTTGTTGAACATGGCAAAACTGAAGAATAGAAAGAGAAATAAGCGAAAATATCAAGTTTAGACCTATAACTATACGCAATGAAAGTGATCTCACAATTCTGGAAATTGCACCTATTTGTACATGTAAAGCGCCCAAAATTCAGGTAATATACATTGCTATGAAATGTAAAACTAATCAGCGAGGAAGACGTTCCGAAACCCTCGTTAAATCGAACAATTTTATTTGAAGTTGAAATTCCTGAACTAAATTTGTTTGCTTTAGATAGTCTAGCAGACGCGTTTTAAAGAACTGCGATGGCTGCTTTTACTGCAGAGTTAAGTATATCTTAACTTCGTGCTTTAATATTTTTGTAAGAAATTGGCCAATTTTGGCAATTTCTGTGAAAAAGGTGAGGGCGCACATTAAATGCTTCTAATAGTCCCCAGAAAGTAAGGTTATCTGTCAAATTTAACAAAGATGATTCCGATGACTTCAGCGGTTGTCTCGTAAGAACATTTCCATGTATCACATGTATTCGAATAGGCGGCATCGGAGTTGGCTCCGACCTAAAGCTTCCTTTTAAAAACTCGCACCGTGTGCAGCGCGGCTTCGGACGTGACAGTAAGACAACCGCTCACGTCATCGAAACCTGTTGTTACATTCTCGTCGTATCAGAAACCGCTGACGCGTACACGCCATACATACTCACCATGCTTCCTCAAGGCTGAGTCCCTTCAAGGCATCGACGTGACGTTAAAAGGACGGCGGTTTGTTCTCTGCTTAGAAGAGAAGCGCACGTCCAGAAGTGCCACGTTGGCAGTTTTCGGCAACGGTGTCGTTTTACGGCCTTCAGCTAGTGCCACCTGCCTTCTCTTCTTTCTAGTGATGCGATACTACCGACGGTTGTGCCAATAACGAACTATTCATTGTATAAAACAAAAACAAAAAAAGCGAAGAGAGCGCGGGGAGGAATCGGAGGAGGATACAGTGAAAACATGAAGCCGAAAGTGGAAAGTATGGCGAAAGCGTGAGAAGAAAAACGTAGTGCTGCTCTGCGGCGATTCTAGCTACGAGATGGCGCCAGAGTAGCGCTTGTCTGTTCACCGATGGCATGCAGCGAGCGCGTCGAACGATATATGAAAACAAAGCGCTGCGTTAGAGGAGGTCAGTTTGCGACGGCTCCTGTGAATCGCGTCCACGCATCACCCACGCGCTGCCTCTCGCGATTAGCGAGGCAGTCGCCCCACACTTCATTTGCAACGTGCCGTACGAGACAGACTGGTCGCGAAAGCCAATATATCGCGAAATGAAAGCATGCATAGAGCTGCGCTCAAATTTCGCATTAGGGAGCATTGTAATCGTCGGTGAGCCTTTTACGGAGAAGAAAAACTGTTTTGTTTTATTAAGAAAGTTAGGTTCATCGTCTTCGTTTCAGTTTCTTAGGCAAAACGTCAAGCTTGCGTAACATTAAAGGGATGCTGAAACGATTTTGATCATTTTGTAGAAACGTACCGAGTTAGGAGGTCTTTCTGATAATTAAGTGACACATTTAAGCACTCCGCGTAAAGCGTGTAATTTAGTATAAGGTTTTAAAAAAAATTACCGACGATTACGTTACTTCTTAATGCGAAATTTGAGCGCAGCAAATAAGCTGTTTCACCTTTTCGATAGATTGAGGCAAAGAAATCGAGCAACACATGTATGCGCTATCACAGAATTTTTTTTTATTTTTCACACGTATTCCTTTAACAAAGACTCCACTAGGTAAGCTTCTGCTTCGGCGGCACGCACCTCTGGATTCTGACGGCGACGGCGCTGGGCCTCTGCTCTGGCAGCTCGTTTAGCAGCAGCAGCAGCAGCAGCAGACGGAGGACTTCCATCGGTCGTCTCGCTCATGGCTCAGAAAGAACTGGCAGATAATTTCGCAGTGGCGAACGGCAGCGGCAATTTCGGCTCGGGCGGTGCACATATACAGATCCGCCGCCACCGATCTGGCTCTCTGATTGCCACCGCACAGGGCGAACGGCAGCGGCAATTTCGGCTCGGGCGGTGCACATATACAGATCCGCCGCCACCGATCTGGCTCTCTGATTGCCACCGCACAGGGGTTGCATTGGAGGAGGAGCGAAGAAAGGAATTAAGTTCGAGCCGGCGCTTTGACAACCGGAGACTCGCAGGAAGAGGGGGGAGGGGGGCGGCGTGTACACCCAGCGGCAAACGATGGGGGCAGAAGCGCGCGCAGCAAGCGGACAACACGATAAAGGGAGGAGGGAAGAGATAGCAGCGACTGACTGATGCCGCTGACGCCGATAGTGAGTCAACCCCAGCTGCGGAGTTGGTTTCAGGGACAACGCCGCCGATGCCGACACAAACAATATGATACCCTCGCTTCCGCAGCGCTAAGAACCAGGTCTAGCCGTGGGAAGGTGGTCACGTATTCGTCGACGTGCCGGGGCCTACGTGAAATAACCGGCGCGTCGACAACTGAAGAGCCCCCTATCCGCCACACAAGAACAGGGGGGGGGGGGACCCTTTCCTCCTCTTTCTGCATGGCGGCGACGGTGTTCTATGCAGTCACGTTATCTTGACTCTCTAGCGGCGTCAGCGGCATCCAGCGGTATCAGTCGGTCGCTGCTAGCGCTGGGGGGATGAAAGGGGGGCGGAGCTGGTTACGAGGCCGACGACAACGCCGACGACGACGCGAAACCCAGGAACGGACGCCAAAGAGCTGCGCTCTAAAACATATCGCTAGTACTGTAGCCCACTGTAGATATCAATAGTACTGTACAGCGCACTATCAGTATTGTTGTCGATAATGTACCGTCAACTAGCTAAGATCGCGGGACGTGCCACACTTGAAAGTTGCAATTCAACGACGCTGCGGTTCCCCGGCCTGCTTATTGCCGAGTGCTGGGCGCACGGCGGATCATCGCGCCGTGGGCTGAGGTAGTTCTCGATAGCAATACTATTGATAATGCTATGAATGCCAATTTCGACAATTTCTTTAGGACACACCCATAGCTTCATAGCGAACTGCTCCGTAATACCATGGACAGCTCTATCAATATCAGAATTCTTAGTAGTCTTTTTCTCTTTACACTACTTCTGGTATCAAGAAACCAGAGATACTATCGGCGGTCAATTTAACTACAATTTTCATCACTAGTTCCTTCACGGGGGAGAGGCAAAATTAATCTGACCATTGGCGTCCGAATTGAAACCACGTTTCAATGCTTTCCTTACGAGCACTTGTGTAAATGGGAAGAGATTTTTGGAGCGCACTTAGTTGCTTCGAGATTTTTTGAGGCGTCAGGCTCTCCGAATGTGTGGGGGCGAATATAATGGAGTTCGTGAAAGTCGAATACCTAAAGCCGGATTTCCTTAAATCCAGGATTCACCGCAATTCCTTATCAAATATAAACAACGTATAACGCTTTCGGAAAAAAAATTTCCTATCTACACTAAATTCCTCTTTCTTCCTCAGTGCCATGGTATATGAAAGGCAATTATCGCGTAACGGGTCTTATACCCTTGCCTTGAAAGTACAAACCTGTTGACTTGGAACTGGACGACTTGGAGTACGACGACTTGCTGGCGAAGAACTGCTTGAGCCTCTGCTTGGCTCCCTTCTCATGACTGCCTGCTCTGGAGGGCGCAACCGAGCTCGCACTTGAGCTCGCTCTTGAGGCCATCTTGGAGAGCCTGCCCGATGACTTGCGACCCATGTCTCCTTTCATTAGGCTCCTGGACGGTGACAAGGAGTACTTGGCGTCCCCGAAATTGCTTAGCGCATCCAAACAGCTGCACATTTGTGCTCCACGATATTGAATGGCAGCGTCATATATGCACAGAAAAACTCGCATGGCTGAAGAAGGCATTACATTAACTCACTCACTCACTCACTCACTCACTCACTCACTCACTCACTCACTCACTCACTCACTCACTCACTCACTCACTCACTCACTCACTCACTCACTCACTCACTCACTCACTCACTCACTCACTCACTCACTCACTCACTCACTCACTCACTCACTCACTCACTCACTCGCTCTTTATTTATCTGTCAAACGATCACGAAATAGACCAAATAATCGCACAATCAAATAAGCAATCAATCAATCAAATAATCAATCACTCAAATAAGCAATCAATCAGTCAAATATTCAATCACTCAAATAATCAGTCAATCCTTTTCTTTCTACGATGAAATACAGACAGAGGGGTCTTTGAATATAAGCTGACTGGACAGCTTGTCAAGTTCACAGCCATTTAAATACTTCGGCATGGCGGGCACAAAAAATGTTTGAAACATACACTTATCATATACGTGTACAGATTATATATGCTAACTGCGTTATATGGCCAGCGGAGGGGAGGACTGACAATTTAAGAAATCCTGACTCACTGTATGTTTGAAAGACGGAAGCGGTGATCGGTGAGGTCTGTGAAATGCTTGCGCAATGCTAATATTGTGCTCACGCTTAACGCTCGCTTTCTTTTTTTTATTTGCACGTTATTCATAAATAATACATTGGTAGCTGACGCCTTAGGAAAGGAATAACAAGGATTCAAATGCTTTACGATATTGCGTGCCCAGTGTGCGAAAAAACTATAATCGCGTCACCCTAACTGTGCGTCCCGAAAGTCTTTATTTTTGGCACATATTTACATAATTACATCTGCTGGGCTGCATACGGCAACACAATTTTCGACTGTGTAAAAGGTTAGTTCCTCGTTAACCTAGATATATAGCAGCCTCAAGGGAAAACTTCACGTTTGAAGAACGCGTAGATGCGAAACAAAAAAGATAAAAGCAGATGCTTGTTATATTAAAATTAAAAAGAAACAGGGGTGATTTAGCTGCAAAAACGGTAGAAATGCCTGAGCATGACGTCGCATATTTGAAGTTTGAAATTTGTTTATTTTCGGACAATCATCTACAGGGTGTTTCACCTAGTTTTAGCCAGAGTTAAAAAATATGCCGATGCACGCTAAGACCAGGCGTCCAAACATATATTGTTCACTTTTGTATGTAGTGTGTCACGCTATTTTTTGTATTTTGCTTACTTGAACAATTAGTCAAAATTAAGTAACCAACTTCTGAAGCAACGAAGCTCGGAAAAAAAGGAATCCAATTAGAAAGTTGCAGAGTGGTTTGCAAAACGTCTGATTAAACAGTTTCTAACTTTCTGTCTATTAGGCATTAGTGCTTTCCCGCTTACTGCAGATGCCCGCGAAATACCAAACAAATTAACACGTGACATGCCCGCTTGCGCATCGTGATGACACTGCTCCGAAGCGTTCCACACACAAACATAGCATTTAATTGGGTGTTGCTGCCCATGCGTCTGCTTATCGTTACCATGAACCTCTGCGAGGGAAGCACATTGGTGGCGTAAATCGCACAGTCAACGCCTGCGCCACTCCCCTGTGGTCTTTTAAGCGGCAGCACGTGCTGCGAGATCCTATGTTCGTTTGTACGCGAACAGTTTCGGAGTGCTGCAACCACGGCGTGCAAGCGGGTATGTCACGTAGTATGCTTTTTTTGTATTTCGTGGGCATCCGCAGTAAGCTGGAAAACAATAATACTTTATAGATGCTCTTAGAAACGCCTAATCAGACGTTTCGCAAAGCGCTCTAGAACATTATAATTGGAATTTTTCGCCTAACTTCGTTGCTTCAGAAGTTGGACAATTAATGTTGAATAATTCTCCAGATAAAAAAATAAAAAAAGTAGTTTGACATACTACATACAAAACTGAGCAACTTACGTCGTCTTAGAGTGCTAGGCATATTTTTAAACTCTGGCTAATGTTAGCCATTCTCTCTCTACCTCTACCATGTGACCGGCTTGCCGGACTCAACACACATTCTTTTTTTAACTTTGACATTCCTAGTGCAACCGCATTAAATATGCACGCCATGCTACCATACAGCGGAATTGACGCATGGCCTAGGATAACGAGAATTGGGGGGGGGGGGGTGCTAAAGTGCGTGACCTCCGAGATATTGGGGTCTCCTGCCGTGCGTTAAAAATCTCCGAGGCCATGTGATCCGGGGGATTTCCGTTTGACCCGCTGCCCACCACGCGCAAGCATCGTCTGCTGGGGGGCTATTTAATGGCCGTTAATGCGAAAATTAAATAACGGCCACTCCTTCATATTTGAAAGGTTGCTCTCACGTATAAAGTGCTCGCCTATAGTAATTCTGACCAGAGAGAATGTTGTGACGGTTTGTCTTTGTCTTGTCTGACGGTTTGTTTGAATGCAAATTGGTGTGCCAGTCGCGTTTCATAACACCTCGATAAACTGTGTTAATTGAAAGGGAAGAAAAGCAGAAGACAACTGATCGGCTTTCGCCAAACAAGCACAAGAAAGTTAGCTGTTTCGCTTCTGTGTTCCGCATTTGTCTATCATTTGATTCTCATTTACCTGTTTCAATTGATTCTCATTCACGCGAGTTTCCAGAGGACAGTCTCCAAAGCTTGTCCGTAATCGTATTAGCCTTCGCGGAATACCCGTTAACGGGAGACGTTTGCATTAATAGCCGCGTTAGTGGCGCGATCCTGTGGCGCAATCATTAAAGAGAAAGGATTCAAAGCTATTATTGCAGTGACGCTTAACGCGGTTGCACAATTCCGGTTGTACGCAGTCGTTGGAACGTTGTCTACTCTTTAAATTTTATTTAAAGTTTCCATTACGTTGTAACTTCGACGAAGCGTCGAAAGATGCCGCTACCTGCATTACTGCGATCATCTACGTTTATGGACAAGCTTTGTCCAGGAAATTTTAGTGCGTCCGGCAACTCCTAAGCATAAACGAATTGCCAGGTTACGGAAGCCTTGGACGGAAATAGCAAAACAGGTAGTGAACCATTGCGATGCTTTTCCCAACTACAATGAGTTCGAAGCATTTCTGTTTTTCGTTGAAGATAAGTCATAAAAGGATTTCATAATAGAGCTCACATCTCTAATAACCGCTTGCAACCAGTGGTTATGTAGAAAATTGTAGATCACTGCAGTATTAGCGTTGTGTAGTATCTGGTTAAACGCGTGTCAGAAGATGTCAGTACCGGCTTTGCTGCTGCCATGAACCTCTCCGACAGCAAGTATTTTACAAACGGTAGTACGTTTAAAGACAAACCAAAACTACCTAATTTCTAATGCCAAAAAGAAAAAAGAGCGAGAACGCACCTTTGCTTCAACTTCTGTTGCATCTTGCTTTGAGCTTTGCTGGGTGCCTTGCTGGGCGTCTTGCTGCCCGCCTTGCTCGGAGTCTTGCTGCCCGCCTTGCTCGTAGTCTTGCTCGGAGTCTTGCTCGGAGTCTTGCTAGGGGCCTTGCTAGGGGCCTTGCTCGGAGCCTTGCTGGGTGATTTATTGGCAGCCTTGCCGGACGCCTTGCCGGACGCCTTGCTGGGCGCCTTGCTGGGCGCTTTACTGGTAAGTTTGCCAGACACCTTGCTGGGCGCTTTGCTGGGCGCCTAGTTGGAAACCTTGCTAGTTGCCTTGCTGGTAGCCTTGCTCTCTGGTGAGTTGGAAGCCGTGCTGTCACAGGCTTTGCTGGCGCCCTTGTTGGAAGCCTTCCTGGTAGCCTTACTCTCTGTTGCGGTCGAAGGCGCGCGCTCGTCATCGCTGGTCTTCTTGCTCTTGGATTTGTCCTTGCCCTTCGCCATGATTCAGGACACTGTTTGCGCAGCGTATCAAACCGTCAGGCTCTACTGTCGTCTTCTTCTGTCTCGAGGATAGGAGCTGACTCGTGCCCTCGCACTGGTGATGATTCAGGAGACTGTTTGCGCAGCGTATCAAACCGCCAGCCTCTACTGTCGTCTTCTTCTGTCTCGAGGATAGGAGCTGGCTCGTGCCCACGCACTGGTGATGATTCAGGAGACTGTTTGCGCAGCGTATCAAACCGCCAGCCTCTACTGTCGTCTTCTTCTGTCTCGAGGATAGGAGATGGCTCGTGCCGACGCACTGGTGATGATTCAGGAGACTGTTTGCGCAGCGTATCAAATCTCCAGCCTCTACTGTCGTCTTCTTCTGTCTCGAGGATAGGAGATGGCTCGTGCCCACGCACTGGTGATGATTGAGGAGACTGTTTGCGCAGCGTATCAAACCTCCAGCCTCTACTGTCGTCTTCTTCTCTCTCGAGGATAGGAGATGGCTCGTGCCGACGCACTGGTGATGATTCAGGAGACTGTTTGCGCAGCGTATCAAATCTCCAGCCTCTACTGTCGTCTTCTTCTGTCTCGAGGATAGGAGCTGGCTCGTGCCCACGCACTGGTGATGATTCAGGAGACTGTTTGCGCAGCGTATCAAACCTCCAGCCTCTACTGTCGTCTTCTTCTGTCTCGAGGATAGGAGCTGGCTCGTGCCCACGCACTGGTGATGGTTCAGGAGACTGTTTGCGCAGCGTATCAAATCTCCAGCCTCTACTGTCGTCTTCTTCTGTCTCGAGGATAGGAGATGGCTCGTGCCGACGCACTGGTGATGATTCAGGAGACTGTTTGCGCAGCGTATCAAACCTCCAGCCTCTACTGTCGTCTTCGTCTGTCTCGAGGATAGGAGCTGGCTCGTGCCCACGCACTGGTGATGGTTCAGGAGACTGTTTGCGCAGCGTATCAAATCTCCAGCCTCTACTGTCGTCTTCTTCTGTCTCGAGGATAGGAGCTGGCTCGTGCCCACGCACTGTTGATGATTCAGGAGACTGTTTGCGCAGCGTATCAAATCTCCAGCCTCTACTGTCGTCTTCTTCTTTCTCGAGGATAGGAGCTGGCTCGTGCCCACGCACTGGTGATGGTTCAGGAGACTGTTTGCGCAGCGTATCAAATCTCCAGCCTCTACTGTCGTCTTCGTCTGTCTCGAGGATAGGAGCTGGCTCGTGGCCACGCACTGGTGATGGTTCAGGAGACTGTTTGCGCAGCGTATCAAATCTCCAGCCTCTACTGTCGTCTTCGTCTGTCTCGAGGATAGGAGCTGGCTCGTGGCCACGCACTGGTGATGGTTCAGGAGACTGTTTGCGCAGCGTATCAAACCGTCAGGCTCTACTGTCGTCTTCTTCTGTCTCGAGGATAGGAGCTGGCTCGTGCCCACGCACTGGTGATGATTCAGGAGACTGTTTGCGCAGCGTATCAAATCTCCAGCCTCTACTGTCGTCTTCTTCTGTCTCGAGGATAGGAGCTGGCTCGTGCCCACGCACTGGTGATGATTCAGGAGACTGTTTGCGCAGCGTATCAAATCTCCAGCCTCTACTGTCGTCTTCTTCTGTCTCGAGGATAGGAGATGGCTCGTGCCGACGCACTGGTGATGATTCAGGAGACTGTTTGCGCAGCGTATCAAACCTCCAGCCTCTACTGTCGTCTTCGTCTGTCTCGAGGATAGGAGCTGGCTCGTGCCCACGCACTGGTGATGGTTCAGGAGACTGTTTGCGCAGCGTATCAAATCTCCAGCCTCTACTGTCGTCTTCTTCTGTCTCAAGGATAGGAGATGGCTCGTGCCCACGCACTGGTGATGGTTCAGGAGACTGTTTGCGCAGCGTATCAAACCTCCAGCCTCTACTGTCGTCTTCGTCTGTCTCGAGGATAGGAGCTGGCTCGTGCCCACGCACTGGTGATGGTTCAGGAGACTGTTTGCGCAGCGTATCAAATCTCCAGCCTCTACTATCGTCTTCTTCTGTCTCGAGGATAGGAGATGGCTCGTGCCGACGCACTGGTGATGATTCAGGAGACTGTTTGCGCAGCGTATCAAACCTCCAGCCTCTACTGTCGTCTTCGTCTGTCGCGAGGACAGGAGCTGGCTCGTGCCCACGCAGTGGTGATGGTTCAGGAGACTGTTTGCGCAGCGTATCAAATCTCCAGCCTCTACTGTCGTCTTCTTCTGTCTCGAGGATAGGAGATGGCTCGTGCCGACGCACTGGTGATGATTCAGGAGACTGTTTGCGCAGCGTATCAAACCTCCAGCCTCTACTGTCGTCTTCTTCTGTCTCGAGGATAGGAGCTGGCTCGTGCCCACGCACTGGTGATGATTCAGGAGACTGTTTGCGCAGCGTATCAAACCTCCAGCCTCTACTGTCGTCTTCGTCTGTCTCGAGGATAGGAGATGGCTCGTGCCGACGCACTGGTGATGATGCAGGAGACTGTTTGCGCAGCGTATCAAACCTCCAGCCTCTACTGTCGTCTTCGTCTGTCTCGAGGATAGGAGCTGGCTCATGCCCACGCACTGGTGATGTTTCAGGAGACTGTTTGCGCAGCGTATCAAATCTCCAGCCTCTACTGTCGTCTTCTTCTGTCTCGAGGATAGGAACTGGCTCGTGCCCACGCACTGGTGATGATTCAGGAGACTGTTTGCGCAGCGTATCAAACCTCCAGCCTCTACTGTCGTCTTCTTCTGTCTCGAGGATAGGAGCTGGCTCGTGCCCACGCACTGGTGATGATTCAGGAGACTGTTTGCGCAGCGTATCAAACCTCCAGCCTCTACTGTCGTCTTCGTCTGTCTCGAGGATAGGAGATGGCTCGTGCCGACGCACTGGTGATGATGCAGGAGACTGTTTGCGCAGCGTATCAAACCTCCAGCCTCTACTGTCGTCTTCGTCTGTCTCGAGGATAGGAGCTGGCTCGTGCCCACGCACTGGTGATGGTTCAGGAGACTGTTTGCGCAGCGTATCAAATCTCCAGCCTCTACTGTCGTCTTCTTCTGTCTCGAGGATAGGAACTGGCTCGTGCCCACGCACTGGTGATGATTCAGGAGACTGTTTGCGCAGCGTATCAAACCTCCAGCCTCTACTGTCGTCTTCTTCTGTCTCGAGGATAGGAGCTGGCTCGTGCCCACGCACTGGTGATGATTCAGGAGACTGTTTGCGCAGCGTATCAAATCTCCAGCCTCTACTGTCGTCTTCTTCTGTCTCGAGGATAGGAGATGGCTCGTGCCGACGCACTGGTGATGATTCAGGAGACTGTTTGCGCAGTGTATCAAACCTCCAGCCTCTACTGTCGTCTTCGTCTGTCTCGATGATAGGAGCTGGCTCGTGCCCACGCAGTGGTGATGATTCAGGAGACTGTTTTCGCAGCGTATCAAACCTCCAGCCTCTACTGTCGTCTTCTTCTGTCTCGAGGATAGGAGCTGGCTCGTGCCCACGCACTGGTGATGATTCAGGAGACTGTTTGCGCAGCGTATCAAACCTCCAGCCTCTACTGTCGTCTTCGTCTGTCTCGAGGATAGGAGCTGGCTCGTGCCCACGCAGTGGTGATGATTCAGGAGACTGTTTGCGCAGCGTATCAAACCTCCAGCCTCTACTGTCGTCTTCTTCTGTCTCGAGGATAGGAGCTGGCTCGTGCCCACGCACTGGTGATGATTCAGGAGACTGTTTTCGCAGCGTATCAAACCTCCAGCCTCTACGGTCGTCTTCTTCTGTCTCGAGGATAGGAGCTGGCTCGTGCCCACGCACTGGTGATGGTTCAGGAGACTGTTTGCGCAGCGTATCAAATCTCCAGCCTCTACTGTCGTCTTCTTCTGTCTCGAGGATAGGAGCTGGCTCGTGCCCACGCACTGGTGATGCTTCAGGAGACTGTTTGCGCAGCGTATCAAACCGTCAGGCTCTACTGTCGTCTTCTTCTGTCTCGAGGATAGGAGCTGGCTCGTGCCCACGCACTGGTGATGCTTCAGGAGACTGTTTGCGCAGCGTATCAAACCTCCAGCCTCTACTGTCGTCTTCTTCTCTCTCGAGGATAGGAGCTGGCTCGTGCCCACGCACTGGTGATGATTCAGGAGACTGCGCAGCGTATCAAACCGCCAGCCTCTACTGTCGTCTTATTCTGTCTCGAGGATAGGAGCTGGCTCGTGCCCACGCGCTGGTGATGATGGCTGTAGAAGAACAGCCCAAACGTAGCAACAAGGAGCCTGCCGGCGTCTTTAGAGAAAGTTGAGGCGGTATCGGGGCACGAAGGTGCGCAAGCATGTGGGGCTTGGACTCTTTATTCGCCTCCGTATTGGCAATAAACGGTCCTCTCAATTTCATGTCGGAAGTACCAGTATTTTTCGTTACATTTGTTGGCGCCCAAAACCCCGGGACCGCCCCTCCAGAGACCTGCGTTCACGTTAGGGGCATGGTGAACTCGGACCAGCTGCGGATGAGTGGCGCAGTCAGAGGTGGTGTCACGTGAACTCTACCACTATTGACAGATCTGGTGCAATAACCGGATCTCAACGTTCCCCTGGTACTTCGACAACCCCATGGCGAAAGGACCTGAGCGGCCTAGTATGCACGGTATCATTTTTGTGGCCAGGGATCGAAAGACCCTTGACCAGGAAGTAAAATTACGGGCTTTACGCGCCATAGCCGCGATCTGATTATGAGGCACGCCGTAGTGAGGGACTCCGGAATAATTTGGACCACGCGAGGTTCTTAACGTGCGCCTAAGTCCATGTAAACGGGTGTTTTCGTATTTCGCCCCATCGAAGTGCGGTCGCCGTGGCCGGGATTCGATCATTGGACCTTGTGCTTAGCAGCCCGACGCCATAGCCACTAAGCAACCACGGCGGGTTCGACCAGGAAGTGGTAACGGCGCATGACTAGAACGAAAAGACCCTGTAGCCATAGCGCAAGCCCAGTTCTCGATGCAAGAGCATCGACTGGCCGCAATAACGCATGCCCAAGCAGCTGGAACCGCGCCGAGTAACGTCATCCTTCAAGATTCCGCAGGCGCTTCGCGCCAGGGGGAGGAGCCGAATCATAGCTCTGTCGTCCTACCGAAGCTTTGTATACCAATATTCGACGGTAATTTCAGTGGATGGCATTCCTTCTGCGATACAAAAGAACGCGGCGCAGCCACACATAGAACATTTTGCTTGCTTATGTACTTAACCGGCAGCGCCAAAAGGGCTATCGAGGGCATGCGGCAGGCAGAGCAAAACTACTACATCGCAATCAAGACCCGCACGGATCACTTCGTCCGCCGAAGTTTTTTTGTTAATGACACCATGGAATATCTGTTAGCGCTGACACCCGCGAAGAGTTTATCAGATATTCTGAAGCTCCGCCTACTTCACGACACCGTTGTTTCGTGTCAATGCCTTGGAAGGCTCAGGAGTGTCCCCGAAACGGAACACATTGCTACTTAACAACGTTTCGATGTGATGCTCACCCAAAGATTTGGCCATTACTTGCCGACATAAGGCTCAGGAAGCTGAGTGCGCATTCAGCAGCGCTGATACTGCCGATGCAGCACTGAAACTGCGCTATGCAGGAGGTAATCCGGGAGGCGGGCAGGCTCACAGAGCCGTAGTTTATTATCGGACGTTGAAGACATGAGCTTCATTTGAGAAAACGACGTGTATGGCATAGAACATATCCCTTCGGCTTGAGCCCTAACATGATCGACCTTTCCTACTGAGCCCAGTTTGCCCACTGTACAACAGCGAGAGTCGCAACGTTGCAGTCCACAATGTCAACGTATCGTAGAAGAAAAAGATGACAAGGCTGCAGGAGGCCAACTGCTGTTACCACCGTGGCACGCGTCACCACGTCGCCAGATTTTGCGTAAGTCCCGCAATCTCACGTGTGGCAAACGCCAGCGCCGTTACCTGTTTACTCTGTCTGTGCGATATCTCCAAGCTAGCCAGTCGTGCTCAATCCTTCTTTTGGGATTGGTTCAGTGGTGGATCACCCCGTGCAAAAACTGCACGGTCTCAGAGAGTCGGATCCACCTTGATACCCCTTGGAGTATGTAGAAAGCTAGCCGAAACAGGCAGAACATACTGGCATTGAGGTTTGATCTGGCCATGAGGATACGAACGCGTACAGGGCTTGGCCTCTTGACCTCCACACTGGCAATAAACGAACGTCCGTATTTCACGTCTAGTGCACCAGTGATTTTGCTGGAAGAACTGCTTTCCAGGCTAGTGCACATACTCACAAGGGGGTATCAGTCAACAAGAGGCGACGGTTCTTATGGAATAGAACATAAATGTATAAATTAAAGGCAATAGAAAACGTAAAGAAGCGAAACGCAAGAGGAATCATGCAGAATTGGGGGAAGATGAAAGAAGCGAAATTCGAAAGTTGTTTGGGAACTTCTGAGAAATTAAAATCTGGCAGAATCCATCTGGCAATAAATGACGTCAGTGCGATTGGCACTGACGCCACGCAGCGGCGCACAGTGTATTCCTAACTGCGAAACGGGACGCGCATGAGGCGCTGATGCAGCCGGGCTCCTCCTCTCTCGCGCTTCCCTTTGGACACGCTACGCTCGCTAGCGGTGCCTTCACCAAGTCAGTGCGTGGCACGTGGATTGATACACATTTTTTATTTATTGATACTACCAATCCAACTCAGCACCAATGGAAGAGTGGTAAGATGCCTACAAAAATGTACAAACGGCTCACAATCGACGTGACAACAAAGTAATTCTCAACAAACACGGAAACAATAACTCCTTATTAGGCGGCAACGAGTGGAATAAATAATAGCCAATCAGAAAAGTACAACGAATATACAGAACATGCGTACAAAATATAAATACAATTACTCATAATAGACTGCCATCAAATCTATAGCTAACGAATATGTAAATGATGCCTACTTTCTTAGGTACTACGGAATACGATGCCTGCGAGATGGCTTGGATACCTATATGGCAAGTTCGGTTTCAACCATCACCTGGAAATACTTTAGCGGTTCTCCGGTTCATTGATGAACATCGCATACCCCTTTGACACATGGCCATTGTGTCGAAGTTGACGTGAAGCAGGTTTTCTTGTAATATATAGCATATGCCTCGTTTAGGATTCTTGTATAGTATCTGTGTTTTCGTATTTATGGTCTTCTCTTTATGTGTCCGTTACCTCTGACATCCGTGTTTCGTGAATGCAAGGTGGGCGGACGCCCGACCTTGCGTGTTGATGTGTGTGCGCTCGTGCACGGCACACGCCTATGTGTTCGCACATGTGTCCGCGTCCTTTGCCACGATAACATTTGCCGAGCACTCCAAGATACACGCACGCTTTGCCACCAAGCTGAAATGCCCAAAATGTCCTCGGGAGTCGTCGATGACAATTTTCGAGTTTTCAATTAGTTTTTATCGATTTTCACGAAAGCTCTGCACGGAACTGACCGAAGCCACTGTCCTACAAGTTTCGTGGACACTATGACATGCGGCGCCTACGGAAACTAAACTGATCGTTCTTTTAGGGCGCGTTTGATCCATCAGCAAACCACCGGTTAGAGATGTGCAGCCAATGGGATGCATCTTCAGCAACAGGTCTCCCCATTACACCGAAGAAAACAGCTATTTGTTTGCGACTTTTGAAAGTTTGCGATAAATGAATAACCTGTGAAAGGCCTATCTGTTCCTGTTCTGAAAGCACGTGGTAATAATAAACATGTCATAAAGGCCACCAGTCACTATAAAATCTCAGTTTTGACTTAGCCACGATTGCTATTAAAGAATGAGCTCATCAGAAAAATTATTAATAACTATTATTGTCCCCCCCCCCCCCCCTCCCTACAGTAAGTGCCATCCCGCGCTTACGATATGCAGGAAAAATCTACTGGTGCAAGTAAGACGACCAACAAAGCTCTGGTTGCAAGAGAAACTACGAAGTGTGAACAAAGAGTAAGCCTATACAAAAAAATCACGCTTGAGTGCACGCAGGACGACGTTGAGAAAGGTGAGGAAATTCTAAAAAAAGTTAGGGATTTAAAAGCCTAGAGCAATCTAGACTCGCCGCGCTGTCGCAATCTTTGTTGAACTCGGTATCTCAAAACTACCGCGAACATTTCTCTTGACACAAGGAAGTTTCTCGAAATGCAAAGTAGAATAGACAAGGCAAAATAATAAAATCAAGTACACCCGACGAGCTTTGCCTGGAAGGACGACGCGTGGGTAACTAATGTGGCGCCCCCTATAGAGATTGTTCTGAAACACAGTTCCGAAGGCGAAATGCGGCGTGCACGCTAGCTGGAGACGTCAGCTCCGTTTTCGCGCTCCATTGATACCCGGATTCGGGTCTAGGCATGTGCCGTAACTTGGTCCACAGTAACTTAGGTTCTGAGTCGAGATGCACTTTCAATCCTCAACTGCTGGCGTTCTGCTTTTTTATGACTTGTCGCTGTTTTATCAACGTTTATTTATTTTTAAAGTTTAAAGACAGGTGCAGCGATACGCTTCTACTTCACGTAAAAGATTACCCAAATTCCGTTTCCCAGCATATCAGATAGTAGGTGATCGTGGATATTCATAGCGTGCTATAGTACTGTTGCTGTCAGAAATTCCCTCGCAAAATAGAGGAAAAAACTCAGCTATCGTTGACAAATCAATCAAAAGCCGAGAGGAAAACAGAAGCAGATGAAGAAAAAAAATATAATTAAAAAATTACGTGTGGCTCTGCTATCTCAAACACCAGAGACCAGTGGAACTGGGTAAGGCCAATAAAGTAGTGCCAAACCGCACGCAAGACACATGAGCGCCGGCAACGCGTCTCTACCGTGTCCGCCAAAGGCGTCTACTACGGCGTCCGCGATTCACGTGGCCAACACCATAGTAGACGCCGTGGTTGTCTCCACTCTGTACGGAACGGCAGGCGAGGAGGCCGTCGAGGCACCCTAGCAACCGCCGGAGAAGAAAGCCCTTCCTCCCTTGGTTGACCCCTCCTGCCTCACGCGCCGCAGGAGAGGGTCCGCATCCGGGCCGCGTTCCTCGCTTGCGTGTGAGCGCAGGCATAGTATAGAAATAGCATCGCGCAGCATAGCGACGTGGCGAGGGTAGGTGGAGCCCAGCGGGGGATAAGGAGCGGCGCACACGCTTGCGTGTGCGCCGCTCCTTATCCCCCGCTGGGCTCCACCTACCCTCGCCACGTCGCTATGCTGCGCGATGCTATTTCTATACTATGCTTGCGTGTGCGCCGCTCCTTATCCCCCGCTGGGCTCCACCTACCCTCGCCACGTCGCTATGCTGCGCGATGCTATTTCTATACTATGCCTGCGCTGCACTTTACCCCAACCTTTCCTTCCCATATTCAAGAATCTCCTTCTCTCTCTCTCTCTATACTATGCCTTCCTTCTCCCTCAGCTCTCTCTCCCCCAGCTCGGCGAAGCTGTGGACGCAATGAGAAACCCAGCGAGGTTCAAACGGCTCCACTGTAAAAGAAAAAAAAATATCGCGCGCACTGAATCCGTACGTCATTCTGGGAACAAAATTTGCTGTAAACTCAATGGCTCCAACGGGCGCCAGTCTTTTTGTTCGGAAAAATGTTTGTAGAATGCCTATTGCGCATGCCTCGGGAGAAGTACGATGTCCCACAGAGACGCATTTGGCCTGTCGTATGCAACAGTGAAACCCCGAAAGATCTAGTATGTGGGCTATCTGGTTAGCCGGTTGTGACACTGCATTGAAGAATAAAGCATGGCTTTAATGAAGCAGAAGGAACACGGGCTCCACCCGTTTGATTTTGACACCTCAGCGCTCAGTAGAAGACAGTTTGTACACCTGTAAGGCGCGCTTCACTGCATAAAGAAATTTTGTGCGGCAGAGGGATATTTACGAGTTCCGGCAAGTGTTTTACTCAGCCAGACTCGGTAATCTTCCTGGATGATATCATTCTTCTCAGCTTCTCAAAGAAAGGCAGTTTTGCCTAGGGAATATTAACAGTTAAGAAAATCCTTTCAATGCAAAACACAGCGTTGCCTTATTACTATTATTTGTTTTGAACACATATATAGAATTAACAGGAAAGGGAAATCGAGGAGCAGGCTGGCAACTGCTACCGGAAGGGGCACAACGCCTGCCTACTCTTCAGAAGGGCGGTGACAGGAACACAGAAATGGAAGATAGCAAGGAGGGGACGAAAGAGGAAAGGAAGAGCAACAGGGCAAATCTAAAGAATAAAGAATAAAGTAGAACAGTTCAGGTCACACACAGTAGGGCCGGTCACTGAAGGTCACGCTACTATAGAATGTTGAATAGAATAGTTTCGACGCTACAAACGTGAACCTAAGTTAGTTAACTCTAGAGAAGTGACTAGAGTGCGATGATCCTGATCACGCTTAGACGTACAAACACTGTTAAACTTCCTGCAGCAGGTACCTCTGTTGCGGACCCCTGCAGTGATATAATTAATCCTAGGGCACGCTGTCGCAAGGATAAGCCGCGCTATGACGGCCTCAAACGCACATTACTTTCTTTCTCACGCATAAGAACTTTCAGCAAAATAATTTTTCTCTCCTTCTATATTCACTACAACGGGAGAAAGACGCCGAAGGTAATCGTTTGCACCACTGCAAGTGCAGTTGGCTTCGAAAGTTTAAGGACTGCGCGGTCTGAGAAGCTGAATAATTCCGCAGCCTGGCCACACCGGCTAACCTTCGCATTCCCCGCCGCTGCTACCATAGGGTAACGACATAATGTTGTACTGTTTCACAAGTTCTGGTTCAAAATTTGCAGAAGTTGTCTCAAAATCCGTAGTCAACAAACGTTTCAGGCGAACTGTACCTTCTCCCCAAGAGCGATTATATCACACAGTAAGGTAACGTATTGGGCTACGCTTTATCTATCTATCTATCTATCTATCTATCTATCTATCTATCTATCTATCTATCTATCTATCTATCTATCTATCTATCTATCTATCTATCTATCTATATATATATATATATATATATATATATATATATATATATATATATATATATATATATATATATATATATGCATAACAGGAACGAGTTCGTGGCATCTGAATGCGAGACCGGCTACTTCTAGTCTCAGAAAAGGCAGTGTCGTACACATGTGCTCCTATACAATAGAATCTCGGTAAACGGACAAACAGTCTTTAAATTGGGTGTTTCTTTATTTGGACAATGTATTAATTTTTTCCCAGTGTCAAGGGAACCAAGAGGCATGCCCTGAAGTATTATTTTAGTTTTTTTTTCAGAAACAAGCATATTTTTTTTGGCGACACTTGTCTTCTATGCCAAAAGCCATCCTTAAATTGTGGTGGCCAAGACTCAATCACGAAAAAATCGTTAAATATTGATTACATAGCATATATACACACGACCAACTTGTCGGCACTGCCACTCGCACCATAACCTGGAGAAAAAATAATGACAGTAATTTCACACGCCTTAGCGAGTGCCGTTGGATAAGGTGGACTACACCAACATGACCTCGTGCTAATTAAGCCCCCGAGTCAAGTAACAACAGCAATTTTTCGGCTTTCATAAGGCGCCGGTGCCTCCTCATAACCAAAACTAGCGAAGCCTAGTCAATCCACAAGTTTCCTACCGTGCTCAAACCATGGGACCAACTAGATAATACATACACGTCCTCATGATTAACATTCCTAACACTGCTAAGACGGTGTATTGCATACGGTGCTGCACATCGGCGTTTATTTCTCATTAAACGGAACTCTTGCAAATCGGAACATATGCATCCGGCTTCTTGAGGTTCCGTTGAACCGAATTCTACTTGCATACATTTTTATACGGAACGTTTATACTCTTTGCTTGTGACATATAAATAATGTGCAACAAGGGTGTTCGCCTAGCAGCACTAGTTCTAAGTTGCAGCGCTAGGCTTAAACAGGTTGGCGCTATATCGAAACAGGGAAGCAAGCACACCTCGTCGTCTTCTTCTCATTAACTAGCACCATGCCCACTGCCCACTGCCTTCAGTAAAATTACTCCCCACTGAAAGAATAGCCATCCTGGTGACCTAAGGACAGGAAAACACAGGGGGGTCATGGCACTGCTTGAGCCGGGAGACGTGGACAATTTCCTGGCCGCAACGACGCTGGTCGGAAGCCGCTTCCATTGGCTCGATGAGGTAGTTGACTGCGGATGTTTGTTTAAGTACTCGATAAGGACCGTGGTACTTGGAGAGCAGCTTAGAGAAAAGGCCTGGAGGAGTAGAGGGCACCCACAAGCAGACCAGCGAGCCAGGAGCAAAGCCTGTAGCCGCAGTAGATGAATCGTGGCGATGCTTTTGGCGCCACTGGTCCTGGGATGTGAACGAACGAGAGAGCTGGCGACATTCTTCGGCGTAAGCAGCCGCTCTAGAAACAGTCGTGCACTCCGAAGTATCTGGTCGGTAAGGCAGAATCGTGTCCATAGTGCATGAAGGTTCGTGTCCGTAAAGGAGAAAGA
Organism: Dermacentor variabilis; assembly: GCF_050947875.1. Classification (NCBI taxonomy): domain Eukaryota; kingdom Metazoa; phylum Arthropoda; class Arachnida; order Ixodida; family Ixodidae; genus Dermacentor; species Dermacentor variabilis. Next base: position 238,101 of record NW_027460390.1, on the reverse strand, counting down.
AAAGGGAGAGCCCAGTGATGCTTTGCATGGTGGTATTGTAAGCGTAGGCGACGAAAGGCAGAATGCGATCCCAATTCGAGTGGTCAGATGAAGCATACATGGCCAAGGGTGCGGTTGAAACGCTCTGTCATCCCATTAATTTGAGGATGATATGCCGTGGTAGTGCGGTGAATGATGCGACACTCCTTTAGCGATGCTGCAATGACGTCTGAGAGAAAAACGCGACCGCGATCGCTCAGGAATTCCCGAGGTGCTCCATGACGTAAAATCAGGTTTTGAAGGATAAGAGTGGCGACGTCTTTTGCTGTGGCAGATGCTAGGGCTGAAGTTTCGGCGTACCGCGTGAGGTGGTCGATAGCAACAATACACTCTAAAAAGTTTACACCCTTTGGGCTGTATATCTGCCACACAGCAATAATCGTCATTTGCCTTGCTTGCGTTTCCTTTCATGAAAACGCCGCGCCCGCCACTTTCCTGTGCGGAATGCTATGTCACGCTGATAACGCGCATGCCGTTCGTTATTGGGAAGTAACGGGCTCGCAGCGTTAAAGAAAGGAAATGCCGACAACGCAGATGACGGTTATTGTTGTGTGGCAATATACGACTCAAAGGGTGTAAACTTTTCTTAGCGTGTAACCCAGCGGTTGCAGCTTCGAGTGTTGGGAAGCAGACCATATAGCTCAATGCCGAAGCGGTCGAACGCGCGCGCGGGGCATGGTAAAGGTTGCAAGGTGCCGGTGGCATGTTGAGGTGGCGTCTTCCGTCGTTGGCATATGAGGCATGACCGGACATACTGGGAAACGAAACGGTACATACGGCGCCAGTAGTACCGAAGCTGGAGGCGAGAGTATGTCTTTAATACACCAGCGTGGCCGCATTGGGGGTCGTCGTGGAACGTGGCTCAGATGTCGGCGCGCAGGTGTCGGGGTATAACAAGCAACCACTTACGACCGCTCGAATTGTAGTTGCGGCGGTACAGCAGGTTATCCCAAATGATGAAGTGGGCGGCTTGTAGATAGAGCGCCCGAGAAATCGGCGCTGGCGACTGGCTAGACAGGAAGTCAATAAAGCCAATAAGCGAAGAGATCGATGGGTCTTTGCGCTGCTCTGATGGCATGTCGGAAATGTTGAGGGCGAAGGCTCCATAGGTGAAAACAGACGGGTGGACAGGAACGGAGTGCAGGGGTGACCGGGATAGAGCGTCTGCGTCTGAATCTGTTCGGCCGGAGCGATAAACAACGCGGATGTCGTACTCTTGTAGGCGCAATGCCCAACGGGCGAGCCGATCAGTTGGATCTTTTAATGAAGATAACCAGCATAGGGCATGATGGTCGGTCACGATGTCAAATGGACGCCCGTAAGCATAAGGGCGAAATTTTCCGATTGCCCAAATGATGGCCAGACATTCCTTCTCAGTAACCGAGTACTTCGCCTCGGCTTTGGTAAGGGTGCGGCTGGCATACGCGACGACGTACTCTTCGAAGCCATCCTTGCGTTGTGCAAGAACAGCGCCGAGTCCGACACCGCTAGCGTCCGTATGGATCTCAGTTGGTGCAGAAGGATCGAAGTGTCGCAGTACTGGAGGAGAGGTGAGAATGCGTCGCAGTTCTTGGAATGCGTCGTCGCACGCCGGGGACCAGGCTGATAGGTCAGAACTGCCGGTGATAAGCTGCGTAAAGGGGGCGATGATAGAGGCAAAGTTACGGATTAAGCGTCGGGAATATAAGCACAAGCCGATGAAGCTGCGAAGCTCTTTCATGGTAGTTGGTTTAGGGAACCCGGATACGGCTCTAAGTTTCGTGGGGTCCGGGAGGATACCGTCTTTTGAAACTACATGGCTGAGAATAGTAAGCGTGCGAGCGCCGAAGTGGCATTTATTCAAATTTAGTTGAAGTCCTTCAGTGGAGAGGCACGCAAGGACTTGCTCGAGGCGGCTGAGGTGCCACGCAAAGTCGGTGGAAAAAAACCACAATGTCATCTAAATAGCAGAGGCACGTTTTCCACTTCAGCCCTCGAAGAATGGTATCCATCATTCGCTCGAAAGTGGCAGGCGCGTTGCAGAGGCCGAACGGCATGACGGTGAATTCATATAGCCCATCAGGAGTTACAAAGGCTGTCTTTTGGCGATCGGCCTCTGCCATTGGCACTTGCCAGTACCCGGAGCGTAGATACAGCGAGGAAAAGAATTCCGCTCCCTGCAGACTGTCCAAGGCATCGTCGATGCGCGGCTTAGGATAGACCTCTTCGCGCGTTATTCGGTTAAGGCGGCGATAGTCGACGCACAGCCGATTGAAGCCATCTTTTTTTAACGAGGATAGCCGGAGATGCCCAGGGACTGTTAGAGGGCTGGATGATGCCACGGTCCAGCATGTCATCAACGTGCTGGTCGATGATCCGGCGTTCAGCGGCCGACACACGATATGGGCGCTGACGCGATATGGTGAACGACTGCGGACGCCCGGCCCAAGGATGGTTGGCCAATGTCAAATGAGGCACGAAAGCTCTAGAGGAGCTTGATGATTTCGGGGTGCTGCAGAGGTGTGAGTTCTGCGTCGACGGCACGAGCGAAGACGTCTACAGGGGCATCGGTCGCGGCGGGAGGAGTGACGGCACAAATCCGAAGTGATGCCGTATCACCAAACATGGTGGCCAGGAGAACGCAATCGAAAGCTTCAGAGCTACCCAGGCACTCGTCGCGGAGTAGGGATGATGGGCAGGCGAACGGATTGTATACGTAAAGGGCAGCAGAACCGCCGCAAGAAGTGACGACAGCAAACTGAAGCAGAAAGTTCCGGCGGCGCGCACAAGTTGCCGACGGCGTAAACAGAACAAATAAGTTCGCAGCAGAGTTACCTACCACAGGAACCAGAGCGGCGGAGAAAGGTGCGATATCGATGTCAGAGGCGGCAACAACTTTAGGAGAATAATGGTCGTCAGGGTCAATACACGGCACTGATAACGTAAGTTCGCAACGATCGCAGTCGATAAGAGCTTGATTGACAGATAGGAAATTCCATCCAAGAATAACGTCGTGCGAGAAACGAGGTAGGACAACAAATTCGATAACATGCATAACGCTTTGAATGACAACCCGGCTGTGCACAACGCTGAAGGCTGAATGCGATACGAGGTTGCCGTACGCAGAGAAAGAGAGGTAATGGGAATGGTCACTTTGTTCAAATTGCGGCAGAGCTTCTCACTTATAATAGAAACGGCGGCTCCGGTGTCGATAAGTGCGTGTACGGTGACGCCGTTTGCGGACAGTTCAATTTCGTTCGCTGGGGCAGAATGAGGCCTTGAAATGTTCGACGTAAACGCATTTCTTGCCTCTGGAATTGCGACTGCCAGTTTTCCTCTCTGCTGGGCTGGGTCGGCGAACCATCGGAGAAATGGATCGGCAACGTGGGGAAGGCGACCGGCGTGAATCGAAGGGGAGGCGAGTGTAAGACGAGTCCGGTTAGATTGGTCCTGCCGCGGAAGTAGAGCAGGCCTGTAGCTTGAGGCGCCCCCACTGTCAGGTAAACGGGCGCTGCGAAGGCGGCAGAATCGTGCTACGTGGCCTAGAAAATGGCATGTATGACATATTGGCCGGTAATCAGGTGTTCACCACGGGTTGACGACAGGGGCTCCAGGGGCCGAGTAAGAGACGAGAATCTGACGCGAAGGTGGCGGCGGCACATGGAAGGTGCCGGTGGCCCGGTAGGCATCAGGAGCCAGAGGAGCGTAAGGCCGGGCGACAACGTCAGCGCAAGTTAGCGGTCCAGCTGCAGGCTGGAGAGGAGGGGCAGATGACAGCGCCGCGGCAATTTGCGTCTGAATGACGTGACGAAGCGAAGGAGCCAAGTTTGTCGACAACTCGGGTGCGCTATTCGCTAGGAGAGTTGGCGTGCGACTTCCTGACGGATGAACTGCTTTATCTCCGGCATTAAAGCAGAGATGTCGCCAGCGTCGCGGCCAACATCCAACGGAGATAGATGGGCGGTGTCCAGCTGAGCAGCGCGTGTTGATGCACGCTGCTTGCGCAGCTCGTCGTACTGCTGACAAAGCTGTATGAGCTCGGCTATCGTCCGGGGACTCTTCGCGACGAGCATCTGGAAGGCATGGTCATCGATGCCTTTGATGACGTGCTTGATCTTGTCAGCTTCGTCCATAGATGAGTTGACGCGCTTGCATAGCGAGAGCACATCTTCAATGTAACGGGTGAAGGTGTTGTCCTGGTGTTGAGCGCGACCACGCAAGCGCTGCTCAGCACGAAGCCAGCGAACGGCGCAACGGCTGAAGACCTCTGCCAAAGTTGTCATGAAAGCCGACCAGGTGGTAGGATCGGATTCATGATTGCGGGACCGTAGGTTTGCCATGTCAGTCAAGTAAAAGATCACATTAGTGAGCCTGGCGCGGTCATCCCACTTACTATAGGCGCTTACACGGTCATATTCGGCGAGACAGTCTTCCACGCGTCGTGGTTGTCTGTGCCGCTAAATATAGCTGGATGGCGCTGGCGGATGACGCCAGAGCAGACGATGGCCGGGGGCACGGGAGCAGCAGCCTGGGACGGTCCCGGTTCATCCATTGCAACAGCTGGTGGTAGCGTCCGACTGCGGAGTTCCAGGATGTCGAAGAGAAACCCAGCACCTCCACCAAATGCAACAGGTGTGTTCGCCTAGCAGCACTAGTTCTAGGTTGCAGCGGTAGGCTTAAACAGGTCGGCGCTATATCGAAACGGGGCAGCAAGCGCACCTCGTCTCCTTCATCTCATTCACTAGCACCACGCCCACTACCCAGCGCCTTCAGTACAAATGACATTACCTACGTATTCTAGGTGTTAAAGTCCTTTACAGCAGTGATCCTAACAGATGACGCAATAAAGAAAGAGAAAAAGCACTAATTGAAGCTATGAGCTGAGGCTATCGCCTGAAGCTGCTGTGCGAAATGTAGTGTTGTTTTATGGTCATTTGGTTTTGCCGTACAAAATCTAATCAACAAGAGGAACCGGTCGAGGGACTCGATTTCTGTCAGTCAATATCGCGTCAAGGCCACGGGTAGGTGAAGGCCGCTTACACTTTTGCTACAGATATTCACATATGCATATAAAACGTACGTACGTATGGCATGTGATTTATTACAGAGGTAACTATGTAAACAACGGAAATGATGCAAAGAAACTATCGAATCAAAGGTGCGAACAAAGAAAAACAATGATATGGCTTATCAGACAAGGTGGTGTCAAACAATAATCGATTTTTTTTCCGTAGATCAACTCTCATAGCAGTGCTGATTGCTGACAAACAAAACACAAGTACACTTTCCGTTCGAACTTTGCCTGTACAAGGAAGCCCCCTACCGTGAACGTCAATGCAAAACGCAAGAAAACGAACAGGGTAGTGGAGGTGCATCAGCTATCAAAGAATTATAATTTGCCGAGATTTACGCCTACTTAGGTAAATACCTAAATAAGACTGGTGGCTATGAAAAGCATCGGTATGGAAATAAAGAGACACTAAATTGTCGGTTGGGACTAAATCTATGCGGTGAAACTCTTTAAAATTGCCGAAACACCGTAGCGGCTCGTTAAAAAACACACTCGGGCAAATTGCATATCGATTCTCTTCGCAAGAAGACCCGAAAAAGAAAGATAACAAACAAAAAGAAGCCACGAGTCCCAACTGATGTCTGCTCACAGAAACCATCTTTATGTAGCAGCGTTATTTTTTAGTTGTGCATAAAATAAACAGCATAATAGGAGAGTACATATGCAACGATTTTATGACGGTACCGAGTTTAGTTGCAGACCACTTCATTTACGCAAAAATAAAATAAAAAATATACTGTTATAAAGAACAGAAACGCGAGCTTCGCACTTCACGATCACACAGTGACAAGAGGTAAACGTACTTGGAAAGTACTTTAGCACAAGCAGACAGGGCTGTTAGGAAGACATTGTCCTCACGGTGCACTGAAATCGACACTTGAATCTCTGTGAATTCACACACTCGTATCAGCCTGCGCTATGACGCTTTCCCCGTGGCGAGAGTAATTGCTTTCTCGGCACTTTTAACTCGTTAGTGATCTCGGGAAAAAAAGACTTCGTAAACGATTGCAACAACAACAACGACAACGACGACGACAGCAACAATAACAACAAAAGTCCTAAAGAAAGTCGTTTCGGATTTCATCGAGTCGCGGACACTTGAATTCTACTGCGGCTATATTTCGCGATAGCAAAGTACCTTTCTTTCGCTAATGAAATTAGTAGGCGCTCGGCCTTGGCTCGCATAATATTCAGAGTACAGATTGATGGGCACATGCTGCGGTTGTGCTCGCGATGGCGGTGTGCCGCTTCTCTCTTATTTTCCCGGGGGGGGGGGGGATAAGTGCTTTAGTACTGGTCTGCAAGGTTTAGAGCTTCGTTGTTGGTACACTAAACAAATGGCTAGCTGCAAAGGGCAGTAATACGGAAAGTGTCAAGCATCTGTCGTCGCTAGAGAAGACGAGGTCGACGCACAGGGTTGTTCAAATGAATTGTTGTTCGTTAGATACATCTGTTCTATCTCTCTTTCATGTTTATTATTCGCCTAATTATTTTCTTAAGCGCATTGCATTTCACGCTCAATTACGATGATGCCTATAGGGTGGCCTTTGACCATCCTGCGATGTACGAGACGCTCGTTGTATTCTTCAGAATCCTCGGCAGCCACGCAACTGTATCGGGCGACTCTGTTCCTCTATGGCCTCCAAAGCACGGTAACTTGGCCAATAAGACGCCACTCGGCGTCCAGCGGCTCCTTGCCTGCGTGATACGAATCGCGCGCTAGGGCGAGACGGGTCTCGCGAGCTTCGGCCGTGTTGTCGGCGTGGCTGGAGCGTCGGCAGGCTTGCAACGCTTGTCGGCGCTCACATTGGCCCGCCAAACGCTTGTAGCCTCGGCGCGCTTGCGTTTCCTTTCGTCAGCGTTCACAGCTGTTCTTCGACGTGGCGGCATGCTGCTGTTACGAATCCCTTATGGGCAACTTACAAGGCTTCCTTAGAATAGTCACCTCTCCCTCCCCTTCCCCCTCCCCAAAGATAGGGATCTCCTAACGATTAGCCTCGCACAACAGCGCATGGGCCGAAACCAGGCGGTATCTTTGAGTTTGCGTTTTCGCATGCCCCTAACTCTAAGTAAAAAAAAAAAAAATTGCGCGGGTGAGGTAAACGCCACAAACCCGCTTGACGCTGTCTCAACGCTGCCGCGAGCATCTTATAGAACGCGTCAACGTCTCCTCATCGAGAATAATCAACTCTCAACTATACTTTTCAAGTTGAAAAGTATTACGGATTACATTATTTCTTGCTTTCTGTGGCATTGCGTATTCAACTTCCATCCGCGTGCAGGAAGGGCGCTACAGTCATGTGGTGCTAACGCGAGCCAGGAACCATATTCTAATGTTCCTTTTTCGCGGAGCAGACAGCGAACGCAAAGTGGTCGCTTGTTGCGGGGAGCCCTAGGCTCTAGACCCCTGTTTTAAACCTCCCTACAGCCTGGCGTTTTTCAGCATGCCAGGTAGTGGCCGGCGAAGTTGGGTACGTCAAGCCGGCGACGCCAGAATTACCGAAGCAATTACCCTAGGTAATTCCTTCGGCAATTCAACGCGGCCTGCAGCGGCGCGGCGATCAGTTGTGTCTGTAGCGCATGCGTAGAAGTGGGCGGTGATCGAGCGCTTCTTTAGAGCGCTCCAGACTACTCCAGGTAAGAACTCGGAAAGCGCCTGGAAAGCGCGGGAAAGAACTCTGAGCCTGCCACTACCGGCGGCTGCTGCATGCGCCACGTGGGCGGCCATATCTTGAAAGTGTTCCGCGATGTGAACAAAGTACGCCGAGTGCTGGGGGGGATATTCTGTAAGAGTCCACCTAGAGGACTGTCCATTTCGGCCGCTGCTGAATGGATGCAGCTGCACGAGCGAGGAGGAGACGAGCGGCCCTACCAATCAGGAACGGCCGAAATGGACACTCCAATAGGTGGACTCTTACACAATACCTCTTCTGGTAGCTTCGTATGCGCTGTGCTTCGGAAGCTTAGTTCTCGTCGAAGCAAGAGCCAGCATGGAAGTCAATTCGCTCGCTACTGCTACCGCACCGAGCAGCGTCTGTGTCCTTTCCCGAAGCAAGCGAAACCGTGCTATCGCTCGACGAACTTGGGTTTAACCGCGTTCAACCGCGTTTGACCGTTTAACCGTTAACCGCGGTTCAGCGCGGCAGTCTTTTGTTTGGCGAACGCACAGACTCCTTACTATCTCTTCTTTGCACCCGAACTGTAGGACATCATCCCGTCAGCTAGGGAAGCTAGTGAGCAATGCACTCTTGTCTGTCGGTTTCGGCGTGAGATGGGACGTGTTCTATTCCCGCCCCATACGCCGCCTGTCATGCTGACATGCTTATAGAGTCATGCTAATTCAATAAATTGTATGTGTTTCTACCTGTTGCCGGCGTAGCGGAAATGCGCCGTGCGTGACGAGGTTCAAGCAAAAAAAGAAAGAAAAAAAGACATGGTAGGCTGTCACGTAGATTTCTGCCGCGAAACGTGAGAGCAAAGTTTGTATTGCCCATTTCGTTTCTACGTAGCCGCGAAAACGTTTTTCTTTGTGTCACTTCTGGGCATTTGCAATACTCTGTTTACGATGCGAAGAAGAGTGAGAAACTTTTAACCATCGCTCGTTGCGAAACTTCTGGTTATACTCTAATATTGGAAATGCCCAAGAGTTTCCTTTCGACTACAAGTAGTGTGTACTTTTCGATGCGTATTAGAAACTTTGACTGTTCGCCAGCGCCTAATTAAGATACGTTCTTGGGTCTGTGACGCCTGGCTTTATACCATATTCCTAAAACAGAGGACTTCCTTATTTTTCACCGATTCCTCGAAACTCTGGAGCGGTACTATAGAACACAATATCCCTCTTTTTGTCTCAGGGCTGCTTGTCATCGAACATTAAAATAAAAGACATCCGCAACATGCGAAGTTCTTGACTATAGTCTGCTGCCTATTGAGATTTTCCAGGCTCTTAGCAAAATTTGAAAGAAAAATTAAGAAGCATATTTAGGGAAACAAGGCAGGATTTGCTTTCGTGAAGAACTCGTTCAGGGTTTCCGCGCTGCACAGTAGTTAAATATCGGAATTGAGCCCAAGCGCGTTTTTGTGTTAAACAAGAAATTGACGCGGGCCAAAGCTTTCCGCAATTCTGCAGCCTTGTGAGATAAAACAAACCGCGGCTGGAACTGCTGGAGCAGTTGTTCTGGGAAATATGAAAATATAGCCGAAGTAATTTGAAAGGGAGATAATATTTCATGGTTACGATCATAATTACCCTGTCTTTGTCAAGCCTGGCACGCGTCAAGTGTGTTTCAGAGAAGTTGGAGATGAGCAAGCAGATAAAAATCACGCTTTCTTTTTTTTTTTTTTTTACTCCCAAGAACGTGCTAACAAGTCGTTAAAGTGCCAGCAACGTCTGTTGCTTAGAAAGCAGCAACTACTTCCGCTAATACTAAACGTAACACTGTTATATTTTTCTAGAAAACATTAACTGGCTTTACTACAACGTGCAGATTCGGCGATCTGTGAGTGCCTAGATGCTTGTGGAGCACCTTATAGGCTACATTTGCGCATTGCTTTCGCCAGCCGCGTATTCAGAAGCCGTGTCGTCGTAACAAGAACTACTGCTGTCAGATTTCGGATAGCGTGACATACCGGAAGTCGCACTCTGGACGGTGCCAAAGCCGTCGGTGAGGCTCTCAATCCCTGGAATAAAGAAAAAAAAGTTTAAAATCTCGCTTGCTGAGCTCACGCATTTTACGTTATCCTACATTGCTTAGATGTACTGATATACCAAACATGTTTTTGCTTCGGTGGTAGCTTACATTGTACCTCGAATGGGGATCACGCAACGGTTCGAGATAGGACAGAGAACGTCAACAATAAACCTGAGTTGACGAGCGTTCGAGCAGCAGTCCGCTGCATATTGCTACAAATCCTCGAGAAATGGACAGTGTTCTGTGACTCAAAGCTGACATTCAACTCATAAGCAATGCTATGAATCACAGAACCGCATACAGTCCTCTGGTTTATGATATCATGACTCTGCTTGCTGAGGCGTCTTAATCCGGCCATTCCACGTGCTGCAGTGGACTCCTAGTCATTGCGGAATAGCTGGAAATGGGAAGGCTGATGCGGAGGCGAACAATTCACCGACGATTACGATACTCCCTAGTGCGAAATTTGAGTGTAGCTCAATACGTGTTTTCATTTCGCCTGGCGCAGACAATCTGTCTCGTGCGGCACGTTCCAAACAGAGCAAAGTGTCGGACGTCTGCCTCGATAATCTGGAGACCGCGAGAGGCAGCGCTTGGTTGCCTTTCACAGCAGCCGCCTCAGAAAGACCTCCGCTCATGCAGCGCTTTGTTTCCATACAGACGACGTCCGCTGCTCCCGCAGTATATCGTAGCCATCGTTGTCGCACAGCCCGTCTTGCGCGGCACTACGCTTTTTTCCCCCGCTTTCGTTCCACGAACGACGAGAGCAGCCCTTCGTCGCGGGGAAGTCATTCCACAAGTGTCGGCGGCGACAACACCCAAGGGAGCGTAACATCCAGCCTTACTCGTAGTGGCTCGCCATCATCCCTTGCAGGAGCAGTGATCCCCGTCACACATGCTGTTGTGGCGGATCGACCTCAGCAGCAGACGCCGCGGACGAGCATAGCCCTTCCCTGACACCCTTCGCCCTTCTCCCCCCCCTCCCCTCCTTGAAAGCGCAGATGAGATCGCCCTCGCGGCTGATGAGATCGACCGCGGCCGCCTGCAGCTCAATGCATGCGCAGGCCGTCTCCACTCCGCTCCTTCTCCGCTTTCCGCCTCGTTGTTCCGCTCCACACTCCTGCTCTTTTCACCTCCTATCTTAGCTATGGCCTTTCTTTCAACTACCACTGTGCTCCGCGCTCGCTTTCATTCTTCGCGGCGCTCGTTCGCTCGGTTACGCCGCCGCCGTCGCTCGCAGCAGGAACGAGCTATTAAGAGTTGCGCTCTGAAAAGGCACACAACAAGGAGAAGATTACAAAACTTAGTTTTTCTCGGTATGACATCGACGCCTTGCTCTATAACACCATCAATGCCTTTATGGCGTGTTCAATGGGACAACCCCGAACATCGGCAAGAGCGCCTACATAAACTTGACGCTGGTTTGCGATTCAGGCTTCGACTTTGGTTGCAGAGAGGCCAGTGAATACTCATCCATCGATTACGGCTTGGTGTGGCATACACGCGGCCATACATTCACAAGCTTGGACGAGACCGGCACTCCCGAGACAATGGATCATAGTTTGCGTTTGCCATCAATATGCGGCCGAGCGAATGACGCTTAGTGTTGACTGCTTTGGCTCCCGCCCTTTTTCGGAAGAAATTTTTTTAGGTGCGTGGAGAAGAGTTGGCCATGCCAAACGTACCATAATATCACTCTTCAACTTTCTGTGTGAAACTGGCTTGGACGGTCGTCTGTAGGACCTTTGAGGCGTGAAGACAGTGCGAAGTGTGCTTGCGTGGTAACGTTTCGTGTGGACAAGATTACTCCAGCGTGTAACGTGTCTAAAGTGCGAATCCGCGTATTGGACAACACATATATAGTAGCTCATTATACCATACCATAATCACCTTCCACCTACTTTTCCCTGTGTATTCGACATCCATTTACCCCGGTCATCGCCTCCTCTATATTTTCAATGCAATCGCTCGCTCCCAAATGGGAGCCGTTGATGCACCTTAGTTCAGTGCGTCGCCATTGTGCGACGCTACCCAGATGGTGTAAGTGCTTACGTCTCGCGTGCGTCTCAGCGAGAGCCTTTGCCGTCCCGGTGGAGAAGCGGTAAACGCTCCGTCTCTGCGTCTGTCAGATTATCACGCGTCTGTCATGTTATCTCGCGTCTGTCAGGTCATCATGTGCCTGCGAAGTCTTGCTTCAACTTTCATCGTGAGGCGTCGCCCAGATGGTACTCTCCCCCATGACTGTAAAGCAGGCGCGAACACTAGCCGACGGGGGAGAGTAGGAGAGGACGATAGGAGGGGGTGGTGAACGGTTGGATGGGCCGCACGTGACTGGTATTGAAGAAAGAACAGAGGAGGTGATGCGCCAGTGAGGAGTAGCAGGCTAGAGACACCCTCTCCAGGCTGACCTCTCCTCCTTTCTCTTCGTTAAAATATCCTCCTCCCTGATTTCATTCATTCAAATGTTCATTTGGTATCGCTTAAGCAAATATTTCTATCGGTGTGGAAGTAAGACGCACGAAGAAATTGTATGGAAGTGGTTCAAGCCTGTTAGTTCTTGCACCAGCTTTCGTGAAAGCCTACTTTATTGTCATCTAAACCATCGTCAAAAACAACGGGAAGCAACATCCCGCTCGAGATGTAACGTACAACACACGAAAATCGAGCAAGCAATGGAAATATGCTAGCCCACCACACTGCATGAGAAATCTGTGCTCATATAAATAAAGCCGGCGTTTACCATAAAGCATTAGTGGGGATGATTTTTCTTGTCCACATACGCAGCATTCATTATCGCCATGGCGCGTTAAACAAACAAATGAGGTTTTTCACGTTCGCATTGTATAACAGTCGGTAATAAGAATCAACATAAAGATCCATTACGTTCCTGACGTGTCCCCGGGTCTCAGGTGGTTGGTTACACTATGGTTTCGCGAACAATGTGTGTTGCAGCGTTTGCAGAGTAAGCCAACCTGATATTACGGCCAGCCGCCTTGGCGAAAGATATATCGTACGGAATGCCGGAAGCACCCACCGAGCGATCGCGTGAAAGCAATATCAGATGCAGCAGAGCACCAATACGACAAAGTGCGTCACAAACATTCCATGACACCACAACTCGAGGTCCACGCAGCAAGGAAGATACAATGTCACTCATTCGCCAAGATAACTCGCTGCTGTCTCAGCGATGTGCTCAGTATGCAGCCAACGTTTGCCTGTACGTGTCTGACATAAAGGAACAATGCGTGGTGACATGGAAAGAAGGAGATCTTGTTGCAAATAAACAGGCATTTTTGGTAGGAAGCCCCTTATTTCTAAGTGGCTGCTGTACGCGATAGATACTGCTGTAGGGAGAACACTCCTGCGTGCCTCTGGCATATTGGAAAACCAAATGCTCGATGTTTATTTCAAAGTTGTTTCAGAGGCAGCCTGTTCAAGTACATATATCCTTTGAAAGATATGTTGCTTTGAAACCTGTGAATCGAACACCATAGAGACGGTGTATTTTTGAAGCGGAGGCTGGCACTATTGTGTGCGATTGATTTTAAGGAAAATGTGTTCAAGGAAAGATGAACCGCTGGATGGAGAAGGAGAAGGACTATATATATATAGAGAGAGAGAGAGAGAAAGAAAGAGAGAGAGAGAGATCAGTCCTTTTTGCCAGTCTGCACTTCCTCCTTGTTCTTTTTTCTATTGCGCTGCTTCGCCATTCAGCATATTTTGCTTAAGAGAACCGTTTAGTTCTGGGGCTCCTACTTCAAATATATGAATACAGACGGTTTCTTTTTCAGTGTAGTACATTGCATCGATTTGAATGAAACTTGATGCGTTTAAAAGAAGTTGTCGCCTAATAACCCAAACAAGCGATTTTAAATTTACGCTAACCATTTCTTCAGGAATATTCTTGAACAGTGTGTAGTATCAAGAAACAAGTATCAAAATTAAAACTTCGTACTTACCCATGAAGTACGACACCATAATTTTGGGAACTTCCCTTATTAAAACATCTGAAGTGAACATTGTTGAAGAATTGTACGCTGCTCCTAAATGTACTTATTAATTTATGAGCAGCACTTCCGCAAAGCCCTCGTAACCATTGTAAAAATTTGACGTAGGCTGTAAGTTATTATATCACAAGTTTTCCATTGAGATGGTCCAACACATGCAGTTTCCAAACTGCAATATCTCTTTATGGTGAAGACTTGTACATTTGTAAAATTATTGTTAATATTTTTGAAGCCTACTGATTTACGGCAATTTCTGCATAAATGTCGAAATAAAAGTAAGAATTTTATTCTGGTGGAGTAGCCGTAAATTAACCCCGCAAAGTCCAACGTGTGACCTTTTAAATGCTGAATTTGATGATTTAATCTTCTGACTTAAGCGCTTAAAACCCAATGACGAGCCCGTTTTAACATTCTTCATATTCTGGAGGGAGGTTGCAACTGTGGGTAGTTCAGCAATTACTAATTACCCATCGTGGTTGCTTAGTGGCTATGGTGTTGGGCTGCTAAGCACGAGGTCGCGGTGTAGAATCTCGGCCACGGCGGCCGCATTTCGATAGGGACGAAATGAGAAAACATCCGTGTAGTACTTAGATTTAGCTGCACGTTAAAAAACCTCAGGTGGACTAAATTCCCGGAGTCGCCCACTCGGCGTACCTTATAAACGGATTGTAGTTTTGGCACGTAAAACCCCGTAATTTAATATTATTTTAATTACCAATTAATCGATTATCCTAGTACTTCTTAATGAATTATTATTTCATGGCTTTTGTCGTAACAATAAACTCGCCATTGCGAGAATCAAATATCAACAACTTTTAATTTTCTCTGATGTGAAATTGCATTCGGGCTGTGTGGCAGTAAACTACTTTCTCAAATTCAACATATTTCATTCAAATCGGTCTTGCGGGTGTCTCACAAAAGTATTTCTCTCTTTTGTATTCATTTGAATAGGTAAATTGGAGTCAGCCCAGGGCTAGAGCTACCTGCTAATGTCAAGCGTACGCAATTGCTTACAGGATGACTAAACTAACCCAGGAAAAGAAGGTTTTACTCAACATAAGCTATAGTTCCGAGACAACTGAGCGGTCGACTTCTGGAAGCATGATACCAGATAACCTTAGCTCCGATGTGCGTCTTCACAGGCGACGCAAGTCAAATTAAAGGTTTCGGTGCGCGACTATTGTGGTAAAGTGTTTCTACATTCCTTCTCCAACCGATAATACGACCGAACTTGAATTGCTTGCAACAACCACTTTGTCAATATACCTTTCTTTTTCTTTAATTTGTTTGTCATGTTATAGAACACATCGGTCTGCATAACGTCTGTTGAAACGTCTATGCTTCTGGCACACGTTTCGTTGCGTTGTTATTATTTTGCCCAATTTTCTCCGCCCATTCGGAATGTTCTCCGTTATTTCGAATAAATGGCTTTTAAAGGTTATAGAAAGAAAAGTGTGCCACCCCTTCTCATGCGCCACTCCAGACCTTGCGGGCCTTTAGCTATGTAGGTAAATAAATGAAATAAAAGATATACGAACAAATAATTAAGGGAACAAAGACATAAATATATAGAGAGAAAGACTCACACGCAAACATAACTTCGGTGCTTCAATCGCTTACAAGTAAAATTAATTTTCTGTGGAAGGGACCTGAATTACTGTTTCCTTTCAATGTGAGGAAGTTTGTAATGGACACACAGCGTACTTACTGTACGTGTAAACTTTATAACCAAACAAAAGACAAGCACCTGAAACCTTGAAAAGTTAAAGCCCCTCATGTGTAAGGAAGCTCAAGGTATGAGCTGTTTGTTCTCGCGATCACTTTTCCGGGGCATTACGGCAGGTTTCGCTTATTCATTAGAAAATGAAACAAGGCACCATATCCGACAATAAGAATAAGTTATTATACCGACCATGGGAGTGTAGCGTGACCGAACCGCGGGAGAAAAAGAAAAGCAGTTCATACATGAGGGTAAAACTTTTTCGAGCCAATCGCCCGAGCACCTGAGCTGCGCCATGTCGGCGCGCATGCAGTAGGTTCACCGTTTGATGCGCTCACCTGAAAAAGAAGCTAAGACAAAAAAAAAAGAAGAAAAGGAACCGAAGGCGTATTCAGAAGTGCGGAGTGAGGATAGTGGCAGCCAAAGGTAAAAAGGCTTTATCCACGATGATGAATGCGAAGGAACCGTCACCTCTGGCGAAAAAGGCGGTCAATCTCGTTAGGGCTGCCTCCTCTGCAAAAGAACAAAAGCCGAATTCACAAAACATTTTTTTTCGTGAGGGCTCTTTGTCATGGGTGACTGACTTCGCTAATAATACGCGCAGCATCAGTATTGGCTGAAGCGTTCTATTACGAACAATTCTAGCGTAAGAAGAGTTTGAAAAATTTGGGCCCAGGAGCTGAGTAACCTCACGAGACTAAAAAAAATGACAGATTGGTTTATAAATGAGTTAGCTGGCTCAGAGCTGAAGGAAATTTCATTCATTCATTCATTCATTCATTCATTTTATTTAATTCATTCATGCAATCATACATCAAGAGCACTGGCGGAACTTTACATGAGGATGATGAACATATTAGATGATTATTACTAGTGGCCGTTTTAACTTGGTACCATCTGTAAGTACGGTACCAATACGGGAGGGAAGGTCCTTCCAGTCTTGCGCCATATGTGGGAAAGAAGTACTTTAGGAAGGTATTGGTATGAGTTCGTTCGGGGGTTATAATGCGTTAGGATGGCCATGGCCACGTTAGAGGACGATAGAAATGAAAGGCAATAGAAAAAAAAATGCTTTCTCCACTTCTGCGCGTCATCCGTGTTCTGTGTTTGATTTAGTCGTGGGGTTATATGTACGAAAAGATCAAGGGGCTTCCGTATTGTGGTGGGTTCCGGAATAACTTTGACATCTGTGGAACGAAACAAATGACAGGCGAAACTTTAGGAGACAGTATGACAGTGGTGTGAATTAAAGAGCAAATGAGCGGCAAACACACCAGTTGAGATCAACCCTGCGGTGCCCAGTTTATCGCGTGCCTACGCTCCTTTGATACCTCGAAGTGTAGACATTTAGTACGGCAAACTTTACAACGTTACTTATAGCAGCATTTTCGATACTCTGGAGTCAATTTTCAGTAGTGAATAGCTTGGCAAAGAAGTTACTAAATAATAAATCAGAGCGCTATTTATCTTACAACTCAAAGAAGACTTGTTTTCTTGGTTCCTTTTTTCTGTGCAAATGTATTTCCGATGGCCAGAAATAAGGGTGAAGTTGTAACTTCTCTAGGCGTCATAAGGTGTTTGGCAATTGCAGGATTAAGAGGGGGAAAAAAGGAGTTTGGCAGGTGTACCTAACGCATACGATAATGAATCTCGGGTTAGAATTCAATAGGGTTAAGCTAAAGCTGCGCGGTTGCTACTACCCTCGGAGTATCTGTGATGGGCTTCAGAAAAACACACCTTTGTGCGAGTTAATCTGACGTTGGAAACACGATGGCTTAAGCGAGCTTTCATTTGTGTTCATTTCTGTGACCGCGTCACCTAAGCATTGTTTCCCGAATGGGATTAAACCACAGAAGTGAAATCTGTGTCATATTTTCTTTAATCTCTCGCGATGATATTGTCGGGTCGGCTTCCTTTTGTTATTGCAGAAAATATTTGCGCTCCAGATACCTTTTTTTTTTAGCGAGCTTCTTCAACTAAGAATCTGCATCTTATTCTGTCTTCTTCAGTTTCTATATACGGTGTATATTCATTTCACGGCATTTGTTCACTTATATGATTGACTACTTACTTGCTTATTGCTTCTTTGGTGTTATCGGAGCGTTCGTTCTATAACTCGATTTATCTTTTGTGCTCCCCGTTACCGATGGGTTCTGAGCACCTAGCCACCGCTTTGCTTTGGACCAGATTGTCCAGCACCAGCTCCCTCCCATTTTTACTGGGCGTAAACCGTCCATCCTTATATCGTGTTTATAACGGGAGTGGGTTAGGCCCGGAGTTACGCTTTTCTTCTTTCTGGCGACGTGGCTGCATGACAAATCCAGCGCCGAGAGCCGCTGTCTTTCACCGCTTCCCTGGCACGTAGCAGCTGAGGTCCATCTCGCCTTCTAAAGCAACTACACAAGTGAGCAGTCCAGGTGTGTGGTGATTCCCCTTCGGTAGCGGTCAGACTTGGTAGCGGCTCTTTTGAGAAGAGCAAAGAAATAGCTTTCGCAACGAGAAAGGAAAAAAAAAAACGAAGTGCGGTGATCCAGGGTGCGTGGCACGGGATGTGCTTGGTCTTTCGAGAATAACGGGCGGCGTGAGACGTGACCCCAAGCGCTCTCCGAGCGTGTTGCCTTTCGACTTTCTCGACGCCTGGTCCTTTGAATAACGACGTCCTTTTGGTTTCAAATGAAACGCGCTCTTCAGAAAGTGCACGCGTTGCTTTATAAGGGTGTCGCTGTGTAATCAGCGTATAGAGCCCCGGAGCTGTCTTCGTGATCAGCGCAATAAAAGACGATGTAGTTGTCACTGGAGCAGGAGTTGAGATATAGAAAGAAGCTGCTTAAAGCTATACTCCAGGCGATATTTTCCACCTGCTAAAGCAGTAACACAGCCTACGAGAACAGAGAGCGCGTATCGGAGAAGAGAGCTCATAAACCGGATCGATATCGGTAAATTGAGAAACCGAAAGCGGGGTGTTGACTTCCGAACCGTTCCAATCTGGGGGAGCCCGATGCCACGCTCCTTCCCCATGCCTCGAACTTCCATGACTTCCCTATGCCTCGAAGCAACAGGTTGTCCTTTCGCAGCTTTGACTTACCTCATGTACGTTCGTTTAAAATTCATCATGATATCATATCTCGTGGGGAGACTAGCGAACGTTATGAAGCTCATATTTTGTCTTGCGCTCTGCGACCCCGAGCGGAATCGTACAGTCCTCGCGACGTCTTCGCGGGCCCAGTAGGGCGTGAACGAATACATAGTGCCCAAAAAATTTTTAGCTTTCATAAGGTTCTGTCTCGCTTTGCTCGTTTTCGTTTGAACGAAATACCAAGAAAAGAAAATATGTTGATGTTGATTTCGAACAGAGAAGTTTCAGGAAGCGTTATATTTTATCGGAAACATGAACTGAAACACAAGATTTGGTGACTCGTGAATTAGGGAACGCAAACATCCGTAATACTCGCCAGGGTTCAAGGCAATGTGTGCTTCTCTTGCAGTGACTGCACTAACGAAAGCCCTTCACGCGACTCGACTCTGTACTTAAGCAATGTTCCAGCGGTGCAGGAGCCGAAGCAAATGACATTAAATTCCTTCCATACGCTGCGTTCTTTGTTGCAGGCTTCCAGCAATAAGTCGAAGCCCATATGCCCCACGTAACAGGATTCCTTGTTACTACCGAGTTAAACAAGTTTGCGACAAACAAGTATGCAATACGTTCGTTGTTTGAACATCCCGGCAACACTCGTTAGAGAAGACTTCGCTGCAGGGTAAGCCTGCGCCTTATCACTGATCTCCAAAGCGCCCAGTGTCACGTACGCGAAGGATCGATGGGCTGGAAGTACGCCGCCTGGGTTCCTAAGAGAGTTAATTGCTGGGAGCGCTCACGCTGAGACACGCCCGTAATCCATAATGCTAGCCAATTATGATCTCGCGAGGAATCTTGTGTGTTGGAGGAAATACTCACTGCTTTGTAACAGCTTCAAACTTTCGGCAGAGACAGATTCATTCTATCTGCTGGAAGTAAGCGTATAGTGCCGAGAGTTTTAAAGTGAATGCGGTCTAGCGGCAGCGATGCTGTACCTTCGGGCAAATCGATACGGGCGCCAAAAAGTGTCAGAGTCGGCAAATAAAGCATTATAGAAGGAAGATTGACCACTTCAACGTCCCGAGCCACCCTGACGGTTACGAAATAGAAATTCCTGCGATTACGAATGCAATGACACAGAGGACCATCACATGTTGTCAAGGTCTGTGCTTCGCCGCATTATAAACAAAAAAAAAAGACGAAAAAAAAAAACGTGTGGTCCATTAGAGCCACGCTCATCTTATCAGCGGTATTGATCTCCTTTTGTGAAAAATGCGCGACCGGGACGACATTAGCAAGCCAAATTTCCAAACCTAGCGTCGTGCCTTCGATTTCACAGCCTTATATTGAAGATAGCCATTCGATCGGAAGAAATTCTTCGTCATTTATAAAGGTGCTTTTAAGAAGAGCTTGAAACAGTCTCTTCTTTTTCTAAAACACCCCAAGTATTAAAATCTACGCAGTAACTTCTTGTCTAATCTCTGATTGCTGCGAGAAATTGATTTCTATTTCTTATATTTTCCTTTTCTTTCAGCCTTCGGGCGAAATTTGGAACGAGATTCTGCCCGAAAAGCAGTGCGGATCACCTGGTATGCAAGGCCAGGTGAGTAGAAGTTACCCGGGCTTCAAAGTTATCATAATAATAATAATAATGATAATAATCATCATCATGCTCATCATCATCATCACCATTATTATTATTATTATTATTATTATTATTATTATTATTATTATTATTATCATCATCAGCCTGGTTACGCCCACTGCAGGGCAAAGGCCTCTCCCATACTTTTCCAACTACCCCGGTCATGTACTAATTGTGGCCGTGTCGTCCCTGCAAACTTCTTAATCTCATCCACCCACCTAACTTTCTGCCGCCCCCTGCTTACGCTTCCGTTCCCTTGGAATCCAGTGCGTAACCCTTAATAACCATCGGTTATCTTCCCTCCTCATTACATGTCCTGCCCATGCCCCATTTCTTTTTCATGATTTCAACTAAGAAGTCATTAACTCGCGTTTGTTTCCTCACCCAGTCTGCTCTTTTCTTATCCCTTAACGTTATGCCCATCATTCTTCTTTCCATAGCTCGTTGCGTCGTCCTCAATTTAAGTAGAACCCTTTTCGTAAGCCTCCAGGTTTCTGCCCCGTACGTGAGTACTGGTAAGACACAGCTGCTATACACTTTTCTCTTGAGGGATAATGGCAACCTGCTCTTCATGATCTGAGAATGCCTGCCAAACGCACCCCAGCCCAATCTTATTCTTCTGGTTACTTCAATCTCATGATCCGGATCCGCCGTCACTACTTGTCCTAAGTTGACGTATTCCCTTACCACTTCCAGTGCCTCACTACCTATCGTAAACTGCTGTTCTCTAGCGAGACTGTTAAACATTAGTTTTCTGTAGATTAATTTTTAGACCCACCCTTCTGCTTTTCCTCGCCAGGTCAGTGAGCATGCATTGCAATTGGTCCCCTGAGTTACTGAGCAAGAGAATATCATCAGGGAATCGCAAGTTACTAAGGTATTCTCCATTAACTCTTATCCCCAATTCTTCCCAATCCAGGTCCCTGAATACTTCCTGTAAACACGCTGTGAATAGCATTGGAGAGATCGTATATCCCTGCCTGACTCCTTTCTTTATTGGGATTTTGTTGCTTTCTTTATGGAGGACTACGGTGGCTGTGGAGCCGCTATATATATCTTTCAGTATTTTTACATACGGCTCGTCTACACCCTGATTCCGTAATGCCTCAATGACTGCTGAGCTTCCGACTGAATCAAACGCTTTCTCGTAATCAATGAAAGCTATATATAAGGGTTGGTTATATTGCGCACATTTCGCTATCACCTGATTGACAGTGTGAATATGGTCTATAGTTGAGTAGCCTTTACGGAATCCTGCCTGGTCCTTTGGTTGACAGATGTATAAGGTGTTCCCGATTCTATTTGCGATTACCTTCGTAAATTTACTTCGTAAATAGAAAATTATCACTCTAGAAATGTTTGAATATGCTAATTTACCAGACACGATGGGAGAAAAGCTTGGGAGCATGTGCCACCATCTCGTTTCAATGGTTATGATCAAATTATCATCATTGTCATCATAACCCTCGGCGTCATTGCCATTAATCATGATTGTCATCAAGCTTCCTGTGGTTCCGCGAGAATACACAGACATTAAGCACTAGGGGTATACAAGACATCCAGCGGTAATCCGATCTAAAACTGTACCCGCGGACTCTTTCTCAAAAGGACCTTAACCCCGCCGACATTTTTTATTGCAACAGCTATAATATGGACACTCCAGATGCACTTCTGCCGACGGCGTCGGCGTCGCCGTGAGTTTCCATTTTAAGCCCAAGGGCGAGAAAACCATCGTCGCGCGCCGTATGCCGTATGTGCGCGAGAAAGCGGGCGAGGGTGAGCGGGCGAACACAGTTCAATGTCGCGTACGCGAGCGAGGAACGCGGGTCGGAAGCGTGCCCTCTCCTGTGACGCGCGAGGCAGGGGGATCAGGCGAGGGAGGAGGGCGAAAAGCGTGGCAGTTTGGGCCAGTTGGTACGTCATCACATTTTTTATGCTTGTAGCGCAGCTCAGAAAGAGCAAAAGGAAGGTGGAAGGGGTAATCAAAGGGAACGGAGAACGGAGTGAGCGCTCACTCTGTTCTCCGTTCCCTTTGATTACCCCTTCTACCTTCCTTTTGCTCTTTCTGAGCTGCGCTAAAAGCATAAAAAATTAAAAAAGGAGGAGGGCCGTTCTTCTCCAGCGGCTGCTAGGATGCCTCGACATCCTCCTTGCCCACCGCTCCGTACAGAGTGAAGACAACCGCGGCGTCTACTACGGCGTTGGCGCGCGATTGGCGGACGCTGTAGTAGACCCCTTTGGCGTACTCCGTAGGGACGCGTTGCCGGCGCTCGTGTGTCTTGAAAGCGATCTGCGACGTGGCCAAAGTGCGCGTCCGCGTGGGCCTCATCTTCAACGCGATATGCGATCTTTGCAGAGTCGCGTGGTGCCGGTACCTTGGTATGCGCTGGGATTTCGACGTTTCGTTCGCGTTGAAGCGAGAGATGCACGAAGGTCAATTCGCTTGCTGCTGCCGCGATTCCTCACTTCAGCATTTTGACAGCGAGTTTCCGCGTCCATCGAGTGAGATGTGTTCATGTTTACCTGTACACGCGTGACACCATGGTTTTCAATCTAGTTAAAACACGTTGACGGGCTATTCGGTTTGAATCTATGATAGAATTTGTAAGCGCGACTGAACAAGGACGTCGAAAGAAGCAGACACACAAAGACAGCGCTGTCTCTGTGTGTCTGTTTCTTTCTACGTCCTCATTCAGTCACGCTTACATATTCTATCATTGTTAATATAGTTAATAAGCGAATGTTTACAAGTATATACATCCTCTAAAACTACTATATTTACTTCGCACAGCCATCCACTAATTTGCTATCACAATCGGTACTTCGCCTAAACTGCGCCTTTTTTCACAAAACAATCTGTTTTGAAACGTAGCTGAGTAAGCGACAAGCGCGAACGAACACACACAGAGAAACCAGGACAGATAGGCTTTTTCTCATTTTCGTATTTATGCTTCTTGGCACCGGCCATCTAGTAATCTCGCACAATTTTGCCTCAGAAAACAGCAGAACACAACTTTCCTGTTGAGCTTACATAGCGTTAAATAAAGTTGCCTTACATCACTTCCGGAATGTCAATCTGAGCTTTTGTAAGGATTTGCCGAGGGTGTCCGCTCTCTTCGCCCCAACCACCGAGCCCGCCTTCTCTTCGCACCACCACCCCCGGAAACGCACAACACATGTTCGAGCGCCTGTCTCCGAGCGAGTGCCTCGGCACTTGAATCGCCATCTCGTCCTTGCGGAAACCGCGTGATTTGCCCATTTCCCGAGACCTGCCCATCGCGAACTCGAGCGTCTGCCTCGGCAGCCGTCTTTCGCGCGCCTTCGGACACAGGAACAAAACGAAAGACGAGACTCTATTCGTGCCAGCAACCATCCCGACGTTCAGCCGGGGGAAACGACCTTCTCTCGATGCTCGATTTGCGCTCACACTAAGAGAACGAGACAGCGAACGGGCTTTGCGCGCGGTCTGGGAATATTTTTGCGCCGGCGGAAAGTAGCCGCCGGCTGAGCACCGCCTGGTTGATTGCGCAAAGGCTGCAATCCGAGTTGCGTGGTCTGTATGTGCGTGTGTAGCTGCATTGGTGTGTGGATTTGCCTGAGTCGAAAGGGCTTGCGTCTCCCCGATTTCATCGGGAAGCGAGGTATAATGACGCTTCCTGATTTCTTTCACTTCTTTATTCTCACTGCCGCAGTTGCGGCTGATTTTGTGTGGTTTCAGTTCTGTAGAAGGCTCGTAATTCCAAGCACGTGTTCCTTCACTATACTTACTTTCTTGTTCCAACGTCACCCGTTTGTGATTGCTGCCATCATGATGTTCGACAGGATGAAGGAGTAGATTTTAATGAAGAGAAAGGAGGAGAGGTCGGCCTGTAGAGCGTGTCTCTAGCCTGCTGCTCCTCACTGGGGAAAGGGGAAGTGGGAATATAGGGAAAGGTAGGTGGCAGGTGATTATGTTATGGTGCAATGAAAAAATATATACAATTATGATGTTCGACAACTTGCTAATACACCCTGGACCTGCGCAACGAGATCATTTTCTCGACACCATTCCATTTCAAAGCCGTCGAGTCAAACTCGTGGAGGTTATATTGCACAGAACGCAAGTAACGACTTCAAGAAAACTGAGAACTTTTTGTGAGGACTGATTCGGGTTAAATGACTTAACGAGCGTACTCCATCAGGATTCTATTTCTGTCATTGGAGAACGTCTATGCCATCAGAAACTTCGTGGTGAACATTTTCTTACTCCCTGGCATCGAATCTGCTAAGGGGAGTTGGGCATTGCTTTTTCGTACAGCGGCGTGGAACCGCATGGTCGTCACCAAATGTAAATGTAACTCATCTTGTGTCATAGACCCGAATTCGCTCTGTAACGCAATGACCAATGACTGTCAGACAAACATTTTTCTTGCGCACGTCTCACTCAAATACGAGGGACGTTCCCAAAGTAAGCTGCGTCATTTATTTTCACACCGAAACTTTATTGCAAAAAAAACAAACAAAAATACGCCATAGCATCAGGAATTACAAACCTTACACTACTTTTCCACATAGTTACCACCGACATTGAGACATTTGTCGTAGTGGGAATCAGTTTGAAGAAAGCACTGTGATAAAACTGGGTGCACCTCTGCGATGAATGGAGTTGTCGCACAGTCTGCTCCACCTCAGCATTGTTTTGGAAGAGACGTCCCGAAAGTGCGCCTTTCAGTGCAGGGAACAGGTGCCCGTTCCTACCGGATAACAGCACGCACTTCCATTGGCGACCACGTGGTCAGCACACGTCTGTCTGCCATCGTGATTTGTACTCGAATAACCTCGAGCACGCCTGTGTGCTGCTACTCTGTCTTCTTCGGCGCTCTGCGCATGCGTCATTCCGCCTCTGCTGACGCTCCTTCCGTCGTCGAACCAGCAACGGGCGTGGTGTGTTATGACGATTGTCTTCTTCTCTTAAAAAAAAAAAAAAAAACGAGGAAACTTACTTTCGGAACGTACCTCGTACGTGGAAGGCAGCATACATGTCCGTCAATTTTATTTATAAATTTAAACAAATTTTTTTTAGGAATTCGTAATTTTTGTTTTATCACGTAGCGTTCTACCGGCTCCGTGTTCAAGGCCAGCTGGAGGTGTGTACGGTCTCGGCGTTGAGAGCTGACGTCATGGTGATGCGACGAAGTCTGCGCGGGAAGCGTCACCGGTTACGACCGTGCTCGAGCACTGCGGCAGTTGCTGGGCGCTGCGTTCGAGCGAGGCCGTGAGCCGGCGAACAGACCCATGGTATCACATTTTCCGGATTATAAGTCACACCTTTGTATAAGTTTCGCAACACCCTCCCCCGACCCCGTCACATACACACCCAGTTTTCGCACGTTTAGAAAAAAAAAACGAATGTGTGTAAGTCGCACTGGTGCATCAGACCTACCTATTTTAAGTATTTGTGGCTACAAAAAAAATGTCTGTCTCTAAAGAGTCGCAATAATTTAATTAAACTTCGAGTTATTACGTGTCAATAGCGTGATCGGATTGTGAGGCCTGCAGCAGCAGGGAAATCCAAAATAATTATGGCCACCTGGGGCTCTTTACATTGCGCCCCCTGAATGACACACTACCGTTTTTTTTCTTTTTCTTTTTTTTTACATTTCGCCTCCGCCAAAATGCGACCCCCACGTCCAGCATCAAACCAGCCACATTGACTGAGCTGCGGCGGTGGTTGTTTCACTATATTATATGAGTTTGTCTTTTAAATGAGAGATATCTTCAAGTTCACTTTCGCTACGCTATTTCAGGA
Source organism: Dermacentor variabilis (assembly GCF_050947875.1). Taxonomy (NCBI): domain Eukaryota; kingdom Metazoa; phylum Arthropoda; class Arachnida; order Ixodida; family Ixodidae; genus Dermacentor; species Dermacentor variabilis. Next base: position 212,088 of record NW_027460390.1, on the reverse strand, counting down.
AACACTCATCATAAAATACCTATGTCGTCTCGAAAATATTTCGCCCCCTGATGTATCTTGTCGTACCCTGCGCCCCAGGGACCACTTCGTTGTTCCTGAAGCGCTAAATCAATGTGAGAAGCGTTCTGAAAAAAAATTATTGATTCAGTCGCGGGAAAGCTCAACTTGTGTTGTGTAAGCATTTCTATTCTAAGCGCTTTTTTCCTTTCTGTGTAAGACATATGTGTGCATGAATCTGAAAATAAACAAGCGCGTAGGCTCAGTGACCAGCTCACATACTAGCGTCGTCGCGTGCCATTCGATGATGAATTTAGCAGGTGCGATATAACACTTAATATATTGTTCACATAGAAGAACTACTGAAGAACAACAAAATTAAACCACGAAATTCGAAAAAAAATTCAGATGTAGGGAAGCGTTGATACATCCGGCGCAATGCTGACCGAAATGCGTAAAGAAGTAGAAGCGATGCACACTCGAAAAAAACGTGAAAAAAAAAGAACTATATATAAAATGAATAGGTAAGTGAAAATGGGAACATAAAATTGTAATACCAATAAAAAAGGAGAGCCATTAAGTTATTATAAATTAGCGTATTTAACTGTCCGTTAAGAAGCGAATTGAAGCTTTCCACACTTTGTTTCCCCTTGTGCATTATTACGATCTTCCTAGTGTTTGTACCCCAGTGGTTGTGCGTCTCCACGCGATCCGGCTCATCGTGATCACCTTTCTTTTCTGGAAGTCACTCACTGAGTTAGGATGCATAGTTGGGCGTGTTGGTTAAGCATGATCTGAAGTGAAGGCGCTAAAATGACGGAGGACAAAGAAGAAACACTGTTTCTTCTTTGTCCTCCGTCATTTTAGCGCCTTCACTTCAGATCACTCACTGAGTTTCACGTTTGTAGCATATTTCCGCTTTTCGAGTGACATGACCTCGGACACAATTTCTTCTATTTTAACATTCTTTAGTAGCTAGACCTGCAGTGACCGGCCTTACGCTGTGCGTGTCTTTTACTGTGTTCTTTATTGTGTGATATTTGTCATCTTGCTCTTCCTTCGCTCTTTCCTCCCATTCTTCCTATCTCACAGTTCTACGTTTCCGTTTCCTCCTTAGCCTGCTCCTCACTTTCCCTTTCTTGTCGAGTGTATATATGTTTTCAAAATAATAATAATAATAATAATAATAATAATAATAATAATAATAATAATAATAATAATAATAATAATAATAATAATAATAATAATAATAATAATTATTATTATTATTATTATTATTATTATTATTATTTATGCACCACAAGAACATAGTAAGCGGGCCTGTTGAAGCCTAAATGGCTTGTGTGACTAGGCCTGGCAGCGCCAGCAACAGCGATGAGGTCAGTGTATGTACATACAGGCGTTACCTTAGTGTCGACAAAACATTGTGCAAACAAAAGGAAAATTAAATACATGTTATTACAACGTAGTGTGAACATATTTTCACACTTATATAGACCAAAAACAACAAATTAAATACATGTTATTCCAACGTAGTGAACATTTTTTCATGCTTATATAGAACAAAAACAAAAATTGAAAACAAGTTATGGCAAAGTAGTGAACATTTTTGTAAGCTCATATAGATTTACAGGTAAAGACAACCAAATTACTTCAAATAAACACATACCCATACATAAAAGAAATCTAATGTAAGATGACGTTTTCTTTAAAACCTTTTTTGACTGAACCGAGAAAAATTCGTCAGGTAGATCATTAAAGATTTTTGGCACATAGACACATCGTCGTGCCTCACCATACCTAGTTGATGAACGAGAACATAGAAACGAATGTCGTCCCTCAAAAGTCGAGGGGCTGCATATTTATCTCTAATAGTTATAATAATAATAATAAAAAAAAAAAATAATAATAATAATAATAATAATAATAATAATAATAATAATAATAATAATAATAATAATAATAATAAACATGGGAAAGAAGAAAGACTATCCTAATTTCTTCTACAAGCACTTGCACTACGAACTTCTTTTAATAGCATACAAAGAAGTTGAAATATTCATGACAGTTCCCGCTTACGAATCATTCCACAGCCAATACGTGGCCGAAGTATATTTTTCTCAACCATTGTGACGCGAGGAAACCACAATGTCTTAGGTTGGAGCTCGCGCTCCTATGCTAGAGCTTCCTCCCAAACCCTTCGTTATGCCTCTGCGTTATTTCCTGTGACCTAAGTTTCAAAGCTGTGGGAGCATGACAGCCGTGCATCCATTATGCTACAACATTCAGGGCTCAGCGGGATGCGCCCACGCACTGGAGGATAGACACCACGACGGCTTTGAAATTTGCATGCGAAACTCGTTATGTGAGCTCAGAGGGAGAACTCGTCGCAGCAGTTTAACTGTTGTTATTTGCGCGTTGCCCTAAGCGAAACGCCTTCATTGACTGAGCAACTCCGCGCGGTTTGTCTGCATACTTTCGAGCTCTTCTCTGAGCCTCACCTGTCGTAACTGCTTCAAGGCGTTGGTGGCGAATTCCCGCGCAAAGAACGCTGAGGTCATCTTAATGTCGTCGAGTCGTACGGTTTAGTTGACTCTTCATGTTTTCTACACAGGACGACAACAAATAATTACTGTCTGAGAACAGGCATTATCTCATTCTGGAATAATCAGCATTCTGCAAGGGAAACCGTTTCCTTAGAACAAAAAGAAGCTGTTCTTCGGAAAACAAGATTGCACTACAAACTCGAAGCGACTGCCACGTTCTGCAAATACACGAATCACTAAATACTAGAGTGCATTACCTCTGAGTACGAAGCCTGTCGGGTAAGGTGGTTTAATTAAAATGTTTAATTAAAGGCTGCCAAACAAGCAAACGTGACTGGTCCCTCCTAAGCCTCGCAAAGTGTCTCTCGAAGCGTGCGACATAGGCAACCGGAGAAAAATGTTGCTCCCGGTAGCAGTGTCTAGGGACTTCAGCTTTACCTCTGAATAATTACGCCGGATCCCCTCTGGAGAAGTTGTTCCCAAGGGGTTTAGAGTGCAAGGTTCCTTAAAGCTTGTTCGTCACCCTCGTAAAAGTTATCTAGAAGCGCGCGTTGTGCAGTTTGTTAACAGGCGTTTCAGCGTTCGTGCTTTCTTAAGCCGATGCACTAGCAAAGATGGGGAGCATAATTATGCTTTTGTGGCTATGGCGAATGCGCGATTCAAGTGTACAGATACTGTGCAATGGCTGTGAATGTTCCTATCTCTTTGTTTACAGGTTACTTTTAGTACGTCAGTGGCTTAACATGTTCAGAGCGAAGCTTTCTATTCGAACATAGCGGCGGTGTTTGCGTATAACGCTCGAAATTAGGAAAGGAAGGACAGAGACGAGTAAAGTGCGCGAATTTCCAACTGGTCTTTATCTCCTACTTTCGTGTGCTACGCAAACACCGCCGTTATGACGCACGACCAAATCTCCCAAGCCTCTACCTTAACTCGTACTGGAACCCTCCCGGATATTGTTGACCATGGATGCGTCTGCGGTCTTGCCACATACAACACCCGCATAAGAAAACGGCTTACATGTATACAAACATCTGCACTACCCCTACATATGTACAGGTGTCCGACTCTCTTCTCTGCGAAACTACGCAGTAAAACCGCAGACGGTGCATAATTATCTGTATATAGTGCGACAGATACGAGCCTGCATGCGCATAATTTTGTAATTGAAAAAAAAAAAGCTTGTGATGCTCGCATTCTCTGAGTTTCGCGCGTATATGCTGGGTCGGGTTCTTGCCGAAAAAGGTGGGCCAGCCCAGGAGGTAACGCGATAGTGGACGGGGCTTACCGCATAAATATCACGTGACGAAAAGTGGACCTAGCCCCGGAGACCATATAATCAGCGGTCGCACGGATCACGTAGATCGAAGGTTTCGACGTCTCGTTGATTTGCCAGACAGGCGTGCAATAGCTAAGCTGCAAGACGCGTTCGTGATGATGTTAACACTTTCATAGCTTTTAATTTTCCGCTTCACGAATGCATCGTTTAAAATAGGTTGAAAAATGCACGTTGGAACTGCGTATTTTTTTTTTTTTCATCTGGCATCTGCTTGTGATTGTCGGTGTCTAGCAGTGGATTGTCCTGAAGTTCGTCATCTTGACAATAACAATTTCTTTTGTCATATTTTTTTTTGCCATACCACGTTTCACACTTATGCATATCAAGTGTAGCGTAATTCACGTATCCAATATTCTGCATAATATTATCAGATTATAAACGAATGCGCGTCAATACGACATTGTTGGGTTTATTGTTATATATAACCACAGATGAAGCTCTATGTCGTTTTTCTTCTGCGCGTAAATATGAACAGCTACTATTAGCCAAACCGGACAGCCGAATTAGCCAAACAATGGCGAAAAATACCATTTTCGGGAATATAGGCTTATCTAAATTTAGTTAAACTATCTACGAGGAGCAGTACTCAGAAGTAAGTCCCGAAAGAAATTCACCTTTGCTTCCAGAGCAGCATGATTAGAATAATATTGTCGCTGTGGTTGCTAGGATAAATAAGAGGCAGAAAAAGCTTGGCTGGTGCCATACCGGAGCTGCCTGTCTACGTACGTGACATTTGAAATCTAACAGATGAACGGCGGTATAATGCGTTAAAAAATTGACTGCTTAGGGTACAGCACACAGATAGAACGAATTTAAAAAGAGGGGTAGTTACGATGTTAAAAGTACATCTCATCAGTGAAAAAGGCGCAAGGACCCCAGAGAAGCCCCAAAGCGTTTCTGTTGTATCGTTTTTGAAGCAAGTCAGCTGTGACATAAGCCAATAAGGTGCACAACGTCGCAAAAACTGCTAAAGAGTCTCAACGTCAGCAATGCAAGTTCCTTCCGACAAGCGGACGTCTAGCAAACTTTCTATAAAGAAGAAGAAATGTGCGTTAAAGTTACCTTAGCGATAGTTTCAATGCAAGAGCGCTGGAAGAATTTCCTGTCTTTAAAAAACAATGGTAAGAATGGCTCACCTTATTACGTTTTCCCGAGTGGAAGACCGACATGGACTGTAGGAAAGAGGCCACCCTCAGGGTATTGCGGAATATTTTCCTTTACAACTTTACATTGCTCGCTGTTAGCTGCAGACATTGTTCAATTTGATAAGACCTATCAGCTGGAGCTTCGCGCATGTGTCGCTTCATGCTTGAGCCGCTTTATCTTGAGTGCTATGCTTAACTGGAGAGGAGCTGGAAAGCCTTTCTTTTTGTTTGTGGTCTCCCTCCTCCTTTCTTTATTTTCGATGCACTGGAAAGAGAATAATAAAATATTAATGAAGTGAATATTATCTTCGCAGCGCTACTACAAAGTGGCACTATGTTCTGAGGGGTTGACGTTTGCTCCGGCTGTCTTTTTCACTCTTTTTTTTTTGTAGACATGAACGTCTGCTTCGACGTGTACACTCAACTAACCCAAAATGAAGCCGCATTTATTAAAGACTCCATACACCGTTTCTCAAAGTATGGAAGACACAATTCTCACTGTAGTATGTAAACCCCACAATTCACCGGCCATTGCATTTCCAGTTCTCGGAGACGATATTGAGATCAGTCTGGGACAAGAGGATACAGTCATACTGGGATGGCTAGCTCCCCGATTAACTCGCATTTATTTTTGTAAGCTGATTGATCGATTCTTGTTGTTCGCCGTCCTTAAGTAAGAAAACCGACAAAACATACGCCGTTGACCGCGTAAAGTTGTTCAACGGGACACTAAAGAGAAAATGTAAATTGGGCAGTCTAGCCAAATATATTTTCTAGAACAGTCTGAAGTCCACTCCTAAAATGGCATAAGGCTTGGTAAAGGCATAAAAGATGCAAAAACAAAAGACATGCGGCGACGACGGCTTCAAGTTTCCGCACCATCCAGTCGCTACGTCAAAAATATGAGGTCCTTTGATCGGCCTACTTACATTGGTGGAGTACAGCGTTAATTAAAAAAAAGGCCCGAAGCTGAGCTTACCAAGTTTCACCAAGCATTCCTAAGACACAGCGGTCAAAATACGCAAAAAAACTGAAATTCATGACGTCACACTTATGCACGGGTACTGGAGTTTTCGCGCGTAAGCAAAAAATAATAATAAAAAGTGAACTCTGACTTGCATGTTCTTTTTCAATAATCATAGTAGTACGCGAGCACTTTCTTTTTTCGGTGAATGACATCAACAAAATTTTGACATATAGCTGAGGCCAGGAACATAGCTCAGTTCAGAGGGGAAAGCACTGTGCACCAGCGTTTGTGCATACTGAGTCCATCGTATGATTGTTGTCTTGATCAACAATCGAAGCATCGATGTACAGAGTGCTCCAAAGCAAATCGCCATAGCAACTAAGCAGCAGAAGCGTTTTACTATTACGATAGCAATTTACACGGAAGCTGGAGGAGCACTCGCGCCTTGGATTTTTTCGGCGCCGTCGTGAGGTCCTACAATAGAAGTGCGCATGCGCAGCACGCACCCGGGGCAGGGTTACCAGACCTTGAGTGACGCGCAGTGCGTTTTGGCCGCCAAAAGGAGTGGCTGGGTTTCAACGTGGCTTTAACCTATAGTTATACGAGCGAAAGCACTGTTAAACATGATTAGACGCGGTTCTTCAGTGCTTCTTCCACGCGAGATATATCGGCAGAGGGCTCAGACTAAGCCTGGCGCCTGCGGCGAAGAGTTGACGCGCTCGCACTAGCACGTGCTTCATCCGTGGCGAGACTGAGCGCGGCCACGCGCCGACAAAGCAGCTGTTAAATCCTGGCCTAATCACGTGGTACACAGTGGCGAGGCTCGATCGAGCGCAGAGGCGACGACACTCCGCAGCGGATTACGTGACGTGAAGTGACACTTGCGTGCCGGTGGCTGTAGGTCAAACGCGCGCAGAGATTGACGTTGGAAGTTGTACCTCGTGGAGTAGAGCTTTCGGTCAAAAAGCGACGAAGTCTAGAGGGACACACCGTCGCGGTCCGGGGAAGCGGCTCTGTCGGAACCTCGCCAGGCACGCAGCGTTCTGGCTTCCGCTGCTGGCACGAGTTTTGTGTGAGCATGTGATTAGAGAGGTTTTGGTTAGGGGACACAAGTGGCTAGCGTACGCAAGAACTAAGGGCGACGGTACCGCGCATGCGCACACGCTGACGTAGGGTCTGCGCATGCGCAGTACCGTGGCCCGTAGTTACGTACGCAAGCTACATGCATCTCCTAATCTAAAACTCTCTATTCGCCTCCCTGCCGAGCAGCTGTGCCCACACCCCGCCGTAGCGCATGCTCTGGCGCCAGCGGAACGGACTGTAGAAGACAAGATGAATTTATCCCATCGGTTTTTTCGGCCACTGACCAACGCCGACGGCTTTGGCTTTCCTTCGGTCTCTTCCCGTGCGGCAATGAAGCAGCACGTCAGTGACGGCTGCTGGCGGCGCTCCTCATTATGCCCAGCGTTCGGGGACACCTTCAGTTCCAGGTTAACTTTGCTGTTGCTTTCAAATGCTTCGCGTTTGGGAGAAACCGCGTATGTTTTCTTTTTTTAAATTTACGTTTGCTGTTTCACGACTGACGATTTGTCCATCACAAAGTTTATATATTGGGCAGGATATAAAAAAAGATAAAAAACGTTGCCTTATTTTTTTTTATTTTTGGAAGGACAAAACAATAAGTGGAGCTTTGCGCAGCTGTAAACAAACGGTGAAGTACTTTCTTTAAACAGAAAAGAATATATTACTCGGAATGTATGGAACACAGGCAGGTGAAAAATTCTTGCCACGTATCCTCCCAAATTTGTGTGTGTATGCGCGTGTTTTTTCCAAATAATTGCACAGTATGATTGCATCGGGGCTAACGTAACTGCGGGATGCCGTCGATTTAAAAATAAGCACTTATAATTAGCTTCCTACGCACAGTAGCGGCAGCTCACTCACGCGTAGCCCTTCGTGGAAGAGGATATAAATCGAAAATACGCAGTCGTGGTGATCTGAAATGCACGCATTTGCAGCGGTCCTGAGGAGTAAATAACGAATTCGATACACCTTTAATGATGCACCACGTGCCTTGCATTGGTGGCGCGTTAAAGACTCCCTAGTGGTCAAAATTATTCTGGAGTCCACCACTACGGCGTGCCTCTATATCAAATCATAGGCTTGGCGCATAAAACCCCAGAATTAATTCATTCAATATTTCTACAGCCTTACGAGGAAAGAAAAAGGTGACACGTGTAAGGTCTAGAGGCGACTGCTAAAATTAATATGTTAATTTACAAGCCAACATTCAAGTTTATTGATATGTTAGTGTTTAAATATTCATGTAGTGATTGCCTAAAATGTGCGCAACCCTGCGTACTGTAGGGGGCAAAATAACATTATTTTACTATACTTCAAATAGAGAGTTCGCTTCAGCCGACAAAGCAGCTTCCCGCTTCTGTTGGTGTAAACTTGAATTTACCAGCCAATGGCGGACATGTGACACCTCAGCGGTGAGCGAATGTTTCAATAGACAAGTCGACACGAAGGAACGTTTATGCCGTGTTGTGGGTCTTCTCGTTCGCCGACTGACGGTATTGGACTAGACTGCAGACAAGAAAAACGACAGAATTTACGCGCTTATTTACCTGACTGCTTTCTTCAAGCAAAAGGTTGGACCAACGGCTTTGCCAGTTGAGGCGTGAAAGTGGCTGTCAGAACGTTACGTCGGCGGGGATCATTTCCGGACGCTGCGGTAACAATTAAAGGTACCACTGGTTCTGCTACGTTGGGTGTCCGTAGTACTCGCTGTGGTGCACCTAATACCTCGCGTGAGCCACGTGTTTCCTCAAGGAACGCACCAGCGGGTACCTTGCGTGCGCGCATACGTACGTGCGTACGTACAACCGCCGCGTTACCTTAGCCGCTATACGGTGTTGTGCTGCTAAGCACGAGTTCGCGGGATAGAATCCCGGCCGCGTCGGTCACATTCCAATCGGAGTGACATGCAAAACTGGCCGTGCATAGGGGGCACGTTAAAGATCCCCTAGTGGTCAAAATTTATCCGGAATCCCCACTACGGCGTCCTTCATAATCAAATCGACTATTTGGCACGTAACATCCCGATCCATCCAACCATCCATTATTCATACATACATACATACATACATACATACATACATACATACATACATACATACATACATACATACATACATACATACATACATACATACATACATACATACTCACGCACACACGCACGCATGCATACATACATACATACATACATACATACATACATACATACATACATACATACATACATACATACATACATACATACATACATACATACATACATACACACATACATACTATTTTGTGCCCCAAATTCTTGGTTTAGGCGTGGAAATAAACCTAATGCATAGCCTATAGTAGCGTTTTTGATACGCCAGAGCAAATTTTCATTAGAGGATAATTCAGCAATGCAAATACTCAAACTGTAATATTACTTAGGCATTCACTCAAAGAAGGTTCTATTCTATATTTTGTAAGAAATGTACTCGCCACGGCGAGTTATAAAAGTGAGCAAGTTCTTCTTATTTTTCTTGGTGTGCAAATGAAAGAGAAAAAAAGAATTTTACTAACCCCCGTTTTCTGAACTGCGCCTGTTGTTGAAGCCCATGCTTGACTTGGTCTACATAAATCCTGACGTGAACGTGCCGAAGGAAACACAATGAAAGTCTCGGGCACGTTCACTCCAGGCGTCATTGAGATGAAGTCAAGCGTTGGCTTCAAGTTAAGGCGCATTATTTACTATGAGGGTAAGCGGAAGCACGGGGGCAGCTTTCACGTATACTATTTTGGACTCGCTTCTGCAAAGAAAAAAAAACGCATAGATGCCTTGGGTGGATCTCTGTAACGCATCATGTCGTTAAGAGTTCTGAAGTTTGGAAGGGGGCGTCTCTTTTCGGATGGCCTCTTCGTCTACTGGGGCTTTCGTTAGTGAACGTTTAGCTCCACGAAGTGCGCGTTTGCTCCCCACACGTGCAACAAAAAATTTAAACAGGTGCGGGTAAGAGAGATGAGCACTACACAAGGCTTGGGTATAGAGCTGAACACAGATCTCGTGTTTTTTATTCTAATTTCAATTGTGCTGTGTGGTTATCTGTTTCCCAGTCGAGAAGCGGCATGCCTATCCTGAGAGATAAACAGAAAGATCAAAGATAAGGAAATAAAGGCACGTTTACTAGACGATATCTCCCATTGGCCATCGCGTGCTCAAGAAAAGGATAGAAGAAATGTCAGAAAAGTAAAATGAGATGGAGAAGAAAAAGAAAAGAAGGAACTATACAAACTATTCTCGTGTCTGTCTATCGTCGTGACAAATCATGTCAAAGCGTCGCATACTCGAAGAGTATCACTTTCGCGCACAGATACACAGCGTCACACTGAGCCCCATGTCACGCAGTCACATTCTGTAGCAGAGTCTAGCTTCCTTGAAGCAACGCAGCAGTCCCTAAGATACGCGTACTTAAATTTACTTAGTTAAAGATACCTTAGGTGAAAAAAACGGTCGTTTTGGTGCTAGCAACCTTCACTTAGTACGGACCATGGAACCTCTGTCGCCGTTATCGCAATACATTAGAGTGATTTAGATTGTCCGTAAAACGCCTTACCCTTCAAGGTTTGCGGGAGACAAAAAATTGAGCAAGCGCACTGTTTGCGCCATTTTGTGACATAGAATTTAACCAGAGACCACATAGAAGCACTACTGCTCTGACCAATCATAGTACACGTAGCTGCTGGTATGAAGATTCGGTAGCGACGTGGTCATTAACACACCATTTCTTTTTTTCTTCTTCGACGAGAGCACCCACGTAGCTAAAACACTTCTCACGCGTTAAGGTTTGACAACTTATCACAATGTGTCGCTACCAGCGTTGCCAGTGCCGTCTACGGTTCCGGTAACATTGTATTCCGTAAACGTTCATACGGGTACGGGCGAGCCAAAACTCTATAATGTCAGCTGGCGTCCGCGAAGCTCCCTTCCTCATCTACCTCACGCATCACCAAACGGCATTCCGCCTCAGCAAATATCCGTAGCTCTTCCCTGTGATATCGATAGCTGCCGATCTGAGTTCAGTATACTTTACACAGCACGTGAACTCTGAGCTGTCAGCAGCTATCCGTCGTGGCGAGGTAGGCCTTGTGGTCTCCAATGTGCACAGAGTCAACGTCTTCATGCCCATTCAAACTGAGGTCGCTCTTGAAATTCTTGTCCGGTGGCTTCCGTCTCTTCCTCATCTGCCCTCTGCGGGCATGCGTGCAGTAGATGCCGATCACTGCCATCAGAGTAACAGCCAGGCTGCACGCCAACACGACGACACTCAGGGCAAGTGTCCAGCGTCCGTCATGAGTGTTCCTCTTGATATCTGCGGGCGGGTTAAATTAGGCATTCAAAATTCGGTGGAAACGTTATTAATGTGAGTTGCTCAGGTATCCCTAAGAGACCCCTGAGAAATCCGAGATATGATAGTGTAAAGTCAGGTTAATGTCAGGATAATGGCTTAGAGGGAGTCGTTAAGAAGGTTTCGTGTTCACCATGTATACTTCACTGTCATATCTTAACAATGTATTGGAGCTTGGGTTAGTGTGCCTGTACCACCTTGAACAGATCACCAAACTGCATTGTGATAGCTGTGGAGCGTTAGAAATCACGGGGAAAGCTTGTCAGAGTGTCCAAGTTTATAAAAAAACAGATAACTTGATATTTCAGTAAAATGAGTTGTGCTTTATGAATACTTTGTTAAGCGCAAAAAGACAGACACAAGAAAGACGACAGGACAAGGCGCTACTCTCAACTGACATCATTTTATTGCGTCACTCCTTTATAGACCGCTCAAACCAGAGGAACATGCGCAGTGAGCACCATGCGGTGGAGCCACCAACATCCGATCCCAAGAGCGCACTCATGCGACCGAATCCAAAAAACCAAATTCAGCGCTGTACAAGGTTAAGGAAGGCACACTAATGCACAGTGACCCCAATGACTGAATGAAAAATGCTTCTGATAACTCTCGGGCGGTGGTGTCACGACTCTTCTTCAAGATTCAAGATTCAAGACCACAATCTTGAAGAAGAGTCGTGACACCACCGCCCGAGAGTTATCAGAAGCATTTTTCATTCAGTCATTGGGGTCACTGTGCATTAGTGTGCCTTCCTTGACCTTGTACAGCGCTGAATTTGGTTTTTTGGATTCGGTCGCATGAGTGCGCTCTTGGGATCGGATGTTGGTGGCTCCACCGCATGGTGCTCACTGCGCATGTTCCTCTGGTTTGAGCGGTCTATAAAGGAGTGACGCAATAAAATGATGTCAGTTGAGAGTAGCGCCTTGTCCTGTCGTCTTTCTTGTGTCTGTCTTTTTGCGCTTAACAAAGTATTCATGGATTCGCACCAACTAGCCCGCCAACGCATTGTGCTGAGTTGTGCTTTCTAAGAACCACTACTTTTTGAACGAATGCTAGGTCCTGTGCTTTTAAAGCAGCTTTAAAATTTATTTTGATATTCCTTCAAGACATTGGCCTGATTTGCAAGCTCTAGCTTGTTTACATCAGCGCCATCACCTTTGTCTTACCTGTACATACCCTGATCATATATTTTCTTGTTTTGAAGGCAGGGTCTTCTTAGCTGATCACATGGTTTGGCATATATGGGTTCTGGGTATCTTGTAACATTATCGCGCCTTTAAAACGTCTTCGCGTGTCGCAAGAAGTACAAAAACGCAGGTCAGGTCTTAACAAGACGCAAAGTGACACTTACTCGCAGAGGATGTAAACTTAACAGTACAGGCGTAGTTAGCGCCAATATATATATATATATATATATATATATATATATATATGTATATATATATATATATATAGTTAGCCGCACTGCGCTGTACACCTGTAAAGAGTGCACATCCGTGGTGTCAGGCTTGATGAGGCAAAGCCGCCATATGACACACTTTTGGGTGAATGGAGCGACCTCCATTGGACTAAGAAGGGCTTGCACGAGGCAATAATTACTAAAAGCGGCTTCAGCGGTTTAGTAATTATAAGCTTTAGTTTAGAAGCAAGACTTAGTCGCAGTGTAGGTAAAATTGACGGTACGGCTGTAATTAGCGTCAATATTGTCGTGAATTTACAAGGTTGCACTATGTCCCTGTTAAGGGTGCACCACCTTAGCTAGAGGCATGTTGAGGCAAAGCCACCATACGGCGCACTTGTTTGGTTTTTTTTTCTTTTTCTCTTTTTTTGTCACTGCTAGACCTATAGGGACGGCGCGCGCTGTCACCACTCAATATCGCAGGTCAAGGATGCAAAAAAGTGCGTCGACTTCCATCTAACAGATGGCACCACATGATTGTGCAGCTTAGATTGACGCTAAATGCTGTGACGGCATCTGTTGATGGAAACCGACACATTTTTCCGCATCGATGGCGTACCCCTAGGCCTAGCAGCGTCTAAAACAACAGATCTCAGTAATAACGGCAACATAGCGCTTATACTTTGTCCTCGGCGTGAGATTACACTAAGCGACGGCCGACTTTGCCATTTATTCCTTGCTGCCACGAAGAAGAGCAAGTTTCATGGTTGATTAAGGATCGAAGCACACAGTCTAGATGCTGCCATGTTGTTGAGCAGAGGTACATGGCCGATCATTCCGGTAAACTTATACCAGACCATTCTAACCTTTGCGTAAGCGCAGTCTTGCCAACTGGTATACGGTAACCCTCTTGATGTACGGCAACATTCCGCTAAAACTTACTAATAGAGTCGAAAATTAACCACATTGCTCTACACCCATATAAAGGATGCGCAGCCACAGGTATGGACATGTTGAGGCAAAGCCGCCATACAGCACGCTTTTTCTGAAACTGAAAGGATGCACCTGGATTAAGAAGGGTTAGTACGAGGCAATGGTGGCGGCTTCGGCAGAGACCACAAGAAGCAAGAAGCAGTCGCACAGTTGCTAAAAACAACAGTAAGCGGGTACTAGCGTTAATATAGTCCAAAATAGGCCACATCGTAGTATAAACTTCCCCCATTTCCAGGAACAGCCCGACTAGTTCTAGTTTCTTATGTAAAAAAGAAAAGGTTAACCAAGTGTCGACGTAATTCCGCGTGAAATACGATAGAATAGCATATGAAATGAATGAAAAATGAATATGAAAAAAAAGAGACGGAGAAAGACAGAATAGAGCTATAATCCAGCATTTACGTCAACCGCAACGTACGTCAGCCTTGTCTTCCTTAGCTTCGACCCTTGGTTGAACTTTTCTTTCTTTTTTTTTTCGCCTTCCTCCTCCAAGGGTCTTTCTCTTCCCTATATCCTACCTTATGCAAAACAACACGTAGGCATCAAGAGATACGCCGGCAGAATTCTCCGAATTTCAATAAAGAGCATTCCTTTCGTTTTTCCTTTTATAGTATGTGGCCCGGGAACTAGCATTACAGAATGTAACGCAATTCATCACGTTTTAATACAGCGACATCCACATAAATGCACTACTTTCCGCCGCTACTCAAGAAAGTTAATATCCTCGAGCGAGGCGAAAATCAGAGGTGCCGACTCCCGCCGAAGCAACTTAGAACACTTTCGACAAAGAAACAAGATGGATTTGGTGACGTAGTCGCTGGTCGATGTCTTACATTTTATCTGAAAGAAAATTAAAATCATTTACAAACTATCTTAAGACAAATTCACCTATGCAAAAGAAAAGCGCTCAGTCACACAGTCCTGCAGGTTCGAAGTGGAGTCGACGATGTACTTCAGTGAATTTTTTTAGACGTCGTACGAAGCCTCCAGGACAAAAAATTGGCAGTGGCTTAGCTCAGCTATGCCAGGATATACGTAGCGTAAAGGTACGGTTATGCTTGGTTAATCTCTTGCCTTACTTGCTAACCTTAGCTTATCCGGCTATGGCCTTATTTGGCCAAAATCAACCGTCTCTCCCGCTCACATATATGCACCGCGCGCCCTCCTCGCCCATGCGAAGTGCCGCGTGGCGCCGCAATCGTAAATGAAGCAGCGGGCGCACACGGCGCTGGCGCGTCTGCGGAGACTGCGACGTCACACCTCTGGAATGCGCCGCAGTTGGCGGCGGCGAGGAGCGCGCGCTGGCTGCGGCCGCGGCGGCGGCGAGGGCGAGGGCGACGAAGCTGCGCCTCTCGTGACGTCACGTGGCTCTCGCGCATGCGCAGTATGGCAGGCGCAGAAGCACGCGAAGCTCGGCTCCAACTCGCGTAGTGTAGCTTTACGCTACAAAAAAGGAGCATAAATTAAAGCGTCACGTGTTAGCGAAATCTCACCTCCTTGACTAATCAGGGTTTGAGCTGGGCCCAGAGTGCGCACCCAGGTCCGGAAGCTCGCATCAGGAGGCATTCCAACCACGACCAAGTAGTCGGTGGAAGAGCGGAGTCGGTTGACGAGTATCGGACCCAGGTCCGTGCTCCAGAAGCTCCGTTCAGACCGGTTGCCCCTCCTAGTGTCAAGCACCTGTACTCGGAGTCGCCGTTCTTGTCTCAGCCTCGTTGCCGTCGTCGTCGTCATCGTCGTCGTCGTCGTCGTGCCGTTGACAAGAGGTGTGAAGCATGTCAGCGAGAACGAACTGTCCGTGTAATTGCCGACCGTGCACGTAAGGTTGGGCGAGTCCTCTCCTGCACATACGGGAGATGGACGCTATTTCTAGGTATCACTACAAATTCCATTGCTTAGCAATGACATAAGCTTGATTAGTGATATCAGTGATCAAAGACTTCGTGAAACAGCTAGAACTCTAATGTCTACTGAGGAGGAGTTAGCGAGTTCCTTTTGGGGATGTGGATGTACTCCTATAAAAGTTTTGTTCACTCATTTATCATTCTTTTTATCATTCGCCATCCGCGACAGGCCAGTCCTGTTGACAACGCCGATGGAGGGCCACTCAGACCACTGACGAAAGGCGAAAAAGAAAAAATGATTAAGAATAGGACCGCGCAATTCTTGTGCCTAGTAACAATAACTCTGCTGTAGAAAGTGTATTCATCAGCGCAATTCGTCATATTTGGTTTGTCGTCAAAATTTTTGAAAACAGGTGGAATGATTCAAGGGCTAGATCTCACTACAAAAAAAAAATCTTGAGAAAGCTGTTTCAATCTGCTGCAGCTCGAACATAAAAGAGGGCTGGTAAAAAACAGTTGCGAGTTAGCGGTAAATGCGAGAGAAATTCATTAGCATTACGTCACACCTCTTTGTCATTCCGGGTCCACGATTCAAGGAGCGAAGTGCAAGTGACTGTGTTCCGGAGCAGACCACCATCAGTTGACACACACACACACACACACACACACACACACACGCACACATATATATATATATATATATATAAGGCGGCACGACCAAATGCATGTTGCATGTAGCGTGTCACGCTATTTTGGTACTTTGCTTGATTAGATAGTTAGTCAAAATTAATTAACCAACTTCTGAAGCAACGCAGTTGGACAAAAAATTATGATTAGAAAGTTGTAGAGCGCTCTGCAAGACGTCCGATTACAAAGTTTCTAACTTTCTAAATATTAAGTATTAGTCTTTTTAAGCTTATTGTGGATGCCCACTAAATATAAAAAGATATCACGTGCCATATCCGCTTGCCCGCCGTGATTGCAGCGCTCCCAAACTGTCCGTGTACAAACGAACATAGCATCTAGCAGGGCGTGCTACCGCTCTAAAGACGACAGCAGGGTGACGCAGCTAAATGCTATGTTCGGTTGTGCGTGGAACGCTCGGGAGCAGTGCAATCACGATGCGCAAGTCAGATGGTGGTATTTTTTGTATTTCGCGGGCATCCGCAGTAAGCCGAAAAACACGAATCCTTAATAGATAGAGAGAGAGAAACTATTTTTTCGAACGCTTTGTAAACCGGTCTGCAACTTTCTAATTTGAATTTTTTCCTAGCTTCGTTGCTTCTGAGGTTGGTTAACATATCTTGAATAATTATCCAATGAAGCAAAATACAAAAGATAGCCTGACACACTACATACAAAAGTGAACAACATGCATTTGGCTGCGCCGTTGTAGAGTGCATCGGCATATTTTTAAACTCTGGCTAAAGTTGGCTGAAACACCCCGTATACGATCTTCCAAGCTCACCTATCCCTTCTCTGCCTTTACCACGTGACTGGCTTTCCACACTCCACTGAAATACACTTCCTCCCACTTTAACACTCCCAATTTTGCCTCACTGAAGTAACTTGTGTCTCGCGGAAAGGGTCTCGAACGACTAATTACGTACGTACCCTTGTATATGAACTTGAATCGGCAGCGCTTCCTCTGAGTTCCCACAGCATTCTCCGCCCAGCAAGCGAGAGCCGCATTGAAGAGCGAAGCATTGGCGATAATCTCCAGGCGCTCCGACGCCGTCACCAGCGGAGCGTTCGCTTGCTTGGGCCGGGTGGGCTGGCTTTTCGTCGTGGTTTCCGTAACTTCCGCAGCGTTACCCGCGAGCCAGAAATAGCGTAGGCCTACATTAGGATCGGCTCGCACATCACAGGTCACGTTGACGGCTGCGTCTTTCTCAACACGCAGGACGCGATCTTCCTCAGAATCGCACCTGGGAGAGTCTGGACGAAAAGTGAAAACGCTAGGTGGCCAGAGCAGAACCCCCCCCCCCCCCCCCCCCAGCACAACATTCTGTCTATATAACTTTTTTTTCCACATAACTGACGTGCTGCTCGAATATGGAGAAACCGCGTCGATCGTATAAACTAAATAACCGAATACCTTCGACGTCTAATATAACAGCTTTAACCGGGCGATTAAAGCTGTTTTAAGTTTGCTTAGTCAGCAGTTCTTGACATGAGGTGCACCTCGAAAACGAGAAAACCTGCCGATCATATCGTTATATGACCAACTAGCCTCATATACAGTGTTTTAGGGAAACAGGTACATCGTCAGCGACCCGTGAGTATTGCATAAATATATGCAATGGAAACCCGTACATGCGTGTATGACGGAAAGAATGCTTCGAAATTGAAGAAAATTTCATCCAGGGCTAGGGGATTAAACCTAACACCAGTGTTTTTCCGGAGCAATCTTTACGCTATCTGAACTAAGCAGGAGGGTAACCCATGGAGTGCCACGTCGAATTATTCTACAACTTGAAGAACATAGAAATTGGGTAGGAAAATCAATTTTGCGGATATAGGAGCCAGGTGGCGGTAAAGAACTTGAAGAGGATGCGCACGTGGGTTCATCGGTATCAGCCATGTTCCATAGAGCAGTTATTAGTCCAGCCATAACAAGTGATGCAGTCAAGTTTCGCTCTACGAAACGATGTAACATTGCGATGCAGGCCTAATTCTTCGTCCAATACCTAACTACATTTGGAGCACTATAAAACTCATTAAACGGAAAAATTCCATTCACGTATGGAACAAACGGTGTTATCAAATGAAAGAGCGGTCCTACAATACCTTTTAGGCCGACCTATATGCTGAGAAGTGAAAAATCTTTTGGTTAATGTTGTAAGAACATTTTATTCCCTTGGGAAAACTGCTGCCTTCCTATTCAGCTCCATTTCCAAGAGTTTTCCTACGCGCAAAAGGAGTATGTTTACTCAGTTTGTGGCATACGTGCATGGACGTTTTCCGTTTAAGGAATTTTATAGCGATACAGAATGTAGTTAAGCATTGGACGAAGCATTAGGGCTGCTAAAATAATCCCAATGACTCCATTTCAACCTAGAGTATAATCAACGTGCCGTCTTCATCCCTTCTGTGCTGTCTAGTTTGCTCAGCACTTGGGCCCCTAAAGACGTTCACAAACGTGCTACTTGGTTGATTGAATCATTGAACCAACAGACAGACAGACGGACAGACAGACAGACGGACGGACGGACGGACGGACGGACGGACGGACGGACGGACGGACGGACGGACGGACGGACGGACGGACGGACGGACGGACGGACGCCTATTGCAAAAACCAGCGCCACTGGGACCCAGCGCGCCGGATTATGGGCCCAGTGCAGCGCGCTGGACGCTGGGAAGGCGCGGCGTACTGGGAGCCACTGGCTATTCGTGCGAAAAACAGCTCTAGCGCGTTAAATATGTGGTGCCTGGACACCGCATATATTTTTTTGAATACAGAAAGCAAGGAAGAGCGCTTTAGTGCAATAAAAAAAAAACGTAAAGACAAAACTGCTCCGACAAGGATTCGAACGACCGACCAACACATCCCAAGCCCGGCACATTACCACAACGCCAAGCCTCTTTTTTTCTTTATTTCCTCGTTACAGAAATGCCATGCGAATACATTGTGAAAAAGAGAATCAGCTTAGCTTATGCTGACTCTCTGAAATTAAGGAGGAGGAGGAGGAATAAACTTTTATTGTAGAACCAGCACTTTATGATGGCCGGGCCTAAGCCTCCCACGAAGGGACGTCGAGGGCTTGCCTCGCCGCCGCCTCGCGGGCGTGCTGGGTCGTCCAGGTTTGGTCGTCGAGGGCGGAGCTCCGCAGAGCCTCATGCAACCTCGACGAGAGAGTCGTGGTGTTAGTCTGGGTGTACTGTGCTGGGCACTCCCATAGCATATGCGGAAGCGTAGCCGGGTGAATTCCACAGCACCGGCAGTTGGGGGTAGTGTAGACGTCCGGAAATATAAGGTGGAGGCGGGCGGGTGAAGGGTACGTGTTTGTAGTAGACGCAGGGTGGTAGCCTGCGCCCGGCTGAACTTTGGGTGAGGCGGGGGGAAGATTCGGCGACTGAGGTGAAATGCCTCACCTGTCCCTGGTGTCCAACTCATCTCCAGTGACTCCGGCGCGGTTGACTAGACCTCGCGCAATGGAGTGGGTGACCTCGTTGAGATTGGGGAGGTGTGGGTGGACAGGGCCCGCATGGGCCGGGATTCATGTTAGGGAGATTATGCTGTCTTTAGAGTGTGGTGCCTGGCAGAGGATGCGAAGAGCTTGGGGAGAAATACGGCCTTTGCTGAAGTTAGTAACGGCTTAGCGAGAGTCACACACTATGGTGTGACAGGTGAGATCTAAAGTGGCCAGGGTGATGGCCACTTCTTCAGCCGTCTCGGAAGTGGGGGTAGTGACGCTGCAGGCGTGGTGCAGGGCTCCATCGCGTGTGGCGACGGCCACAAATCGTGTGCCATGGGAGTATTGGGCTGCATCAACAAATGTGACGCCAGGTACGTGGGCAAGGGCTTTTATGATAGCTCCGGCCCGAGCTTGGCGCCGGGCCCTGTTATATTCAGGGTGCATATTTCTAGGGATAGGGTCTATGTAGATCCAGCTACGGATGTCGGTCGGGATCGGTTGTTTGGGGCCGTGTTGCTGATGGTAGGTGAAGCCAAGCGTGGACAGAATAAAGCGCCCCGTTTCAGTAAGGGTGAGCCGTTCAAGCTGAGAGCGTTGTTGGGCTTGAATGAGTTCGGAAAGGTTGTTATGAACTCCCAGTTGGTTGAAGAGTTCAGTGCTGGTGCAATGCGGGAGCCCAAGTGCTTGCTTGTAGACCCCTCGTATGAGGGTGCAGAGCTTGTTTTGCTCAGCCCGGTACCAGTTGAGGTACGCAGCAACGTACGTAATGTGGCATATGACAAAGGATTGGGCGAGTCGGAGAAGGCTTTCTTCTTTGAGTCCTCCTCGTCGGTTAGATATACGTTTAAGAAGTCGTAGGGTGTTTTGCGATTGGGCACAGATTTGTTGAGAGCCAAGGCGTTGGAGCCGTTGGTAGAGATGGTGAGACCGAGAACCCAGATACTAGGGACGTGTGGGATAGGACTGCCATCTTGAAGGCGTAGGGTGATGGCGTCACAGGGTCGGTGATCAGATTGGTGTTTGGGAGGGCGACCCCGCTGAATGGGCTTGTATAACAGAAGCTCCGATTTAGCCGGCGAACAGCGCAGTCCGGTCCCTTGGAGATAGGCTTCAACCGTGTCAATCGCCGTTTGGAGGGCTGATTCCACTTGACCATCATTGGCAGCAAAGGCACCCCTCAAGGTTCAGTTATCTCTCCCATGCTCTTTAACTTAGTCATGATTGGCCTTGCCAAGCACCTGCAGCAAGTCGACAATATCAACCACACCATCTACGCCGACGACATCACCATCTGGTCTGAAATTAAAATCGCTTGAATTTAGCCAACTCATCGAACAGCGGCAACCAATCGGGCGGTTCTTTCTGGGCTTTGTACACTTCACGCATGTAGACGACACTTTCAATAAAGTTTTCTCGCACAGAATGGGCATTCACATCAGCATGACATACCGACATTCTTGTGGACCATATACTATGGACCCCGCAGGGGCGTCTGCGTCAGCAGGCGTTTGGTGTGTTGCCACACCACGTACCCGAGCACAAGAGGTTTGGACCCTCCAGCGTGTAGCCGTGCGCGGCTTAGCCGTGTCCGGGGAAAGGGGGATCCTGGGGGTTGAGCCGATGCCGGGTGTTTGGACCTTTAAGGCCCTCCGGCGGAGGCAACACACCTCTTTGGCCTCTGCTTCACGTAGACGGCACCCCCGGACTGACCCACCCGGGGGACATCGGCAGTCGCCTTTTCCTGTCCTCCTCTCCAATCTTCGTCTTTCTCTCTCGCCTTTTTAATCTTTCCTGTCTTCTTCTCTCTTCCATTTACTTCCTTTCTCCACGGCGGCAAGGGTTAACCTTGTGTATGTGCCCTCCCTTGGGTATAATATATTAGGTTATAGTGGCAGTGTACGGTTGGCGCCTGCAGCCTTACCCGTTAAGTCCTGCAGCGTCCCCAAGTTGGGCTCCATGGTGGGTGGCCGCCATTGCTGCTGAAAACATACCAAATTACTATGGGAACACCCGCATTTCCCCGCCTACTTGATCGTCACCCTCAGAAGAGGGGACGCACCGAAGACTTAAGCACTTGTTTCAACCGCACGAAAGAGACCTATCCAAAATACCACGTAGTACACAGTGAGAATCCTGAAAAACAAGCTAGATTTATTTCTCCATTCACAGTAGCAAAATCTTTGACCGAAGCCTTAGGGTCAGGTTATAAGGTAACGAAAATGGCAAGCGGAGATCTTCTTCTTGAGATCCCACAGAAAAATCAATACGAAAAGCTAGGCAGTCTGGTGACCTTTGGTAACATATCAATTTCTGTTACACAACACCGAACAATGAATAGCTCACGGGGAGTCGTGTCAGAGGCAGACCTCCTAGACTTGACAGAAACTGAACTCCTGGAAGGCTGGAAAGAACAAAATGTTAGTGACGTAAAACGTATTATAATTAGACGAGACAACAAGGAAATCCCCACTAAGCATCTTATCCTCACATTCTCATCCAGCGTACTGCCAGAAACCATCGAAACAGGATACATCAGGTTAAATGTTCGACCATTCATCCCCAACCCTAGACGATGTTTCAAATGTCAGAGGTGCGGCCATGGCTCGCAGAGCTGCCGTGGTCAAATAACTTGTGCAAAGTGTGGAGTCCAGGGCCACCCCTCAGACAACTGCAGTGGCACACCTCGCTGTGTGAACTGTAGTGGTGACCATCCAGCCTACTCACGCTCCTGTCCGAACTGGAAGAAAGAAAAAGAAATAGTTACCCTCAAAGTCAAAGAAAACATTTCATTTAAGGAAGCCCGTAAAAGGTGCTCCCCATTCCACAACACACCTTATGCTGATGCGGCGCGTCGGGGGGCAGCGTCGCAGCGGCAATCGCCGAGTGCCCTGCCCGCGTGCAGCGAGCAGGCACCTTTGGCTCCTGCCCCCAGGGTGGAAGCGGGTAAGCCTACTCCATCCAACCAGCAACCAGGCCCGGCTACCCTTGGGTTGCCGGCCCCACAAGAGTTATCTGCGGCAACCTGCGCTGCACGCAGCGATCCCGCAGGACCTCTAGCGGCCACGAAGGTAGGCGCAGCCGAGGCTGCCTCGACCTCCCCGGCCCCTCCCAGCGCTGGCAACAGCCGGCGCAGCCTAATTCCACAGGGAGCCCCATCGACCTCCGGGCTCGTGGGCGCAGGGGTCTCGCCTTCCGAGGTGAGACTCTCTCGGAAAACTTCTCGCTCTCAAGAGCGCGTGTCCGGCGCCTCCCAAGACGCAATGGACACTACACCTATCCTCAAGGCGCACCAGGCGCCTAAGGAGCGGCGAGGTTCCCTCGAACGCTTCAAAAAGAGCAAAACCTCGGTTACAGGGCCTCGCAAGAGCTCTGTAATCTAATTCATCATTTCTGTTTCCGTATACACAGCACCAATTCACATTAAATATGGATACACAAATCATACAATGGAATGTCAGAGGTCTTCTGAGAAACCTTGATGATGTACAAGAACTCATCCACCAACACAATCCAAAAGTGCGGTGTTTACAGGAAACACACCTACAATCAAAACACACAAACTTTCTCCGACAGTATATAACCTTTCGTAAAGATCGCGATGATGGTGTCGCATCATCGGGCGGTGTTGCCATTGTCATCCATAAAAGCGTTGCGTGTCAACATTTACAGCTACAAACGCCTCTTGAAGCAGTGGCGGTTCGGGCGGTTCTCCTAAACAGACTCATTACCATTTGTTCACTTTACATACCCCCACATTATAACTTAAACAAACATGAATTTCAGTCCTTTATAGACGAATCGCCTGAACCTTACGTTGTTCTTGGCGACTTCAATGCGCACAGTTGCCTGTGGGGCGACTCTCGTATAGATGCGCGAGGTCGTCTTGTTGAACAGTTCCTTTTCTCTTCTGGTGCGTGCCTTCTAAATAAGAAGGAAGCCACATATTACTGTCTTGCAAACAAAACCTTCTCTTCAATTGATCTCAGCATAGTTTCTCCATCCGTACTGCCCGAACTCGAATGGGAAGTTACAAACAATCCTTACGGAAGTGACCACTTCCCCATACTGATAAGAACATGTAAAGAAAACGAATATCCTCCACAAACTCCTAGGTGGAAGATTTTTTTTATTTGGGGTTTTACGTGCCAAAACCACTTTCTGATTATGAGGCACGCCGTAGTGGAGGACTCCGGAAATTTTGACCACCTGGGGTTCTTTAACGTGCACCTAAATCTAAGCACACGGGTGTTTTCGCATTTCGCCCCCATCGAAATGCGGCCGCCGTGGCCGGGATTCGATCCCGCGACCTCGTGCTCAGCAGCCCAACACCATAGCCACTGAGCAACCACGGCGGGTAGGTGGAAGATAGACACAGCCGACTGGGAGAAATTTCAAACTCTCACCAGCATCTCATGGGCCGACATTCCATCTTTAGAAATTGATGCTGCCGTGGATTATTTTACAACATTCATAATAGATGCCGCAGCAAAATGCATATCCGAAGTAAGTGGTCTGGCATGCAAACGACATGTACCGTGGTGGAACAGTGAATGTAGGATCGCCCGTAAGAATCAGAACAATGCGTGGGGGTTGCTACGCGCTTCTCCCACAGCAGAGAATCTTATGAACTTTAAAAAAGTAAAGTCCCAAGGCAGGCGAACCCACCGACAGGCAAAAAGAGAAAGTTGGCACAAGTTTTTATCCAGTATTAACTCGTTCAGAGATGAGGCAAAAGCCTGGAACAGGGTGAATAGGATTAGAGGGCGCCAAACATATTCACTCCCTCTGGTAAACACACAGGGCGATACACTGCAACACCAGGCAGACTCACTTGGGGAGTATTTTGAGAACGTGTCAAGTTCAGCAAATTATTCACAATCCTTCCTCAAATACAAACAAATAGAAGAACGTAAGCCTTTCAACAGAAAATGTCGTCAAAATCAACCATACAACCGTCCTTTTAGTATTGCAGAGTTTAGAGCTGCCTTGAGCGCATGCAAGAGCTCCGCACCGGGATCTGACAGAATCATGTATGAAATGCTGAAAAACTTACACAATGACACGCAAGTTACACTACTTACACTTTTCAACACTATCTGGGACGCAGGGTACCTTCCGACCGCATGGAAAGAAGCCATTGTGGTCCCTGTTTTAAAACAAGGCAAAGACCCTTCCTCAGTGGCAAGCTACCACCCGATAGCCCTCACAAGTTGCATGTGTAAGGTATTTGAAAAAAATGATCAATCGACGTCTCATCCATTTCCTTGAACAGAACAAAATACTTGATCCCTATCAGTTTGGCTTCAGGGAAGGGCGCTCCACACCTGATCACCTTGTACGTATTGAAGCAAACATCCGTGACGCATTTGTACACAAACAGTTTTTCCTATCCATATTCCTCGATATGGAGAAGGCATACGACACAACGTGGCGATACGGGATCTTAAGAGGCTTGGCAGAAATGGGCATTCACGGTAATATGCTAAGCCTCATAGAAAGTTATTTGTCCAACCGCACATTCCGTGTAAAAGTCGGCAATGTACTGTCACGTCCTTTTACACAAGAAACTGGTGTACCCCAGGGAGGCGTGCTTAGCTGCAGGCTCTTTATAGTGAAGATGAACACGCTTCGTGCTTCATTACCTCCGGCCATTTTTTACTCTATCTATGTGGACGACATTCAAATAGCTTTTAAATCCTGTAACCTCGCAGTGTGCGAGAGGCAGGTACAGCATGGTTTGAACAAAGTATCAAAATGGGCAGAGAAAAACGGATTTAAAATCAATCCTCGCAAAAGTTCTTGTGTTCTTTTTAAACGAAAGAGAGGCCTGGTCCCGGATCCTTGCTTAGAACTGTGTGGACAACAAATTCCTATCAACAAAGAGCACCAATTCCTAGGTATTATACTTGACGATACACTCACTTTCATTCCACACATCAAATATCTCAAAGAAAAATGTCTAAAAACAATGAACTTAATGAAACGTCTATCCAAGACTACGTGGGGTAGTGACAGAAAGTGTCTAATGAATCTCTACAAGAGCCTAATACGGTCACGATTGGATTATGGGGCCGTAGTATATAACTCTGCCGCCCCGAGCGCGCTAAGGATGCTGGATCCTGTCCATCATCTAGGTATCCGCCTAGCCACTGGTGCTTTCAGAACAAGCCCGATCGAAAGCCTATATGCCGAATCGAATGAGTGGCCGCTCCACTTACAGAGATCATACGTCAGCTTTACTTATTTCCTTAAAGTGCATTCCATTCCTGAACACTCATGTTTTAATACCATTACCGATATGACGTATGCTACACTTTTCCGCAACCGTCCGTCCATAAGACAGCCTTTCTCGCTGCGTGTGAAGAAGCTTAGCGATGAAATGCATGTCCCACTCCTGGAGCACCGCTTAATGCGCCCACCCAAGCTATTACCTCCTTGGGACTGGCAGGTCATAGAATGTTACGTATCCTTTGTAAAAGTTTCAAATCATGCTCCAGAGGTTGAAATTCGAATGCATTTCCTAGAACTTCAGTACAAACACTCATGCACAGAGTTCTACACAGACGCTTCCAAGTCACATGGCGGAGTATCATATGCAGCCGTTGGTCCTTCTTTTTCGGAATCCGATGTACTACATCCAGAAACAAGTATCTTTACGGCAGAGGTCTACGCTGTATGGTCGGCTGTAAAGCATATAAAGAAAGCAAAACTCCAAAAAGCCGTTCTATATACAGACTCCCTAAGTGTGGTGAAGGCCTTAATGTCACCCTACAAACATAAAAATCCTGTACTTACTGAGGTCTATTGCGACATGTGCAAAGCTTATCTATCTAACCAGCAAATCATCATATGCTGGGTACCCGGCCACAGGGGAATCGAAGGTAACGCTTTGGCAGACCAGATGGCTACGTCAATTGCACTCCCAGCCGTTAATAATACTGCTTTGGTGCCCTTCACAGATCTGAAACCTTACATACGAAAGAAACTGCGAAACCACTGGCAACGCATGTGGGACGCAGAGATAGATAATGAACTGCATGTTATAAAGCCACAGTTAGGTTTTTGGCCCTCCCCAACAAAATCTCGGCGAACAGATGTCCTATTCTGTCGCCTCAGAATAGGACACACATTTGGAACCCATAATTATCTGCTTACTGGAAGTGAACCTCCAATCTGTGGTAGATGCGGTGAGAGGCTTACCGTCCTCCACGTGCTCCTGGAGTGTCGGGAAGGCGAAACGGAGAGAAAGAAACATTTTCCGCTTGCTTACCATTACAACATCCCTCTACACCCGGCTGTTTCTGGGCAAGGAACCGCTTTTTGACACCAAGGCAATCCTCAACTATTTAAATGATGTCGTACTACACGTTATATGCCCATTAAATTCGTAGAGCATCCTCGCTCCAGAGGATGCCACTGCGATAACAGTTTTGCATAGCACATGCCTCCAGGCCCCTGTTCTTCAAGGGCTCTAAGGAGGCAGCAGTGCTCTAGCATATCTTATAACCTTATATATTTTTACGCATCGTATCATTCTATTTAAATGCATCTTACTGTTCATGGTACACGTCATAAGTAATCGCCATAATCTTATTATATAGATTTTGCGCACTTTAGCGCGACCATTTTTTAAGGCCCCTCTACAGCCACGTCACACCAACTTCATTGAACTCATGATTTCACTGCAAACTCATCAACACGGACATGGCGCTCTTTGGCCATACTTGGCCCTTGCGCCATAAAACATCAAACATTCATTCATTCATATACTATGGAGGCTCAGCAGCATAATAAGGTCATATGCAATATCGTTAATGCCTTTGTCTAAGTATCTGATACCACGTGGGGTTATTGGTAATGCTTTCTTTAATGTTCGTTGTAAGATCTCCCAATGAAAAAAGGGATCCCAACAATCAATGAAGACGTGATCAACAGTCTCTGGTTTTTTACGCATTATACAATCGGTGGTCCACGGCACATATATTCCCTTGTCGGCCAGCCAAGTCTTTACAGGCAAGATATTTGTGTGGAGTTTGAAGAAGAATGATTTTACCGATAGTTTCACCGGCATTCTTTTGACCCTTTTGAGGACATCATCGCCTGAACCTCCATAGTATGCTAACCTATACATTGTAACTGGCATTAATGAGTCTATCATATCATGGTGGAATTTCCTTCTTTTGCGGAACTTAAGCATTCTAGCGAGAATCGAACACTAAGCATACGGAAAGATAACAATACTTCCTGAAGGAAACGTTTCACTGGAGGGGATTCAACATTCGAACACGAAACAAGGAAGTCCGGTAACAGATTACCTAATCACACTTGTGTCATGGTGCGCAAAAATGGATCACTGTGGTTCCGCAAGAACATAAACCGCGATACAATCTGGCGCACAAATAGGTGTGACAGTCCAAGACCACCGCTGCGAACTGATCTGAACAGATTAGAGCGGCTGCAGCGTATCGAGTGTTGGCTGTGTTCATTTGGAACTCAACTACGCCAAGCCATGAGACGGAAATTCGCGGATAATTTGCTATGTCAAAGCCGAGAAGCAGTTTGTTTCGCAGAGCTACGTCTCGTACAGACATGGTTGATGCGCTATCGCCCAGCAACTAAAACTGACGCCTGTACCAGAAATAAAAAGTTGCTGTCCGTATTCAGCAGTATGCTTGGAAATGCCACACCATCGAGTTTCATTTGCGATTGCTATTTTAACTACCCGCGCCGAGATCGCTCCCCACCGAAGCTTAGGCCTAGCGTATCCGCCAAGTCCGTCCTCTGGGCGTGTCTAGGCGCAGGAATCAAGAAATCTAACAAGGATAAATCACTCTGTATGTCAGCTTTCGCATCGATGTTCTTAAATAAACATTTTTTTCATGTCTACAGTGCCAGCATAAGAAGCGATGACCGCAGATGTGACGCGTCATAAACACAGGTATGTGTGCTATCGCCGAAGGCTCCCAGCACTAGCGCGCGCTTCTCTGACGAAGATCTATGACTAGCCAGGCGTCTTGACTGAAAGGCATCACTGCACTAAGGAAACGGTGCATATCCTTTGCGTGAAGAACAAGAAATTGCTATCGAAATCGGCAGTAACAGGCCATACACCATCCCGGGTCGGCGGTTCATTTAGGACTTTTTTTCGAAGTTAAAACAGCAATCGCAAGTGCAAATCGATGGTGTGACACTTCAAAGCATACTGCTGAATACGGACAGCAACTTTTTCTTTCTGGTACAGGCGTCAGTTTTAGTTGCTGGGCGATAGCGCATCAACCATGTCTGCACGAGACGTAGCTCTGCGAAACAAACTGCTTCTCGGCTTTGACATGGCAAATTATCTGCGAACTTCCATCTGGTGGCGTGGCGTAGTGGTAAAGTGCCGGGCTTGGGATCTGTTCGTCGGACGTTCGAATGCTTGTCGGAGCAGTTTTATTTTTAACGTTTTTTTTTCGTTTTTTTTATTGCACTAAAGCGCTCTTTCTTGCTTTCTGTATTAAAAAAATATATACGGTGTCCAGGCACCGCATATTTAACGCGCTAGAGCTGTTTTTCCCACGAGTAGCCAGTGCCTCCCAGTACGCCGCGCCTTCCCAGCGCCTTCCCAGCGCCTTCCCAGCGCCTTCCCAGCGCCTTCCCAGCGCCTTCCCAGCGCCTTCCCAGCGCCTTCCCAGCGCCTTCCCAGCGCCTTCCCAGCGCCTTCCCAGCGCCTTCCCAGCGTACAGCGCGCTGCACTGGGCCCATAATCCGGCGCACTGGGTCCCAGTGGCACTGGTTTTTGCAATAGGGCGGACGGACGGACGGACGGACAGACAGACAGACAGACAGACAGACAGACAGACGGACGGACGGACGGACGGACGGACGGACGGACGGACGGACGGACGGACGGACGGACGGACGGACGGACGGACGGACGGACAGACGGACGGATAGCGTTTAGCGCGCCAGAGTAATACTGGTTCCATGAAACACGTCCCGGTGGAAGGTTCTGGATTAAGTTTGGAAGTCTGGTCTTTCTTAACACGAACATAAACCGAAGCGCATCAGCCTTTCTGCAGTTCGCCCCTATGAGAATGCGACCACCGCGGTCGGCATTCGAACCCGCGACCTTGTGCTCAGCAGCCGAACGGCATAGTCACGGAGGCACCGCAGTGGGTAACTATAGCTGCTTACATCTGACGCGGATGAGAAGCGGCGTGCTCTCGACGATGTCGCCGCGTGTGCTAGTTACTCGGCACGTGTAGCTTCCGGTGTGGCCAGGAGTCACCCCGCGGATCACCAAGTAGTGAGAAGTCATCACAATGCCCTCGGTCAGGTCCGCGTCGAGCTCTTGGCCGTCACGACTCCATTTAACGTCGGTGATTCTCGAAGTGATGAGGACGGAGCACTCCATGTACACATCCACTCCCTCCGTGATGCGGCTGGCATTGAGACCGGTGCCCAGTTTGATGCTCACTTCTGGCTTGCCTGAGCAAAGGAAAGTAAAAAAAAAATATCAGAAAGAGTTCGTCCATACGAAGGAATTCTGTTAGTTTGAACCGACGTCAAGAAAAGGGCCGGCCGATGCAAACATACTGTGGGATAAAAATGAGATGAACAGTGGTAAGCCAGCCGCCTGTGAGAAACTGGTGGACTTTCCGATAGGTGTGTTTCCGCTGTGTCCTCGTCTCGCCACTGTCTTTCGTCCCTTCTCGTGCGCTAAAAAACCTCAGTTATAGATATCTCTGACAGGCTAACCATCGTTTCGGTAGATTGACCTAGATAGGTTCACCTATCGAAACGTTGGCTAGCCTGTAAGAGTCACGTTACCTTTGCTCATCCAGCTTATACTGGTTTCGTGTGGCACAGTTAGGCTTAATTCACGCAGCGGTTTTACACCCCGCCTCGTTACCATCGCTACACTGCCTTACGCCAAGGGCAAGCGTTTCCTTGTCACTTTCCCCTAAAAATTGATACGCCGGTGACCTCAAAGCATTTTTGTAGAGAAAGCAACGAAGAAAAAAAAGCGCTCTCTCATAGCACTAACAGGTGTGGCATTGACGGGATGTGGATGATAACGACCCACTGAATCAGACTCAAAGGTCCTGTCCCACTCTTTTCTTGCTTCTTTCATCCGGCATTACAAAGCCGCGGGCTAGAGCTTGCTACGGTCGCTGCACGTTTCAGCATAGTACGGTGCTTGAAAGAAACATGTTACATTGCCATTTTTTGTTATTATTTTAGGTTCAACTAATATTGTAAATAGCAGTTTGTTGTAAATACTAACTCACTGACGATTCTAAAATGGTGAGCGAGTTACTTACAGGTCACCTCATACAGATTACTGATTGGGGTACTTTCTGGTGCACCTGTGTTTAATGAAATTCGCTTTTAACTGCAGTTACTGTTTCCCGGGTAAGGCATTTAGCTCGAAACATATAACACTCACAATTTACATATAGGCACAGTTCATCCCTCTCTCTTTCCACCTCCCTTTCGTCCCCCTCCCAGAAGAGAGGGCAAAAAACTGTCTTTAGGCAGGTTTTAATGGCGCTTTATCCAAGGCGCATGGTTGTGTAATTTTACAGATGTCTCGTGAATGCAAATGCTTGCTGTCGCCTTGAAAACACTTACTTGACACATTCACAGCCAGGTAGCGACTGAGCACTCCTCGATGGTCCCGCAAATTGTCGTTGCTAGCCCGGCACTCAAGGAGCTTTCCCGCGTGCATTGAAGATGGCAGGAGAAGGACGCTTGCCGTTACGTTGCCTCGGGTGCGAGTGTGCCTCAAGCGCACGTCCAACGGCATTCCATCGAGGAACCATGAGATGTTTGCTGGCGGACGGCTTCCAGATACCTCGCACTCGAAGCTGCGCGGAGCGTAGAAATCGGCAGCCGAATCCGGATCTGCATTTGGTGGCCGACCTTGGGAGAGGTGCGAGCTACCCGTCTTAGACTCAAGAACGGATGTCGAAGCCCTAGCCGAAGATGTAGTTCCAGTTGCCGAAGGGGCGACCATGACCCATCCGGAGGCATCGACATCGTCATGATGCCAGCTCCAGAGGAAAACTTCGGCAGGCGGCACTAAGAAAAGTAATTATGAAAGTATGAAATGCAAAAAGCATTCTTTGCATGTCAGAGCAGTATTCTCTCGGCCTATCTACCTATGCCATCACAATTATGGCCCATCTCGGAGATTGTGCCGTCTAGAAATGTGAGCCGATCTCACATGTAGTGCACGGTATGGGTCAGCAAGAGCAACGAGGACAGAGGAAGCGAGACGACAAACGCGGCACCGAATTAGTAACTGAAAGTTTGTTCTTGAAACGGAAAATCTATTTATACACTGAGTGCATCAACGTTAATCACAATGAAAAGCAAACGGCAAGAAGTGACAAAAAATTGGCAAGGCCGACACCGAAGAAGAAGACAGGTTGAGAAGGTACTATCTTGATCTTCTTGAGCTTGAACACGGGAGTCCGTGGCATTCGCTACTATCAGCATAGTCTAATGGTGGTGCTGAAAGTTTTCCCGCGTGCTCAGTGGATGGAGCGTAGAGGAATTATTACTTGGCGCGCATTACATCACGCCATCGCTGTCGTCGTCCGCCGCATCCTGTTTTACGGCCGAGAAGCAAAACATTAGCCTCTTGAAAACGTACATCGGGGTGCATGAGAGAAGCTGTGGTGGAACGTCCATTTGTTCTAACGCTACACACTAGTGGTGCGCATTTGTTTGAGACTTAGTGGGGAAATCTGAGAGCAGACATAAACTTAGTGCCAACTGTCTGCAATCTACTCCCGTGTAGAACTGCATAAATTGTTACGGCCGAAGAATGCTTCACCAGGTATCCCGTTGGACGCAGTGGTTAACCTCAGCCAGCAGCTATTAAGTTTGTACTTGTGCCTGAACTATTTGCAAATGCAAACTAAATGAAGAAATTTGTCTGTAGCTTCGTTGAGACACCCTGCTTCTCTCGCTTCTTAAAATTCCCGTAAGAGAAAATTTGCCCGCAGAAATGACAGCGACAGAAAAATACTCCGCGGTGTTTAGCTCCGACCACCAGGTTGAGGAACGCACCGTTTTATCTTGCAACCGCATGGCGGGGCCTTTGACTTAGCTGCGACCCGCACTGAAGGAAAGAAGCGCGCGTAGCAGACGACATACAAACACTCCGATGACGTAATACGCGTAAAAGAAGGCTACTGTCCTTACGCAGGCGCAAAACAATGCTGTGGTTTGGCTAAACTACACTCGTAGTAATGAAAGTCACGTGCTCCTGTGTTTACGCTCAAAGTGATCAATACAGTAAAGTAATGATTGTGGCTTCAATCCTGTTTTTGAAGGCCGCGTGTATAACTCTCAATGTTCAAGCGTCAATACAAGGTGTCGAGGGAATACGTGGAAGCCTTCTACGTAAGGAAGAAAGGTTCCACCTGTGTCAGCGAGCTATCACTATCTTTGCTTGAGTGTAAAATATCTTTGTCAGATTTAGGATGATGGCATGCCTGCGTTTACTTTGTACCAATCACTGCTGTAGCTTCTTAACCTGACATCGTCTTTGACGTCAGCCTTGCTTTTTTTGCCGCTTGTTGTCACTGGCTTTTTGATTGTGAATCACGTGACGGGCTCAGTGCGCATGAATTTTATTTTATTTTCCGAACAAAACTTGCTCGTTCCGCGCCGCATTTGTGGTCTCGGTTCCTTCGTCCCCGTCCATTGTACTGCCTCCAACCACAAAACTCTGACAATTATCTGCTTTTCTAAAGGTAGTGCTGCCCAAAAATATCGGCCGTTCGCGTGGGTGTTTTATACAGGTGTCACTGCGCACGTGACGCTCCTCGAACATCTTTGATGGCAATTCTTGTATGTGTGCCACTGGGCATGTGCGAATGGGTAAGTGCCGCTTTTCAGCGAAACTCTCTGACGTCACCATCAGTCACAGTGTATGTATGTATTTAAAGGCGGCGCCGCCAGAAGGCGCAGCGTGTCAAGAAGGAAGCGGGGAGAGAGGAGCCGGGCTGTAGTATTCGCCTGGTACATGAACAGTTTAGGCAACTAGCATACTTGGACAGTCATCGTAAATGAGTGCCTCACAAATTTTAAATTGTTTGTATTATAAACACAAACACTTACCGGGGAATATTTGTGCATGTCGATACAAATATTGAGCTTGTGATAATAGATTTTGCGGAAATGAATAATAAATAAATGCGACAAAATTTATCACCTAATGAAGTGACTAAATATGCTTGGGTCAGGCTTTTAAGCAACGTTCAGGTCAGATGAAGGAACAAGTGAACTAAGAAGAACGAATGAAAGAAGAAAGAAAAGCAAAGCGCGAGCCTCAGTAATTACGCAAATCATTATTTGACACATTAAAACAAAGGAGAAATGTGAGAAGTTTGACTTCAGTTGACAGGTTTACGAACCCCATATTTCAGGACCGCTGAATCAGATAAACACTACAAACGTCCCAGGGACAACTAATATCACATCGCATACATGCACAGCACAACATCACAATAAGCTTCATACGGAAAAAGTGGCAGGCCTTACTAATATTGTGGTTACCTTCTAGCTTCCAGCAGAATAGAGCAAGTCAAACCAAATGTGGCGGAAAAATAGCCGAGCTTCAGAAAATGTAAATAAGCACGTAAGAATTTAAAGCACCCACGGCCACATCCCTGTAAAGCACACCAATGAATAAACTTGACTAAATTTGATCTTGCTCAGGTTGCCACAGATAAACGCCTACTTTATACACTTCATCTAGAAGCCATATTTGGCGCATCTGGAACGCGCAACTTGTACGCGATGCGCCAATGCAAAACTCTGACCGACTAACAAAATACTTTCGGTTCTCAGCGCAGGTGGCGAATGCCCCAACATCGCAAGTTAAGACGTCACGCGTTAGCTGGTTGTCTGTACCGGCACATCGCGCGTTCTAAGATAACTTTGAAGAGAAGCGTTATCCGCGCACTGGTCACACGATTCAGACATTCCACTTGTGCAGTTT
Organism: Dermacentor variabilis; assembly: GCF_050947875.1. Taxonomy (NCBI): domain Eukaryota; kingdom Metazoa; phylum Arthropoda; class Arachnida; order Ixodida; family Ixodidae; genus Dermacentor; species Dermacentor variabilis. The sequence continues at coordinate 177,259 of NW_027460390.1, read as the reverse complement.
GTACGTACTTACGGAACATGTCGATAAGCACCGAGCTTTCCGCAGGCAGAGTGACGTCGCTGGTTGCCACGCAGCTGACGTTCGCGAACAAGTCCTCGCGGAATAAAGGACCCAGGTCGAGATGGTTCTCCCATCCTCCGCTAGGCGTCGCGACGGTAGCTGGCGGTGACCCCAGCGGTTGGCCGTTTCGCCTCCAGGCGAGCGTGAGTTTGTGGCCAGCTGCGCACAGAAAAGGCCAAATAGTACGGAAGAAGGAAATAAACTAAGAGGGCATTGCATAACGCGTCCTGCCTTGGCCACCATATGTGAAGCCATTCCCGGTGCGTTTTTTTCTCGCATTATCTGTTCAAAGTGTGGCCTCTGAGACTCAGCACACTGGCAGATAATGTTTGGCTCCCGGTTGTTTTCTTAATCGATGCACACTTGCGCGGCTAACCTGCCGTGGCTCTTGATGCAGAGCGGGAGCACTAAAACCTACCGCGCAGTATCACGTCACGATCACGCGTTGGGCCGACATGTTTGGCTTTAATCACGTGGCGTAATGCTCTGTGGTGATTTCTTTCCTTCCTTCGCTCGAAATATTTGTCAAGAGTTTATGCCCTAAGCTGGCACAGCTGTTGTGTGGCTCGTTTTGTTGTTCTGGGAATGGGAGGAGGAGGAGCGTAGGCTGGATTCGTGTGGTGAAGCAAGCACGTGTTATACTGCCGTTTTTTTTTCCCGCGGTGAGCACCGAGACATCCACCACTGCGCTCTTATTTGAAAATTTCGAAGCTCTACCTAGTACCCTAGTTACAAAATAACTAGGTGCAGACAGGTAGGTGAGAAGGAGAGCTACAGCACTTTCGAAATACAGGTATAATTTGCGACCGGCTGTGACCGCGAAGTCAATGCTAGTGCGAGTGCGTTTTTCGTGCGTTTACTATGTTTCCTTTCTACTTCCTGCCCCTTTTCATCCTTCCTCAATCGTACGGTAGCCGAGCGGGCGTGTTATTGATTGGCTGTGCTGCCATTTCATGCTTCTTTGTTCTCTTCCTGCCTCGTTCACGAAAATTTTTAGTATTACTGTATGCACTGCTTACGACAGATTACCGTTGCGCCTCAGGAAAATGCCTTCTGCATCTCATTCTCGTTTTTCAAATCACGGATACATTAGCTGTGGCAGAGTACACGTGACGTATTCAAGTGATAACATTACAATGAAAAATAAGACATCAAAGGATAAAGGTTCCTTAACATGTGCCCAAGAAACATATTCAGGAACGATGTTCACATCTGGAGAACATCTATCCAGGGTCATCATATCGTTTCTCTTTTGAAAAGAACTTGAAGGCCACAATTCTCCTGTTTACATCGGAGTCTGTGCCATCACACTCAATGAAAAAAAAATGGTGCGAGAGAGAAATGAAGAAGGAAAGGCAGAGAGGTAAACCAAGGACGTACTCATTTGGCTACGCTGCACTTTGAAAAAAGGGAAAATAGGCAATGAAACAAGATGAAAAGATAAGAAAAACAATAAAGAGGCAATCATTATGAACACTTTTGCAAAGGAGCGTTCGCCAACAGTAACAAGCGTTCCTAGAGTGCAGTCATCTTCAGGAAGTGCAATAGGGCTTTTGTGACTTTGTCCACGAAAGATTACTTATTTAAAGCTCCCACTACCTTTTTTTTGAGCTAGATATGTTATACAACAGACTGAGTCTAGCTCACAGAGCGAATCGTTGAGCATCGAAGGATGGGGAGTGGCAAAGAAGGTGCCCGATTGTCTTGTCATGCCTGGCAAAACGCACGCCGCACTGTTGGCAATTCCTATTGGGAGCGAATAGGCATTCGCAAGTGCGTCGTCCTACCACATTCAACACGCAATACAGTTGTTTCACGGGGGCAGAGTCCGAATTGCTGGAGAAGTAGCATGTTAGGGTTGATAGGAGCGGGAGTTGACGAAACCCGCTGAATTCAATTGTATAAGTGCGATGTTGCGAGCCATTGCTCGAGGACTAGTGTTGTAGACACAAAAAGGAACAAACGCTTGCACATAGAACGATTTCAGAGGGAAACGGCAAGGTTAAACTAAGTTTTCATACCAGCTGGCACACCGCAAGTCAGCGTCACGGTGTCGCCCTCAGCGTAAGGCCCTGCTATGGCACGCAGTTGGTTGCCTTGGGAGTCCTTAATAACCGGCGGCTGCTGAGGAACTGTGCAAAGAGATGAAGGAGAAAAAACAAATTCATCGTACCTTATAATACGCAGAAATGACAAAGAGTCTAGTATACCAGAAGGGTATAGCCTTAAAGATAAGCTGCAACAACATTTTGAACCGTATCAAAAGGCTAGCTTCAAATAATATACTTACAACAGCCTCAGTTCAAAATATTTTGTTCGGGATAGGAATAGATGCATCACGAAATCTAAGAACAGACACTTCTGATACCGAAACGAAAAAAAAAAAAAACGCAGTCACTACCGATCGCTGGAAAGAATGCAGAACCCAGAACGTTTAGAACTCACGCTATGCTGAAGACGTCGGAGGTCATGTTCTGGGATCTGTGCCATATCTGATAACCAGCATATGCTAGCGTCGTCTACTACAGGGCTACTGAAAGGCAGTTAAAAAAAAAGGAATTTCACGGCCCTGCACATTGGCCAAGTTAGAGAGTAGTTTTACACAGTTAACCAAACTGAAATTTTCTTGCAGCTAGTCATTAATGGTAAGCTTTTGCTCTGTAAATTGACAAAGTGTCGTCTGCAAGAAATAATCTGATTGGTAAAACGTTGAGACTAAACTTCGTTCTAACTGTTCAAGGACACACGCAGGTGGAGAGAGGGCGGCGGGACAGGCATTAGAATTGCTGGTTTCTTTTGCACGTAGTTAGCATGCCACCAGGGAGGCTATCGCATATATGAGTGCTAAACTCTTGGTAAGAGAGGAGCGACCTGACGACCGCAGGGCAGAAGCGTGCGCCAGCCTTACCACTACGTGTCGTCGAGACAAGTGCAGCCACTAAACGGCACCGCTCTTTGATGAACATATAAATTTTATATAGCGCCCATTCCTACGGCGAGCATCGGCGTTGTCCCTCGTAACCGAGTGAACGAGCATAGCGAAAGATGAAATACGGCGATTATGGAGAGAGCGCAAGGAGCAAGGCGAAGGGGGAGAGTTCAGCGGTACCATGCGGCGGAAAGCGGAGGAGGAGGGTACGGCGAAAGTGTGAAAAGAAAAGCGTAGTGCCGCGAAAGACGAGCTTTGCCGTGACAATGGCTACGAGATGGCGCCAGAGTAGCGTGCGTCGTCTGTATGCAAACGAAGCGCTGCATGAGCGGAGGTGTGTCGTCGGCGGCGGTTATGAATCGTGCCCCCACGTCAACCACGCGCTGTCTCTCGCGATACACTTCGCTCCGTCTGCAACGTGCTTCGCGAGACAAAATGTCCGTGCCAGCCAATATATCGCGAAATGAGAAAACACGTATGGAGCAGCGCCCAAATTTGGTATTAGGGAAGCGTAATCTTCGGTGACATTTTTTTTAATGAAACAGATATATCTAACAAAGTGAAGGAAGTCTCTGTTATGTTATTGGGGCCGGATCACTCCAGTAAGAGGCAGACGCAGCGAGCAGAAGCACAAACACACATCAGACATGTATTGACTTACATAACACAGATAACGGCACACACACATGACACTTCCCCAAATACCCCATAGGTGACATGCAGGTATAGCTCTGTATCGGTGACTTATAATTGGCCTACAGTTCAGGCGGAAGCGCGTGTCGCCGTGTCGGAGACCTCGTGGAACAGATGTCGGCCACCGGGGTCGGACAGCAGTGTCGGCCGGGCGGGTTGGACAGCCGGGTCGGACCGCCGGGTCGGACGGCCGGGTCGGACGGCCGCGTCGGACGGCCGCGTCGGACCACCTCGCGGGGCTCAGGTGGCGGGCTGCAATCACCGGGTTGCGTCCACAGCTGGCGGGGTAGCCCTGTGGCCGCTCACCCGAACGCTCGACCGCCCCGGTTCAGGACCGCCAGCTCTCCTGGACCAGTGCCCAGCGGAAGAGCGGGGCGAGGTAACCTACCAGCGGGCGACAGCGTTGACTGGGGTGTGGCGTATTGGCGCGGGCGGCGATAGCTCCTATGGGCCAGACGCCCAGCGAGGAAGCTGTTTTCCGTCGACCGCCGAACCTCGCGCACTGCTCACGTCACGGGGCCACGGGCCACACCCTCGCGCCACGCTTTTTGAGGCGCCGCTGCCGGCGCTTCCAAATTGGTGTCGATGATGATGATCATCCTCTTCGCCACCGCACGGCGCGCTGTCTTCATATGTTTCGGCTTCGCACTCCCGCGCACCATATATTATGACAGTCTCACTCCGTAGACTTCGGGCTGATCGGCTTTTGCACAATGCGTAAGGGATCTGCGCCAGTGAACATGGCGTTGCGCTGAAGTGCGCGAGGTCGTGGGTTCTACCTTAGCCATGGTGGGCGCTTTGCCGCGGTTGCGGGTACAAAAACGCTGTTTAACCACACTTTGGGTGCACTTTAAACAACCCCCTATAGTTCAAATTATTCCGGAGTCCCCCACTACAGCGCGGCTTGTAATCAGAGCGTGGTTTTCTTGCCCGTAAGACAGCAGTATTCATTTCCACATTGTAAATGTGTGTGATTGCTCCATGGAGCAAGGCGGCAACTTCTGTAAGTGGCAACGATGTCCTCGATACGGCAAACGAGTTCTCAACAAAACTGCAGCCACGGGCTAATGCATACTTTTTCGCTTGCCCCCCTACACCCCCAAAAGAAAGACATCTCTGTCAAAGCTGATATTCTAGTTTCGGGACAGCACCGAAAATTATACCAGATGCCGCGTTTTCTAACAATACATCTTTCTTTCGTTTTTCTTTTGCGCAGTATTTCAATTTTTTAACGGGCTTTCCCACCGCTGCTATCACATAGTTGAGCGCTCGGCGCGATGGCTGATAAGAAAAGCTTGTATTACAAAACAGAATGGAGCGTTATACAATACGGTGCCAAGCATTGATTAATTATTTCTGGAAGCACGTGGCAAAACAAGCATTGTTTCAATACACGGCTGCTTCGGCCGAGGGGGCGCCGAGGAAGCATGCGCACTCGAGCGCGAAAACCGGGCAAGTTTAACGTCAGAACTGGCAGCGCGGGATCGATTTATGACCTTCCTACACCGTCTGCGCGTCGGCGCTACGTTGAAACCACGTGGACGCCGGCGTAAGGGCGCTGTTCTCGCGTGCTCATCTTTTTCGCGCCGAACGTTATGACAAATGATCGTTCCCCTATGCTTGGCACAGCAGTTCCACGCGATTAGCGTTCGAGCGGGCTCCGCGAGGATACTCTGATTATCATATGCTACGCAAGTTCCCCCGAGTAAGTGAAATATATTTCCGAGAAAATGTCGCTCTTACTAAGTGCCTCCGTAGAACAACTGTCTTTGAGTGTTGGCCTTTCCTTCGGTCGAGCTTCAATGAAATTGTAATTGCAACCACGGCTACAGAAAAAAAAATTGGAGGAAACTTAAGCTTCGCCTTGAAGAGTGGAACGCGATAGCATTCGAAGAACCCTGGCTGCTTCTCACGCTTCCCGGCAGCTGCAGCTTATGTAACCGTAAAGTTTAGCGGGAAAACGCTGTCAGCCAACTCTATACAAAAAGGCGAACTTTCTGTTAGAAACGCGACCTCTTGCGTGGGACGCGGATGCGAGCGCCATCTGGATGGTGTTGCAAGGAACCAGGCGCGCCGCTCTATGAATGATAGAAACGCTGGAAAAGGGGTTGTGTTTGAGTTTCCGCGTAACAGAATTATGCTTTCTCGTACATTCAGATTACATTCCGACGCTACCATATCTGTGGGTTGTGTGCAAGTCGTACTTTAGGATTTTTCTGACGCATTTAACTTTGAGAAATTAAATTAGTTGAGTAACGTCTCTGCGCTACATAGAAGGCCTGCATTGTTGGGTATGCGTGGTTCAAAACGATTTGTCGCTCACAAGACTGTAGACGCGGGACGTCAACGCCAAATTTCCTGCGCCCCGGCGCCCTTAACGCTGTCGCGTTAAAACGAGGAGCTGTCAATGAGCCTTAAATAGCTCCATCACATAAAGAGCTATCTTGTGGGCATGCGCAGGAAGTGGTGCGCTGGCTTATATATATGTATGTATATATATATATATATATATATTTATATTATTGGTGCGTCATTTTAATGTGTAAGGCTGATTGTGGCGCATGTCCATACGTTCCTAGAAATGAACACACACCTCTGTGTGTGTGTGTGTGCGTGTGTGTGTGTGTGTGTGTGTGTGTGTGTGAATGACACGCAAGAAAACCGAGGGGCCCGGTCCTACGTTAGGCCCCATATCCAACAAAAGTAAAAGTATGGTACTTTTGGTCATTCAGTATAAGCAGGTAAGTTAAATTTCGAGGGGACAAATGCAAACACGTGTAAATGCATGCATAACGCACCAGAGAGCATTAGCCTAGCCGTAAGCGCATTATAACTCAAGGAGTGCGGGAACACCCTAGAAAGAAACGTGCGCAGAGCAGGCGGCCGCGTTCTGCGTCACCGAGGTTAAGCAGAACCCACGTAACCATACTTGCGACGACTATGTTACCTGTGCGCTGACTGAAAAAGCGTTAGCAACAGTAATCATTAGCGTATAGTAAATTTATTCGTTTTATTTTTTTTAAGCTTCGAGGATTACGACGAAAACGAGCCGCGGTGGATTAGCGACTATGGTGTTGCGCTGCTAAGCACGAGGTCGTGGAGCAAACTCCGGTCGCGGCAGCCGCCTTTCGATGGGGGCGAAATAAAAAAAAGAAGGGCCGCGTCTCGTGCATTGGGGGCACGCTAAAGGTACCCTGGGGGTGAAAATTCTTCGGTGTGCCCCATTACGGAGTGCCTCATAATCAAATCGTGTTTTCTTTTTTGCACATAATAACCCAAAATTCAATTAAATTCAATTGTGACAAAACACAAAAATGTCTCTAACCGGTTTGGGTTGAGGAAAGCGTCCCAAGATGTCGCCAACAGCGATCGAGCTGCCGTTGACCTTTGCCTTTTTCCGGTAGCCGGCAAAGTGTAACACGTTTACAGAAAGAGAAAAAAAAAACGCCTTTCTTACGAGCTAATTCATAGGGAAGTTGACGGACTACATAATCAATGTATTTTAACCTCGTAGCAAGAAAAAAAAGCACGCAATAAAATAAACAGCCAGAAATCAGGATTAAACGCAGCAGAGCTAGAGTGGGACGAATTCACGAAAAGAGCAAGCCAATATTAATAAATAGGACGCTTCTCAAAGAGTTCTCCCCGGATAATAATAACACTAATAACCGTTTCTCCTCATTTATAGCATTACTCCTGGTACAATTCAGCGACGTTTACTGCTATACCTACAAGTGGTGAACCTTGAAACGAGTAGGCTGGTTATTTACGGGCGAAAAATATGGTAAGATGTTTCATTGGCGTTCGGAAACATATTATGAAATTCTAATTCACGAAGAACAATTCTGACAGGCTTGCTCTCTATTAAGTTCGTCGCATGCAAGGAGATATCCGCGTAAATGTTTTGCTCAACACGCCCTCTCCTTAGTTCAACCACGGCGAGATGGTAACATTTAGTAGCAAGGTGCTTCCATGTATTATGTAAATTTTGCTCCCGAAATAGTAAAAAAAATATAATGTATCAGCTTAGCATGTGCGCCATTCAGCCAGTAATACGGAGCGCATCGCGAACTTCGTAACACGAGGGTTTATTCGTGTATATGTAATAATTAACCGTTATAAAACAGCACGTGTCGGTGTTTATGCAAATCTGTTGCCGGCGCGTTGCCCCGCCTACACGTTAGACGATGGCTGGTTAAGTCAACAGCCTTTGGGAGATGCCTCGCTCCCTACTGAGACGTATGGCGACGTCCTGGAATATTTCGGGAGCATTACAGACGATTTGAAATCGATGAAGCGTACACGACTTTTACCGAGCAGTGCAATTCATAATTGTTTAGGTGTATTGTGACTCAGCTGTAGATGATTTGTGGGATGTGGGGATTTGTAGATGATTTAGTCTGACCGCTAAAGTTTAATGGCTGGTAGTCAGTACCTGAGTGCTTCTAAAAGTAGAAGTTCCTGTGATGAAGCTAACCGCAACGCCTTCGTTAAACTTAAGGTCGCACAAAAATATAACTGTTTACTCTAGCCCTACAGTGAATTTATTATGTTAGCTAAAATAGCGGTTACCTTGCGTGTGATAAGAGTCCCGTACGGTACGTTTGACTCAGTTGGATTCATTATTATACGAGTAATAATTAACATACCAGTACATTTTTTTACTTTGACGCGGATACCAGTTCCAAGAAATTGGGAATGATTTGGCTACCATGGCATACCATCATGAATTCTTGGTCTGTGGCCAGACTATGAAGCATTGGTTTTGTCTTCTTCATACAAATAATGAACCCTACTCTTATAGTATCTCTGCGAAGGCGATCAATCGTTTGTTGTAATTCCTCACCGGCATTGCTGAACAGGAACACTCTGTTCTCACAGCTGTCGCATTTGTAACATTTTTCTCTCTGACTAATTATGCATGCTACTTTCTGCGTCCTTTCTCACAGTCCATTGTTTTGGCCGTCCGGAGCTGGTTCATTCCCATAACGAGCTTCCGCTAAGGTTGCGCGATCTGACCTGTAGGATGAATGCCAGAAAGGTGGTCTCATAAAGGCTGGGCTACCTGTTATGGATTGACGCTTAAGATAGAAACAAAACGAAAAACAGGACATCAAAGATGTTAGCAGGAAAAGCGCTTAATTCGCCACAAATTATGTATTCTGGACACAACCGGACTATATATACAAATTGAACACTGCCATTAAAAAAAAGAAAACAACTATATATATATATATAATATATATATATATATATATATATATATATATATATATATATGTGTGTGTGTGTGTGTGTGTGTGTGTGTGTGTGTGTGTGTGTGTGTGTGTGTGTGTGTGTGTGTGTGTGTGTGTGTGTGTGCGTGTGTGTGTGTGTGTTTCAACTACACGCAGAGCACACTTCTTGTTGCGCGTTCAACGCTTATGTTGTCTGCATATTTTCTTCGTTCCACGGTTTTTCATGTTGTTTAGTTCGCAAGCATGAACCCTTGGTTTCCAGTCCGCACGCTTAAAATAACACGCGTCATGACGCGCAAGTTGACCGACTTGTCCTTTAGTGAAGCCTTCTCGACTCCCCGCTTCCTGTGCCTGTGGCCAGACACAATATCAGCAAAGCGAGATTTCGACCTTCTCAGAAATTCTAATAAGCACAGAGCTAGAATAAAGGTAGTGTAAGCTGGCTTTGGATACGAACACGTAATATCCGAATCCCACTCTGTAACTTTTTCATCGCTCATCATATTCCCTGCCTTTTACTCGCTTCGGCTTCCCCTCGAGAAGATTATTAGCAAGCTAGAAGAGCATCACCTCAGGCCTATTCTCTCTGCGTTTCGTCAAATAAATTATGTCGTTCACTTACAGTATTCTGTCCGCAGGACAGCTAACAGTTCTTCGTCCTTATGATGAAAGAGCCGGCGGGGAGCATTCACTGATCTTTTCTCCTAATGGAACTTTCATTATTGCCTATAGTTCTGCCGTAGATTGGGATGAAATAAAACGCGAGTGACTCGTCGTGTGGTGCTTGCCAGCTTGAACCGTAGTTTGCTGGTTGTCGTCGAGCTAGCTGATTTATTTTACAGCGAGGTAGAGGTAGGAGGCTGTAATTTTTTTCTGATTTGTGCTTCTCTGAAACATTTTTTCTAGGTATTAAGAATAAATCACTTTGGAAAGAGTGCCTTTGAAACTATATAACTTATGAGTGTTGCCTGTCGAACATAAAGTGAGTTTCATTAACAAATCAACAGCAACTTGCGTCATTGAATGCCTTTATAATGTATGCAAGCTAAGGGGCTGTCATCGTGCAAATGGCTGGTTAGGTGGCGCAGAAGCACTCTCCTCCTTTGTGACGTCCAAGTGTTTTGGAGGTCATTCAGTTCTCGAAAATCTTTGCAGTATACGCAAACTGGGCGGTCTAGAGCATCCGGAGTTCTCTGTAGATGCCTCTGATGTGCGACTCTCTAAATGTACTCTCTCGACTCACTAATATTATTCGAGGGTCCCTCGACACGACAGTCAGCGCTGCCTGCACAATGACGCACAAAATTGTCTGGGACCCGGCTGGACTCCAACACCCCGTTGGGAACTAATAGTCGTTACCGAAGTTTCTCCCCCTAGCTCCTTATCGTGCGTGTCCTGTGAATTTGACATCTTGAATCTACACCGTCGATGGGTCCTCCGAAGTCTGCGATACGCGCCGCCCAGCGATCCCGTCGATCGTGCCCCCTTTAAAAAACCTTCAGCCTCCGCTATCCTTACGCAGGAAAGACCCAATGCCCACTCCTGTTGTGCGATCATATTGATACATGCATATTGCGTGTTTATTGTGGCCGATGCACGCGGGCGCCCCGTCGAAGACGACGACCGCTCTCTGGTTCTCCAGCTAACGGCTGAACTGGCTAGCGCTGCAGCTAGACCTTGTCATACTACTGCAAATATACTTTGTAAATAGTCTCTAATCTCAATCCTTCGTTCGCGGAACATTCGCGCAACAATATTTATACATTGTTTTGCACTTAAAACACACGGATAAAAGAAACGACAAGACCACACGAGCGCAAAACGTCCCGTATATAGCGCTCGCGTCGTCGAGTCGTTTCCTTCGTGCAGGTGTTTCAGGTTCAAACCGAAGTATGGATACGAATAGAACGCAACTCAGTCAGCTTTCTGTTTCCCAAATGCGAGATCGTTTAACAACAGAATATCGCCAGCCTAAACTAAACACAAGAATCCGCACAGTAAGAACGTTAACTTCAGCCTTCCCTAGACGCTGGTTGCGTGTCATCGATGAAACGCACGGAATCACCAACGTCACGTAGGAGCGGCTTCAGTAATTTCTTCACGTAAAAGCGAGATGGCCAAGGCCTCGGGAACGGGGAGGGGCGCCTCAGCACCTCACCTCCCCCCCCCCTCTCGCGTTCATTCAGCCTCCGCAAAAGGTAAGCCTATAAGGCATTAAAATGTCGGCACAGCGCGTTCGTTCCTTTCTAAATAACGCTAGTTTGGCGCATGCATCACTCCTCATGGTAATGCACGTGCTGAGGTAAATTTAGCGATGAATAAACGGATATGTGAAAATTGGTTTTTTGGATGAAACAGAAGTGACTGGCCATCCCGGCCCCGCGAAATTTGATGCACAGTGAAGCTGTTGAAACCACTACAACTGCTAAGAGGGTATTCAATGCTTTATTTCCTTAGAGTAATGGTAGCAATGCTAATTTAGAGTAATGGTACTAATAGTAATTTTGAAAGCATGCCGCTACCTATAGCGGTGCTGCAACAAGATTAGGATAAGTTCCTAGGATGGTTATTTTATATACGAAAGACTAGGAACGTCGCACCCCTTGTCGCAAGCTGCCGTCGTCGCGGCACCTTGTGCAACAGTAACCTTTACCGGTAAGCGTATGCAGGGAGCCCTACGTGCTTCGCATTGTTATCAGGAGTGTCTTATCAATTATGTGGTTCGAATGCTTCTTTTGAGCTTGTTCTTTATTGAAACGCGTACTGTTTTGTACGTGGTATGCGTAATTCCAAAGAATGTATGCAGTGTTCGCTTCACTTTGCTGAGTGTTTGTAGCCTCTGCTTTACGGTGCTTGAGCCATTGCATTTTTTGTTTGCTTGCGTGGGTATGAGCCATTGCTGTGCGCTATGCGGTGGCATGCGCGGTTCTCACGCGTCTCCTGATAAGTTTTTTTTCCCCGCATGTCTCGCGTCTCCAGTGATCGGGCTTCTCCGCGTAGGTTAGTGCCGGCGGCGGTCGGTCTGTTTGCAGTGCATTACGAGAAGTGGGGCGAGTGTTGCGCTTCTGACGCCCCTTGGCCGTGGGGTTGGTCGGGCGTGACAGGCAGTAGGCTCTCGCTCTGTCGCTCGGGAACGGCGAGCGGCACAGCTGCGCGTGAGCCGATCCACGCTCCTGCGAGACCATGTCGCCAGGCCTGCACCGGTATGGACGAATACTAGCGCTCGAACGCGCCACCCCTTCGCGTGACCATACACGCGAGCAACCAGGCGTTAGTGTCCAGCATGGGGCAAACGTATTCGCTCGCTATCCGGTCGCGGTGAGTCGGACTTCCTAGATTTGTAGCGCGCCCATCGGCATGTTCTGTGGATATCAATTCGGCTAGCAGGCGTTAGTGTATGAAATTTGCAATAAATGCCCGTGTCAGTGTCTGCACTACTGCGTTGTCGTTCCTTTGTCCCACGAGCACTAGGGTGAGACTATACGACATCTGGCTGCCGAACACGGGCCTCTTCGGGCATCGGACGACCGCTTTAACAGTTTTGCTTCGTTCGAGACCTTCGTTTGAGCCGGAGCATAGGTCTAGCGCGGATTCTGACCGCTAGCGTCGGCGGCGCGCTTTCTAGAGCGAGGCGACGATTGATGTAGTGCGTTTGAACTTTTTAACAAGCTAAGCCTTTTCGCAAGAGTTTTTTAAATGAGATTCGGCGGTATGACAGCCACGCCGTCTGCATCTTGAGAGAGCGAGACTTAGCGCGCGCGGAGCATTGGCAAGCTTGAAGCGAGTGAATACGGAAGCCTCGTGGGTGGTCCAAATTTTTTTATATAAATTGCTTCTATCTCTTTGACTCTGATGAAGTCGCACCTCTGGGGGTTGGGTTACCGCGGGCCGCGGGTGTCGCTATGGGTTGACTGGTATTGTTCCCTGGCTCCGGGCGCTCCGACACCGTTTGGGATGGTGGGCGCTGTCAACTCGGATGTTGTTTGCACCGAGCGGGTTAGGATCACCTCATAGAGCTGACGTCTTCTCGCGGCTGGCTGTTTTGCGCCAATTTTGCGCGTTGTGTTTTGGATGCCGGTTGTCGTCAGGGTAGCGACGGTTAGACCGAAGTCTTTAGGAAGCAGCCTGTCGCAACGTGGAGGGACACAACCTGGTGGACTGTGGTGTTGAGGTGTTGCATTTTCCTTGCCTCATTCTACTTAGCCTCGCACGAATTTAAATTACTCGTTCGATTGAAGAAAGCGAGCTTTTTTGACGTGAAGTTAGCATCTGAGTAGCCTACCGATCTTTTGCTAGCCAAATTGAACATCGTACCACGTGGGCGATGCGCCTGCAGAATTCCTCTCTCTTGCACTGCTTCAGTGTTTGTCGTGTGCGTTGAGCGTACGCAGAGGGAGCGGAGTCACTCCTTGTTTGCCGTCACCTGCGCAACGTCGCTACTGTTGCCCTGGACTACGATGGAGCCATCCCCGGGCAATGGAGATGCTGCGGCCAGATCGACGCAGCGACTTCGGCGGCCGCTCGTGTCCGGCTCGCAAACCTCGGCGGCTGGGAAAAGAGCCGGTAGTCACCAACGGCTACCGTGGCTCTCGCCAGCAGGGCGTGTCGGCACGAGCGACGCCTGCTCGTGCCGACTACTGCGTCGCCATTTCCCGAGTCCTGGCCTGGAGCCGTACCGTCTAGTCTGCAGAGCTGATGCTGTGACCGGCAGACACCAGGGGTGTAGCCAAAAGCCAATGTCGCTCGCATGTTATGCACAGAGCGTGGATATTTCCTCGGCGTGGCCACTGCGGCATGTGCTACCGCGAAGCACGCGTTTTGGTTTGACCGCATGACATGGTTCTCCGGAATACGTAGTGACATAAGGTTAGGGGGAATGTGGGGATGCTCAACTCTCACGCGTCCCCTGTGATGTTATTTTCCCCGCACATCTCGCATTTCCTGTAATCCGACCTCTCCGCGTAGCTTGGTGCCGGCGGCGGTCAGTCTGGTTGCAGCGCGTTACGAAAGATGGCACAAGTGACACGGTGAAAGTGAAAGATGGCACGGCTGGTGACGCCTCCTGGCTGCGGGGTAGGTGGGGCGCGACAGGTAGTAGGCTCTTCCTCTTTGGCTCGGGCTCGGCAAACGGCGCGGACGTTCCGCGCGTGCGCCGATCCATGCTACTGCAGGACCGTCTCACGAAGCCTACACCAGAATGGACGAGCACGATTGCTCGAACACGCCACCATTCGCGTGACCGTACGCGCGAACGACCAGGCTTTAGTGTCCACCATGGGGTGAACATATTCGCTCGCTATCCGGTCACGGTGAATCCGACTTCCTCGATTTGCAGTGTGCCTATCGGCATGTTTTGTCGATAATAATCCGGCTGGCTATAGGTTGGTGCATAAAAGGTGCAATAAACGCCCTACTGTGTTGTCGTTCCTTTGTCCCGAGAGCAGGGGTGAAACGCCCACAGTACACATCCGCCCGGATCGACCCACCACTGCTTGTTGTCGACGTTACGCCATGGAGAAATACCCGGATCCTAGCCGTAGACGGCTTCGCTGTAAAAGGCAAGCTTACAGACCATTTTATTGGCCAGAAAAAACGAAGCCTCAAACGAAGGAGCCGCGCCCCAATCCTTCTCACACAGGTATGTGCGAGCTCCGTTTCTCCCAACATCAGTTTGTGACGGTAGCGGTGTCAAAGCCAATGAGTGTAACACTAACGTAGTGTGCCTTTGGCTGCTGCGATGTTAGGTGACTGAAGGCCGACGGCCTACCGCTGCGCTCTATTCCGCTGCAAAAATACATTCCGGAAGCGAATGTGAAGAGCAACTTCAACCGCGGCGAATCCGTGGACGTTGTCGCTGCGGTATCGGCTTTTACGCCACCGGCTTCGTCACGTGTACGTTCAGAAGCTTCGGTTTCCGGTGAGAGCACTGCGATGAACTCGGCACCCATGATCAATTTAGGGTATGAACGAAAGGTACGTATTCGAGTCGGTCAACAAGTGCCAATGGACGAACACAAATATTTCTTCCTGCAGGCACATTGAGCTCTGTTCAAATTTGTAATTTCGTCCTGCTCGGCAACAAGCGTTCTAGTGAAAGTTGACTGAAGACGTATTACAAAAACAGTACGTGCCAACTAATAAAACAAAGGTGTGTGTGCTTTTTTTGTTGCGCGACTAAAGCAGTGTGCCTACCGTGTGCCGGCCACACCTAGTTCAAATGGCATTTACCGTGGTTCTGAACCTGTATGTAGCTGTATGGGCGATACCACGCATCGAGCGCTGTAGTACTTCAGGAAATAAACTTTCTCTTGAGAAAAAGTAGTTCATTCTTCAGCTTACTCGACCTATCGGGTCGCCCGTGCACAGGCACCACAAGAGACTTAACAGTGCGCATATTCTTTCAACGCGTCGCATGCGTCTGGTTGATCCTGGCACATTCCCAGCCACTTTCATCAGGTCATTTTATCTACGTTAAACTCCTGACCGGTAGAGTTATTTTGCAGCTCGTAAAATTGTAAAGGTTGAAGCCCCGGTACCGGATAAACAATGCTTATCGAAATCGTACACCAAAAATTTCAGGAGCACGAAAGCTAAAAAAAAAAAAAAAACAGGCGTTTTTTTTTTATCTCCTGGAGCTTCGGTAATTTGCTGTTGCGGAATCGAATATGGCGCATGCAGACACTTTCTCTTTGTCGTCACCCGAGCGCTACCTTAACAGAGTTCGAGGCCGGACAAACAGCAAAACACGCTGAACGTATGTTAAACATCCAGAATGTTCAGACTTGCCTCGCCCCCGTATTTAGATCGCGAGCGGAGCTGTGGCAGTCGCCTTTTCCTAGGCCCAAAGGTTTTCGATAGTGCGGCTACATCGAAGCTCGCAGCTTAGTAACAACACACTCAACACTTTCCAAATCACACAAAAAAATGTTGACGCCTCTCAGGAAAAACACGAAGGTCTGCCACTCGTCACCGACAAGACGTTCGCCGCGCAGCCTCCAGTACAATCTCACATACCAGCATGGCGCCGTACGACAGACGGCGCTTTCATCGCAAAATGGCGGCAGCCTCAGGAAAACGGGAGAGATCTTTTCCCACTTGCTCTTGTAGCGCACTATTACGTGCCGCAGTGGTCCGGTCACAGAAGACGATGAGCGATTAGGACACGCCAGCACCGTGACGGTGCGCGAGCAGTGTAATCGGAGCAACCACTGCCAATTCCTGGCCAGCAGGAATTTTTCTTCAACTGCGAGGCTTTTCTTTCTAAGAACTGATGGATTTCACATTTTACCCTTATTTACTCAATTCTCCCAAAAACTTCTAGATTGTCGCCGAAATAATTGCCTGCGATAATGCGCGTGCTGGCAAGCGCTTTAGGCGAAGAAAAACCGGTATCAAAAAATCGGCCTTTTTGAAAAAAAAAAAAAGGTAAGGCCCCGGAAAATTTCGATTTTTGGAGGTTTTCAATATCCTACCAAAAAGCGCTAGTTTGTCGCCTAAATAATTCCCTACGATAATGCGCGTGCTTGCAAGCGGTTTACGCGAAGAATAAACAGATATTCAAAAATCGGCCTTTTTGTGAACAAGGTAAGGCTGAAGCCCAGGAAAATTTCAATTTTTGGAAGTTTTCACTATCCTCCCAAAAAAGCGCTAATTTTCGCCTAAATAATTCCCTGCGATAATGCGAGAGCTTGCAAGTGGTTTGCGTGAAGAATAAAGCTATATTAAAAAATCGGCCTTTTTGGAAATAAAAGGTAAGGCTGTATGGTACTCCAGCAAAATTTCGATTTTTTCAGGTTTTCAATATCATCCAAAAAGCGCTAATTTGTCGCCTAAATAATTCCCTGCGATAAAGCGCGTGCTTGCAAGCAGTTTAATATAGGTTGCTTGCAAGCGCGTGCTTGCAAGCAACTTATATTAAAATTCGGCCTTTTTGTAAAGAAAGGGAAGGCTATATAGCCGAGGAAAATTTCGATTTCTCGCCTAAATAATTATCTGTGATAATGCGCGTGCTTGCATGCGGTTTACGCGCAGAATAAACTGGTTATTGAAAAATCTGCCTTTTTGGAAAAAAAAGCTAAGTGCTCCAGGCCCCTCCTTTCTTTGCAGGAACTCCAATTTATGCTTGTCCGTTGACTCAATTGGTCATTGAGCGTAAGCTCACGCATTAGCAGCCGACGTGGTGTTTGTGCCGAGCGACCGCTTTACAGAGAATTAGGTCGACCTGACGTGCCGATATTTTGCAATGGGCACTAGGCTTACCTTTCTCTGCAGCATGTCTAATCTGTGAGAGTCCGTTTCTTCAACTAGTAAACCGGCATCAGCTCATGCATTAGCAGCGGGTGTGATGAGCGCGCCGTACCAGCGCTTTCCAAAGAATTGTTTGGACATGACGTGCGGATACTCTAACGGGCTTCAGGCTTACCTTTCTTTGCGGCAGAGCGAATCGGAGCATGGCTGTTTATTAATCGCATAAATGGACGCGAGCAGCTGTATTAGCTATAAGTGAGATATGTATGCGCCGAACCACGGCGTTGCTTAGATTAATTTGGGCCTGGATAGTGGGGTTTTACGTGCTGAAATCACGATTTGATATTGAGGAACGCCGTACAGGGGGACTCCGGATTCATTTTGACTACCAGGGTATCTTTATTGTGTCCCTGATGCACAGGACACGTGGTTTCTGCTTTTTGGCCCCATCGAAACGCGGCCGCCTCAGCCGGGATTGGATGCCGCGACATCGTGCTGAGCAGCGGAATTCCATAGCCGCTAATCCATGGCGACGGGTACGTTGACTGGACGCGCAGACACTAATGATCTCTAGACTGCCCTTTTTGTTGGAAAATCAATCTGCGCATGCACGTCTATTCATCTCGTAAATCAGCGCCAGCAGCTGGATCAGCCGGAGAAGTGATGTATTCGCCGAACCTGCTGTCTCTTGCCACAGAATTCGTTGGACCAGACGCGGCGACATTGTAGAGGGCCAGAGACTTACCTTTCTTTCAGGGAAAGCCAATCTTTGAATATGTCTTTTTTCATCGCGTAAATAGGCGTCATCAGCTGCCTTAGGAGAGCGTCTGGTTCGTATGCGGGAGGTGCTGGGTTCGAATCCGTGTGCCGCCGGAAAGCCCCCTTTTGTTAACGTTGGCAGAGATGTACCACGACGGGGCGCTTTGTTTTTCTTTCATTTTCTCATCTCGAAAGGGGGTCCTGTAAGGAGTTGCAAAGGTCTTGTCACCACCACCGTTTAGGCGAAATAGTCGAGCATCCGCCGCTGGTGTGGGAGGCACTTGAGGGCGGCCGACGGACACCGACCGGTAAAATGGGCGCAGATGTGTTCCCGTCCTCGTGCACGGCAACTACGGGAGTTCTAGACGGGTTTTTAAAGAACCCCAGCTATTGTGAATGTGGTGACACGGGATCGCCTGACTGCTTTTCTTTTTGGCTAGTTTTGTGTTGTTCTGTTGGTCTTGGTTCTTACCCCGAAAACATGGCGGCCGGTAAGAACCTCTCCTCAGCTACACGTCCACGGAAAGGCGGACGCCTGGCCGTCAGTGTGCTCGTACCTTTCTTACAAGCCGGTGGGTGTCCGGTGGTCGGGACCAATCCACGAACTTTCCGCAGCAAAGCTGGTGTCCTACACACTGGGACACCACTGCGGTTCTCGTCTCCTCTCGCTTCTGCTATGTGTTCCAGGTAACCGCACACATTTGAACCACATGATCGTGGCTGTGCACACGTGAATTATGTCCATCTGCTTGTTTTCCTTGTAGTGGTGGCAATGCCATCGTCGTTCTAGGAGAAGTATAGTGACATCGGAGTACTTGACCCGACTTGCGCAAACTTTTGTGCGTCACTAATTTGTTACTAAAAGGAACCAAGAAATGACGAAGCACTTGAAGCTACATACTAGGAGCCAGAACACTATCAGCCCAAACACGGCAAGAAGTGTAGTTATAATTAAGGGATGGTTCGCAATTCCAGAGAGTCGGTCATAAGCATGTGTAGGTAACAAATAATGAAACCAAGGAAAGCGTAGGGGAAATGAATGGTTTTATTTGAGGTGCAAAAAAATGGTTAAAGGGGGCGTGAAAAGTGGAGGATAAAAGTTAGTTCACGCCTGTGGGAGCTGAGACCACAGTCTGCGCATTCCGCATGCGTTGCCTCACCAGTTGTGCTACGGTGACGGCTCTTCCCACGTACACATCCTTACGCATTTGTGTATGCCTAGAGGATTAGACACATGGAGGTTTAGCCAGCGCCTCTAAGACCATTTGTGGCGCTGGGCGAGAGCACCTTGGCGAGGCCCGAATGGACGAGACACGCAGACATCCGGCACGCTAACTGTAAGACGCGTATGCGATACTGATGTAGAGGAAGAGAAACATTAACCCTCTTCTAACGGACACTTTCCGATGCCTTTCTCGAACGTTATCGAACGTAAGAGCTACGTCATTCCTGCAGGGCAAGACCGATGGCCAGTGAGACGCTTCAGTGACGAGGCACCATCCTCATGGAGCGCGATTGACGCCAGCGATATCCTGCATCCAAGAGCGAAGGGGCGGGACATTTAACCTGCATTTCCTTGAAAGAACAGCCAAATAAAAAAACAGATTTAATCACCCTCTAATGCGTGAATTACGGTGACGCTGGTGACTGCGCGTACAAAATAACCCACGCAGAATTGCGCATATATGCCTGCGCAAGGCCACTGATAGTAAATTTCTTTGAGGTAAACGGTCTCTGTGGGTTGTTCTTAAAGTTGTACATGCCTCGCACTTTTAAATGCGAAATATCGCTTTGCTCAGTCACAGCTAGAGTCAAACGTGAGGTCACTCAAGGCCACAGAGTTTGTCACTGTCACTCTAATAAATAAATAAATAAATAAATAAACAAACATAGTTAAAATTGTTTGACTGCAGGATTAGAACAAAGGACCTCTAGCACAGAAGACCAATGTCGAAACCAATATGCCAAGAACGTATGAACGTACGAGACCACTGCCATAAGAAGCAATTATGCGCGTTCGCAAAGACTTACTGCCTTCTGCATTAAAATATATATATTGCCTTGAAATTTAGGCCAATGAGGACAGATAGACCGTAATAAACGACGTCACAAGAATGCCCGAAGCCAAAAGCACGAAGATCAGACAAATCCGTGTAATAACTATCATTCCCATCGCGGATTAGCGATCGCAGCGCTACAGTTCCCTCTAGTGGTTATTGTATAAAACTATATGGCACGTACGGTTGATAGCATGCCCCAACTTAATGTTTTATATTTTTTGAACTCCTTGTTATCAGAGCCGATTGCCGAGTTTCGACAGTTTAATCACAACCATATAGACAGAGGCGTTCTCCACGGCTCGCGTCGTCCGAGAGTACGAACTGAGGAGGAAACACACACACGAGGCTTCGCCAAATCAATTGCGAACCGATCCCGGTTCCCGGCCCGTTCCGCGGAAAACATGCATTTCAATACGACAAGAGAACGAACACATTGTCGTTAGTAGTCCAGCGGCTCTGGTAAGCGGCCCACGAAAGCTGTGGCCGGGGAAGTTTCGTTGACGTTCAGTCCTACAACAAACAAAGGTTCCCCGCGCCAAAGCCCAGTAAGTGTTTGACCGAGTGCTAAGTCAGGAAACCACGCCTCGCATCGCAACGAACCATCCTCATTGCATACAAATTGGCTATAGGAAGTCCGGGCCATGATCAGTCAGGCAGTGCCCGTGGATACAACGGTGCAAACCGAATAAGCCCAACAATACACCCTTGTGTCCAATATCGACAATGAAGACATGCCTTTGTGCTCCGAAACAATGTCAACACGAGGCCGGCACCGCGGTTGGCAGTTTGCGTGCTCGTTCGGAAGAAGAACAGCAACGAAATAGCACATGTTTTATCAGGCACGTACTTAGTCTCTCATGAGCATACGATATACACTTGCAATCTGCAATAATTTTTATTTTTAGTGATTGTTCTTCGTCCAAGCGCTTCAGCATAGTGCTCTCATCATCCGGGCATGGCTACCGCTGCTGCAGGTGGGAGGTTTATGCTGGCCTTTCATGTAATCTTCGTATACTGGTTGAAATCGCCTCTGCCAGCTTTGAGTGGTGAGGTACGCGACGGCGTTTCGTTCTTGCTGAGGTCTGTTCGCAATTGTTTGCAAGTTTTTTGCGGCTCTCCTTGCTCCTAGCGAAGGTCGTAGTCCTCTGGCGAATGTATTAGAGGTGGCAGTGGCGAATTATTGCTCCCGATAGCATTGCGTTTGCCCAAGTTGCCACTTAACTCCAAGTGTCGTTACATTTTTTGCCCAATTGTTTCACATATCGTAGTAAAAGCAGTGCACAGTACAACAGCATGCACGAAGTTACGCTGCACTTTAAGATTTAGTGGTACTGGAGGCTTAACAGAATGACGGCGAGGCGCTCGGTTTGTAAAATTTACTACGCGAACACTCAAGACGCATACACAAAAAATTACCGACGATTACGTTACTTCCTAATGCGAAATTTGAGCGCAGCAAATAAGCTGTTTCACCTTTTCGATAGATTGAGGCAAAGAAATCGAGCAACACATGTATGCGCTATCACAGAATTTTTTTTTATTTTTCACACGTATTCCTTTAACAAAGACTCCACTAACAGTTCTTGACAGTCATGAAGGAAGCTTTGTGGTCGGAGAAATAGACTGATATATGTTCGACTTGGTACACCAATGCTTGATTCTCAAAGACGAGGTCTATACAAGTGCCTCGCGAGGTTGTCACAGCCGTGGGACGCGTTACGAGCGAGAGGAACGGGATGTTCTCCCGCATAAGTGTTAGGAAATTGCTGTTTGTCTTTATGTCAAGCCGCCACCGATCTGGCTCTCTGATTGCCACCGCACAGGGCGAACGGCAGCGGCAATTTCGGCTCGGGCGGTGCACATATACAGATCCGCCGCCACCGATCTGGCTCTCTGATTGCCACCGCACAGGGGTTGCATTGGAGGAGGAGCGAAGAAAGGAATTAAGTTCGAGCCGGCGCTTTGACAACCGGAGACTCGCAGGAAGAGGGGGGAGGGGGGCGGCGTGTACACCCAGCGGCAAACGATGGGGGCAGAAGCGCGCGCAGCAAGCGGACAACACGATAAAGGGAGGAGGGAAGAGATAGCAGCGACTGACTGATGCCGCTGACGCCGATAGTGAGTCAACCCCAGCTGCGGAGTTGGTTTCAGGGACAACGCCGCCGATGCCGACACAAACAATATGATACCCTCGCTTCCGCAGCGCTAAGAACCAGGTCTAGCCGTGGGAAGGTGGT
Source organism: Dermacentor variabilis (assembly GCF_050947875.1). Taxonomy (NCBI): domain Eukaryota; kingdom Metazoa; phylum Arthropoda; class Arachnida; order Ixodida; family Ixodidae; genus Dermacentor; species Dermacentor variabilis. Next base: position 155,037 of record NW_027460390.1, on the reverse strand, counting down.
CACGTATTCGTCGACGTGCCGGGGCCTACGTGAAATAACCGGCGCGTCGGCAACTGAAGAGCACCCTATCCGCCACACAAGAACAGGGGGGAGGGACCCTTTCCTCCTCTTTCTGCATGGCGGCGACGGTGTTCTATGCAGTCACGTTATCTTGACTCTCTAGCGGCGTCAGCGGCATCCAGCGGTATCAGTCGGTCGCTGCTAGCGCTGGGGGGATGAAAGGGGGGCGGAGCTGGTTACGAGGCCGACGACGACGCGAAACCCAGGAACGGACGCCAAAGAGCTGCGCTCTAAAAACGGTTTGTACTTATCCACAGTTGAAGAGGCCACAGTTGAAAGGCAGTGAGCCCGGGTTCGAGTCCCGGACCAGGACAAATTTTTCTTCAACTGCGAGGCTTTTCTTTCGAGGAACCCGTATGAGTTTCCATTGTAGCTTTTGCTACGAGCGGGTGGATGTCTGATTTTCCCTTTATATTGATAGTAGATAACTTTACGAAGTAAGAATAGTAGTTTTATCGGCTGCATAAGCTTGTAAACATTCCCTTACTAAGTAAATTTACTATGATAGAATATGTAAGCGTGACTCAACCAGGATGCTGAAAAAACACACAGAGGCAGCACTGCCTTCTTGTGTCTGCGTCTTTCTACGTCCTTGTTCAATCGCGCTTACGCATTCTATTATGAATACAAACAAACTAGCCTGCCAACGTGTTTCCACTAAATTAACCAGCACGGTGTCACGCGCGCACAGGTAAACATGAACATATCTCGCTAGCGCGGAAACTCGCTGTCAGAACTCCGGAGTGAGGAATCGCGGCAGCAGCAAGCAAATTGACTTTCCTGCATCTGTCGTTTCAACGCCTACAAAATGTCAAAAGCACAGCGGCACTACGCGCACTCTGCAAACATCACAGATCGCTTTGAAAATGAGGCTCGCGCGGCGCCCACTTTGGCCCCGTGGCAGATCGCTTTCAAGACACACGAGCGCCGGAAACGCGTCCCTACGGCGTCCGCCAGAGGTTTCAACTACGGCTTCCGCGATTCGCGCGGCCAACGCAGTAGTAGAAGCCGCGGCTGTATCCACTCTGCACGGAGAGGCAGGCGAGGAGGACATTGAGGCACCGTAGCAGCCGCCGGAGAAGTATGTCCCTCATCCCTCGCCTCCCCCCTCTGCCTCGCGCGCCACAGGAGTGGGCACGCGAGACTGAACCGCGTTTGCCAGCTCACCCTCACACGCTTTCACTCATACGGAAGCTAACGGCGACGGTGGAAATGCGCCTGGAATGGCCATATAATTGCTATCGCAATAAAAAATAGTGATGCATATTTACTGCTACAAGAACTCACTAAGGCAAGGTATTCTCACTTTTTTTTCGAACGACGACGAAGAAGAAGCGCTCATCCCTAGTCAGAGATCGGCTCCGTGATTGCTAGCCAATTACGCAGTGCTAATTACCTCGAACCAAAGTTTTGCTTGCACCAATGTGTCCGTGAAGCCGAGCGGCATCGACCGATACCAGCTGACCCCAGAGGTGCGTTTTTCTTTGCCACATTTCGTGACTGCTTCTACTGCCGCCGTGCGGAGGATTTCTAGGCTTAGGCGTGTTCCGCGGACAGTAGGCCCAACAACACCGTCGCACCGACAGCTGCCTGCCGTACATCCCGGCGGCTGCCGCTCGTCAGCTCCGAGATGGAGGCGCCCTCTGAAACGACAATGATCGTGGACAATCACATGTGCGTTGAAGTTCAGGGAACAGAGATATCACCCGAGGAATACCACAGCGACGCCGGGTGGACGCTCGCGGGGGAACGCATGTCGAGGCTACGCCAGCGGACCCCCGCCAGCGGCAAGCCCGACGGACCCGGCGGGAGTCAAACAAGCACGAGATCAAAATTCTACAAGAACGTCAGAGCCTCGGCCATCAAGGCAGCACGCATGCCAGCCATGCCACTAGAAGAAACCAAGATAGTTGTCAGACCCAGAGGGGGACTGGACATCGTCAAGACCGGCACCACCACCATCGCGGCGGCCATACTCGCTGCGGCCAAGATCACGAGCGAGGAAAGCGCCGCGGACACCATCTGCCCCAACACACAACAGAACATCACGGTCGTAAGTACAGCGAACGAAGACAACGCGGCAAGGCACGCTAAAATCCAGAAAATATCTATTCAAGGCAAATACTACGAGGTCAGCGCATATCGCACGGCACCTCACGACACCGTGAAGGGCGTCATCAGAGGCATCCCCAACGACGCGAGCGCCGAAGAGCTAGATAGAAACATCGTAAACGAGAGGAACCCGCTAGCAGTGGCCGCAAAAAGGATTGAAAGCACGACCACTGCGATTGTGGTGTTCCAGGGACCCAAGGTACCGAATTTCGTCCGATACGGAGTCACCCTGATACCGTGCCGCCTCTACAAGAAACAGATCGACGTCTGCCAGCAATGCGGCCGAGTGAGAGACCACAAGGACGTGTGCCCGACCCCCACACTCAAGACGTGCCTGGCCTGCGGACTCGAGAACCCTACAGAAGACCATCGCTGTACCCCAAAATGTAAGTTGTGCGGAGACGAACACCCGACCGGAGACCGAACGTGCAAGGCGAAATACAAGATCCCCTACGTAGTGCGCAAGCGACAATGGGAGCGCCGACAGGCCGAACGTCAGCTGCTGTCGGAGAGCGATTTCCCTCCACTCGAAAAGCCGCCAGCTGCGCGAAAGTCAAGGACCCCATCGGAAAACCGCGCGCCCAAATCCAGAGACAGCAGTTGCTGCAAGAGAAGCCTCAGCAAGAAAACGTCACCATCACGTGAGCGAGTGAGCTGGGTCGACGCAGCGAAAGGAAACAACATAAGGAACGCGCAGAAAATCAGCGAAACCACGAAGAAAGAAGATATGAATAAGGTCCGGGAGGGAAATGAGCTCCTAAGACAAGAAAACGCGGCGTTGCGAGCGACCATCAACAACCTCACGAAAGAGATCTCCGAGATCCGTCAGTTGCTGCTATGCAACAACGAGCCTCTACAGAGACCCACGCCAAGCACAAGCAAGACCGAGGAAACGACAACGAACATCCAGGAGAAAGCCATAGAGGAACCGGCACCGAAGAAGCGAGCCATCGAGGCCACGCGCACGCAAACAGAAAACGATCGCATCGACACCCTCGAAGCGAAATTCGAAGCGACATTCAGAAAACTCGAACAGCTAATCACGACAAACATCGCAGCAGTGACAGCACTGAAACAAACAATGGAGACCTACCAAGCCGAGAACACGAACAGATTCGCCTACATCGAAAGGACCCTACAGCCGATGGTAAGCCACCCGACGTTTGCGCCCCTCTTCGCGCAACATCCACCCAACCAGGGAGCCCCGTACACGCCAACGGAATCATGGCCGCCAACGCAACACCAGCACCAACAGGTGTAACCGCATGGCAGTGGAACTGTCGTGGCTTCGCAAGGAAGAAGGCAGTCATCCAACAGCACATCGTACATGCCACGCGCAAACCAGACGTTATACTACTACAAGAAACACTAACCGACGCACCGTCCCTCCCCGGCTACAGAGTGCACAAGGAACCGCCCGACGGCAGAGGCCTGTGCACCCTGGTCAGAAAGGGACTCACGTTCGTCGAACACGAGCTGCACAGCAATATCAAGATCGAGCACACACTCACCGAAATCATCCCGGGCAAGAAGAGAAAAGGAAGCATATTTCTGCTCAACGTCTACAGCAACCCATCGCAGAGAAAACAGAGATTCAAGACATTACTGCACAGAGCCAGCATCGCAGCGGGCCGCAACACGTTGATCGCGTGCGGAGACTTCAACGCGATGAACCCTGCCTGGGGCTACAACAAGTACACAGCAAAGGGCCGCGACCTGTACCAAGACGCCACGGAACTCGACTTCACCCTCATCACGGACCCGACACATCCGACCAGAATTGGTAACTCAGTGTCCCGGGACACCACTCCGGACCTCACGTTCGTCAAGAACGACATCCGGGGCGCGATCACCTGGAGAAACACGGGGACCGACCTAGGTAGCGACCACACCATCGTTGAAATCGGCATACCGGAACACAACGACACCAGCATCAAAACACACAGATGGATAGACTGGGATGCATTTCGAGACGCCAGAAGCCAGAAGAGCGACGGTGACGACGAGATCGACTCGTGGATGGCCGAAATCACCAAGAGCGTACGCGACGCGACTAAAGAGATTGAAACGGGCGCGGAGATCGACAAAGTAGACAGCCGGCTTGTGCATCTCATCGAAGCCAAACAGTCGATACTGAATCGCTGGAAGAAACAACGTCTTAACCGCAGACTGAGAAAGAAGGTGGCGGAGCTGAACCGAGCGATCGGGGATCACTGCCGCGCTCTCTGCACGCAACTGTGGAACGAGATCTGCAACGCGGCAGACGGGCAGATGCACAGCGGGAAGACGTGGAACCTGCTGCGGCACCTGCTCGACGAAACCAAGACCAAGTCACACCAAAGGGACAGACTCGCCAGGCTCATACATCGGGCGGTCTCAGCACACGGCGTCGAGGAAGTCACCAGGCGCATTAACGACAAATACCTGCCGACTACACCTACCGAACAACACGCACCGTACAGCGGCCTGCCTAACGCGGAGCTCGATCGTGACATCGACGTCGAGGAGGTACGCGCGGCCCTGCACGACCTCAACAGCCGGTCGGCAGCCGGTGCGGACCTCGTCACGAACAAGGCTCCCAAGAACCTCGATGACGGCTCGATTGAAAAGCTCGCAAAATACTACAACAAGTGCTGGAGAGCGGGCGCGCTGCCAAAGCTGTGGAAGACAGCCAAGACCATCCTGATCCCCAAGCCGGGGAAGCCGCCGGACACGGATAAACTCCGGCCCATCTCGCTCACGTCCTGCGTGGGCAAGGTGCTAAAGCACGTCCTGCTCAACAGGTGGCAAGACTACCTGGAACGAGAAGGGCTGTACCCGGCCACTTTGATCGGCTTCAGACAGCACCTCAGCACGGAGGACGCGATGCTGCAGCTCAAATACCAAATCATTGATGATGGCGGCAGCACCCGCGACAACAAAGCAATCCTAGGGCTGGACCTGCAGAGCGCCTTCGATAAGGTGAAACACTCGGCGATTCTGTCCCAAGTCTCCAAGCTCAACATGGGCGAAAGATCCTACAACTATATGAAGGACTTCCTCACGGACAGGACCGTCGAGCTACGAGCAGGTGACCTACAGACTCAAGAGAAGAAGCTCGGGAGCACCGGCACACCGCAGGGATCAGTCATTTCGCCGATGCTGTTCAAGCTGGTAATGATCGGAGTGGCCGAGAAGCTCGGACACATCGAAGACGTCAGGCACACCATCTACGTGGACGATATCACGCTATGGGTGACCGGTGGCAGCGACGCCCACATCGAGGGTGCGCTGCAAGCCGCTGTCGACGCAATAGAAGACCAGCCGGAAGGCACCGGACTGAGATGTTCGCCGAGCAAATCGGAGCTTCTCATACTCCCACCTACCAAAAACAGCAGAAGCAAGACCAGACAACGCGAAAACGAAAAAATCAGAATCGTCACCAAATCCGGCAACGTGATCACCGAGGTCGGCAAAATTAGGATCCTAGGCATGGTCATCGAAAAGCACAGAAGAAACGTCGAAACTATCACCCGTCTCAGGGAAAAAGCAGCCAACGCGATCCGACTCCTAAAACGAGTCACTTCCCGAAAGGCTGGCATGAGAGAGGGGAGCCTACTTAGGCTCGTCCAATCCTTCGTCATCAGCCACGTCACGTACGTTGCAGCCTACCACAGATGGCTGTAACACGAACGAAACAAAATCAACGTGCTCATCAGAAGAGCGTACAAGACGGCGCTGGGCGTGTTCGAGTCCACGAGCACGAACCGCTTGTTTCAACTCGGATTACACAATACGCTCGAAGAAATAGCCGAAGCGCAACGGACTTCTCAACTGGAGCGGCTGTTCATGACCAAAGCCGGGAGGAAGATACTGGACGATCTGGGAATTAGACGCTCGAACGAGGTGGAGATGAAGCTCCCCGTCCCCGAAGAGGTCCGACGCCAGACAAGAATCGACCCCATAGCGAGGAACATGAATCCCGAGTTCAACAAGGGAAGAAGAGCGGCGAGGGCCAAGGCTCTCATTGACCAGCATGCCAACGACGAACACGCGCGGTACGTGGACGCGGCTGAATAGCAACGGAACGCTTTCGCAGCGGTCGTCATAGAGGCGTCAACCGGCGCCACGAGGACGGCAGCGAGCGTGAGAAGCGCCGGAGCGGAACAAGCGGAAGAGGTCGCCATCGCCCTGGCCATCGCCGACGCAGACTGCCACACGGTGCTGAGCGACTCAAGACAGGCGGTGCGAAACTTCGCCAAAGGCCAAATCTGCAGGGAGGCTGAGCGCGTACTGCGAGCGGTCAAACTAAAAGAACGAAAAGTACGACTCAAGTGGTTCCCGGCGCACGCGGGCGACGCATCGGGACGCAATGAGCAACATAATGAGACGGCACACGCAGCGGCGCGAGCGCTAACCAACCGCGACCCGGCGACAGACCGTCCGACGTGGTTCGGAACCAAGGACCGCATGGCAGATTACAGCGAAATCACGAAGGCCTACCGCCTGGCTCGCAGGACTCTCCCACACCCGCACCCGAGACTGAGTCGAGCGGAGGCGGTAGTACTGAGACAGCTCCAGAACGGATCGCTACCGAGCCCGAGACTGATGAATCGTATGTACCCCGAGACATATCCGACAGATATGTGCAGAGTCTGCCGGAGGGGGACTGCAGACTACACGCACATCTTGTGGGACTGCGTCAAATATCCAGAAGATTCAAAATCAAGAACACTCCCACCGCGGCTCGAGGCAGCCGCGAAGAGCTACGACCGAGACGATCAGCTCTGGGCCGTCCAGCAGGTCCTCGAGGCGCTCGAAAGGCACGGACCCAGCGAGCCGGCAACGGCGAGCGGAGACCCGCGCCGAGTAACGGCGACTTCTAGGATTACGTAGGCCCTCGTCGGGGCGCGCGCGCGCCCAACTGTAGGCATAAATAAAGTTGTCTCCAATCCAATCCAATCCAATCCAATCACTTTTTTCGGCAAGCCCTAAAGAGAACGGAACGTTCGTTCACTTCCTTTTGAGGCACCCAACTGATGCACGTCTTGACGGTCACGTAGTTAATAATTTTTCTATGACGCTGCGGAAAAGTTCGGTAAAGGCGGGGCCCATAATAGATGGCCAAAATCGGCAAAGTTCTTTAAAGCTACAACAGCCAGCGCACTCCAAAAATGAGATTAGAGATTTCCGCTGAGTAAAAGTTTATTACAAGACTGCAAAAAACGGTATTGCCTCGCAATGAAGTTGAGCCCCGCCCAAAAACGGCGTGAAATAATGAATTTTCACATTTGAATTCTGATTATGCACATTTAGTGCATTGGAATAGCGCAATGAGTACTGATCTCAGCAAAGGCATGCTGTGTTTGCGTTCACTTTTATGTGAATTCGCTACATTAAGCATATCAAGTTGGTCACGCGTTTCACACGAACTTACATATAAATGCACAATTGAATTTCAGAAAAATACATTTATTCCCATCTGCCTTCCTGGAATTCATTGTATCGCTCCATTCTGTTAGCGTCATACGGTGCGCAGCGTAGGGCTATACCTTCCCGCTAGCCCTTGGTAAGCTGTAGTGTTGAACCTTGACTTCAGTCCTTTTCAAAATAAAATAGAAAGTAAATATGCGACATATTCGTTCCAGGTGAATTTTTCCCCGAAATGCCGTCACAGATGGGCCATCATTCCCGGGATTTGGCGCGACAACTCGGTTATCTTCTGGTAGAGTAAGGCGAACCAATCCCGGAGTCAGTGCAATAGTAAACTGGGCTGATCCCGGAGATGACGCGATGAAAAAATGGGCCGATCCCAGAGGCAGTGCATTTCGTAGTCATGTGTGGTCGCGTGGGGTCACGTGTGTCGTTTGGTCACGCCTGTCGTTTTGTTTTTGTCCAGCAGGCACATAATCGCTGCGCTGCAAAGAGCGTCGCAGGAAATGGTTTTGCATCATTTTATTTACGCGTTTCACGAACGCATCCTTTCACATATGAGATTCGAATATGCGAATTGGTTCCGAAAAAATTTTTTTTCGTTGCAGTGAAGATATTCAAGTGCCGTTATTTGTTCCACAGCCTAATTCCGTAAAAAAAAAACAAAAAAAAACAGTCGGCCATCAGTACATCTGTTAGGGGTCGTACAGACGGGGCTAGATATAAGCCGATTCGTTATGTTAGTGCCATCCTGATGAACCATTCGGTGGGAGAACCGGACCAGCGGCGGCCGTTATGACCGGCAGCGTCTGCCTAGTAAACTTCGCTTTAAAGGCATTGCAGTCTCGCCTGAAAACCGATTGATTGATTGCGACACCAAATGTGTTAGAACGTAACACGATGAAAGGCTCGTTCTAAGGGTGCTGACGCATCCTCAAACTAGGGACGATATGCGTTCGCGTCCTGCTCCCGAATGGTGGGGTCCCGTCGATTCGTTTCCTGTTTGCGTCGGTCTTATGTTTCCGCATTGCCGCGGTCTTGGCACCTCCGAGTGTCGAGCTACAGGCCTTGACGTAGCACACCGCTCGCGTTGCGCCACTTCAAGCGTTTGCCCTCCAGGGATTTGCGGTAATCCCTGCCGTGAACCGTATGGAGCCTGCGTGTCTTGTTCACGCGCGCTCTAGATCGGCCGTGGCTCGGTACTCAAGTGTGCCGCAACGCGACGCCGGTTTCGGGTGATGGGAAGTGGGTGGGGAGCCTGACTTCACGGTGCTGATGTTTATCCTCCCGGCTGGGCGCGCTGTCTGACGACGTAAAAGGGAGAGGTTAACGACACGCAAGAAAAATAGACAGACAAGGTAATGAGGTGATGCGCGAACTCCGGAAGTATTTTGTTCACGCTAGGACTTGTGTCTGATGAACGTGATTCAAAGGAGAAGACATTTGATGGAAGCGAAGCGGACACTGAGGTAAATTTGCGCAGAATTTTTCTATACAGCCCACTTCCCGCGTAAACATGTGCGCTTAAGACATACGTACTTCGTGTTTTTCTTAACAAGCACCCGCTTCTGAAATTCCATTTCATTTCCAGCCGCAGCTATTGACTAATTTCAACCGCATCATTTAACTCTCCTTCCTCCTGATCAAAAGACCACGTGATAACGCCCGCATCTATCTTTGTTATACGCCTTTAAGCAGTGCCCGTCTAGAGAGGATGTTTCCACCGCCAGACGCCGTCGCAGCCTCACCAGCCAACTCTATCATTTCTCTTTTATCCCCCATCTTTCGCCGCCAAAGAATCTTTGGCCCTGTCTTTATACAGGCATGACACTGACGCCGAGAGTGCGGCCGAAGTGTCGGCATGATTGCTATAGCAACGAAATGCTTTCTTTTTGTATTCGTAACGTACCGGTTGGTAACGGGAACTGACTTGAAAAGATTTTGTGCACAGGGAGTGCTTGGCCTCAAGAGGACATGGCTACTTAGAACGCCCCGCAGACGGCCAGCGAAGGCACATGAACAGCGCACTTTAATGCATCATGGCGTTGAATATAAAACGGGATTGAGAAGCGCGGGAGGAGGAGGAGTAGATTTTAATGAAGAGAAAGGAGGAGAGGTCGGCCTGGAGAGCGTGTCTCTAGCCTGCTACTCCTCACTGGGGAAAAGGGAAGTGGGAAATACAGGAAAAGGTAGGTGGCGGGTGATTATGTTATGGTACTATGAGATACTATAAACACGTTGTCCAATATGCGGATGCGCACTGTAGACGCAATACACGTAAGAGTAATCTTGTCCATACAAGAAGTAATCTTGTCACAAAAAGTTATTGCGCAAACACATTTCGCACTGACTGCACGTCTCATAGCTTCTAGAGGCGATTGTCTAAACCAGTCTCACTTAAAAAGTTCAAAAGTGATTTTATGGCACGTTGGGCAGAGTGAACACTCCTCCACGCGCCCAAAAGCTTTTCTTCTGAAAAGGGGCGGGAGTCCAAGCTGTCAACCGTAGATTTGAGAGTTCTTCGTTCGGCCGCATATTGAGGGCACACGCAAAGTACCTGAGTTATTGTCTCGAGAGTGTGACAGATGCTACATTCAGGGCCTCGTGCTTGTCCAATCTTGTGAAGGTATCGGTGGGTGTATGCCACACCCATCCGTAATCGATGAATGAGTGTTTCCTGGCTTCTCCGCAACCGTAGTGGAAGCCGGAATTGTAATCCAGCGTCAAGTCTATGAAGGCGTTCTTGTCGATGTTCGGGATTGTCCCAATGTCGCGCCGTAGAAGTTTTAAGGGAGGTATGGAGCAAGGCGTTAATGTCATACCGGGGAAAATGAATTTGTATAATAGTTCTGTCAGTGTGCGCCTTTTTTGCTTCCGCGTCAGCCTGTTCGTTTCCAGCTATTCCACAATGGCCAGGAATCCACTGCAGCACGATGGTATGCCCGGAATGAGACGCCTCAGCAAGCAGAGACATGATGTCATAAACCAGAGGACTCTATGCGGTTCTGTCACTCGTATAAATGCTGATGAGTTGCAGTGCTGGTTTTGAGTCACAGAACACCGTCCACTTCTCGAGACTGTTGCAGTATGCAGCGAACTGCTTCTCGAACTCCGGTCAACTCAGCTGCTGTAGACGGTGTCCTGTGTCCTATCTTGAACCGTTGTGTGATCCCCATTCCTGGCACCGTGTAGGCCGCCGCGGAAGAGGTCTGTGTCGCAGAACCATCTGTAAAAACATGTTCGTAATATCCATACATGTAAGCAATGTATGACAGCGCGAAATGCTTGAGCCCAGCGAGCGGCACCTTCGACTTCTTCGTTATTCCAGGAATTGAGAGTCTCACCGTTGGCTTTGCCATCGTCCAGAGTAGAACTTCAGGTATGTCATACGGTTCGAAGTCTGACGGCAATAAGTCTTGCTGCGACAACACGGCTTCTGAGTAGGCGGACACAGGCCGTACGCTTGTGACGTTCGTGAGTGGATGATTCCTGTGCCTAGTCAGTAGCCTTAGATGCACTCGCAATGGCTCATGTTGCAGATAAACTCGCGCTGGGCACACACGTGCCTCTGCAACAGTGACCCAAGTAGGCGCACATCGTGGTAGTCCTAGGCAAATTTTCAGTGCGCGAGCCTGAGCACTTTCAAGTGTGCGTACAGCAGTTGTACTAATTCGAGAGAGTGCAGGCGCACTGTAGCGGAAGTAGTCAACAAAAAGTGCCTGGTAGAGCTGCAGAAGAGATGACTTGGATGACCCCCATGATTTTCCAGACATATGTAGAATCATCTGAGTAAAGCTGTCCAGCTTTTTCCTTAATCCAGAGAGGTGCTTCGACCAAGATAAGTCACGGTCGATGATGACTCCGAGAAACTTGTAGTGGGTTACTGAAGGTACAATCTTCCCCATCCATCATAACGGGGTAGCAGGCCATTGACTTCAGTGTAAATGCCATGGTTACACTTTTTTCCGGTGAGAGCTGCAGTCCGCGACTGTTTAGGTATGCCGACGTTATTGACACCGCGCGCTGCAGCTTCGTTTGCACTTGCAAGCGCGTTAAGCTCGTGGTCCATATACAGATGTCGTCTGCGTACACAGAGACCGAGACTGCGCCTGCGTGTTCTTTGACCAGTCCGATGAGAACGATATTAAATAAAGATTGGCTCAATACGCCTCCTTGAGGCACCCCACGATAGATGGGGTGGTTCCTTGTTTCACCGTCTGGAGTTGTCATATCGTTCTCTCTTGAAGATAGCTGGCTATCCACAGATGCATACGTGCCCCGACGCCACATTCTTCTAGGGCATATACAATTGCATCATGTAGAACGTTGTCAAAAGCACCCTTGATATCTAGAAGGACAGCAGCCGTTAATCGACGGCGTCGTTTCTGATGTTCAACAGTTGTTAATAGGTCAATGACGCTGTCGCTTGACGACCTACCCTTTCGGAAACCAGTCATTGCGTCTGGATATAGATTGCGCTTCTCCAAAAACCACTCCAGGTGCGTCAAAACCATGCCTTACATGGTTTTACCTAGGCAACTGGCAAGCGCCCCAGGTAAAGCATAGCATGGGGTGTCTTGCCTGGTTTCAATAATGGTACGATTTTGCTTGTCTTCCAGTGTGCAGGCACAGTTCCCGAGGACCAAGAGAGATTGTATAAAGCCAGGAGCTCTTCAGTCGCTCGAGGGCCTAGATGGCGCAAGGTAGAGTAGGTAATGCCATCAGGACAAGGCGCACTTGAGTGTCTTGAAGAGGAAATCGCTGCACGTAGCTCTTGCAGCGTGAATGGGAGGTCGAGACGATCGTCCATTGTTGGAGGAGCACACCTGAGCACTGAAGCTACCGATGTTGTAGATCCAGAGAGGTGTATGCAGAAATCTTCCGCGATTTCCTTCTAACTGCGCGTCTGGATGATAGCCAAAGCTCAGAAGGGACGTAGCTGTTGTGGAGAATATGGTAGAGCTCGTACAACATGCCATATTGTGGACAACGGTTTTCTTGGGTGCAGGCTGGCGCAAAAGGACCTCCAACGTTGTCTGTCGAGCTTGTCTAAGTATCTTTGAATTTTCTTTTGCACACGGCGCGACGTCCTCAAGTCTGATATCAATTTAATTCGCCTATATTTCCTCTCGGCTCGACGTCGGACTGCCCGCAGCTCTTCATATATAACGTCAACGGATGTTCTTGAATTTGATGTTCGGATGATGTGTTGTTGCGTGCATTGCTGCTCTAATGCGCTCTTCAATCTCTTTCGGTGAAATTACACAGTTGCAGGATTCTTCTAGCTTGTTCTGAAAAGCATCCCAGTCAGTGCGTCGCGAGAACTTGGAAGTCTTGTAAACCATCTCAGTTGTACATAAGTAGGTATGTGATCACTGCCATACGTTTCAGCATCTGTGCACCAGGCAGCAGAAGACGAAAGGCATCGTGAAGCGATAGCTAAATCGAGACAGCTGCTGTACGTTGTGCCACGAAGAAATGTTGGCGAGCCATCGTTCAGGATGTCAAGATCATTGCTGCTTGTGAAGTTAAGAAGTTGTCTTCCTCGAAGATTTGTGATCCTACAACCCCAAAGATGGTGGTGCGCGTTGAAATCGCCTACAATAATATAAGGTCCTCGGCAAGAGTCAAGAACAAGTTTCAGGTGTCCAGAGTCAAATCTTCCCCTGGGAGAAATATAGCCGCCGATGATCGAGATTATCCGACGCTTTACCTTCAGTGTTATAGAGACGTACTCGCTGCTGTTATGCACCGGAACTTGGTTTAGGGAATACGTGAGGTGACATTGCACACATAGTAAAACTTTGCTAGTATTTCCACTTGTCTCAGACGCGAATTGTTCATATCCAGAGAGTCTAAATGGCGGTGTCATATTCGTCTCGCATATTACGATAACTGGAAACCGATGCTTGAGCACTCTCCAAGGCGACCAGGCGACCCCGTAGACCTCGTGCGTTCTACTGGAATATTACGGAACTGCTGATCCTTTCCTGTAGTGACAAGCTTGAAGTTGATGATGCCATGGCGTTTACTAGCTTTTATACAGCAGCAAGCACTGGTTCTAGTGCGTCGAGAATTCGCGCCGCAGCCTCGGCAACGGGCGTCTTAATTCCGATGAGCAGCATTCGCAAGGAACGAATCAACTGTGCAAGCATTGCCTTGATTTGCCCATCCGACGATGAAGGTTCATGTTCACGATGGCATTCCGGCTGCACTTGTGTACTCCGAGATGGCAGGGAAGGCCATATAGTAGTGTCCTTGGTATTCAGAAGAGTAGACGTGGTGAAAGGTGGCTCTGACGTTGGAGGACTAGCAGGAGCGCGCGACGACTTTTCCTGGAGTACAGGTTGTCCTGTTGTCGATGCTGATGTCCTTCTGCAATTACGTGAGCGCCTCTGGCGGCGGTGGAATTTGGTAACCGCTTCTCTGTGTGTAGATCGATCTCGTACCATTTTCCTTAGCATGGACATTTCAGTCTTTAATTTTGGACAGTCCTTCTACGTTGCCTCGTGCGGCCCATCGCAGTTAGGGCACATCCAGTCAGAGCCAGCACACGTCAACTCATCGTGATCACCACCACAGCGCGGACATGTCATCTTGTTCACGCACGCAGCACTTACATGCCCAATTTTCTGGCATTTACGACACTGCAAGGGCCTAGGGATGTATGGACGGACAGGATGTCGCACATAACCCACTTTTACATGCGTTGGTAAGGTCTCTCCCTCAAAAATGAGTTTTATGCACCTCGACCGCCCAAAACTGTGTATGTCTGTGATATAAACAGTTGAGGAGATTAGCGTTGGGAGATCGTCATTATCAATATCTGTATCGACATCGTAGATAACACCGGCGGTGCTGCTGCCTCCATGTACGATGAATGAGCTGACAAGTACATTTCCTAGCTCAGTTACAGGTTTCAAAGTGTCGAGGATGGTTCGTGGTCACATCAACAGTGTGTTTCTTGCGGGATTAATTCGGACCTCTCTGATTTGCCCTGGAGCCAGCCTCTCGAGATAGGCAGTGAGAGTTTACCTATTGAGGAAATTGAGGTTGCCTATAGCAGCGACGGGGATGTAGGCGATTGGGTACGCTTGCTGTGTGTGCGGCTTATTGTAGTTAAGCTCACTCACGCTTGATGTCCTACGAAGTTTCCTCTTCAGACGACGATTGGTGACCTCGGTATATCCGCCGTCAGAATCCATGTCGTCGACATCTGAGCAGCTCGATGACCTTGGCAGAGTCGCGTTGAGGTGGTCGAGCGCAGCAGAACGATTTGCAGCTTGAAGGCCAGCCCCCAACCTTGGCGGCAGAGGAGGCGGAACGTCCGTCATTGCTTTTGATACCGTACCCGCCACGGGGGCGTCGGTACGCACAAATTTAACAAAAAAACCCAGAGCGAAGCAGGACTAGCAGCTGATCAAGAACTCTTCTTCGTCTTCCCGAGAAGCGCAGGAGAAACCAAGGAGGCAAGGGGGCAACGCAAGCATAACATTATTTCTGAGATGGGCAAGTATATGCGGTAGCATCTGACTTCAAGTCAAATTGCGGATGACGCTGAAAAGAGAGAGCGTTACTGAACCCGCCAGTGCGGCGCGCTGTAAAGAGATTACAGTCTCTGCGCCGAGCTCGGGAACCAGGTCACGCGTCTACGCTCCCCGGGGATCTAATTATCGGCTAAACTTCAGAGACAGCGCTTAGCGAAGATCAATGCATCCTAAAAGACTTCCGGAAATCACAGTGTGCATGAGCGGCTTAAAAAACGCGCTTGATTTCGCAAGTACATTACGCGAAGTGGACCATCGACTGCTCTTTTCTAAATGCCAGACGCACATCTAATGCGGGTACACATTATACATATATTATACGTACAGGTAAGAGAAAAATATTCTGTGACACGGTGTTACACAAGAGCGAGGGACTGCTACTATCCGTACAGCAATGCCTAAGAAAGGCATATGCGGTGTCATGTAGATCAGTAAAGAGAGGGTGTATTAAAGAGATAAAAAGATGTTGTAGGCACTATTGTAGATAAGAAGACCAGCAGCAGTCTCTGATCTCGAGCATCTGAAATAGCCCATAGCACCATAACTTGACGGTTATTTTATCTGTTATTTCTTGACCAGTGCCTCTTAGTGATGATGATGATTTCGCAATTCCCCACAATGATCGTTTAAGGAAAAACAAACGAAGGCGACAATGAATATGATGGTGTTGATGACGATGACAACAATATGTTACGCTTTCAGCGGAACTGGCAAGTAGATGTGTACATTGCCTGCATGTGGTTTTTATGAAAACATGGATTGTCTGCCTGCCTTTCTAGACAGAGGCCGCCATGGCAAAGCACAGTCTGCTAGACAAATTAGGCGCGTTCTTCGGGCACTTTCGCGAATATGACGTGGTCCATGCTTGGCGGGCAGTTACATTGTATGCTGGTATAAATGTAAAACTTCTTCTTGGGCGAGTGGGTTAATACGCACTGAAGCCACTCTAGCGCAAACAAGCACGGACAAAGAAGAAGACCGGACACCACGGGCGCTAGCACCGGTGTAGTCCTGTCCTGTTTTTTGCCCGTGTTTCTTCGCGCTACGATGGCCTAATTCAATAGTATAACTCTATATAATTAGTAAAAAATACGAGCATATATTGGATTTCTTGATGCCCACCCTAATGTAGTGGCCCGCAGTGGGTTTTGAGCGAAGAAAAATAAGGAAATATAGACGATGATAATGATAATGATCACAAGGTAACGTACTGTTTGTTTCAGTCATAGGTGCAAGTGACATTACAAATTGAATGCTCCTTTTATTTTTGAACTTGTAACTTATGCTGTAACTTTAGGATTTATGCCAAACATACATGACTGCCCTACGCCTTGAGGTCAATTTCGAAATAACACCACATGCCCTAAAGCTACCAATTGAAAGAGTTAATTGACATAGCTTTGTCGATTGGCGGTATTATTGCAAATGTTCTTGTGACCGCCAATGTTCGCCTGTGGCCAAGTGGCCTATCTGCAAGAACGACAGGGGCCTAGATACGACAGCTTTTATTCATAGTAAAATATTTTGCGCGCACAATTGACAAGGACATAGTGAAGGGGGGACACACAAGCGCTTTGGTCCCCCCTTCACTCTGTCCTTGTCAATTGTGCGCGCAAAATATTTTACTATGAATTCGTACCAACTCGCCCAACTATCAGTTCTACGAGAGCTTTTAATGCGTAAAAATTCTTGGGCGAGTAGACCAGCGAAATCTGGCCATCCGATGACATGTTATATCTGCAATATAAATCTATAATTGGTAAAGTTATCACATGTATCCGTTACCACAGTGCAGTAGTAAATGATTGGTAGCCTCAAAGAAAATAAATAAGTAAGTATAAGTAATAAGTAAATAATAAGTAATATAGTAAGTAAAGAAAATATCGCACGAACTTCAGAGCTATATCAGTTCGAACGCAGCAAGGCAGCGCATCTAATGAATACATTGTTGGGCGAAAAAAGGAAAATAAAGACTTTGGAGGGAGAGTAGGAAATGACAGATTGACAGATTGAGTGACTGAGCGCTGAATCTGACGTTTCGTATTCTCGCTCCCAAGTCTTTATTTTCCTTTTCTGGTGCAACAATATATTCATTAGATCCAAACCAACTCGCCCAGCAACAAGTTCTACTCAAAGCAGTGCATGCCACTGATATGAAATATGTAAAGGCCATTAAATGAACATGTTGTGGACAAATATGTTAACGAAACCTTGCCATTCAAGAACCGTGTTTACATTCTTGTACATATGCAACGGCCAGTGAGAAATCTTAATGACGCTGTCATTTGTTCCAAAGTATTACGCAGATGCAGCTGTCACCAGTCGTGTATAGTGAGTAATAGGACCGAAGTTAGTCGCCACAGAGATCACGTATAAAAAGCTGGAGTTCTGCAAAATATACGAGTGCGAGTCAAATGAAAGTAAGCCAGTGCCAATACATGACAAACGGAGTACTTTATAAAAAGTAGTCCCCATGAGCTTTTATACATTTGTCCCATTGACTAACTAGTCGCGTGATTCCCGTCTGATAAAACTCTTTGGGTTGCTGTTTCAAAAAGTCTGCAACCGCCTCTTTCACGTCATCGTCCCATACGAATCTGGTTCTTTTGAGCTATTTTTTTCAGTTGCCCCAAAATGTGCAAGTCGCAAGATGACAGGTCTGAGCATTTGGCGGATGTTGCAGCGTTTCCCACTTGAACTTTGCCAATTTTGTATTAACCACATCAGCGACGTGGAGACGAGCATTGTCGTGGAGAGAGATGACACCATTACTCAATTTTCCACGTCGTTTGTTGATTGCGACACGCAGCCGTTTCGGCGTTTCACCAAATTGGAAACAATCGACTCTCTGAAAATTTAGCAAATTCCATCAGTAATGGCCCCTGACAATCGAAAATAAGAAAAGTCAACAGCACCTTTCCGACGGAAATGACGGCCTTTGCTTTATTTGGGCATGGTGAATTCGAACGTTTCCACTGTAAGCTTTGCCTTCGTGTGTCAGGCTCGTAGTAGTGGCACCATGTTCGTCCCCGATCACAACTGCAGACAAGAAGTCGTCACCCTCATTGTGATACCGGATCAGATGAGTCAAGGCAGCGCCGAACTTCTCTGTCTCCTGGAGGTGCTCCCAAATATTAGGCATTCATTGAGCACACAAGAGCCGATAACCGAGATGTTCATGAATTATGGCCTGCTCAGAACCGTGACTGATGTTCACACACTCTGCAAGTTCATCGATGCTTATCCTCTGTTCTTGTCTCATCAACTCATCAACCTTTGCAATTTGGTTAGGGGTGATTGCACGATGAATATGGCCCGGTCTTGGATCGTCTTTGCAACTTTCACGTCCTTTTTTGAAGCGTTTGCTCCAATGCTTCACAGTGGCCAATGAACTGCAACATTCAACGTACACGGCAGCCATACGGCGACTAATTAGTTTTTGGGAAATACCTTCAGCTGTCAAAACCTTCACGGCACCGCGTTGTTAAACTTTTGGAGTTTCATTTATGTCACGCAACCAGGTTAATCCCAGTGTCGTCGTCGTCGTCGTCGTCGTCGTCGTCGTCGTCGTCGTCGTCGTCGTCGTCGTCGTCGTCATCATCATCATCATCATCATCATCATCATTAGCATCATCATCATCATCATCATCATCATCAGCCTGGTTACGCCCACTGCAGGGCAAAGGCCTCTCCCATACTTCTCCAATTACCCCGGTCATGTACTAATTGGGGTCATGTTGTCCCTGCAAACTTCTTCATCTCATCTGCCCACCTAACTTTCTGCCGCCCCCTGCTACACTTCCCTTCCCTTGGAATCCAGTCCGTAACCCTTAATGACCATCGGATATCTTCCCTAATCATTGCATGTCCTGCCCATGCCCCCATTTCTTTTTCTTGACTTCAACTAAGATGTTAATAACGCGCGTTTGTTTCCTCACCGAATCTACTCTTTTCTTATCCCCTAACGTTACACCTATCATTCTTCTTTCCATAGCTCGTTGCGTTGTCCTCAATTTAAGTAGAACCTTTTTCGTAAGCCTCCATGTTTCTGCGCCGTGCTTGAGTACTGTTAAGACACAGCTGTTATACACTTTTCTATTGAGGGATAATGGCAACCTGCTGTTCATGATCTGAGAATGCCTGCCAAACGCACCCCAGCTTATTCTTATTCTTCTGATTATTTCAGTCTCATGATTCGGATCCGCGGTCACTATTTGCCCTAAGTAGATGTATTCCCTAACCACATCCAGTGGCCCGCTACCCATCGTAAACTGCTGTTCTCTTCCGAGACTGTTAAACATTACTTTAGTTTTATGCAGATTATTTTTAAACCCACCCTTCTACTTTGCCTCTCCAGATCCTTGAGCATGCATTGCAGTTGGTCCCCTGAGTTACTAAGCAAGGCAGTATCATCAGCGAATCGCAAGTTACTAAGGTATTCTCCATTAACTCTTATCCCCAATTCTTCCCAATGCAGGTCTCTGAATATCTCCTGTAAACAAGCTGTGAATAGCATTGGAGAGATCGTATCTCCCTGCTTGACGACTTTCTTTATTGGGATTTTGTTGCTTTCTTTATGGAGGACTACGGTGCCTGTGGAGTCGCTATAGATATTTTTCAGTATGTTTGCATACGGCTCGTCTACACCCTGATTCTGAAATGCCTCCATAACTGCTGATGTTTCGACTGAATCAAACGCTTTCTTATAATTAATGAAAGCTATATATAAGGGTTGGTTATATTCCGCCCACTTCTCTATCACCTGATTGATAGTGTAAATATGGTCTGTGGTTGAGTAGCCTTTACGGAATCCTGCCTGGTCTTTTGGTTGACGGAAGGCTAAGGTGTTCCTGATTCTATTTGCAATTACCTCAGTAAATACTTCTTATGCAACGGACAGAAAGCTGATCGGTCTATAATTTTTTAAGTCTTTGGCGTCCCCTTTGTTATGGATTAGGATTATACAAGCGTTGTTCCAAGATTCCGGTACGCTCGAGGTCATGAGGCATTGCGTATACAGAGTGGCCAGTTTTTCTAGAGCAATCTGTCCACCGTCCTTCAACAAATCTGTTGTTACCTCATCCTCCCCCGCTGCCTTCCCCCTTTGCATAGCTCCCAAGGCTTTCTGTACTTCTTCCGGCGTTACTTGTGGGATTTCAAGTTCGTCTAGAAGTTCGTCCTGCGTGCCACTGGTATGTATTAATCTCTATAGAACTCCTAAGCCACTTGAACTATATCATTCATATTAGTAATGATATTGCCGGCTTTGTCTCTTAATGCACACATCTGATTCTTGCCAATTCCTAGTTTCTTCTTCACTGCTTTTAGGCTTCCTCCGTTCCTGAGCGCATGTTCAATTCTATCCATATTGTACCTTCTTATGTCAGCTGTCTTACGCTTGTTGATTAACTTCGAAAGTTCTGGATTTGGGGGCGCAGACCTGTACGAGCTTCAATTTGTGCCACTTACTAAGTTTCACTACAAGACCTGCCACCCTCTCGTTAATGCTATAGAGTTCCTTTAGGTTACCAGCTACATTCTAATTAATCAGGAATCCGACTCCTAGTTCTCGTCTCTCGGCTAGGTCCCCTTAGCGCAGGACGTGCCCGCTTTTCAGCACTTTATATGCTTCATTTGTCCTCCTAACTTCACTGAGCCATATTATATCCCAATTACTGCCCTGTAATTCCTTCAATAGCACTGCTACACTCGCCTCACTAGATAACGTACTAGCGTTAAACGTTGCCAGGTTCAGATTCCATTGGCGGCCTGTCCGGATCCAGGGATTCTTAGCACCCTCTGCTGCGTAACAGATCTGACCGCCATTGTGGTAAGTTGCTTCGCAGCTGCTGGGAACTGAGGGCCGGGGTTTCATTGTTGTATTCATATAGGCGGTTGTGGCCGAGTACTGCGCCAGGGTTGGCAATCCTGCTCTGGTGAGGCAGTGCCTTGCCGGTTCTGGTCACCGGGATCAGGCCGCACTCCAGGCCTGTCTGCAATTTTATCAACACGCGGATCCTTTTTTCTTTAATCCCGTGGAAAATTGTGCGGCACCGGTATTTGAACCACGATCCTCTTGCACGCGAGGCGGATGCTCTACCTCTACGCCACCGCTGCACCTGCACATCCTAGTGTATGGGAGCATTAAAAAACCGTTATCGTCTGACCTGCGTGTCACTTTTGTAAATTAGAGATGCATCTGTGCTGCACGCATGCCTCGTAGACAATGAACCGAACCATGATTGCGCGGGGAGGATAGGCTTAGTTTCAGTTGACTCGCCCTCGTACATTAGAAATGCGAAGATACAAAGGGATATGCAAATGCGAACATACAGCTTGATAAAATGCAAAAAAGTGTCACTGGAAAAAAAGCTCCCTGCACGTATAGACAAAACCTCGCAAGAAGACATTTAAATATACGTACAAGTTTCCAAAAAAACTACGTATCCAAGAAAATGTCGCTGTATATAATGCGTCAAACAAGGCAAATAAACATGTTGCGCAATCACAGATTCACAGAATCCTAGATCTCGCCCCCATTCCATTCACTGCCTCCGATGTATCACTCGCGACGGAAGGCGGTGCATTTGCTCCCCGTTTTTCTCCTTCGCGCACGCAATACTGAGCCACTATCGTCGGCTCATCCATCCAACCCCACCCCCACGCTTTCACTCGCATATAGAACATGCGGCGCTCGGTCACGATGTTATCGGCCTTGGACTTTATACGACGCATGAGGGCGATGGCGACGGCAGGAATGCGCCTGGAGTGTCCATATAATTGCTTTTGCAATGATATAGTACGAGTATCCGGCAACTGAAGCCTTCCGTGGCCCATTACTTTCCGCAAAAGAAGTAACAAAATCGAACTTTCACTATGCGACAATTCACTGTGCCGCAACAATGTAACAATGTATTTTTTTTTCATTTGTGGGGCGGGGCACCGAAATGAAAACAAAAACTCAAAGGAAAGTATGTTGGCTACAATCGAATGCTTACTTTGGGCACCTAATGTGGCTACCAAAACGTGAGACGCTTGGTCCACCGAGAACAATACGCATACTGCTCGGTATCCTACACCAGCGAGACAAGACTTTGCGGAGAGGCTGCGCTCAAGGGAATTCGGTGCAATCCGTCGAGTCCCCACAGTGATGGTGGCGAGCGACCATTGTTTCTTTTTCTCGTGTGCTAGCCAGAAAGCGTCCAAAACTCTCCCAGGTTAAAATCCACTCGGCCAGAGCAAACCGAACGAGCACCGAAGTGCGCCGCGCGGTGGTCGGGGTCACACAAGAAAAACGTCTCCGGTCTGGCTAGCTCTGGCAGCCAGCGGGTAGGGTAGAGAGAAAAAAAAATGAAGTGGCTCAATGGTCCTCGCGAACAAAAGTCAAAGTAGAAAACATAAATAAGAACGTAGTTACCTTGGCTGACTTTAGTGTCGCGACATGGATGCCTTCGCGTAGGGGAAACAAAAAATGTTGATATATTTTATGCGACATGACGGCACAAGTGAACCACCACAACGCTTCGTCTCATCGTACCTCTCTGCGTGCTTTGTCAACTTGTATGATAGTGTGTTGATTTTGCTTGTCTCGTTGTATGTTCCGATGTAAGGCTTTAGAAAATTCAATGCACCTTTGGCGTCAAATATTTATACAGCATGATACCCCTGTTATACGGGCCCTCTAACGGCCGTTAGGCGGAGTTACATGGCAGCCCGAGCGCCGTTGGAAATCAAACGGCGATGGACGCCAACGGAACTCACCGGTCTTCCTTCCCTCGCCGTTTCCGTCCGTTTTGTCGTGAAATAGGCAAGATGGCAGCACCCAGCAGCAACGTGTCCTCACCGCAAGCGAGCGCGCCGGCGTAAAAACGATTTGCCTGGACAGCATCACTGACTCGTTTACTTATCAACTTGTGGCAGGATCACCTTTCCGAACTGCGAGCTCCGAAACACAATGCGCCCGTGTACGCAAGTATGACGGCGCTGTTCAACCAGTTCGGTTCAACCAGTCCGCACAGCGAGAGGGCGACGCGCTGGTGTAGGGGTATGCAAGTTCGCATGTTCGTATCCTCCCGTGCTAGTGAGGGACACGAGCTCACGATGTAGGCAAATGTGGAACTAGTCACGCGAAAGTTGGCCTTGAAATCTTGATCGGACAACGTCGGCACGATGGTTTCGTACCAAGACGGTGGTCTGGAGAGCGTCCACCAGTGTCTGCCTGGCAGACATCATCACAGCGAGTGCAGCGAGGTTGCGACATCGCCTCTCGGCCGCCTTCCGCTTCTTCTTGGTTAACGCTCTCTCAATGCGCACATCTTGCAGTTCAACCCTTTTCGCAGACCTCGTAATGCGGAACCAGGAGAAGCAAATCGGGTGAACGGTCACCGTCGCATTCATAAAGCGGCCGGCTAAGCGTCATTCCACGGCTGTTCTCGGGTGCGCGTCGCAAAGACGCACCAAGTTCAACACTGCACCTGCTGATTAGCGCAGACGGTCACCCGCGGTACGAAAGAAAAAAGGAAATGCACAGTAGTGTTGCGGTTAGTACAAGCGATGGAACGGGAAACGGGACGCTTCACCACGTTGGAACCACAACAAACGCAGCCATTTTGCAACGCGATGGGTGGGATTGGATCCAGAAACAAAACTTTTTCTAGATGGCGAGGTAAAAAGTTCAAGAGTCACGTGATAAATCGTCGAAACGGAAGTGAACCGACTGAACATGAAAAGTGCCGTGTGAGCGCAGCCCCCACCGTTCCGTTCCCAGGGCCGTTACGGCGTTCAACTGCCGTTTGTGTTAACGGCCGTTGCAAGTGCCTGTGTAACCGGGGTATTAAACCCACAAAGTTCCGTAATTGAAAATCTAAAGCACAACTTTGGAAATGTCAATGCACCTTTCACATAAAAAGTTTATGAGATTTATAGCCATAAAGTTTCAGAAATGACATTGATGTGCTCCGTATTCCGCGGCCTCCGCAAGATGCCGCGGTGAACCAATTCGCCATCAAAACGTCCTTGAAATTGTGCTCGTATGGGGCTGCTTGCGTTATGTGACTCCGGGTACATGGGCGTTGCCGCGAAATCCAGCCTGCTTTCGCAATGTTCGCGATGAAATGCCTTTTTTAGCGAGAAAAAGATACTTTAGACAAAATCCAGAATGATTTCCTGCGCCGGTGGTCAGGGGCGTAGCTAGGTGGGGGGGAGGCTTATGGGGCTTCAGCCCTCCCCAAAATTTTTTCGTGCTGCGCCACCGGCCAAAACTACCCCCGGCGCCGGAAATCATGCTCGATTTTTTCTAGAATGTCCTTTTCACGCTCTAAAAAACATTTTAGCGCGAACATTGCGAAATCGGGCTGGATTTCGCGGCAACGCCCATGCACCGAGAGTCACATGTAACGCAAGGAGCTCCATCCGAGCACAATGTTCGGAAGGCCTGGCGGGCGGGCTTTTCGCGGCATCTCGCTGAGACCGCGGATTCGGGATCGCTTGGATTTCAATTCTGACACTTTATGGGTACAAAGTTCTAAGAAACTTCTGATGCGAAAGGTGCATTGGTATTTACAAAGTCGTGCTTTAGATTTTTAATTCCGGAACTTTGCGGGCTTAATGTTGTTATAAACATTTGACGCCAAAGGTGATGACTTTTCTAAAGTCTTATATCGGAAAATACAATGAGACAAGCCAAATCAACACCCTAACAGACAAGTTGACGGAACGCGCAGCGAGATACGATGAGACGAAGCGTTGTGGTGGTTCATTTGTGCCGTCATGCCGCATAAAAATAGCAGCATATTTTTCACCTACGCCAAAGCATCCATGTCAAGACACTAAAGCCAGCCAGGGTAACTACGTTCTTATTTATTTTTTCTACTTTGAGTTTTATTCGGGAGGACACATTGAGCCTCTTAATTTTTTTTTTATTCTGGCTACACTGCCCGCGGGCTGCCAGAGCCAGCCAGAGAGCATGCGGTTTTCTTGTGTTGCCCCGAAACCACCGCGCGGCGTACTTCGGTGCGCATGTGGTTTTCTCTGACCGAGTAATTTTCGCCTGCCAGAGTTTTGGACGGCTTCTGGCTAGCAGACGAGAAAAAGAAACCATGGTCGCTCACCGCCATCACTGTGAAGACTTGACGGATTACACCGTGTTCGCTTAAGCGCAACCTCTAGGGAAATTCTTGTCTCGCCGGTGTAAAATACCGAGCACTATGCGTATTGTTCTCGGTGGGCCAAGCGTCTCACGTTTTCTTCGATATTCATTCTGTAGCCACATTAGGCACGCAAAGTAGGCATTCAATTGTGGCCAACATATCTTCCTTGGGGTTTTTTAATTTCGGTACCCCCGCCCCACAAAAACAAAAATATCAATGTTGCAGCGCAGCGAATTGTCGCATGGTTACGTTTGTTACTTCTTTTGCGGAAAGTAATCGGCCACGGCACGCTTCAGTTCCCGGATACTATTGTTATATTATTGTGATAGCAATTATATGAAGACTCCAGGCGCAATCCTGCTGTCCCCGTCGCCCTCAGGTTTCGTATGAAGTCTCAGGGCAATAACGTCGTGACCGCGCGCCGCATGCTGTATGTGGGAGTGAAAGAGTAGGGGGGGCGTGGAATGGTTGAGCCGACGATGGTGGCTCAGTGTTGCGTGCACAAAGGAGAAAAGCAGGGAGCAAGCGTGCCGCCTTCCGTCGCACGCGATACATCGGGTGGAGTGGATGGAATGGGGCGGGAATCCCCTAGGATTCTGTGAATCTGTGATTGCGCTACATGTTTATTTGCCTTGTTTGACGCATCATATAAAGTGAATTTTTCTTATATACGTAGATTTATTGGAGATTTATACGTATATTTAAATATCTCGTTGCGAGGTTTTGTGTATACGTGCAGTGAACTTTGTTTCCAGTGACACTTTTTTGCCCCTTATCAAACATTTGTATGTTCCATTGTATCTTCGCATTTCTAATGAACGAGGGCGAGTTAAATGAAAGTGAGCCTACCCACCCCGCGTAATAATGGTTCGTTTCATTACCTGCAAGGCATGCGCGTAGCACACAGGCATCTTTCATTTACTAAAGCGACACGCGGATATGAGGGTAAATGTTCTTTAATGCTCTCATACACTGGATTGAACATGGTTGCGTGACGTAATGGACACTTCAGAAGTTGAGCAGCGGGGTGCCGTGAATGTTTTGACAGCTGAAGGTGTTTCCCAAAAGGAAATTATTCGCCATACGGCTGCCGTGTACGTTGAACATTGCATTTCATTGGTCTCTGTGAAGCAATGGCGCAAACGGTTGAAAAAGAATGTGAAAGTTGGAAAGACGATCCAAGACCGGGCCAAATCCATCCTGCAATCACCCTCAACACAAGTACAAAAGCTGGTGAGCGGGTGAGACAAGAACGGATGATAAACATCGATGAACTGGCAGAGCGTGTGAACATCAGTCGCGGTTCGGTTCACACCATAATTCATGAACATCTCGGTCATCGGCTCTTGTGTGCGCAATGGATGCCCAAGATTTTGAACCACCACCAGAAGAAGGTTCTGCGCTGCCTTGAATCATCTGATCCGGTATCACAATGAAGGTGACGACTTCTTGTCTGCAATTGTGATCGGGGACGAACCATGGTGCCACTACTACGAGCCTGAAACACGACGGCAAAGCTTACACGGGAAACATTCGAATTCACCGCCCCCAAAGAAAGCAAAGGCCGTCATTCCCGCCGGAAAGGTGCTGTTTACAATTTTTTTTCGATCGTCAGGGGCCATTACTGATAGAATTTTCTAAAGCCGTGGAGACTATCATTCGTTTTCGATATTGTGAAACGCCGGATCGGCTGCGTGTCGCAATCAAGAACAAATGACGTGGAAAATTGACGAATGGGGTCATCTTGTTCCAGGAACTGGCTATGGTGTTGGACTGCTGAGCACGAGGTTGCGGAATCGAATCCCGGCCACGGCGGGCGCATTTCGATGGGGGCGAAATGCAAAAACACCCGTGTACTTAGATTTAGGTGCACGTTAAAGAACCCCAGGTGGTCGAAATTTCCGGAGTCCTTCACTACGGCGTGCCTCATAATCAGAAAGTGGTTTTGACAAGTAAAACCCCGTAATTTAATTCTTAAATTTTCCAGAATGCCCGTCCCCATGTCGCTGATGTGGTTAATACAAAACTGGCAAAGTTCAAGTGGGAAACGCTGCAACATCTGCCATACAGCTAAAACCTGTCGCCTTGCGACTTCCACATTTTGGGGCAAATGAAAAAACAGCTAAAGGGAAACAGATTTGTGTCGGGCGATGACGTGAAAGTGTCAGTTGCGGATTTGTTGAAGCGGCAACCTAAGGAGTCTTATGAGACGGGAATCACCCGACTCGTTGGCCAATGGGATAAATGTCTGAATGCTCATGGAGACTACTTTTAAATTAAGTACCCCGTTTGTCATATATTTGCATTGGCTCACTTTCATTTGACTAGCCTTCGTATATATTGCAGAATGGCATTATATAGGTGCTCTCTGTTGGGACAATAATTTCGGTGCAATTACTCACGATACACTACCGGTGACAGCTGCTGCTTCGTAATACATTGGAATAAATGACAGGTTTATTGAGATTTTTCACTGGCCATTGTATATGTACAAAAATGTAAACAAAGTTGTTGAATGACAAAGTTTCATTAACATATTTGTTCTCAACTTGTTCATTTCATGGCCTTTACATTTTTCATATCAGTGGCATGCACTGCTTTGCTGGTTTCGAACTGATATAGTTCTAAAGATCGTGTGATATTTTCTTTACTTATTAAATAGACAAAAACATGGAAGCATTGATATCAGTTATATTGAGCACAATCTCTGGCACATAAGAGTATATCTTTTTATTATAGAATACATATATTACTTGTTTTGACAGTGCGTAGCGTTCAAGAATCCGTTTCAGCATCTTTTGCAATGGCAATGCAGTTATTATTCATGTATTTGATCTCTCGACAAATTGTTTAAGAGGAAGCTTTTGCTCGGGCCCAACTCCGACGCGGCCTATTCAAATGCAAAACGCAGAAACGCTTTTCTGAGATAACCCCTGGATCACCTTTAATGGAATTCGTTGAATTTTAGAAAGTTAACTTCTAGTATCTGTTGGAAGTGGAAGTTCGATTTAGGTCCGGAATTTTGTTTAAGATATTTTGAAAAATTTGAAAGTGCGAAAAAAATAAAAACGCGACGTTTACAAACTAAAAGCTTTTCATCAAAAACAGATATCACGGTTCTTCAAACGGCATCTATTATAAGAGTGAAAGCGGACAAATTCGGTATGTCAATTTGTATCTTACGTGAATTAGTTACGTGGTGCACAAGGGTTCTGCAAAAGCCGTATTTCGATAATGATAAATTGTTTGAGATTTATTTGTAACATATCAATTTTGTCCGCTGTAGATGTACTATTAGATGCGATTCACAGAATTGTGATATTATTTTTCATTGTTGAGTTTTAAACGTGATAGTTTCGTTTTCTGAAAATTTGAGATTTGCGCCAATTTTCAATAAAATATTGACAACCTAAATGAAAAATTCGAAACCAGAAGACAGTAGAATTTAAGTTTTGCTTTAAAATGCAACAAACCTCATCAAATTTTGTGCAGTAGTTGCCCACAAAAACTAATGAACCTTCTGCATGTATGTAGATAGGAGCATTCGATAAAGCTTCCTCTTAAGGAGGAGGCCAAGCTGGAACGTAAGCCCCCCCCCCCCCCCCCCCCTAACGAAATTTCAGGCTACGCCACTGCCGGTGGTCGCTTCGGACGGCGGTGCATGTACAGAACGAAAAAATTTCCGGGGGGGACTGATGCCCCATAAGCCCCCCTCCTGCCTACGCCTCCTGCTACATGCGCATGTATGGGCGCATGTGCGTGTGTACTTTGCTAGACCAAGGGGAGGGATCATAGAGGCCTGTTTTTCCCAGTCGACAATTTTTGAGAAACAAAAGCCCGTTAGTTCCCCTAACTCGAAGCACCGCGGCACTCACAAATGCATCTCAACAGGAATAAGCCTCATACCAAGCTGAGCTAAACAAACGGGGGAAAACGGAAAGACATCATTGGGTACCCGCATGTGTGAGTGCGTATGTGCGTGCGCATACACATATGCATGTGCGCATGTGCTTATGTATGTGCGCATGTGCGTTCACAGATGCGTATGTACGTGCGGGCGCGTGCGTATGCATGTGCGCATGTACGTGCGACACGTGCATATATGTGTACCTACGTGCGCATGTCTGTGCGCATGTGTGTGTGTGCGGGCGCATGCACATATGTGTGTACTTTGCCAGATGAAGGGGAGAAAGAATAGAGGCCAGTCGATACTTCTTTAGAGACAGAAGCCCGTTAGTCCTGACTCGAAGCACCGTGCCACTGACAGATACTTCTCAGCAGGAAGATGCCTTATGCTAAGCTGAGCTAAACTGACGGGGGGAAACGGAAAGACATCATTGGGTACCCGTGTGTGTGAGAGCGCATGTGCGTACGCATATGTGTATGCATGTGCGCATGTATGACCGAGCGCAATGGAAAGAAAGGTTTGTGGGCACACAACACTGATCTGGCTAATACCGTGCGCAACGTATTGGCAAAACAAGACGATATTGAAAACAGGTCGCGTAGAAATAATTTACTTTTTTTTTCTTTGGGGTGACACCAAAAAAGAAACATGGAACGAGTCCGAGTCCAAGGTGATTTCGCTTTGTACGGAAAATCTGGAAATAGAAATTAACCCCTCCGGTATAGAGAGGGTGCGCAGAATTGGCAGACACTCAGTTAACAAAAAAGGCCTGTAATTGTGAAGTTCACTGCTTTCAAAGATAAGCAAAGGGTCTTGACTGCTGCCTCTCAGCTTAAGGCAACTAACTTTTCAATAAGCGAAGATTATTCTAAACATGTTTGTCAGGCCAGAAATTCTCTGCTCGCATATGCACGGGAACAAAAAAAGAAGTGCACGCTTAGGTATAACAAGCTGGTGATGTGTGAAAAATCGTATATTTTTCACGGCTCTAGTGGTTCTGTTCAAGAATGTACCCAATAGCAAACAACACAGCCTTCTTCCCGAATTACTAGGAATAGACCCGAACAACTTTCTTTTATTGTCGTAAACTTCCGAAGCCTAAAGAATAAAGCTAATGACTTTGCAGGCCTTCTATCGATATCAGAGCCTGACATTGTTATCGCCACCGAATCCTCGCTAGACCCTTACATTGCGGATTCTGAGGTATTTCCATCAGACTATGTTGCATGTAGAAAGGACCGAGATGTGTCGGGAGGTGGGGTGTTTGTTCTAGTACGGGACACAATTGAAAGTGCACCATTAATTGCAACTGACGATATGTCAAAATCTGTATATGGTGCAGGCTATGCTTTTCAGATGGAAACACCCGTATTGTCGGTTCTTTCTACAGACAACCTAATTTGAACACTGTTGAACCATTTGTCAGCCTTTCAAGGTCACTCTCAGCCCAGTCATCTGAAACGTTAATTCTTGGTGATTTTAACATGCCAAATGTTGAAGGGCGTGACCTATGTCCTGTACAGAATAATAGGTCATTGCTTCAGTCTGAATTTTGCGAGCTGATAAAGACCTATGGGCTCTTCCATTTCGTTGATTTTCCTACTCGTTTTGGATGTACAGACGGAAATGTGTTAGACTTGCTCTTTAGTAACCAGAAAGATATCATAGACTTCATTGCACCAGTACCAGGGATTTCTCATAATGAAGTAGTTGCAGGCATTATTCGTTGCAGAAAAATAGAATTGACCAAAATGCGGCCGAGAAAGGTATTTTTTTATGAAAGGGGTAATTATGAGGCTATCTCTAATGAGTTAAATGATTTCCTGCCTATATTTGCAGTTCATTTAGTAGCATCGACAGTCTGTGGGTCATATTCAGGGATAAATTTTTTTCTTTGACTTCTGATTTTGTTCCGTCTAAAGTGGTTTCGACTAAGCGCCGCAAAGATAAAGCTCGGACCTTGGATTAATAAGGATTTACGTTCATCAATTCAGAAAACATCCCGAACTTACAAAATATATTGCAAAACCAAAAAACCCGAGCTTGTACACAAAGCTAAGGGATATCAGCACAAAACTTAAAAAGCGAATTGAGGGTTGCGAAGAATGCATATCTACAGTCCTTACCAGGTAAACTAATAACGAATCCCAAAGAGGTCTGGCGGTATATCAAGAGCAACAAGAAGGATGACACTGGCATGCCGGCCATCACAAATGATGGTGACCTAATTAAAGAAGACAAACAAAAAGCAGAAGTTTCTAACAAGTATTTTCATTCAGTTTTTGCGGAGTGAAAAACCTGAAGTGGACCAGATAAAGAGAAAATAAAGAGAAAAGAGATAAGACAACAAATGACTGTGTTTCGCATAAATGGCGTGTAAGTAATTATATGTAAAGTTACATGAAACAAAACTATACCAGCATAATTTATACCGCCATTGCAGCGTCACTGGTTAACCACCTTTACAGGGTGGAATGGCTATTCTAATGTCTATTCTAATTCGTGTTTCCCGTCTGTTTTCGAAAGCGCCAGCCATGTATCGCTCTAAGTCGGTGTCGAGGCTATTTGCCACGTGTTCGCGTGTTGCTCCTATTGCTCACGATTGTACACTGGGAAGGACGGCGACCAAGAGGGACGCGTAGTGTGCGTCGTCTCTCTTAGTCCTCGTCCTTCGCGGTGTACGTTGTTTTAAGTATTCTTGTGCTAGCTGCTCCGAAAATAAAGAAATATGAATAAGCAAACTCACATGCTCGTGGCTTATGAAACGTTGGAGATGATTAATTGCTAGGATTTCAACGAACTATAATCGATATATGCCTCGTCACCAGATGTTTAACCGCTATCGTTAAATAGTTCGGGCCTACTTAATGAAGGCTTTCGTAATTATTAGCTTAAAATAACTTTAATAGTGCGCAAATGCTTGTCCGTATTAATATATGCAATAACAGACGTAAAAAAGCAGGCAAATATTAAATAAAATTAAGAGCGTAGTTTGCATAGACAAACGAGAAGAAATGCTGCGTATATTACAGGTCTGTAGTGACCTGATGATAAGGTATAAGTGTACTATTTTTAAAATATATCTTAATTATAAGTTTAATTTGTTTAGAACATTTGTCACGAAAATCTTAAGGCGATTACCGCATCGAGGGATCTACTGCCATCCTGCATTCAAAGCCGCCATACGCCTAGGTGACGTGGGTTTGCGGATCACGGTGACTCGGTGACTGGAGCATTTGTGGCAACGAGAACATCTTCCGAGCATCGCGCGTTTAAAATTCGGCTAAGCCGATGAAATTGTAATGGGGATTAAAGGCACAGATAACCCAGTGTAAAGCTGGAAATTAGTATTGAGGAATCGCAGAAAGTCACTGCTAATAAGGAGCCTTCCAAATGCACTGAAGCTCACGAGCCAATGTGTATGCATAGTGCGTGAAACGGTATTAATTATGAACGTAGATTATGGACGTAGTGGCTGTGACGCGTGGATTCAGTATGCGTAACAGGATCAAAACGAAGAAATAACGAGAAAAACTCTTGTCCCTACCTTTGTTTCCGATAGACTCATACAAAGAGCAACACTTTTTACATTAGGGAGCATTAGTAAACGGCTTCCGCTTCGGCTATCTGGCGCCGCTGGAGCCACATCACTGATGCACCTGGCTCGCTTTTCGCAGGCACAAAGCTGTCGGAGACAGCCGTGGTTATTGAGGAGCCAGTAGCAGTACGCTAAAACTTTCTATGAATTGAAGACGTACTAGAGAAAACAATATTTCGTAGTTATGCTGATGTAAATGTTTAAGCACCTCGCGAATCCTTGACCAAAGCAACATTCTGTTGAGCGGGGCAGCACAGGGATTGCCGAAATCAATTTCCGTAAGTGGAGGCAGTCGATGGCTACTATGAAGTAAGGCTGCAGAACTGCTGACCCGGGAAGTGCACAGTCATTGGTAAAGCACTAGAAATATTGTCACGTCACAATAGCGTACGTAGTTAGCGACGCCGCACTGAGGACGACGAAGCGCTTTTGTACCTACGTGCTGGCCTCCATCTGGTGGCATAGCTTTCTACCTGCTGGACTTCCAAGTAACAATGTTCTACACTATCCATATACTGAAACGGAATGTCTCTGGGAATGAGTAGAATTATTTGGCTACGTTATGGCATATCTTGATGACTGACCTGCGCGTCGTGGTCTTATACCACGAACAGGTACGTGTCGTTTCAGATCTTCCCATTACAACAAAGTCTCTTACTTTTGAATGGTGGGATAACATACTTATTTGGAATTTCTGAGTTATAAAACGACCAGCAATGAAATTTTAAAAGACTGGCTTAACAGGCGCCCAGTAAAGATTGCATTACGACGCAGCTTCTCTATATCGTCGTTGAAACGTTTTTTTTCCTTTCGTTTAACAAAAACTGCACGTAACAAAATGTAAGGAATACATGTAACCATAACATCACTTATGTCATTGCGGCCCTACTACCCACGCACCTTATTTTATATAGTTGTGTAGAGGAAAGATTCCATTACTCTATCACTTGTGCGTCGCCTGCACAGATGGCGTTGTTCTGGTGCCACGCATGACGCAATCGGAGCTAAATTTAGTGTCTTACTCGCCGTTCAGACAAGCGTAGCTCTGCGGCACGTCTGTCTAATCGAGCGGTAGTAGTGTTCGAAAGCATAATTGGCATAATTCATCGAATTCAAACTTCATAATTCATAAGGCTTACAAGCGTGCAATACATTGCCGAAATTCCATGGTTGTTCGACTATGACGTCGCCGAGGTCTGCACGCTGGCTCCGCAAATGGCGTGAAGAAGCTTGGGCAGCAAAACACCGGGATGCGTATCCGAGCCCACTACACATAAGAAACAATCACGATTGCGAGATTAAAGCGTACGACTTCCACTAGCTGTAACACAAGTGAAGGATGTACGCATTGAAATGCCTGAAAACAATGTCACTTGTCTATTTGGTCACGTCATTTCTGTAACTTCGTACCGATACAACCTCGTCAACGCACACCGCTGTGCCTTCATCGCGAATTATCGTTTTCTTTGTGACGAAGCCGCGAATGTAAATCTTACTCTCGCTGCCTTCGTCATGACTCGCCTTAAATTTCTCACATGTTTAAACCATTCCTAATCCATGCCACTGCTTTCAAGTTCCCTCAACGGTATTGCGTGAGCCCGAACTATGGAACAGTTCACATCACTGACAAGCACTGTTAAATGGCAAATAAACTAATCGACTTTAAAACAATATCGACGTGTTCTTGATACGTCAGACTGGTTATAGACCAACTGCAACGGATGACGTCACGGAGATGAGGCGGAAGTGCTTTCGCATTTTGTGTGGCGAGAGAATATAATCGCCAGACCATATACACACATATGCATAGTATGCATGTACGTCATTCAACGATACTCCGCGACTTCCGGTTTACGGCAGCGCCATGTTGGGGAACCTTAGGCCTATGCGCGCGCCCATAGAGTTTCTCACTATAACACCTAGAGGGTAATCTGGCGCCACCGTCTATGGGAGTTTCTCAAGGGGGCACCGTGCCGTCATGGGAATGACGGTATATGTGTCTGCGAGGCTCGTGTTGGCTGGTGTTGTAAGAGGCTTCGTCTAAAACGTGGATATGGCTACGCAAATAACCCGTTCTCAAAGTAAAATCTTCATAAAATGTTTCCATTCACGCATATTACATCTTTACTCACCCACGATGCATGACCAAGCGAAGAAAAGCAAGAACAGACGATCAACTGTTTCAAAGCGAGCGCGAACCTTGTCGTCTGTCCTCCAACTTTAGCGGCCCGCTGATACTTTTTACGTAACATGTAGTCGTACACACAATAACAAGTTCTCATAGTTAAACAAAACATGTTTTCGCGTAATAATAAAGCTAAAACAGCTTTTCACGTGCTGTTTTAGTAGAAAGTGAATCATTGTGACAGACGGAACGGTATTTGCCAAGCGCGTCTTCAAGGTGTCCTGTCTCTACGAGAACGATGCCAATCCGAATCCACAATATACCGGCATTCCCATACATACCACAGCGCAGCAGCGCCAGATTTCCCTCTAGGTAATGTAGTGAGAAACTCTATGCGCGCGCCTGCTGATAAGGTACTTCAAGATGGTGGAAAGTAGCGGAAGCAGAGGACAGCAGCGGATGTGACGTCGCGTGCATACTATGCACATATAAGGCGCGAAATTTAACCGAAGGTCTAACGAATGCGTGGGGCGGAGTTGTCATTACGTTTATTGCCAAAGAGTATTGTTGAGAGCAGCGAATAAGAAAATGGACCACGTAGCTGCTGTTTTCTTTTTGTCCGTTGTATGCATGTTTTGTTTAGAAACACAAAGATTGCTTATTCACGCATTTGAAATCCAGTGAACTGACGAAGTTACTCACCTGCTATAAACAGATCCACGATAGCCTCCGTTATGGTCACACCCGCGTCGGTTACCTTGTCACCGTTGTACGAAACATTGCATACGTAACTTCCGGTGTCGGAGCGATCCAGCCGATTCAGAAGCAAAGCGGGTGGATCACTGAGCAGTGAAAAGAACGCCCTGCCGATCCACGGTGGTTGCTTCCAGTGAGCACCGTCCACTAGTCCAACGGTCGCTCCCAGCACTTGGGTCGGTGGAGGCTCGGGAGCCACCAAAGCGTAAACTTTCTTTGGTTTCCGATGACTGCCCATGCTTTGAGGTAAGCCACTAGACAAGTTCAGCCTGACGTCTGCCACGTGGAACCAGACGACAGAGACGGGTTCTTTCGACGCCATGTTGATGGGACAAGGGAGTGATGTCTGTTCGGATTCCAAACGGCTTAGGCTTAGCGTCGATGGAAAGTATGGCGTCGATCCTGCATTGGAAACAAGCGAAGACCTCCTTTGATACCGTTCTGCCTCGAAGTGCTTGCAAAGGCAGGCTTCTTCCCGTTTAAATTACCGTAGTCCCAGCTACTGAACTGGCACGAGATGAAAACGCCCTGAACTGCCATTGAGCTATGAATATTGTGAACACAATCGTCTTTACATCTAAATGTTGTTACAAGAAAATCCGTGGGAAGACTGTTTAAATATTTCCAGCTGAGAAGAAATCTCGACTGTTATGTGAGCGTGTTATGCGTTCTGCAAAGCGATGTTTGTGGAGGAGAACATTCTAAATTTGTCATTTCTTTATTTCTTTTAATATATTACAGCCAGCCACAGGGTTGGAGCAGGAGAGAGTAATGAACAAGACAACAAAATAAAAAAATATTCACAGCAGTTAGAATTTTCAGAAACAGCTGAAAACACATCAAGTGGCACAGGCCAATACCTACGGAAAGGAAGCAATGGCACGAGGAAAAACTGTGTTGAAACATGTCTGTACCAGCACGAACTGACGTAATATCCAAGTGGTTATAGTTTGTAGTTAATAAACGTTTTTAAAATTTTCCCACACTTTATTGAGAGGCAGAATTGCAAGCTTACAAAGATGTGCAGAAACGTCACGCATTCTGCAGGGTGGTGCTGCTAAAAAATACCATGAAATTAAAGATTCGAAGCTTAGACGTAGCTGAGAAACGCATTAAATGACATTGTATATATCGAACTCCGCTCTTTTTTCCTTAATTTTGAGTTCAAAATAACGGACGCATTATCAGGAAGACTCTTTACACTGCAGACAAGAGTCCTGTGTAGAGGCAGAGCTTGGAATTTTAGGTGCAGTAGGTAATAAACGTTCACTGTAAGCAGTCAACACGCCTAAGTGCTTTATTGTGTCTGACGTGTCGGAGAAAATCATTCTTCAAAGACTAAAAGGTATACTGGCTCTTGGCATAAATAAACCACTGTTCTGGTACGTGAAGCAGGAAGGGCATTCGCGTTTCGTTACGAGATATTGACAGCCGTATTGAATTTAATCTTTATTTCTTCTTCGCTAGAGCAAGTGCAAGACCTTACAAACCATTGTTGGGATTTAATGATAAACTAGAGCTATAGTAACTTGATATACCGCGCAGTAGTCCAGAATTTGAGTACAAATTTTAACTATGCAACAAGACACAGACCTCATTAGCCGTTCTTCAAGAGAATAACCAGCTAGTGTTAACAACAATAAGCTCACGCTACAATTACTACCACATTCGCAATAATTGATTTATGCAATTACTGCAGATGCTTCAAGGCTGCATTAATTACTTCCCCGTCATGTCGGTATTCATTCGAAGAATGATTTTTTATTCTTCGTGCTCACTAATGCGCGAAAGAAAGAGAGTGCCCTATTACTGAGCACGCATGTTCGAAGGGTCCAAGGATAGTCATCACGAACGTCGCCAATGTAACGAGCTAAATTAATGATCCTTAAACGGCAGCATTCTAATACTTATTCCTAGCCGCGTAAGCGTGCAGCTTTATTACGACGCGATAAGTAAGAGAGCAGCAGCAAAGCGTAAGCGTAGCTCATTTGAGTTTGTTCTATTGTGGGCTCCGGGTATAATTTGACTGACCTACATCACGCCTCACCGGCGCAACGTTCAGTGACTGGGTTGAACTAGGCTGGTGGGAGCGCTAACGAAGGCTTTGTTCAGTACACTGTCAAATTCACGTTTCTGAACTAATCAGATAGGGCGTAGCAGCTCTCAGAGCTGACAATGAGGCGAATTCGACCATATGGCTGAATTTTTCAACAATGTCCATAATACTACGCCTGGTCAGTGGTGAAGACTCAGAATAAAGGACTGGAGTCTTACTTGGGAAAATAAAGCAGATAAGAGGTGAGTCCGCCACTGGGATAGGTATTTTTCAGAAATAAAGTGGTGTTAGCGAGAACGTTTGATTGCAATGGCTACAATAAAACATAGTTGGCTCACGCAGACTAGACGACTATTAGTGGCTGCCCTGATCAAAAGGTGACGCCTTTAGTAATGAGCATCATGATCGAAATCTTGACATTTATAATCATCTTTATTATCATGGCCATTGAAAGGCTCAGAGGTCCCTATATTGCCTGACAATCTTCTTCCCACTCCGCTCGGTGGCGCTTCAAAACCACAAGCACAGTGAATTTTGTTGATGCGAGTGTGGTGTTTTGGTCTACCTTCAACCACAGAGGAAATGATTTCGATATTGAATGAAGGTAAGATTATTCTCACGCGTTCAAACCATTTTGTTAGCGAGGATAGGGACGTTACAGTGCAGTGTTTCTTGAATTAGGATAAAACATGCGGTTGTTCAGTTATTGTGATGCGACCGTTTCTCAAACGTGAACTTCTTGGTTTGAATGTAAATAATGACGAGAATTGCTTCATCTCGAACATGATGCTGCTGAAATAGCCGTATTTTGAGTTCGTAACTAGTTAGCCAAGTAAAAGCGTTATCTGCAGTGCTCATTCGCAAGCATGCACGGGAGACAAATCGCAATAGCAACGGCGCAATGATGGCTTCAACAACATTCACCGGGCTACGTGGGAGCTGTTTAAGTCGTTGTTTCATGTTGCTCGCTTGCACTTTTCTCTTTGCCGTTACTGCTAGTGGTACTCTAGGAGTATTCTGTGCCAGAGCCATTTCGTGCATTCTGGACGAAAATGACTTTCTTTTATGACCTTGCACTGTGAGAACCTGAAAATTCAGTTCAGTCCCGAGACACGTCTTTCAAAATACACTCTAAAAAGTTACACGCTTAATCTCACGCTAGACTAAGTTTAAGCGCGACGCGCATGTAAATGGGGCGCGGAAGACGTTTCAAGCCCCACGTGACGAAAAATAGGCTTGAAATCCCTTCATGTAAGCGTGAGGGCAACACTGCCTGCCATGGTTCTGTCTTGCGCGAGCGTGAGCAAGCTGCGTACGCGCGAGAAACGCAAATCACACGGTTAACATCCCGCGGAGCACTCGCGCGGAAACTCTCCATCACGCTTATAAATATCCAAACAAGGGATCCTTGATATATCACGTGATCTGCGCGGAGCATGGGTGACGTAGAACAACGATCTGCGTCTTCCCACTGCCCTGCGGGGAATGCAAAACTTTTCTTGGGGAGGCTGAAGGAGGCCGCGGTGTTTTGAATGTCGTGCTCGGCCATGTTAGGTGTGGATTTTACAGCAGACTGCCACGAGCGACGTTCGTTCATTGCAACACAGAGCTGCTGGTCTAATTGTCAGAGTTTTTGTTCATCGCCATGTTAACTTCTACACACATTCATGGCTTACAAGGCGGGTGGTGTATGCATACGTTGTGCACTGTGCCGAGATTACGAGAATTTACGAGAGAGGAATCCACCGCGTTCTGACGGCTCCAGAGCAGCATTTTCATATGGATAATGGATATGTTGCGGTCCCTCACCTCCTATTCATGGACGATTGAAATATACGAGTAAGAACATTGGTTATTGTTCGTTTTTATTAAATAGCGGCTAACTGCCAATTTGCGATGATTTCCGGTATGTGGTTGTATGATGACTGGTGCAAAATTTGCCGTAATGGTACGTTTATTGGAAAGCGAGAACTTTTTACGCGAGTAGTAGCGTTGATCGAAATAGAGAGCAGTCAGCCTCATGCCCTTTTAACAAGTTTTAACACCGGGCTGTTCCATTCCTCTGAATTGTTCAGTTTATCGTGCTGAAGTACCGAATTCCCACGGTTTCTGTTGTTCTTATTTTAAGTTTGCCAGCTCACCGTCCTCTCTGTGCCCGCTGCCATTTCTCCTCGGGCAAGGTTGGTGAGATGGGAGTTGCCACTCTGTATTTTGCACCGTACTTCTTCTCAGGACTTAAAACTGCTAGTGGCGCATCAGTGCGGTATGCCGTGTATGCGTGAAGTTGCTACGTATGCCGCTGATAGTATGCCAGTGCCTATGACGTGAAAGTTCATAATTTTGTGACCTATTTGTCGACTAACAGTAACCAGCATCTCCGAAGCGCTGCAAGCGAGGCTGTTACACCACGTGCTAGTTAATTTGCAACCTCAATTGCACTCTGTACATATTATGATATCTATCTAGTTTAGCTCCGCATATTTTACATTTCGGCCTTTAAACAGAGGAGGTGTGACTGTCTTCAATGAACACGAATATACTCTGCCCATTGCAGCTATTGATTTCCAGCTGCAAACACATCTATGCCCGCAGGGAGAGTCCCCATGTGATAAGTTCACGCAGAATGTCATTCTTGTCAAAATTTGCATATCCATTGGGTTGGGAATTAAGCGTAACTACGTTTTTGTGGCTCATTTTCGCTTAGGTATTAAAAGGCTTTACCGAACGCGTTGCCAGTTGTGTTCGAATTTCTAAACTTTATTTGTATGAAGACCATGATGGAAAAAAAAAATCCGTTACAGCTATGTGTCTCACCTAAATACATTTTGCACATTATTCTTCTG
Organism: Dermacentor variabilis; assembly: GCF_050947875.1. Taxonomy (NCBI): domain Eukaryota; kingdom Metazoa; phylum Arthropoda; class Arachnida; order Ixodida; family Ixodidae; genus Dermacentor; species Dermacentor variabilis. Next base: position 114,473 of record NW_027460390.1, on the reverse strand, counting down.
TTTTTGAGGTCACATTTGAAAGAGAATAAAGGTTTACATGTAGCACTGATGAAAATTAACGAAAATGGAAAAGGTTCCTTCTGATCTTGTCAAAAATACTGAAATTTTTTGAGCCTTCGTACGTCGCTTTAGAAGCGTCCTTGCGACTCAGGCTTGCAACGCATGCTCTCATTACTGCATTCATTTGACTATCTTTCCCCTATCGCCTACTTCCAAAAACTTCAAACCGCAACATTTTAAGAGCAGGCAGTAGAAATGTCATAAATGCAATAAGTGTTAAAACAGTGAAAATCAAGCGGTCTTCGCTACCGCATTTATTATAAAAGAAACATGTCTTCACCTCTAATGATTTGTACTCTGGGTATTAAGATATTTTTCCTTGTTTTTTTTTCCAGATCGCACTATGTGACCTTATAAGCCCATGCATTTTCTGAGGGGAAACAAGGCTGCTCGTCTGCGGTTGTGAGCAGGAAAGCATTGAGAACAGTGACGACACATCCCTAGAAAAGGCACTAATGAAGTGCCTATGGCTTCATGGTATGTAATATGGAACATATCCGGCGGCATATGGCCAATTTTTGTGCAACCAATTTAAAGCCAGGATTACGCAAATAAATATTATGGGCGCAAACATGATTAAAGGAGTTGTCCACTGCGTTGCGCATTTAAATCAAACTCATATAAAGAGTTATGCTTTCTCAACCATCTGAAAAGACTTTAACTCTGTAAGTTTTGTGTTTGACATCAACGCTCATTGTATCATATATTCTGGGAATGAATATTATGAATAAAAGATTTGCCCGAGGGAGAAATGTCTGTAATGCTTTTTTCGCTGCCTAGAATATTCGTCTTTCTTAGAGAAAAAAGGCCAGTGAAAAATAATTTGATCAGGTATTTTGTGCCAACAATCAGAGAAAGAGTGCAATAGCATGATGATTTTAATGCTGGTAATTCTGCCCTTTCGACCCTGTCCTACACAAAGCTTGCTATCTGCGCATGCGCGGCGCCGCTGAGCACAGTTGAAGGGCATCCGTCCTTTTGTGCAAGGAGATACCGAGGGTGTTGTTTACGTTTTACATTCCTTGGCGTCGTTGAAATGTGCGAGGGCTTTGCAAAGCCCCTTCTTAGTGGATTAGTTTCAATGTCACCGGCGGGAGCGCCTTGCGCTATCTCTCTGCAGGATACTCAGCTTCTACTTCGCCGGCATGCTACCACTGTCATAGCGTCTCGGTTCGTCACAGTCTGCGCCGTCAAAGCAGAAGTTATAGAAGAGGACTGCGAAGAGCTTGGTGAGCAAAGCTCGCTTCAGAGAAGCGACCCAAGCGCCCAAGCCGACAAGGGCCGGTGCTTCTTCGTTGCTTCCAACGCATGCACAGAAGCGGCGAGGGGGATGGGGAATGCTCCTCACTCCAACCTCCTTACCTCCTCTGGAACCCTCTGTAAGCGTGGAGATTGGTCGCACCACAATAAGCGTGGGAATAAGAGTCCTTATCCCGTCGGCTAAGCGTGAAGAGGGGATGCTGATCACTTTTAGCCGGGGTGATCGGTAACCGTGGGGAAATATCATGATTAGAATAAGCGTGTAAAAAAACTGCAAACGCACGCTTAAATAAGCGTGGATTTTTTTAGAGTGTACTGCCGAAATTTGTTTCTTGGCAACCCAAGCATGCCAGGATTGAAAGAAATTTCGTTTCGTCGACGGAAATGCAATCTCCTTTTCGAAATATCTCTCGAGATCCAACGTACGGACGCATAGCTACATCGATCGCTTGAGGCGGACGAAGGAGAAGCGTAGTCATAATCTCATTAGTGCGTTTCCATGCGAGGAATAAGCGGCCGTCAAGCTGAACTCGGTAAGTGTGGGAAGCCTCAAGGTGAAGTTCATTTGCGACCCCACTTCGCGTGCTTCTTCGTTTGCCGTTTGGAGCGCGATGTTATATTTTTTGTGGAAGGGGCAAATCGCGCGAGCGAATACCTTGTTTAAGTTGTCGCAGAAAAACCAATTCTAATAAAAAAGCGCGCAAGTCCGTGCTTGAGAAACGCTGACATACAAAAATGTTTTGTACCTGGGGATTTCAGTGGAAATTTCGCCAAAGAACTCCATTTCATGAAAAACACACGCCGCTGGCGCTTGCGCCTCTCAATCGCGAACAGCATATGATCCAACGATCTGCGATGATCTATAAGGAAAGTGTCACTGCAGAAATGTTGTTCTAGTACTACTCATCGAAGTGACTACTACAGGATATCACATTTACTGCAAGATATGCAGTGGTGCGGCGATGAAATGGTTACAAATATGCCTTAAAGGCAGTTTTACTTCGGGGCCAATTCCAACTGTTCTGTTCGAACACTTGCTAACGCCAAAGTTCTCACATTAGTCTGCCACCGGACCAAATACGCCCATTTAGGTTGAGCACCTCAGTTTTCTTCACAAACACTGCCGAAAATCTGCACCTTAAGAAAACCTGAAGCACTAAGTTTACAGATATTCGCAACTGAGCGCTCAAAACAGATATCTCAGTTTCCTAAATTACATCTGTTAGACTACATGTAGCTGAAAAACGTGATTCGAAGTTTAGAACTTAGATGAAATCGTTCCATTGGCTTCCGACTGTTTTGCGGAAGTGCTGCTCATCTATTAGAAGTTTATTTCAGAGCGGTGAACAACACATCCGTACAAATAACAGCAGTTTACCGGATTGTAGTATCTTTTCCATTACTGGTTTGCAAGGTTGTATACTTGAACTAAAGCAAGTGCATGTCACGCAAGCATCATACCTGCAAGGTTCCAGGCAACAAACATCCCTGAGACATCTCCATGGACATTACTGAGAGCACTAGTGAGACTTCAAATACCCGGAGTTACGAAGAAATACCACGTTTCTTCCATTGCTTTGAAACAGCTCATCCAGTTCCACATTTTTACGCCATATATTGGGACTGTACAAGTATATACGGAAGGTTAAGTCACACCATCCGCCACAGCGGCAGCATTTCAGATCCCACCAACTTGGAATTACTCGGCTATTTCAATTAGACCACAAATAGACATCTACGGTTGCGGAACTTGGGGCAATACGGAAAGCTGTCCGTTTCATGAGAACGCAGACATCTAATAAATGGACGGTGCTATGCTATGCCAAATCAGCGCTACAAATGCTTTTTAAAGAAAAGACCATATTACTTGCTCGTTCTGGAAATCGCCGAACTTCATCACAGCGCCGAGTTAGGTGGCCACGTGATCACTTTTCAATGAGTGCCTACTCATTGTGGCGTGATTGTCAGCGAACTCCCTGAGTGAGGCAAGATCGGCAGTCTCTTCCTCTGATGAAGTACTGATTGCCTACTCGCGACCTCACAGTATGATCAAGGTACTCATGCAGGACTTTACAAAGGTATACAGAGCACACTATGACAACATCCACAGACGCCTACGTATGATCGACCCAGAGCGCTAATTGTGCTTGCCCCCGAAGGTTACGCGGAGCGAAACGTCATTGCTACACAGGATTCGGTTTGGCGTTGCTTTCACCCGTCGCTACACGCACCTCATCGGCCAGTCGAACAGCCCTGATTGTGAACACAGTCAGACGCCTAAAACGCTGGAACACACATTGTGCGATGGCCCAGCATATATGCTGGAGCGAAAAACGTTGGAAAGTTCCCTCGCCAGCGTTGGCAGGCAACCACTGTCGGAGGACGCTATCCTCCGCCCATGGCCTGACACTGCAACTTCAATGCGGGCAACTGAAGCGCTGTTGATGTTTCCGCAGGGCACCAAGCTAGACGGTGGGCTCTAGGAGGGCCACTGTTTAATATACATAAGCGCTCACCACTTCTTTTATCATCATCACCCATTCCAGTACTTTCACTCCCCTTCCCTCTTCCCCAGTTCAGAGTAACATACTAGAGCGCACTAGCTCAGGTTGACCTCTCTGTCTCTCCTGTCAACAAACTCTATCTTATCATCTCAACTTAAAAATCTAAAGTCCTTGTTGAAAGTTAAAAATGTAGGGAAAAAAAGATGGCCCAACTTGGAAACGTACTCTTTGCCGTCGGTAGGTTTTACCGCATTTATATGCAACCAACTCCAACAAATTCAGTGCAGTGTATGGCGGAAAAAACGAGTTCAAGTAATAGTGCGAGCTTCCAAAAATTTCGTCTTAATGAGATCTAGCAGTGCATTTCGTTGAAGAAACGTATTTAGTTGTAGAGTTTAATTATTCGGTGTGCTTTACATTGACGTGCACACTGTAGAGGAAATATCCAATCTTCTTTCGATCGCTGCGTCTTGAGACTGGTGTTGTAACGGATGAAATCCTGCAACATGTGTATGGTGGACAAACGCTTATTCAACGCGGCGTTTCCGTTTTTTGTTTTTTACAATTACTTTGGTGCACGCATAAAGGAAAGAACCAAGTACGCATATCGAAGTTTGCGAGAACCTGAGGTGACGTTGCGCAAAACCTTTACCGGGATCACCACTATTTCGCATACGGACACATGTTAGTTCAATCACTAAAGCGATGCATCTAGGAGAGACATGCACAGTATTTTATTCAGTAAATGTGGCCATAATTTTTGGATGCTGAAAGAGCTATTAAAAACAACAAAGGCGGTTCCACTGCCAGCTCAATTAGCGTGCGCTCAAAAATTGTTAGGCTATGCGAACTCCAGAAGAAGCCCTACCAATCGTTATTCTTGAATACCGAAGCATTCGTTTCTTTTTTTTAGTTAGGTATTCCGTCTCGTGGATATCAGTTTCATTGGACATGCCCTCTCGGTTTAACATTCTGCCTTGATTAGACATTGCGTCCCACCGGTCATGTGACCGATTGGGCATTGCGTCTCGTTGGACATTCAGACTCTGAATCGGTTGCATCAGGCATTCAGCTGCAATGGGGGATTTAAAGCGCCTTGTGACGGCTGGTGAGCGTGTACTTGAACTAGGGTACGGCAATTAAGTAACCTAATACACAAGCGACATTTATTCGCGCATTATAAAGCTTACACGCATAACTTATGATACAGCTTGTTGAGGGTCCTAGGGTCTACTCATGCAATCGAGCTCGATCTTTTTGCAGTGGGCCCACCGGGGTCAAATGCGGTGGACGCGAATTGGTGGCTCTCTGTCTTGCGGCCCGCGTCTATCTATGCCATTTCCAGACCCTACGTGTGGAACGCGGGGTTGCGCCATGGCTGAGCAAGCGTGAAATTTCGGAGACAAATAGCGCACTTCTAAACCTTAGAACTGCTGATGAGCGCAGGCTCGAGTTTAATGGATTATAACTACCTTGGCTGAGTAAGCTCTCTCGAACACGACCCCCCCCCCCCCCCCCCCCCCGCCTCGGGTCGACAAAAATAATACCGAGCCATGTCTCTGAATTCCGTACGACAGGCTAAATTTAGCCCCTATTGCGTCACGCATGGTGAGACGACGGTGCCATCCGTGCACGTGACCCATACAACTGTATCAAAGTGAAATGTGTGGGTGGTACGGTAATAGTGATATAAGTCATAGTATTATGTTTTTCTTGGATGCGGTTCTGAGAAGCGATCCCGTGTGCTAACCGAACGGAAGTACCTTTCATGTCAAAAAGCTTATGCTTGGCCAAATGCAGAGAGTGGTTATGCTCGATAGTACAAAAACTGAAAACAGTAAAAAAAAGTGCCTCCCAGGAGTTGGTTCACAGCAGATTAAACATTTACATACGACCACAGGCCAAATCAGTAATGAATACACTTTGGCACACAAAAACGAACCGTCAGAACTGCTAAAAGTTGTTTATTTGACACATATGGCCCCGTTCTTCTTTCACTTAAATATTTTACGTTTCCTAATTTGTGTCTGATAACCATGCTAGAATATCCTGTTTGCGTCCTAACGTACACCAGAACTGCCTTGGTTTTGCAAACAGGTAGCGCATTTTAATGTCATTTTTTTTTGTAAACTGCGAACAAGAAACATGAAGCTTTAAATACTGCATTCTTTTCCGTCAATGAAACCGATTCAACGAATTTGGACGCCATTTATACCTAGTGCTATATTGGGATTGGCGCTAAAACGCTATGGAAATCCTAAACTTTCCGCATCTAAGCTTTCCCGCTCCATAAGTTCTCTTATCAATTGAACTTTTCGAATTCCAGCATGTTTACCTGAAGACGCGTTTTTTTAGCTGATTAGAGGAAATATGATGCTCATATGACGTTCATAGTATACTTCTAACTAGACGCATGCTAACATACATTAACGCGTACCTCTAGTAACTGGTACATGTAACTAAGCAACCTCTGTGACAGGACCGGCATTCTAACCTGAACAATTCGCTGCGTAACATCACCTGAAAATTACTAATTGTATTTTGGCATGTAGCATCTAAATTATAAGTCCACAGTAAATCACATATGTAGATCTTCAACTTAGATTACCATATTAAGACAGTTTCGTCTTTTAATGTTTATACAGTATGCCGAATTCTTCTCGGAGAAAAGGGGAGGCAAACCTCGTGACAGTGTTCCTACTAACTACGAGCTGTCATGGTCATTTGCCAGCTTCTTCTCCTTGACGTAGCAAAATGTTGCGACACAGGAAGTACGCCAATATCAGCACGGCCCTTCAAAAGTGACAAAAAGCGTTGTGGCCTGGAGTCGAAGGAAGGATGGTCAATAGCTTATTTATTTTCTTTTTCAGTAAAGCAGTGCGGCTGTCCCCCCGAATGGAAAGGCCAAGTCGACGATTGCAATTACTGCACCTCGTCGTTAAAAAGTCTACGCACGTCGAGGAGGTCTCCCTTCGTTTAGTTTAAGGGCAGTGGACTGCAAAGGCTTTCAGTTTGCAAATATCGATAATGCACCAAGAATCTAGGGCTAGAATGTTTGTATTTTTTTTTTTGCTTGAGAAGACAAGGACCAGAGATCGTCAGAAAAAATGGGACAGAAAAATAAAATAAAATCGGGAACCTCGCAGTTCAGGATGGAAGAAAGTAAACACGAACGAATCTTAGAGGTGAAACTGAGGGCCTGTGGATGACAGGAAAAAAAGAGGAAAAAAAGAAGAACGTAGCTTTCAATTTCTCGTTTAAAAGGAAAATTCTTGAGAACCGCATCTAAGCTTCATGCACTCCGGAACGCCACAAAATACACCAGTAGAGGAAAAAATAAAATTTTCAACTTCGGAATCCTTTGAAGACTAGAGTACTTCATAAAAAATGCTAACATTCGACGCCAATGCCCTAAGGATAAGCGAGGTCTTCGATACTGACCGTTTTACTTCCTCCACGGCAGTGCAAAACAAACATGCAAGTGAAGCGTTGTTGACTTCAAAGGGAAAGAAAATTCTCCAACATTGAGGAGGAGGAGGAATAAACTTTTATTCTAGAACCAGCACTTTATGATGGCCGGGCCTAAGCCTCCCACGAAGGGACGTCGAGGGCTTGCCTCGCCGCCGCATCGCGGGCGTGCTGGGTCGCCCAGGTTTGGTCGTCGAGGGCGGAGCTCCGGAGAGCCTCATGCAACCTCGACGAGAGAGTCGTGGTGTTAGTCTGGGTGTACTGTGCTGGGCACTCCCATAGCATATGCGGAAGCGTAGCCGGGTGAATTCCACAGCACCGGCAGTTGGGGGTAGTGTAGACGTCCGGAAATATAAGGTGGAGGCGGGCGGGTAAAGGGTACGTGTTTGTTTGTAGTAGACGCAGGGTGGTAGCCTGCGCCCGGCTGAACTTTGGGTGAGGCGGGGGGAAGATTCGGCGACTGAGGTGAAATGCCTTAACGAGATCGTTATAAGTTGTCAGACTTTCCCTGGTGTCCAACTCATCTCCAGTGACTCCGGCGCGGTTGACTAGACCTCGCGCAATGGAGTGGGTGACCTCGTTGAGATTGGGGAGGTGTGGGTGGACAGGGCCCGCATGGGCCGGGATCCATGTTAGGGAGATTATGCTGTCTTTAGAGTGTGGTGCCTGGCAGAGGATGCGAAGAGCTTGGGGAGAAATACGGCCTTTGCTAAAGTTAGTAACGGCTGAGCGAGAGTCACACACTATGGTGTGACAGGTGGGATCTAAAGTGGCCAAGGCGATGGCCACTTCTTCAGCCGTCTCGGAAGTGGGGGTAGTGACGCTGCAGGCGTGGCGTAGGGCTCCATCGCTAAGGAGGCTGCAGCAAGGCCTTTGTGTGCTTTAAATTATGATGATGACACAGTTCAAGCGACTCACAGAATGGAAAAAAAAAGAACTAGCGCTTCGGGGGTAAAGAACATTCCGAAAATCCTTGAAGATAGGTTAAAAGAACGAAAGCTGAACTCCAGAAGGTGTAGCGCCTGGAATCGGTGGCATCATTTAAAATGAGAAAACCAGTCAAGATTTAACGACGATAATTAGGTAGACGTTCCAAAAAGGGAAGCTCAGCGAGCTCCTCCCCACAACCCCCCCCCCTTCAAAAAAAAAAAAAGAAAAGAAAGACCACAACTATCATTACGTAGCCTCCTAGGAGAACAAAGGCCAACAAACAGGAACCAGCGTACAGGACATGAGGAAGAGTTCAGCAAAAAAATTGTTATACTGAAGGATTCTTCAGTATAACAAAAATTTTATGTTGTCAAACGACTATTGATGCTTGCCGGCCAACCTAATTTGCATAATTCATAGTATAACAAAACACGGGCGCATGTTTTCTATGTCAGAAATGTACGTGCAATATTTTCTTATTGTTTCAACTAGCTTCACTGTTTGTGTGAGGCCCTGCCTTCTCCAGCTCAATGTGAGGGTTTTAGAAAGTGCATATTGTATTTAATCTGAAGGGCAATTTCGGAGTGGCTAAACAGAAAAATAATATATTTACCTGACAGATAACGACTTAACCATAACAGGTTTAGATGGGCTGGTTGGTTGCTGGTTTGATGGAACATGGTTACAACGGATATGAAGAGCGTAGAAAGTGTTATAGCGTGGTTAGAAATGTCTCTTTAATCTTGCGCAAATCAGGACTTTCAGTATTGAAGTGAGACATGATGATCTGCTTTTGTGCCGATAAAGTGCGCTGTGGTAATATTGTCTCTAATGTTTCTGTGCAGAAACTGCTGCTCGTGTAATTTTTACGCAGTAAAGCTCAGCTGAACTTCGGCGGCTGTCCTGGGTGCATTCTTTCCGTGTCCAGTCCTCATATTACGCCGTTATAACCTTGTTCCATCAATACCTATAACACCTTGTCCTTGTAATACACCAAGAGAACAGCTACCCGTGATAGCGCGGATATAGCCAAGACGTAGCTAAAAAAAATGAAATTTCACCCGCGAAAGTTTGAAAGGAAACCGCGTGTTACAAGTTCTATTTTTCTGTATCTTTCTCTAGGCCGCGACAAAAAAAAAAACATGCCACCAACTTCAGAATGCAGAAACAGACATGATATCCAACACACCACTAGAAATCTATTGCATTTCGTGGGAACTGCGGAAGAAGAAAGTGGCAGCTTATGCAAATGCCACGTTCTTCATTTCCCAAGCTTCCCCTACGCCTTAAGGACATCGTGTACTGCTCTTCGCCTGGATATCTGCGGTATGACAAATGCAGTCTTTTCCATTGCATCAGGAATGCGCAATTACACGACACCGCCGGCGTCTTGTTATTGTTTGGACACACGATGCCCGTCGATGGAAGTGAAATAAAAGGGAAAAAAATTATGCATGTCCACTGAGCACCTGCCGTAAATGAGGAACGTGCAATCCAAATGCACTGAATGCAGGCTCGATTATAACAAGCTATGCAACGCTAAAGCAAGTACTCTCAACTTATGTTTGTAATGTATTTTTTTTCCTGCTGCTGCATGCAGAGAACCAGAAATCGTAAAAAAATACACGGGAATCCCCCCCAAAAAAAAGAAAAGAGAAGACGCGAACTTCGGAGACCCTGCAGGAAGGAACGCAAGCTTGAGTGAACGCTGAATAAGATGAACCTGTGGGGTCTGTTCATAGCACACACTAAATAAAGCATGGTTGACCATCAGAGAACCAGCTTGCAAGCGCATCGAACAAGTTGCCACAAGGTGCATGTGCTCCGAGACATGCCTGAGCCACTCATGCCTGATAATGACACTCGGCACGATTAAGACGCGCACTCGATTCGCTGTGAGATTAAGGCCGTGCTTTAGCAAACTGCATGCTCCGGAAATTATTGCGCAGTCGTAAACACGCCACACACGTCATCATTTAGGCACCACCTATTCTTGCGCTCTCCACGTGCAGCTGCCGACGTCTGACGTAATTTAGGAGTGCAGCGGAATGGAACGGAAAATCTGTAGATTTGGAACCCGTGTTAGGATACCAAGAAGCCCAGCCAAGCGAAGCAAGTATTGAACTTGGCTTGCATTGGTATCGTGTATTTGGCGAGAGGATCGCCCCGGTTTCATCACATGACGAAACGACCTTCGTTTCAAACATGGCTCTTCGTGTTCTTGTGAATCGTGTGCACTCACAAGCGAATCTTGTACGCTTTTCAATGCGTTTATGCTGCTATCTGCGGCTGGACCAACGTGTCGCAACGTCGCGTGCTGAATCAATGAACGTTGACAATAATGCCTGCGAGAAATACATGCCTGAAGTGCGTGTCCACATATATAGGCAACAAAAATGCGATAAATGAGCTTCACTTAGTAGCAATTTCATCTTTTGCGGAATGACCTAACGCTGAAATTTGGTGACTTGTACGGAAGCAAAATCATTCATTCATTCATTCAATTTGAGGCTTGATTTTTGAAGCTTTTGTTTTTGTGATCTTGCCAAAAGGTTTATATAATGCTTCAGTGTATGTTCTTGAGGTTGTTGACGTTGTTCTTACGATTATTATTGCTGTTAGTATTGTTGTAGTTGTCGCTGTTTCAAAACGCGTATCAAATCCATGATGGGGAGTGTCCTGATTGCTTCGTTTTACATTTTTCTCGTCTCTTCTTCTTCTCCAGTGGTGCACATTCATCAGAGGGCTTTCATTTCACCTTAATAGCCTCTCAGTTCGCGTTGCGAAAAAAAAAAAACTGGTTCAGTAGAAGCTGTCACCAGAAGAATGGTGCCTCGTCTGAGGCTATGCGTAGAAGTTTTATCTTGTTCTTTATTACTAGCCTCTACATGCACTGACAACCTAGTCGTGCTTGTACAATGTACGCCAAAGCTTTGCTTGCCGCTAAGAGAATATTTGGCAAACTGGGTATTCGTTATAAATTCAGCGCAGCCGCGAACGGAGGACAGAAAGAAGGAAAGAAAGTACACATTCGATATCAGCGCTAAATTCCAATTGAGGTTCAAAAAAATAAAAAAGGCCTACTCGAGCACGTGATGGCATTAGAACTGTCCCTGTGTGAAGTTGCTAGCAGGGCTAAAACGATATATAAAATTTTGTTTGTTAATTCCTTCTTTCTGTTCATGTGTCCTCTGTCCGCTGTACTTATTGACTGCCAACCAGCCCGGTCCCACACATTGTGTTATTTCCATGTATCACAACTCATCAGCGCGTGGCACCCATTAGGACTCATTAAGACAGCCGAGGTTTCGACTGCAACGAAAGTGCGTCCGCAACTTTTTGTTCTCATCGACGAAGCACTTCTGAAGATCGATGCCTCAGTAGCTGGCGCTAGCTATAGTTTCGACAACGCCATGGGGTAATCTTACCAGCCAATTTTTCGGCGTTGCAGGCCACGCTTATGAGCCAGGACCAATCGCGATTTTATCGACTTCTCGGTTTTCGACGGGAAAAGCACGTTCTCTTGTTCTCCTGTTCGCAATGTCATTTAACGCAGTAGAGACCGCAAGCAGTGGAAATACAACCAAGTCGTGCAAGATCATCAGCTTAATGAGGGTCTTCTGTATCTCTTCGCAGCGATACACCACACGGCGCCATGCCCCCAGAGATAATCGATACATATAGTACTACAGCGTAGCGCGAAAGCGGTACTACGTTGGGAAATGGCAGTGCTAATCGCCCAACACTCACTTAAGATTGGGTATCGTGGCTGGGTGTACAACTTGGTCGGTAAGTATAGCAAGGCAATCTGAATCATAGGCTATGCCGGACGGCTGAAGAGAGCGAGGTTGTGGGTTCGAGACGTAGGTTCCGGCGGCCTCGTTGGGAACAGAACACAAACAAACAAAAAGTTCATGTTAGCTGTTTTTGATGCTCATTAAGAAAGCCCAGACGATAAAAAATTATCCGGAGTTCCCTTGCAACGGATGTCTCACGCAAGCCCCCAGTTGCCATGTGACGCAGAACGCCAGAGTTAAATTTAAATGCGCAGAATAAAATGTTCTGGCGTGCCGAGTTCCCCGTTTCTCTTACCCTTTGCATCCGGGACAGTGAATATGAATGATGTTTATTCTTCTGCAGAAGCATGATTAACTCGAGTGCTCCTATCTGCATACGTAGGAGCACAGAAATAGTTTTTCTTAGCAACCAATGAAATGAATTTGATATGGTTTCCTGCCTTTCAACAAAGCAAAAAAGTCAAAATCTAGCGACTGTTCAAGGTAGCTGTTATTTTGGCCGCCAGTCTGCTTACAGAAATTGTAGAAAATCGCAAGATGGGGAAAAAAAAAAGAAAGTAACACGTTTACAATTGTATAGCTAAGGAAGAAAAAAAGATATCCAAATCCAAAGACTGTCTTGGTATTGCCGAGACCGACCACGTAGATCATATCATGTGGTCAACAAATGCGGAGGTATAAACTATGTGTATACTAAAGTCTACAAATAGGCTCTACAGCAATCTCAGCAGTATACAACTTCAGTGGCTTATATCAAACGCAGCTCCGTATTATCCACTGGCACCTGCGCTTGATTCCAGCGTACAGCCCAGATTAACGATTTTTGTCTATTGCCAATCCATAGACGGCATGTCAACCTGAAGCAATAAGAATTTTACACTATCGATTGTTTTCTACTTCATCTCACGCCTTACCACAATCGGTATACGGGCTGTTCGCACAAGTTAACATGACCTTTGGTGGCGTCCCACCCTATGACCTTCACCGGCGGTGATATAGGAAACCGTGGAAAATAATTTGAATTGCAAAGAAGTATACGGGGTGTTTCACTTAATTTGAGCAAGACTTTAACATATGCAAATGCTACGTAGCTGGAGAGAACCAAGGTAATGTTGTTTGTCATTGCTTGAAGATGCTCAGATTATTTTTTTGCATTCCCCTGATTAGATGATTAGTGTTAATTTATTTATCAATTATATTTATTAGATGAAATTTCTCAATGATAAAATTGTAGAGCAACAGCAGAAACTCCCGATACAGCTATCTGTTGCTCAACACGTGCTCCTAGAAGTGTTTTTTCGAGCGTGAAGAAGCCCGCGATTACACGCAATGTGACTCGAGCGGCGTGTGTGTGTACGTGAATGTGTGCATGTGCGTGTTTGTGAAGAACTACGTAGAGTTGGAATAGAAAAGAAGAAATATACACCTTATCGACTCTCGTCTATAGACAGTCTAAAGACGAAGAATGAACAACAATAACTAGTGACTGTATCGACTTTTGTCTAGGTAGTCTATAGAGAGGAAGTAGACAAAAAGGAAACAAACACCTTATCGACTTTTTTCTATGGATCGTCTATAGGCTGCAAATAGACAAAACGAAATAGAAATGTTATCGCCTTTCGTCTATAAAACTCTATAGACAAACACTAGACAAAAATAAATAGAGACTTTATCGACTTTCGTCTATAGGTGTCTGTTGTGGGAAAGTAGATGAAAAAGAAACAAACACCATATCGACTTTCTTCTATAGACCGTCTATAGACTGCGAATAGACAAAAAGAAATAGAAACTTTATCGACTTTTGTCTATAGACAAATAATAGAAAAAAATAAATAGAGACTGCATCGACTTTCGTCTATAGGTAGTCTATAGAGGGGAGGTAAACAAAAAAGAAACGAACACCTCATCGTCTTTTTTCTATAGACCGTTTCTAGACTGCGAATAGACAAAAAGAAATAGAAACTTTATCGACTTTCGTCTATAAACTTTGTATCAACAAAAGCACAAATCTATATAAAGGCAAGGTCGTCTATAAAAGGTCTATAGACTTTCTATAGACAGTCTAAAGTAATTTTTGTAAGGGATAACTGCCTAGATATAAAGCGGAAGGGGGGCATCACACATCAAAGCGCCCGCTGCCTTTTATCACGAAATGCCGTTTTTTTTTTCTCTCGCTTGCGTCGTCCTCAGTGTCAGCATAATCCCGATGGCATGCAACCCACACACATGACCATGCCTTCGCCGCGGGCCCGTAGTGGGCTTCAAATTTTGCGCACAGCATCGTGAACGGATACTTTTACATCAAAGCCAAATTTATTACTGTCATGATCCTTCGTAAGAGAAACCCAGCTTCGCTTCCTAACTCCTTCTTTCGTTACAGTCCATAGCTTGACGATAACATATTTGTGTACCTTTTTATAACCAGGAAGTTACCTGGCACGCCTACGCAAAAAAGAACGTTCTCGTAGGTTGACAGGCAGAGTGGCTGCATCAGACGAAGTTACGCGGAAGGGATGGGAAAACTGGTACAATGAAAAAAAGGGAGAAGGAGCAAAATTAAAACTGACTCCTAGAAAACAAAACAACCCAGAAAGCAAGAAAGAAAGCGGTGATAGGTGGGCACCATCTCGTAGCACATCACGAAGTAAAAAAATACCCCTCAGTGGAAAGTTGTGAACATGAGAAACCGCGTTCATTCACAAATATACTCTCTGATAAGAAGTTTAATGTAAGAGACAAAACTTCAAAGTGAAGCTAAGCGTCTATTTCGTATACACAGTAGACGAGAATTCACTTGCCTGAAACCCTGCGTACGTTGAGCCTAAAATGAGTCCGCACAGAGTGATTTTGACCATTTTGCGGCCTGGGTATTTAGCAAAAAACATTTATTCTGGGCCGCGCCTAATCTTTCTTTCGAGGCATTATAAGAAAAAGAAACATAACTAAAAAGAGTGGACCGGCAGTTTTTGTTGTGATGGCCTTATAAAATTTTTTTTTTCATCCCAAATCATTTTGCTTACTTTTGCTTCTCAACTTTCACGCTTGAAATGAAATACGTATTCGTTAGGCAGTGCAGGAAATGCACAACTCTTACGCGTAGTGCTTACACAGCCCGAGTTCCACTTACAGCACCGTTTCTTTTTTCTCTTTCGTAAATTATACTTGAACTGCGATGTTGATTATTCCTTCGCAGTTTTATCAAAGATTTCTTGTATTTTTCTGGCAAAATTCTGCTTACTGCTTTCTCCTCGATTTCGGCATCCCTAAAGAAATGTACTGGACAACATTTACAAACCAGCCGTAATCATTTTTCAGTCAACTCAAATGAAATCACCTATCATGGGGCTTTTAATGTGGCTCTAATCAAAAGCGCGACATGCTTATCTCGTCGAAAAGGTGGCGCTCGAGTTAGAAGTAGTAGTGAAATGTTTGTACATCAATGAGCGAGTAAATCAATAAGCGTGGTGGTAATGTTGGCACGTCATGACGAAGCCGTTCATCTGCCTAAGCTGTCTTGTCATGCAAAACACACATCGTCCACCTAAGCTACGGGCAGTGAATTCACGATCTGTTGTACGACGGCGAGACAAGTAATAAATGATCGGGCTACTGCGCACAACTTAGGTGAATGGCGGCTCTTAGAAAGCAATTTCATAACGTAGAAAACTTCTCCCTGATCTAGCAAATATTTGTTTTTTCCTTAACAACTTAGGTTGACGCGCTTCGACGTCGAGGCATGACTCAAGCAAAGCTCTCAAACACGTAACGAACGTTTTATATTCTGTTGATAGCAACATTTTTTGTAATCTAAAAAACAAAGCAGAGCAAAAAAGTAACAGAATAAGAGAAAATTAATCTCTGCAGTGTAAAAGACAAACCTACTCATTAACGTTTTAAAAATCATATAGTCCGTATTAGCGCTCTTTCAACACAATATAGAATGTAGCTATTGCAACCCATCCTGATTTAACAGTAGTAAAACAATCTTCCAAAGCCAGAACAACCGCAAAGCACAAAAGAAACGAGGAATCGATATTAAATATGCACTTAGGCGTACCGCAGAAACGCGCCTACGTACCGATAGTCATCAATCACGGGAGACTGCCCACGGAACGCCCGTAAAAATTTCACAGTTGCTGCTCGAGCGAACCTCTTGTGAAGAAAAACTGCTACTTAGTATTTACGTTAAACCGTACGTGACATAGATTAGGTAGATGCCTCGGTTATTTCCCCTCCTACCGGCGCAGCAAAGAATTCTTCAAGAATGTGGAAAGCGCGTTCCTCGTAAAGGTTCTGTAAAATGAACTGTAGTTTGTGCCCGCAAGGTATTCAGTTTTTAAATCTGCCCATGTGCATTCTTTGTTCTTTTTGTTTCTCGTTCTTGGCATGTTAGCAGTATAGTAATTATATGACGAGCTATAGATGTTCAGTTTCCGCTCTTGCTCAATGAGTGTTCGTAGAGATAACTCAGCGATTCGTACGCTTGAGAAGTTTTCAAGACAAGTGGTCGCTGATCGTGAAAACGAGTATAAACGTTGGCGAAGGCGATCGACAAGTCGGAAGTAATTCTTAAGAAGAAGTAGTTGCGTGGGATTGGGTCCCAGGGCGTTACTATTTTTCCCCACAAACAGTACTTCAAACAAGGGTAACATTATTTTTTAACATATAAACTGCTTTTCTGAAACACGCTTAACAGAAAGTGCAAAATATGATAGCCACGAATATGCCAACCCAGTCAGTCTATATTTAGGTTAACTTCTCTTTACTGGTTATACAACGCATGATTTGTTCTTTAGTACTGCAAAACACTGTTTGCGCCAATCAGTTGCATATATCTGCTGAAATCGTTCAACAGCAATGCACACCGACTGTTTAGTGAACTTGAAATTTTCATACAGGGCAAGGATGAATGCTTCGGTCTTCTGAAGTAGTTGTGAAACGTCACACTTCTAGAATTCACACATGCTTATAGAATACATGCATAATAATAAACAAAATGGGAAACGAATCCGTCGTTATTTTATTGTTAAGCAATCAAGCTACAAAGTAGCCCTTATAGTTTGTATAATATTGCCTATCTACTTCGCTTCCAATTCGATTACGACTGAAAGATTTGCCTTCATCGACAATCAGCGGTGTAGCACCAAGGAAAAGAAACCTGTATGTCTAAGAGCTGTCTAGCTATAACACACTACCTACCATCTCAACTCTTGGGTCGCAAACCGAAGATCATGCTAACAAAGCAGAACAAACGCATAGCGTCGATAGGAAACAGTGGTAAACCTAACTGCTTCATAACCTGTCAACTATGATGATGACAAAAAGAGTTGCTTTCAAAGCAGATCAAAGGCACTGGCCAAGGAAACATCCTAGAACATAAGAACCAATGCTTGTCTTCAAAGCTATAGGCTTACTACAGGAAGCTTTCGATCATGTGCAATTGAACATATGGAAATCATATAAAGCAATGCGCAAGTGAAACAACCACAGCGCGTCTTCTCTGCTAGGCTGAACACAAGGAAATTTGATATAGTATCTGATGCAGTGCGACACGAAGATTTGGTATCAAGGGGTATCAAACGCATGGGAGCACATGAAACATCCATAAATCTAACAGCCACTGCATAATCCCCTCCCCTCCCAATACAGAGCGAGGCTACTAGAAGTTTTCGATCCTATTTGAAGACATACCAGTAGTGTAAATAAAGCTCATAAATTGAATGGCAACCACCTATCACCACTAAAGTGTCGGCAACGTTTGCTATAATCGCTAGCAAAATACGTGCCAGCTTCAACAAAACCGTATGCTGAACAACTAACTGCTCAAAAACTAAACAACTAAAACTTGCATAATCTTAATATCAACATTTACTCACCATTTCGCCTCTTCCCAGTCGACGCCGAAGTGAATGATATTGCCAGTAAGAGAAACACTTGCGTCAGAAGTAACTCCAATTGACAAGTTTGGAACTTCATTGCTTCGGATATCCGCAAGCAATTTCTTGCTTGAGTGTGCGGCAAGTAATTTGATGCTTCAAATTGCCTTAAGAACTGAGACACTCGCAAACGCGATAAGCGAAGCTCGAAGCGGAAACTTCTGCGAAAGCGCCCAGCGCGAGCCGTTAAGGGTTTAAGGGTATCCGAGGGCCTCAGTGCCTGATCAGCGAGTGCGAACCCGTTAGCGGAAAGCGCGCGCTTTCGAGCCGAAAACAGACGAAGGCGGGAGTGCACGATGCGATGACAGCGCCATCTCTTGAGGCAGTCGAGAAACCTAACATGTCCGGAGGCACAGGGCGTTGTCCATCCTCCAAAGGCACATTCGACTGGTTCTGTGCGCGCACTCGCACGAGGCTTGGGAGGCCGTTTATCGACGTTGGTGGAATGCATCATGTAACCGCACAAAAACAAGGGACAAAGAAGGAACACGAAAGACAGGCGCGGATTTTCCTTCTTTGTCCCTTGTTTTTGTGCGGTTACATGATGCATTCCAATAACGACCGCCAACTAGCCCGCTTATCCCTATTAAATACGTTTATCGACGCTCCATTGTGACAGCAGTAAAGCTCTATGATGCCAAGAAAGTTCAACAACGCTACTAAAGTTTGCATTTTAACACCGTTTCGTTGTAGGAAACGACCACCAGAATAAACTGACGACACTGCGAAACGACTTGGCGAACGTGTCATAAATTGCCCCGTCACTAACTACTTAATGTGTCAAGCGCGTTCATTGTAATACTGGAACTCTTGTGGAGATGGACTTGTCCTGAAGTTACACGAATAGACAAAATTCAGGATTCGGGGCTGTCTCTAATAGCGAATGCGGCTCTTTCTGGTTCCAGAATTATTATACAAGCTTGAATTCAGAAGTGCTTGCGCGACACCCATGATTCCTTACGTTAGCCCGATGAAACAGTTAGGGTCGCCCGACCATCCACCAAATATTTTGTACCACCTCTGCGTAAGTGTGGCTGTCTGACTTGTGTAGATATTTTGTCCTTCTTCCTTGGGCGTCACAAAACGTGAACTTCTGTCTAAACTCATTATTTTCGTATTATGGCGCTGTTTCACATCGCGTATTTTGCCAGCGACTGTCTCTGATGATTTAGAGCACGCAATTCCCGACGAAATGACAATTTTTCAATGACTAAGCGCCTTTAACAGGGCCACACACAAACACACACATGAACGCAGCAAAACGGGCTCCCGGAAAAAAAAGTGCGACGAATTCCTTTGCAGGATGACGTGTTACGTTTTCTTTGTATGCAGAATCAGCGACACAATAGCTAGTCTGCCCAAAGTTACTTATCTTATCCAGCTTTTTATGTCATTTGTTCCTACTTTTTTTATAGTCCATTTGCTTACTATATTGTCTGTATAGGCGAAATAGGCACATAAAGAAACCATACGCACGACATCCATACACGCAAAGCATTTGATCTTACGTTTTTCTTCGATAATCTGCGTACTTCCTGCAGCCTACAAGAAGCAACGCAGCATGTATACAACACATGCATGCGTCAATTATGCCATAACTACTCTGAAAACATGGAAACTCAAACAGAGAGAGAGAGAGAGAGAGAGAGAGGGTAGAAGCAAGCACGTATGGAAGGGATGAACAAGGAAGGAAAAGTAAGACGAAAGGAGGAAGGAATGACTCTGAAAGAAAGCTGGAGAAGTTTGCATGGTGACACAACTACTTTGCGACTGTAGATGAAAATGCTAAGTGAAAAATATGTGCCGGGCCCCGCACTGGCGCACATCATGCACAAAACACAGCAGAACACCGACTAAGCCCCCAAAACTATTTAAAGTACACGATTAAGATTACTGACAATTTGAGCTTTCCATGCACTAGTAATGCCAGAGTAGTCTGCTCATAAAGTGGCAAAGTTCACTGTACAACCACAAAAGCCGAGTATTGTGCAGTGACGTGGCCGCGATATCGCACTCCCTGAGCCTCACTAAACTGAGGCCATCTGCAGGAAGTGGGAGTGCAAACATACCGTCAGCGACTTAATGTGTGGTCGGGGTGAACTGTATATTGCACAAACTGGTTATGATAATAAAAGCTCCTAAGAAATGCTGAATGCGCTAACGCAGTCGCAGGCTTGCTCGAAAACTTAAGCCCGCGTAATGGGATTCTTCGGAACGCTGGTTTCGCCGAAGTTTATTGCGGAACTGCGGCATAGGTTCCACCGATAAATTGGTTTACGGGGCACAGTCGAAGGAGGTAGATGGAATTCTATTTTGAAAGGCCCTTCCAACGCCGCAAATCATTATATCTTAGCAGTTAGGTATACAACTGTGAAGGCTTGTAAAGCGAAGGAATTCATTCCCCATCTATAAATGCGGTAGGTTTGTCGCACGTCCCTTTCGGTCTTGCCTGTTTATATTTTGCAAGCAAAGACTGATCTCGAGCACTCATCCTTTTCTTCTTTTTTTTTTGTGGTCAATAGGCCAGCGAAACAGCACTTATAACTCTTCACCCTACGAGTACGTTTTTCAGATGTATTTGACAAAACCACACCGCATAATCGACTGAGGGTTCTCTAGATCCCTATTTTCAAACTCAAAGTCTTGGGCCTTAGACGCACTCAATTTAAGTTCTATAGCTTGTTAGTTCGCGGTCATTTCTTCCCTTTGTTGTATAGAAGAAGCAGAGGTACTTTTCTTGTTTAGACACGTCTGTATTCATTGAACGTTAAGTGTGCAATTTTACGCCATCTTGAGCAGAAAACTTAGATAACTCAAGAAGGCTACATTGCTTCCCTCGCGATACGTCTCGACACGTACCACAGGGACGGTGGTAATAATTGAGTTTTTATTCCGCAAAATCCGACGCCAATAGAGTAAAGTTTGCCAGAGTTCTATTTCAGCGCCATATAGAGTATAAGGAAGGGTGGGACATGTTGTGCCTGGGCACATAACCGGTTATCTATTTGTGTTACACCAATGGTGTCAAGAGAAGGGATGCGCATTTTGAGAACAGCAGAGAATTAAGTTATGTGATCAAACTGGGAAATTTGGAGGCACAGTATGGGTGCAGGGCTCAGCTGGCGCAAGAGAGGGGTAGCTGGAGACAGCTGGCAGAGGCCTTTGTCCTGCAGTAGACATATAAAGGATGATGATGGTGATGGTAGCAACAGCACTGGTGCCAAACGATGGGAAACGCGGTTGATTACGACATACGAATGGACGGAGGAATGACAGCAGGAGGATGAGTGCGAACAACATAGTCTAGACGGTGCTCGTTATTTAAAAACAAATGTTGACCATGCCCTCTCCCCTCACGCATCACCTGGCACGCTAGTGCCGTAACAGGTGTTCCATTTCGCCCGCTCGGCCACCAGTTCACTTCGATCTATGACGTCATGCTACCTTGCCAGACTGCCATAGAATCTAATCGGGATGCTCCCAAGTAAGTCACAGTGATTTTGACGTCACCGCTTTTGTGACGCCGTTCTTGACAGCGCAAATTTCGGCCAGAGTAGCACGACATCATAAAGCAGAGTGCACAGGCCTCCTACCTAGGAGGTGTTGGCGCTGCTTCGTAGAGGAGCGCTCATGCCGTGAGGGAGAGCGAGGGTGACGTGGCGTCGCGGCGATGCCCTCACCCCTCACGAAACACCTGGCGCGCTATAGTGGCAGCAGATGCTCCCTTTCGCCCGCTCTGATCCGTCGAGGCGCGCTGGTGACGTGGCGTCGCAGACAATGGCAATGCGAGTTTAGCTGTCGTTTCACTGTTAGGCGAGAGACGCCAGAGTTTTCTCTCAATGGGCCATTTGGCGCTTTCACATCAATAAAGAAAAACACTCGTAAGCATTTGTACACTGTGTGCACAAATTGAACTACACGGGATTATTTTAATGCAACGTAGGTTCAAGACAGCTGGAGAACAAGTATAATTATCATAGAGGCGGTTCTACATATTGAACGCAGTAGGGAATATAAATTGGCTGCTCCACTTGCCATATTCTGTAGAAGGACTTGTTGTTGGGCTAGTTGGGGTTTGCTTACCGACATAGCGTAGCGCGAAGGCACAATTACAAAGAAGAGACACAGCGCCTGAGATGTGTTCTGTCTCGCTTCTGTGTAACTGTGCCTTCGCGCAACATTATGTCGGTAAGTGTACGCTCGCCAAAATTTTTCTACATGAAAAACTAACGATTCTTTTGTAACTTATGCTGGAATCGGGCATGTTTTGCGTAGTTAAGTAAGAGGAGTGTTGCCCGCTTTACACGGACCTAGCCTTGCATAAGTTGGTGACAATTTGCCGACGCGAAGTACACCTATAAAACGCGGTATGGTCTGAAACACTTCGCAGTCCAGCTAATAACATCAGATATCGAAACGCAGGATGACATGGAGCCCAATTTGTTCCGCGTTTTTCAAACCACGTAGACCTACACGGCTCAGCATTCACTTTCCGACTCTACATCAGGGATGACATATAGGAGGCGCCGAAGTACCTCTCTTCTAAACATCCAATGGCCTCGCGGGAACGGAAGATCTTTTGGAATTACTTGGATCACTTGGATGAACTAAAGAGCCTCAGTTTATCTATAATATCTAACGTTCTGCTGAAACCTAACTCATTGGTACACTTTCTAGGTTACCTGTCCTTTTAAATGTTTCATGCCCTGCCGTCCAAAGAATACCTGAACAACCAACTAATTATCATCTGTTGAATGAGGAATCCTGTTATGTTTTCTTTATGTTATTCTCGATGTTATCTCGAGGTCTGAAAGTCAGTCATTTCCATCAGTTAGGTCACAGACTATAGAAGTGTTGCAGATAAAGGCAGTCATGCCGAGACTTGGCAAACTGATTGTTTTCCAGAAAACATAAACAATGTGTTGCTCGTGGACAAATGCTAACACAATTCAGACGTACGCACACACGGAACAATACAAAGCTAGAGATTGTTCACGACTTCAATTGTGATCAATAAATGTCAACTACATCAGAATAAAACGTCATCACTAACACAGCCAGCCATACGCTCTTCGAAGGTCACGTCGTCATGCCCACTGGAACGTCAGTGACAGTAGTCATACACTCTAAAAACAAAGAGAGTTCCGGGCACTCTCTTTGAGGGAGTAGCGGCTTGTCCCATATTTCACTCTCTTTTCGAGAGTAGATCGACCCTTTTTCAGAGAGAGTAGGTCAACTCCTGTTGACAGAGTTTTGTTACTCCACCGCAAGGGATTGCTAGTACTCTTCCCCCAAACGAGTGCTAGTACTCTTCCCAATACCCTCTTAGCGAAGTCCTGGCCACGCATGCGGGCAGGAAATCAGATCAAATTAGGGCCGCTGATATACCGTTCCCTAGGCGGCTCCTCAGAGTCAGTGGCCCAATTCCAAGCGGCCTTCAGAATAGGCGTGAGCAAAGTTATGCAGGATTTTAAAGTCATTTTTCCTGGCTATTTGCTGTCTACCATGAGGCGTGACTGCTCGGAATCGGCCTATGCGTCCCGAACGCCACTGCGGAGATAAGAAAGATAATGAACATTTAATCCGCAATTATTTTCGCAAATTTCACAAACAGGAGACACATAATCAAATTAGAACACAGTAGTCAAGGGAATCACATACTTATGAAGAACCACATTGCCCTATACATCACGTGGATTTGAAGCCGCGCACACTCGCATCTATACAATTCAAAGCACACATCCTAACTATTACACCACAGAGCCACCACGCCCAGTCGTGTTCTTTTAGAGGTTATATATATAACAAATGTATTTGAGGAATCGGCTGTGCTGGGTTGGGTTTCTCTGCAGTGTGCTGTACTGTTGTGTACTGGAATACGTTTGCGTTTGCATCATTTCCATTCCTTGCTACTACTAACGAAGGAATACAACGTAGACGACAACGTGAGAACTATTCACGGCTTGTCATCACCCCAGGAAAATAACAAATGTGCCATTCAGCTCACGGTCGAGTGCTTCTCCAGTCCATGCATTATATGTTCTCCGAAAATACCCGGATACAAAGTATCGTGCCAGCCATCCACGTATGTGAATTAAATTCGCGCGTATACTGGGGAGCATTTCTGTTTATTTTTTCCGCCAGTTCCATTCGTATGTGGTCAACTGCGACGCCAGTACCAGGCATTTCGACGTTCCTCACGCTGCCGTGCAGGCGTTCTTTTCAAGCGCATTAGTTTAGAGTTTGGTTCAGTCCGCTGTGAGCTGTTGTCCTGCATTAGCAGCGGATCGTTAGCGTTTTGAAGAGCATGCATTCCAGCATTTGGAGACTGCTTATGCCGATAGCCGTGTCACATGCATTGGCACGCATGTTTAAATGACTAATGTGTCCACTTGTTACGCGTGCACTGCTCGTATCCTGTGGCAGTGCTCGTTCTTAAAGCTTCGAAGACCATCTACACTCATACGTGTGTTCAATATATATGCACAGGATGGACTTGCCGGCTAGTCGGTTGAGCAGTTTAGAAGAAACCGCAACACAAGGACGACGCAAAAACATGGACCACACCACGAAGCGCTGGTGTGGTTGATGCTTTTTTTCGTCCTGGTGTTTGCGCTGTTTCTTCTTGCACGATACACGCACACCACAGGTACGCGAAAGTTTAGGAGCATAGGGCGTTAACTTTGTTTTCCCCGTTTCCTCTCAGTGTCAATGGCACAATGCGTTGCCCGGAATTGCGCACGCTTACCCCCGTATTTAGAAATGCATCATAACTTGAAGCCCATGCTTGATCTAAATGACGCAAGTCGTGAACGCACCAAAAGAAAGGCAGTGAGCGTCTGGGGGACGTTCGCACCAGGCGTCGTTTATATAAAGTCAAGCATGAGCTTTGTATTAAGATACATTTCTGAATACGGGGGTTAGTCATCTACTTCTCGCAAAAAATATCGAAGAAACACCCACCAAAACCAGGCACATTCGTAAACTTATCTAGGCAATACGAAGCTCCATAGAAAAAGATTGGTATTAAAAGCTTTCAGTATTTTTCTTTACTCCAAAATGGTTGCGCTCTCGTGGCTTCAATGCACAGAGATAGTGCAGCGTTAGCTAAAAAGCATGAATTTCCGAACTCCATGCCAAAATAAGCTTGTAAAATTATTTAGGTGCTAGAATCGAGGGTTTGTAGCGATCCTTGAAAACCCTTTATTTCTAAAATGCCATTTTCAAGGCATTGAAAACCCTGGAATTTTTAGAAGTACTGGAAAGTCCCTAAATTTGTACACTTGGCTGGACTTAGCAGACATTGCCAAGCGTTTTTTTTTTCCTTCTGGGACACTCTTGGCATGTCAGAGAGAATTGTCTGTGGAGGTAATAGAAGGAAAGCGACATTCTTAAAGTTGAAATTACAAAGGAGCTGCAGATACCAGTTTTAGGCACATGGAACTGGCGACAAATGTACTTGGAGGAGCAGAAGCAGGAATCTCAACAGTTGAGGCATTCAAAGAAAAGCCGTGATGAGTAAATCAAGAGCTACAGACACAATAAAAGGAAATTACAAATGACTATTGCTTATTTGATGGTGAAAAGCTGAGGCAACAGATGACATCACATACACTGTCAAACCAAACAGTATTCAAAAACTGCAAATGTTGCAGGTCCAAGTAGTTAATTGTGCTATTGCAGAAAAACTTTGAGCGCCTTCTTGAAATGCTTCCTTGTGTGCGTTTAGTGATGGGAGGTGAAAGGCAAATTAGCAGTCTTTCAAATGTTTGAAGTCAGTGAAATGCGATTTGTTTTGTTTTCTTTTGTTTGCATTAAAGTTAACGATGTTGTTGAACAAGTTATTGCCTGTCCAAACTACTAAAAAATTGCACGAGGTCCTTGAAGTTACTGTGTCGGGGCCTCGAAAGTTCTTGAAAACTATTGATTTTTTTCTTCAATATTGCTACGAACCCAGTAGAACAACTGTCATGGAGTAAAAACCTTGGCTGAACAGGGGCTTATACGAAGAGCGCAGGACGACTAGAAATGCAGTAGTAGGCATAGAGGGCCCTGAAAAAAATGTGCCACATCTGCTCGTCGGCCTTATGTTTCTGCATTGACTGTCACATTTTTAATAGAAGTGCACTTACTGTTCTACTCCAATAAACGCAACATTACCAGCTCCAGTGTGGGGCAGTCCTTCAGCCAGTGCAGAACTCTTTCTGTACATCCCTGTCAGCTCTGTCATTTTTCCAGCATTGTAGTACAAGATTTGTTAAACTGGTTTCGCAGAATATGAGCAGTGTACTCTTAAATTAGCTGTTTATTTGTATGCACAAGTTCAGGTCCTCAGTTTGGTTGCATGACAAATTGTCATACCTCAATAGATACAAGAAACAATTTTATTAGAGTTTAATAAAACCCAAACAGTAATAATCACAACAATATAGTGACATACATTTCTTTAGGTACGTATACAGCCCATCTCTTGGCACTGTATAAATTCAACTATACATCACAAGTACTGTGTCCTGACCACTATTATTCACATGTGTAAAACCATCACAGCAATTCTTCAACAAATATCATAGTGATTAGTGACATACACTTTGTAACTGCTTTACATGAGCATAATGTATACAAATGGTCCCTATGTACCTATACATGACTAGTGCCACCCGAGTATTATTACTCACAGGTGTAAAACCAACAAAGCAGTTTAAAAATATCACAGCGCTTTCACGTACATGCTTTAACTCCCTTGTAAAAGCTTAATACAAACACGTGAGGACACAGAAAGCTAGCAGTGGGCCTACATGGAAATACCACCGCCTCAATACTAATTCCCAAGTGTAAAACCAACCAAGCAGTTCTTTAAAGAATACCACAGTGGTTAGTGACATACATTTTGTAACTAGCTTATATAAGCTTTATACAAACATGAGAACATACACAAAGCTATCGGTGCACCTACATAGAAGTGCGGCCATCTGAACACTATTATTTGCAAGTGTAAGCTCAACAGAACAGTTCGTTATAGTGACGCACGTTTTGTAACTGCCTTATACAAGCTTAGTTCAAGCACAAGAATGCGAAAAAAATAAATTAAAAACTTGCTCTATGAATACACAAACAGATCAACACAAATGGTAAACACCGCATTGAAGACACGTGACCGTGACAAAGCACAGTGCTGTGCCGGTTGAAACTGCCATCCACAGAAGTAGTGAGCAATGCTTAAACCACACACAATAAAGTGCTGAAAGACTGCGTCTCTAACGTACCTATTTTAATTCAAGTTCCTTGAATATAGGGCTCTCTTGCAGATAAGGCATCTGATCCAACTGACCTGATTTTACAACTGCTAAATGCATACAATGCACTCAGATATAACTGGTAATAATAATTATAAAAGGCATTTAAAAACTTGATAGTATGATGAAGATGCATGACTAGAAAAGTTCTGTCTCCCTCGTACTTGTTAAAAAGGTGTAAGTATGACACATGTTCTTTTTTTTCCGCAATTTTTGCATTAATGGACACCCGGGGACCTCGAACCCACAAAAAAGAGGATACTGCTGTCTTAATAGTGTTATGAATAATTTTTTATGAAAGCTTTTTACAGACAAGTTGCAGTCTCGTTTCTGGAGGTTGAGCTGTATCATGCAAAATAACATAGAATGTGGTGACATGGGAGCATGACACTATGCCATAATGTTCGTTTTAGTTGACTCTCTTGCCCTACAAGCCACTGCTCACTATGACCAGTGATGGAACAGCAGTGTCTGTGTGATTTTCATCACACTTCTGTCCTATGCCATCCTTACCAGAGTTGGCGGCACATAGATGCCCAAATTTCGATAGTGTTACTTTCTCAGGTGGTTGTTTTTGATTTGCTCAATATCAGTTGGCACTTCAGCTGCATCAAACTTCTTTTTTACCTCTTCAACAACAACATCAACAACAATCTTATGACACCTGTGTTGTCCTTCTAGTTGCCTAGAAAGAACACTTAATCTAGCAACAACACTGACAGTCTCTACTGTCTTCTAATGGGGAAGAGGTGTGTTCCACCATGTGTTCCACATTGTTGTCGCTATGTGGGCTGGCTGGGGAGGCAACAACCGTAATATGTTTGCATATCTTCAAGTGATGCTTGTACTGTGTTATAACACCTTAGTCTTGCACTTGCTGCACAAGAACACTGGCTCACAGAGGTGGTGAAAAGCTTTTTTATGTTGAGCAAATGAGTTGTATGCACTACAAAAAAAGTCACAGTGATAGCACACATGTTGCTCTACCAGGCCTGGTGCGGTTCCTTCTGACACTTCTGCTGATGCTGACACACTGCTGCTTGCCTCGTACACTGTTACAGCTGCAGTAGACATGGCCGTCTCTGTATCTATAGCTGCCGTGTCACCTGTCATGGTAACTTCAGGTGGTATCGGGCTCACTTCTGCAACAGAGATGTCGTTTGCCCCTTGAGGGCTCTCGTCATCAGGGCCAATAATTTCGTAGGCATTGTCTCCTGCATCGAAGAACCAATAAGAACAGCCTGAATTAATAAACATAGCTCTAAAAAGTACGGACATCAAAACATAACCACAAGCGTTGCACATCAGTGACCAGGCTTAATGAATAATACTTGCAGGAGGAGTTACACAATTGTGTGTGTACATTACAGTTAAGCCTCATTAGAAGAGATACTCAAGAGGCATGGGAAGCGTGTCTCTCGAAACCAAAAATTTGAAAACACTGAGGAGCCAGACTAGATAAGTTTATTATGCATCATCACTAAAGTATGTTTAGATATATCTGAAGGAATAATTGCTCAGGATGGCTTAAAGGGCCCCTAAACCACTTCTCGAAATTTTTTGAACATTTCAAGTAAACGCGCACATCAAAATCAGAATGCCGTCACAACTGACGATGCCAAACGCCACAGTGCGTAGCACTGTGGGAGCACCGCAATATGAAGAAAACGACCCCGTGCGCCTCTCTGGACCTATCCTGCACCCCCCAGTTTGTCCTGACATCACCAGGCTGTCTCTGATGATGTCACCAGTTTCCGGTGCTGTCGATTTGTCGAACGAAAGTGTACGACTGCCGGCAAGGCCTGCAAGCAAATACACACTCCTTCTTCCTCGTCGCGTTGCTCGCGATGCCATTGTGGGCAGCCAATGGGGGCAAAGAACAGAAACGCCAACAGAAGGGTCTTCCTATGAAGCTCTTCAACTAGAGTAACCATACAGTTCCATTGTATTGGCGAGGTCATTAGCGCCACCCCTCGCAGGATGACGGGCCTGCGCGGCAGCAACAGAGCTCGTTGGTGATGGCCTGTCCCGCAACATTAGGAGGTGTACTAGGCGAGGAAAAGACGATACTGTCCAGATGGCATGTACCAGATGAAAGAGTAAAATGAGCGGGGACTACCTTTTGATAATCAAACACACGTAGCTCCACTATTACTGCACCGTTTCGAAAAATTCTCGTGGCTACGTGTTCGTTGCCTTAACATGTACAACTGCAACACCGCAACTAAACTTTAACCTCGGTGGTTTAGGGGCCCTTTAAAGAAGACATTCACAGCTTTTTAGTGACTGTAGATTGTGTTAGCTTCTTTCCTAACTTCTGGAAGTTAAACACTTCACTTTGCAAGCCTTGTTGCTCGCAGGACCTTTGAGGTGCTCTTAGACGCTCGTCAGCTTCAACTGCCGACACTTTCTGTCCTGCACTGTCCTCGTTGCCCTCCTTTTCTAGGTCATGCTTAAAGAGACATGCGCCATTGACTTAAGTGAGGATTGCGTGATCTTTACGCCCTTCGGAGCACACAAGGTGCATCAAGTGAATGTGTCTGGGTTGTGTCCCTTCGAAGTAGTGAATACTTAAAAAGTGGTTTGTAACAAAGGTGTCTCTTGTGTACAGTGTTGTTAATGTGGCAAACATCGGAAAACCAACCAAACCATTGTCAGATGTTTCTTACAACCAAGTGTATCTTGTAATTAGATTCTACTGTACTGAATATTTTTCATCTATGGATCATCTGCATGTACATATGGTCACAAAGACATGTTGTGTGGAATGGCGAATCAGGAAAAAGCTCGTATTCTTACTTTTTGTCTCTAACATAAGCAGCTGATAACAATATGATAAAAAAGCAGGTAATGAGGCAAGCATGGAACATAATCCTTCAGCTCGAAACAGTTTTTTGGGCCCACATCATTCCCTCATATGACATAAGGAAACAACTTGATTGCAGTAATGGCTGCATGTGATCTGAGTTGATTGAAGCAAACAATACGTAAGGTTGCCCTGTATGTAATTTTATCAGTGTGCTTTTTAGATGTCCTGCTGGCGATCCTGGCTGCACGATGTTTCTCATGCTTTTTGGCACGATTCCTTTCTTTTCCACGTCACACTTTTTCTGGTTTTCTCCTCTCTCCCCTCCAACTTGCGTAAAATAGCACACCTGAAGTATCAAATCTGTTAACATGCAGGCTTCTCTGTGGTCTGTGTTGTATTTTTGCACTGTACAAGTCAATTCAAGATGAAAGATGGAATGTCCCTGCCTTTAGTTTAATTGTATGTGTATGTATATATATATATATATATATATATATATATATGTCTCTCTCATGTTTTGAAATATATGTACATTCAGGAGTGCCTGCATGCTCTTCTCCCCTGCTCCAGTGACGAAAAGGAGAGCCTTTTTATGTACCATAGTAAAACATTCGCAGGTTTTCGCTGTGCCCATTACATCACTTATCATTTGGATCTGTCACAATACAGAGTAGTAGTGGTCCATAATACTAGCCCATCCCAACATAACTATAAATTAGCACATACCGACATGCTGTGAAACAGCTGTTGCAAAGCCGCTTGTGCTGGCAATTTCCGCAGCACTGCAGTGGTACAGCCGAGTGCCACCTGCATAGTGACAAATGCATATGCATGTTAGCAACTCAGTAGTTGCTGATGGTTTCATAAGCTTTACACTACACAATAAAGTAATCTAGACAACTTTGTTGGAACAAATACACATAATTAGGACACCCTTTAAACACTAACACGAATAATTGCCCCCAATCTCTCACTCACTAAGGGATAATACTACTGAAACATCGGTGGAGAGCTCAGATTAACACAGCCCATAAAGGACAAGCTTTCTTTGAGGAAACAGCTATAACAGCAGTTGGTTTTCTTGATCATGTTATGTGCTAGCTTTGATTTAAATGTCATGCAGTACTATAAAATATGAAGTGCCGCATTTCTAGCAGCAGAAGGCGTCGTCAGCCTCATGGTACAACTGATTTTTGCACTGTTTGTGTCAGTGAGCCGACACATACAAAGAAAACCGAATTCACACATACATATACAGTGCCAAGTGCACTCCTCCTTCTGAAAACGCAGCCACCAGTTCCAATGCTGCTGAAAGGAAAGGTTATATAGAGTGCGAGACTGCATGGAACTACCACTTATGACTGCAAGTGTATGATCTGCTGATTGGAGAGGTAGTCACATGCTATTTCTAGTGTCTTTTAGAAGCATTACTAAATGATAAATTAAGATCTATTCATAAGTCACGAATTTCACGCAACCACAGTTTGGTTAAATAACTTGTGAGAAAAAGACATGTTTACCTGGAATAGCAACCTTTCTTCCTGCTGCAAAACTTTCCTTCGAATTAATGAAATAACTTTACAGCGTCGTAATATATTGTGTTTCTCGCAACTACTTGCCGGCAGTGGCGAGCTACAGTGTTTATATCTGACTCATTGGGCGACAATACTGCCAAACACAAATGCTTCACGAACACGAGAACACGTCCCTCGCAGAGAATAGCAACCATATATGCCTCTGTGAGACATGATCGCACCTTTGTGGTCAAAATGTACATTAGAACGACACCACCATCTCATTGAAAAAAAGCCTCAGTACAAGGCAGCAGCCAACTGCATAATGTGAAATTGCAACTGATGTCCACTTACTGGTGGCCTGTGTTTGAGTCACTTCTGGCAGTTGACTGGGTGCTGAGAAATGCACGTCCTGGGTTGTCCCTGCAAAACATACAGGGTGATGTCAAATGCTGAAAATATATATACACCGGCATTTCATAAGTTGCAAAACAAATGAGTAAACTAATAAACAACTGTAATGTAAACAGAGTACGCATGATAAGATAGGCTGTCAACTGGTAATGCTTTACGCGAAAAACCTAATGCATAGGAAAGACTATATGTATACACACGAAGCTGACACACAATTTAATTCGCTCTAGGTTTTTCCGTGCAGTATATTCAAATTATGTCTCTTGGTTAGAGCAAAATTAGTGTAAATTACGCACTAAATTATGTACCCTGGAAAACTTTTATTCAATATGCACCTGTGCGCGCTTCGAATGAGTAGCGTTGTAAAATTTACGTACATGGCATTTAACATAGTTGCGGAACACGGATTTCCTTTGCCCTGTGTCGTGTACAGTGAGCTAATATATCTGCCCCCCCCCCTTTTTGTACTAGCCATACTGCGTGCCACTGCACCTATACGCACGTCAATAAACCTCACGACACAGAAATAAAAAAAAGCGCCAATCACCCATGCCTGCATGTTGTAGTGGGCCTAACCTAACCAAGCACAGGCTGTTGCTTTTTATAATAAACACAGGCACCGTGCTCATTGCAAGTATGTATCATGTCACTAAGCAAATATGCAATTTCATTGTACCACTATTTTTTTATCACATGGATATATGTGTGTTGAGAGGTAAGACAAAAAGCAGTCACTTCTCAGAACTAATCAGCTTTTTTAAAACACATTTCTAACTTTTCAATGACACTTGCTGCTATGTGTTTGTCTCCAGAGAGCATACTTGATTTGACTTTCCAATCAGAGACATTACATAAATATACCATGTTAAGATGACTGCCTGGAGCACGTGAGAATTTTCATCTTGGTGTAACATACTGTATCTTGATTTTGTTGACACTTGGTCAAATGGTACACCCAATATACCCACATACTAGTTTTCTTGTCCATATTGCATGCCAATGTATTTTGATTTTTTGGCATTGGCTCCTCTGCACTACGTGAAGTGGCGCTGCACTGGCTCTTTCACATCCTCGTGTCCTTGCAGCTGCCTTCGTGCGTTATATAAAGCGGGTGCCTGAAAAATATCGTGTGCAAAAGTCAACACAAGGGCATGGTGCAAAAAAACATCAAGACGCCACTTCCCGTAGGCTCGGAATCACGGGTTGGTAAACGAACCATTTTAAGCGTCCTCTCGCCTGGCGTTTATTGAACATACCATAGTTCTGGCAGCGTTTACGATTTTTAAGGCTCTTACGGACAACGGCAAAGTGATAAAATCACATGCAGTTATCGCGACGACTGGCTTTTTCGATCGACATCGAGAGACAGCGCGTATGCCTAGTCCTTTGTCAATCGCGTCGGCTAAGCGGAGCGACGACTTCCTGGCGATAGCATGACAAATACGGAGAATGTGCACCTAAGTTAGAATTCACTTACCGTGGAGGATTTGTTGTTATATCCAAGGCATGACGAACGACTGTCGTGTTTTCGTGGCGACGCGAGATGGCTGACACACGATCTCCCTTGGCTGGCCTTTGTTGCTGCTCGCTGGACGGATCACCTTTCTCCGGTGCTGTGTTGTTCCGGGATCTTGAGCGCGCGCGCGCGCGCGCGGTGGAGCAACTCCGAGTGAAAAAGTAGAGCGCTCGCTACGCGTTCCTTTGAACTGCGGCGGCCTGTTCTCTTAGAAGCAAAACGATGTGTTCTTTGCTCAGCGTGCATGAATGATACATTGCCACGTTCGGGGCCAGCCACCTACAGTTGAAGCAGAAGATTACGCTACGTTTTGTTCTCTATTGCCGCAAGAGTAGAACGGGCATTCTACTCTCTGTCTGAAGAAGAGAGTGAAAAGCACATTTCACTCTCTCCTTGGTGACAGAGTGAACAATGCATTTAACTTTCCTTAACATTTTGCGAGAGTAAAACGACGCTTTGAAGAGTGAACCGGCCGCTTCACTCCTGCGATACCCTTCCTAGTTTTTAGAGTGTATTGACCATGAAAGGTTGGCATAGATTGCGCAGCAGCGCATTCAATATCATTTTAATTACTATGCAGCTGAAAGAAAGACAGCCATTCTCCTGTCATCTATGAAATGTAGCAACGCTCACCTCCAATAACATCACCAACGAAATAAACAAAATGGTAGACGAAAATAATAGAGATCGAATGCCGAGAAACAGTTATGACCGCTTCCCATAAGATTTCCCGATGGGGACTGCTGCTCTGTTACCGGCCCCTAGCGAAAGAGTAACGGTGTCCAGAGCAGAACTTAAAGTACTTCCAAACCCGCCTACACGTCCTTTAGTAAGGACCGTTGTACAAATAAAATTGCTTTGCCAGTTACCACAGTCACTGCTAACGGAACTTTCATTAGGCGTTCGATGAGCTGACAGCCGTCCTTTTCAGAACATGTAGGAATACATCGTTTTGTTCCCACGAGCGTGCAGGGAATTGTGCTGCTCCATTTATTTTACATTTGTAATAATGGCCGAAAAAATGCTATAGAGCATCGCACACTTTTATCCTGGAATAATTTGGTTGTAGGCCTTAAGGTACGATGACGTGCACTTGAAGGATGCAAACAGGTCCTGTTCCCTTTGTACGTTGATGAAACCACTTCGAGCTGCAGTTACTACACCATTTTCCACCGCTTAGTTACTGCGTGCTGCTGTATGACACTCACATTAAGTGTAGACACTACATTACCTTTGTCGCTCATACTTATGCGATTTTTTTTTGGTGAAGAGAAAATGAATTGATGTGCACAACGTACCAGCAACCGGCTACTGCAAAACGCGCGATGTGGCATTGATCAAAGGACGAGGCGATCCGGCCGACGCGTCTTGGATGGAATACCACGAAAAAAATCAAGCCAGTCACACTGGATGATTGAAATCGGTCTGGTGACATCAAGCAGCAAGACTTTTTTCTTCGGTGATCGATGAAGCGCACCAAATTCATCTGTGACGAAGACGGGCCAGTCCACCACCTTGATTGATAACCGCATACGGTCAACCAACACCCCCGCAAATTATGCGGAGGGGTTTCCACAGGTGCATCTAATATTTAACGCAATTGGGGCCTTTTTATTTCAAAAGAAGACGTCCGAAGTCAAATTGGATCAGGGCACCTGAATACTTCAAACCGCGGCACACTCCTTGAATTCTTTAAGTGCGCCGGATGGATACATTCAGGCTTCGGTCAATTTTACAAGGTCGTAACAGTCGCTCTTTAGTGGGCTTTTGGGACAGTGCCACCACCGGTCATGGTGGACGAGTGGCCACTGCGTTCTGCCACTCAGTACAGGGTCGCGTTTTGGAGACACGGCAAGGGCGGCCATGATCCGACGGCAGGGCACAATGTAAAAATGCTCGTGTACCGTGCTCCTGGTGTGCTTGAAAGAATCCCAAACGCCAAATGGTCAAAAAGAATTGGGAGACTCTGCCCGGCTAATAACGTGAATTGCATTGCCATGGAGCCTCTTACCGCAAGGTAAACCACAAAACTTGTCAGAAACGTTACAGGACGCAGTTCGTATTAAATAATTTAATCGACCCACTCACTAATGACTCTAAGTCTCCCAAAAGTAGTGTCCTCAGCTGCCTACGCATAGGTGCGACGTTTTCTGGAGGTCAGGGAAGTAGGCATCATCCGGAATCTTCTTTAGCTCATTATTACATTTTGAGAAAAAGCCTATGACGTAGGTTAGGATGTACATCGGTATGTCTTCGAGGCTAGGTATGGAAATTCCGGGCAAACATCGCCCGTTTCTTTCAGATGATTGAAACATAACCGAAGAAAAGAGCTTCCAATAGAATCCCATGACCCCCCACCACCAACTGATTGCGAAAGAATAACTGGGATCATTGCAAAATAAGCTCCTATTGGTTGCGTCTGTTCTTAGCGTGGGGCTTAACTGTACCGAGAAGGTAGCTAATTAAAAACGGGTACTTCGCAGTCATGTTCACGTGACTTCCTTAGCCTGGGTATCGCTTAAACAAATCCGCTTTTCCGGAGTTATTAGCAGCGGTGAAAAATGACCTCCTCAAACACGCTTTGGAGAAATGCAGCCGCGCTCTGCAGACGTCACCTCCCTCTCTTCCGTGTTCTTCCGCGACTGTCATTCGTCGAGGGATTACAAAGATTGCTACCTTAGACAGAGTCTGAGCGAGGAAATCATCGCGTGAGCCAAAGATTCCCAAAAGCACTCGCGCGGTCGGCGGCCGATCGAAAGAATGGATCGGTGAAATTCTCATGTAAAGGCTTTTCAGGAGCTAGGCCTTCGAGTAGGAAACAGCGCTAAACAACAGGACAAAGAGAGGGACACAGACAACAGCGCTGACTAACAAGCAAGTGTCCTTATTATTTCAGTGAGCGTAAGTATACTCCACCGCTATCTGAAAGCGCAGAATCGACAGAATTCAGCATGCGCAGAGGCAAGAATTGCAAATAATGCGATAGGAAGGCAATTTGCTTCTGAAGGAAAGAAATGGATTCAAGGCTTACACATGCATCGCCACTACTATGAATGTGGAAAGCTTCGGAAGTAAGAGGTGCGTGGTCATCGTGGCATTTTGACAGATAGGTCACATCTTTAAAAGACGACTTGCAGCCGCATTTATTGCAATGCAGTGATAATTAACTATATCTAGCTCGTTTTTGAACTTTGAGTGCTCGCGCATGCGGTCATTGATGCACCGTCCCGTTTGACCGATATAAAAACGCTTCCATGAAAGAGGAATCTTATAAATCATACAGTGACAGTAGTCAAGAACAAACCTCAGCAGTCAACAAGCCTATTGACTCTTGTGACTCTTCGTCCTGTTGTTTAGCGCTGTTTCCTGCTCGTAATCAAGACCCAACCAGACCAAATGCGTACTCCTTCTGTGGGCCATCCAATAATTTTTGAACAGGTGGGTATGTCAAAGTTAACTTTTCAAAATTAAACTATGATTAGGTGTCTGCCACAAAATATGTGGATGCAGACGACGACGATTTCTATTTGCAATCTCTTCGAAACATGGCGGCGACAAAGACAGTGATGCAGATTTAATAAGGCGTGGCGGCTTGGCATGTTCGCACTACTAGGGAACGTTGGCTCTTCCACGTTCCCGGTTCTTTCATCAGACGCTAGCATTTCCACAGAATGGAAACTCTTTACAACTGCCACTTTCTCAATCTTGATATCTTCATTGTCTTCTTCCTGCTCCGAGCTTCGCACTTTCTTTTGGGCCTTCGTTCTAGCTGCTACCCTCTCGTGACTTTCCATAGTCACGTTCTTCTTCCTTAGGTGTTCTCCATCGCTAAATTGTATGTTCAGGCTGTATTGTTTTTCATCATCGAGCTGTTTCCGCAGTTTTCTTTTTTTGTTTTCTCATTCTATTTTTTTATCCCGCCACTTAGCCGCAGATGTTTTAGATTTACTTAGTTTTTTAATTGTTTTTGTGTGCACCAGCACCCAGATCTGTGTTCTTCCTGACCAGAAAAATGAACTATTGTTATTATTATTATTCAGCTGCAATTCTACTCCTTATTCTGTTGTAGTCAATTTGCGCCTTGTTCTATGAACACTCTTGTTTTCAAACTTGTTCTTTTTATTGGTTTTCTACGCGCAAGCGTACGTGCCTAGCCTCTGAAATCGGTAATATTATGTACGTCGCCGCGAGGGAAGCGAGCGCCGGAGGAGGAAGGCTCTTGAACGTGGAGAAGGTAATCTTGCACGCCGGGAAAAGTACAGAGGAGCGCGCCGAGCGGGTGGTAATGCAACGCCACCCAAAGGAATCCCTAGGTGGCGGTCAGCGAAGCGGGAAAGGAAAAAGGAGGCGAAGCGTTGCGGAGGAGGAGGGTAGGAGGAGGCGCGCTGGGTTGACCTCCTCTGGCAGTCGCTACGGGCTTTGTGTGCGCTATTGGCCTCGAGCTCCACCACTGGAAAAGCTGGCGCTACCGTCGGCGTGACGTGCTAGTAGGGATCACGTGGACAGAGCGTCCGTGGCGGCTACTTCGGGAGCGCCGAAGCGAGCTGAAAACGAGTGTTTAAATTCCTTCGTACGCTGCAGTCCTCATTTAGTGGCGAGATTCTTCCGCTTCGAGTGTCTCCTTTACAACGCTTGAAAGCACCACAATAGGTAGTGGCTGCCTTTGAAGGCGCGCAACATGGTAGGCTACTGCTCGGTGCCGCAGTGCCGGACGTACGCAACGGAGCCCGGTGTCAGCCTTATTCACACGTAGCCGCAGGACAAGAAGCTGCGTGAAGCTTGGCTCGCGAAACATAAAACCGGCAAACAGCCATCGGCTACAACTCGGGTATGCAGCAAGCACAGACGCGAGGAAGATTTCTGCTACGGCGCCGGGTCTGTGATGTTCGGAAAACGAGCACTGAGACGCTCGCCCGAGTCCGCTGCCCGACTAATGTCATGACGGTTTGGTCTATGAACTTGTCGATGCTATAGATGCTCGCAAATTCAGTGGAGTGGAAAGGCAGCGGTAAGAAGCACATTTAAAAAAAGCATGGCATATGGTCATGTTTGCGTTATGAATTAATGCACTGGATTACAAAAAAGAAGCAGCGGGAAATTGCACGCTGAGAACGCCGATAAACATACAGTGCGACGCAACTCGAGAAATAATATTCAAACGTCCAAGAATTTAGAAGTGGAAAAAAAAGATTGAATCGTCGCGACGGCACATCACAGTCCCCGTCGAAGTCTCTACAATGAAATTATTTTTGAACAACTCTGATAGCGCCCACGCAACAGTGGTTGCTTGTATACTGTCAAATGCTCCTATTCTGCGGCCTAAAGCTCATGGCACGGTGCGAAAACGCGCACGCAGTGAAAGCGAAACAGTGCGCCAACAAGCATGGAGACGCGCAGTCGGTCGCCGCGAATCTGTGCGATCGCTGCATTGAGGCTTCATTCTATTACGCTCCATTCAGTTATACAAACACTATAGGAACATATTTCACAAACTTTGCTCTCAGCGTTTACCTACCTTTCACGCAAGAAGCCGGTTCGGGAGACTCCATCGCGGCAACCGCGCGCAGTGGCGTTCAATGTACCTATTCGGTAAAGAGATAGCGTCTGTAAACGATTCTGTGCTTTCAGTTTGCCCATGATTATTATTTAGACAGTAAGAAACATCTCTCGTTTCGAAAGTACTTACAGAAATGTCCGGGAGAGCTCGTGCGTGGTGTTTTCAGTGAGCGCTGACAGCAAAACCTATGAGGAGCGTGCCACGTGTTCCCTCATACTACGCCAGCCAGGCGCTTCCGATAGATTGCGACTCCGTAACTCC
Source organism: Dermacentor variabilis (assembly GCF_050947875.1). Lineage (NCBI taxonomy): Eukaryota > Metazoa > Arthropoda > Arachnida > Ixodida > Ixodidae > Dermacentor > Dermacentor variabilis. The sequence continues at coordinate 75,151 of NW_027460390.1, read as the reverse complement.
TCGCAGCCAATAGACTTACAGGCTTCGTCTCGTTATCGAGAGGCCAAGCACCGAGCGGGAAGGACGGAGTAGTGACGCAAGCGGCGGCAGGCTGAGCGAGAGTCGACCGACCCCGAAGTCGCCGCCGCCAAGCGCCGGGCACCAGCTGAACAAGTCCGGCAAAAGGCGCGTGCTTGGCGGGCGTAGGAGACTCCAGCAGACGCAAAATGAGGAGGAGAAAATGAATGTGTGCATAGTACATTACCAAATTGCTTGAAATACTAAGGACTGTGCATTTCCTCTACAGTGTCTTACCATCTTTGGTAATGGCACTTTAGACTTTATAAAAAATCGAAAAACGGACATAAGACGTACACATTAAAAATAGGCCTTGAATAAACAGCCACCCTCACACGCAATCAAATGATTTTTAAAACATTCTAAGCGCAATGCACAAAAGGGGAATAGTACCCATACACTTGCGCTTAACCTGCGTTCTAGAAGTGAACATTCACTAACTTTTTTAAATGCGTAAGCATTTCTATACTTACCCAACGAGAAATTTGTCCGTCCCGTAAGACATTTAACGGCTCATACTCCCGTAAACAAGTAAAAAATGCAATGGCCCTTATCCACGTAAGGCAATGGCTGCAAGCGCTCAGCAAAGTGAAGGGAACAGTACATTCATTCATTGATATCACCCTTAAAGCACACAGAACCGCATGTGTTGCAATAAAGAACAAGTTTAATACCAGCATCCGCACTATAAGTAAAGAATGGCATACTGCCATCAGCAAATGTAGAGGTATGTTTTTGCAATAGCACCGTTAAGTAAACCCTAATTCACTTCAAGTAACACTAAAGGTGGTGGGGTCAACTTCCATCAATGGTCGAAGGTTTGATGCCTTAATGAACTCTTGTAATTAACTGTTGCTAATTCACTTACCTTAATTAACAACAACGATCACGTGTTCGAGCGTCATAATGAAATCTGTCTTAATTAAACTTGCCTCGTGTTCGCTATCGAATACGATAAGTTAAAGACCGATGAGTGTACTATACTGTACTGGGAGGATCAAGTTCCGAAACATTGATAATGCCACCGGGCTGCGTGGAGACGAGGAAGTGGTACAATGCTTACGCATACTTAGATAACTACCAGAGGAGTTTCTGCGTGAATTTTTTACTCAATATTCCCCTGCAGTTCTAATGGGGCCTTATGGTTGTTCCTGGACACGGTAAATAATAATAATAATAATAATAATAATAATAATAATAATAATAATAATAATAATAATAATAATAATAATAATAATAATAATAATAATAATAATAATTGCCACAAAATATACAAAACAACACCAGCAGGACGGTCTAAGCCTCAGTTGGCTTCTAGGACCGTGCCTATGAATATGACAGACAAGGCAAAAATATGCATAAATTGATGAGACATGTAGGTAAAAAGTAAAAAAAACTAATGGCAAAAAAATTTCAAACAACAAGATGACATTTCGTTATCTACTTATAACAAAAAATGTTAAAGAGGTAAATATTACGATACAAGAATATTCAAGATGTTAACTTTACCATAGCTGCTTTAAGAAGTGTTTGAACGTGCTTTTTGATGTCGCCTTAAAAATTTCATTTCGTAATTTGTTAAATATGGTCAGGCACATAAGCACAGCCTCTCGCCGCGCCATACCTTGTGGCTGAACGAGGAACTGCATAACGGACATGTTTACTAAGTTCTCTTGCGGCGTCGCTTTTTTGTTTGAAAGGGGAATTCCAGGAATGTTTAACGACAACTGTTTCTATATGTAATGAATGAAAATTCGGTAGACCAAGTTCACGGAAGGTATTTGCAGATATTACTATTGGGGAATTGTATGCAACATTCTTAAGAATGTTTTTTTTATAATCCGGTCAAAATAGGGGGGGGGGCATCTCCCAGGATCCGAACAGAAGCCAAGGACGGTAATGCCGTATCTCAATACAGTGTAACCTAGTGCATGTGCTACAATCTTTTTTACAGACAAGGTTGCAATACTTTTGATATTAAACAATAGCCAATCTACTGACCTCAGTTTAGAACAAATAAATGATAAGTGATGTTGCCACGATAAATTACTATCGAAATACATTCCGAGAGATTTCACACAATTCACGCATGGAATCGGCGCACATTTACAATAAACACAGTCTGACTCATGTAAGTGGAGAGGCATGCTAATAAAAGTAGTATTGAGTGGGGAGCGAAAACAAGTGTTTTTTGGGCATTGACAACAATTCTATTAGACAACCAAAGCCTCGCCTTGTACATGTCATTGTGCAACATTTCAGTGGACGTTTTATATGACAGGCGTTTCGCCTATAATACAGTGTCGTCAGCATAGTGGAATACTGAACATTTCGAAATTGCCAAAGGGAAGTCGTTAACGAAGATATTAAACAACAATGGCGATAAAATTGACCCGTGAGGAACTCTAGCTTTCTACTGACAACTTAGAACTAAAAACGGCCTTGTCTTCGGTAGCAACCACCTGAAATCTGTTGCTCAAGTAATTTTCGAGAACTTTGTAAAAAGGCCCACGAAATCCCCAAAAATGCAGTTTACTTAATAAGATTTGATGATTCAGGGTGTCAAACGATTTCGCTACATCTAAGAATAGCGCACATGTGAAAAGATTCTGATCGAATGCCGAGAACAGTTCATCTGAAAATTCCTCAAGCAGTGCCACAGTACCACGCCCTGAAACAAAGCCAAACTCTCGATTGGTCAGGATAGAAAATTTGTTAAGAAAAGAAAGACATAGTGTGGAAAAGAAATTTTTCTAAGACTTGAGCAATAACCGGCAAAATAGAAATTGGCCGATAGTTTTCAATACTATCTTTCTTGCCTGACTTTTGTAGTGGCACAACTGCAGTTTTTCTGGAATTCTGGAATTCCGTCACGTTCCAAAAAACCATTAAGTTTATGCAGGATAATATCTGACAGCGCATTGAAATTCCTTCTGATGGTGTGTAAAGAAATTCCATCATATCCAGTGGGCTTGTTAGGACGGAAACTGAAAATGATTTCCTCCAAATCACCCCTCAAAATTCTCGGAAGAAAAGCTGACGCAGATATGGAATGTCCTAACGGCCGAGTGCTTGTGGATGGAGAGATAGTCCTTTGGGACGCATTAACAAAGTGCCTGTTGAAAGCATCAGCCACTTCTGTGCGAGGTTGCTGAAAAGCACCGAAAACAAACCAGTTACTAGAACTCACTCCTCTGAGATTACTTACGAAAGACCAAGTTTTGCTTACATTATTTGAAGATTCTTGGAATTTATTAAAAATTAACGGCGTTTGGCGCCATGCAGAAGAGAAAGAACTCTATTTCTTGCCGACTTGTATTCTAATCGCAGTGCTATGTTTCTGGAATTTCTTTTGCAGCGTTTCCACAAGTTGTCTCGATAAGAAATGGAAGCAAGAACTTCCGTGTTCATCCAGCAATGACCCTTTCTTATCGGCTTAGCTATCAGGCGTGTGGAACGTAATTCAAATTTTTTCAGTTGCGTAGAGAACCTTTCATACACTTTGCCCAACGAATCTTCTTTGGTTAAGCATGCCCAGTCAAACGAAACGATCAGGTTATCAAGCTTGGATTGATTAACAGTAGGGACAAGGCATTTACGCTGCCCAGATGCAGTTTCCACCGATGGCGTTCCAGACGCATCTGGTAAAACAAGACGGCATGCTACAAAATAGTGGTCCGCCAACCTTTGTAAAATAGTACATGACCTAAATGAACAGCTGGGGGCTCTGACCGCTATGTAATCTAAACAAGATTGCACTAAGCTATTATTAACTAGTTCCGCTCTAGTAGGAGCTCCAATTGTACATTCCAGGCCATAAGCGGACAACGTAGATAAATAATCACAGTCACTTTTTCAGGGCATAAAATATTGTATTGAAGTCTCCGATTAAGCAAAATTGGTCCACTGAGCTCCACTGCAGCAGAACTTCCTCAAGCTCAACCAGAAACCGTGAAAGGCTGCATGACGGTGTCCGATAAATTGATAAGATATGGACAGATATAATAAAAATCTTTATTACAAATAATCAATTTGTACATATAATTTTGCTAGGTCTGCCGAAGCCTTCTGTGGGCTTGTATGGCAGAAACCTGGCAATCAGGGCAATGCATTATGTACCTTATTACAGACAAACTAAATTTCAAACTAAAAAAAAATAAGAAAAAAACGCATCCCAGGTTTTTCAGGTAAACATGCCCAGTAAACAACACTTAATGTTCAAATAAAAACACCTAGCACTCAACAACCATTAAAATTGAGTAAACAAGGCACAATACGTAAACAAAGTTACAACCTATCGAGAACGAAAAAAGAAAAAAAAATCGTGAAAACAGCGGAAACAGTCTGACATTCATTTTGGTAAATATCAAACTACAACAAAAGAGACTTTATACATGTGAAAACTATTCTATCATTGCCTTGAGGGCCTTTTTTAATCCCGACAAATTTGTCTGATCCAGTACACCTCTGGGAAGGTTATTAAACAGGTGGGGGATATAGTACCTTCTTTGTCCTTTCCATAACGAGTTCTTGTCCGAGGAACTACATATCTGGGATGACTACGCAAAGCAACACTTTTACAGACAACTTCTCGGAAAGCATTGCTCCAGAAATGACGCATCACAATTGTTGAACGAAACAAAGACTCGAAATCGGGCATGTCTAAATCTCGAAATAAGTTATCGGTAGTTTGGTTGTACGCAACACTTTTTAGTATGCTTTTTAATAGGTTGTCAATTTTATGTTTCTAAAATACGCTGCAAATAAAGAAACAGGGAATGCCGTACCTTATATGCGAGTAGCCTAAAGCATGCACTATCACTTCTTTAATTTTGGTAGGTGCATAACTCCTCATACGGTAAAGGACACATGCAACATTACGTAATCGCGCACAAATTCGAGCCATTTGAATATTTCATGATAAGTCAGTCTCAAAGTATACTCCAAGGTACTTGACACAATATCCGCATATTGTACTGGGGCACAAACACAGTCTAAGCAATCAGAACCGTGAAGGAAAACATGTTGACTTGTTACAAGAGCCTTTAACGGATTTCTGAAACATACTAATCGAGTTTTCCTAGCACTGACTTTTATACGGTTTTTTTAAACCAGTTCATCACATTTTTTATGTCGCTTTGAAATAACGCGACAGCTGCTTCATACTGCATGTGTTTAGATACAAGCAACGTATCATCTGCATACTGGAAAATCGTACATGAAGTTGTTACCTGTGCCAAGTCACAAACGCACAAATTAAAGAGAAGCGGAGACAAAACGGAACCCTATGGAACCCCTGCGCTAAGAAACCGCAAAGAACTCTTTTGGTCGCCAATACATACGATCTGGGCCCGATTTAACAGGTAGTTTTGTATAAATGCATGGAAATGCCCCCGAAAACCGTAATTATGTAGTTTAGCACATAGAATACTGTGGCTTACCGAATCGAAAGCCTTAGATATATCTAAAAAAAGCCCACAGGCTACCTGGTTAAGTTCAAATGTTTGATATAGAAGATCTGACAGTTCTTCAAAAAGCGCATGCGTGCTTCTACCAGACACGAAGCCATACTGGGAAGGTGATAAGTTGGTATGTTTTAAAACGAACCCCTCAATCGTTTCAAGCACGTGTCTTTCCAACAGTTGCGCTAAGAAAGGAAGAACAGAGATGGGACGATAGTTCTGTGGCTTCGAAGCATCTCCGCCTTTAAATATCGGTATCACGCGTGCTCTATTTAGTGCATCTGGTATTATGTAAGTATCAAGGATTCTATTAAAGATAAAAAGAAGCGGATCGGCCAGAACTCTGACGTTGCGACATATGTCTTCTGCTGTTATGCCATCAAGTCCGACAGCACGGCTTTTTCCAGATCGATGCAACAATCGATACAAGTCTTCTTTATTTTTTGGTGGAAGAAATGCCGAATCTAGTACTGAACTAAGACCACAATTGAGACTAACAGGATCATTGGGTCCATCATTATCAGCGCAAACCGAAGAAAAGAAATAACTGTAGCTGTCCGCCAGATATTGATTGAAAAATCCGATATTTTTTGTTATCGGGTGCAAATACGTACCTGGATAAGAGCCTCTAAGCTCATTTACCACGGACCACATTTTAGCGGGTTTATAACGCGAGGAAAAAATTTATTACGATAGTAGTTCCTTTTAGAACAGCGTATCAGTGCTGTAACTTTGTTCCGGGCTGCTCGATAGAGACATTTTAGTGTTTCGTCATCAGGGTGCTGTCGACACCGCTTCCACAAGTTTTCCTTTTCTTCATTAGCTTTTATTATCCGATTGCTCAGCCAGTATAGGTGTGGTCTTCGTTTTCGAACCAAGACTGTTTTTCTACATGCCTTCTTTAAATCGGAAATCACCGCTATAAAATTATTATATACACTGTTCGGACAGCTATTTGTTAGCATTACGTTCCAGACATAGTGGCAAACTAGTCGGTCGAAATGAAAGCAATCAAATATTTCAAAATATTGGGATTGTTTACTTTGGGATTGCTGGGAACTTGGGAATGAAAGCTGGCATCCTGTAAAATAGTGGTCTGCCAGCTTTTTCGTCACTCGGACGGAACTGATATTTGAAAAACCTATTGAACGGACCAACACGTGGTCAATACAGGAAGTCACAACACAAGACAAAAGAAGCTCCTCTCGTGTAGCCTCGTTAATAGCCGACTCAATGCCATAGTGATGTTCAAGTAATTGGTAACCATGGCTTTCTCTGAGTTTAAAGTGTCTATGTTAATGTCCCCAATGAGACAAACGTTCGAATTAGGAGGTAGACAACCGAGATTTTGCTTTAGTTCATTCAAAAATGTTTGCACATGTACGGAGGGGGGACGACAAATCGCAGCTAACAACAAACCCACATTAGAATTTTCCAAGCGCAAGGCCGAGGTCTTCCGCCCCAGTAAAAGTAAACGTCGTAGTTGTAGTTACCCATTTAGACTTGATGAATACTGCTATTCCACCACCTCTCCTGGCCGTTCTCGTAAAAAGTATTCTTGGTAATTCGGTAGACGAAACTGCGACAGCATATCATCTTGAACATTTATCTCCGAGAGTACAAATGCATCCACTAAGGCCATGACGTCAGCAACATCGGCAAGAAACTGATCCCAGTATTTTCTTATGCTTCTTATGTTTATGTGAACGACTGAAAAAGAAGGCTTCCCACATTTTTCGAAAATAGATCCCAATGAACGGAAGTCCGGGAGAGAAATATAGTTTATCGCTATGAGTTTAAAGCATCTTATCGATGTCAGTGACCGAAGCAATCCTGATGGCAGGGCCTCCGTTTTCCTTTCGTGCGAAGATCTTTGCATTCCTTACCCAGACAAACTTATAGTTGTTTTGTTTGCCTTCAGACCGAGTTTTCCAAAAACGTTCCTTAGTAGCTTGGGTGAGGTTTTCATTGAGATACATAGCAGGTACATTTTTTGTCTGTGCCAAGGCACAAAGTTTGCCACGAGCCGCCAGCCAAGTGTCCCGCAAAAATGGGGAAGAGAATCTAACGAGCACGATAGGCGTTTTACCTTTTCTGGCAGGTAAACGGTGGATCGCAACTATGTCGCGGGGTTCAAAATCTGTTATTTCTAGCTTCTGTGCGAGATCCGCGATAGCAGTTCGCAAGTTTTCTCCCGATGAAAACGGAAGCCCGTGTAGCTCAAGGTTCGATAGTCTGTTACACTGCTCACAGTCATTAATATCAGCCCGCAACTGAACAATCTCAGTGGATTGGGTATCCACCGTTTCCGTCAGCGACACAACTTGAGTTTCTAGGCTTTTCAAGGCCGAATCAGACTTTTTTGTCTGTATCGCAACAGTGTCATATGCTCAAGACAGAAACTGTACAGAATTTTGCAGCTCAACTACAGTCTCTTTCACTGATAGCACTTCATCTATTTTTTGTTTGAGAGCTAGGAGGGTGTCGAGCATTCTCGGAAAGGCAAAAGAACAACCATTATGTCCTTAATACCCCTTAGTTGTTCTCTGAAAGCATTTAATTCCTTTGCGAAAGAGCCAGGATCATCAGCCACTGCAGTTACTTGAGGATTAGCGGCTATCAATAAGCTGTTATCGCTTGCAGGTGTTCTGCATTGCATACATTTCCAGGCCTCTCTTTTTGACACGCCCATTGACGCAAACGTATTTTCAGCCACACCCGAACAGTTTTTGCCAAGGTGATAGCCTATTTTGCAATCCAAACATGTTAGGAATCTGCCATCACCTGGCAGCTTCTCCGAGCACGATTGACATCTGTTTCGGTCAGGCATGGTCACAAAAAACAATTGACAAGGCTGAATATACTGTTCGCTAAATACCTATCACATCAGCACAATGTTCAACATAACTAGACAACAGTCGGCAGCACTGGCAAACAACTAGGCCCTTAAAATTAATGGCCCACCTGCCAAGACAAACGTGGCGATAAGTATTCGGTGACAGCTTCGCCACTGACTGCGCGATAATAATAATAATAATAATAATAATAATAATAATAATAATAATAATAATAATAATAATAATAATAATAATAATAATAATAATAATAATAATAATAATAATAATAATTTATATTATTATTATTGGTAGTAGCAGTAGTATAAGCATGATAACATTCTTTAATTCCGGGTAGCAGAATCCTGTAGCATCTTTGTCAATAGTCGAGCCTTTGAGATATGTCGCTTTTGAACACTTATAACAAGCATATGGGTAAATTAATATAATAACCCAGTTCTGGTGTTGAAATAATGACATTGGGCAACAAAGACCGGCCGACTCCAGTGCGTGGAGACGTATTCATGTGGTTGAATACGCACGAGCTTCGCTACCAATTTTAAAACGGCGCTGGGACGTTCGCCCCTACACATGTAACATGGTCTTTGAAAATGGTACCATCGTTTTATAAGGCAGGGATAACGTCGTCGAATCCAAAAATGAGGGAGTCATTATTGAGCCACGCGCTCAACTTGCAATAATCCTTTCTTTTTTTCTAAGTAGGCGCACGTGGGAGTTGTGATAGGGGTACCGTAAGGACATCCGTCGTTACGGATGGTGAGTATCCTAAGAAATATATAACAGAAATCTCCGTATAATAAGGAGATCGATAATAAAACGCAATGCCATGCTCACTCAACAAGACCATAAGCGAGGCCTGCGTCCTTGACCGCAGGACGTGATTTTCGACGAACTGATAAGAGCAAGTATACACTGTTAGATATACCGGGTGTCCCAGCTAAGGTTAACCAGAGTTTAAAAACATGCAAATGCCACGTAGCTGGATAGACAAAGGTAATGTTGTTTGCCGTCGCTCGCAGATACTGAAATTATCTTTATTCAGCCTAATTTAATAATTATTCTTATTTATTGAATCAACTTTATCAATATTATAATTAGCTGGAAAGTGTGCATGAGAAAATTGTAGAGCGACATTAAAAACTCCTGATACAGCTTGCTGTTGCTCGACACGTGTTACATAAAATTGATTTTTCGAGCATGAAAGAATAAGTAGAATGTATTTATCAGGAAATTCTTCACAAGCAATGTAGGATGAGAACTTTATCAGAACAAGATCTCGGAGGAGAGCGAGTACAAGGATTTTGCGTCTGACGTACAGCTGTGGCGCCCGCGCACGAATTCTTTACTGCTCGGATTGAGCAATAGAATTGCTCAATTGAGCAAGAAAGCGTGAAACTCGATTATGAACACATTGAATTTGGCGACATATTGAATAACTGAAAAAAAAACTTAGGAGCGCATTAAAATGTGGCTACGTCAGTCTACCCTATAAGCGGCTGCTTCCAAGCTCTTAAAAATGTTGATTTACATTTTTTGCTACCATTCTTCTGATACCCATGTTATTAGTGGCAAAGTACGTCTGCCTCATTGAAGAACTTCCCTACAAAAACAGCACGTCCGATACGATCACAGTTTTCTTAATCAGAAGAAACTGTGTATGGTCTTAACAAACTCCGTTTAAAATGCATGCCCGTGAACGGTAAACTTATAGAGACGAGGCACTTCACAAGCTATACCGCTGGTGTTTGTAGTACAAGGCTTAGGCGGAGTTTCCGTTCCGTCAACTCCCGAGTTCTTGGGCTGAATTCTTGCCGAAGCCTTTAGGTAAATTGGTTGTCTGTTTGCTGTTACGACTATAATTCGGAAAATGAGTTGGCATTTTATCAACAAACATAACAGTACAACCGGAATGGCAAACTCTTGAGATACCTGTTAACGTTCGAGTTTTATTACCTGCCTTTTTTTTTAGATTTGTATAACGTGCGTTGCGTTTGATGCTCATCAGGAAGCTTTTCTGAAATGGCTACGCCGGTGTGTTGCCTCTCGCTGCGCAAGAATTTCCGCAAGGCGACCATGAATAAGATAGAAAAGGTTCGAGGAAATGAGATTCCAGAAACAAGAAGGTAAACTTGTATCATGGCTGGCGCCTTACCGTGACACCCTATGTGCAAAATAAAATAAAGTAAATCAAAATGCCTCACCCCCGTATCGTATTACTCTGCGTCGTGAAAAAAAAACAATATCATTTTGCTGTGAATTGAAATCTCGGAAGAGGATCTTTCACTATTTGCGTGCGAATAGGTTTTCCAGGTCGTGGCGTTGCATTGGAAGAACTCTGAGGTCGCTTCCCGAGGTCAAACTTTTAAAATGATGAGATCCGATCCCCCTGAAAAAGGAAAGGCGCAAGGCCAATGGAAGGTGCATTTTATTTTCTGTAATATGCAGATAGTATATATTTGGTATCTGCGTGTATCATGTGATATCGCGTTTCACAAGTTCCTGTTATCAGTTTTGGTTGAATTTGTATTCCTCAAAATTAGCATTGCATTTTAGGCCTTTGCACCACCATTATCATGGCCGATCCTACGCCCCTTCCCTCCCCCCCCCCCCCGAGTGGGTTGGGCCAGTTCACTGAGAAACAACCTGCCAACCAATCACCTTTTTTTTTAGCGTTGCTACCACGTTAATTTGTTTTCTGTCTTTCCCCAGTACCTTACGTTGAGCCCGCAACAGCGATGGCGTGATTTTTGTGCGCATCCACTCGATAATGACAATACAGAAGACCGTCTTTCAAGCAATTCGTTTTCTTCTTTAGGATATAGCTACGGATATTTCATTTCATTTTATTTCCTTAAAAACCCCAGGAGGTGGTAGTATTACATAAGGGGTGGAATCAGCTAAATCAGCTAGTGTTTATATATCAAAAGGGTTATTTAAATTTTCAACGAATGATAATGCACAGGTGATATCAACGATATGTTTGGGAAGGCCGTTCCAATCTTTAGCTGCACGTGGGAAGAAGGAAGCTGAAAAAGTAACAGTTCGGGCACGTGGACAAAAAACTGGAAGGTTGTGGCTAGTGCGGTGAGAAATGTACGATGCTGGCATGATGCAAGGTGCGCAATTGAGTGATGAGTAATAGAACTTGTGGTACAGTAATAGGGTGGCTATGGGATGGCTAACTGAGAGAGGCGATAAGGCAGATTTAGTTTCAAGAGCTGAAACACTGACGTCATACGAATAAGAAGAATAGATGAACCTTGCAGCACGATTTTGGACTGCTTCTAGATCATTTATTAGGTTAACATAATGCGCGTTCCATATGGCGGATGCATATTATAGTTTAGGTCGAACGAGTGATTTGTAAGCAAGAAATTTCCTGTGATGTGGGACGAAGCGAAGATGCCGTTTAAGGAATCCCATTGTTTCGTTGGCTGATGATATCACGTTATTGATATGCTCATTCTATGTTAGATCATTAGATAATGCAATGCCTAAGTGTTTGAAAGACGATACGGATTCTAGGGACTCGTTAGTGATTGTGGATTGAAAGGCATGAATCTTGTGTCGACGGGTAATGGAAAGGAGCTTACATTATCTACGGTTAAGGATCGTGAGCCAATCTTCACACCATTGCTGGATGTGGTTAATATCCTGTTGGAGGGCTTCTTGACCCATAGTGTTAGTTACCCGGCGGTATATAACGTAGACGTCAGCAAAAATTCGAATTGGGCAAGGTACATGCAGCGGTAGGTCGTTGATATATATAAGAAACAAAAGGGGGGTGAGAACCGAGCCTTGTTGGACATCTGATGCTACATGAAGAAGATTGGAGGACTGGTTATTTATGATGGCAAATTGAGAGCGATTACGTTAGAATGTAGGTTTAACCGACAGAGTTCTTGTATTAACCGTTCATGTGGAACTTTATCAAATGCCTTAGCGTAATCATGAAAAATAGTGTAAATCTGAAGGTTAGTGTCCAAGTCAGCGTGTAAATCATTGAGAAACATAACTAACTGTGTTTCGCATGAATTTCTCTTGCGGAACCCGTGCTAGGATGGATAGAAGAAATTGTTAGCGTCTAAGGAGTCCTTAATGTGACAGTATAACATGTTCCATGATTTTGCAAGGGACTCTAGTTAGAGATAAAGGATGGTAGTTAAGAGGACAATTTTTATCACCTGATTCGTAAAGCGGAACGACCTTCCCCGTTGGCTAGTCTTTAGGAATGAGACCTGTGGAAAGTGACTGAAAATAACAATTTCAAATACACTGCAGTATTGCACTTCGTATTTTTTTGTACTTTTGAGCTGATTTCGTCGATGCCGGCAGACAAGAAAAGTTTCATTTTCTCGATTAAGATCAGATGCCGCTTGAAGGAAAGGTTACTGCATCAATCGGTGACGTGACATTAGTAGGTGGTATCCGTGAAGGTGGGTTGCGCTCTTGTGCGAAAATTTTTGAAAATGCGGTATTGAAAATGTTAGCACAGTCAATTTCGAAGACTGGTCCACCCGATGCAGTAGCGAAAGCGATTGAAGGCGTTGGTGCAGAGTTGATAATGCGCCTAAATTTCTTTGGCTTATCGCATAGCATGCGCGGCAGGTCGCTATTAAAGAGTGTATTGCGTCAGTGATGGCAGTCAAGTATTCTTTTTCGGCTGGGTAGTATTTTCCCATGCTTCTAGGTTTCTTTTCATTTAGCAGTGTGATAAAACCACTTATATTTGTTTTCGAGTTTCTTTAGTGTCTCGGAAAACCAAGGTTTAGAACCATTTTCATGAGTGTGAGTGAGTGAAAAACTTTATCAGCTTTAGATTCGCTGGTCTTCTGCGGTCTTCAGATGGAATCGACCATCTTCTAGCACAACGGTCGGTTGCCCTTAGTCCAGGGCTCCGCTGGATGCTGCTGCCAGTTGTACTCGCCGAATCAGACCTTCTTGGTCGACCTGGCGATCACTGGAGAGCACTCCCTCCCATTGCTCCGCACTCGGGTTTGGTAAACGTTATTCTGGGGATAAATCTTTGTGTTAGGTACTGTAGTTTATTCTTAAATATCAACCAGTTGTCGTTAACCGATCTCTGCTTAAAAGTGGGTTCGAAGAGTGGGAAAAATTTGCTCAATTCGTGATTGATGGCATCGTAATTGCCTTTGTCACGCAAAGTGATTGTTTTCTTTCGTGTTTCATGGCATTCGGCGCGGAAGGAAAAATCTGCTTGAATAACTTCATGTTCGCTAATGGGCTCTAAGTACGTAATGGATGATAAACTGTCAGGATGGGCGCTCAGTATTAAATCTAAAATGTTGCTGGAATTGCCTACGATGCGTGTTGAGCTGGTTACTAGTTGATTAAGGTTAGAGGTCAAACAAACATCGAAAAACTCGCTCGATTCTACGCTGATTAATTGTGAGTGAGATTGGTTACGCCAATCTATTCCTGGGTAGTTAAAATCTTTGAAGTGAAGAATGTGTGCGTTCGTAAATGACGTCGTAAGTTGATTTAGCACGTTGCTAAGCTCATGGGAGAATTTTAGGTTAGCATGCGGAGACCTACAACATACCCCGATTAGAACGGAGTGTGGCGAAGTGCGGTACAGAAGCCACAGTATCTCCAAGTTGGATGCAATTCTGATGGGTGAACATGATAATTCTGGTCCAGAAGCGATCAATACCCCACCCCCTCGTGAACATGCGCGATAGTTTCGATAAACGGAAAAGTTTGGCAACACGACAACAACTTCAACGTCAGCGATATCGTTAGTAAGCCAGGTTTCGGCTAGTATAAGCATATTGCTGTGAGATGACGTGACTATGCTTGACAGTACTTCTCGTTTCGGCATAAAACTGCGAATATTAGTGAAGGTTAGAGAGAACGAAAAAGGGTTGCTTGCTGAGTTGCCAGGCCCGGTATTGGCTAATTGTGCGAAAGACGACCACTATGATATTTCCCTAACCATCTGCGATGAGTCATCGTACACGAAGCCTTTTGTACCGATGTGTAGCGTCTTGTATTGAGGTGAAGGTTTAACACCTTTGGATTTGGTGAATGCTACAAGATGACTGCTCGCGGATTGGACAAGATGAGAGAAGTCTTCACCAATGCTATGTGTTCTTTAGTTTCCGGGCATACGAAAGAATAGTGTCTTTAGTTTTGTAGAACGTGAATTTAGTTATTATTGGGCGGCGAAGGTTATCAGAATGGCGTCCGAGGCGATGTTCGCGTTCGATTTCTTTAGGGTCGATTGTTTTGTTAAGGCGACCCTGACAGTGACGAATGATTATACCTTAAGCTTCGGTATATGTTTCAGTCTTATTGGGGTCTTCAAGGCCATAAAACATTAGATTACTTCGTCTGGATCGATTTTCGGTGTCATCTAAACATGCTTCAAGTGCAGAGACTAAGCAGGCTGTCTGTGTGACGTTAGTTTGGATGGAGTCAAGGTCTATTTTAAGGATTATAAGGGTTTGGTAGTGATTCTCGAGTTCGGTCAGTCTATCATTGAGATAACAAATTATTTTATCGGTCGTTAGAAGCTGGCTGCTTAGCTCACCAACCTCGGTGATGAGCCGAGTTCGGCCGGCGGAAATTTTCTTCAGTTCGGCGAGAATGGCGTTAGAATCGGGACTGGGGTTAGATTTAATGTCACCGAAAAACAACAGCAGAAGGGAGCAGATGGCGTGAACACAATCAGTAGCGATATCACTCAGATACTGTGGGCTTGGTAACCGCACTAATAAGTAATTGCTAGTTTTCTTTGAAAAGTCGGGAAGAAGAAGTTTGACCTTGAGAGCAACTGTGAATGTAAGCGATATTAGGCTACAGAAACAAACGACGAGTCCATGCTTATTGATGATTGTGACATAGCTGACATCACAGATCTGGACGATGAAGGCTTCAGAATTGTGCGTCACCGCAAGGAGAGGACCGTCGGAATCCCAGTGATTATTACCCCTGCCACAGAAGGAGCCGACCTGAAAAAAGTAAACCGCATTGTTCTGTCTACGAAAATTGAAAAAATTCTTGGCGCATCGCCACTTAAGAGCCGATTTACTGCTCAAGGAGCGCTGCTTCTAGATGTATGGACAGAAGAGCATGTGAATTCCCTTCTCAGCTGAAAGTCAATCTCAGGGACTGCAATCTCAGCACGAGTGCCCAATTCGTACCTGCAAAACACGTGCATTATTAGAGGGTACCGAAGTGGCACACTGACGAGGAACTGTTGGTATACCTAAAGCCACAAGGCGTTTACCATGCAAGGAGAATCACACGATGCGTTCAAATTTCCGAATCCGATTGGGAGTCCAGGCGAACCAGCTCCGCGGTTCTTACGTTCGCTACAAATACAGACCGCCCAGAGAAAGTCAACTTGGGCTTCACACGACACGAAACCATTGACTACATTGAGACACCACCCCGGCGCTTCAAGTGTCAGCGCTATGGACATGTGGCCAAGTACTGCCGTGGTGAGCAGTGGTGTAAGAGATGTGGAGGACCGCATGATTTCAAAACGTGCGCGTGCAGCGAGAACTTTCTATGTGCAAACTGCACTGATGGTCATCCAGTTAGTTATAACAAGTGTCCAACGCGGGCAGCGGCAATAAAGCGAAAGAAAACGTTTATCTTGGGGCCAACAGGAAAGGATGAGAAAAAGAATGACGAAGAAAAAGACGGAGAGTCGCAGAGAGTTAGACGAAATCAAATGGAGCTGAAAGAGTGAAGCTGATTTTCCAAGCCTGAAGCCTTCTCCAGGAATCCAGGACGCAGTGGTGCCATCGCGCAGCGGACCGGCTAAAGCAGTTAAATAAATGAACAGAGGCCCCGTAGACGAGAAGACTGCTGAACAACCGGAACAGCGCAGTTATGTGTCTGCACTGCAGCGACCTCAATCACGTTGCGATGAAAAAACACCACAGGAGTACTGCCAGCAGGTGCTACGTGCTCTCTTAAAGGCCTTACGTTCACACATAGAGAAGATGCCGGTGAGCTCGATGAAGGACATGCTCGAAGTAGCCCTGGCTTTCGAGTCAGTGATTCTACGCTCTACCTCTTGTTAAAGCACCTAGCAATATGGATGCGGTCAGGACACAATGTTCACCATCTCGCCCAAAGGTGCCACTTATTATGCAATGGAACTGTGCGGGTCTTGCGTGCCATTTACCTGAACTGTCGCTTTTCTTACGCAACATGCCTGTGCCAATATTGGCCCTGTCCGAGGCTGGTCTTCCAAGTTCCAGATCAATTACTGGTTGTGTCGCACAGGGAAACCAAAGTATTCCGACATTTCCAAACGGAAGCGCCATGCTATACGTCAGATGTGAAATACCACATAACGTTCTACCAGTTCAAGACCTTTGCAGCAGTGCCTTGGAAGTCACTGCTGTACAAGTGCGACTGGGAAACCGAAGCCGTAGCGTGGCCTCTGTATACGTGAGCTCTCGCCTGAAGGTATCGATGGGAGAAATTATAAGAGACCTCTGCAGCCGCTGCCCAGCTCCGGGGATTATATTTGGGGGCTTTAACGCGCCATACTCTCTGGGGCGACAAGGCGATTGATGGACATGGGAAGCAAATTGTTAGTGCTTTAAACACCGAGGGACTCTGGGTGGCAAATGACAAGCAGCCAAAGTTTTTTCGACCACCGGCCTCTTACAGTGTCATTGACTTAACGTTACACTCAGCGGAGATCCTCGCATCGTCAACGACGAGTAAAGATAGAATGGGCAGCGACCATTCTCGTGTCTTCGTTAACATTGCTGGACATAAAACCAACGGCCGAAGATCCTGTCTTGTGACGCGTTGGAATACGTACAGGGACGGCCTGAGCGAATCATCTGGGGAACTGTTCGCGGACATGCTACGTAGCAAGAGATTAGCTACCGCTGAGCTGAAGCTACCCGACCACTTCCCCGCTCCGGATATAAAGCTCAAAAATCTATGCGCTACCCGTAGAAGAGCGGAACGGCGGCTGATGAGGACGAAAAGCGACCCACCAATGGAGACTATATATAACAGGATTAACGCACTGATTCGAAGTTACACAAGGAAACTAAGAAGAGATCAATGGGCAACATTTTGTGCAAGCGTATGGGTCTTCCCGCCAGTTCCAAGGATATGGTGGGTCGTTAATAACCTTGCTGGAAACTTTCGACCAAACAAGCTATTTGAAGCTTTAGCAATGAAGTTAGACAAGACGCTCGCTTGTCTTGCGAATGCCTTTGCTGAAATATACTCTTCCGGCAGGTGAGCCGGCACAACCAACCCGCCTCCGCCGCTATCGTCGCCTCTAATGGATGCTCCTTTCACACTCAGAGAGTTGGAACTAGCTATGAGCAGCCTCCGACGTCGCTGTGGGGTGGGACCTGACCTTATTAGTAATCAGATGCTGACTACCCTACCGGTTGAAAGACGACGTGATTTGCTGGCATTTCTTTAACCAAGTGTGGGTCACTGGGGATATCCCACATTTATGGAAGGTAGCATGGGCGGTATCAGTTCTGAAGCCTGGAAAGAATCCTACAGCGCTTGAATCATACGACCGGTATGGCTGACCTCCTGTGCAGCGAAGCTAAGGGAGAAGATGGGGTGCACACGACTCACTTGGTATCTCGAGCAGGGTCGAAATGTACCATCGTGCATGACAGGGTTTCGGCAGCGTCCAAGCGCTCAAGAAAATGTGCTGGACCTGCTAAGCCACATAGAACGTTACAGTACGGATGGCCTGTCGACACTTGCTGT
Source organism: Dermacentor variabilis (assembly GCF_050947875.1). NCBI lineage: Eukaryota > Metazoa > Arthropoda > Arachnida > Ixodida > Ixodidae > Dermacentor > Dermacentor variabilis. The sequence goes on along the minus strand of NW_027460390.1, from coordinate 57,039 downwards.
TTTCATGGATGTTTCCAAGGCTTAGGACTACGTGTCTCAAAGAGCCATCATGAGCCAGTTACAAGTTATAGGTGTCACGGGTCATCTCTTGCACTTCATATATACGTTCCTCAATGATCGTCGCATCAGAGTTCGTCTTGGCAACACTTTTAGCGATCAAATAAGTATATTTCGCAGCGTGCCACAGGGGGGTGTTTTATCTCCCTTATTATTCAACATTGCCATAAGTAACCTCCCAAGAGTACTAAACCATCGAACACCAGTGAAGATATCTATATATGCCGATGATATCTGCATATGGGTCTCCGGCTACCAGTATTGCCGCCTTAGACGAATAGCCCAGGGAGCAGTAAAAGTCATTCAGGGCCACTTGGCAACGATTGGATTATCACTATCAGCAGAGAAATCATCAATCGTACTATTTCCTGCAGTGAAAAGAAAATCTACACGCTTGACGCTGAACTTGGAAGGATACCAGATTCGACAAGTCACCAACGTCCGATTTCTTGACGCTACCTTAGACCACAGGCTACTCTGGCGCCACTGTGTTGACCACGTCGTGGCGTCATCGTCACCCAGGCTACATGTGCTCAAGCGAGTCACTGGCATGCGCTGGGGCAACCACCCGACGTCGATGCTACGGCTACACACAGCGTTGGTTACTAGTCGGATCCTGCATCAGCTACCTCTGATGTCACCCTCGGACAGCCAATACGAGCGCTTAGAAGCCATCCACAGAAAAGGTATCCGACTTTGCCTTGGAGTCCCTCAGCCAGCGCCAAACAAGAAAGTGCTCCACGAAGCTGAGTCACGCCGTCTGCGACTTCAGGCTTCCCAGGCTCTCATGATTCAGCTACTACGATTGAGTGAGTCTACGCCCGGCAAAGCCCTGTTACGACGTATAGGTAACAGGCCGCGCTCACATTTTTATGCAGCACTGAACACGCTTCGCGTATTAGGATTGCGCTGCTTGAGACAGAGAGAAAGAATAGAACCACTCTGGACATTCGAGGACATCACATGCAACTTAAGTGTACCACGATTGCAGTGAAAGAGCTGCATTCCATCTGCAGAAGCCAAGTCATTAGTCCTGGAACATATGAACACGACTTACCCGAATCATCTACAAGTATACACAGATGGCTCTGTCAATGCAGACGAAGACCGCTGCGCAGCTGCATTCTGTATTCCCTCTCTAAGATATACGTGGTCTGGCCGTCTGGACTGTATAGCCTCGTCGACAGTTGTGGAAGGCGTAGCAATAGCTTCTGCTCTGAGCAAACTAAAGACTGCCTCCGCAGAATGTGGTTGTCCTTACAGACTCAAAAGCCGCGTTACAACAAGTATACCGTGGTCTGCCATCCCTCAAGTTCCCACGCAAATCACTAGCCATCGTGAAAGAACTCAACAACAAAGGCTTCACAGTAAAGTTTCAGTGGATTTCCTCCCACATTGGTATCTCTGGAAAGGAAAAAGCTGATGCGCTTGCATACACAGCGCTCTATCATCCTCCCAAAGTCAAGGCTCCAAAGAGTAATCGCTTTGGGTTCCACCGCAAATGCGCTGCGTAACCAAGAGATTGCGCCGAGAGGAAGCCTCACTTCTATATCGAATAAGGACAGGATCTGCTAATACACCGGCCTGGTTATTTAAGACGAAGCGAATCAATTCTCCGAACTGTACGGCATGCAACGAGACAGGAGACATTGAGAACTTTTTGTGGTCCTGACAGAAATTCCAAGAGGAAAGGGACGCTCTCCTGAAGAATCTGCAAAAAAAGAACCTTCCGCATGCGTACCTGCAACACCTTATATTTCCCGAGGGATCAGTTATAGCCCGCAAAGAAACTTCACGTGTTGTCATCGAATTCTTAAGAGAGACTGGTTAGATGGTCATATGGTGAAGCCCTTCAGCGGTATTGTGCGAGACGCTCGGGCGGAACAATTGCCGGCCTTGATCGCCAGGCTAAACCCGCCTGTTGCTACAATTCACTACCACCACCACCACCACCACCACCTTTGAAAAGTGGCTATAATGTTTACTAACCTGCATTCTCAAGAAGAGTGGATTAGTGCTCTTTTCTCTGGCCCAGCCACCAAGCCCACGAAGTGTCATTGACGGTTGCTGCGGTTTTATACTTGATGAATATGGTGATGTCGACTGTGATGGGGGCGATCCAGGTGGCAGCGAGGCATAAGTAGATCCGTGGCGCCTTGCCAGGGGCAGGGGTGACGTTGGTGTTGACATAGGCAGCCCCAACTTCACCGCAACTGGGATTACTCGGAGGGAGTGATGACGGACCCGACGGCGCTGTCGTCAGGATGGGCAGGAATGCGTTGATGATCGTGACAAGCACGTGCATTGTCAAGAAGAGTGGAGTAGTGCTCTTTTCGGTGACATAGCCGCCAAGCCCCCCCCCCCCCCCCATGGGACGTCTATGCAGCAGGAATTATAGAGATCTTATGTAACTACTATTCAACACAGACCGGGACAAGACACATTATTTTCACGATAATCAGCAGAATAGAATACATAAACACGCAATGGCGACGCTAGAACATAGAAGGAGTTGTGGAAGGGGTTGCCTAATGCGTGCGAAAAGGTGTGTCAGATATTCTAATTAGAATAATACATAAATATGAGTGCTAAACACTTTTACTTAATACTTTTACAGAATGTAAGCAAACGCAGAAAGGAGTAAAATTATTTCAGAGAGTGGCAATAATAGGTACGCATAGATTTCGTTTTCCTATATTTCCAAGACAATGTAGTGCAAGAAATAGTTTCTGCCTTGATATCTGCAATGATTGTGTTGTTCATATAGGAGGTTGTGGCCAAGTACTGCACCAGGGTGGCCAATCCTGCTCTGGTGAGGGAGTGCGTTACCGGTTCTGGTCACCGGGATTAGGCCACGCTCCAGGCCTGTTTATGCAATTTTATCAACACGCGGACTTTTTTTTTAAAAATCCGGTGGAAAATTGCCGGCACTGGGATTCGAACCACGGACCTCTTGCACGCGAGGCCGGTGTTCTACCTCTACGCCACCGCTGCAGGTGGTAAGCGGTAAGAGGGAAAATAGAGGAATTCCAGATCAAGCTACAGAACCGGTATTCGGCTTTAACTCAGGAAGAGGACCTTAGTGTTGAAGCAATGAATGACAATCTTGTGGGCATCATTAAGGAGTGTGCAATGGAAGTCGGTGGTAACTCCGTTAGGCAGGATACCAGTAAACTATCGCAGGAGACGAAAGATCTGATCAAGAAACGCCAATGTATGAAAGCCTCTAACCCTACAGCTAGAATAGAACTGACAGAACTTTCGAAGTTAATCAACAAGCGTAAGACAGCAGACATAAGGAAGTATAATATGGATAGAATTTAACATGCTCTCAGGAACGGAGGAAGCCTAAAAACAGTGAAGAAGAAACTAGGAATTGGCAAGAATCAGATGTATGCGCTAAGAGACAAAGCCGGCATTATCATCACTAATATGGATGAGATAGTTCACGTGGCTGAGGAGTTCTATAGAGATTTATACAGTGCCAGTGGCACCCATGACGATAATGGAAGAGAAAATAGTCTAGAGGAATTCGAAATCCCACAGGTAACGATGGAAGAAGTAAAGAAAGCCTTGGGAGATATGCAAAGGGGAAAGGCAGCTGGGGAGGATCAGGTAACAGCAGATTTGTTGAAGGATTGTGGGCAGATTGTTCTAGAGAAACTGGCCACCCTGTATACGCAATGCCTCATGACGTCGAGCGTGCCGGAATCTTGGAAAAACGCTAACATAATCCTAATCCATAAGAAAGGGGATGCCAAAGACTTGAAAAATTATAGACCGATCAGCTTACTGTCCGTTGCCTACAAACTATTTACTAAGGTAATCGCAAATAGAATCAGGAACACCTTAGACTTCTGCCAAGCAAAAGACCAGGCAGGATTCCGTAAAAGCTACTCAACAACAGATCATATTCACACTATCAATCAGGTGATAGAGAAATGTGCGGAATATAACCAACCCTTATATATTGCTTTCATTGACTACGAGAAAGCATTTGATTCTGTCGAAACCTCAGCAGTCATGGAGGAATTACGGAATCAGGGTGTAGACGAGCCGTATGTAAAAATACTGAAAGATATCTATAGCGGCTCCACAGCCACCATAGTCCTCCATAAAGAAAGCAACAAAATCCCAATAAAGAAAGGCGTCAGGCAGGGAGATACGATCTCTCCAATGCTATTCACAGCGTGTTTACAGGAGGTATTCAGAGACCTGGATTGGGAAGAAATGGGGATAAACGTTAATGGAGAATACCTTAGTAACTTGCGATTCGCTGATGATATTGCCTTGCTTAGTAACTCAGGGGACCAACTGCAATGCATGCTTACTGACCTGGAGAGGCAAAGCAGAAGAGTGGGTCTAAAAATTAATTTGCAGAAAACTAAAGTAATGTTTAACAGTCTCGGAAGAGAACAGCAATTTACAATAGGCAGCGAGGCACTGGAAGTCGTAAGGGAATACATCTACTTAGGGCAGGTAGTGACTGCGGATCCGGATCATGAGACGGAAATAATCAGAAGAATAAGATATGGGCTGGGCTGCGTTTGGCAGGCATTCTCAGATCATGAACAGCAGGTTGCCATTATCCCTCAAGAGAAAAGTGTATAATAGCTGTGTCTTACCAGTACTCACCTACGGGGCAGAAACCTGGAGGCTTACGAAAAGGGTTCTACTCAAATTGAGGACGACGCAACGAGCTATGGAAAGAAGAATGATAGGTGTAACGTTAAGGGATAAGAAAAGAGCAGATTGGGTGAGGGAACAAACGCGAGTTAATGACATCTTAGTTGAAATCAAGAAAAAGAAATGGGCATGGGCAGGACATGTAATGAGGAGGGAAGATAACCGATGGTCATTAAGGGTTACGGACTGGATTCCAAGGGAAGGGAAGCGTAGCAGGGGGCGGCAGAAAGTTCGATTGGCGGATGAGATTAAGAAGTTTGCAGGGACGGCATGGCCACAATTAGTACATGACCGGGGCTGTTGGAGAAATATGGGAGAGGCCTTTGCCCTGCAGTGGGCGTAACCAGGCTGATGATGATGATGATCTGCAATGAAATTCTCGTTTATCTTTAGTTACTCGATCCATGTCTACTGCAAATAATATTAAATAAGCAGAAAGGCTAAAGCATTCGAATCAGCGTACTTTTTTTAGGTGTGGGGATGGCAATGGGGGGGGGGGGTTGTAGTAGTAAATGATTTCTTAAAGGATACAGCTTAGGAATATGCTTTGTAAACGGTTTCTCTGTCTTACGTTGATGTCAGACTATCGACAATATCAACAAGAGCCTATCAAATGTGCACCGAGGCACCCCTAACGTTTATTGTCTTCTTACATTTCTTACTATCACGAAAAGTCGATGATCACCAATTCTCGAGAAGTACTTTCCACAGCAAGAGTCCATTCCGCACGCCCACCCACTAAATGGCAACTTATAAACAACCTGTTTCTCGCTGAGATTACTACGCCGAGTGGTGATGATATGCTGCTCTGAGAAACACAACCAATCTACATGATCTTTACTGCCCAAATGCGTCATCCATGTGCCATACTCTCGAACAAGAGCAAGTCTTAAACACCGACGACTGTGGTAAACCGACTATGCTGTATTTGCTACATCAGGCACACGTTTGCTCAAGATGCTTACGTCCCGTGGCTATGACGCAATACCGCGATCCAGTGAAGCATGGGTCTTGCTATGAAAGAGATTTCGTAAATAAAAACGGCCGCGTCTGGAACTGGAACTGAGGAGCCATTTTCGTCAGATGTCGAAGCAAATAATTTTTTGTGGTGCACATTTCACCTGGGAAAATAGATACCGGTCTTGCATTGGCTTATATTCCGGTCAGTAAAATAAGTTGGCATTGGCTTATTTACGGTGAGTATTTCTAGCACACGATAAAAAAAAACAAAAAGAAAAGACGGAACAGTCACACTAAGCACGCGCCTCTACATTTTGCTTGGTGGCGAGACATGCGGACGCTATTTCTCATCACCAAATTTCACAGAGAAACAGCCGTGGACACAGATTGTGTCCACGGCTGTTCGCCCGAAGCGACACCTAAGCAACACCAGTCAGCTGTACATTGGAGCTAATGTTTTTTCAGCGCATGCGGAAAAAACCTTTTTGACATGCAGCCCTTTCATTATTCAACGTAAAGATTTTTTCGAGAATCTTTCGAAAAGCTTGTCTAGAATTTGATGCTTCGTGTAATTCTTTTCTTTGAGGCTACCGTACTTGATTACAGCCACAGTAACGTTTGTGAAGCGCTCTGCATCTTTCTGCGTGAAACAAAAAAAATTGCATGCTAGAATTCTTAACACTTATTACGCTCACATAATTCTTATTTGTGTAATAGATGATTGGTGATTCATATCTGCAACAGTATACACATTAAATACCACTTGCAAGATACTTATTTCATTTCACCTTAATTTAGTCAAAAAAATTCATAACAGGTTTTTCACCGCCCGATTCATGGCTGATTCCCCAAAGCGGGCTATGTGATTTCACTGGGGGAAGAAGAACAAGCCGTTGATTGGCATCGCGTTGTTTCTTGAGGTCTTATTGTGGCTTCAGAGTTATCTGCGCGTCACTGTCAATCACGTTCGTCTATTACTGTTCTCGTGTCATGTCTACACTGCAAGTATCTGTCTTTTTTTTTCAATCTTGATCTTGTGTCAGTTTTCAATCCCTTCACGATATTAGCAATTTATTTTTCTTTAATTAACAGTAAAACTACCATGACCCCTACGCATTTACCGAACGCTATGTACATTTATTTAAATAATATTCAATTACCTATCGACTTAGCTGATTCAAATTATAGGTCGAGCTCCATCACTAGAACTTGTTCGAAACTACTTGAACATATAATATCTGAGCAATTATTGGTCTGCCTTGACAACTACCATATTCTAAACAAGTGCCAACACGGGTTCCGTCAGGGACTATCTACAGTGACTCAACTAATAGAGACTGTTCATGATCTCGCATATACAATAAATAACCGAGGCCAAACAGACATAATATTCTTAGATCTGGCCAAGGCTTTCTATAAGGTGTCCCACCCAAAGTTGCTATATAAATTGAAACTATATTCAAAAACCCTCGCTTATCCGAATGGTTCTGGTCTTACCTAAGGCATAGACACCAATTTGTTGCGTGTAAGGGATGCCGGTCTTCCTGTTCGCCTGTGGAGTCTGGAGTACCCCAGAGAAGTGTATTGGGTACCCTGTTATTTTTATAATTTATCAGTGACATGCCGCAAGACATTACAGTTCGCATCAGACTCTTCGCACATGATTGCGTACTGTATAACCGTATTGAATCGCCTGCCGATCAGACCGATTTAAATTCAAATTTGCAAAAGGTGAAAAATTGGTGTGACACCTGGCAAATGGTTTTCAACTCTGAAAAAACGGTTTGCATGTCTTTCACTAGAAAACGAAGTATTATTGATTACGCTTATTCCATTGAAGGTGTCGCGTTAGAAAATTATCATTTAAATACTTCGGTTTAAAGCTTACCTCGGATTTGTGTTGCAATGAACACGTTGATTACGTATCTATGAGGGCCCAGAAAGCCTTGTGGTCGCTTAGAAGAAACGTGCCTAATGCTACCCCTGAAGTAAAATGCCTGGCATATAAAACTTTGATTCGACCGGTTATGGAGTACGCAAAAATTGTGTGGGACCCATACACTTCATCTAATCAGTTTAAGCTGGATAAAATTCAGCGGCTTGCTGTACGATTCGTTTTTAACAAATATCGTCGTTCTCACTCTCCTACCCAGTTATGTTAACTTGCTGAACTTCCCTCTCTAGAATCTAGAACTGAGCATGACCCTTCGAAGTTTCTTTTTCTTATTATTCGTGGCCATGTTAAAATTGAAAAAGATGACTATTTTCAGTTCTCTCCTAGTAGCTATTTTCGTCATCGCCACGGCATGTACATCTCTCCTCCTACTACTCACAATGATTGTTTTAAGTGTAGCTTCTTTCCGAGAGCAATAAAACAATGGAATCTGTTATGAGACTCAATCGTAAGGACGTCGTCTATACGCGACTTTCTTGAAAACGTCAAAAGCACACGTGTACGCATACCAGAACTTGGCTAAATGTTAATACTGTAATGACCTTGGCATTGTATTACATGCCGTATTTGCCATGATATTACTATCAGCGCATTCCCCAAAATGTACTTTTATTTTCTTTATCGTGTAAATATATAGTTGTTTTTATTGTCACCTACCACTCCTGTAATAGGCCAAAGTTGGGCTGAGAGTATCAATAAATGAAATGAATGACTTAGTTGATTCTGGGGAGCAAGCTAGCAGTTCTAGCTCTTGTGTTATTTATTTTTGTATTTGCTTTCTGTGACAGACTCCTTAGCTATTACGTGCATTCAGCTAGAATTGGTATGAATACACAAATAGTGGGACAATCTTGAACAAATGAAAGCCTTAACAATCAGCAGTGGTACTCTATATTCAACTTACCCGGAAGTGACGTTTCATAACCTTGTGCTACCATCCTTCGCTGTCTGAGTCAACACACCAGCCAGGGCGGGCCAAAAGCTTCAAAAATGAGATGTGCCTGCACTTCAGAAACTTCACTTTTCTTTTTTTTTCTTTTGCCAGACTCACATTATTTTCAAAAGATTGGATGAAACATAGCTGAAAGTTCATATTTGCAGTGGAAGGTTACCACTGTCAAGAACCATGCATAAAGTGGTATAGCAGTCGGCAACGTAAACAAAATCTCAGTTTGATAAAGATACCAATCTAAGCATTTCTATAACTGCTGTTAGACATTTGGAGCGAAGTGCTCCTTGCCTTCTTGAATAATAATGTGACTGTTGAATATCAAAACCGGTCACTCTTCTGGTTCCACAAAAAAAAACTATTTTCCGCTCAATTCACAAAGGAAGGACAGAAGGAGATGGCACAGAGCGCTTTGTAACTCTTCCACAGCCATGGCAGCTGTATTTCGACGGCAGCGAAATACGAAAGTGCTCGTGTACTTTGACTTAGGTGCACCGTCATAAACCGGAGGTGCTAAAATGTAAGCCGAATACTTGCACTGCGGCAACATTTATAACACATGCAGTATCGATTCATTAGACCTTTACCTGGCAAAATGCAAACGAATCGGCATAGTGGCACGTTTGCATTCCTTTATCATTTATGCTGATAAAACACATACTAAATGAAATATGAAACGCTTCTTCCTAAACTAAGCGAGATGCAGTATGTAGGTAACGATTTTGTTGATCGAGCTGCCACTTAAAGGTGACGTATCGTTACTGTACGAAAAATGGGAACGAATAAACGAAATTTCCTAGTGCTCCTCGGGCAAAGAAGCATTACATTGAACATTTCAACGCCGAAGCGCTTCGGTGTGCTCGTGTTTTGCTAGCAGAGAAACCACAGTGTTCTCGTAGATAACGGCTGAAAGGGAACCGAAGGGGCGGGAGGAGGTCGCATTTGTGCCGTAGTTAGACCAGCGGCACAACCTCTTCGGGCCTATATTTAGAAAATTTGGCTTTGTTCGATATACTGGATTTTGCCTAATTGCGGTGATTTTCCCCATTGTCGTACTACACGCCTTGTCAGTAATGGGGACCAATACGATACTTCAGCTTTTCTTTTTACTGCTGTCGTAGAAAAAGCATGACCTTGCATAGCCTATACAGGGACGTAGTGGAGTAGGTCCGGCAACAAGGACAGCCAGAGAACACTTTTGGTGCCTGCTGACTATTTCACGATTTGGAATCCACATTTTTGGTCAGCTGCATTACGGCCATTTAGCTGATGGTCTGAATGGTTCGGGAACAATAGAAGTCTTGCTCTGCGCCTGGCTGCCCTATCGATATACCGCAGAATTGCATTTTCCCTCAGGACAAGTTAGAAGGCAACATTATCGGATTTACTAGAAGATAACAAACCGAGCTTTATATGGCAATGCGGGGGTGAGCTGCCGAATACATGTTTTCTTTAACGCACACAGGACATATTTCGAAAAGTATTTTTACACTCTCTACTTCATGTAGGTGCAATATTGACTCTAAGTTTTGCCCGGAACTGATTAGGCCCACCGAAGTCGGGGTGTACAGAGCATGTCACGAAAAGAATGCATCAACTCTTAACTGACAACTCAACGATTTTGTTCAGTGCCGTGGCGCATTGCCTACAGGACATCTAACAGCGATACATCTATGAAAGGTCAGCGTGTGTTCTTGGACAAGAAAAAAAAACACAAGTGCTTGCTTAAAAAAAGGAACCATTTTCATAGAGGCACAAATGTGACCAGCGCATGCGCCAAGCAGGAAACGACGAAGCCTGCAGTTCTCGTGACAAAAACAATTGCTGGTGCTAATTGTCGGTACACTTGGCGAACACTCTTCAGCAGCTATATTACAAGATTGGGCCCTTCTGGCTCAATAAAACTTTTGGAACTCGTTATTTTCATGCTTTCGTTTCACTAAAACACAACGTAGTTAATTTTTACCGCTAAACAGGATTAATGTCCATAGCAGATGCCGTGAAAATCTAGCGCGTAGCGCCGAGGTGATGCGCAAACTTAAAGGCAGCGTCGCCGCAACTATATTTCGATTTTACGTCTCCTATCAGTTATCCTGGCTTCTCTCAGCATAAGACTGGTATTTTCTTGTAACTTTAGAAAGACAATTTCCTAATACACAAAGATATCTTCCCCTTTAATATCTTTTTAAAGTACACTAAAAACAAAATTGGAAATCTGCAGACTTTCTCTCACTGTCTCCTGAATTTTATCTGTCGTTTTCCAGTAGAGTTCATGTGGTTTAAAAAAAAAAGATTGGGAGTTCCTTAATCTGCCCACTTCGTTCAAGTTTGGTCGACCATTGCCTCACGCAAGGCCGATGGACCATTAGTGACGTCACTAAAGTTCGAAAAAGCTAATAAGTATACGTGCTGCGCGTATCGAACCTCGCTGTATTCATGGGCTTCGACAGCACGGAAAAAATTAACTCTGGGAAGAACGATCGGAGGGAACAGACAATAGAAGAACTGATTAGTTAAACTTGAAGCTGACCTCTGGAGATACGACATTCTAAATGAAGCAAGTGATGCAGGATGAAAATAAAGGCTATATTTCCAGCCTGATCTACATTACGTTTTTTTAAATGAAAGGAGAAAAATAAAACCGGAAAGGCCGAGCGAATTACAGCTCAAAGACACAAACTTAAGTAACAGAACCTAATTTTGAGAGAGGAGCACAAAATATCCAAGATACGAGAAACGATGACAAAAAGACAAATGAAATGTGGGTCATATAAGCGAAGCACTGAGCTTCACATTTTCCGAGATACCTTTTCTTTTTTTTTCGTGTCGTAATTGACTATCGTACGAAAGAACAGTACCGAATAAACCGAATTTGGAGGAATGACGTCATAACTATGCCAGCTGTCGGGCTGCCCGGCGAGCGTAACATCAGCAACGATAAAAGATTTATCCAGTGAAAGGGATGTTATAACATAAGGGACAACTTTTACTGGAAAGAAAAAAGGAATACCATGGTCGCAATTGAAAATGTGACACTCGCGCATTTCCTTTTATACCTTTGCCGTATGCCGATTATTAGAGCAAATTAAAGTACATGCTGCGAGATCGAGTGTCGCAGCACGCGCAGTCTGATCTCGGAGGCCCTGATTAAGGTTAAGCCTGCTTTGTTGAAATCAAGCCTTTCTTAAACACATCTCCCGAGCCAAATAAAACTAAAGAAAGAAGTGCACAGTGCGTAATTTTAATGAATGCTGTGAGAATGTCGAATTCAAGGTTTGCCAGGATAAATCGAAGTCACTGCGCTGGATTGAGAGGCACAGGGAAGACGACAGACGACAGAGCACGTCCTGTCGTCTTTCTTGTCCGTGTCAATCCAGCGCTACAACTTCAATTGAAGCAACGAACCAACTACATCAAAAATCAGCACTCCTGGATTGCCAGGATCCTCAACCCGATGAAGAAAGTGCTAACACGCACACACATCCACACAAAACAAACGTTCAGTGCGTAGCAGAGCTATGAAGGGACACGGACGAACGGAGACGACACAAGAACTCTCCGTATGCCTTCGTTGCGATGGCAGACAGTCAACGTATTCTAACTCTGCAGTTCAGTATTCACGTAAAACGTCTCCGCGTGCTCCTAGTAACTTATCTATAATATAATAGCAGCAGGCTCTTAGAAATTTGATCACCCTCAGAACATGTAATGTCGCACACACATGCACAGATTAGATTAGATTAACAGACAGACAGACAGACAGACAGACAGACAGACAGACAGACAGACAGACAGACAGACAGACAGACAGACAGACAGACAGACAGACAAATAGATAGATAGATAGATAGATAGATAGATAGATAGATAGATAGATAGATAGATAGATAGATAGATAGATAGATAGATAGATAGATAGATAGATAGATAGATAAACGGACGCATGGACGCACCCACACATACATAGACACACACACACAAACAAAGAGAGCAGGAAGCATAGACACGGAACGAGACCATGCGGACGCATACAAAAACATAAGCCCTGAAGCTGACGCGCGCCTTTAATGTGCGCAGTGCGTGCTGGCGCTTCGCACGTGTCTTATATTTCACGCACAGATGCCAGACGACAGATTGATATTGCATTTCTTCTCAGTCGGTTTCAAAACGTTCAGAAGCGCAGGCAAAATAAAATAATTGACGATGGTCTATTCGCAGGTTCAGTTTTCATTGATCTAACAAAAGCATTCGACTGCTTAAACCATATTATTCTTTTTGCTAAGCTTGAGGCTATCGGCGTTCGTGGTCCTGCGCTCTCATTATTAAAAAGTTACTTATGAAACAGGGTTAAAATAGTGTCTGTGTCTAACGTCTACTCCAGAGAACAAACCACTAACATTGGCGTCCCTCAAGGATCCATCTTAGGACCACTACTGTTTTTGATTTATATCAATGACCTACCTAACTGTTTGACCTCTACTAAGTGCATTCTGTACGCTGACGATACTACCATATTTTCCTCTGATAAACACATGTCACTTCTTATTAACAAGCTAAATACTGATCTACAAAATGTTTTAAGTTGGTGTAACGCCAACCTGTTATCTATTAATGCCACCAAGACTAAATTTGTTGTATTTTCCTCACATCAACAACATTCGGCATTCTCCCCTTTAACTTTCGGCTCACACTCCATCTCTCCCAGTCCATGCTCATCTTTTCTTGGTATTTCTCTTGACTGTAGCTTAAAATATAAAGATCACATTTCTCACATCAAAAAGAAAATAGCATACGGTATTCGCGTTCTAATTAAAACTCGTCCCTTCTTCACACATAACACATTAATCTCGCTATACCACTCATTCATTCACTCTCATATTAACTACGGCATACTATGCTGGGGTAACACTTATAACACCCATTTGGCATCTCTCCAGGTAATCCAGAATCAATCCATAAGAATAATCACAAGGAGTTCACGCTTTGCTAATGGAAAATCCCTTTTACATGAAAACAACATCCTAACCATTTCAGAACTCACCAAATATAATCTAGGAATTTTATTCTACAAATATATGACTAAGGAACTACCATCAATCTGCTTCTCACCTTGTGACCTAATAGCTCATAGTTACACTAGATTTGCACTCAATAATAATTTTCTCCTACTTAAAGTGCGAACTAACTATGGTAAACAGACTGCGGAATTTTCCGCAATATCACTTTGGAATACTCTACCACCTATCATCAAAAATGCAAAAAATTTATACCAATTTAAAAGAGAACTAAAATCATTCATAATAAATACTTACTGAAACTCTCCTTGTTTTTTTTCGTTTTGTTTTTTTAAGGTTTTTTATTTTTTAATTTTATTCCGTTTTTTTATACCGTCTTGCTGTTAACAAGTGTTCTTATTACTCATATGCTATAAACATGTTTTGATATTACTCTTCGCTCTCATCTGTACTACTGTTGCTTTAAACATTGTATAACATCATAAGTGTCTTTAGAAGGAGGTCCCGATACAGTCTTTGACTATGGGACCTCCTTATGTATACTACGCACATGCAATTATCTGTATTTTTACTAATAAATAAATAAAATAAATTAAAGCAAACGTGGCAGCAACGCCCCGAGGGGCTCGTGTAGAGAGAGAGAAAAAAATGAAGGGCAACGTTTTGGCGCGGCTTCATAAACTCGATTCTCACCGCGTGTCTATCTTCGTCACCCAGCATGTGTGGCCTATTTTGCGGAGTCAATCTTCGTAGAAAAAAACAAGAAAGGCAACTTGTTCGTACCCCTGTGTTCGTTGGTGTTCTTGTACAGCGTTATGACGCTATCGCCATCGCGCCAGGTTTAATTTCCTGTGAAGCACGGCCTCGGTGCTGCTGTCGTTCTTGGCTGGTAGAAATGAAACGTGTGTTCTCGTGTGTGTGCCTGTGCGTACATGCGTGTGTGCGTGCCTGCGTGCGTGCGCGCACGTCACCGGTACTCTCAGTCCGGAAAGGCGGTAGGTGTAGGCTAGACAAGCTCTATTTTTCGCTTACGACATTGGCGCCATTTTCTTCCCTTGCGGACAGAGTTAGGCATAAACGGTCGCGTCCTGGCTCATTGAGGGTGGGACGGGGGGGGGGGGGGAGGGAGGGTTTGCGTCAGTGTTGGCAGGTGCGTTGGTTTTAAATTATCCTACGTGACGCAAACTGCGACCTCGTGATTCCGCGAGCCGCGTACGCGGTAATTCCCCGCCGTTCATTGTCAGAACGGCATCGAAAACACGATCTATCAACCCGATCGTGAAATTATAGCAAAGGACAAACAAGCGCGAAAGTGTCAGCGGAGTTAAATTTTCTTTTGCCAAATCTTCTCACACGGGTGTCACGTGGTGAATTGAAAGGCCCTCACATGAGCAGAGGGAAAGGTTTAGAAGCTTTCTACATGCAAAGCCACCCCTCTCGCTCCACCTTTCCCACTTTCTCGATGAAGCGCACTACAGAAAGAAGCTTATGGCTATCGCGTACAGCATAGCGTCTACAGCTGCCAATGCAACTGATAAAATTATATGCACATTCCGTGATTTGTAACCGCGTTTTGAGACTTTTCGATTCACTCATGTGTCGTAAGCTCAGTGGCAGCAGGAATATGAACAATTTGAGAGCCGTTTCTCATTTGGTGCTTAGTTTTGTCTGTGAGATGTCATATGCCTTTGCAATACTGGTGACAATCTGACAGACAACTGTCCCCGAAGCAAGTGTAACTTATCATACTCTCATATATAATGTTCCCCTGCATATTACCAATAAGCGCGTTTCATCGATCCAATGAAGCGAGATCGCAAGCACGAGCTTTGACGATTAACTTTTATTATGCGCGCAACGACATCAAAAAAGCCACTACATGTTTTTCGCCAATACTGTGTTGACAGATTGGTAATCGCGTAAGTATGTGTTTTGTACTGAATTAGGCACTCACCTCAATCTCAATGTTGTGGAAAATCTTAATGCTGTCGCGACGGAGCACGCTTGATGATTTCTATCATGTCTTTTACCATATATCATTCCACGGCGCCAACTGAAGGCAGGGCAGACGCTCGTGCAGCAAAATATTTGTTCCGGATGAGACAGTTCCTGCAAACCGCAGTAAAGTCCACACCTTGCCATTTCCTAATCAGTCCAGGTGCTGCCGACCAAAGTGCAACGCGAACGCCTCCAGCAACACGAGGAAGGTAACCGCCACCGCAATTTCAATAAATTCTTCTATGGAGTGCAGACGCGACAGCGTCATCGTGAAGGCGGCGCATTTAGCTAAGCGTAGTAGCCGCACCTGGCAGAAGTTGTCTAGCATTTCATTGAGGTTATAAGGAGACAAGGTCGACGAAAAATACCACCAAACGTGTTCATAGTATGACAAGTCATGTATGATACATATGGCTCTTTTTTTTATTTGCACAGGAAGTAGCTTACTCTGATTTGTTTGGGATGTAATTCCCAAAAAAAGAACGTGTAGCGACCTTGCGCCACTTCGTTGTTCCCGCTGCTCGGAAATCCAGTTTGCCTCACCGTGGGAGTCACTGATCACTACTCGTCCGACTCGGGCGCCACCACAGCCACTCGGCAAACCCGCTTTTGCTTTTGAATAAAGCCAGTCGACTCCGTTCTCAAGCTGTCAATATGTGTATTCCTTGCGTCCGCTAAACCGAGCTCCCAACAAACGTAGTACCGTAGTGAAGAGTGAATCAAAGAAAAACCGAAGAGAAAGTTCAGACTAAAAAGAACAATTCTGCGCTATTACGCGCCAAAACCACGTTATTGCTACACGTGTGTGGTATTTGATTGTTTGAACGAGGCGCGTAGGCGCCATCACTCGAGAAAAGAGGAGGAAGTACGCTCTCTGGCTCTCGAGCTGTCGGCTCAACTGGCCATCGCTGCATTATCCCTTGTAAATATATTTTGTAAATAGTCTCCAGTTTTAATTACTCGTTGGCGTAACATTTTGGCGGAGGGTGTCGATCCCCGTCCTCGCCATGGAGCTCCGCAGTGGCCGCACCGTCCTGCTTTCCGCCATGACTCCCGGTGACTACACCTCGTCTTCTACTCCTGCGACTCCGACAACAACGTACATTACGGTTACAAATGCCCGCGATCCTCGCATATTCTCCGGCCAAGGTAAAGTGGACGTCGAAGACTGGCTCAGCCTGTATGAGCGTGTTAGCCGAAACAACCGCTGGGACCCTACCATTATGCTAGCGAATTTCCTATTCTACTTTGGCGGAACTCCTCGTGTCTGGTTCCGGACACACAAGGACGAGATCTCTAGCGGGGATGCTTTCAAGGAGAACCTCAGCGACCTTTCTGCAAATCCCACCGGTCGGCAGCTGACGGCCAGAAAAGAGCCTGCCACCCAAGTTTACTCTCCTACTGAATCGTATGTCTCGTACATACAAGACGTGCTCGCTCTTTGCCGGAAAGTTGACGAGAAAATGGCCGAGGCTGAAAAAGTCACCCACGTACTCAAAGGCATCGCGGACGACGCGTTCTACTTGTTGGTCTTCAAGAATGTGTCCACCATCGACGTCATTGTCAAGGACTGCCGCCGCTTTGAGCTCGCGAAAAGCCGCCGCGTCATTCCACAGTTCTCCCAGCTCCCTAACGCGGCTGCGAAGTCGTCTTGCGTCGACCCTACCGCTTCACCACCTTTAAATGAGCACGTCACACGTATTGTTCCCCGCGAGCTCGAGGCCACAGGTCCTGCGCCGTTCCGTCAACGCCCCCTTGACCCCACCATTGACCAACCAGCCCCAGCGATCTCTCTCATTCAGGCAGTTGTGCGGCAAGAATTTGCAAATCTAGGTTTTCGTGCGGCCTGCCCCGTCTCCCGACCTGACGCGAGACCGGTGCCGATTGCTACGTACGCCTCACGGCAATCTGTGTTCCCCTCCAAAATACCTTAACCCTACCGAATGCGGAACTCCAGACGACAAGCCCATTTGCTTCCGTCGCCTCCGCATTGGCCACGTCGCTCGCCACTGCCGCCCCCCCTGGACGTCGCCATATTCAGGCTCATTTTTCCCCTTATCCTCGCCCATAGGCTGACCCATGCCGTTATTCGCCTCGATGTATGCCTCCCACCGCTGACGTATCCGTCGATGTCAGTCGTCCTGCTCGCTCGCCGTTACCTCAGCGCCGTCGGTCCCCGTCGCCCAGCCACGCCGCTATTCGTCGCCGACCAATTATACACCCTCCCGGACGGAAAACTAGGCCATGCCGCTCTTGGAGGCAGTGCTGCTTCACGTTTGTCCTGTCCAAATCCTCCGTTGACGCTCCTCACCAACACGAACCTAATTAAAGTAGACCTAGATGGTGTTCCGTTGACGGCATTAATTGATACTGGAGTACAAGTGTCCATAATGAGCGCTAACCTATGTCGTGCCTCAAAAAAGTTCTTACGCTTGCCATCACTCGAGCCGTACGCGTCCCCAATGACGCCACTGTTGTCGTCAGGGGTATGTGCACTGCTCGCATAGGTATTGCTGGCCGCCAAGTTCCAGTCCTGTTCACCATACTGACCAATTGCCCTCATGACCTAATCTTCGGGCTAGACTTTCTGACCACGCATTCTGCCTTCATCTACTGTGCCACCAGTAAGCTGTGCCTCACGTTTCTTCTTCGTTCAGACGTTCGCCCCGAACAACCGAACACCCTCTGCACTGCAGCGTTTGTTCGCTTACCTCCAAAAGCCCTAACCTTCGTCGAATTGGCCTCAACGGCAACCGTGCCTGATGGCGACTATGTCATCGCACCTATTCGTGAGGTCCTCCTGGCGCACGACATCTCTGTGCCACACTCCATCATAACCCTTGCCGCTAATCGGATGTGTCTCCCCGCGATCAATTTTGGCTTGAGGAAGCAAGTGTTACCTGAAGGCATAGCGGTGGCCACGGTCCACTCAGTGACAGACGACCACGTCACTGCTTTTGCAGCCGACGCATCTCCAGATCCTCCTGATTACCCGCGTGATGCCTTGAACCTCGATGGCCCATTACGTCCCATGGTCGCTCCGGACCTCGCACCTGACCAAGCAACCACCCTATATCGCCTTTTGATTTCCTACGGCGACATATTTGACACTGACAATCGACCACTAGGTCAGACGTCACTTTCGTGTGAAATACGTGATTCGGGAACATCTAACGACTCTGCACATACCAATGTTAGCGGTGAGCCCTTCGTCTTTTCGTAAATACGGGCCATGACGTGCCCGCCATACGTGTGCGGATTGCTAACACTTACGCCGACTACGGCGGCGGCGGCTGCTGCGCGGGAGACGCCATGCGCGCGGCCGCAGCAGATGGCGACGCCGGCTGTGCCTGTAGCTGCGACGCCCACGGGGGCCACGAACGCTACGACGAGCACGCCTGAACCAAACTACATTGAAGCTTCAAGTTCGCACGAACCACTAAATGTACGAGCGACGCTCTCCACCGTGGACCGGGAACAAATGGAGTACCAAGACACCGGCGAAGGGGATAGTATCACCCTACAAGACACCGATATGCCCGTAACACGCGTCGGGCAGGAGGAGGACAAAGAAGGCGGCTGGCAAACGGTGTCAACTGTTCGCCAGGAAAACGCTCTCGCAAGCGTTGGAAGAAAAACCATGGGAGCAGGGGGTGCCTACGACTAGTCGAGCCAGCACCTCGGACCAGCCAAGAAACCGCCGGTGAAGAAAAAGCCACGAGTCAACAGACTACCTCCGTTACCAAAGGAACACTTCAAAATAATTGTCCGACCACATCAACGGATACCAATTATACACTTGACGGCTCCGCAGATTTCCGAAGCGGTCATCGTGGCCACACAAAGGAAGGTGAGAGGGGAACACTTCCTTTTACGACTAAAGCCAGAATCAAACATATTTATCATATCTACCCCCAAACAAGAGGTAGCAGATATAGTCAGGAAGATAACGACGCTCGTTATCAACGGCAAACAACACGCAGTAAACGCTTACGTCTCCGCCTGAGAAGACACAAAGAAAGAAAGACACAAGAAGTGCACGGATTGGCACCGCACACGAGTCCCGAAACACTCCAAGCCAACCTGCGCATCATTACGCAAGGAGTGAAGATACTACGAGCACGCATGGTTGGGGAAACAAAGACAGTACTCATTACTTTCTATGGCCCCATGATACCACGCTTTGTCTACTACATGGGAGGAGAAATGCCCTGTTACCCATTCAAGAACACCGTAAAATTCAGCAACGCCTGCATACAAACAGGCCACAGGGCGGACGTGTGCCCTCAACCCCATACCTTAGTATGCAGCAAACGTGGCACTAAGGAGCCAGAGCCAGAGCACGAATGTAAGCCCTCCTGCTCCACTTGTGGAGAGGAGCATCTTGCCGGTTCGAAGGACTGCAAGAAACGGTACAAACAGCCACGGCAGAACAACAAAACGCATAGGAAGTCTTCCTCCAGACTACTCAATGCTCCGATCAAGGAGTCTGTACCAAGGCCACTGTGGTACGACAGGGATGAAACGGACGACGACGGATGGCCACCATTAAAGCGACAAGAAGACCTACTAGCGGTGTCGCCACGACGACAGCGATCCCGATCAAGAGCGCGACGAAGGCGACATAAGGACTGTGACTCTTCAGACCATCCCACTTCCAATCACCAGCCCATTCTTACAGGGTCCAGGCAAAGATCTCCCACTCCAACAAGGAAGAAGGAACCCGCCGACAACAAGGCGAGCTGGGTGGGGAGGGTTCGTACCACGGCTCCCATAACATCGAACCCAGAATACCAAAACATTGTATTAGAAAATAAGCAACTCAAGTGAAGCTTAGAAAAACTTAGGCTGGAGATCGCCACACTTAAAAGCCAACTCACAGCTAAGGCGGAATAAGCAAAACCCACGCATGCGGCGCAACAAGAACACACGAAAACGACACTCACTACCGACAAAACACTACAACTCCTAGTGCAACAGATGCAAAGCATCCAAAACTTCCAAGAACAATTATACGCTGATTTACAGGGACTTAAAGGATACGTAGAAGAAACCTAGCCCGACAACGGCCACTGCGTAAAAGAGCGAATATCAACCCCAGCACACGGTTGGCTAGAAAAGGCAAGAATGGCCTAATCTCGGACTCGACGGACGTCGAAAGCGTCAACAATGGCCAGTAAAACGCCCAGAACCGTAGACACCGCGGAGATATGGCACTGGAACTGCCGCTCTTTCCAAAGAAGAGCGGTAGCGCTACAGACTTACATCAATTCGGCCATCAGCAAACCTGATATTATATGCCTCCAAGAAGTAGGAAAGGGTACAGTCAAGCTAAGGGATTACTACACAGTTACGAATCAGCAGTACTCGCGGGTTGCTACATTAGTGCATAAAGGAATAGCGGTGAGCTCACACTATGTCGCTCAATGCACAACCGAGGACCAAATCATTGAAATACACACATCGAAGAAAGCTAGACTAAAGACCTTTACCCGCCGTGGTTGCTCAGTGGCTATGGTGTTGGGCTGCTGAGCACGAGGTCGCGGGATCGAATCCCGGCCACGGCGGCCGCATTTCGATGGGGGCGAAATGCGAAAACACCCGTGTGCTTAGATTTAGGTGCACGTTAAAGAACCCCAGGTGGTCAAAATTTCCGGAGTCCTCCACTACGGCGTGCCTCATAATCAGAAAGTGGTTTTGGCACGTAAAACCCCAAATATTATTATATTAAAGACCTTTATTTGCAACGTATACAGCTCTCCCAGGGAACGTCGACCAGACTTTGCGGCAATTATTGAATACGCATTAGGCCGCCTGGGAGGAAAAGACAAATTTGTACTCCTAGGCTACTTCAACGCTGCCCACACCAATTGGGGATACCGATGAGATACCCCCCAAGGCAGAAGCCTGGTAGAAATTACAGACAAATATGATCTAGAACTAGCAACTCTCCCACTGACACGCACTAGGTTAGGAAATAGTGTGTGCGGGGACACCTACCCCGACCTAACCTTCACGCTAAACATAGCGGATGGGCAGTGGAGAAATTTAGGGGGAAATATGGGAAGTGACCACTATGTTATTAGCTATTCAATGACCACACCTCGGCTCAAACTTCCACCAAAGCAGGCGAGAATCACAAGCTGGATGGCGTACAGGAAATAACTAATGTCCACAACACCCCCCAACACAGCTGAGGATTGGGCAAAGGAACTCAATGTCGCGCACGAAGCCACAACACGAAACATATCCATTAACGCGAAAACACCTGCAGTCAACCCACACCTGCTGCCCCTTTGGGAGGGCAGGCGCAGCTTAATCAAGCGCTGGAAAACTCAGACTGAACAGAAAACTTAGGGCAAGAATAGCAACACTAAGAGAACAAGCAAATGAGTATGCCAGAGAGCTGCAAGCGGAAAATTGGCTCCAATTTGCGATTCACTGAGAGGGACGTTATCAACCACTAAGACATGGGCTATCTTACGTAGCATGATAGACCCGGACTCTACAAAGACGGCAACAGCGAGAACAATACGCACCCTAGTAGGTAAATACACAGGTGACACCGATAAACTGATCCACAAGGACACATACATTAAAACAGGGGGCGATAGTGGCGAATCTCTCAGCTACAAAAAGCGCATTCGACACTATGTCCTATAGGCTCATCATGGAGGACTTAGAAGAAATGGGACGCGGAAAAAGAATTTTTGGCTACGTCAAATCCTTATTAACTGGTAGGAGTGCCACGATAGGTTTAGAAGATATGCGATCACCCAGGCTCCATCTCCCCAACAAAGGAACTCCACCGGGAGCTATACTCTCTCCATTATTGTTTAACATTGGCATGAACAATTTGTCAAGAAGGTTGAATCAAATCCAAGATCTCAAATTCGCGCTCTATGCGGATGATATCACCTTATGGATGTACAAAGGATCGTTAGGCCATAAAGAAAGCTCCCTACATGAACCCATCAACACCGTCCAACACTTCGTGGCAGAACACGGCATGGCCTGCGCACCAGAAAAGTCCGAATGGATCAGAGTCCATGAACGAAACTACTGTAACAGGCCAAACCTACACCTCCAACTAGAGAACCGAATGCTTCCAGAAAAGACCAAGGTTTGTGTCTTGGGCCTCTGGATCCAAAGCAACAGGCGAGCGGATCACACTATCGCGACCCATAAAGCGACAACGAAGCAAATAGCAAGACTAATAGGAAGAATCACAAAGAAAGGGAGAGGCCTATACGAAAGCGAAACAATACGACTCGTTCAAGCTTTTGTCATCAGTCGGATAACATATGCTCTACCCTATCAAAACCTAAATCGTACAGAAATCAAGACGGTGGACCAGATCATACGGTGTGCGTACAAGGTGACGCTAGGATTGCCGGTGAACACCGCCACTGAAAGACTCACGGAGCAAGAAATATTTAGGAGTGTAAACTCCGCTGCTTGCGGCGACCAGAAAAGGTCACAAGCCCGCAGAGCCGTTATCGTGCTGGCGGCGCCTGGCGGCCTGGAAAGAAATGACCACCGTTGAGAGCGCGCCGGAGCCACCTGCCCGGGCGCTGCATTTTTTTTTCGCTGCGGCTTCTACGACGCGCCGAATGGCCCCGCCACTGTATACGTCCCCGTCGGGGCATACAACAATTGTGACCTTATCTGGTCACCCGCGCTCGCTCGCGCTGACGGGAGTTTCACCTCCTAAATGTCTTACTCCGTGGAAAGACTACACGACACAGGAGTTTACAACACCTTTGAAGAGCTCAAGGCAGCGGTCATGATAAATCAGACAGAGCGCCTATGTCTCACACAAGCCGGACAACAACTACTGACTGAACTAAGATACTCGGTGAAACGGCAATATTGCAGTGACCAAATCCACCAGATACCAGGCCACATCAGGAAGCAAATACAAGCCCCACCGATACCAAAGAACATGAATCCCGGATACCACAGAGGCCGAAGACAAGCCCGTGCCAAGCGACTTATCACAAGCTTTGGGAATAATCAAGAAGTGCAATACACGGACACCGCTCGGACTGCTAGAAGACACTTCATAGTAGCAGTTCGCAACGCGCAGCGGAAAAGAGCCGAAATAACGGCCTCAATAAACACAACATGCACAGCCACTGCTGAAGCTTCAGCAATCGCGATGGCAATCAAACACAGCGACAGCGCCGGGCACTCGGCACTGGTTATTTATGACTCTCAAGCAGCATGCAGAATGTACATGCAAGGCAGATTGCCGCGATTCGCGCTGAGAATCTTAGGTGACGCACTCCAAGAAGAACATGCTATCATATGGTGTCCAGGACACGAGGGCATCCAAGGCAATGAGAGGGCACATTCCCTAGATCGAGAACTCACGAACCGAGCGGGAAGCCAGATAAACCACTTACAGCCCGAGACATCCTCGAACACCAACGTCGCACGAGAGAGAGCCTTGCCCCCCCCCCCCCCCCCGCATCGGCAACTGGGGGTACAAGAAGCCCGCACATACAAAGAATACAGACACACACCTATGCCCACTTGGGAAGAGCACACCACATGAATCCCACACTACATGCCGGCGCTTGTCCGTGGTGCGGTGCGTGGCCGTCGCTACCACGTGTGACTTGGGAATGTATAAAGAGACCACGAGAAGCGAACTCGCCTGAGATGCTTACCTACAATAGGGATTCGTGGGAGATCCTCCTCGCCCGGCCGGGGCTGGGGGCCCAAAGGGGCCTCTTGGACCAGGCAGAGAGAGTAGCCAGGATCACTGGTGTCCTGGAACAGGGATCCACCCAACCACTTCCTCTCCCACCCTACCCTTTTCCTTAGTCCCCTCTTCCCTCTCAATAATTAATAAAGTTTTTCCACCACCACCATCCCCATTATCAATTTTGATTTGACGAAGCAAGTGTTACGCGCAGGCATAGCGGTGGCCACGCTCCGCTCAGTGACAGACGACCACGTCACTGTTTTTGCAGCCGACGCATCTCCAGATCTTCCTGATTAACCGCGTGATGCCTTGAACCTCGACGGCCCATTACGTTCCATGGTCACTCCGGACCTCGCACCTGACCAAGCAACCACCCTATATCGCCTTTTGATTTTTTACCGCGACATATTTGACTCTGACAATCGACCACTCGGTCAGACGTCACTTGTTAAGCATCGGATAAACACTGGTGATGCTGTTCCCATCCACCGCTGTCCGCATCGCGTGTCCACAGCAGAGCGGCAAATTATTCAGCAGGAAGTAAACAAGATGGTCACCAGAGGCATTGTTCAGCCCTCGTCGAGCCATTGGGTGTTGCCGGTCCTGCTCGTCAAAAAGAAAGATGAGACGTGGCGTTTCTGCGTTGATTACCGCCACCTAAACCGAATTTCTAAACAGGACGTTTGCCCTTTGCTACGAATAGACGACGCTCTTGATTGTCTTCACGGTGCCGAATACTTTCCGTCCATCGACCTTCGATCTGGTTATTGGCAGATTTCCGTCGATGAGCAAGACCAAGAAAAGACCACTTTTGTCACTCCAGAAGGCCTTTACCAATTCAAAATTATGCCGTTCGGTTTATGCAATGCCCCCGCCACGTTCGAACGGATGATCGACTCTCTGCTTCAAGGTTTCAAATGGTCCACTTGCCTTTGTTATCTCGACGACGTCCTTGTTTTCTCTCGTACATTTGAGGCGCACCTTGAGCACGTCGCAGCTATCCTTGACGTGTTTCGCAAGGCTGGGCTCCAATTAAACTCATCGAAGTGCCATTTCGGGCACCGACAGATTACACTGCTAGGCAATCTCGTCGGTGCTTCCGGAGTACAACCCGACCCGGAGAAGGTTCGAGCAGTAACGGCTTTTCCTGTGCCTCACTCTGTCAAAGACGTCCGGAGTTTTGTGGCGCTCTGTTCTTATTTCCAATGGTTCGTGAAATATTTGATGATGATGATAATTGGAGTTTATTGGCGCAAGGGCATCTAAGGCCAAAGAGCGCCAGGACATGTGTTTTTGTTTAGTAAAATTGTTGGTTTGGTGCTGTCACTTAAAATAGAGGCTGTATAGAGGCCTACACGTAAGAGAAATCTATAAATACTAGTGAATGAATTGTAAAATTATGAGGAGAAATATAAAGTCTTAAATGCATTGGTTATAGGCACACATGGTAAATTGTTACGAATTGACCGAGTCCCTTGCTGTACAATTCTTGCTCACGCAAGAAGTGCAAGAGAGCTCAGACATACTTTTGTGCATCAGATTGTACTTCACCTGTGAGGCACAATCTGATGGTTAGCATGGAATGAGATGATACCTAGAAATTTAGCTTGAGCAAGATAATTAAGCACTCTTTTAAAGTTAAAAAGTTCATATTGTGATAAGAACATCGAGGGATGGGGTGGTATATGGTGTGTGTAGAGTTCCTTAAAATGAGCTACTCGCTCTCGGTGAAGTTCGGGACATTGAATGAGGACATGTAGGACGGTTAAGTTCTCACCGCAGCGTGCGCACGTCAGTGGGTGAGTCGCAGTCAATAGGTATTTGTGTGTGCCATAAGTGTGTCCTATTCTGAGTCGTGCTAGGGCGACTTCGGTGTGCCTATCAAGCTTCAGTGGGACAGGTTTGGTTAATCGCGGTTTAAGCAGGTGCAGCTTATTTTCCACTTGCTTGTCCCACTCAACTTGCCAATGGTTATGAAGCACCTTTCGTACAGCAGGTTTCATATCTACACCAGGTACCCAGCTTACATCAATAATATCCCGATGAGCCGCTTGTCCAGCATTTTTGTCTGCCATTTCATCGCCTGCGACCCCAGAGTGTCCTGGCACCCAGCATACAAGAGCAAGGTTTTGTTTATATGCTACGTGAATGTGTTTAAGGAGCATGTTTAATACAGGGTTTCGGCTTGTTTTCCACAGGACAGGGCTGTGACAACACTGAAGGAATATGTGTATATTATGGACTTGTGTATCTTGTGCTGCACTATGTATTCAACAGTGATCAGGATACCGTACGCTTCGGCTGTAAAAATGCTGCTATGGTTATGTAAGGTTTTAGTGTTGAAGAAGTTTGGGCCATGGGCTGCACATGATACCGAAGTTGCCGACTTCGAAGCATCAGTGAAAAATGCCATCGATCTATACTTGTCTTCAAGGGCCAAGAAATGTTGCTGGATGAAGGCACTTGGACAACTCTTTTTGTTCAGTTCTCCAAAGGACAAGTCACAGGTAACTATACATTGCTGCCAAGGTGGGATAGGTTCAGCATTGTCGCTTTCCTGTAGATCTGTGAAAAGTACCCCGAGTTTTTCCGCAATAGATTTTACTGCCAGCGGGAACGGCGGGGTGTGTGAAGGCCTGTTTAAGTACAACTGGTTTGTGGACTGATCACTTATGAGTGCTTTGCATGGGTGTTGTTTTAGTGACATGATTCTTATTGCATAGGTGACTCCCAGATATGTACGTTGATAATCCAGCGGCCACTGATCCGATTCTGCGTATAGACTTTGGACGGGGCTCGTCCGAAAGGCACCAAGTGCTAGGCGGATACCTAAGTGATAGACAGGATCGAGTTGCTTAAGTGTTGTCTTTGAAGCCGACTGGTAAACAATACATCCATAGTCTATGCGTGACAACACAAGGCTTTTAAAAAGAGATAGGCGGTAATACCTATCTGTTCCCCACGACTGATGAGGTAAAATCTTCAAAAGGTTCACGGTTTTAAGACATTTCAGTTTCAACTGTTTTATATGCTGCATGAAGGTTAGCTTACTATCGAATATTACACCTAGACATTTTTGTTCTTTTCTATTTATCAGGTTTCTGCCATGCATCGTAATGCAAGGGTAAGGACATACCCCTCTTCGTCGGGAAAACAGCACACAGGTAGTCTTTTCTGCACTGAATTTAAAACCGTTTTCGTCTGTCCATTTCGTGAGCCGATTAACACTCAACTGTATCTGGCGTTTACATATAGACAGGTTGCAAGATTTAAAGCTGATTTGGATGTCGTCCACATAGACGGAATAAGACACCATTGATGGTATAACAGAGCGGAGAGAGTTCATTTTGATTATAAAAAGTGTGCAACTTAGCACTCCTCCCTGTGGTACACCGTTTTCTTGAATAAAAGTGCGCGATAGTACATTGCTAATTCTAACGCGGAACTTTCTTTCAGATAAGTAATTTTGCAAAATATTCAGCATACTACCACAAATTCCATAGGAAGACAGGTCTTGCAGAATACCGTGTCGCCAGGCAGTATCATACGCCTTCTCAAGATCAAAGAATACAGATAGACAGTATTGGCTATGTACAAATGCATCACGTATATATGATTCAATGAGAACTAGATTATCGGTAGTAGACCTCGCTCTTCGAAAGCCAGATTGGCGAGGGTCTAATATACCATTATATTCCAAAAAGAACACAAGGCGTCGGTTAATCATCTTTTCAAATACTTTAAGTAAGCAGCTAGTGAGTGCAATTGGTCTGTAACTGTTAACTAAGGAAGGGTCTTTGCCGTGTTTGAGTATTGGTAGGACTATTGCTTCTTTCCAAGATGAAGGTATATGACCAGTAGCAAATATTTATATCTTATTGTAAAGGCCTAAAAGGCAGTTTAGGGTCTCATAAGGCAGATTGTTGATTATTTCATAAGTTCTTGCGTCAGAACCTGGAGCCGAGCTACCACAAGAGCCTAGGGCAAGCTTGAGTTCATGGAATGTTAACGGTCTATTGTACCCTTCTGATGACTTGTTTGGACGCAGAGGAATATTTTCAGCTATTCTTTTATGCTTTAAGAAAGTTTCGGAATAGTTTTCCGAACTTGATACTCTCTCAAAGTGCTCGCCAAGAGTGTTTGCTTGGTCTTCTATTGACTCACCAGAGCCATTGACGAGAGGAAAAGGATTTGGACGTTGTCCTTTTAGTTTACGTACCCTGTTATATACTTTGCTAACATCCGTGTATGAGTTTATTGAGGATATGTAGCGTGTCCAGCTTTCTGTTTTGGATATTCGGCGGATACGGCGTCCATTTGCTTTGCACCGCTTAAATTCTATTAGGTTTTCTGTGAAATAGCGTGAAAATCTACTCCATGCTTTGTTCTGGAGTTTCTTTGCAGTTTCGCAGTCTTTGTTCCACCACGGCTTTGGGTTGACTTTATCTGTGCAGGACTGAGGTATGCAGTTTTTAGCAGAACAGAGGATATGTTTAGTGATGTAGCTGGCCAGTTCCTCTACACCTAGGTGGTCCACATCTTCCAGGCACAGTTTACATATGTTTCTGAACTTTGACCAGTCTGCACTATGAATTTTCCACTTTTTGGGGTAAGCTGGTCCATCGTGCCACTTTGTTGTTTCTAGGAGTGTAGGGAAATGACCGCTCCCATATGGATTACTGATAACTCTCCATTCCAGCTATGGAAGAAGTGACGCTGACCCTATTGCTAAATCTATACATGTATACGTGTTATTTGTGGAACTGTAAAAGGTTGGCTCTGCCTTGTTAAATAGGCAGGCTCCAGAAGAAAGAAGGAAGTTCTCTATTGCCCGTCCTCTCGCATCACATCTTGAGTCACCCCAGAATGTGCTGTGAGCATTGAAGTCTCCGATTATTATATAGGGTTCGGGAAGCTGGTAAATCCGCTTTTCAAATTCTGCAGTGTCAAACCTTTCATCAGGCGGTAAATATATATAGAGCAAATAGTTATAAGTTGGTTGAACAATATAGCCCGAACAGCCACTGCTTCAATTGAACTTTGGTGTGATATATGCTGGCATGCTACTGACTTTTGGGCCACGATTGCCACACAACCTGAAGAAGAATTGCCATTATTTTTATCTTTACGGAAAATTGTGTACTGTTTTAAGAAGTTCTCGTGTGTAGACTTTAAATGTGTTTCTTGAACACAGAACAGCCGTGGCTGATATTCCTCTAGCAGATCTTTCACGTCATCTAGATTGCGAAATAGGCCCCCGGCACTCCACTGAATTATTTGTGTAGCCATAATGAGGAAGATTTTTATTGTCTGTGTTCAAGAGCACGTGGCAAAGATAGGTAAATATGTATACAAGGACGGTAACCGTTTAGGTTACCGGTCCCTTTCTTTGAGCAGTTACAGGTATTTTGTCTCTTTTAGCGCGCTCTTGCGAGCGCTGATCTTTCGGCGTCGATGACGCCAAGGATTTCTGATCGACCTCCATAACCTTCTCGGAGGCGCTGGAGGATCGTGAACTAGGCGCTGAAACTCGCGTCCCAGGCCGTGGAGTTCGGTTTAGCTTTGGAGCCTGCGGAACCGAAGTCTGCAGGCCCACCTTCGATGTTGATGGAGCAGCATCTGCTGCTGCCACCAGAGGGGCAGGCGGAGTGATTACCGGACCACTGTCTGACCGAGTGGATCCTCATTCACACATGTGCAATGAAATCCGACAAGCGAAACAGCGTGCGGAAGCCAGTGGGGCCCTTGTCTAGGGGCTCCAACCATTGAGCGTTTTATTCTTCAGTAAAGTTGTTCTATCTATCTATCTATCTACCGGACCACTATCAGTGACCGCGGTAGACTCCCGAGGTATTTGTGACGCTGCCCCCCGTCGCACCACCTCGGAAAAGCTTTTGTGATCTAAGTACGAAAGACGTTTCCTTGCTTCGTGAAATGTAATATTTTCTTTGACCTTTAATGCAATGATTTCTTTTTCTTTCTTCCATTTAGGGCACGTTCTAGAGTAGGCTGGATGGCTTCCATCACAGTTCACGCAATGTGGAGATGAGTCGCAAGTGTCTGTTGGATGATCGTTCGAGCTGCATTTCGCGCAAGTCTGCCTTCCTCGGCATGTCTGCGATGCATGTCCATACCTCTGGCACTTAAAGCACCGTCGAGGATTTGGAATGTACGGCCTAACACGTACTTTTATATAGCCTGCATCCACTGTACTAGGCAACACCCTGGTACCAAAGGTTAGTACAATGTGCTTTGTTCGAAGTTGTTCGTTATTCCTGCGGATTAGAATTCATTCTACCTTGATGACATTTTGGTCCTGAAAACCTTCAAGCAGCTCTTCATTACTAACGTCCATGAAGTCGTCTTCAGAGATTACTCCACGGCTCGTGTTCATGGTTCGATGTGCGGATACAGTGACCGCTACATCGCCTATGCATTTCAAGTCATTCATTTTCTCATATTGGATTTTATCTTTCCATTCAAGGAGCAGATCTCCATTGGAAATTTTTGTTGTTTTGTAGCCAGGTCCTATCGTGTTGCGAAGGCATTTCGCCACCAAGAAGGGAGAGAATTTACGTACGCTCATGTTACTTTCACTATGGATTACGTGGTACTTAGGGAAATTTTCTTCATTGTTTTTCAAAAAGAATTGAAAGGTTGCATCGGTGCGCCCTCTTTTTAGAGGGCGATCAAGGGAAAGTTGTTTACTAGAAGCATATTGAGGTCGTGATTTCAGCAGCAGCGCCAACCGCCCACCACCGAGCCCAACATGGGGACGGAGCCGGTTTTACGAGTAAGACAAGCCCTCGCCAGTTGTACGGTGCCACTATAACCCAATCTGGAGTACCCAAGGTTGGCCACCCACACAAGGTTAACCCTCGCTGCCAGGAAAGTAGGAAGTAAATAGAAGAGACGAGAAGACAGGAAAGATTGAAAGGAAGAGAAGAGGACGCAGAATGGAGAGGAGGACAGGAAAAGGCAACTACCGATTTCCCCCGGGTGGGTCAGTCCGGGGGAGCCGTCTACGTGAAGCCGAGGCCAAAGGGGTGTGTTGCCGCCGCCGAGAGGCCGTAAAGGTCCAAACGCCCGGCATTGGCTCCACCCCCAGGATCCCCTTTTCCCCGGACACGGCTAAGCCGCGCACGGTTAGACGCGGGAGAGTCCAACTCTCGTGTGCTCGGGTAAGTGGTGTCGCAACACACCAAACGCCTGCTGACGCAGACGCCCCTGCGGGGTCGTAAAATATTTCGCAGATATCGCTCGATCACTCACTGAACTTTTGAAGAAAGACGTGCCTTTTACGTGGGGTTCCCCAAAGGTTGCCGCATTTTCACGCCTTATCACGATTCTCACCATTCCACCGGTCTTGGCCCACTTTGACCCGTCCGCCACTACAGACGTCTGAAACGATGCCAGTGGTTATGGGATCAGCGTCGTCTTATTGCAACGCCAACACGGACACGACCACGTTATAGCCTACGCTAGCCGGCGCTTGACAACTGCCGAGCGCAGCTATTCGATCGCCTAGCGCGAATGTCTTGCTCTCGTCTGGGCTGTTTCAATGTTCCGCCCATATTTATATGGCAAGCGCTTCTCAATAATCACAGACCATCATGCGCTCTGTTGGCTTTCGTCACTCAAGGATCCTACTGGCCGGCTCGCTTGGTTGTGTCCAACTACAAGAACACCCCTACACAGTGACTTACAAGTCGGCACGCCAACATCAGGATGCAGATTCCCTCTCTCGCTACCCAGTCGAAGACGCGACCTCTACGTCTGATACTTACACCGACGCCTGTGTTCTCTCTCTTTTTCCACTGCTCCATGTCGCCGACGAGCAGCGCCGTGACCCGTCCTTGCGTATCATCATCGACCGTCTGGAATCGTCACTTGCCGACAGTTCCCTTCGCTTATTCATATTTCAAGATGGTGTACTCTACCACCACAACGTTCACCCCGACGGCCCTGCATTACTCTTTGTGATCCCTAAACACCGTCGCTTGGCTGTTCTCCACGAACTTCACGATCTCCACACTGCCGGTCACCTGGGTGTGTCACGTACCTACGACCGGATCCGCTGACGCTGCATTTGGCCAGGGCTCGCTCGCTCCATTCGAAGATACGTAGCTGCGTGTGAGAAATGCCAGCGACGCAAGACACCAGCGACGCTCCATGCTGGGTACTTTCAACCCCTCGACATTCCCTCAGAATCATTCTTTCGGGTTGGTTTGGACTTGTCCGTTTTCCTCTTTATACCTCTGAAAACAGGTGGATCGCTGTGGCCACGGATTACGCCATGTGCTACGCCATCACCCGAGCGCTTCCTACAAGCTGCACCACAGATGTCGCCGAGTTTCTTCTACGCGACGTGATCTTATTACATGGAGCTCCACGACAACTTCTCAAAGACCGTGGCCGGACATTCCTATCAAATGTTATCGCTGACACCCTGCAGTCCTGTGCCACGAGGCACAAGCTATCCACGTCATATCATCCGCAAACAAATGGTCTCACGTAGTGTCTCAATCGCACTCTCACAGACATGCCCGCCAAATATGTCTCTTCAGACCACACTGACTGGAACCGCGCTCTACCGTTTGTCACATTTGCTTATAACTCCTCGTGCGACGACACAGCCAATGATTCCCCATTTTTCCTTCTGTTCGGCCGAGAACCAGCACTGCCCCTCGACACAACCCTCCCTGTTCACGCGCCACCGACCAGTGAATATGCACTTGATGCCATCGCCCACACTGCCGACGCAAGGGAAATTGCCCGTGACCGCCTTCTGAAATCCCAAGAGAGTCAAAGGCGTTTGTACGACCGGTGACACCGAGATGTGCACTTCCTGTCTGGTTCTTTGGCGCTTCTATGGTCTCCGTCGCGTCAGGTCTGTCAGAGAAACTGCTGTCTCGTTACATAGGCCCATACCGAGTGGTTTGTGCCGTGACTCCCGTCACCTACAAGATCGCCCCTGACGCCCCATCTGCTTCCTAGTCCAGGGATATAGTGTACGTTACATGACTCAAGCAGTATGACCCTCCCACTGATGATATTTAGACGCCCCGGGACGTCGCTTCTACCGCCGGGTGATTATGCTACACGCGTGTGGTATTTGATTGTTCGAACTAGGCGCGTGGACGCCATCATTAGAGAAAAGAGGAGGAAGAACGCTCTCTGGATCTCGAGCTGTTGGTTGAACAGGCCAGCACTGCTTTATCCCTTGTAAATATATTTTGGAAAAAGTCTCCAGTTTTAATCCTTTCTTCGCGTAATAGTATTCCGAGGAATTCCTATAGTTGGGCACTGCGGAATAGTTTTGAACGCTCGGGGTCCTTTAACGTGTACCCAACGCAAGTTGCATGGGCATTTTTGCATACTCCCCGCCACCTAGTGTGGCCGCCGTGGCCGTGATTCAAACCCGCGCGCTAGGGCTTAGCGGCACAACGCCAAAGCCAGCACGTTAGCACAGCGGGTGACGATTTAAGTGTTGTTTACGCAGCGGGGCGCGATATCTACTATAAGCGTGCCCATAGATTTCGTTATGTTGCCTCGTACAAGTACTACGAGTGTATTCTGTTGTAGACTTTCATAGAATTGCACTCCTGTAAAACTGCATTGCAATGAGCAGTATAACACCAGAGACCCGTAAGTGAAGCGAGTGAAACAACCGGTTTATTGATAGCACGACATATTTCAAACTTGGTTTTGTTCACGATTAAATTTACCTGGTTCGTATTTAATCATTCTGTTAAATACCAGCGTCGTGTGTTTGCCGAACGTATGGGGACGAATAAAAATAGAAGAATAAAGGAGCACTCGTGTCATCTGCGTAGAGTACTATAGCAGGCGTCTAGAGAACAAAAAAAACTAGCAATAATACAAATAATGCTAATTAGAAACAAAATGAGCCCTAAAATTGACGCTTGTGGTAGGCCATACTTCGCGGAGAGAAACATGGCAGACGAAAACGGTTATACGGATGGAGTAAACCTTAACAACTATAAACCTTTACGCCAACTTGACACGGTATTGCTTAAGCCAACTATATGGAGATTCCGTATGTTTATACTGTTATTCTCTGTGCGAGTTAACAAAATTAACTGCTTTGGAGGGCAAACTTTCACAAGAAAACAGATTATTATTGGGTATAATGAGGCTGAATGATGAATTTCCTGATAGCACTTGTGCACGCGTTTTATATAAAGGTGAGGGTGGCAGAAAGGGGGAGGGGTGCCACTTTCCGAGACATGGCTATTTTTATGTTTGGATTAGGCTCATTTATTCCCGAAGGGTGTTCTTTGGGTTGTTAGCTCGCACAGGCATGAGCTAGAATTCCTGTTTTATGTCGCGCTCGAATTTTCCCGAGGGCACCTGTAAGGGAGAAGTTACGAATAGAAGTCAAACGCACCGCCAACCAGAGTGGCGAAGCAGGCCGGCATAATCCGGGGAATTAAGGCCTAACGAAGAGGATAATCTTTCGCTCAAGCTGCATGCCAAACGCTTAGTTCCGACCGCGCCAAATTATCGGCGTCAAGCCACAGTTTTGCTCTAGGACAAAATACACGTAGGGTCAATTAAGGAGGATTTGTGAAACTCCTAACAGACGCATATGCCCGGCCTAATAAGCTGTGTGCAGTGTGTATATAAATTAAAAGCATTGCTATGTTATTGTTAATTTTTAGGTCGCAAGTCACGCTATTCCTGGTAATCTGCCTGACTGCATAGTCTAGGTTATCTAACTCCATTTACGATTGTTTCATTTAGGCAAACCTGCCAATAACGAAGTTGTCGCTCTCGGCAACACCCGATTAAGCAATAGTTACCGTTTTACATACGCCTGCAATAATACGTCTGCGCCTCAGAAGGAAGCCCGTGGCATTTTCACAAACACACACACACACACACACACACACACACACACACACACACACACACACACACACACACACACACACACACACACACACACACACACACACACACACACACACACACACACACACACACACACACACACACACACACACACACACACACACACACACACACACACACACACACACACGCACACACACGCACGCACGCACGCACGCGCACAAACACACACACACACACACGCACGCACGCATGCACACACACACACACACACGCGTGCGCACACACACACACACACAGACACGCGCGCGCACGCACGCACGCACGCACAAAAAAAACACTACACATTCTGCACCCACTTTGCAGGTCTCGCGAATGCACGATCTACGAACGAACCGTGCATTTCCTCTAGTTTGCTGCACTGTAGTAAGTCACAAAACAATGATGAAATTAAAGGTAGAGTATCGTTTAGGACTAGCCATGAAGTAGCCTATCTAGGCCGTGGATAATAAAGGTAGCCTAGAAATTAACCTCTAATAGCGACTCAAATACATTCACTCCGTTGGACTTATGCAGGTCATGAAATGTCTTCGATTGGCGGCCTGTGAAAGTGTGTTACGTTTCATTGTGAGCTAACGAGTGATGATGAGATGAGGCCGCAAGGAAATACAAATATTAAAGTGTCAAACATGACCATTTACGGAAGACTTCAATATACTACGCTCCAATTTACTGACCCGCCAAAGTACATGACAGTGGGTTTTGAAGTAGACATAATAGAAGCGAAGCTGTAAGCAGTCAAAATTTGAATAGACGAGAGGCCTCCACGGTTGACAATAAGGCGCAAAAATGGCATTCTGCTAGGCCGTGTTCTGAAGAGACTCCGAGTTCCGGCAGCACTTTTCTGCGGTACGGTTCATCATGCACCTCTAACGCAGACATTGATCACTACTCCCACCGCGCCAAGGACGTTGTGACATGCGTAACAACCGACAACTGCGTTACGAATACCTAGCTAGAAGCGCTACAAAAAGTTTCGTCCGCAGTACACAGGAAGTTTCTACGGAAACTCGATGCCTCAGTATCACTCTAACCATGGCTAAAAAATCATATTATGCGGTGCGACGTGCCACAACCATGATCTATCTGTTTATGAGGGCCACACATATGTAAACAACGTGCTGATGACGATGATGATGATGATTTAATGGCATCCCCTTTAAAATATGGTGGTTGCAAACATTCACTTAGCCTGCAGCTGCTTGCGTTAATCAGGCATGCCAAACATTATTTTCATTCTAGCATTTTTTTATACACAAAAATGTTGACAAATCACTAGCGCCCTTTGAAGGAGCACTTTTTACGTTGTGCGTCTGCAAGCCTTGGCATACCCTGGGACACACGTAGACAGTTGTGTGGGCTTTGGAAGCCAGACAGACGTAACCGTGCGTAGCTGAGTGCCTACCTATGTGGCGTTATCGTGCCTTTGCAACTATAGTGACCGTGTGCGTTCTGCATAAACGCGTCTCTTTTCTACAACGCTTGCAGTCAGTGTAAACAGACGAAGCCTACACTGCTACGTAACTAGATAGCTTCTTGCTTTCGATCGCACGTACGACTCCCCAAAGCTCGTTTTCTCGCGAAGATAAGGACATCGCTGGGCAGTGGTTCTCCTTTACTCGCGAACAAACGCCTTCTTCACCCAATTTCCTAGCCAGCGTTGGCAAGCAGTTATTTTCGGTAAATATCCCTACGTGGTCAAAATTATTCCGGAGTCCTCCACTGCCCAGTGTCTCATAGACATATCGTGGTAATGGCAATTGAAACCTTGAATTTATTTAATCGAAATAATTTTTTACGTCTCCAAGACTTGCATACCATATTTAAAAAAAAAATTGTCTTCAGTGCGATTCCCAGCAGACCAGGTGACACTGGGTGGTCAAAACAGCATAGTGTATTTGCTTAACCAACCTGAGTTAGCTTAGCCAACCTTAGCCAACCTGCAACCGACACCAAAATTAGTTCTGTTACATGTGTATTTACGGCACTTATTCGTGCTTCCCTGCTGCGTTAGAGCAGTGTTTTAATACTGACCAATATTCTGCTACAACGCAGCGAGGACATTATGTAGACGGCTCAGTCACGTGAATACGCATATTAGTGAAAGGGCGTACCCTCTCGACATTTCTGTCCAAAATTTTTTGAAGTTTAGGGAGGCTTCTGAAATACAACTCTTTGAAAAATGTTTAAAATAGGATTATTTGAAATACAATTCGTTGGATCACTCTAGTGCACTGCGGTGAAGTTCGATAGATAGCCGGAAAGACAATGTGGAAAATTCATGGACATGTGCGTTTAAAGTGTCTGGACTGCCTACATTTAGGGCGACAATTTATTTAGAACATTACGCTAGTTGCAGTAGACAAGAATTTCATGCATGAAATCGGGGTTATTCTTACCTACACGTGACGTAGACCGAGCGTGCCACGAAGCCAGCAGCCCCTTACCAGCAGTAACCAGCAGGGTCCACTGGGCCATGGCCAGGTGACGTCGAGCTCGGCCAAGGCTGCCGTGCTGTACAGCCGGTGTCTAGCGGCTTCGATGGAGCACTGCGCCGATGCCCTGGTACACCACCCTCAGACACTGTGAAAATCGGCTGATGCGAAGATGTCATTGCTACTTTCGAGAGAGGCTGTTCTTGGTTAGTTACCATTTGAAAGCATAACACGTACGGTAAAGTTGGAAATGTTTACACCGCGACGTAAACTTTGCATCCCACGGTGCCCTACAAGACCTAGGCCTCGGCACTTTCGATGACCACGTCGAGAACCCGGTCGAGCTTGCCATCAAGCTCGACCTGTATTATGACCTCAAGGCGAGTCCACAGGAACCTTTGCCACTTGCACAGAGAAACGAATACAGATACTTCGTGAATTTTCTGTATGAGTAACATAACATGGTCTACTTCTCATCACTACTTTCTGGCGGTGTGAACAAGGCGTTCTTGACGTTCTTGTCGCAGCAACGAAGACGTGCAGCACTGATGTGTAAAATGGCAAGCGGAAAAAGAGAATTAGATTCTCATCTCTCATAATATTGAACTACCCAAAAGCCCTGCGTATCATGACGACGTACACCATAAAATTTCAAAGCCGTTAGCTGCTATTTCAGCAGCAGTAGCAGCGAACTCATTAGATTTGTTATAACTGCAGTGTTCTTATCATTTCTCAGTTGAAGTCTACAGCTACACGTGCCAATCTGGTTGCCTATCTTAAGTTTTCTTAGTTCGTTTCCCTTCCACTCCTTCCCTAACCTGTCTTTATATTCCGACGTGCACTGCAAGTAAGCGCCCATTCTTCCAGCTTGTCAGCGTGTGTCTGCCTCACCTGCGTCAAGCGCAGTGTCCGACTTACGATGTAACAGTGGCGACGAGAAACGGAAAGCAAAACCCCTGGCAAAACCTTGAAGCACAGGACGGCAGCTACGCTACGGGGCGACGACTCGACGATGGCACACCAGCAACTGCCCGACTTCGACGACGAAAGAGACAACTGGAAGGCCTATGTTATCAAGGCAGAGGCATACTTTGAGGCAACGGGCGTGAAGGAGCCGGCAAAGAAACGGGCGCTTTTGGTGGCAGCTTTAAGCACGCGCACCGTTCAAATATTAGCAGGACGAGCAGCGCCGAAGAAGCCGAATTCTTTGGCGTACGAAGACTTCGTGAAAGTCTTGGACGAGCTTTTTGATCCCAAGCGATATGAGATTACCGAAAGCTTTCGCTTCTTCAACCGCTGCCAGCTTGACGGTGAGTCTGTTCAAGAATTCATTACTGAAATTCGTCGAATTGCGGACAACTGCAATTTTGGTACCATGCTAGACCGAATGCTACGGGATAGAATTGTGTGCGGCATAAGATCGAGTGCACTGCAGAAACAACTCCTGACAAAGAAAGATCTGTCCGTAGAGGAAGCTGAAACGATGGCACTGTCGGCTGAAGCTGCAGATAAGGACGCCAATAATATGGCCGCAGACACGTCGGCGGTGCTTAAAATTAAGGCGCAGTCAGCCTCAACGAAAGAGGTACTGGCCGAATGTGGGCGTTGTGGCAGCATAAAGCACAACAGTAATGCCTGCCGTTGGAGTAATGCTCGTTGTTATCACTGCGGTCGACGTGGTCACCTAGCAGTAAAATGCCGGAACGAAGAAAGCGCAAGATCTCGAACTCGAGAAGGAGCCCGGGGATTTCGTGGCAGAGTACTGGCGGTTAAGGAAGGGGAGACAGATGAAGACATAGAGGATAGCATGCACATTTGGACGCTAAAATCGACGCGGGAGGTAAATGTGAAACCCCCAATGCGATGCACCTTCACATGGGGAGGTGTGGACGTATCAATGATTATCGATACGGGTTCCCCGGTCTGCGTCGTGTCCCGACAGCTATTTGAGCAGCACAAAAACACTTGGCCTTCGCTACGGCCTCCACGCACGCAGTTATCATGCTACCTCGGAAAATTGCCAGTTTTTGGAGAGCTCCTCTTGCCGGTGTCGTACGGCAGTACAACTGTGGAATGCACATTGGTGGTGCTAGATTGCCCCGGTCCAAGCTTATGTGGTCGAGACCTAATTTCCCTCCTGAGCAACGCAGGCTCCCCCGTCCTCAGCCTCTCAACCAAGCCGCTGACCACACAGCCGTCTACCACCACGCAGGTCACTGCTGACGTGTTTGCCGAGTTTCCAGATGTTTTCAGCTCGGATCTGGGCCTCATCAAAGGACCCGCGGCACACCTACAGCTGAAGGAGGTAGCCACGCCCAAGTTCTGTAAGGCTCGATCTATTCTCTACGTGACAAGGTATCTGAAGAGCTTGATAGGCTCGTGGAATTAGGCGTCTTGTCAACAGGGCCGCATTCCGAGTGGGCTACGCCAATTGTACCCGTCCTTAAGAAGGACGGCACCGTTAGAATTTGTGGCGACTTCAAAGTCACTTTAACTTCGGCATGTTAGCTGGAGCAGTACCCATTGCCAGTAATCAATGACATGTTCGCGTCCTTAAGCGGTGGAAAACATTTCAGCACACTAGATTTACGTGACGCATATAACCAAGTCCCTCCTGATGAGGCATCGCGCCAGTTATGCGTGATTAAAACGCACAAAGGTCTTTTCTGCTACAACAGATTACCTTTCGGCATTGCCTCTGCGCCAGCCATTTTTCAACGCAGAATGGAAACAGTTCTACAAGGCGTATCAGGCGCGCAAGCTTATCTGGACGATGTCTTGGTGTCCGAAAGAGCAGGAAGTGACGACGTGCTAAAAGCCGTTCTACAGCGTTTCCGCGAGAATGCTGTTCAACTGCGCCTCGACAAATGCAAATTTCGGCAAGCGTCCGTTACATATCTCGGCCATCGAATCGATCAGCACCCAATAGAAAAGCATGTCGAAGCTATCACTGAAGCTCCTAGCCCGAGAAATGTAGCTGAGCTTCGTTTTTTTCTTGGCATGATCACTCTCTACGCAAAATTTTTGCCGAACATAACATCTCTGCTCGCTCCACTGTATCGGCTGCTGGAAAAGAACAGACATTGGCTCTGGGAACAAGAGCAACAAACGGCGTTCGATAAAGCAAAACGGTGTTTGCAGCAAGCAGGTGTGTTGGTTCACTTCGACCCTTCACAACCGCTGAAACTAGAGTGCGACGCATCGCAAAAAGGTATCGGCGCAGTGCTTTTTCACATGAAAGGGAACGTCAACAAGCCTATCGGATTTCGTTCAAGGACATTGTCGAAAGAAGAAAAAAATTATTTGCAACTTGAACGTGAAGCACTGGCCCTCGTATTTGGAGTAATGAAGATTCGTGATTATCTTCTAGGCCGAGAATTCATCCTGGTCACAGATCACCAGCCGCTCCTGGAGCTGCTGAGACCGGATCGGCCCACTCTGCCTCTGGCTGCTGCTCGCATACAACGCTGGGCGCTGTATTTGGGAGGATTTAGCGGCAAGTTACAGTATTCGCCATGCAAGCAGCTCCTGAACTCGGACGCGCTTAGTAGGTTGCCACAAGAAACTTAGGAGCCAACCACGGAAGGGGAGCCACCTGACTACGTTCTGGCACTCGTATGTGTCCAGGAGGCGCCAGTCTCGGTAGAACTGCAGGCGGTGACGGCAGGTGACGCAGTACTTTCAAAGGTCGTGCAGTACACAAGAAACGGGTGGCCTCCAAGCTCTAAAGCATTAAAACGTAGCTTACTCCCCTTTTACGACCGCAAACTGGAACTGTCATTGGCCCACCGTTTGCTGTACTGGGGCCGTAGAGTTGTCATTCCAATTAACGCGCAACATAGAATGCTGCACATGTTGTACGAGACACATCAAGGATCATCGGCGATGAAATCAATCGCTCGGTGAGCTTTTTGGTGGCCAGGAATGGACCGCGACATAGAGCAACTGTCAGCGGGCTGCACAAGCTGCATCCAAAATCGACCAATGCCGGCATCTGCTCCGCCAGTTAACTGGCCGACCTGCCAGGAGAACTGGTCAAGAGTTCATCTAGATTTCGCGGGGCCAATCAATGGAAACATGATCCTTGTTCTCGTAGATGCTCACAGCAAATGGATTGAGGCCGTACCAATGAAACAGGCGACCACATCTTCAACTATTACTTGCCTGCGCAGCCGCAGGTTCGGCATCCCTCGCACCATTGTTTCAGATAATGGGACGCAGTTCACTAGCCAAGAATTTACTGATTTTGCGAACAACAATAACATAACCCACCTGCGCACGGCCGCGTTTCATTCACAGTCGAATGGCCTAGCAGAGAGCGCCATCCGAACTGTTAAAGATGGGCTGAAGAAGATGAACCAGGGCAGATTAGAAGATTGCCTTTGCAGACTACTTTTCAACTACCGGAGAACACACCTTGCATCGGGCAAATCTCCTTCGGAACTTCTTCTTGGCTACCAAATCCGGTCCCGCCTCGACACATGTCTTCCTCCTTTGGTTGCAGGAAGATCGGGAACATCGGATGACTGGACTCTTGCACCAGACACAAATGTTTACGTCCGTAACTTTGGTAAAGGTGATAAGTGGAAAATGGGCACGGTAAAGTCAGCAGACGGAGCTAGGATGGTGACAGTGGAAAC
Source organism: Dermacentor variabilis (assembly GCF_050947875.1). NCBI lineage: Eukaryota > Metazoa > Arthropoda > Arachnida > Ixodida > Ixodidae > Dermacentor > Dermacentor variabilis. The sequence continues at coordinate 14,694 of NW_027460390.1, read as the reverse complement.
GCCTGAGGGCCTCGTTCGGCGACACATTGGTCAAGTTCACACAAGGAAAGATCCAACGGCTACCCAAGGCTACAAGGAAAGTGAAAGCTCGTCCATCTCGAGAACTCCGGAAGAAACTTTCGGAGCAAAGCCAAAGGCAAAAGCCGAAACTCGTGAAACATCCCCACCATAGCGTCAGTCATCACCCTAACCCCTGGACCCACAAGAGAGAAACGGTGAATCTACAGCGGCCACGGAACTCCGACGCTCAACACGAGAGCGCAGACCTGTGCAGCGTCTTCAGTATTATTGATGGAGAAATGTTATAACTGCAGTGTTCTTATCATTTCTCAGTTGAAGTCTACAGCTAAACGTGCCAATCTGGTTGCCTATCTTATGTTTTCTTACTTTGTTTCCCTTCCCCTGCTTCCCTAACCTGTCTTTATATTCAGACGTGCACTGAAAATAAACGTCCATTCTTCCAGCTTGTCAGCGTGTGTCTGCCTCGCCTGCGTCAAGCGCAGTGTCCGACTTACGATGTAACAAGATTGCTGAAAATTTTTTTCTTACAACGGTGAAAAAGTACACCACCCTCAGGCACTGTGAAAATCGGCTGATGCGAAGATGTCATTGCTACTTTCGAGAGAGGCTGTTCTTGGTTAGTTACCATTTGAAAGCATAACACGTACGGTAATGTTGGAAATGTTTACACCGCGACGTAAACTTTGCACCCCACGGACACGTCCGACACAAACCTGTCTAAGACGCACCACATACACATGGAACTAAATTCGCTTTGCTCGAGATGATTCTCGAAGTGATTGTTCGAAGCTGTAACAGACACAGTGAGGCGCCGCTGCCGTCTTATCACCGAGTATCGATGCCACCCACGTTCACCTTTACAAGCAAACGTATTCGCTCGCGTTCCAGGAAGCTACAGGTAAGTTCTCTTCTAAAGCCTGTCCTGTACAAACCATCGACCCGATTGTCTAAACCCCATCTTCAATTGCCAAAACTTTGAGAGGTTCGAGCGTCCTCCTATGTCATTTACCTCTGCTGTAGTCTTCGAGGGATCCTGAATCTACAGCTCAGTGGCTGTAGTTGTAGCTGAGTAGCTAGGTTTTTGAGCCTGAGGTATGCAGGAACGCTGGTGTGCCAACATTTTAGTGCACGTTAAAGCGTTGTCGTGGACGGAAGTATTCTAAAACCCTCTACTACAGAATATGTCAGAGTCCTGTGCGCTTCAGGAAGTCAAACGTTATCAGTCATCCCCTGCTAAACAAGAGCTCGTGGGTCGAGATCCCGGTCGAAGAGGCCTGTTGTAATCGCACCGTTGGTACGAGTTGTTGGGAACTCGGCGCTGACGCCCGTTGTTGCACCTGGGTCGCAAGCCCCAAGGGTAGCGTTGGCCTGGCGGCCTGGGGTACAACTGGAAGCATCCGAAGGTCCCGGCAAAGCATGAGTCGACTGGTAACAACAAAACAACTTGTTTATTCTAACATCGCACAGAGTTGGCGGTCAGGTTGACCGAAGTAGAGAGACGGGAGTGCACTTTACTCAACAGAAGAAATCGGAGCCCCTCTTTTTGGCGTCCGGGGCCAGCTGCTTTTATACTCTCGCAGTTGAGGGCAAGAAGGAACCCCTCTATAGACGGGCACGTGACGGTGCCGCTCGGGCACAATGGGATAAGGTGGCGCAGCGTCGTGTCGGCGCCACTCGGACCCCCCTTGCTTCACAGTTGTTGGGAGCTCCTCTCCCCGGCTGCCGCGCTTCGACAAGCGTGGGCACAATGGGAAGAGAAGGAGGAGCAGCCGTCGTGTCGGCGCCGCTCGGACCCCCTTGCTTCACAGTTGTTGGGAGCTCCTCTCCTCGGCTGCCGCGCTTCGACAAGCGTGGGCACAATGGGAAGAGAAGGAGGAGCAGCCGTCGTGTCGGCGCCGCTCGGACCCCCTTGCTTCACAGTTGTTGGGAGCTCCTCTCCCCGGCTGCCGCGCTTCGACAAGCGTGGGCACCAATATGCACATACACTCACACACGCACATGAAGACACGTGGCATCGGAACATGCCTGGACGCGCTTGGCGGGGAGGCGTAGCGGCGGCGCCGAACGGGCCAAAATGTCTGCCGCTTTGTTGCAGCCGCGCCGGCTAAACCGCGCGTCGTAGGCGAAACGTAACAGACCGCCCCGCCGGGGGAAGGAGATCCCGATGGTCAGGGGACTGCATCCGCTGTCCGGAGGGATGTCACTCGATGATGCTCATAACCGAAGTCGGGCGTCACTCGACGTTTCTTGAGCGCAGCGCACAGAGAAGGCCTCGTTCTCTCGTTCAGGTTCGCACAGGACACTGCAAAGTGACTTCGGGAGAGTTCACATTTTTGTTCTCGTTCCCGGCAAGCGTTAGAACTACGCTGAAACTCAACCGCTCAGTCAGCAAGCACGGCACAACCCTCACTAAGCCCTGCCAGGCTCTTTCCCCTTCTATACCACTACCTAGTTCCTTACAGTAGTCTAGCAGCACTTAGAACGCGTCCACAAATTGGAAAATTGCACTAGAAAGCATGTCATCACTTTGAAACACTAAACAAAAGCAATATGTTAAAAATCCTGCCTCAGGAAGAAAAACATCAGTAACAAACAATTTTGAGGCTGATTCCTACGTTAGGGGCTTCGACTTAAGCCATCGGCGTTACCGTTGAGACTCCCCTTTTTATAACGCACCTCAAAGGAATATTGTTGCAAAGCGAGGCTCCAGCGCAGGAGGCGGCCATTTTTGGGAGAGATGGTCTGCAGCCATTGGAGAGGGCAGTGATCCGTCTCAATGATAAACCTCGAGCCGGCTAGATAGCATGACAATTTCTGAACGGCCCACACGAGACATGCACACTCTTTCTCGGTGGCGCTATACGCCTGCTCACGACTGGTCAGCTTACGACTAGCATACAGGACGGGGTGTTCTACTTCTCCATTTTCCCGTTGGCACAGTACAACGCCCATGCCTCGCTCACTAGCATCGCACTGAACAATGAACCCTTTTGTATAGTCTGGCGATCGTAGCACAGGCTGGCTTGTTAGGGCACTCTTTAGGGCGCTAAAAGCTCTTTCCTTTGTCTCGTCCCAGACGACTGTTTGGGGCTCTGTTTTTCTTAGAGCATCCGTCAGGGGAGCCGCGATATCAGAGTACCTGGGGATGTACCTCTGATAGTAGCCGGCGACACCTAAGAACGACCGAATATCGGTCTTCGTGCGCGGTTGCGGAAGTCTCGCACAGCGGCCACCTTTATTTCAGAGGGGCGGCGACGACCCTGACCAATCACGTGACCGAGGTAGACAACCTCGGCCTGTGCTAACTGGCACTTAGGAGCCTTGACTGTCAAGCCCGCTTCGCGCAGGCGGGTTAGCACTGCCCGCAAGTGTGCCATATGCTCAGACCAGGATGCGGAGAATATCGCTACGTCGTCTAGATACGGTAAAGCGAATTCTTGCTGTCCCCGCAACACTTTATCCATGAGGCTTGAAAAACAGTATGGCGCGTTCTTCAAACCAAAACTCAACACTTTAGGACGGAATGTTCCCATTGGTGAAATGAACGCCGCATACCTACTAGCCTCTTCTGTGAGAGGAACCTGCCAATAACCCCTGACAAGGTCTAGGGTGGAAATAAACTGAGCGCTACTAACTTTCTCAAGGCGCTCCTCGATGTTAGGGATCGGATAAATTTGATCCTTAGTGATGGAATTAAGCCTGCGGTAGTCGACGCAAGGACGAGGTTCCTTGCCCGGTACCTCAACTAAAATCAAAGGGGAGGTATAATCACTCTCACCTGCCTCAATAACACCGAGCTGTAGCATTTTCTTTACCTCAGCTTCCATAATATCGCTCTGGCGGGATGACACCCGGTACGCCTTGGATCGTACTGGCTCTGGGGAGGTAAGTTCTATGTCATGAGTAAGGACAGAAGTCCTACCAGGCCTCTCAGAGAACAGACCTTGAAACTCTTGTAAGAGCTGGTGTAGTTCGGTTTTCTGCTCACGCGACAGCGATGCTCCACTGACTAAGTCACTAATGACTTGACCGGTGTCTTCCCTGTTCGTCACTGAGCCTAGTCCCGGAAGCTCGACCGGAAGCTCTTCAGGAACGTTTACCATCATGCACACTACTGCTTCCCTTTGTCTATAAGGTTTGAGCAGATTACAGTGGTAAACTTGCTGTGCTTTCCGCTTTCCTGGCAGACTCACCACGTAGTTAACGTCCGACAGTTTCTGAACAATCCGTGCTGGGCCCTCCCACTGCACGTCGAGTTTGTTGTTTAGCGTTGTGCGTAATATCATGACCTCATCGCCCACCTCAAAACGACGGGCCCTGGCTGTCCGATCATAATAAACCTTGGCCCTCTGCTGGGCCTTTGCCATTGCTTCACCTGACAACTCCTGTGCCCTTCTTAAGCGTTCGAGGAGCTTAAGCACGTACTCCACCACGACTGGGTCGTCGCCCCTGCCTTCCCACGATTCTCGAAGCATGCGAAGCGGAGACCGAAGCGAGCGACCGTACACCAGCTCAGCTGGCGAAAACCCCGTAGCCGCATGCGGCGCGGTCCTTAATGCAAACATCACCCCAGGCAGACACAGCTCCCAGTCAGTTTGATGTTCAAAACACAAGGCTCTCAACACGCGCTTCATGACGGAGTGGAGCTTCTCAACGGAGTTCGACTGTGGGTGGTACACTGAGCTGTGTAACAGCTTTACCCCACACCTTTCGAGAAAAGTTGTCGTCAAAGCGCTAGTAAACACTGTGCCCTGATCTGATTGGATTTCCGCAGGAAAACCAACTCGCGCAAATATGGACAGTTGTGCATTGACTATCTCAACTGAGCTGAGTTCTTTAAGCGGCACTGCTTCAGGGAACTTTGTCGCTGGGCAGATCACAGTCAAAATGTGTCTGTACCCCGTGGCTGTTACCGGCAGAGGTCCCACTGTATCAATAACGAGCCGTCTAAAAGGCTCCGTAATGATAGGTACCAATTTCAACGGCGCCCTCGATTTGTCCCCTGGTTTGCCCACCCGCTGACAAGTGTCGCATGTCCTCACGAAATGGTCTGCGTCCCGAAAACACCCTGGCCAATAGTACTCTTGCAAGAGACGGTCCTTAGTTTTCTTAACTCCTAGGTGTCCGGACCACGAACCCCCGTGCGACAAGCGCAACAGATCCTGACGATAGCATTGAGGCACGATCAGCTGATCGAACTCCACTCCTCTGCGGTCTAGATACTTCCGGTACAGGACTCCACCTCTTTCCACAAAACGCGCATTTTTCCGGGCGATACCTTCCTTGACATTGCAGCGCACGTTTTCTAGGCTGCCATCCTTCTTTTGCTCGGCTATCAAAGCCGACCGGCTGACTTTTAGCAACCTATCAAGTCCGTCTGACGTAGGCGCGATGAGCAAATCTGCAGATAGCTCTTCTAACTTTCCCTTATCGGGCATTTCCTCTCCAGTATCTGGCGCCTTCAACGCTACAGGCTCAATTTTATTCAGTTCGGGCGTGCTCTGAATATCAGCTTGCTGCACCTCTGACCCTTTTTCATTGTTCGCCAACGTCGGCCCCGCAACTACCGCCTTTGCAGCGAGCTCCCGAACCTTCGATCTGGTTAAGGCCTGAACGCTAGCCTCACCAAACAAAAGCCCCTTCTCGCGCAGGAGGTGATCGGACCTGTTCGAAAATAGGTACGGGTACTGGGGGGGCAGCATAGATGACACTGCGGCCTCCGTCTCAAGCGCTCCGAAAGGTCCTTCGATAAGCACCTTTGCTACCGGCAGACACACGCTATGAGCTTCCACGGCTTGCTTGATCCATGCGCACTCGCCCGTGAACATATGGGGTTCTACGTAAGAGGGGTGAACTACATCCATTGTAGCTGCGGAATCGCGAAGCACTCGGCACTCTTTCCCGTTCACGAGGAGGTCTCGCATGTAAGGCTCGAGAAGCTTCATGTTCTCGTCAGTGCTGCATAATGAAAAAAACACAACTTTTGGTGTTGTTTCCGGACACTGCGCCGAAAAGTGACCCGGCTTCTGGCACGTATAACAAACGCGCGCTTGCCTCATCTCGAACCGCTTTCTGCGTTCGGCTTCGGCTGCCGCCGTCTCCTTAGGTTCGGTCGCACTGCTTTCACTCGCATCCGCACTACGTGTGTTCCCCTTTGCTCTCATGGGTGTGAACTTCGGCCTCTCAAACTTCGAGCCAAATTCACCCTTTTGACCGTCCTTAGCTCCGCGAGCCCGACGCGTCACAAACTCCTCGGCTAGCTCAGCGGCTTTAGCCACCGTACAAACGTCTGGCCTATCCAAGGCCCAGTACCGCACGTTCTCAGGTAACCGACTATAAAACTGTTCTAGCCCGAAACACTGCAGAACTTTATCGTGGTCACCAAACGCTTTCTCTTCTTTGAGCCACTCCTGCATGTTTGACATAAGCTTGTACGCAAACTCTGTGTATGACTCACTTCTGCTTTTCTCATTTTCCCGAAACTTCCGACGGAACGCCTCCGCTGACAGCCTGTACTTCTTTAGCAGACTCGATTTCACTTTGTCGAAATCCTCTGCCTCCTCTCTATTCAAGCGAGCGACTACGTCGGCCGCCTCGCCGGGTAACAAAGTGAGCAAGCGCTGTGGCCACGTTTCCCGAGAGAACCCCTGCTTCTCGCACGTTCGCTCAAGGTTAACCAGGAACAAACCAATGTCCTCTCCAAGCTTAAACGGCCGCATCAGGTCAGTCATTTTGAACAATACTCGTTCTCCTGCACCGTGTGCCTGACTTCCATTACGAGCGCGTTCCATCTCTACCTCGAGACGCTTCATTTCCAAAGCGTGGTCGCGCTCTTCTTTTTCTTTCTCTTTTTGTTCTTTACGTTCGCGCTCCTGTTTCTCTTTTTGCTCTTTAAGTTCGCGCTCCTGTCTTTTTGCAGTCTCCCTCTCCTCAATGGTCTCAAGGCATTCCGACAGCTCGTCATCCTCAGCTTCTAACTCAAGAATAGCCCTTAGCAGTTCAGGTTTTCTGAGTTTGTTGAGACATCCAGACCCAACTCTCTTGCAAGCTCCAGCAATTTCGGTTTGCGCAACGACTTCAAATCCATGGCTGCTCTGAATGCTGCTTTCTCTACTGCCTATTATTGTCTTGCCGCAATCTAACCCGGCAGCAACGACAACCACAATTACAAGCTCTGTTTCTGACACTAACAAAAGCCTGGCAAAGCTCAGAAGAAGAAAGTCCCGCACTCACCAAACCTCGCAGCCAAGAGTTCAGCGCAGTCGTTCCGCTGCAGGCAACCAGTCATCACACAGGGCTCGTTGCACTGCTCCCGGATGGTCGTTGAGCTGCTCAGCATACAGTCAACTGCATCTCTTCGCTGCTGGCCTCCGTTGTCGCGATCTCACCGCTGGCAGACAGTTGTCGTAATCGCACCGCTGGTACGAGTTGTTGGGAACTCGGCGCTGACGCCCGTTGTTGCACCTGGGTCGCAAGCCCCAAGGGTAGCGTTGGCCTGGCGGCCTGGGGTACAACTGGAAGCATCCGAAGGTCCCGGCAAAGCATGAGTCGACTGGTAACAACAAAACAACTTGTTTATTCTAACATCGCAAAGAGTTGGCGGTCAGGTTGACCGAAGTAGAGAGACGGGAGTGCACTTTACTCAACAGAAGAAATCGGAGCCCCTCTTTTTGGCGTCCGGGGCCAGCTGCTTTTATACTCTCGCAGTTGAGGGCAAGAAGGAACCCCTCTATAGACGAGCACGTGACGGTGCCGCTCGGACACAATGGGATAAGGTGGCGCAGCGTCGTGTCGGCGCCACTCGGACCCCCCTTGCTTCACAGTTGTTGGGAGCTCCTCTCCCCGGCTGCCGCGCTTCGACAAGCGTGGGCACAATGGGAAGAGAAGGAGGAGCAGCCGTCGTGTCGGCGCCGCTCGGACCCCCTTGCTTCACAGTTGTTGGGAGCTCCTCTCCCCGGCTGCCGCGCTTCGACAAGCGTGGGCACAATGGGAAGAGAAGGAGGAGCAGCCGTCGTGTCGGCGCCGCTCGGACCCCCTTGCTTCACAGTTGTTGGGAGCTCCTCTCCCCGGCTGCCGCGCTTCGACAAGCGTGGGCACCAATATGCACATACACTCACACACGCACATGAAGACACGTGGCATCGGAACATGCCTGGACGCGCTTGGCGGGGAGGCGTAGCGGCGGCGCCGAACGGGCCAAAATGTCTGCCGCTTTGTTGCAGCCGCGCCGGCTAAACCGCGCGTCGTAGGCGAAACGTAACAGGCCGCATACTTATTCGGGGAGAAATGCAAAAAGGCTATGGTGTGCTTAGATTTAAGTGCACGGTATCGGACCCGCAAGTGGTCTAACTGAATTTGGTACGCCGCACCACGGCGTTTCTCGTACCCAAAGTTCATTAAAACCAATCTATAAACGAGCCATCGTTGAGATAAGCTAACCCGGGCCTTCAAGCCACTCCTACAAGTAGCAAGCTCTTAGGCTTTACGATTCATTATACCCTTTACCTTCGTGCCCTACCATCCAATTACTGCGACCAACTCGAGATCCAGCGACTCAACCGCAGGATTTATCCTCACCCTCACAGAAAACTCAGCCCTTGAGAGGCAGTAGCTCTCAGATTTATTCAGACCAACACATTCCCAAACCTACACAGATACAGCAAAATGTACCCACAAAGATATCACGGCATCGGCCCCTGGTGCGGCGACACACGCCCTACACTCTTTCACATCTCGTGGGGACGCGGGGGCAAACCAACACTTAGACGCCTAGCACGTCATTTGAGCGGTGGGAGGTACAGCTGACAGACGATACCTTGGCGGGACAAGAAGCTTTCGTCCAGCAAGTACGTCGAGCCAGGGGGGCGGGGGTTATGGGCTTCAGCCCCCCCCCCCCGAAATTTTTTCGTGCTGTCCATGCACCGCCGACCAAAGCAACCCCCGGCGCCGGAAATCATGCTAGATTTTGTCTAGAATGTCTTTTTCCCGCGCGAAAAAACATTTCACCGCGAACATTCCGAACTTGGGCTGCATTTCGCGGCAGCGCCCATGCACCGGGAGTCACATAACGCAAGCAGCCCCATCCGAGCAGAAAGTTTCAAGGGCGTTTCGGCGAACGGGGTCGCCGCGGCATCTCGCGGAGTCCGTGGAACTTACGGAGGGCATGGATGTCAATTCCGAAATTTTATAGGCATAGAGTTCTCATAAAATTTTGATGTGAAAGGCGCATTGGCATTTCCAAAGTTGTGCTTTAGATTTTCAATTGCGGAACTTTGGGGGTTTAATGTTATAAACATTTGACGCCTAAGGTGCATTGACTTTTCTAAAGTCGTACATTGGAACATACAACGAGACAAGCCAAATCAACACGCTATCAGATAAGTTGCCAAAGCGCGCAGCGAGGTCCGATGAGATGAAGGGTTGCGGTGGTCCATTTGTTCCGTCCCCCCCCCCCCATGTCACACACAATAATATTTTTTTTTACCTACGCCAAAGCATCCATGTCAAGACGCTAAAGCCAGCAAAGGCAACTATGTTCTTATTTATTTTTTCTGCTTTGACTTTTATTCGCGAGGGAACATTGACCCTCTTCAATTTTTTTTGTTCTCGCTACCCTACCTGCGGGCTGCTAGAGCCAACTAGAGCGCATGCGTTTTTCTTGTGTAGCCCCGACCACCGCGCGGCGCACTTTGGTGCGCGTTCGGTTTTCTCTGGCCGATTGGATTTTCGCCTGGCAGAGTTTTCGATGCTTTATTTCTGACTAGCAGACGAGAAAAAGAAACAATGGTCGCTCGCCGAATTAACTGTGTGTACTCAACGGATTCCACCGCGTTCGCTGGAGTGCAACCTCTCCGGCAAGTCTTGTATCGCCGGTGTAGGATACCGAGCAGTATGCGTAAGGTTTTCGGTGGACCAAGCGTCTGATGTTTTCTTTGATATGTTCATGGAATTATCATGCACCGGATACACCCCACCAAATTCTCATGCCTATGCAGATATTGCGATGTACCAGACACTCTCCAACACATGGTGCTGGTGTGCCCACACCGCGAGAAAACCAGTGAATATGATGCCTCAGAACCGCTACAAGCGATCGAAGGAGGAGGCAATGTTAAAGGCACAGAGCCTGGAAAATCAGCGAGGTCTGGTGGGCGGGGCCCGGGCTGCGGCATTAGCCAACGGCTTTCTGGACTAAGAGAGCCGCCCACCTAGGACGAAGAAAGGACACTTTCTCGCTGTTTCTCGCAATAAACGTTCCTCCCTCCTCATTCCTCCTTCGGTAGCCACATTAGGTGCCCAAAGTAGGCATTGAATTGTGGCCAAGATACTTCGCGTTTTTGTTTTCGGTGCCCCTGACCCACAAAAGGAAAATAGAAAGAAGTCTTTGTTGCGGCGCAGATAAATGTCGCATGGTAAAAGTTCGATTTTGTTACTTCTTTTGCAGAAAGTAATGGGCCACGGGACGCGTTAATTGGCGTATTATATTATTCCGATAGCAATTATATGGACATTCCAAGCGCATTCCTGCCGTCGCCCTAATGTTCTGTATAAAGTCCAGGGCGATAACATCATGACCGCGCGCCGCATGCTGTATGTGCGAGTGAAAGCGTGGGGGGGGGTGCATCCTTGAGTCGATGATGGTGGCGCAGTCTTGTGTGCGCAAAGGGGAAAAGCGGGGAGGAAGCGCGCCGCCTTCCGTCGCACGCGATACATTGGGGGAAGTGAATGAAATGGGGGCGGGATCTAGGGTTCTGTGAATCTGTGATTGCGCAACATGTTTATTTGCCTTGTTAGACGCATTATATACAGTGACTTTTACTTAAATACGTATATTTATTGTAGACTTATACGTATATTTAAATATCTTGTTGCGAGGTTTTGTGTATATGTGCAAAGAACTTTGTTTCCAGTGACACATTTTTGCCCTTTATCAAGCTGTATCTTCGCATTTCTAATGTAAGAGGGCGAGTCAAATGAAAGTGAGCCTACCCACCCGGCGGAATAATGGTTCGTTTCATTATCGGCGAGGCATGCACGTAGCACACAAGGCATCTCTAATTTACAAAAGTGACACGCAGGTGTGAGGATGGATGTTGTTTAATGTTCTCATACAGTGAGTTGAACATGATTGCGTGACGTAATGCAATTTCCAGAAGTTGTATAGCGTGGTGTGGTGACGTTTTTGACAGCTGAAGGTGTTTGCTAAAAAGAAATTAGTCACCGTATTGCTGCCATGTACGTTGAACATTGCATTTCATTGGCCATTGTGAAGCGTTGGAGTAAACGGTTCAACGAAGGACGTGAAAGTTGCTAAGACGATCCAAGACCGAGCCAAAGGCACCGTGCAATCACCCTCAACACAATTGCAAAGGTTGATGAGCTGATTAGACAAGAACGGAGGATAAGCATCGATGAACTGGCAGAGCCTGTGAACATCAGTCGGCTCGGTTCACACCATAATTCATGACCATCTTGGTTATCGGCTCTTGTGTGCGCAATGGATGCCCAAGATTTTGAACCACCGCCAGAAGACAGGGAGGTTCGGCGCTGCCTTGAATCATGTGATCCGGTATCACAATGAAGGTGACGACTGCTTGTCTGCAATTGTCACCGGGGACGAATCATGGTGCCACTATTACGAGCCTGAAACTTGACGGCAACGCTTACAGTGGAAACATTCGAATTTACCACCCCCAAAGAAAGCAAAAGCCGTCATTTGCGCCGAAAAGGTGTTGTCGACTTTTTTTTTCGATCGTCAGGGGCCATTACTAATCGAATTTGCTAAACCTAGAGAGACTATCAATCGTTTCCGATATTGTGAAACGCCTGATCGGCTGCGTGTCGCAATCAAGAACAAACGACGTGGAAAACTGACGAATGGGGTCATCTTGCTCCAGGACAATGCCCATTCCCACGTCGTTAATGTAGTTCACAGAAAACTGGCAAAGTTCAAGTGACCAAAATTGTGACTGAAATAACTGATAGCAATGCTTCCATCTTTTTGTCTATTTAATAAGGAAAAAAAAATATCACACGAACTTTAGAACTATATCAGTTCGAAACCAGCTAAGCAGTGCGTGTCGCTGATACGAAAAATGTAAAGGCCGTGAAATGAACAAGCTGAGGACAATTATGTTAATGAGACTTTGTCATTCAAGAACCTTGTTTACATTCTTGTACACATGCAATGGCCAGTGAAAAATCTCATTGACGCTGTCATTTGTTCCAATGTATTACGTAGGAGCAGCATTCGCTGCAACATCTCCCATACAGCTCAGATTAGTCGCCTCGCGACTTCCACAATTTACGGCAATTGGAAAAACAGCTCAAGGGAACCAGATTCGTGTCGGACGATGACATGAAGGAGTCAGTTACTGACGTTTTGAAGCAGCAACCCAAGGTGCTTTATGAGACGGGAATCACGCGACTCGTTAGTCAGTGAGACAAATATCTCAATGCTCATGGAGACTGCTTTTAAATAAAGTACCCCTTTTGTCATATATTCGCATTGGGTCTCTTTCATTTGACTCGCCCTCGTATATTATGCAGAACTCCTGCTTTTGTATACGTGCTCTCTGTTGCGACTATGATTTCGCTGCAATTACTCACGATAAGCGACTGGCGAATGCTGCTCCTACGTAATACATTAAAACAAATGACAGCGTCATTGAGATTTTTCACTGGCCATTGCATGTGTACAAGAATGTAAACAAGGTTCTTGAATGACAAAGTCTCATTAACATAATTGTACTCAACTTGTTCATTTCACGGCCTTTACATTTTTCATATCAGCGACATGCACTGCTTAGCTGGTTTCGAACTGATATAGTTCTAAAGTTCGTGTGATATTTTTTTGCTTATTAAATAGACAAAAAGATGGAAGCATTGCTATCAGTTATTTCGGTCACAATTTTTGGGACGTACGGGTATATTCTCTTATGAAAAATATGCACATTTTACTTGTTTTGACAGTGCGTAGCGTTCAACAATTCGTTTGCGGGATCTTTGGCAATGGCAATGCAGTTATTATTTATGCAATTGATCCCTCGACAAATTGTTTAAGAGGAAGCTTTAGCTAAGGTCCAACTCTTACGCGGCCTATTTAAGCACATGTAAAATGCAGAAACGCTTTTCTGAGATAACCTCTGGATCGCTTTTAATAAAATTTGTTGCATTTGAGAGAGAAAGTTGAATTCTAGTGTCTGTTGAAAGCGGAAATTCGATTTACGGCCTGAATTTTGTTTAAAATATCTTGAAAACTTTGAAAGTTCGCAAATAATGGCATCACGACGTTTACAAACTAATGGCTCTGCATCAAAAACACATATCGCGCTTCTGTAAATTCCATCTACTATAACAGTCAAAGCGGACAAATTTGGCGTGTCAATTTGTATCTTACGTGAATCGGTACGTTGTGTGCAAGGGTTCTACAAAAGCCGTATTTTCATAATACTAAATTTTTTGAGATTCAAATGTAAATTGCCATCGGCCATACCATGCTGAATACGCGGTTCTCGTCCGATTCATGTGTAACATATTAATTTGTTCCGCTGTAAATGTACTATCAGAGGCAATTCACAGAATTGTGATATCGTTTTTCATTGTTGAGTTACAGAGTTTTAAACTTGATAGTTTTGTTCACTGAGAATTGTCGATTTTTGCCAATATTTAACAAAGAATTGACAACCTAAATGAAAAATTCAAAACAGTCACTAGATTTAAGTTTTTTTAAATGCAACAAACTTCGTTATATTTGGTGCAGTGGTGTCCAAGAAAAACGAATTCTTCTCTACATTTATTTAGATAGGAGCATCAGAGCTAAAGCTTCCCCTTAAGGAGGAGGCCGAGCTGCAATGTGAACCCCCCCCCCCCCGCCCCCCCCCCGTACGAAATTTCTGGCTACGCAACTGCGTCGAACAGCCATGACCAGTGGAGTCCTGGAATGAGGACACCACCCACTCGACCTAAAGAGCAACGACCTCGATGGTCCAAATAAATGTTTTTTTCTTCTCTCTCTCTCGTCCTGCGATGCCGACAAAGCAAGTCCAAGCGCAGGCATAAAGTGACATTGTTGTACTGAAAATTATCGATGTGCCATTAAACAAAAAAAAAAATTTGGGGGTTTTACGTGCCAAAACCACTTTCTGATTAGGAGGCACGCCGTAGTGGAGGACTCCGGAAATTTCGACCACCTGGGGATCGTTAACGTGCCCCAAATCTAAGTACACGGTTGTTTTCGCATTTCGCCCCCATCGAAATGCGGCCGCCACGGCCGGGATGAGATCCCGCGACCTCGTGCTCAGCAGCCCAAAACCACACCATAAAACTAAGACGCAGAGAAGAACCTTTCCGTGCTGATAATTATGAACGTGCCAAAAAAGAAAAACGAACACCCAGAGGAACCCAGGCCACATATTTTGGCGCGTTCATTTTGCCGACGGACATTTACCATCTATCGCCGAGGTGTTAGGCTTATTGTCACGGCACCTCTGGCAACGCCCTCCTTCCTTGTCTTCGTGCAGACGCTGTTCGACTTGCGTCGTCATCCGACATGGTGGCGACAAGATGGCCAACCCCTGTTGTCCATAGGCCGCCGCAGTGACCTTAAACCGTGGCGCCGCGAGCGGAGTCGCATGCGCCGTGACCGGGAATACCTGAAGTTCGTAGAGAGAT